>NC_143251.1:47390000-48640000 GCF_984573655.1 Nuphar pumila
ATAAAAATAACAATATTTGTGATTTTGAACAACAGATAGATTTTACAATTTTGAAGGCATTTTAGAAAACGTGTCATTTTCGTCATCAAGTAAGGTCATTTTTCAAAAAAAAAATTGGGTTGGGTCAAAGTTGGATCCAGACCAGGTAAGTAAAAAAAAAATAAGATTTTTTATGCGACGTTATTACATTTTTTATGTGAGGTAACTCAATTATTTGTGATGTTTGACTGTTAAAGTTAAAAAAAAAATCATAGATTTTTGTATTAGATTATGATTTTTATATGAAGTAACTCAAGTATTTGTGATGTTTGTCGGTTCAAGTTAAAAAAAAATCACAGATTTTTATGCAAATTTAAGAATTTTTTATGTGAAGTAACTCAAGTATTTGTAATGTTTGTTGGTTCTAGTTTTAAAGAAAATTCCCCTGCACTTATTTTATGTGAATTTGATAAATTTGTAATGTGTGGTAACTCATGTATTTGTGAGGTTGGAGTTTTTGATGAAGATGAAAAAAAATCACATACGAAGAAAATTTGCATAAAAAACAATAAGTGCGAAGGCTAAAAAGGTTATAAAAATAACAATACTTGCTATTTTGAACAACAGATGGATTTTACAGTACAATTTTGAAGGCATTTTAGAAAACATGTTATTTTCATCATCGAGTACGATCATTGTTTTTTTAAATGAAAATTGGGTAGAGTCAAAGTTGGATCCGACACAATCCGGACAAGGGATGTATCTATATCGGTACCCATGTCGACATGGGTACAACTACCTGGTTGTCGTGTGTATGTGACATACAAAAGAATTGCATAAAAGGAGGAATGAAAATGTTTCTTAGTGACAAATCCCTTTTGTTTTTTGTGAGATTGCAAAATAAAACTCAGTTTGAACATGTGCATCATAGGATATAGATTTTTTGCTGCAATATCCTTTGTGTTTGACTTGAAGCAATATCTACCCTATAGTGGGTGCATGGGCATTGGTTGTCTTCTTTGATTTTCTTGTTAAATCTCAGAGCTTTGTGTTCTTTGATTTGTCAGTGGTCCACAAAAGATACTCACAACGCCTTAATGGTACTCACGATAACATACGTTCTTCAACAATAGCACAATGACATGGAATGGTACTCACAACGCCTTAATGGCAATTGTTGGAATGTTTATATGTCATTGTTTTTTTCTATACTGCCTAACAAAAATGAAGAAGAGAAGACTGTAAAAAGAGATGGTCGACAAATGCCCCTATGATGCCCACCAATGATCAAACCAATTGATCGATTTATAGTTATCTCCATGAGGTAAGAACGAACTCAAGAATGTTTTGTAACACAAGGCAGAAACGAGAAGGCGGCAATGTGTTGTAACACAAGCTAAAAAACAAGGCGGAAACAATGACAAAGGGTGTTCGGGTGACAACAGACGACAATAAAGGGTGCTTTGGCGGTAGCATACGACGGTAAAGGGTGCATTATCAAAGGGAGCTTCTGTTACAGTAGACGGTGCATCGTCAAAGGGTGATCCGTTGTCAGCATAGGAATTTACTGCTTAGGGCAAAAACAGAACGTTTAGACTTTTTAAAGGGTTAAGATCATCCTCTTTTTTCTTGATAGAGGATATTTTTGTCATTATCTCGAACCATCGTTTCATGACGAGAATGACGAAAAGGGGTACTTAAGTCTTTGCAATTACATCGGACTTCGATGCTAAGTGATGTCGACACACACATGAATACATGCCCCACGTCCTTATATATGTGATGCTCGAACCCCCGAACATGCACTGTTGCAAATGCCAGTCTTCGGGGGGACACAAAACACCTTCCCTTGTACAAACCGGACCCTTTAACAACACTACCCTAACCTAACCTCTCTCTCTCTCTCTCTCTCTCTCTCTCTCTCTCTCTCTATATATATATATATATATATATATATATATATATATATATATATATATATATATATATATATATATATATATATATATACCGAGTCCTTTCCCGGCAATGCCCGATGAGGAATCAGTCGCTGTCGCCCCTTCCCTCCTTTACTCTGCTCCTACTCAGAAAGAGGAGCATCTCCCATCATTCTACCGGAATTTGTTTTTCTCCAATCGAGCTCGCAGGGGACCTCCTTCGCAGAAACGAGTGGAGCACAAAGGTTGAGAACGAGCTGAGCACCCGCCTCCCCTCTTTCGCCCCATCCTAACTCCTACTGCTCATAGAGAGAATTGGGGACAGCAGAAAGGCTCTGAGATTCTACGAGTGGGCGAAATGTCGAGCACCCACTTGCCCAATCTCTCGTATTCATGCCCCCTCTGCCTTCTTCTCCATGTTCAAGGTCGCACCTGGCGACCCTGTCGATTCCCGGCCGCGAATGGAAGAATTGATTCAAAAATTAGAAGAGAACAGCTCTCCTCTGACGTTGGATTCCGCCTCTCTGCTGATCAAGTACTTCGGAAGAACCAATTCGCTCGAGAGAGCGATCGGAGTCTTGGAAGAGGTAAAGAAGTCGAAAATCCTTATCAAAAAACCCTTTCTTCATAACAATCTCTTGGAGGTTTTGGTTAACTGTGATCGTTTCGATAGAGCCATGGAATTGATTGATGAAATGGATGGCAATTGCGCTCCTAATCGCGTTACGTTTTCGATCATTTTCTCCGGTTTATTGAAGAAGGGAAGGCTTTCCGATGCTTTTGATCTGGTTGTTAAGATGGGTAGTCATGGGGTGTTTCCTGATGTTGTTCATTTGACTCAATTGATTAGTAAGTTATGCAAAGTTGGTGTGAGAGAGAAGGCTTGGAGTGCACTTCATGCTGTTATGGATATGGGGGGTACGGTAAAAGTAGCCTCTTTTAACGCCCTCTTGGCCGGTTTAGGTAGAGACTGCAATTTTTCAAGGATGAATGTGATGCTTAGTGAGATGAAGAAGGTGGGAGTTGCACCTAATGTCATAACGTTTAGTACCCTTATCAATAACCTCTGCAAATCGCACCGGGTCGATGAGGCGTTGCACGTATTTGAGAAAATGGGAGAGGCTTTCGGGTGCGAACCTGATGTTATTATGTTCAACACCCTGGTTGATGGCTTTTGCAAGGTGGGCAGGCATGGAGAAGGTTTGTCATTATTTGGAAGGATGAAAGAATTTGGTTGCTCGCCGAATGTTGTGACTTATAACTACTTGATAGATGGTCTCTGCAAGGCTGGAGAGATTGATGGTGCTCATGACTTGTTCACCCGCATGATTAATCACAGGGTTCAACCAAATATAATTACAATGAACTGTATCATAGATGGCATGTGTAGGCATGTTAAAATAAGCACCGCACTTGAATTTTTTCGTGGCATGGAAGCAGAGGGTCTGAAAGGCAATGTTGTGACTTAAAGTTGTTTGATCAATGGATTCTGTCAAGTAAACAACATGAACAAGGCTCTGAGCATGTTCGAAGAGATGAAGCATAGGGGCATACCGCTTGATTTAATGGTATATTTCACTTTGATTTCTGGTTTGAGCTATGCTCAAAGCTTGGATGAAGCACAGTCTTACCTGCATTTGATGCAAAAGGATGGTTTTGCCTCTGATAATGTCTGCTATAATATTTTGATCAATGGATTTTACAATACAAAAGGAATTTGACAAGGCCCACGAAATGCTCACGGAAATGGAAAAAGTGAGTTTGAAACCTGATACGGTTACATATAACACGCTTATTGCAGCTGCATGCAGGGATGGCGATTTCTCCACTGCACATGAACTGATGGAAGAAATGATTGCTAATGGTTTTAAGGCATCTGTGGTTACTTATGGCACTCTCATCCATGGTTACTCTAAAACTGCCAATCTTGATCAAGCTATGAACCTCTTTAGCAGCATGGCCCAGAAAGGTCTTTCACCAAACACTATGATCTATAATATTTTGATTTATTCTTTGTGTCTAGAAGATAGAGTTGATGATGCTCTTTGTCTCATGAAGGATATGCGTGTGAAAGGGGTGCTTCCAAGCACTGCTACATACAATGCCATGTTGAGAGGCCTTTCGAGAAGGGATTTATATGATGAAGCATATGAGTTGATGGATCAGATGAAAGAACATGGATGCAGTCCTGATAATATGACTGCTCAGGTCCTCACCAATTGGTTTTCTGATGCTGGTGATCTCTCCAAGCTAAGAGTCTTTTTCGAGGGGAATGTAAATGTTAATGCAGTCTCAGTTTGTTAGTTGTTAAATGTTCTATGGTATTTTCAGATTTCAGTATAAACCACTTTCACAACCTTCTCAACATGACTAACCTTAAGTTTTGTCATTGGAGCTAGAGATCAACCTCTGTAAGTGCTTTTTACTGATGTTGCATTGTTTTTTCAGTAGCATAAAACCATCAGGAAATGTTGGTAAAGGATAATATACAGTTGGAGGAAAAAGGGGTGTTTGAAGCTGGTTTGTTGCTGTAAAGATCCATCCTTACTAAATGAACCTAAAAAAAAGTTGAATTTAAATTTTTTGGCTGTCCAAGCAAAGCTTCGAGGAATCAGGAAATTGTACATGAACTTGCATACAACCAGTATGATGTGCTTTTGTTGTAGTGACATCTGGTACTCAAATTATGTCCAGGAGAATTCTGTGAGGGTGCTTCATTGGTTCTTCTATCAATGTATTTGTCAGATGTCTATGATCTTGCTCCTTATGCACCATGCAAGGTGCTTATATGTTGGATGATCTCAACTTTCATTGTTCCTATTTGTTTTGTTAGTGTTATCATTGCTGGTAGTTTTTGCATTGGTTCTCTTCTGGCACTTGTCCAATAATCTGTAAAATGGCTATGCAATGATGATAGAAAATTGAAAAATCTCATTTTTGAGGTTTAGCTTTCTACATGGGTTGAACCATGGTCACATGTCATGGGTTGTGGGATGTTTGTCACAGACTACTGGACTGTGGAGAACTGCACAATGTGTGCCTGCACGCCAATGTATGCGTGTATGTGGGATTAAAATGATTCTACCGAAACTTTAAGGCACAAACTAATAAAACCTTCTCATCATAGCTACGTTAAGATGAAGAATACGAAGAAGATGAATAATTTTATGTGAGGTAACTCAAGTATTTGTGAGGTTTGTCGGTTTGATTTAAAAAAAATTATAGATTTTTTATGCGACGTTATTACATTTTTTGTGAGGTAAATAAAAAAGAATCAGATTTTTTATGCGACATATTTTTTATGCGAGGTAACTCAATTATTTGTGATGTTTGTCTGTTAGAGTTAAAAAAAATCATAGATTTTTGTGTTACATTATATTTTTTATATGAAGTAACTCAAGTATTTGTGATGTTTGTCGGTTCAAGTTAAAAAAAAATCCCAGATTTTTATGCAAATTTCAAAATTTTTTATGTGAAGTAACTCAAGTATTTGTGATGCTTGTTGGTTTCTGCACTTATTTTATGTGAATTTGAAACGTTTTTAATGTGTGGTAACTCATGTATTTGTGAGGTTGGAGTTTCTGATGGAGACGAAAAAAAATCACATATGAAGAAAATTTGCACCGAAAGCGATAAGTGCGAAGGCTAAAAAGGTTATAAAAATAACAATATTTGTGATTTTGAACAACAGATAGATTTTACAATTTTGAAGGCATTTTAGAAAACGTGTCATTTTCGTCATCAAGTACGGTCATTTTTTAAAAAAAAAATGGGTTGGGTCAAAGTTGGATCCAGACCAGGTAACTAAAAAAAAATCAGATTTTTTGTACGACGTTATTATATTTTTTATCCGAGGTAACTCAATTATTTGTGATGTTTGACTTTTAAAGTTAAAATAAAATCATAGATTTTTGTATTAGATTATATTTTTTATATGAAGTAAGTCAAGTATTTGTGATGTTTGTTGGTTCAAGTTAAAAAAAAATCACAGATTTTTATGCAAATTTAAAAAATTTTTATGTGAAGTAACTCAAGTATTTGTAATGTTTGTTGGTTCCAGTTTAAAAGAAAATTCGCCTGCACTTATTTTATGTGAATTTGATAAATTTGTAATGTGTGGTAACTCATGTATTTGTGAGGTTGGAGTTTTTGATGGAGACGAAAAAAAATCACATACGAAGAAAATTTGCACCAAAAACAATAAGTGCGAAGGCTAAAAAGGTTATAAAAATAACAATACTTGCGATTTTGAACAACAGATGGATTTTACAGTACAATTTTGAAGGCATTTTAGAAAACATGTTATTTTCATTATCCAGTACGATCATTTTTTTTTTAAAAATGAAAATTGGGTTGTGTCAAAGTTGGATCTGACACAATCCGGACAAGGGCTGTATCTATATCGGTAACCATGTCGACATGGGTGCAACTAGCTGGTTGCCGTGTGTATGTGACATACATAAGAATTGCATAAAAGGAGGAATGAAAATGTTTCTTAGTGACAAATCCCTTTTGTTTTTTCTGAGATTGCAAAATAAAACTCAGTTTGAACATGTGCATCATAGGATATAGATTTTTTGCTGCAATATCCTTTGTGTTTGACTTGAAGCAATATCTACCCTATAGTGGGTGCATGGGCATTGGTTGTCTTCTTTGATTTTCTTGTTAAATCTCAGAGTTTTGTGTTCTTTGATTTGTGAGTGGTCCACAAAAGATAGGAAAAAGAAAAAAAAAACTGGAGTGAGAGAAACACAATTCTTTTCTCTATGAGAAGTAGAAGTAAAAATACAAAAGAATAACGCCAAGCAGAGAGGGTGCTCCCATTCCCATATATCAAGTTGTTATTTACCATGCCAATAAAAGAAATCTTTTATCGTATATGTGTGTTGATAATAGCAATTCACGTGATAATGATTTAATTATATCTAGGACGGTATGAAGCGATTTTAATAAAAATCGCTAAATGAACAACGATTTGAATTCGCAAATCGCCACCGTAAGCGCACAACAATGTATTTCCGCATGCACGCATTTTAAAATCATATTACAATTATCTTACAAGTCGATACTAGAAAACACATAATATCTTATAAATCACTTTATATATATCGCATAATATATTATAAATCGATACGATAATTCAGCATAATTGCTTACAAATCGATATACATATCGCATAATATATTATAAATCGATATAAAAATTCAACATAATAGCTTACAAATCGATATTAACAAACAAAATAATATCTTACAAATCAATAGTATGTTACTACAACCACGATTTGTGATACATTGCATATACTGAGTGAATGAAAGATGCCAGATGGGGTAGAGGCCCTTCCTTGCATCTGTAACCAAGCATTCTTGTCAATAGGTCCCAACGTCCTACAAATATCTTTAATTTTTCAACCGTGAAAAATACAATATCCACCTGCAATAACAAAACGCCTTAATGGCACTCACGATGACATACGTTCTTCAACAATAGCATGATGACATGGAAAGGTACTCACAACGCCTTAATGACACTTGTTGGAATATTTATATGTCATTGTTTTTTTCTATACTGCCTAACGACAACGAAGAAGAGAAGATTGTAAAAAGAGATGGTCGACAAATGCCCCTATGATGCCCACCAATGATCAAACCAATCGATTGATTTATAGTTATCTCCATGAGGTAGGAACGAACTCGAGAATATTTTGTAACACAAGGTAGGAACGAGAAGGCGGCAATGTGTTGTAACACAAGCTAAAAACCAAGGCGAAAACGATGACAAAGGGTGTTCCGGTGACAACAACCGACAAAAAAGGGTGCTTCGGCGGTAGCAGACGATGTTAAAGAGTGCATCATCAAAGGGAGCTTCTGTTACAGTAGATGGTGCGTCGTCAAAGGGTGATCCGTTGGTAGCATAGGAATTTACTGCTTAGGGCAAAAACAAAACGTTTAGACTTTTTAAAGGGTTAAGATCATCCTCTCTTTTCTTGATAAAAGATATTTTTGTCATTTTCTCGAACCATCGTTTTATGACGAGAATGACGAAAAGGGGTACTTAAGTCTTTGTAATCGCATCAGACTTCAATGCTAAGTGATGTCGACACACATGAATACATGCCCCACGTGCTTATATATGTGATGCTCGAACCCCCGAACATGCACTGTTGCAAATGCCAGTCTTCGGGGGGACACAAAACACCTTCCCTTGTACAAACCGGACCCTTTAACAACACTACCCTAACCTAACCTCTCTCTCTCTCTCTCTCTCTCTCTCTCTCTCTCTATATATATATATATATATATATATATATATATATATATATATATATATATATATATATATATATATACCGAGTCCTTTCCCGGCAATGCCCGATGAGGAATCAGTCGCTGTCGCCCCTTCCCTCCTTTACTCTGCTCCTACTCAGAAAGAGGAGCATCTCCCATCATTCTACCGGAATTTGTTTTTCTCCAATCGAGCTCGCAGGGGACCTCCTTCGCAGAAACGAGTGGAGCACAAAGGTTGAGAACGAGCTGAGCACCCGCCTCCCCTCTTTCTTCCCATCCCAACTCCTACTGCTCATAGAGAGAATTGGGGACAGCAGAAAGGCTCTGAGATTCTACGAGTGGGCGAAATGTCGAGCACCCACTTGCCCAATCTCTCGTATTCATGCCCCCTCTGCCTTCTTCTCCATGTTCAAGGTCGCACTTGGCGACCCCGTCGATTCCCGGCCGCGAATGGAAGAATTGATCCAGAAATTCGAGGAGAACGGCTCTCCTCTGACGTTGGATTCCGCCTCCCTGCTGATCAAGTACTTCGGAAGAACCAATTCGCTCGAGAGAGCGATCGGAGTCTTGGAAGAGGTAAAGAAGTCGAAAATCCCTATCAGAAAACCCTTTCTTCATAACAATCTCTTGGAGGTTTTGGTTAACTGTGATCGTTTCGATAGAGCCATGGAATTGATTGATGAAATGGACGGCAATTGCGCTCCTAATCGCGTTACGTTTTCGATCATTTTCTCCGGTTTATTGAAGAAGGGAAGGCTTTCCGATGCTTTTGATCTGGTTGTTAAGATGGGTAGTCATGGGGTGTTTCCTGATGCTGTTCATTTGACTCAATTGATTAGTAAGTTATGCAAAGTTGGTGAGAGAGAGAAGGCTTGGAGTGCACTTCATGCTGTTATGGATATGGGGGGTAGGGTAAAAGTAGCCTCTTTTAACGCCCTCTTGGCCGGTTTAGGTAGAGACTGCAATTTTTCAAGGATGAATGTGCTGCTTAGTGAGATGAAGAAGGTGGGAGTTGCACCTAATGTCATAACGTTTAGTACCCTTATCAATAACCTCTGCAAATCGCACCGGGTGGATGAGGCGTTGCACGTATTTGAGAAAATGGGAGAGGCTTTTGGGTGCGAACCTGATGTTATTATGTTCAACACCCTGGTTGATGGCCTTTGCAAGGTGGGCAGGCATGGAGAAGGTTTGTCATTGGTTGGAAGGATGAAAGAATTTGGTTGCTCGCCGAATGTCGTGACTTATAACTGCTTGATAGATGGTCTCTGCAAGGCTGGAGAGATTGATGGTGCTCGTGACTTGTTCACCCGCATGATTAATCACAGGGTTCGGCCAAATATAATTACAATGAACTGTATCATAGATGGCATGTGTAGGCATGGTAAAATAAGCACCGCACTTGATTTTTTTCGTGGCATGGAAGCAGAGGGTCTGAAAGGCAATGCTGTGACTTACAGTTGTTTGATCAATGGATTCTGTCAAGTTAACAACATGAACAAGGCTCTCAGTCTGTTTGAAGAGATGAAGCATAGGGGCATACCGCTTGATTCAGTGGTATATTTCACTTTGATTTCTGGTTTGAGCTATGCTCAAAGCTTGGATGAAGCACGGTCTTACCTGCATTTGATGCAAAAGGATGGTTTTGCCCCTGATAATGTCTGCTATAATATTTTGATCAATGGATTTTGCAGTAAAAAGGAATTTGACAAGGCCCACGAAATGCTCACGGAAATGGAAAAAGTGAGTTTGAAACCTGATACGGTTACATATAACACGCTTATTGCAGCTGCATGCAGGGATGGTGATTTCTCCACTGCACATGAACTGATGGAAAAAATGATTGCTAATGGTTTTAAGGCATCTGTGGTTACTTATGGCACTCTCATCCATGGTTACTGTAAAACTGCCAATCTTGATCAAGCTATGAACCTCTTTAGCAGCATGGCCCAGAAGGGTCTTTCACCAAACACTGTGATCTATAATATTTTGATTGATTCTTTGTGTTTGGAAGATAGAGTCGATGATGCTCTTTGTCTCATGAAGGATATGCGTGTGAAAGGGGTGCTTCCAAGCACTGCTACATACAATGCCATGTTGAGAGGCCTATCGAGAAGGGATTTATATGATGAAGCATATGAGCTGATGGATCAGATGAAAGAACATGGATGCAGTCCTGATAATATGACTGCTGAGGTCCTCACCAATTGGTTTTCTGATGCTGGTGATCTCTCCAAGCTAAGAGTCTTTTTCGAGGGGAATGTAAATGTTAATGCAGTCTCAGTTTGTTAGCTGTTAAATGTTCTATGGTATTTTCAGATTTCAGTAGAAACCACTTTCACAACCTTCTCAACATGACTAACCTTAAGTTTTGTGATTGGAGCTAGAGATCAACCTCTGTAAGTGCTTTTTACTGATGTTGCATTGTTCTTTCAGTACCATAAAACCATCAGGAAATGGTGGTAAAGGATAATATACAGTTGCAGGAATAAGGGGTGTTTCAAGCTGGTCTGTTGCTGTGAAGATCCATCCCAACTAAATGAACCTAAAAAAAAGTTGAATTTAAATTTTTTGGCTGTCCAAGCAAAGCTTCGAGGAATCAGGAAATTGTACATGAACTTGCATACAACCAGTATGATGTGCTTTTGTTGTAGTGACATCTGGTACTCAAATTATGTCCAGGAGAATTCTGTGAGGGTGCTTCATTGGTTCTTCTATCAATGTATTTGTCAGATGTCTATGATCTTGCTCCTTATGCACCATGCAAGGTGCTTATATGTTGGATGATCTCAGCTTCTGCTGTTCCTATTTGTTTTGTCAGTGTTATCATTGCTGGTAGTTTTTGCATTGGTCCTCTTCTGGCACTTGTCCAATAATCTGTAAAATGGCTATGCAATGATGATAGAAAATTGAAAAATCTCATTTTTGAGGTTTAGCTTCTACATGGGTTGAACCATGGTCACATGTCATGGGCTGTGGGATGTTTGTCACAGACTACTGGACTGTGGAGAACTGCATAATGTGTGCCTGCACGCCAATGTATGCGTGTATGTGGGATTAAAATGATTCTACCGAAACTTTAGGGCACAAACTAGTAAAACCTTGTCATCAGAGCTACGTTAAGAAGAAGAAGACGAAGAAGATGAATAATTTTATGTGAGGTAACTCAAGTATTTGTGAGGTTTGTCGGTTTGAGTTAAAAAAAATTATAGATTTTTTATGCGACGTTATTACATTTTTTGTGAGGTAAATAAAAAAGAATCAGATTTTTTATGCGACATATTTTTTATGCGAGGTAACTCAATTATTTATGATGTTTGTCTGTTAGAGTTAAAAAAAAATCATAGATTTTTGTGTTACATTATATTTTTTATATGAAGTAACTCAAGTATTTGTGATGTTTGTCGGTTCAAGTTAAAAAAAAATCACAGATTTTTATGCAAATTTCAGAATTTTTTATGTGAAGTAACTCAAGTATTTGTGATGTTTGTTGGTTCCTGCACTTATTTTATGTGAATTTGATACATTTTTAATGTGTGGTAACTCATGTATTTGTGAGGTTGGAGTTTCTGATGGAGACGAAAAAAAAGTCACATATGAAGAAAATTTGCACCGAAAGCGATAAGTGCGAAGGCTAAAAAGGTTATAAAAATAACAGTATTTGTGATTTTGAACAACAGATAGATTTTACAATTTTGAAGGCATTTTAGAAAACATGTCATTTTCGTCATCAAGTACGGTCATTTTAAAAAAAAATATTTTGGGTTGGGTCAAAGTTGAATCCAGACCATGTAACTCAAAAAAAAAAATCAGATTTTTTATGCGACGTTATTATATTTTTATGCGAGGTAACTCAATTATTTGTGATGTTTGACTGTTAAAGTTAAAAAAAAAATCATAGATTTTTGTATTAGATTATATTTTTTATATGAAGTAACTCAAGTATTTGTGATGTTTTTCGGTTCAAGTTAAAAAAAATCACAGATTTTTATGCAAATTTAAGAATTTTTTATGTGAAGTAACTCAAGTATTTGTAATGTTTGTTGGTTTCAGTTTAAAAGAAAATTCGCCTGCACTTATTTTATGTGAATTTGATAAATTCGTAATGTGTGGTAACTCATGTATTTGTGAGGTTGGAGTTTTTGATGGAGACGAAAAAAATCACATACGAAGAAAATTTGCACCAAAAACAATAAGTGCGAAGGCTAAAAAGGTTATAAAAATAACAATACTTGCGATTTTGAACAACAGATGGATTTTACAGTACAATTTTGAAGGCATTTTAGAAAACATGTTATTTTCATCATCCAGTACGATCATTTAAAAAAAAAAAAATGAAAATTGGGTTGAGTCAAAGTTGGATCCGACACAATCCTATTTGGATCCAACTACATTCCTATTTGGTGGTCTGGGAAAAACCTCCCAAGTGCCACATTTATGTAAGGCTTCCATTTCTTCTCGCTTCAATCTACTTCTTTGAGTTGACAACTTGATAAAATGTGAGAGGCTATCTTCTTTGTTTATTGCAGTAAAAACAATTGAAAATCCAGAGAGAAATTTTTGGAGCTGACCCATTTGTCAAGTGGGTGTCGAGCCCGAGTAGACCTCCTGACATCCAACGTCTGTGAGGAAGTAGGAGGTATATTAAGGTCCGGACAGGAAGTAGAGACGGCTGGAAGTTCCTTTTCACATCAGGTGTAGACGATACCCTTATACCTTCCTGACCGTACTGTGCGTACCTGCACAGTACTTCTCTAAGGTACGATTCTTACTAACTATTTGATTCTTCTGCTTTTGCTTAATTGGAACAACTCCATTTTTGGCCCTTCGATCATTCGGTTGCATGATCGCTCAATTCCTAAGGTTTATCTACTTGAAATGCTTGAATTCTTGCGATCATTTAGTTCTTCGGTTGCATTATCATGCAATTCTTGCTGTTCTTTGATCCTCCGATTTTTGTATTTCTCCAATTCTACAGCCTTTCGAAATTGCATTTTTTTTCTTTGGTTGTACGTTCATTTAGTTCTTGGGTTAACCCATGAGAAGAAAAGAATTATCGTTTCCAATTTGTTTTCGTCTTTGACTGCATGGATATTTAGTTCATCGGTGTGTTTTCAGCAGACAACTATGCAGGGATGGAGAAATGGTGATGCTGAGTTCCACCCCTTCTTCACACTTGGTGATCTATGGGAGTCTTTTAAGGAGTGGAGTGCCTATGGGGCCGGTGTGCCGTTAGTGTTAAATGGAAGTGATTCTGTTGTTCAGTATTATGTACCTTATCTATCAGCGATCCAACTTTATGCAGATTTATCAAGTTCTTCCTCATAGAAGCCTAGGTGTGTTTTCTTTTGGTTGTAACTTTTTGTGTTACGTAAATTATACTTGTCATTATGTTAGTTTTTCATCAGTGCTTAGTATATTTCTTCAGTTTGATGTTGAAAAGATTTTGATGATTGACATTCTTCTATAAGAATGAGAAGTTGAAAAGTACCAGTGAAGGTAATGTGCATATTTGATTGACAAGTTTTTGGATGTATTGTGGACATAGGTTTATCAATCATTGTATAATGCTAAGCAAGTTTCTTCTTAGAGTAACTGGTCTGTGTGTGTGTGCCTGCACGCGTGGGCATGCATTGGCTGCAATATTTGTCAACCGAGACCCGTATTATAAATTAGCTTGAAATATAAAAATAATCACCTGCATCATTTTTATTAAGTACCTTTTTGGAGATTTGATATCAGAATGTTAACAGCTTCTGTTATACTTGCAATGGCATATTCAGAATATGTTTCAGTAGCCTTTTTTTGGAGATTTGATGACAGTTTTCACATCTTCGGTTCAATTGTGTTATTTCAAAGAAGACAGTGCTGAATATTATCTCCATCGGGTTCCTGAAAATGTTTTTTTTCCTACATTTCTTCGTTTTCAAATGTTTTCTGGCATTAAAATGAACATTGCCACAATGTGGAGAGTGCTTAGTGTTAGTCTGAGTGCTCTTCATATGTGCAGCATTTCTTGGTGTCAGTCCTGCTGGACATTCTTGTTAGTTGATTGTGTTTCTTTAGCTCGTAGCTTCATTCTAATGGATGATTAAATACATATGCAGCTGGTGGGAAAAGTTTGAGGTTTTCAAGACTCAATTTGGCTAAGATAAAATTTTGTAAGTTTCATCTTGGTGGGACAGCTCCAAAATTGTGATTTTGGATCCTCCAAAGTGCAGAACGGGTTAAGGACCATGTTTACCTGCATCCATGATAAAGCTGGATATCTGATAACATACGTAAACATGTTAGAAAACCAGAGAAAACTGGGGATCAGAAATTCTGCTTCCCAAAAAACTCTTTTTACTAACCCAAATTGAGATTTTGTTTTCACTTAACAAATACAATTTGTACGGACCTATGATGGCAATGTGTATTGTTGGGAAAACTGTAACCTAGATTTCTACTTTGATTGTGGATATTAGATGAGATTACAACATTGTCTTGTGAATAACCTATGTCACAGGGACTCGGCAAACTGGATGCCGCACCTGCGTCGCCGTGATGCGAAGCGGGTGCGGCACCCGGTGCGGTCAACACACCCAGGGTCATTTGTGTCCAGTTTTTGGACAAAAAAATTCTCCAGACTTTTCTTTCGGCGAACACACACACACACACACACACAGAGAGAGAGAGAGAGAGAGAGAGAGAGAGAGAGAGAGAGAGAGAGAGAGAGAGAGAGAGAGAGAGGACGCGGTAGGGGGCCGCCGGCCTTCCGGCGAACGCAGAGAGAAAGGGGGAGGGCACGGCAGGGAGCCGCCGGCCTCCTGTCGGCCCTTCGGCAAACAAAAGAAGAAGGAGACGAAGAAGAAAAGAAGAAGAGAAACCTGAGAGAGAGCCGGCAAAGTCGTCGGCTCCGGGGTTCGGTCGCACTCCAGGAGCGAGAGAGAGTGCACAATCGAGAGGGAGAGGAGGAGGAGCGCAGGGGTGAGGGCTTCCCCCTCACCCTTGTGTAATTTAAAGGGCACGGGAGGATGCAAATCGGGAAACCTCAAAGGGGTTTCCCTTTTCAGCAGAGGGGAAAAAAAATGAAGGCCCGTGGCTGCGTGGGCGTTAAAATTTTTTTTTAGGGTTTTCCCTGGTCTCGGTTCTGGTCCGGGTGTGATTTTTTTTTTTTTTTGTAAAATCGTGGGTTTTACACCTACCCCTAACGAGCAAAGCCCTCAGAGAGATGAGACAGCTACCGCACCCAGGGTCATTTATGTCCAACTTTTGAACTTTATATATATATATATATATATTTGCTGCACCCCCGCACCCAAGTTTTTTGAAAGTGCCGCACCTGCACCCATGTGACATAGTGAATAACTTAAGTGGATAAATGAATCACTCTATTAGTTTGAAGACTGGAGTCTAACATAAAAATTCGTCTTGTTTGACTTGAACTTTCTGTTTGTCTTGATTTCTGGTTGGAAATGCAGAAGCAATGAACTTTACAACCCGACCATAAAGATTGATTATAGATCTCAAAAATCCTTTTGGAACAAGATCATGAGAAGTGAACATTCAATTTGTGCATTTTAGAAACTTGGGTTACTGCATTCTTGCCTTATCGATATTCTGGGAAACTATTGTAGGTGGTATGTTTCTTCTGTGCCCAGAAGTGTTTATTAGATGCACATGTTGGAAGTTGCCTGCTAGAAGCAAATTCTTTCACAAAATCAAAATCTATGGTTTGGCCAAGTAACAAGGAATTTCTTCCTTTTTGCTAGAAAACTTACTAAATCAATCAAAAATCTAGTAATTACAAAACAAAAGGACCACAACATTGGGATTTTATTGAATGGAATAAAAAAAAGGCTGTGATCAATGCTTCCAGTCTGTCAAGAGCTGATCTATGCTTTGCTTTGATTAGACCATGTTATAGGTGCATGAAACTGTATAACAATAACCGTCGGTGCAAGGTGATAATGTTGATCTGGCCATAGTTATCTCCATGTCACCTTAATCCACTAATTCCAAATCTTAAACCAGTCTTTTTTTTGTGTGTCAAACCCGAGGCATGTCATCTATTTCTTTTAAGCTCCAAGCATTGTTCCAAAATACTCCCTATTTTGGCGATACCAGGAAAAAAAGGAAATTAGATACATGGCTGCCCAAAATAATGAGTTATCATCTCCATATTCTTGACATATAAGGTTCAACTATTAGTAAGTTGATATCCTTGTTTTTGTAGAGTACATGCTGGGCTTATAAAGAAGAATTGTCTGTGAGGAGGAATGTGCAATCGACAAAGGATCCAAATGCCAAATTTCATTTGTTGGAACATTGGAAGATTATCCACATTTGGTTCCAATAGTTCAAATATAAGGATCTAATAAACCATTGTTCTTTACCTCTTTCACAAAGAATAGAGTCATGAATCTCACAAGGCCTTGAAGGTTTCTTTGCAAGTCTTCTCCAAAGTCCATGAATTTAGGCTTACTAGTTTGGTCAGTATTCCTTCCAGAAAGGCATCCCATTTTCTGTGCTTTCTTTTCATAAATCAGGATCTCTAGATCACTTAATATTTGCTTTCCAGTGTTGAGCTTCAATGGCATAGTTTGCTTTCAATAGATGGCCTTAACATTGACTCATGAAATTGGGATGTTAGAGAGTGTGAATTAAGGAGAATATTGCTAGTTCAAGGGGATGCTCTCTTTTTAAGGGTTGAATGAAATAGCTGGATGGTTAAGTCACATTATCATAACCAAGGGTCTTGGGTTTAAATCCCACTGAGGCTATTCCCCTGCTTGACTATCAAAAAAGGTAAAAGATCGAAGATTTTGAATTGAAATGGCTCCAATTTTTTAGGCCTAATGGCAAACCAAAGTGTTTTCTCTTTTCCTTCAAATTCCCAACTTGACTGGGATTACTTGATTGGAGTGCCTCATGGGTACAACGGTTATTTAGGATCCCACTTTAAATTGTTCATCTTATGACTTATGTCACATGGATACAGATGCTGGTGCATGACACGATGCTGATACGCTTAGTACATTGCAATATCTTTAAAAAATTAGGACATGGCAACACAACCGCACACACACATAGATGTATGTATGTGTGTGTATAAAACAACAATTTTAAATTACTACAATTAGAACATCAAATAATGAAACTAAGTTGAAATCTATGTAACACAGACTCTTTTAACAGGGCACCACACCGGCACCCATGCGGGTGCGACACTTGGACACAACTTCCTTTGTGTTAGGTGAAGTCAACCACACTGAGGTCCATTTCTGTCCAAAAGTAGATTCAGTTAACTAACCAAGTCCAGTTTTATCTCTCTCTCTCTCTCTCTATATATATATATATATAAATGCACACACATACATATAGTGTTAACTTAAAACTGTTAAAAATTATAATATATACACCACCCACACCCAAATTTTTTTAAAGTGCCACATTGCTGCATCTGCACCCGCATCCGCACGGGCACCTATGTGACATAGGTTGAAATTAAAGTGTAATGTAATTGATGACAAATTTTAAAATAAAAATTGTTAGAAGACGAACTCCATATTTACCTGCGCAAGAAAGAAAACAAGTGATAGAGAAAAGGGGCTGAAGAAGGTCACGGCTGAAATCGTTAGTTTTCATTGATCTATTCATTAGTACATATATTAAGTGATTACAAAATAATTAGGGTACAAAAATACCCTTTAATGAGAGGTTAAAATTACAACATAACACGACTATATGGATACAGGTCTGGATTGAATCCAGATTCGTAAACGACTTCTTTTCACCCTCCCTCAAGTTGTACATGATCTTGGATCATGAACAACTTGCCTTTTAACATCCAAAATCTATCATTTGTTAATCCTTTTGTGAATATGTCTGCAACTTGCTCTTCTGTTCGGACAAAATTGGGCTCAATTTCTTTTTCTTCGACCTTTTGCCTTACAAAATGTTGGTCTATCTCAATGTGTTTTGCCCGACTATGATAAATAGGTTTGAAGGACATATTGATAGCACTTTGGTTGTCGCATAGTAAGAGTGATCGAGCAATCGATTCTCCTATCTCTGTGAGGAGGTGTCTTATCCATGTAGCCTCTGCAGTCGCAGCAGCCATCGATCTGTATTCGGCCTCTGTGCTCGATCTAGCTATGGCTTTTTGCTTTCTACTGCTCTAAGAAACTAGGTTTGACCCAAGAAAACTGCAATAACCAGATACTGATCGACGTTCATCTGGATCCCCTGCCCAATCAGCGTCAACATAAACAATGACCTCATGTGCTCCTTGATTCAGCCCATCTTTTTTGTATCAAAGTCCATCGCCGAGAGTGCCTTTCAGATATCTTAGTATTCTCTTAACCGCCTCCATATGTGATGTACGAGGCTCATGCATAAATTAAGACACCTGATTGACTGAATATACTATGTCAGGTCGATTGAATGTGAGGTATTGTAACATACCTACTATGCTGCGATATCTAGTAGGATCTTCATATAAATCTCCCTCTTTAGAGCTCAGTTTTTGATGTATAACACTTGGGGTTGCCGAGGGTTTGCAATTCATCATACCCGCTCTACTGAGAATATCCACTGTGTACTTGTGTTGAGTGAGAGTAAGAATATCACATGTCTTGGCGACTTCCACCCCAAGGAAATATCGTAGATCTCCCAGATCCTTCATTTTAAATCTCTGATTCAACAATTTCTTTACTTCCTTAATATGAGTTTCGCAGTTTCCTGTAATGATGATGTCATCTACATATATCAATAGGAGTGTGGTCACACTCTGCTTCTTGTAGATAAATAATGAATGATCAAGAAGAGATCTAGAGAAAACATGTCTTTATATTTCAAGCGAAAAACTCTCGAACCAAGAACGAGATGCCTGTTTCAAGCCATATATCACTCTTTTTAATCTACACACATATTGATTAGCATCTTGTTCCGTATAGCCTGCGGGCTGCTCCATATAAACTTCCTCCTTTAGATCTCCATGCAGGAAGGCATTTTTAACATCTAGCTGACTTAATGTCCATCTATGTTCAACAGCTAGACCCAACACAATTCGAATGGTCCCCATTTTCACAACAGGCCTAAAGGTTTCATCAAAATCCTGCCCTTGCTCTTGTGTGAATCCTTTGGCAACAAGTCTGGCTTTGTACCTTTCAATACTCTCATCAGGTTTATACTTGATCTTATACACCCATTTCGATCCAACTACATTCCTATTTGGTGGTCTGGGAAAAACCTCCCAAGTGCCACATTCATGTAAGGCTTCCATTTCTTCTCGCTTCAATCTACTTCTTTGAGTTGACAACTTGATAAAATGTGAGAGGCTCATCTTCTTTGTTTATTGCAGTAAAAACAATTGAAAATCCAGAGAGAAATTTTTGGAGCTGACCCATTTGTCAAGTGGGTGTCGAGCCCGAGTAGACCTCCTGACAGCCAACGTCTGTGAGGAAGTAGGAGGTATATTAAGGTCCGGACAGGAAGTAGAGACGGCTGAAAGTTCCTTTTCACGTCAGGTGTAGACGATACCCTTATACCTTCCTGTTTCCAAGGGTTGTGCAACAACCTCTTCTGATTGTGATGCACCTTTTGACTCCTCACATGTTTCCTTCTGACTACAGTCCGGAGAGCATTCATTATTAATATTGGAAAAGAGTTCGGAGCTTAGCCATGGATGATATACCTCAACATTGGACCATGAGCTGGAGGGGTTAGTTGATTGATTATCAAAGTTCATCTCATAAAAAATAACATTTCTCGACACTTTTATGTGTTTGCTCGAAGGATCATAGCACCTATACTCCTTATAGTCATCCGCATACCCCACAAAACTACACTTCAAGGCTCTGTCTTGAAACTTATGCCTCAATGAGTTGTCAACGTGCACATAACAAACAAACCCAAAAACATGTAATTCATGGTAATCATGATGAATGCCAAAAAGTGTAAAGTATGACAATCTGTTTTCAAACAGTGCCATAGGTAGACGGTTTATCGCATACACTGTAGAGTGAAAAGCCTCTGTCCATAAAGTAATAGGGAGATTACTATCATGAATCATGCTCATTTCACTCTCAATAATATGTCGATGCTTCCTCTCAGCAATCCCATTTTGTTGAGGTGTGTGTGGGCAAGACACTCTTCTCCTTATTTCATTATGCTGGAAAAATTCAATAAAATCACTAGAGGAGAACTCTCCCCCTCCATCACATTGGAAATGTAGAATGTTTTCAGAGAAATGATTTTTGATAAAGGAATAGAACTTTCGAAATAATCCAAAGACTTCTGATTTATGCTTCATGAAGAATATCCAAGTATAACGCGAATAGCTGTCAACAAAGATAAGGTAATATCTACTTCCCGAGCCAGAAGCAATTGGCGCAGGACCCCAGTTATCAGAACATATGATCTCAAAAGGCCTTGAAGCTCTTTTATTGATTGAATTGAAGGGTAAAACATGACTCTTACATAAATGACAACTCGAACATTTTATTTCATTTGCTTCTGAACCCAGACTAGACTTAGGAATCAAATTATTTGAGACAAGTTTTTCAATAAAATGATGACCACAGTGACCCAATCAACTGTGCCAAAGAATTGGCTTATTATTATATTCAGAAATAGCAAAAACACACTCAGAAGAAACCAATGATGGATGCTGATAGATCTTCAAGGATGAACAAGTGGAATGAACTGTGGATGAGGGATCTTCTTGAAAAATGTACATATTGCCTCGTCTTTTTCCCTCAACGAATGTCTCTCTCGTGCGAAGATTCTTGACATAAACAGAAGAGGGAGTAAATTCAAGTGAGGCATTAATATCATCAACAAGTTTTGAGACGGAAACAATATTTTTCTGAATATTTGGAGCATGAAGAACATTTGAAAGTTTGAGGGAAGGCTTAGATATGGGTATAACAACATTTTCAATGTGTGAAATGGAGAGGTGAGCTCCATCTCTTATGACTATACTATTTCTACCAACATAAGAAATAGGGTGTAGGAGTTTACCCGCATCACCTGAAACGTGGGTTGTTGCCCCTGAATCAACGTACCAAGTGCCTTTATCGTTCTACTTCATATTCAGTCCCGCCAGTGCTGCCAATAGTAACTCCTTTATTTCTCCCTTGGCCTTTGAGTTTTCTGTGTCTTTCTTAGCCTCTTGTTGTGAAGATTTCCCTTTATTTTGTGGATTGAACCAACAATTTGCTTTAACATGTCCCCTTTTATTACATAAAAAACAGGTAAGAATGGGCCTTTCCTTGTTGATTGGGAGAAACATTGGAAGTAGCCCACGACCCCCAAAACCAGGTCTTCCTTGTCCACTCTTGCTTCGAAATGCACCACCTCCTCTTCATCTGCCATAAATCAACCTTGTGGCAAGAACTTCTTGAGTCCCAGATTGCACACAATTTTCTTCAGAGAAGCCCTTCAGACACATCTCATATTGCAACAATTTTGCACTTAGATCTTCGAACTTAGGAAGCTCTGGTAGACACAACAAAGATGTTGTCAGAACATGATAGTCCGGCCCCAGCCCACTTAGAGTTTACTATACTTTATCTTTATCATTAACCACACATCCCATGATAGCCAGCTGATCCGTGATGGTCTTCATTTTATTTAAGTATTCCATGATAGACATGAAATCTTTCCTCAACATCTGAAATTCTCGCTTAAGAAACACAACTCTAGCCTTAGATATTTGCAAATATGTCTGAAGTAACTTGTCCCACAATTCCTTGGCTGAACAATCATCAGGAATGGCTACAAGAACCTCTTGCGACAATGTAGAAGTGATGTATGCCACCAATGCTTGGTCTCTCTTCATCCAAGCGATGTAATCCGGATTTCTGAGAAAGGCAGTAGAAGATATACCCCTTTACCATCTTCCTTTTCTTGCGAGATAAATTCTGGAGGGGTTGGAATTGACCCATCCAGATGTCCAGAGAGATCTTGGCTCCTTATGAAAGGAACAATCAGTCTTTTCCAAGTCAAGAAATTGGTATTGTTTAACTTCTCAGAGACGAGTTGACTAAGAAAATTAGAAGAAAGAGCTGTTTGTGGGAGCGAGGAGTCCATTGAAGAAAAACACAAGAAGTTGGTGTTAAAAGAAAAAAAAAGAATCTCTGGACCAGATTCAATTGATTGAAAAAATCAGCCACTTTTAATATTCTGCCTTTTTTTTTGCAGAAGTTAATAAACCAGGAAAATTATATCCTTTCGTGGCCAGCGAACATGACAAGTCTGATTATGCCAACACTGAATCAGTTCCTTGTTGAACGAGTATATCTAGTTTCCAAAAATTTCTGTAATCTCGAATAATAAGAATGATAACTATGAAACGTAAATATTTCAAATGAAACCAGATTAGCAGCAGAGGATCCTGTCGATGATCCCTTTTTAAAATAAGCAAGGATTGTTGGCAATGGAAGAAGATGATCAAAATCGATTTTTTAACGTGGAGACACATTACCGATTCTTGAAGAAAAAAGTTTCAGAAGTGGACGCTTGAAACAAAGAAAACGCTGTTTAAATAACACAACAATAGAAGAAAAAACGCAGATTGGAAGAAGATCTGGGTTTTGGATTCTGAGAAGGAAGAAAAACGCAGATTTAAAGAAAGAAGAAAAATGCAGATTGGAAGAAGATCTGGGTTTTGGATTCTGAGAAAACGCAGATTTGAAGAACCCAGATTTAAAGAGGAAGGAATAACGTATTTAAAGGGAAGAAGAACGAGCACAGATTGGGTTTAGAAAGGAGAACACAAATTGAAATAGGATGGCTTTTGGATTCTGAGAAGACGTCGATTGGATTCTGAGAAGACTCCGATTGAAAGAACCCATATTTAAAGGAAGGAAGACTGTAGATTGGAACTCACAGATTTTTCGCCTTGGAACTGAAGACCATCTCTTTGGACACTCCTTTTGGAGAAACAATCTCAGGCCCAGCTTCAACACTGCTCTGATACCTGCGCAAGAAAGAAAACAAGTGATAGAGAAAAGGGGCTGAAGAAGGTCACGGCTGAAATCGTTAGTTTTCATTGATCTATTCAGTAATACATATATTAAGTGATTACAAAATAATTAGGCTACAAAAATACCCTTTAATGAGAGGTTAAAATTACAACATAACACGGCTATATGGATATGGGTCTGGATTGAATCCAGATTCGTAAACGACGACTTCTTTTCAAAAATAACTCAAGTGAATATGAAATAAGTAAATAAGATCATAAAAGAAAATAGATAAAGCTAATGACACAATATTGAATGTGCGTGAAATTGGTTTGACCATGTTGATGAAGTGTCATATCATGTTCATGAAGTGTCTGAGTGTCGTGTTGTGTCAGTACGAGATTCACATGCTAAGTGAAGTGTCTATGTGACATAGCTTATGACCATTAAGATTTTCAAACTAAATTAAACTGCTAAAAATGCCAGAATTAAATGAGTGTGTGTGTGCTTTTTTTATTTTTAGTTTGAAGATATAATTAAAAAATATTGCATGCATTTGAAAACTGGCATTTTTTATATCTTTTCCTATTTTGATGATCTCAAGATGGGCCCTCAAAATCCTTTCAATTTGCACCTTCACATCATAGACTCTCCCCTTTTGTGTGCAATTATACACGCCATGCACCTGCATGCGAGTACAAGCCTCTTTTTTATAGATGGTCATTGAGCAATATTCTTAGGGCTATCAATGGTGAGAATTCCATAACTCAACTGGTTGATAACAATTCATACTACTGATTGAAAATAACTTGTGTTGGTTGAATATTGATTTAGGTCCTATGTCACATGAGTACCAGTACAGAGGGTACGACAAGACTTTCAAAAAATGAGGGTATGGGGACAAGTATATATATATATATATATATATATATATGTGTGTGTGTGTGTGTGTGTGTGTGTGTGTGTGTGTGTGTGTGTGAGAGAGAGAGAGAGAGAGAGAGAGAGAGAGAGAGAGAGAGAGAGAGAGAGAGAGAGAGAGAGAGAGAGAGAGAGAGAGAGAGAGATGGTTTTATGGGTTTCAATCCAGGATCCATGTTGTAAATATAAAAAGTTGATTTTATTGATGTTTTTAATAAATGGGGGGGGGGTAGGCTGATATTTTTGATAAAACAAGGGTTTGGCTGATAATTTTAATAAAGAAGGGGTAAAAGAAGGTGGGATATAAAAAAAGGAAGAGGGAGGAGAGGCGCCAGACTGAACCATTTGTTCCACACCTCTCTCTGGGTCTGAAACTGAAGAGGATGGAGAAAGAGAGAAGTTTGAAACCAAAGAAGGAGAAAGAGAGGGAGGAGAAGAAGAAGAAAGAAGAAAGAAGAAAGAAGAAAGAAGAAAGGGGTACCTCTCTCTCATTCCTTCTTCTTTCTTTCTCTTTCCGCTTCTCTCTCTGTTCAAGGGAGGGCTCGGGAGGGTTTATCGGGTTAAGGCCCTTTGACCCAAGGTCAAATAAGCAAAAAAAAAGATATGGGTTTTCAAATTGGGTCTGTGTTTGACCAGATCCGACCCAACCCACCCGTACCAGTGCTGTGTCCAGTACCCATACCCAGGTGTGTCGACATGGGTAGAGCTGGTTGTTAGCCCTGTTACTTAGTTTAGGTCTGAGTGAAACTCGATCATGCCTTTATTCCAAGCTATGTCACATGGGTGCGGGGGTGCGGCAAAAAAAAAAAAAATATATATATATATATATATATATAAAGTCCAAAAGTTGGACATAAATGACCCTAGGTGCAGTCAACGCACCCAAGGTCAGGTTGACCGCACCGGGTGTGGCGCTTGCACCCGCGTCAATGCGGGTGCGGCACCCAGTTTGCCGAGTCCCTGTGACATAGATTCCAAGCAATATTATTTGTCTGGAGCTGGATATCGATCTATTTAGCACTAGATAATTTGGATTAAAGTTTAGATCCATTTGGGTTGGACCCATTTATGGCCTATGTCACATGGACACTTCACCTAGCATATGTATCCTGTGACGACACAACATGATGTGGCACTTACACACTTTAGAACGCTTCATGGACACAGTTAAACCCATGGTTGCCTGCCGCGGGAGTGGGAAGCGAGGCACTTTCAAAATTCTAGGAAGCGGGGAGCGTGGGACGACTTAGAAGTGAATCACGAACTGTCTCGGAAGCGGAAGCGAATTGGAAGCGGAAAAAGAAGAAAAAATAAAAAAAAAATGAAAAAAGAGGGAAGCGCGCTTCCCCCAAAAAAGAGATGCTTCCCCACACGTTTCGGAAGCGCGACGTTTTGCGCTTCCGTAACGCGTATCGGGGAAGCGCGCTTTCCCTACTACATAGGCGCTTCCGGTAACTCTGGTTAAACTAGTGTCCGACGAACATTGTGTCATTTTCTTTACCGGTTTCTTTTTATGATCTTGATTGCTTATTTTATATTCACTTGTGTTCTTTATGCCATGAATTATACTACATTTCAGTTTAAACTTAGTTTTGTTATTGGATGCTTTTATATATATATATATATATATATATATATATATATATATATATATATATATATATATATATATAGAGAGAGAGAGAGAGAGAGAGAGAGAGAGAGAGAGAGAGAGAGAGAGAGAGAGAGAGAGAGAGATGAACATATTAGGCCCCATTTCTCGTTCTGCCCCATAAGTTTTAAGTGTTTTATGATAGATCTGAACCATTAGATGTGTTTAGCATGCTCGATTTAGTGGGAATTGACTCTTCAAATCGAAAAAACATATTTTTCTCAGCCGGGAAAAACTGGTACCTTCATAGCCATTGATTTTGTATCACCGGAAAAACCCAGGTCAGATTCCGGCAATCCAAAAGCCGGTTCCCACTATACAAAACCTATAGATTACATCTACGGTGTTAGACGTGAGAAAAAATACTTAAAACTACGATTTTTTAAGGGGCCTAACGAGACCTAACGAAAAAAGGGGCCTAAGGAACACATTACTCATATATATATATATATATATATATATATATATATATATATATATATATATATGTGTGTGTGTGTGTGTGTGTGTGTGTGTGTGTGTGTGTGTGCAGGTCCCTGGGTTCTAATCTTTGAGAATTGCCATGTCATACCAAGTGCATCCACATCATGTGCCTTTCCCGCATCCACATCTACATGACATAGTTTATAGCCTTACCAGTGTGATTAACCCTTGCCTCAAGTGCCATGAATTAGGAGTGTTTGGGAACTAGGTGATGTTTAGGGGGTGAATTTCAAGTTGGGTAGCCTCGTCAATGTGGTGAACCCTTGCCTCAAGTGTTCAACTTAGTTTTATTGTTGGATGCTCTTAATATAGTGATTTAGAATTTTTGGTTTACACACATGCACATCTGTGTATGTGACATGTCCCCATGTTTTAATTTTTGACACACACATACACATATCTATGTGAATGTATATGGTCGTGTCTCCGTGTTTTAATTTTTGAGAATTGACCGTGTTGTGCCAAGTGCATCCGCATCATGTCCCTTTTCCACACCTGTATCTACATGACATTATTTATAGCATTATCAATGCGATGAACCTTGCTTCAGCCTTCAAGTGCCATGAATTGGGAGTATTCGGGGACTGGGTGACATTGGGGGTTAAATTTCAAGCTGGGTGGCCTTATCAATGCAGTGAACCAAATGCTGTGAATTGGGTGTGTTTGGGAACTAGGTAACATCTAGGCGTAAACTTCAGGTTGGGTCAGCCAATTGAAAAAGGAAAAATTGCAGCCCATGCTTAAGCACAAGTCAATTGGCTTTGTTGCCAATAACTGCACCCAAGCTCAGCCATGTCGGGCAGGTTCCAAAAGCTTATCAAAGACCCAACCCAATCTCCACTTTAGTGACGTGTGGTCCCTAGAATAAATTGTATTAGGATTTTGCCAGATGTGAGTCCTTTTATTGAGCTTGCCAGGTTATATATGTTTCCTTCCCTTTTAGTATTGCTACTTTTGTTGGAGATAGATCAATCTAGCTGTTTTCTCATTAAAACCTGCCAAAAGATATAGAATCTGGATTCTATTTTCATCATTTTCACAAAGCATTTGGTGTTGAAACATCTAAGTTTTATGGATGCAGGTTGCAGGTTGCAGGTTGCAGGTTGCTAGTTGTCTAGAAAACTTAGTACTGCATTGGGATCCACTGAGCCATAGCGAATTTGGTAGATCAAACTGTGGAGTGCCATTTTGGATCAGGGGTCGTGGAACAAAATATAGAATTCTATTACTGTGAGCAAGATGATACACTGATGCATATTATTTCGTTCTTCCGATGAATTTTCTACAAGTGCTCTCTCTCTCTCTCTATATATATATATAATTAATCATGAAATATATACTCTTATCCTTTTCTTTTTCATTGATTTCTCATGTTGATATTTTGTATCCATGCCCTATGTTCACATTCAAGGGACATAATTTTACCCTTTAGATCTGGTATTAGTTTCATATAAAGCAAGATCAAAATGACAGACATGTGTATGAGGTTTTTCCTTGAAGATCAAGTTAGGGGATAGGAACTATGAGATTTGCATTAAATACTGTTGACATTTTTGCATTTTTTCCTAATGTAGTTTTCCTTCTATTTTCTCTCTTCCTTTTTCTTCTACTCAGGCGACCTGGTGAGGCGAGTGATGTGGAGTCTTGCCGGGACACAAGTAGTGATGGTAGTTCTGATCTTGACTATGAGAGAAGCTTGAAAAAATCAAACAAGGAGGCATGGAACAGGCGCTATCCATCATATGAAGTGAACATGCCTAGGATGGATAGACAGTACTCAAGAGAAAAGTCATCAATAAGTCAAGAAAGTTTTTCAAGTGATGACGGTGATATATGTAATAACCCTCATGATTGTCTCATATTTGAGTTTTTTGAACAAAATCCTCCCTATAATCGGCAGCCTCTAACAGACAAGGCATGTTTTCGATCTCCACACAGTTGGTTGAGCATTTTTGTTTTGATGATTGTGCCCATAATTTTATTGGTTTTAATAAAATTGATGTTTTAACTTGTTCCAGATTCTGGACCTTGCATGTCAATTTCCTAAACTTAAAACATCGAGGAGCTGTGATTTGTTGCCTGCGAGTTGGATTTCTGTTGCATGGTGAGTTTCAACGAGTTTTTTTATCTAATGTTGCATATATTGTATCTTTTCAATGGACAGTCTTGTAATCTATCTCAAATAATTAAGCAGTACATGTGGAACTTGGTGCAGGTACCCAATATACAGGATACCAATGGGTCCAACACTGCGGGATTTGGATGCTTGTTTTCTAACTTTTCATTCTCTCTCTACACCTTTTTGAGGTAGAGGTCCTTCTCAACCTATTAGCCTCTTCCAAAATTCACAGATACATGCACATACACTACTACACATGCACACACGTGCAGATGCCCATGCACATAGATGACCCTTTCATCCTTGCTCTGTCACTCTTCCTGTGGATTGGTTGAGAGTTACACAGAGGTGGCTTTGCCTTTTTGTCTTATTATTTGTCACCAATGGTTGGCCACCATGTGTTTGTGACTCCCTTCTCCCTGTACACACCCATGCACAAGTGCATCCTTTCCGTGTTTTCCCTCGTTAATTATGCATATGCAACCTCTAGAATGAATTAGGACCACATAGGGTGATTAGATTTGTACTGGTCATGTATCTAGCGGATGTTCATTTGGAGGCTAAAATTTTCTGAAATGCAAACTTCATGTAGCAGGGGTGAACATCGGCCCGGCCAGGCCCAGGGCCAGTTAGGGCCCAGCAGGCCCAACCCTGGACACTGAAAGCACAACCCGTCCCTATTCAGGTTTGGGCTTAGCCTGGGAATTATCAGGTAGGTACTGGTCAGGCCCTTTAAGCTCGATTAGTGAATGCGCCAGGAGGGGGTGGGATTCCATTGAAATGATGCTTCAGCCCTACCCTGAACACGGCTGTTTACTAATCAGGCTGGGTCAGGGTCGGGACTTACTGGGATTTGGGCTGCTGTGGCACCCCCGGTGTGTGTCTCTGTGTGTGAGCATGATTTTTCCATTGTATTTCCTATTTTACTTTGTGACTTGGTCCTGTTGGGGTATTTTGCATAGTATCTACAGTCTAGTCTCATGCAAGAGTTTAGTTATCCAATTAACAAGATCTGCTTTTGATTGGGCTGACAATCAATTTGGTTGAGTCCTTCATGACATGAGTTTGGCGTATTGCTCTTCACCACTACTTGCCAAATGAATCTACATGCCTAAACTTTGAAGACTAGGAACTAGTTAATTCTCGACATGGAAAGCCTTAAAAAATGAGTACTGCATGGGAATAAGCAAATTAACACGGAAGGTATCTTGTATCCATAAGTATGATATAAATATCCATCACCACTCAAATCTGATGCATTTGAAGAAATATTTAAGTGACAGCTTTTGTTTGTAAGAATTTATTTAAATTTGCATCATTAAGGGTGTTTGTGTTAAGCTTATTGGGAAAAGATATTTATGTTAAATAAAATCATATGAAGTTGTTATTATGTTAAGGAACAGGGACGATTCAGAGTGAAAACAAATAATTCCCTCAAGGATATAATTGTAATACTGATTATATTGTGCGAAACAACATAAAATGATTTTTTTTTTAATTAGTTAATTTGGACCCAAGTCAGTTTGTGTCCTTCAATGAGAAGTTGGGTATGAGTTATGACAGAATATTCTTACATCTATTGCTGAATCACACCAGGTCAGACTTTGGCATTGGCTGCTGTTAGTCCACGAATAATCTGACATTGGCCTATTTAGGTCATTCTCAGATATGTGGGGTGGGTGACCTGAAGGACCCTTGCCTCATAACTGCAATTTGCTTATGCATATCTGAGTCCTTTTTCTGAGAAAGGAATTTTGGCTTCTTCCAATCAAAGGCTCAGGTTTGACAGCGGCTCACATAGGTGTTTCTGGAGCTTAGACGAGTCAACTACATGTCAATATTATTTAGCTCATTGGTTTTATTGATGAGTCAGATATTGGCTTTGGATTTAGTTTTGGATGAGGCCATATATTGCAACATTGGTATTATGACCAGAACACAGTTGTAGACTAATCCTGAATCCTGATTTTAGATCTTGCATCTATCGTTGGTACTTCTTTGGCTGTGGGACTTTCAAATTAAGAATTTTTACAATTTTGTTACTTGATTTGAATTAGACAGCGTAGCATTGATCATAGCCTAATCCAGTGAACGTGCTAGTACAGTGTTGTGTTCACGACTAGGATTAGGTTCTTGCAATATTGACAAGTTTTTGGTACTTGGACCTCTATGTGCAGTATCACCACTTACATTATCTGTTTGTATTTAATGTTGTCTTTTTAGGTCATTCTGATTGTTATTTTGTTGGTTATATCTAGAAATTAGATCGATGCTTGCAGACAATTGCATGCATGCATCAGGCACTCACTTTGACTTCCTACTGATAACGCTTGTTCTTGCCAGGTGCAGCAAGTGACCTTGCACAAATGGGAGGGATCCATTCCAAATGTTCTAGTGCTGCCCTTGATACATCTTCAATGTTGTCACTACCTGTTTTCGGTCTAGCCTCCTACAAATTTAAAAGTTCTGTATGGATGCCTACTGGAGTGTATGAGTGCCAGCAGGCCAGCTCATTGTTGCAGGCAGCAGATAATTGGTTAAGGCTTCTCCGAGTCATTCATCCTGACTTCCTTTTCTTCGTCTCACATGGTGCTTACTGGAGATGAGGATAGACAGCTCATGGTTTTTGGAATTTTGAATATGGAGAAACAGGTAAGCTTTTATTCCTGGCATCGTCCAGTGCCTGCACTGAAGAAGTTTTAAGATATCAAAAAATTTTGTAAAGAAAAAGGAATGACTGGTTTTGCCAGGGACAGACACCTCGATCTTGAAAGTAGCGCAGGGAATTGAAATCATATCTTTTTTTTTTGAAAGATGGGAGTTGAAATCATATCGTGTTTTATATTTGAATGAATAAAAGCTAATCGGCTCCCTTTGTTTTTTCCCATACTCCATCACATGCTTTGATCAAGGGGAGGTTGCGTTTGTTTTGTTTCCTTCCTGGTTGTGTTGATGGAGGGTGTAATAGCTATCATGCTTTTCCCCATTACTCTTAGTGGTGATGTATTGCACTTGCATCCTTAACAAGAGATTTAGATAAACAGTTTTGTTGGTGATGAAAGGAAATAGCCGACTTAAGTGAAGATTATATACAACTTTTTTCAGGTTAACAACCATATTTTCTTTGCGCCATTACGTTTTTATTCTTGACATTGGATATCTGGGAATCAAGCTAAAAAGCACTCGAGCCAGGGGCTAAGTGCCATGATTTGATAGAAGACTGAAGGGGCACTTTTTTCACCCCCAAAATATGGGGAAGAGATATGAAAGAGTGAAACTAATTTGCCCACGTTGTTTCATGGGAAACCCCAAGTTTCATATGAAAACAGAAGCAATTTCCCACGGAAAGGGCTGTTCTGCTTGACCTCCCCTCAGTGTAACAAATGTCCTTACAAGGATTCTCCATTCGTGTATCAGTTATTAAATAAATTGGGAAACAGGATATGAGGCATCTGGTGTCCCATGTTTTTTTTTAAAAGGCAAGCTGGGTTAGGCAGACCCCCACCAGTTATTATTCAACGTACCACTGGGGTTTGAATCTGCAACGTCCCACCACAAGGAGACGTGACAGGTACTGGTGTCCCATGTTTTGGTGTGAGAATGATAGGAGCTGATGGTTGGTATTACATCTATATAACCAGCTTGGTCAATGTATCTTGGTGTCTAAATGCTTAGGCATCTACCGAAGAGAATGGGGGTTTAGCGACCAACTTGGTGGTGATCCGTTTGTGGTAGCTTTGTGTAGGAATATGGAGTTGAAAACTCGGTTATACTTGGAATTTCTTTGTTTATGCTTTACAATGCTATAATTTGGCGTATTCTTTTTCAGTTCTTTTTTTTTTTTTGGCTGTGTTGAGAAGAGCGTTACCGATGTTTTGCTTAGCACGTATGAAATGAAAAATATGTATAAATATATACATATGAGGGGACCGTCCAACCAAAGGTTCAAAATCTACAACCAACAACGGACTGCTCCCCTTCTCCAATGCTTGAGCATCACATCGATCGACCTCATCTTTTAATTTTTCTTTTATTTTTCTGTTTTTGTTCACTTTTCCTTGAACCAAAGAACTATCTGCAATATGAATTAGCAATTACGATTTGAAGACCGCATGATGCAAGTCATCCGGATCGTAGCTATAGGTACAATCAATCGATAGAGTCTACTCCACTCTAATTCTGTATTTCGTTAAATCATTATGTGTACTGTTCTTCACAATAACTGACTGACAATTAACCAAAGAGAAACATCAAGATCCCGATGTGATACATAAAACACAAATCTCAACATAGCGGGGTGCATTTTCATTAGAACTAACTGCTTCCATTTAAACAAGCTGTTTCGGTTCAAGTCTATGGAAAGGAAATATTACACATACCTGCCCTAATCTATCAACAGTGCATTATATAATATAATACCAACCCACAACACCGCTTACCACATATGAAGAAGATGATGGGTCCCCACTCTGGCTCAAAGCAAGCAAACAAGCCAATCCCTTCACCGATTCACCACTGTTGTTTCCAGGCTCTGGGGAAACACGTCCAACCAGAGGAGAGTGACTGACATGTGGATTTGAATCCTTCATAACGTGTCCTCAAAAATGGTTGAGAGCAAAAGCTCCTGCACAAAGCTGCATCTACGAGCCCTCTCCTCTTGGTCCTTGTCTGATACAGGTGGTTCATTACTGAAATCATATATTTTCATAGGTCAGACTAACATATTGATGATGAAATCATACAAAAGGAGAAAAGTAAACAGAAAATATGTACGTGATATTGCATTGAATTGTTGTGAATTTTTGCTCAATGGCTAATTGGCGACCCAAAAAAATGTGAAGGCAAAGTTTATAATGCTGTTTAACTTACAAAACGGGAACAAACAAGATGAGTTATTATTATGACATGCTTTATATGAAACACTGCTTGGCACAAAGAGAGTGGCAGGAGCAATGAAGATCCAAACTTCACTAGAGGTCACCTTGGATGCATGTAGATTTAGCAACATCCTTTCATACACAATGGGGTACACGATTAATGCATAAAAAGGGACTATCATCTGCATTGAAGGTTAGCGGTCATGACCGTAATTACCAGGTTCTCTATCTCTGCTAGAACTCAAACCACGTTCCAACATACACCAGCTTACTGGGGATATTTTAGCTCATGTAATCTGAGAAAGTGATTAACTATGAGCATGACCACACAAACTATGGTCAATACCAATGAGGTGATGAGCTCCAGGTGTGGAACATGCTAACTCAGTGACCAAAATGCGATGTTGGATGATTGAACATAACCCCATCAGAGGTCTAAAGGTGCTTCCATCAAGACCACATAAATAATGGTACCAATAGAACGGGTGGTAAATGGTGGAAATGGTCCCACACTCCAAAGAGAAGCAAGCTACAACGTTGACCTCCTATCAAACTTGATAATGCCATCGCAAGCTAACAAGATTAACACCACCTCCAACGAGACACACAGAACATGCATGCACAAAGAAGGAAAAGCTAGGGCATAGCATTGGGATGGTTAGAACTTAGAAGCTGAAGGAGGCTTGTACCAAATACCATGACCCAATACTGATTTTGTGGTGCTCCCATTCCCTATGCATTTTTTAGCTTTACCCTAACAGCATGATCCCTGCTACATTGAATGAAATCCCACTCATATTAAATCTTCAAGGTTCTCCCTAAGAGAAAATTTGCCACTAAACACTCTGGCAGACATAAATGGTTACCTGCCTGAAGGTGAAATCAGAAGTATAGGTGAGTGTCACTCTCACTGTTTACATAGTGCATTGAATAAAATAACGGCAACTCATACAGTAAGGTTTGAATTACAGCAGGGTCTTTCCCCAGCTTGACTATCCCCCAACCAAAAGAAGAAGGAAACAAAAAGTACTACTATCCATTACATGCTGCCAATTGCGCTTCTTTATGCTCTCTTGTAACAAATGTGACAATTATACTATCACAAATATTGTATATCAAACACACTATTATCATTATAAAATGCCATCATCAGCATATCTGTCAGACCATCAATGTGCTCATGGTTGGCATAGCTCAATTTGATGCAAAAACTGTTTCTCTTTAAGATAATTTCTTATAGAGAGCATTGCAAGGTATGTTAACACACCATAACCATTTCAAATTCTATTTAATGAAGGCATGCACATTAGATCCACCTATCAAACACACACACGTGTCCCTGTGCCCTACATTTGTAAAATCACTGTAACTCCATCACATTCCAAACAAGGGCACGATGGTCTCACACACATAAACATGCTCTCTCTCTCTCTCTACATGTAGGTGACATGTATTTCTGAATCATCCAACAACTGTTCATTAATAACTGGCATAATATCACTGCCATTTACCAGACACTGCTACACAATGGTTACAGTCAAACCACAACCTAGTAACCTACATTACAGGCATCCACCCAAAAGGGAATAGAGATGCTTCTAACCTATTTCACATGGACAGTTAAAAACATGACTTGCAAACTTGGTGGCTTGACCTGCTATCCGTTATTTGTCCAGGATTTATTATTGTTACTTTGACTGACCACTATTTATGAGAAACTCCTATTTTTATGTCAACTTTTACCTTCAATATCAGTTTCTCAGACAATCTGTGAACAGTTTACTTGTTTCAAAGTGTCAAACATCCACCGCTTGGCCTAATTATTTGGCATAATGAAATCAGATATTCTCATTTGAAACTAAGATCTGGTGTCAAGTTCAGAATATAGTTGTAGATCTTCTATTAGAAGCAAATGCCCATATACGCATAAAACCCTACAATCAGCTTAGAAGAAGGACAATGGCTTCCATGCCTAAAGACAAACCTAGATGATCATCGTATAAGACTTAGGAATTGTATGTTGCTTATACTTTCCGTTAACAAAAGAATTGACAAAGGTCTCAACACAGGTCTAATTTTACCCAGAAAAGAAAGAGCACAAGAAGTTTGTATTTCATCAAAGAAAGGGAGGAGGTGAACATAGGGCCAGACCTGGCATGATATTCATTTAGGGCATGTTTGGTAACGTCTCATGAGGTTCAGATTCTCATACAAATGGGAGAGTGAATCTCATTTGCACAAGCAACCAAACATCAGAAAGTGAGCTACAAGAAACGGACTCTCATTTGCCTCATTTTCTAATTTATATGAGATTCAGAATCACATGAGGCCTCATGTAATTCTGAATCCTATGACTCCAAATCATATTTGATTCGAAGTCATATGGCACCCAACAAAACCAAACGTAGCCTTAATGAGTAGGCAAATCATTCTGATTTTAGGGGACATGCCAGGTATCATGGCCTACTCACTGCAAAAGCTCTGCTGATGGAAAATACAATGATCTAGAACAGTCAAATGGGCATACCTTTCTGTCACTTTCTCATCTATGGGGTTTTTATCGGAAATCCCATCATCTGGTGAATGAGACTCTGGTTTTGCTGGAGCATCAACCATAGGCATACTGTAAATGAATGACGACAACAAAGGGTCGGGCGCTGTATTGGATGAAGCAACCGGATAAGATGAAGAAGCAAACAGCGACTGGAGGTGCCCTTCTCGCAGTTCCTTGCTCAATTTTGAAAGTGTAGAATGAGAGGATCCTTTTCGGAATCTTCTTCTTCGCTGCATTTGAACTTCCAGTCAAGGAACACAGGAATTACAGTAGACATTTTTATTAACATCAGCAACTACTTGAAAACCACAGGCTACTGAAATGGTAACATGCTTTAAGAATTTTCATAAAATGTTAAAAAACCAAATTCAGGTCAAACATTAAGCGAAATAAATAAAGAAAAGATCCCACAGAAAGGCAACCACCTTGACACTTGACAATGACAATACCAATTCAAAATTAGGGCAACTGTTTGGGTGTCATTTTTCAAAACTTTTTTATGATCTGTTCATAATTATATCTCTTAAAGCCGTGTCTGTCATTTTATCTATTAAATGGTGTTTGGATGACACTTTGATGAATTTTGCCTTCTTTCCTGCTTTCTGTAAACCATCATTTACAGCTACCATCATCATCATCATTGCAGCCATGACTTATGCAAATTTCATCAACTACCACCATTCACTTGCAATCATCATCATTATCAATTTCAACAACTTTTAGTTGTTTTGATGTGAGATGGAAAAGGGTAGATGAGAAAGCCACACACCTCAAAACATAGGAAGAGGGTTTTCCACTCATGGGCACCTCAAAGCATACATATATGATTGCTTTAATAATCACCATGGACACAAGGGATGACATCTGTTAATTTTCTGGATCTTTTCAAATGCAGTCCACAGGGATGATAGTTTCCATGCTGAACCATAAAAAACTGAGCGATTGATTTCATGGAGAGAGAGAGAGAGGATTCTCCAGCCGTGCGTATCCAGGTACCGTGGGAGAAGGATGGTGAATGGACGAAGGGGGAGAGGTCGGGAGGAGAAGCCTGGAATTTACAGTTTAGAAACGAGGCCATGAAAAAATGGCTTTTGTTTTTCCATAAATTGTTTCGATGCTCAACATAATGTTTTGAAAAAATCAATTTGAGAGCTTTTGTCATCCAAACACAATTTCCCAATATTATTTTTACTAAATGAAGTGTTAATGCCTTAGTTGTCAAAAGCGCTAGTTGGAGCCTAGGTGAAAGACCCCTAAAAGAACTAGTTGGGGCCTAGTCGGACTAGGAGGGACCAAAAAAGATAAAACATAAAGAAAAGCAAAAATAATACAATAAATAGTAAATTCAGCAAAAACATATGATTGTAATTATGAATGGAGTATAAGTGTGTAATTCAGTGTAACATACTGTAAACTTCGTAAAATTGCATGACCATATATATATATATATATGTGTGTGTGTGTGTGTGTGTGTGTGAAATACGGGCATACATGTAAAGAACAGAAATAAAAAAAGAAGAAAAGGAAGAAAAAGAAGGAAAAAAGAAAAAAGGTGGAAAAAGGAACAAAAAGAAGAAAAGGAAGAAAAAGAAGGAAAAAAGAAAAAAGGTGGAAAAAGGAACAAAAAGAAAAAGAAGAAGAAGAAGAAGAGGAAGAAAAAAGAAGAGGGTGGAGGGGCGAGAGGAGGACGAAGAAGAAAAAAGAAAAAAGAAAAATAAAAAGAAAAGAAAAAAAGAAAAGGGACAAAGAAGGAAAAAAGGAAAGGGGAAAAAGGAAGGAAAAGAAAAAGGATAAAAAGGAAGAGAAAGAAAAAGAGGAGGAAGAAGAAAAGGAGAAGAAAAAAAGAAAAAATAAGAAGGGGGAAAAAAGGGAAAGAAGAAGGAAAAGAAGAAAAAGAAACATTTGGGATGGGAAGAAGAAGAAATAAAGGAAGAAAGAGAAAAAAGAAAACGCAATCATGTCCCAGCGGCCTTGGCGGGGATAGCCTAGGTGCTGCCTAGGCGGTAAAACAGGGCCCTACCGCCAAAACTCATAAGCATAGGCGATGGCCTTATGCCTAGCCCACCTAGGCACAACTTTTGACAACTAAGGCTGATGCTCAAATGAGCGTCACCCAAACACCCCTGAGATGTTGTCATACTATCTCAATTGCCTATAAGTTAAACTCAGTGGAAAGCAAAATGGAAAACTTTAGTCTTGCTGACAAGATGATTAAAGTATTTTCACACCCTTGTACTCCATTATCTGTGTCTGTGAGAAGTCTGTTACTTGATACTATACAAAAGACCTCTTCTGCCCAATAAGTACTGACCGAACAACTGCAACTAACTCCGATATCCCGCCAAAATATCATTAGACATAAAAGTGCAGAAGATCAGGTATTGCCCAGACCTACCTAACCACAACCTCAACCATGATGAGTATTGTACATGGAAACTCCTCACCAATCCAAAAACAAAAACCTATTGAAATTAAAGATACATTAAAATCACAAAAAATCAATTAAGAGTGTGATATATTGAAAATATGCAAGAAAATTTTACTGCAATTTTATCAGAACTTTCTCGTTTGGTCTTGCTGATCCTTGTGACTATGATGGGTAGTCAATACAGCAACAACATATTTCACAAATTGCACAGTTTTGTGTCTTAAAATCGAAGGGAAAGCAGAAAAGAAGATGAATAACCTCAACTGTACCCCACAAAGAATAGACTTAAGAATCAGCTAATATCCCTTCTTTTGTATCACTTCCAAGTTCCAAGTCATAGGCTGGCCGCAAGCATCATCATCCACAAAGTGAATGGTTAGAATAGAATAGCCATGCTTGACCCAAACATACATTTCAATTCTCTTTGACTATTACACTTTGTGAAAGTAAATACTTGACAGTCTGATTGGCCATTAGAATAGTTTAAATACTTCTCGAACTTCAAAAGTTGACATTCCATATAAAAATCAATCACAGAAAAAATACATGTTGAAGTGATATTTAAGAAGATGCAAATAATTCATTAGAGGAAAAGAAATATCCTAAAAACATGTCCGCCAATTTATGCAATACAACGTAAAAATCCATGTAATCCTACTTGAGAGAAGGATATCTTAAAGAAGTGCCCATGCTGCATAGTGATATGCCCGACCAAATCCATCCCTACCCTAGTTCCACACACAGGGCATACCTATGAAAACAGAAGAAACAATCAGGTTAGAGCAGGAAAGTAACTAATAACAATGTTGTCAGTATCGCTATCGGCCATGAATAGTTTGGCCACCCATCCAGCTGTATTGGCCGATACCGATACTTAAGTGAATCATTCTGTATCGGTTGGAAAATAATAAAAAATATTAACCATTGTGTGACACGTTTACGGTGGTTTGGAAATATTAACCATAAAAAATGAGTGTAGCTGAGATGCGGATGCTTAGATGGATGTGTGGAAATAAAAGATAAGATTCGGAACGAAGAGATACGTAAGAAGGTAGGTGTTGCACCCATTGAAAATAAGATGCGAGAGAATCGTTTACGGTGGTTTGGACATATTCGGCGAAGGCCTAATGATGCTCCAGTTAGAAGGTTGGAGAAATGGGAAAATATATTAGTTAAAAGAGGTCGGGGTAGGCCTAGGAAGACTTGGATGGAGATGATAGGAAAGGATATGAATGCTTTGAACCTCACCGAGGACATGGCGTTGGATAGAAATGATTGGAGGAAAAGGATTCATGTGGAAGACCCAAAATGAATTTCTTTTTTGGTTCATATCGCTGACCCCAATTGTTTTGGGATGAAGGCGTAGTTGTTGTTGTTGTTGTGACACGTGTTAAAACCATTAAAATAATATTCAAAATTAATTTTTAGTCTCACCGATACTGATAACATTGGTTATAACAAAAATAACAAAGACAACAGCACAATTACCACAGGAACTGAAAAGGTTCTCTGTGCAGTTTTTTCCTCACATTTAGAAGGATTTTCATAAACAAAGGCATGATTTTGCATATACAATCCTCTGATTTATTCAGTCAAACTGCTATTAAGATTACAGGTAACTAATCACAGTTCAAGAATGCTAGAATTCAAAATACATTAAATCTCCCCTATGTAAAATTGTAAAATAGAAGCATGAATGTGTTCACGTTCCTGGAAACCCATGTCCAATACTGTAGGTTCAGATTCTATAAAAACTATACATGAATTTCATACAAGAATCAGAGGCAAACACCACTCACAAACAAATTTTCTTCACGACTCCTTGAACAACAAGAGATGACACAACAAGAGAGTGCCCAATAAAGTTCTAAACATAAAGGTGAAAAAATGCCAAAATGGACCACCCAACATCTATAGCACATAAGAGAACTATTGACGATAAAGCGCACGACATATATGGCTGCCAGGACGAACCTCCCAAACCAGAACCTACTCTAAAGCCCATAGCCCATATACTAAAACATTAGTGAGAATAATCAGGATCATTGTCATCAACACTTCATTAACCATCAAGAACTAAATCAAACTACAATATGCAAACGCACGGCTCTACTTGAACAATAGATTCATCCAATTGCAACGAAAACACCAATCCAATCCATAAAAATCCACAAATCCTAAACCTGGATCGTTTAGGAACTAACGCAGCAATCCCAACAGAAAAAGAGAAACCACATAATGAACAACAAAGGGCACGGAAATCCCATCGATCATTTACCAAAAACACAAAAAACGGAGGATTTCCTCAGAGGGAATGAAAAGCTACCGCATTTTTAGCCTCAACGGAATGCTCATCATCTATGTGACAACAGAGACCTACGATATCGAAATCCTCTGAACAAAACGGACACGGGAATTCGGCACGCAGATCCTCTTCCCCATCGAAATCATCAAAGCTCAACTGAAGATCTGCACCTGAAACATCCATTAAAAAAACAATAAACCCTCCAAATCAAATCAAAACCCCTAACCAAAAATCACACAAAGTATCAAAAAAAGCTCCAAAAACCATGAAAAGGGAGAGGGGGGGAATCGGACCGGAACGGATTTGAAGGGCAGATTGGTGGCGCTTGGAAGCGGAAAAGAGAGCGGCCCACGAATCGGAATCCATGGATCAGATATCCACCCTCTCCCCCAAACAATTCGAAACCCTAATTTCCTCCAACAGCCCCCACGAATACCAGAAAATTGGCGAGAGCAGAAACGCCGACGACGATCAGAACGCGTTTCTCCCAAACAATTGATCTTCGGAAACTCACGAGAAGAGATCAGTGCCCACGAAACCCTAAAATTCGGGGGAGTCGAACGAAATTGGGACAGGGATGGTCTCTCTCTCTTCCCAACCAATATCAGCGCCACACACTGTCCTGTCGGTGCTGGAATACTTTTTTTTTTATATATTTTCTGGTTGCCAACGGAATGACCCTACATTGCTCAAAAATTTCAAGGATGGCCTTCTTATTCAATTATTCTGGCTTTTACGAGAATGAATTAAATTAAAATAGTAATTAACCCAAAGGGTTTAGTGTAGTTGGACCGGGCTTCGGCTGTCGGACAGGCAGTCAGAGTTCAACTCCCGCGAGCGGTAACCCCTTGCTCAACATAAGCCCTCGAGTTGGGGTACTAGCCCTAGCGTTTTCTAAGTCAGACTCGGGTTTATTTAGATTAAATAAGAAAAAATAAAATCATCATTAATTAAATATAAATAGCAAGTTCTTATTTAGCCCATAAGGGCTTGGCTCGTTTGGTAAAGGCAAGTTGTGAACCTCACCAAGTTTAGAGAAAGTCACGAGTTTGAAGCCCCTAAGGGCATCCCTTACCGCAAGGTCGAAGCTGGATGTACTCCTTGAGTAAGGTGATTACAAGCTAGAGAATTTGGTATGTTGCTTGTGCTTAAGTATGGCTATTGGCTAAGCATCTAGTGTTATTAATGTGCCAAGATTTGAAATTGTTCATGTTGGCCTAGATTGTATAAATGTCGAGGCTGAGATAGATAAAAAGAGGAAGAGGATTTGATGGCTTGCTTCCACGGTGTTTTTTTGTTTATGCAAAAATATATCTTTAGTAGAGACCCTTGTGCTTTTATAAATTACTCTTCTTGCTATTGTCATCAACAAAGAAAAAATAGAAAATTTATCATAAATTATGGATAACTTACCCCTCTTCAATAACTACTCCCACTATCACTGCACACTAAGGGTCCACTACCATTGTAGTTATTGGATTTTTTATGAGACCCAATGACTAACTCTAGTTTCAATACCTAGATCCAATATTTCTCACTTGGTTATAGGGGCAAAAAATTATATTATATTATAATTTGTGCATCATGTATTATATATTGCAAAACATGTATAAAGTGACCTTGCACAATTTTAAAGGTTATATAAAAATCTAAGTATAATGTTTTTTTCATGTAGACATGTAGTTTTTACATCATCATATGAATCTTGATTTTTTTCACATATAGTATGAGTTTATCCATGACAACATGAGGTTTTACATACATTAGTTGGACTTTTCCTTCGTGATATATCTCTATCATGAGGATATCTACAAACTAGATTGTTGTCATGTCAAAAATTTCAATCATAACCTTTAATGTGCAATATTATGTATACAATTTATTTTTATTTTTATTTTTCACCTCTACTGCATCCTAAACTATGCAATTTATAGCTCCGAAGCAAACAAATATGTACCATAATGGTGAATTATTTTGCACATATATCATAATGATGATCTTACTTTCTTAGTTGGCCATGTGATTCATATTACTCTTCTATAACCATATCATAAGATATTATCATGTCCAAATAATCTTGCACAAAATTCTCATGCATGCTAGTGAAGTACTATAGATTTTTATCATCTCATAGATTCATACAAATTTAATATCCCATGAATTTTTAAAAATTGATTTGTCAAACATGATTAATGCTCTCACTTAAGATTTCACCATAGACAATACTCTCAGTATTCATGTGCATTACTACACATGCAACATGTTCAGATACTCATCAGGTTAACCATCACCTTATCATTTTTTATCAATATATCCAAATCCAAATAATCATAAATATGATTATATAAATGATCATGTTGTATTCTATGCATAAAACTTAAAGGATAAAAAAATCTATGCATTTATACAAGCAATTATGATAATGTAGACACTAAAATTTTTATGATGCTCAATTTTTAATGTTTTCCCCAAGTGTGCATGTGCAAAAATTGGACACCCCACCATTGGACGGTAAAACTAATTCAGTCGTTTAGTAATGGACGATAGAACACGAGTACAGGCGATGACACAACCAGATCACCATTCGATGTACCAAACTTGTAGATAAACTCTGAAGCTTATCCTTATCTCCTTCCAACCGTCCTGGTACATTTCCCAAGACGGAAGGACTCTTCTCGGACGAATCCTTTCATGTGAGAACCCTTTTTGATAAGTGCTCTAAACGTTATAAATAAGGACTCATCCCTATTCTTTAGAGGATCGAAAAAAATTAGAATTGGCATACCTACGTGTTGGCTCTCCAAGAACACATTTACATCAGTCCTACCAGTACGCTGTCTAAGAAGCCTTTGAAGAACGATCACATCTACTACGGATAGAAGAACAAACATAAATGATCAAACAAACCCCGCGTTCCAAAAAAAGTATTTTCTCTAGATCCCTAATCTAGTTATTTCAATCTTATTTAATATTCGATTATGTACTTATATACAATTTTATGTTTGTTTTGCATATTGCAATCCACGATGGAGCGATTCAAGTTACAAGGATTAAAAAAACTTGTTTCGTCTTTACCTTTCCGCAAAGTGAAGGACAATCAAAGTGTGTAACAATGTCTCTCACATTTTTAAAGAAGGATCTCACGCAAATCCAAGTAAGTCCCATCATTCTATGTACAAAATATCTACATATATGTGTAAGTTATAATTCAACTCTCATTTTTTTATACATTACAATGTTATATTTTTCTTGCATCTTGTGCAATAAAAAAAAGATTTTATCATATGGTTAGTAGAGGTGACTAACCTACATTAACCATAATTATCTCTTCACATGGAGAGTAGAGGTAGCTAACCTTTACTAACTACATAAGCTCTAGGAAAATGTCATCATGGCTACCAATCCTCTTGACATATCTTTTTTCAGAGGAATGCATGGTATTTTTATGATCATTCATGGGCTGGCTATTCAGTAGCTAATTCATTTTTAAAATATTTTTATTGTTCATCAACGGTAGGTTGTTTTTCATACTGTTAATTAATTCAACTTCAAGAGTTAATTTATTATTAAATTACTCATTAATCCATTTATGCAAGTTATCCATGTCAACATCTACACAAATAGTAATTTTCAAGCATATTCATGTTTAAAATCAATACTAGTGGACTTTTATCTGGACTTAATTTAAAATCCAGTCACATTTCATGCAATTTATGTTTATAAGCTTTAAATATATCAAATAAAACTTATTTAATCAATTCTTAAAATATGGCAAATGCTCACACTTTTCATGTGCATTATGAAAAGTATAAACATGTTATTTATTAAACATGCAATAAGAGTTATATACTCTTACTTTCTCAAAGTGAATAACTAATCATATCAGCTTTGGATCAAAATATCTAGATCCAATCATTGTGTTTTATTATTCAAAACCATAAACAAAAGTCATGTATTAAGCATTCAAACTATGTCAAAAAAATGTTCAATCATCTTCTCATCCAAACTATTTATTCAGGGATCATTCAATCATAATTTTACTTTGACTTTTCATGTAATTCAAAGTAATACTCTAATTTCACAAATGGACTACATCAACATATTAAAGTCATACTCTAATTTCACAAAGTGATTCAACCACAAAGTGAATCAATTTGGGGGCCCGATTCCACTTAAACCAGTGGGATGCTCTCATCAACTTTTAGAGTAGGAAGGTTGATCTCGAGAAAAGACAATTGGTTTGGTAAGTCAGATAACTAGATAGTGTGTTCACCAAGACCAAAAGTATTTCTAATATATTCTTATTTTTTTTAAATTTTTACTCGAAGAAACAACCCTTTGATAATAGACCTAGTCAGACTAGCTTTGCCTACCGTACTTGTGATCAGCGTAAAACTTTTGGGGGCTTTCTTATTTACCTAGTAGTTAGTTGTGCCTTGGCCCGGCTCTTAATGTGGCTGATTCAGTTGGATTGTGATATAACGTTAGTGTACAATGTCTTTCTTGATTTTATGTTAGTTTCATTTTATTAAAAGGCTATACATAACGCAAACCGGGGCTCTGCTCGTTTGGTAGGAACAGCTAGTGCACGTCACCTTGTGTTGGATAGTTGCAGGTTTCGAACCAAATGATATAGTCGTATAACTGGTAGGGGGTTTGCCTAACCCACTTCTCAAGGGTTTTGTCATCTAGGTTGGTTGGCATTCTCGATATTTTCCAGATTACGAAGGTTGTAGTGTTACGAATGAGGGAGGGGTGAAAGAGGAAGCACATAAGTGGTACCTGAGCTAACTAGAAGTGGTCAGCTAAACCCGAGAGGGAGGACTGGGGAGGCATTAACCGTCATTACTTTTCCTTGTAGATGGTTGTCACTTGTCAACCAGAGTTTACAGACTGACGTTTTTTAACGCGTCAAACATTTAATATATTTCCACTTTCTCTCAATTTAATTAAGCTCGTGCACCGCCTCCAATTTACCAAGATGTCCTCAGACCCTTAGTCAAGGACAACAATGATCTTTCAAAGTCCTAAAAAGATTCTTTTACCTGAGTTTTATAAAAACACTTGTTTTTTCCTGCGTTGCCAAAATCATTTATGATTTTGTCATGTTGGTGATTTATATATACAATATGCATATTATGTATACATATTATACACATACGTTCATGTGATAAATATGTGAAGAGCTGAACCAGGACACCAGCATTTAGTGAGAGACCAAGTGGACTACATTCATTCAGAGTGATAACAGTCTAAAATCACAATGACTGTGAATTTTTGGTGGGATTTTCAAATATTCTATATTCTCAGGTTATAATTGAGAAAAAATCAGCAAAACAATCAAATCATATGATAAAAGCAGATATATCATGGCATTCTAAATTTACTATGGCTGCAACCCATATTTTATATAAACAATGATAATACATGTTTAAAATGATCAACAGAAAATCATATTTTATTTCTTTATTTGAAAACGTTGTATGATATCGTAGCTACTTGGAAGGAAATTGGAGAAATTTTTTAAGAGTTTCAGTTTCTTAATTGACTTAACCAAGACTCTTCAAATTATGGATGAAAATATGAAAAGGGTTCCATATAAGACTATGAAGGAGCTAGGCTAGTCCATAAACAGTTAAAAAGTAGGGCACTTCCTTTTTTTTTTTGTATTCACATTATATGCAGTATCGCTGCAAGGTGGACATGAAGCCACCTGCTTGACAGCCACCCATCTTGGCATTTCTTTAGATGAGTGTGGTGTGCATCTCGAGAAATGTTAAGATAGACATAAAAAAGAGAAAATGTTAAGATAGATGGTTATTAGCAGCAGAGCTATGCGCCGCTACATAAAAAATGACCTTTTTTTTTTATGATGAGAAACCTTTTTAGGAATGGATTCACTAGGCTATCCAAGAATAGGCAACTAGCTCATAGAGCTCAACCGAAAGATTCTAGATACTATGTGGAAATTCTAAGGCTTTTTCAATCAAGGAGTTAAATAAAACTTTTGCCAATGCCCTAGATTCCTTTCCTTGGCTCGAATCCAAACAAAACGTTTAAGTATGGGATATGTTTGTCAAATAGCTCATAAAGTAGTATTTGTTGAAAAGTTATAAATTTAATAATCATTTTCTAGCTTTTAATAACGATTCTTCACCTACTTTTTATATGGCATGGTGATAGAATGAAAAGAAACGAGCGAATAAAAAATTGGAAGAGAGGGGGTCATATATTTTTAATATATGCCAATCTTCTTGAAATATTTGTTGTTTTGTAACTATCAAAAGAATGCTGGTTAATTTGCTCAAGACGTGTACCATTTATCACTTTGTTAAAAAGCAAAGTGTCAGGTCGGGTTTTGCTTGATCACAAAAATGAAATCTCAAACCCAGATCCGTATAATTTTATACTTTTACTTTAACTTAAAATATATGTACAATTCTTGAGTCGGGTCAGGTACCCAGCAAAAAAGCTAGATTGGATTGAGTACCTCGCAAATATCATAGCCCAAACCCGATTTGCATATTGCTCAGGTCGACTCAGATATTTTTCGGGTCAACACTTTTTATGTCCATACCCAAGAATTCTGGTTCTTGATACAAACCTGATCGGTTGACAGCTCTAATGGAATCACTTCATAAAAGTGAGATTACTGCTGAGCACTCTTTGTAGGGCTCCACTCGTAATAGACACGCTAGTGATCCTCCTTAAGTGTGGCACCAATAAATCTTGATAATTGATATTGGTCTCCTCATACCAAACCATCTAGGGGCCAGAGAAGAACTTGGGTGTTTTAGGAGGTTAGGAGTGAAAACCAGTGAGAAATCAGAGGGAGGCAGAACAACAGCTTTCCAATAAAAAGGCTATTTATTAAAAATTTAACATTGACCCTACAAGTATTATAGAAACTATGAAAATTATATATATATATATATATATATATATATATATATATATATATATATATATATATATATATATATATATATGAATCAACCATAATTATTTATTAGAGTTTCAAGTTGAGACATTTCAAGGAATGAGTAAATCCAAGATGGTCAACACGCACACACACACACACACACACACACATATATATATATATATATATATATATATATATATATATATATATATGTGTGTGTGTGTGTGTGTGTGTGTGTGTGTGTGTGTGTGTGTGTATGTGTGTGTGTGTGTGTGTGTGACACATTTGTTAGAGAGGAGGTTCATGTCGTCAAAATAGTAACCTTTGCTTTCTATCTTTTTTTTTTCAAAAAATGACCATACTACCTCTGAAAATAATGTTATTTTATAGAATAGCTGCAATATATCATAATATTTTTCGAATACCCACCTGCTCAATTGTTATTGAATATGAGGGCATTTTTGATGATTTTATCCTTTCGCTAGAACATAAAAAAGAAGTTTTCGCCCAAAATTCTTTTTTGTGAAACTCCACTAGAAAGAGTAATTGAGATTCGCCTAGAGAACAAAACAACAAAAGTATGGAAGACAGCGATAACACCCTTTCATTGAAATATAACAACGAATTTCATTATAAAAACCATTGAAAATCTACATTTAGGCAGATTCACCTTTTATTGGAAAGAGCATATCTCAAAATTCTTAGGTCACCTATTAGAGGAACTCTCAAGCTTTTAAGTTTACAGTAGAGCTCGACTTTTCAACGCAACTCATTTTCTAGTGGATCTCTTTCAGCAGCTATCTGAACTCTCTGGCCTTTATACTTTAAGTGGGACTCAGTTTTAGTGGAACTAAGAGTCTGGAGAAATTCCTTTGGGTATAAAAGCAGAATTTTAATAACCTGTTTTTTTGTCGATTGCACACAAATTCTTGATGAAGAGCCGAGAAGGTTCTCTCTTTTGGTTCATGTCCCTGCACTTTTTCGACCACTATATATTCCGGTGGGATTCTCTGGTGACTTTTTTAGCAACTGTTCTGATGCATTTTTCTAACGACTGTTCCCCTCTGGTTGGTATTTTTTTTTTACTTTCTCATTGAATATTTCTCTCGATGGTTTTTGTCACTTTTTTAAAGTTATTATGCATTGTTTCATCCGATCATTGTCAAATTTTTTTGTGAGATTTCTTGTAAGAATGTTATTTCCTATTCCTATGGATGTCGATGTTCTTCTGTGTCACATTTGTGTGTATTGTTTCATCGTATTGTTATCAACCTTTTTTATATAAAATTTAATTGGTCTTTGCTGTAAAATACTTCATTTGTACATGTAAGTTATTCTTATTGTTGTTGATGTTTTGAAAACTATGAAGTTGAAAAATTCATCCCACTAGATGTGATGTACACTTATGTTTGCATGGCCGTATCTTTGACAAGGATATGAAATAATATCGCCAATTGCATGTGCATGTGTAGATTGTTCAATTCAATCATGTAAAAGATTGCCAACATTGTCATGTTTTTATCTATATTTATTCATATTTGATGGCTAAACTATTGTGTATTTTTCTTTTATTATTCATTTTTTTGCCATGCCATTTCAGTTAACATGCATCAAATTATGTTTTGAATTACAAGTATACTCAATACTTAAGATTGGAGTATGAAGACCAGAGCCCTACCTGTGTTATGGGGCCTGAGGCGGAGGGAAAAAATGGGCCCCTAATTAATAGTAGGAGTTCGGGGGCAGCGCCTCTGAATTTTTTTTAAAGAATCAAAATAACAATAAAACTTGCATTCACATTAAACAAATATAATATTCCAAATATTTATGTTATATTAAATAAATGGGGAGCTTGGGCCTTAAAAATGGGCCCCTAAAATTTTTTTGGGCCCAGGGGCCCTTAGGTCCAAGCCTCATTCATTAGCCTCTTAAAGGGTCCGACTCCGATGAAGACTATAATATAATGGTTTGGGTCATTAAGTTAAGTTACAATAGATTTAGAAAAGATATGAGTTTACTTTTTCCATATTGATGATAAGGATTAATGAACTTTACCATTGTTAAGAAGCAACAACTTTAATGATGTTGAATTGATGAAATGAAAAACTTGATTGGTTGCGGAAGATATGATGTTTCATTTTAGCATTCGAATAGAGGATTTTGATAGTAATATAAGGTTGACACACATTGAAGATGATGATGTCATGGCTTCAATGTTGAGTGATACCAATGTTGATCTTGTGATTTCATTTTATGCAGGCGACATGTTGAAAAAGTGCAAAGTTGTCCACCCAGTGAACAAGCACACTTTAAGGATAAGAGAGCTCAATAAGGCATCATCAAAATATATAAGCTTTGAATTAAAAGATGATGTTGTCGATGAAGACCCATCTTTCAGGAGAACAATTGCACATGATAGACATGTCAGCAAGGATGAATATAACAAAGAAGCACAAGTCTCCAATGATGCACGTCCATAGTGACGTAGTTGCAAGAAAAGTTGTGCATAAGAAGACAATGATGTACATAAGTTTTGAGTCAAGTGATGAGGATTTTAATGATGACACATTCTATATAAAAACTGATGCACATAATGAAAATAGTGCACATGTGGTGAACAATGCACATGTGGAAGGTATTCAACTGTATGTAGTTAAACAACTTAATTGTAAAGGACACCACATGTCAAATATAATTGCATAATGTCACATATTTTGTATGTGACACTTGATGAAACTGGGAACATTGATCATGTGACAAATGAAATAGATGTGCACATGGACAATGTGGCAGATAAAACACTCGAGTTCGATGATAATAAACTAACAAGTGATGTTGATGGCCTGACAAGTATGCCTTTTATAATTGCATTGAACATTCAACATTATTCATGGTGAGTATGCATGTTAAGTTTTTTTTTGCATACAGAAGAAATCCATCATTCAAAATTTTTGATGATGTACTACACAATGATATGTCGAATGCATGTGAAGATGAAGATAACGATGATGATAAAGATGTTCATGCTGACGAAGATAAAAGGAATGTGAAAAATACAAATCAAGGAGCCCAAAGCATACAATATTATTGTATGATACATACACACATTTTGTGTTGCAACACATCATATAAATTCTTAATATGGTTAATGTTTTACAAGAATGTGATATGTGGATTTCACAATAAAGCAGATTATATAACATTTTGTTTGCAAATTTGTGAGCTGGTCAAGAAAATGAATCAATGTTTCGAAGAATACAGGAAAGCACATGTTTTTCCATATGCAATCGGGTTGCCAATAGACAACGCTCCTTGCGTTGATCAACAATTTGATGATATAAAGAATTATTGAGAGTGACTAAAAATTATATAATACAACAAAATTACAAGGTCAAATTTAAGAGGAGTTGCAATAGTAGAGTTACAATCATATGTGTACAAGAAAGGAACTGCTCATGGAAGATTTATTGTTCGAGGGTGCATGGCATTAATTACTTTCGAATCAGAACTTATGAAAAAGTTCACACAGTGGTGGTTCATATGGTAACATGAAAGTGGTGCATGTGCCAACAAATGAGTTTTCGATGCTATACATGATCGACTACATGACCAACCATCAATGACTCTGCAACAAGTCATCAATGACTCTGGGACAAGTCATCAATAATATCTCTTATGATCGAGAGGTTAAAATTAGTTACAAACAAGCATGACGAGGAAAAGAAAAAGTACAAGTGAAGCTTTATGGTTCTTTCGAAGACTCCTTCAAAGAGCTCCTTGCATACATTCATCCATTGAAGACAAAAAATCCATGCTCATATGAAATTATTGAAACTAAAAGAAGGAAAAATCAATTTAAGTATTTGTTCATTTTTTTAAAACCTTTTATTGAAGGGTTTATTCAAGTATGTATGCTACTTTTCTTCGATAGTAACTTTTTGAAAAGAAAATATATGAGCATATGCTTAGCAATACATCCTGTCGATCCTTGCAAAACGATGTTCACCATAGCATTTGAGGTTGTGGACAAAAAGACTAATGAATTATGAAAATATTTTTTGAGTATCTAAAAAAAAAGTATATTGACTCGAAGTGTATCATCAACTGAAAAGATTGACCATATTATCCGATAAACAAAAAGACTTGCAGAATGTTATACTCTAGGTAATCTCAAATGCTCACATCAGCTATTACATGAAACATCTTGAAAATAACTTAAAATATAAAAATAAATTTGGATCAACACTTGCGAGGCATTGGTGGAATGCAACTACGGACTACACTAAACTCTAATAAAGAGATAGAGCAAGAAAGTGATGAACATGAGGGTGAACAAAAAGCAAATGAGAAATAAGAAAAGGATGGTATAACATGAAAAGCTTTTTTTTTTTTTGGTTTTTTGTTGTTTTGTATATTGTTGATTGTGTTAGATTATATTCAATTTTAAATCCTCTAAACTCTTAGACTCATGATATAGATAATTTGATTTAGTTTGTACAATATTAATTAAACTTTTAAACAGGATTATGTGTAAATCACTGATTTTAGCTATTATATCTGTTGTTGTTATTGGTCAAATATATCGAAACCGAGTTCGGCTTGAACACCTTAAACCGACCCACCTAACCAAGTTTGTAGAGCTCTAGTGGGCGCCTCTATTTGGTTCTACAGCATTTTTTTTAATAGGCTAAGCAAAAAATCTTTCATCACCAGTCTCACATTGGCATGCCTTTGGTTGATAAAACTTTTTTTTAAGGAAATTGGTTGGTAAAACTCTTAAGGTTCCTTTATCCATCACGAAGTACACTCAAGGGACAGTCCTGTGAGTTTAAAACCGTAGACATCCCATGTGAGGTGACAAACCTAGGTCACCCTTAAAAACTTGAACCATTTGCCAAGAAAAGGTGGGGCCATTGGCAACAAAGAAAAGGAAAAGTCTAAAAAAGAGAAAACAAAGTTACAAAGATGAGAGAGATAGAAACCTTATAAAAAAAGGCACACCGCCCTACCTAAAGCAAGAACTCTTGGTCACGTTTTCATGTCGTCAAAACAATGGCCTCTGCTCGGTTCTTTACCATCTACCTACAAAAGGTGGGGCCATCGGCAACAAAAAAAGGGAAAAACCAAAAAAGAGGGAAAAAAGTTAAAAATAAGAGAGATCTGCAGAAGCACAGATATAGAGCCACAAGGGTTGAGATCAAAAGAGCGGCCCATGAAATGCTGTCATGTGATTGGCTATGACACTTAGCCCCTCCCTTGATCCCTGCTTGAGCTGCAGAGAGGGGCCAAATACGACCACCCTGCCTTACATGCCCCGGTTGTCAAAAAAACTAGTGGCACACTCATGCACCAGCAGGGTTTGATATGACGTTTTCACCTTAACACCACAATGAATAGGGATGGCAGTGGGGCGGGGTGGGGGACAAGGTCTCCACCCCCGCCCCGCCTCAAGATTAGAACCTCCATCCCCGCCTTCATCCCCAGCGGGGATGGATTTTAACCTCCACCCCTGCCTTCATCCCCGTTTCATGTCCTCCATCCCCGGTTCAAACGGGGATGAGGCGGGGCGGGGCAGGGCGGGGATGAGGTGGGGATCGTGGCGGGGAAAAGGGTACGTCCATCCCCACCTCCATCCCCGAACGGGGATGGATTTAACCTTCGCCCCTGCTTCCATCCCCGTTTCATACCCTTCATCCCCGGTCCAAACGGGGCGAGGCGGGGCCCTACTTTCCCCCAGCCCACTGCCATCCCTAACAATGAACCCACCATTATTATACACCTATGTTTCCATAAGAGATAAATATTCAAAATTTTGATGACAACCCCTAAATATTCAGGGGTTCAACTTTTGTGAATAAATACTCAAGTTTCTGATGGCATGAATACTGTATACAAGGATTAATTTTTCAAGTGAAAAAACATTCATATTAAGGGCACGTTTGCATGTCACAGGAACAGGAGGGTTTACGCAAAAACACACTAAGCACAAAGCATTTCTGCGGGCCCCACCATGACTACGCAGATACTGCCCTCTCTTTCCCTGCATAAAGAGATGGCTGTTTTCAATGTGTTCTGCCCCCTTTCCGTGGAAAGCTTTCCCATTTGGGGGGGCGGGTCCGATTCTATTTCACCGGAGGAAAACTCCACAGAAACCTTTGAGCGGAGTCTTCTTCCGCTGCACACAAACGCCCCCTAAGGGATCATTAGATTTGTTGTAAGGCGGTTGAGCTGTTACACCGGAGATCCAAAAGCTGTGATTATCTATAACAAGGTCAGTCTTGTGACCAACTTTCACAAGATTCAAGAGAAAAGCATTCTCAAGCAAGAATCACAACCACAATTGAACTTTCTCATGTTTCACTAAGCATGAGAAAGTACTGTAATTGTGCTTTACAATCACAGGAAGCTGGAAAAATCAAAGAATCACAAGGCATTATAACTGTGGCCTAAGTTTGATAGATTCCTAGCTAAGCCATCTTTTCTACTGTAATAATGGTTGAACATTTCAAAAAATGGGTTTAACATGATTTACAAGAAAATTTGATGCACCATTTGTCATGTTGCGACCAAATGCCCAGCTCTTCAAATCTTGCCTGAAACATAATGATATCAGGTTGTCACAATGGCTTAATATGAAAGCAATTGAAAACTCGATATGAAAATCCAAAGAAACCGCTCTAAACCAAGGGCCCATTTATTTCACAGGAAAACAACCCATTTTTAAATTAAGATAGCTCTTTTCCCACCATGGATATAACAAAAAGGCAAACATGGTCCTCACCACCTCCCGTGGGAAAGAGGCTTCCCGCAATGACTCTGGAAACTTTCCGGAGAGTCATGCCATCTGGATACGCCTGTGACAAGATTTAAATGGTAGGTGGTCGGGCCTTCTTGAATACAAGTACTGAGACACAGTGATCCAGGCAATGGATATAACAGTGACAACTTTCTATAATTAGATTAGAGACCAATTTATTCCTCTTAAAAGAATGAGATTTCCGTTACACAACTAATGAGAAGGCACACAAACCACCCCCCTTGGGCATAAGTTACAGTTACAGAGATTAGTCAGCTAAATCTGAAGCTTTGAAAGATCTATCTAGAAGACCTGAGACTGGCAGTTTCAGATCATGTGTCAACCTCTGAAGCACAAAGACAGTGTGTGGACATCAGACATTGCCCTGTGGGCATTGCCAGACAGGGGAATATCATAATGCATGCGAAGGGACTCCAATGACATGGACTTTAGCTTTGTTCCTGCGAAAACAGCATAGAACTATTAGCTTCTTAAATTAGAATAGGTATAATCATAATCTACAAAGAACCTAGAGATCATATACTAGTCTTCCATTTTTATGCAAGAAAAAGAGAAAAAAAAAGACCAATGCCAAGGCTTGAATCAATTTCAGTTACTTCTGGCACCAAGTCATGCAGCACACATTCAAGAAAAGAGAGAGAGAGAGAGAGTCATTTGTAGAATTGTATAAGCATGCAATCATGGTTGGTGTGAGCTATTCTTAGCATTGTGTATATCAACATTTTAACAATCTTAAGCATATAAGAAAAGGGGACATGATTGTAAGGAAGAGAAGCCCACAACAAAAATAGCTCTCAAATAATGCTAACTCAAGCACAAGAACCACTAGGGTTCATACAAAATACTTGAAAAAGGTATGCACAAAAAAGAAAAATAAACTTCATTAAAATGGGAGAAATTCCAACTCAAAAGTATATATTACAAGGGGACAAAATCCCATATTTATAATGTTGAAGAAGGGAGCCATAAAAAAAGTTGTTGGACTCTCCAACGACTCTTTCATGGACTTTGCTTTTTGACTTAGTAAAAAAGCAAATGTCTAAGAAAGTGTCCAAAGGTTTTTGCTTTATGCTTTTTGACTTACAATGGTCTAAACCAAAAAAACAAAGTTAACTAGCTATCCTATTATAACTAAACTAAAAGATTACATGTGATGAGATATTTACATATGAGATTGTTTATGAGATTACAACTTTTAACACTCCCCCTCAAACTTATGATGGAACAACCAAAAGTTTGTCCAAAAGAAAGTGAAATCGTGAAGCAACAAGATATTTGGTAAAAAAGTCCGCCAGTTGATATTCCGAGGAGACATATGAAAGCTCAATGGTGCCTTGTAAAAATTCCTCACGCACGTAGTAGCAAACCATTTCAATATGCTTGGTCCGTTCAAGAAATATTCGATTGTTGGCAATGTAAATGAAACTTTAATTGTCACAACATAACCGTGATGCTTTTGTACTCTCAACACCCATATCTTGCAACAGTCACCTCAACCAGACTACTTCCATGATGGTTGTAGCCATGACTTTATACTCGACTTCGGTTGATAAAAGAGAGACTTTTTAATGCTTCTTACATCTCTAAGAGATCAATGATTCTCCTAAAAACACATAAAGCCCAGTAGTTGAGTGTCGATCATTTGGATTACCTCCTCAATCTACATCAATATAAGCAGTTAGTTCTAATGAGAAAGAAGCAGACATAAAAAGTCCTCTACAAATAAAGGTTTTAAAATATCTAATAATTTGCAATACTGCTCTCATATGAACAGTAGTGGGTGCATACTGAAATTGATTTACTGTGTGAACAATATATGCAATGTCAAGTTGAGTGATGAAAAGGTAATACAATGCCCCAACAAGCTGTTTATAAGGTGTTGGGTTCTCAAGCAGTTCTCCATCATCCATCTTCATTTTGCTATTTACGATCCCAAGAGTGTCTACATGTCTTTTATCTGAAATACCTGACCTGATAATAATATCTAAAGCAAATGAGAGAGAGAGAGAAAGAGAAAGAGAGAGAGAGTCATTTGTAGAATTGTATAAGCATGCAATCATGGTTGGTGTGATCTATTCTTAGCATTGTGTATATCAACATTTTAACAATCTTAAGCATATAAGAAAAGGGGACATGATTGTAAGGAAGAGAAGCCCACAACAAAAATAGCTCTCAAATAATGCTAACTCAAGCACAAGAACCACTAGGGTTCATACAAAATACTCGAAAAAGGTATGCACAAAAAAGAAAAATAAACTTCATTAAAATGGGAGAAATTCCAACTCAAAAGTATATATTACAAGGGGACAAAACCCCATATTTATAATGTTGAAGAAGGGAGCCATAGAAAGAGTTGTTGGACTCTCCAACGACTCTTTCATGGACTTTGCTTTTTGACTTAGTCAAAAAGCAAAGGTCTAAGAAAGTGTCCAAAGGTTTTTGCTTTATGCTTTTTGACTTGGTCAAAAAAGCATAAGCTTACAATGGTCTAAACCAAAAAAATAAAGTTAACTAGCTATCCTATTGTAACTAAACTAAAAGATTACATGTGATGGAGTATTTACATATGAGTTTGTCTATGAGATTACAACTTTTAACACTCCCCCTCAAACTTATGATTGAACAACCAAAAGTTTGTCCAAAAGAAAGTGAAATCGTGGAGCAGCAAGATGTTTGATAAAGAAGCTCGCCAGTTGATATTCTGAGGAGACATATGGAAGCTCAATGGTGCCTTGTAGAAATTCCTCATGCACGTAGTAGCAACCCATTTCAATATGCTTGGTCCGTTCATGAAATATCCGATTGCTGGCAATGTAAATGAAACTTTAATTGTCACAACATAACCGTGATGCTTTTGTACTCTCAACACCCATATCTTGCAGCAGTCGCCTCAACCAGACTACTTCCATGATGGTTGTAGCCATTACTTTGTACTCAACTTCTGTTGATGAAAGAGAAACTTTCTATTGCTTCTTACAACTCTAAGCGATCAATGATTCTCCTAAAAATACATAAAGCCCAGTAGTTGAGTGTCGATCATTTGGATCACCTCCTCAATCTACATCAATATAAACAGTTAGTTCTAATGAGGAAGAAACAGACAAAAAAAGTCCTCTACAAATAAAGGTTTTAAAATATCTAATAATTTGCAATATTGCTCCTATATGAACAGTAGTGGGTGCATGCTGAAATTGACTTGCTGTGTAGACAATATATGCAATGTCAAGTCGAGTGATGAAAATGTAATACAATGCCCCAACAAGCTGTTTGTAAGGTGTTGGGTTCTCAAGTGGTTCTCCATCATCCATCTTCATTTTGCCATTTACGATCCCAAGAGTGTCTACATGTCTTTCATCTGAAATACCTGACATGATAATAATATCTAAAGCAAATTTAGACTTAGTCAGTAAATATCTTCTAGAAGAGTGCAACTTTTATACCAAGAAAAAATTTCAAAAATCCTAAACCACTCATTTCAAAATACATTTTAAGAAACTTTTTAATATTGTAAACTCCTTGTTTATCACTTTCAGTAATGATCATTTCGTCAATATAGAGGAGAAGGATAATAATACTGCATTAGAGTTCTTAACAAACAAAGTTGTGTCAATAAAACAATATTGAAAACCAAAATCAAGCATAACCTTACTAAACTTATCATACCAAGCTTTCAAAGCTTGTTTAAGTTCATACAAAGCCTTATTTAAGCGAAAAGTTTTCCCTTTAGGGATATTACTTCATAGTAGTAGATTCATGTATACTTCTTCAGCTAAACTTCTATTTAGAAATGCATTCTTAACATCTATTTAAAAAATACGCTATTTTTTTATAGAAGCAAGAGCTATCAAGATTCTAACAATGGTCATTCTAGCTACTGGGGCAAAGGTTTCTTCATAGTCTATTCCATATTCTTGGGAATAGCCTTTGGCAACTAACCGAGCTTTAAATCTCTCAAGAGTGCCATCACTTTTGGTTTTAACTTTGTATACCCATTGACAACCAATAGGTTTTTTGTTGGGTGGAATGTCTTGAACGGTCCAGGTATTTGCCTTTTCTAAGGCTTCTAATTCTATTTTCATAGTTTTAACTCATTCGGGGCGATCTTTGACTATAACATAACTAGAAGGTTCTTCATAAGAGTGTATTAAGGCAATGTAGGATTGATACTTCGGTGAAAAAGACTCATATGACACAAATTTTGCAGGAGTTTTTGAGATTCTAGTAGACTTTCTAGTTGATATTTGGTCTTGTTCTTTTGTATATTTTTTAAAGACACATGATCATTCTAAGTTTTCTCATCTAGAATATTAAATACACTCTTGATTGCTATTAACTGGTTTTGTGTTAGTCATATCACTTTGATCATCTTGATCAATATCACTTTCATTACTCCTTGGAACTAGGTCCAATAAAAAGGAATACCCATCTATTTTCGTAGAATTTTTATTTTTAAAAGGACTTTCATTTTCTAAAAATGATATATTTCTTGAAACATATACTTTGCTATTTTTAGAATCGAAACACCTGTAACCTTTTTGATGACTTGCATATCCTAAAAAGGTATATAAAATAGCACATGGAGAGAGTTTATCATTCTTATCTGTAAATACAAAGCATTTGCACCCAAATACCCTCAACCTAGAATAATCTAGAGTTTGCTTATAAAGTTTTTTAGTGGGAGAAGTATTGTTTATCGAGGAAGAAGGCATCCTATTGATAAAATAAACAACAATTTAAGTTGCTTCGGCCCAAAATTTTTTTGGTACTTGATGTGTAATGAGTAATGTTCTTGCTGTTTCTATAATATGCCTATGCTTTCTTTCAGTTAAGCGATTTTGTTGAGGGGTGTAGGGACATGATTTTTGATGTGAAATCCCATATAAGTTCAAATAATCTTTAAATTCTTTTGATAAGAATTCTCCCACCGAATCAGTGCGAAATATCGAGATATCATTCTTAAATTGATTTTTGATCATATTGTGAAATATTTGAAAATACGAGAACACTTTGAATTTATGTTTAAGAAAATAAATCCAAGCGTGTCGTGTAAAGTCATCTACAAAAATCACATAATACATAAAACCACATTTTGATATAACCGGTGTGGGACCCCAAACATCAGAATGTATCAACTCAAGTGGTCGTGTAGAAAAAAAGGTTCTTTCTTGAAAATGTAGTCTTTTCATTTTTCCAAGAATACATTTTTCACATGTAAAAACTTCAAAATTACATTTTTTTTCATGTTTAGAAAAAACTGAATCTTGGACATACATGGATGACCAAACCTTTTGTGCCAAAGATCCAAGTCTAATATTTGAGTATTTCCAAGGTTGAACATTACAACATAGTGTATTCTTGGGTATTTCCAAAAAATCCATGTAGTACAAGCCTCTTTCTTTATGGCCTTCCTCAATCAGCTTCCTTGACTGGTGATCCTGTACTCGACAATCATGAGAAGAGAATGAAACATTATACCCATGGTCAGTTAATTGAGAAACGGATAAAAGATTTAGATTAAGTTTAGGAATATATCTAATTTTTGGAATACAAAAGCCTTTTGAGTTTTGCAAAATATTTTTCAAAACTTCTTATTCCTTTAATCTCAAGAGATGTTCCATCTGCAGTAAAAACATTTAATCCACTTGAGTTATTACATTGTGATAGCAATTTTATGTTGGGTGTTATATGAAAGGAAGCACCAGAGTCAAGAAGCCAAATAGATTTACCAGGATAAAAAATGCCGACGAAAGAGACAACGACTCCGACAGATAAAGAAGCTCCTTTGAGAAGTGATTGAAGTGCCTCCACCAATTGAGTTAGAGACATGTTTCCAACAGATATCTCACTTGATTCTTGCGGAGATTCAACTGTAGCTACTTTCTTTTCATAAGGCCTCTTTAATTTTTGGACAGTAAGTCTTGAGATGTCCCGGTTCATGGCAATAATAGTAAATGACTTTTCTTCTTTCAAAGTCGCTTCTTTGTTTTTCATCATTAGTTCTCCCAATGTGTGGAGGTTTGTATGAGCGAACATGATTTCTCGGTCTAGATACGGCTACAACCAAATCATCATCACTTTTGAAAATTCTTTTCTTGAGTCTATTCTCTTCTATACTCAATTCTTCTATTGTGTCTTTAATGGAAGGGACTTTTCCCTTATGGAGAAGAGCAGATTTGGTTGATTCAAATTTGGATCTCAATCCATTAATGAAGTGAAAAAAATGCTCCACATTCACTTGATTTTGACGAAGCTTTATGTCTTGTGGACAATGTCACTTTGGTCCAAGGAGGGTCAATTCTTCCCATAACTCGGATAAACTATTGTAATATTCTCTAATACTCTTATCCCTTTGAACCATATTACAAACATTTTCTTAAAGATTACATATGTGGGCAATATCCTTAAGAGAGTACATTCTCTTAAGATAATCCCAAGCATCATTGACATGTTCAAACTTTGCAAGTCTTGAACACTTCTTTATGTCAACACTTGATATGAGCCAAGATATGATTTTGGCATGTCCCATTCTTTATTCTATCCACTTTTTTACATAAGTGGAGATGACTTTAACCTTTTCTACCTCTGAGAGAGGTATTTCTTTATCTTCTTCTTTGGTGAGGATTAGTGTAGGTTCCACATCGGTTCCATCCACTAACCTCCATAATCCATTTCCCTAAATGAGATGCTTCATGATTGAAGTCCATGTGACATAATTAGAATCATTGAGTTTTATGGGCTTAATGGTAATATTATCATTGTCATCCATTTTATAATTTGGGAAGGAAAGGATAGGGAGAAGAGAATGATAAAATATAAAAGAGAGATTAGAGAAGAGGATACTCTACCACAAAATGGTGAATACAAGTAATCCTTCAAGATTTCAAACCTTCACCTGATTACACCTTCAAAGAGACCATTTTTTTAAAAAAAAACTTGAGTGACATGCTTCTCAATGCAAAAAAAAAAAAAAACTTCATTTTGATTGCTTCTACTAATGGCTCTGATACCATGTAAGGAAGAGAAGCCCACAACAAAATAGCTCTCAAATAATGCTCACTCAAGCACAAGAACCACTAGGGTTCATACAAAATACCCGAAAAAGGGTAAGCGCAAAGAAGAAAAATAAACTTCATTAAAGTGGGAGATGACCCATTTTTTCATGCTCTTTGACCATGCATAATTTATGCATTATAGAGTCACGTTTTTATGCATGATCAATCATAAAAATGGATTAAAAACCCATTCTTAGAAATGTTTTTTCAGGGTATTGGTTTTAATTTCAAAAAGAAGAAAAAAATCACATAAAACAAGTTTACCAGAGTGATTTTGAATTTTTGATAGCTTTCTTTTGAAAATAATTTTAAGAAAAGGTAGTTTTGTGAATTTCATAAAATTAGGTAGAGTGTTTAGAAAATAATTAGTTTAACCTAGTTTTGTTTTATAAATAGTCCCAAACAGAGAGAGGCCATCGTCCTCTCATTGGGAAAAATGCCAGCCGCCTCTCCCTCTCCTCTTCGTTTCTTCTAGCTATTTTTTGTTTGATCACCGGTCCTTCCTCGTTTCTTCCCTTCTTTGATCTTTATTTCATCATTCTTCTGATCTTTACTATCGTCAGTGCTTCTTACCATGTTGTTGGAGTGCGTGTTCAACTACGGGAGCAACCACTTATTCTTCTCAACCTCTCCATCGAAAGCGGTTGTGAGGTTTGCTTCTTCTCCCCCATCTCGTTATTTGATTAGTACGTAGTTTAGATTCATTTTCAGCATACTGTTTCATTTAAAATAATCAATTTCTGATTTTTTGTTTCTACATAGTAGATTAGAAGCATATTGCATCATAGATTTGTTTTTTTTATTATTTCATTTTATATTATTTTTTCATAGAAAATATAGTATAGCTAGTTCTTTTTGGCCTGCAAACAATCCTGTGTGAACAACATAGTAACACAAGATTGTTTGGATCCGAGCACACCAATAGAACTTAGTTGAGCACTTTCGCATTTTCACGCAAGAGTGACCTGATCAGAGCGGCATCGATCTGCAAATCTGTGTGCAAACCGATCTACAGGTTTAGCAGTCTTTACGAAACAAGTAGGTTGGTGCAAGATGCAGATCTGCGTGCGTCATAATATTTTTATTTAGCATATTCCCTTGTATTGCACACACATGTGAACACTACATCATGTTGATATTCGTATTCAGCCATTCACGCTAATCAATGTGATCTGTCATTGCTCATGTGAATACCAGATCATGCTGAACAGTTTTTTCTGGCCTACAAAGCTAATGTTTTATGCGCTAGAGAGTTAGCATAGTTGAAAATTCATTTTTTTTGCTAGTCATGTTACAATGTTTTTATGTTTTCATAGTTAAAGCATCGTTAGTTTCATAACTTGGCATCTAGATTGGTTAGTTGTTTTTTTATAGTGATTAAATTAATGTCATACAGTTAATTAGTTAGAAGTTGTTTTGATTAGTTAATATTTAGTTATTTAGAATTTGTTATATTGTTGCAAGTAGTTAGTTTGCTGAATAAATACTGTGTAGTTAGTTTTAAGTTAACATTTTTCTTGATATTTAGTTGTTTAGATTTTGTTTTAAGTTGTTCTATAGTTAGTTAGGAAATTAGTTTGTTACACTTTAATTAGTTGTTGGATCAAAGTAGCTAGTTTGTTAGATTTAGTTAGTTTTGATTTTTGTTTATGTCCTTGTTATAACTAAGATTAGTTTTAGAAATAGTTCCCTGCTTTTGTTTTGTGTTTTGCAGGTAAGTTTTTTTGTGTGAAGAGCCCTCAAAGAGCCCTTTAAGGACGTGCTCCTTGAGAAAGGGACCTTTTAAGCCTGATGGTTCAATTGTAGCATCTAAGCAAATAAAAGAAGCTAGATCACAAGAGAAGAAGACCCTTGCAGATTTTAGTTTTTTTATTTTTTTTGGGGCCAGAGGGACATTTACTTTAAGTTGAGTTGTAATAAGACCTTTTTATTTTTGAGCCCTCCGTAGATGGTAGCATATTTTAATTTTTTTATTTTATTCAAGGCAATAAAGATTGTATTTATGTGGGGTACAAAAGTTTTTTTACGTTCCCTGTGTTCAACCCGGACTTCACCACTAGTGCGAACAAAAAATTTGAGATTTGATGCACAGTTTGCACAAACAAGTTTTATTAAAAAATACATTTTAAAAATACTTTTTCGAAAAGTTGCATCAAATTTTTGGCGCCGTTGCTGGAAAATGACAATTTAAAAACTGAGTAACCACTTTATTATCTTTTTTGCATTTATCTAGGATTTCTAGTTTGCTTTTGCACTTTATTTAGGATTATTAAATTAACTTCATGTTGATATTTAGGACTGTTTGTTTGCTTTTATTAATTAATTAGGATTGTTAGAACCATGCTGAGTGAAAACTATAGAACCTATTTATTTTTATTGCACGAACCACCTATTATGATACCCTCTTAGATGACTTTGCATATAGTTTGCTCTTGCGCTCTATATTTGCATTGAGTGGTGGTTGTTTATTTCTTGCTTTCATTACTTTATTTTATTTTTGCCTACTTTCGTGGTGTGGTTTGATCACGATGGAGCACTATTTAGGATGATTGCTATACTGATCTCTACCCAAGGTGTATACAAGGGCGACACTCGCTAGACCCCGAGCTCATTGAACCTGTAGAGGACCTAGAGTCCATCATTAGATGAGCCAGCAAATCCAACCGTATGGCTGATAATCAACAACTTACCTGTCCCCTGAGGGAGTATTTTATTTTCAATGAATATACTCCCATCTTCTGCATCGCGAGACCTAATGTAGGAGAAAATCAATTTAAAATTAAAGTCAGTGTCATACAAATGTTACCTTTCTTCTACAACCTTAGCAATGAGGACCCCTATCGTCATCTCGATGAGTTCCTAGAGATCTGCTCTACGATGCAGATCAATAATTTTGGAGATAATGCGTTGATGTTGACTCTTTTCCCGTTCTCCCTCAAAGATAAAGTTAAACACTGACTGAAGTCCTTAGATACAATACGAATTACTGCTTGAGAACAATTGTAAAAAGAATTTCTAAAAAAATATTTTTCTATTGGCAAGACAAACAAATATCGAAAGGCTATAACCAGTTTCCTTGAGATTGAGAGAGAACAGTTTCACGAGACCTGAGATAGGTTGAAAGACCTACTCAGGAAGTGCCCACACCACCAGGTGCCCCGTTGGCAGCTGGTGCAGTATTTCTACGATGGTCTGACTAAGAAAGACAGGCAAATGGTTGATTCTTCGTGTGAGGGCACGTTTATGCTCAAGAGCGAGGATGAGGCATAGGCCTTATTCGAAACATTGAGTAAAAATCTATGCACCATGCCTTGTCTTCAAGATTTGATAGGACCATATCTGCTCCTAGTGGCCCTAAAAAGGAGGGATTTTTTAAGTTGGATCCAACCAAGAATTGCAAAGGGGGCCAGAGGGCCATTTACTTTAAGTTGGGTTGTAATAAGGCTTTTTTATTTTTGAGCCTGCCGTAGAGGGTAACACATTTAAATTTTTTTATTTTATTCAAGGTAATAAAGATTGCATTTGTGTGGGGTATAAAAGTTTTTTTACGTTCTCTTTGTTTGACCCTAACTTCTCCACTAGTATGAACCAAAAATTTGAGATTTGATGTACAGTTTGCACAAACAAGTTTTATTAAAAAATACCTTTTAAAAATACTTTCTTGAAAAGTTGCATCACTCTTCCTCCCCAAACCCCTTTTCTAAGCCTACATAACCTATTTTGAGATCAAATTCACCCCAAAAATTTGGGCCTTTGCTAAATCCAAGCTTGAGAAGTGTGGTTCGCCTCAAATCTCACTTATTTCTGTCCTACTCAACCTTTTTTCTGCTTCTAACCCTTAAATCTCACCAATTTCCATCCTATCCTACCCTAAAAACTGGAGCATTTGCTAGATCTGAGCCTTAGTGGCATGATTTATCCTAATATGCCAATTTTCATCATGCACACACATTTTTGTGTCCTCTAACCCTCAAATCCGAACCCTAGAGGGTCTGATTTAATGTATTTTGAGCATAACTACATCAAGAGACCTGACATGGAATCATTGTACACCGATTGAAGGAAGTAGGATGTTGAACCAATGCAATTATTGTAAGAAGCATATTCATGGAGGCATTTCAAAGATGAAGAATCATTTAGCCGACACAAGGAAAGATACACAACATAAACTTTTTTGAATTTGCAAGATCTTGTGAAATGTTAGATACATGAGATTTTGAAGGAATCTCAGAGGAAGAGGCAGGAAAAACAATAGAAGTAAATAGAAATTGGGGTCTACGATATGTCCCCATCTTGGGAAGAGCTAGAAATGCTACCTAAGGCGTACGAGGAAGCAACTGACAATGTGATCGGCCCTACTGAGGAGTTAGAGTTTTTAAGAGAACAGAAGGGTAAGGGGGTGGAGGTGGGACATGCAACAATGATACTGGATGTGCACCATCTTGTGGTGGACTTGGTGGTAGTAGTAGGGGAAAGAGTGGAGGAAATAGGAGATTTATAAGTCTAGGATGCGAGATTAATACCTATTTCACACCTAGGATGAACCTTGGAGTCCAACTAGATATACGTTCTGCCATGACCTCCAAGCAAATGATTGAGTAAGCAAATCTAACAGTTCGACATTTTTTATGAGACCTTTATACCATTCAACGCTGCAAACTCGTCCCATTTTTAGGCTATGGCTAATGCAATAGCTAGTATAGCAGCTGGTTACAAGATGCTCTCTTATCATGCATTGAGAGTTATCATTTTGAAGCAAGTTGATACAAAAGTGAAGTAGTGGTGTAATGAGTTCAGAGTATCTTGGAAGGTTATGAACTGCACCATAATGGCAGATGGGTGGACGACCATGCGACAATGAAATCTGGTAAATTTCTTGATTTTTTGTCTTAATGGTGTTATCTTTTTTAAATCCGTTGATATGTTTAATAGACAAAAGATGATAAAAGAGTGTGATTTTTAAAGATGTGGTGAAGGATGTTAAGATTGAAAATGTGGTCCAATTCATTACTGATAATGCAACAAACTTCAAAGTTGTTGGATGAATGTTGCAGGATTGGTGCCCACGCATTGCATTAATCTCATGCTTGAAGATATTGATGAGATAGAGGGCATTTTTGAGTGCATTGAGATATGCAAAAAAGTAATGAAATTCATTTATAATCATTTGACCATCCTAAAGTTGATGAGGAGGTTTGGCAAAACTTATGTTGCTCCCTATCTCTAGCTTTCACAATACAAAAAATCACTCATTTACTAGCAAATGCATTCTGTATACAAGCATGAATCATCTCTTCGAAGCCTTCAATCTTCCAAAGTCTTTGTTTGGATAAGTTCTTGGCTGAAGCAAGCTATACCTCGAGGGCCTCCAAATCTATCATGAAGACTAAGATATGATAAACCATCTTTAAAGAGGCTAGTGTTTGGTTCTTGAACTAGTTTGCCTCCTTATGAGATAAATGTTCGCATGCATGTATTGTTCAAAGAGCCATTGGATAACCTCATTTCTTTGTTGTGCCTTCAAACACCATGTATAGTGGGGAAGGGAAGTCAACTCCAACACAGTGGCAATTTCCAAAATTTTCTGCACTTTGTGAATCATTTTGAAGCTCTTTTTTTTGTTTTTCCTTTTCTCTTTTTGGTGGTTGGTAGCGCAAAAACCTACTTGGCCATTAAGAAGACTTGATAGAATGCCTCATCTAGAAGATTAGAACTACCTGATGGACCTCAATAGTATCAATATAACTATTAACCATTCAATGCCTGCCTCTGAAACAAAGTTATAACCCCCAATCATGAGATCCACGCAACCTGGACACTAAATAAAACATAAGAAGAGTGATTGCATTTTGTCCAAGCACTAGGTGGTGCCTAGTCGGTATACCCCTAAAAAGACTAGTCGAGGACTAAGCAGGACTAGTCGGTACCTCAATTAGAATTATAAAAAAGTATACAAAATATACATAAAAATATGTTTAATTCTTTTACTAATAAGATGTTTTCATCACACAAGCACAAAATTACACATGCTTTCACAAAATATATTAATATACATAACCAAAATAAGCGTATATATAATTGTACACATACACATATATATATATATATTCAATTATTCATAACATATTCAGTATAATCAACAAAATATGCTTTCAGCCTTTCACAGAAGCACAATACACATACATATATAGACAATATATTACATAATCTATAATACTAAACATGCTTTCACGCTTTTATAGAAAAAATCATCAAAAACAAAGTAACACACACATATATAAAAAAACATAATCAATTAAAATTAATTGTGCAAGCTTTCAATGTTTCATAGTAAAAATCCCAAAAGCAAAGTAACACACAAATATATATATATATATATAGGCATGTTTTCATCATTTCACAGAACAAATCACAAAAACACACAAACATATATATAATTATATATATACAAAAGAATAACAAAATCTATAATAATAATAAAAAATGACTAAACTGTCCTCATGTCTAGGCGGGGGCAACATAGTCGCTGAAAGGTGCCTAGTCAACAAAATTACTACCTTTTAAGGTACCCACCTAGGAATTGCAAAGCCTAGGCATTTTACTTACACCTAGACCGACTAGACAAACTAATTGGTGCCTATTCGAGGGTTTTGACTTTTAGGAGTATGCACAACAACATCATCACCAAATGGTGTTAGAAAAGTTTTAAAATTGGTGATTTTTTTCCTACCAAAAGTGCTTTAATAAGTTTAGTCCCATATCTAAGAGAAATAAGTTTTTCGAGTGGTTTAAATAGAGGGTCTGTTCTTTATTCTTTACTTTGGTAATCCATGTGTCTTGGAGTGGCTTGCAGACGCTGCTACGCATCATGCAGGAACATACATGCCGTTCGCGCACACGCGTACGTGTGTGTGCGCAAGGGCGCTTGAGGCGCAATGTGACGCTTTGATGGCACACTTTGCACGCTCGTAGTGGTGCGAGGTGTGTATGTGGTGCAAAGGCTCATTTTAACCTTTCGGTTTTCGGATTGTCTGGCCTTTTAAAAGGTTTTAATATGCTTTTATGGTGCATGGTGACTGTTGAATAATTTTTGAAGGCCTTTGAGCACAGTCAAAGGTGGGTGACCATTTAGGACCTTTTTCATCCTTATTTCAAACCGTCAGATTTATGGCCATTAATCTCATTTATCGTAAAACGTTTTGATCTTTCTAAGAAATCTATAAATCTCTTTCTTCTTTCGTCTTTTGTAGATACAAATTTCTGACTCTTCAATTTTTTCCTTTATCTCTTCCCGATTTTGTCTTGAAGAGTTCTGGTGTGGGAGAGGTCATCTGTTCTTGCGAAGCAGTGACTATCTTGAGGTTCAAGCCTAGTTGTATCCTGGGAACTTAGTCGAAACCAACCTCTTTTTTGCATCTTCAGAATTCCCGGAGTGGGGCGATTGAAGTTCTAAAGATAGCGATCTTAAGAACGTGCCTCTAGGCTTGAGATCTCTTTTCTCAAATCCATTTTATCAGAAGGTTGAAATAACATTTTTAGAACTTCAATATGGCCTCTGGTTCAACATCTAACTCCATCAATTTGCTTAGCCGTGACCTTGAAAAACTAGATCGATTTGATGGGTCAAACATCAAGCGGTGGCAATCAAAGGTTCCTTTCTTGTTGTCCGAGCTGCATATCGATTATGTCCTAAAAAAGGCCTGTCCCACTATCGCTGCTGAGAAGTTGAGATAGAAGAACAGAAGAAAGAGTGAGAGAAGTGGCATACTAACAACTATCGATGCAAAGGGCATATTCTGAACACTTTAGCCGATTCCTAGCTCAAAAGCAGGATTTGTTAGAAGTACTAGCTCGAAAGCAGGATTTTGATTGACCGACTAGCTCGAAAGCAAGATTTTGATGGAAATACTAGCTCGAAAGCAGGATTTTGATTGTTTGACCAACTCAGAAGTGGGATTTTGGAAAAAATGATTGACATTGATAGTGTTGTGACCCAAAGGCTTTGAAAAAGGATATACTTTGATGAATTTGTAACCCAAAGGCTTGAAAATGATGAAATTGTAACCCAAAGGCTTGATAATGATAGATATTTGGTGAAATTGATAGACATTTGATGAAATTGTAACCCGAAGGCTTTGAAAAATGGGAATTTGATGACCCAAAGGTCGAAATTGGAATTAAAACTTTGAATTTTGATGAATGGTTAGTGCAAAGACTGAACCTGGGGGGCTAACTTGATCAATCAGCCAGACACTAGCACGAGCGCTAGGCATACCAGTACGAGCACTGGATTTTTCAAGAAATGCCTTAGTATGAGCACTGGGTTTTTGAAATTGCACCAGTACGAGCGCTGAGTTTTGAAAATGTACCAGCATGAGCGCTGGGTTTTTGAAAAATATACCAGCACGAGCACTGGGTTTTGAAATGGGGCCAGCACAAGCACTGAACTTTCTGACTGAGAGTTTGGAAAGGAGACCATCATTCTAAGATAGTTGGGAATCGAATGTAAATGATTGTCGGTGTTTTTCAGGATTATCCCTTATCCTGAAGGGGAAGGAAGAATATCTCGAATGTCGAGGTTCAGGTTTATTATTTAACCTGAAAGGGGAAAAAGAATAAAATTTATAAAGTGGAGAAAAATTGAATAAATCTATGAAAATTTTTGTTTTTGAAAAGAATTCTCACAGGTGGCCTTGTTGCTCCCGTGAGGGTTCTCAAGATTATCTCTTATCCTGAATGAGAACACCTCGGAGAACGAGGGTCAGGTTTATCCCTTAACCTGAGGGGTAATGAAGGAAAAAGAAAATACCTCATGGGAAAGAGGCATCAGGTTTATCCCTTAACCTGAAAGGGTAAAAGAATAGAATAGAATTTGGGAAAGCTTAATGAGAAGAAATTGATAGAAATTTACAAAAATAAAGAGAGGTTGATAAAAATTGTTTTTGCAAAAAAAATTCTCATAGGTAACAATATCGCTCCTATGAGGGGTTTCAGGATTATTCCTTATTCTGAATGGGAACACCTCGAAGAACGAGGGTCAGGTTTATCCCTTAACATGAGGGGGAATGAAGGAAAAAGAAAATACCTCATGGGAAAGAGGCATCAGGTTTATCCCTTAACCTGAAAGGGTAAAAGAATAGAATAGAATTTGAAAAGAATTGAAAAAATCTATAAAATTGATAAAGTTAATAAAGAAGAGCTTTGCATGACTGACAGACAACCAAGCCCTTTGTTCATGCATGTGGGCATCGATTTAGGACGACGATTGTACCATATGTGTCATGAATATATCAATGTATACACAGAAGATAACCACCATAATCATCATTAAAGATAATCCAGATCTTTTCTCACGACGTGAAACAACTAGGTTATCAGCATCAAGCCTCATCTATCAAGCACAGGCAGAAAGAATACAAAAGAACAAAGAAGAAAGAAAAATACAAGGAAGAAGAAGAAGGAGAAGAAGAAGGAGAAGAAGAAGAAGAAGAAGAAGAAGAAGATGAAGACGAAGGCGGAGGAGAAAAAACAAGAAGTTGTGCTGCCGCAAAAAAGAGGAAGAGAGGTTAAATAGATTAGGGTTTTATACCTAGACAATGGGTCAGGTCGGGTTTTACATAGAATAGGGTTTTACACAGATTTATATTAGGGTTTTATATAGATTAAGGTTTTATGCACGTATACACAAATCAACACGATGTTTAGACTTAATAAAGTACAAACCGAGGTAACTTCATAAATATAAATTGATTTACAACTTGATACTGATTTAAGTAGTAGTTGCAAATCGCTATCACTATTTCATTCATAATATTTTAATAATAGTTGCAAACCAATATGAGTAAATCACGATATTACATATCGTTGTCGTGGTAACTTTATAAATACAAATCGACGTGATTTATAACCATATTCATTTATAAATAATATGAGTATTTAGTTACAATACATCATGACCAACGAATTGGCTATGAAACGATTTGTAGCAATACATCTTTGACTTAGACGTCATTGTATAAATTGCTATAGGACACTATGTTATAACGATTTAAATATAGTATATGTACAACGATTTATATATATGAAAGCTAGCTGAGACAACGATTTTTACTTTTAATATAATTTATTCATAGAATAACTTTTTTGCGTAATAATTCAACTATAATATTTGTATAACGATTTGTATATATGAAGGCTAGATGAGACAATGATTTTTACTTTTAATACAGTTTATTCACAAAACAACTTTTTGAGCAACGATTCAAATACAATATATGTACAATGCTTTGTATACGTGAAGGCTAGATGAGACAATGACTTTTTACTTTTAATACAACATTTATATAATTATGTAGCTGAAGAATTCACGCGTGATTCCTATATTTTATTGCTCACTTTTAATTAAACTGAGCCTGTCATGAAACAAAACAATATAAGACACTACATTATATTTAACAAGAAATGCAAACATCCTCCCAACATTGATTACATACTAAAAGACCTGTAAAACTGATGTCATCGTTCCACTCAAACTGGTCGGAAGGATTGAAGGTTCCGACGTTGTAGTGCACGTCTATAGGGTATTGTTGCATATTGAAAATTGCATAAGTTAGATATTGATAAGTTGCACGTAATACAATTTACATGAGAAGTAATATAATGTATTACATACCTGTTCATGCGAAGGGCTTAGTTGCTTTTGCTTAGGGGTTGGTTGTTTCTTTGACCTTTTCTTGCCAACTAATTCTAGTGCACCCTTTATCCTCTGACGACTATGACCAGAGGCAGGGTTTCCTTTTAATACCCTTTTCTAGGTGAATTTGTTCATCATAATCTACAACGTTGACTCCTGATTTGTTGAAGATGATGTTTACGCTTCAGCGTAACTTCTCATGCAGGTCAGAGGAAGCATGATTTTCACCTTCGTTGTTTGCTCTCATTTTCTTAGACTGATCTTCATGAGTTGCAACAGACTTATGGTGAATTAACTGCATGTTTTCAAATAACTTCCTTGATACTTTTCTCATGCATACATAGGCTTCTTCATTTTTCGATGCCAAATCTACAACATGCATAAGTGACTTACATAGTTGTTGGTAAAAGGAGGCTATGCGGTACTTCTCATCAACACCAGATGCACTGACATTATCTGTATTCAGCAGTTCAATCTTTACTTGTCTCGTCCATCTTCGCATTAAAAATGAATCAAGTATTTTTTGTATTTTTTCTTGATTAAGTGCCTTTAATGCATGATGACATAAAATATCTTTGAATTTATATATTTTACACGTACATTCAACTGTTCTGTTGTCAACATTGTACGTAACATGTGCTTCTTGCCTTTTCGGATGCTTTTCGCTCTCCCATACAGTATGGTATTTGTGCATATTCTCGATTTGCATATGTCCTTCTATGTTGTAATTTATGACCTGTATAACCTCCTTAATTCATTCAAATACAGTTAATGTATACAAATTTGCAGGTCGCATCAATATTTTTATGCCCAAAGTTACAAGGCATGTGTTAAAGTATTTCACATCTTGTTCAAGCTGACCGTCTATAAATAATTCATATTGTTCTATGAAGTGAAACATTATTAAACATGAATACAAGGTTTTCTTCAGTGTGACATATATAGATTCAACTCTTTGTGTACTTATTATACATCTACAAAAGTATTGTCTTCTATATTTCAATGCACACTTCTCTTTGTCTGCGTATAGATTTTGTAACCACACACAGTCTTCAAGCTTGTACATCTGAATAATTTTCTCCCAATCAGACATAAAGGTGACCTCGTCTACACTCTCAAATATACTCCTTGTAAACTTTTTATCAAACCCTGTTTTCTGATTAAATATGTGTCCTATGTTCTTTGCTGTATTTTGAAAGATATGCCACAGACATAGGCGATGATGTGCATCTAGCCATACATGAGACACTACAACTGTAATTGTGTGATCACCATCTGTAAGTGCAACTTCAAGTTGCTTTCCATTCATTGCCTATGTAAATACTTTGAATAATCACTCAAAGGTTTTCTTGGTCTAGTCATACAAAAAAATGTCACCTAATATGCAACTCTGTGAGTGATGGTTTACTCTGACAAACTGCGCAAATGGCCATTGTTCATTATTAATCTTCACTGTCGTATAAAAAACAAGCACATCATTAAAGCATTCATAATCTACTCTTGACTTTGAATCTGCCCAAAACATATTCACATCATATCCATCTTAATTCAGTTGCATTGCACTAAAGAAACTGGGGTCATTGCTTAATTTCTTTTATAAGTAATCAACCAAAGAACATATTTCTCCATTCTTCATGTTATCTATCATCTTCCTTCTCAAGTGGTTTATTAGATCCATAGGTGTGAATGACACATTCTCATAACCACCATCTATATGCGTGCATAAATTGTATGTCTTCATTGGTGCAATGTTGACACTGTCAGTTATTTCAGCAATTGTAGCATGCACTTTAGTTACTTTACGATGTGACTTTAACATAGGAGTCATAAATGAAGCTACTAATTCATGGTTATGATCATGATTAAATTATGAACTACATATTTCTCATTCATAAGTCTTCTTAACACTATTCTCGATGGACAACAACATCTTGAATCTGGCTTACTCCTTGTTAGATTTCCACTTGACTTCTTCCAACCTTCCTTAGAACAAACATATGTCTTTATCACCACGACACACTGTGCATTTTTTGACTAAGAATACCTTCTAACACTGAAGCCAAATTTGAAGGCATAATCATTGCAAAATTTGTATGCATCTTCCTTATTATTAAACTGCATTTCTTCTACGGAAACAGAGTCAAGTGTACTGTCATGATCATCTACCTCATTATCGAATTGCATTTCTTTTACTGAAACATTCAAAGTCAAGAGTGAATCCAATGTCTGCACCCTTCTTATCATGTGCATAATTAGTGCACATGTTCACTTCTTCAGGTGCATCATTAGTACAGATGTTCACTTCTCCGTAACTTTCAATGATTGAGATACATCATCTTCACTGCAACCAGATGATAAGCTCACCACTATCATAAGTAAGATATCAATTTATGTTAGCCAAAACATACGTTTACTACGATTTATTCAAGATGCATATAACAACGAATATCGATTAGTTAAGCAAGTCAAAGAAATGATTGAATGCATCATAATATAAAAGCAACATCGATTTATTATTTGCTCATAATATGCATCGAATTGTTATTTATCATGCCAATAAAAGAAACAATTTATCGTATATGTGTGTTGCCGATAGCGATTCACATGACAACGATTTAATTATATCTACGATGCTGTGAAGCGTTTTTAATAAAAATCGCTAAATGATCAGCGATTTGAATACACAAATCGCCACCACAAGCACGCAATAATATAAATTATGCACACACACGTTTTAAAATCATACTACAAATATCTTACAAATTGCTATAGAAAACACATGATATCTTACAAATCGATAATATATTACAAATCGATACGATAATTCAGCATAATAGCTTACAAATCGATATTAACAAACAAAATAATATCTCATAAATCGGTAGTATGTTACTACAACCGCGATTTGCGATACATTGCATATAATGAGTCAATGAACGATACAGGATGGGGTAGAGGCTCTTCCTTGCATCTGTAACCAAGAATTCTTGTCAACAGGTCCCAGCGTCCTACAAATATCTTTAATTTTCCAATCATCGAAAAGCCAACATCTATCAGCAATAACAAAACAACGCCTTAATGGCACTCACGACAACATACGTTCTTCAACAATAGCATGATGACATGAAAACGTACTCATGACGCCTTAATGGCACTTATTGGAATGTTTGTGCGTCATTGATTTTTTTCATACTGCCTAACGAAAACGAAGAAGAAGAAAAGACTGTAAAAAGAGATAGCCAACAAATGCCCCTATGACGCCCACCAATGATCAAACCAGTCGATCAATTTATAGTTATCTCTGTGAGGTAGGAACGAACTCGAAAATGTTTTGTAACATAAGGTAGGAACGAGAAGACGACAATGTGTTGTAACACAAGCTAAAAACCAAGGCGATAACCTGGACTCGCAGGAATATGCAAAGCTATTTATTGGAAGACATTTTCGTCAAACACATATTTATCTTACAGGAGTACATTTCCATCAAACGCATATCTATCTTACGGGAGGACATTTTCATTAAATGCATATCTATCTTTTTTATAGGCTATTTATTTATTTTATATATTATTTTATTATAAAATCATCGTAGGTAACATTGGCATATGAATTATTGCGGGTCCCAAGATATTCAGCTGTACACCCAGAAACACACTAATCTGTCGGGGGAGAACACACAACCCCCTCCCGTTTCGTAGACGTTGGAATTCCATCTGCAGTGAGGAATATCCAAAAAGAGACCCGGCGCGTTGATCCGAAAAGCAGAGAAGGGGGAGGGGTAGTTCAGTAATTAAGTAATTTAAAAGTGCCATAGGTCGTCCCCGCCCCGTGGACGTTTATTTCAAAACTATCCGTTACAAATCCCTATAGAAAAGAGACAGCGGAGAAGGCTACATAAAATAAGTGACCGTTGGCAGAGACTCCTTCCTAGGCGTCGATCACGTAATACGGACGGTGCAGATCATTCGACCGTTTACAAGTTTTGAAAGTTGGTCCAAGAGACGATGCATCCTTCATAATTATCACTGCAAATTCCCCTTTTCAACGGCACCATGGCCTCCTTTTCTTCCTTCTTCTTCTTCCTTTTTTTAGCATTAAAAAATCTACACTTCTGTACCTAACCTCTGCAATTTCAGATTTGTTCTCTCTCTAGAAGATTTTTCATGTGACCCACCTTTCTTTTCATTCTGGTCATTGCTTTATTTTCTTTCTTCTCTTCCTCTCTCTTCATTAGTCTTCTTCAGATTCTCCTTCCTTTGTTTCTCTAGTTTGGTAGACACAGCAAGAGGAAAGAGAAGCAAAAATGGTTAAGATGGCATCCTCCTCTTCTTCCCCTGTGACTATTACGGTCTCATCGACCGCAATCGGTGGCTCCAGATCCATGGGCATAACCAGCCCTGTTCCCAGAACTTTGATATCTAACAACAGCCCCAATTCTCCTCTAATCAGCAGAGGAAAGAGATTGTCCACCGGCTCGAGGTACTGTTTGGAGACGAAGGATGAGACTGAAGTGAGCTCTGAGTTTGTAGCCTACACTGTTCAGATACCTCCGACTCCAGATCACCAGCCCATGTCTGATTCGCAAACCAGCCTCCCGGAAATTGCTGGGAAGACACAGAACAATTTCATATCTGGAACCATGTTCACTGGGGGATTCAACTGCGTGACCAGAGGTCACATGATAGAGACCATGAAAAGCTACCCTGAGAAGCCAGCAGGTTCGATGGCGATGATCTGCGGGATGCCGGGATGCGATGGCAAAGCTCTTCGTGAAGAGGGTAATTTACCATGCCATTGCCGTTTCAGGATCTGCAGAGAGTGCTATTTGGAGCGTATCAGGAATGGCGAGAAGTGCCCTGGATGCAAAGAAGAGTTCAGGGAAGTGGAAGAGGATGTGGAGGACGAATCCTTGTCTGAAGAAGAGGATCAAGCTCTTCCTTTGCCTACAATGAAGGAATCTAAGCTAGAAAAGAGGCTTTCGCTCGTGAAATCATTCAAAGCTCCAAATCATCCGCCAGAATTCGACCATGCTAGATGGCTCTATGAAACCAAGGGAACCTATGGATATGGAAATGCCGTCTGGCCCAAGGAAGGATACGCCGGTGGGACATTCCAAGAGCCGCCTGATTTTGAAGAAAAAAGCAAGCGGCCATTGACGAGAAAAACTGGTGTTTCTACTGCAATTTTGAGTCCATACAGGTAGTCATAAAGTGTTTGCTTCAGAACTATTAGACGCCTGAATTAATTTCCTTCTATTGGGTCATTTGAATTATTTGCTTCTGTTTCTGGGCCTTCAAAAAACATATGCAATTACTGTTCAATTCTGCAATTTGTTAGAGAATTTGTCACTTTTAGAATTGATTGATTCTAATTCATCTGTACATTGTCAACACCATCAAGCTGTTTTGAAGCATCACTTTTGGAGATCCACGTTATGTATTTAAGGAACTTGTTACAGGGCTCTATTTGAACTTGTTACAGGGCTTCTGTTTCTGGGCCTTCAAAAAACATATGCAATTACTGTTCAATTCTGCAATTTGTTAGAGAATTTGTCACTTTTAGAATTGATTGATTCTAATTCATCTGTACATTGTCAACACCATCAAGCTGTTTTGAAGCATCACTTTTGGAGATCCACGTTATGTATTTAAGGAACTTGTTACAGGGCTCTATTTGAACTGGCATGGAAAGAAAATCTCTGATCATTCTGTGGTTTTGATTATTATGCAGATTGTTAATAATGACCCGTTTAGTGGCTCTTGGTTTCTTTCTTGCATGGAGAATTAGACACCCAAATCATGAAGCAATGTGGCTGTGGGGGATGTCCACAGTCTGTGAGCTTTGGTTTGCCATATCATGGCTTCTGGACCAACTTCCTAAGCTCTGTCCTGTAAACAGAGTAACAGACCTCACTGTTCTGAAGGAACGGTTTGAATCTCCGAGCTTTAGAAATCCTAAAGGAAGATCAGATCTTCCTGGAATAGATGTGTTTGTATCTACAGCTGATCCCGAGAAGGAGCCTCCTCTGGTTACTGCAAATACAATATTGTCGATCCTTGCAGTTTATTATCCAGTAGAAAAGCTGGCATGTTATCTTTCAGACGATGGAGGATCACTCTTAACATTTGAAGCTCTTGCTGAAACTGCAAGTTTTGCCAGAATATGGGTTCCGTTCTGCAGGAAGCACAACATTGAACCCCGAAATCCAGAGTCTTATTTTGGACAGAAACGTGATTTCCTGAAGAACAAAGTCAGGCTCGATTTTGTCAAGGAGAGAAGAAGGGTGAAGAGAGAATATGATGAGTTCAAGGTGAGGATCAATTCCTTGCCTGAATCAATCAGAAGAAGATCAGATGCTTACAATACACACGAAGAACTTCGTGCCAAGAAGAAACAGTTTGAAATGGGAGGCAACTCTTCAGAACCCATCAAAGTCGCAAAAGCGACATGGATGGCAGATGGTGCACATTGGCCAGGAACATGGCCATCTGCCGAAAGTGACCACTCTAGGGGAGATCATGCCGGCATAATTCAGGTGAGTTACTTTGTTTCATGCTTAATTTTGATGTATCTTGGTTGTTTTTGTTTTTTAAAACTGCAGCTGAAATTGTTATCTATTTGTTCATACAGGCTATGCTAGCTCCTCCCAACTCAGAACCAGTAATGGGTGCAGAAGCAGACGATTCTAATCCAGTGGATTCGACTGAAGTAGACATCAGATTACCCATGTTGGTTTATGTTTCTCGAGAGAAAAGGCCTGGTTATGACCACAACAAAAAGGCAGGAGCTATGAATGCACTGGTCCGGACGAGTGCTATCATGTCCAATGGCCCCTTCATTCTTAATCTCGACTGTGATCACTATATATACAACTCATTGGCTCTTCGAGAAGGCATGTGCTTCATGCTGGACAGAGGAGGAGACAGGATTTGTTACGTTCAGTTCCCTCAGAGATTTGAGGGGATTGATCCGAACGATAGATATGCGAACCACAACACAGTGTTTTTCGATGTGAGCATGAGAGCGCTTGATGGTCTTCAGGGTCCAGTGTACGTTGGCACCGGGTGTATTTTCAGAAGAATAGCTCTTTATGGATTCAACCCTCCCAGAACTACAGAACATAGAGGGTGTTTTGGAAGAAGAAAGATTAAGCTCTTCTTGAGGAAGCCAAAGACTTCCAAGAATGAGTTGGAACAAATCATCTCTGGTGGCAATGATGATGATGATGGCTATGAAGATCTTGAATCACAGCTTCTCCCCAAGAAGTTTGGCAATTCCACTACTCTTGTTGCTTCAATCCCTCTTGCTGAGTATCAGGGGAGATTGCTTCAAGAGCAGGACGGAGTGAAGCTGGGCAGGCCTGCTGGTGCACTTGCCAAACCAAGAGAGCCACTTGATGCTGCCACTGTTGCTGAAGCCATCAGTGTGATATCCTGCTTCTATGAGGATAAAACAGAGTGGGGCCAAAGGATTGGCTGGATCTATGGATCTGTCACGGAGGATGTTGTGACAGGATACAGAATGCATAACAGAGGTTGGAGATCTGTATATTGTGTCACAAAGAGAGATGCTTTCAGGGGAACTGCACCCATCAATCTTACTGATAGGCTTCACCAGGTTCTTCGATGGGCGACTGGATCCGTGGAGATCTTCTTCTCTCGCAACAATGCACTGTTTGCGAGTAGCAGAATGAAGTTCTTGCAGAGGGTGGCTTACTTCAATGTTGGTATCTATCCATTCACATCGATTTTTCTTCTTGTGTACTGCATCCTGCCTGCAGTTTCTCTGTTCACAGGACAATTCATAGTCCAGGCACTCAGTGTCACCTTTCTTGTCTATCTTCTTCTCATAACTGTTACACTCTGCCTCCTGGCAATTCTTGAGATAAAGTGGTCTGGGATCACCCTTCATGACTGGTGGAGAAATGAGCAGTTCTGGTTGATTGGTGGAACCAGTGCTCACCCTGCTGCAGTCTTGCAAGGTCTGCTTAAGGTGATTGCTGGTGTGGATATATCATTCACACTAACTTCGAAATCTGCAGCAGACGATTGCGAGGATGAATTTGCAGAGCTGTATGTGGTGAAGTGGAGCTTCTTGATGGTTCCTCCTATCACCATCATGATGGTCAACATGATCGCCATAGCCGTGGGTGCAGCACGGACGATGTACAGTGAGTACCCACAGTGGAGTAAGCTTCTTGGTGGTGTGTTCTTCAGTTCATGGGTGCTGTGCCACCTCTACCCATTTGCAAAGGGGTTGATGGGGAGGAGGGGAAGAACACCAACCATAGTCTTTATGTGGTCTGGCTTGATATCCATCATCATTTCCTTGTTGTGGGTGTACATTAGCCCACCCTACACCAATAGGAACCAGTACATGACGTTCCAGTTTCCCTGATCGTCACTTGGTGTGTATTAGCTATCGTCACTTGGTGTGTGTACATTAGTCCACAAGGAACCATATGAAGTTCCAGTTTCCCTGGGCTTTTATCATCATGGTGTGTAGTTTGTTTACTCTCTGCTTGGCGTACTTCTACTTCTCATAGAGAAAAGAACTGTGTTTCTCTCTCACTCCAGTTTTTTTTCTTTCTTTTTCTTTTTCCTGTCTTTTGTGGACCACAAAAGGGACACAAAAAGCTCTGAGATTTAACAAGAAAATCAAAGAAGACAACCAATGCCCATGCACCCACTATAGGTAGGGTAGATATTGCTTCAAGTCAAAACACAAAGGATTGCAGCAAAAAATCCATAATGATGATGACATGCGAAAAAAAGGACATAAATTGTGTGGTGAGAAACTCCACATCCTATGATGCACATGTTCAAACTGAGTTTTATTTTGCAATCTCACAAAAAACAAAAGGGATTTGTGACTAAGAAACATTTTTATGCAATTCTTATGTATGTACACACGGCAACCAGGTAGTTGTAGACACGAGTACCGATATAGATACAACCCTGGTCCTGATCGTGTCGGATCCAACTTTGACCCACCCCATTTTATTTTTTTTGAAAAATTATGGCACTGGATGACGAAAATGACATGTTTTCTAAAATGCTTTCAAAATTGTAAAATTCATCTACTCTTCAAAATCGCAAATACTGTTATTTTTATAACCTTTTTAGCCTTCACACTTATCGCTTTTGATGCAAATTTTCTTCATATGTGATTTTTTTTGCCTCCATCTGAAACTCTAACCTCACAAATACATGAGTTACCACACATTAAAAAATTATCAAATTCACATAAAATAAGTGCAAACGAATTTTCTTTTAAACCGGAACCAACAAACATCACAAATACTTAAGTTACTTCACATAAAAAATTCTTAAATTTGCATAAAAATCTATGATTTTTTTTAACTTGAACTGACAAACATCACAAATACTTAAGTTACTTCACATAAAAAATTCTTAAATTTGCATAAAAATCTATGATTTTTTTTTAAACTTGAACTGACAAACATCACAAATACTTTAGTTACTTCATATAAAAAATATAATGTAACCTATGTCACATGGGTGCGGGTGCGGGGATTCGGCACTTCCAAAAACCCGGGTGCGGGGGTGCGGCAGGGGCAAAAATGTAATATATATCATGTATAGTGTATATGTATGAATGTATGGTAGCTGTTAAGGTCTATGACATTTATGCCCAACTTACTTTTTACTATTTTTTTTATCTTATATGGTTGTCCCCAAAGATGAAAGTGATGAGTTGTGGAGCCTGATTTATTGTTTTTGCCCTTGCAGGAAGGGGGGGTCCGGGGGCTCCCCCCGACGCGGGGCCGCCCCTGGCGGGGGGTTATAGGGGGGCAGCGCCCCCCCCCCCCCCAAAGATTTTTTTTTTAAATTCCGCAACCCATTTCATAGGGCAATTTTTTTTAAAAAAAAATCCAAAAAAATGAACAAAAATGACCCTGGGTGCGGTCAATGCACCCAGGGTCGGGTTGACCGCACCCACACCCGCACCTGTGTCGAGTCGCGTCGACGCGGGTGTGGCACCCTGCTAGCCGAATCCCTGTGACATAGAATGTAACACAAAAAATCTATGATTTTTTTTTAACTTTAATAGACAAGCATCACAAATAATTGAATTACCTCATATAAAAAATATAATACCATCGCATAATAAATCTGATTTTTTTTTGAGTTACCTGGTTCGGATCGTATCGGATCCAACTTTGACCCAACCCAATTTTTTTTTTTGAAAAATGACCGTACTGGATGACGAAAATGACATGTTTTCTAAAATGCCTTCAAAATTGTAAAATCCATCTGCTGTTCAAAATCGCATATACTGTTATTTTTATAACCTTTTTAGCCTTCACACTTATCACTTTTGGTGCAAATTTTCTTCATATGTGATTTTTTTTCGTCTCCATCAGAAACTCCAACCTCACAAATACATGAGTTACCATACATTAAAAATTTATCAAATTTACATAAAATAAGTGCAGGCGAATTTTCTTTTAAACCAGAACCAACAAACATCACAAATACGTAAGTTACTTCACATAAAAAATTCTTAAATTTGCATAAAAATTTATGATTTTTTTTAACTTGAACCAACAAACATCACAAATACTTGAGTTACTTTATATAAAAAATATAATGTAACACAAAAAACTCTAATTTTTTTTTAACTTTAACAGACAAACATCACAAATAAGTGAATTACTTCGCATAAAAAATATAATGCCATCGCATAAAAAATCTGATTTTTTTTTTAGTTACCTGATCCGGATCGTATCGGATCCAACTTTAACCCAACCCAATTTTTTTTTTGAAAAATGACCGTACTGGATGACGAAAATGACATGTTTTTTAAAATGCCTTCAAAATTGTAAAATCCATCTGCTGTTCAAAATCGCAAATATTGTTATTTTTATAACCTTTTTAGCCTTCGCACTTATCGCTTTCAGTGCAAATTTTCTTCATATGTGATTTTTTTTCGTCTCCATCAGAAACTCCAACCTCACAAATACATGAGTTACCACACATTAAAAATGTATCAAATTCACATAAAATAAGTGCAGGCGCATTTTATTTTAAATTGAAACCAATAAACATCACAAATACTTGAGTTACTTCACATAAAAAATTCTTAAATTTGCATAAAAAACTGTATTTTTTTTTAACTTGAACCGACAAACATCACAAATACTTGAGTTACTTCATATAAAAAAATAGTGTAACACAAAAATCTATTATTTTTTTAACTCTAACAGACAAACATCACAAATAATTGAGTTACCTCGCATAAAAAATATAATATCGCATAAAAAATCTGATTTTTTTTTAGTTACCTCACATAAAAAATTTAATAATGTCGCATAAAAAATCTACAATTTTTTTTTAACTCAAACTGACAAACCTCACATAAAATTATTCATCTTCTTCGTCTTCTTCTTCTTAACGTAGGTTTTACTAGTTTGTGCCCTAAAGTTTCGGTAGAATGATTTTAAGCCCACATACACGCACACATTGTGCAGTTCTCCACAGTCCAGTAGTATGTGAAGCATCCCACAACCCATGACATGTGACCATGGTTCAACCCATGTAGAAAGCTAAACCTCAAAAATGAGATTTTTCAATTTTCTATCATCATTGCATAACCATTTTACAGATTATTGGACAAGTGCCAGAAGAGGACCAATGCAAAAAACTACCAGCGATGCTAACACTGACAAAACAAATAGGAACAACTGCAGCTGAGATCATCCAACATATAAGCACCTTGCATGATGCATAAGGAGCAAGATCATAGACATCTGACAAATACATTGATAGAAGAAACAATGGAGCACCCTCACAGAATTCTTCTGGACATAATTTGAGTACCAGATGTCACTACAACAAAAGCACATCATACTAGCTGTATGCAAGTTCATGTACAATTTCCCGATTCCTCGAAACCCACATACACCTTCTCATTGTGTTTCTTTGAAAAGATACTGCCTATAAATTATGCTTTGCTTGGACAGCCAAAAAAATTTAATTCAACTTTTTTTTTAGGTTCATTTAGTTGGGATGGATCTTCACAGTAACAGACCAGCTTCAAACACCCACTATTTTCCTGCAACTGTATATTATCCTTTACCACCATTTCCTGATGGTTTTATGGTACTGAAAGAACAATGCAACATCAGTAAAAAGCACTTACAGAGGTTGATCTCTAGCTCCAATGACAAAACTTAAGGTTAGTCATGTTGACAAGGTTGTGAAAGTGGTTTCTACTGAAATCTGAAAATACCATAGAACATTTAACAACTAACAAACTGAGACTGCATTAACATTTACATTCCCCTCGAAAAAGACTCTTAGCTTGGAGAGATCACCAGCATCAGAAAACCAATTGGCGAGGACCTCAGCAGTCATATTATCAGGACTGCATCCATGTTCTTTTATCTGATCCATCAGCTCATATGCTTCATCATATAAATCCCTTCTCGAAAGGCCTCTCAACATGGCATTGTATGTAGCAGTGCTTGGAAGCACCCCTTTCACACGCATATCTTTCATGAGACAAAGAGCATCATCGACTCTATCTTCCAGACACAAAGAATCAATCAAAATATTATAGATCACAGTGTTTGGTGAAAGACCCTTCTGGGCCATGCTGCTAAAGAGGTTCATAGCTTAATCAAGATTGACAGTTTTATAGTAACCATGGATGAGAGTGCCATAAGTAACCACATATGCCTTAAAACCATTAGCAATCATTTTTTCCATCAGTTCATGTGCAGTGGAGAAATCACCATCCCTGCATGCAGCTGCAATAAGCGTGTTATATGTAACCGTATCAGGTTTCAAACTCGCTTTTTCCATTTCCGTGAGCATTTCGTGGGCCTTTTCAAATTCCTTTTTACTGCAAAATCCATTGATCAAAATATTATAGCAGACATTATCAGGGGCAAAACCATCCTTTTGCATCAAATGCAGGTAAGACTATGCTTCATCCAAGCTTTGAGCATAGCTCAAACCAGAAATCAAAGTGAAATATACGACTGAATCAAGCGGTATGCCCCTATGCTTCATCTCTTCGAACAGACTCAGAGCCTTGTTCATGTTGTTTACTTGACAGAATCCATTGATCAAACAACTGTAAGTCACAACATTGCCTTTCAGACACTCTGCTTCCATGCCACGGAAAAATTCAAGTGCGGTGCTTATTTTACAATGCCTACACATGCCATCTATGATACAGTTCATTGTAATTATATTTGGTCGAACCATGTGATTAACCATGCGGGTGAACAAGTCACGAGCACCATCAATCTCTCTAGCCTTGCAGAGACCATCTATCAAGCAGTTATAAGTCACGACATTCGGCGAGCAACCAAATTCTTTCATCCTTCCAACCAATGACAAACCTTCTCCATGCCTGCCCACCTTGCAAAGGCCATCAACCAGGGTGTTGAACATAATAACATCAGGTTCGCACCCGAAAGCCTCTCCCATTTTCTCAAATACGTGCAACGCCTCATCAACCCGATGCGATTTGCAGAGGTTATTGATAAGGGTACTAAACGTTATGACATTAGGTGCAACTCCCACCTTCTTCATCTCACTAAGCAGCACATTCATCCTTGAAAAATTGCAGTCTCAACCTAAACCGACCAAGAGGGCGTTAAAAGAGGCTACTTTTACCCTACCCCCCATATCCATAACAGCATGAAGTGCACTCCAAGCCTTCTCTCTCTCACCAAATTTGCATAACTTACTAATCAATTGAGTCAAATGAACAACATTAGGAAACACCCCATGACTACCCATCTTAACAACCAGATCAAAAGCATCAGAAAGCCTTCCCTTCTTCAATAAACCGGAGAAAATGATCGAAAATGTAACGCGATTAGGAGCGCAATTTACGACCATTTCATCAATCAATTCCATGGCTCTATCGAAACGATCACAGTTAACCAAAACCTCCAAGAGATTGTTATGAAGAAAGGGTTTCCTGATAGGGATTTTCGACTTCTTTACCTCTTCCAAGACTCCGATCACTCTCTCGATCGAATTGGTTCTTCCGAAGTACTTGATCAGCAGAGCGGCAGAATCCAACGTCAGAGGAGAGCCGTCCTCATCAAATTTCTGGATCATATCTTCCATTCATGGTCGGGAATCGACGGGGTCGCCAAGTGCGACCTTGAACATGGAGAAGAAGGCAAAGGGGGCATGAATACGAGAGATTGGGCAAGTGGGTGCTCGATATTTCGCCCACTCGTAGAATCTCAGAGCCTTTCTGCTATCCCTAATTCTCTCTATGAGCAGTAGGAGTTGGGATGGGGCGAAAGAGGGGAGGCAGGTGCTCAGCTCGTTCTCAACCTCTGTGCTCCACTCGTTTCTGCGAAGGAGGTCCCCTATGAGCTCTATTGGAGAAGAACAAATTCCAGTAGAATGATGGGAGATGCTCCTCTTTCTGAGCAGGAGCAGAGTAAAGGAGGGAAGGGGCGACAACGACTGATTCCTCATCGGGCATTGCCGGAAAAGGACTCGGTATATATATATATATATATATATATATATATATATATATATATATATAGAGAGAGAGAGAGAGAGAGAGAGAGAGAGAGAGAGAGAGAGGTTAGGGTAGTGCTGTTAAAGGGTCCTGTTTGTTTTAGGGGAAGGTGCTTTGTGTCCCCCCCCCCCGCCCCCAAGACTAGGTGATTTGCAACAGTGCATGTTCAGGGTTTCGAATGAGCGCCACATATATAACCATGTGGGGCTCGTATTCATGTGTGTGTCAGCATCACTTAGCATCGAAGTTCGGTGTAATTACAAAAACTTAAGTATCCTTTCCCGTCATTCTCGCCATGAAACACCGGTCCGAGAAAATAACAAAAATATCCTCCATCCAGAAAAGAGAGGATGATCTTAACTCTTTAAAAAGTCTAAACGTTTTATTTTTGCCCTAAGCAGTAAATTCCTATGCTACCAACAGATCACCCTTTGACGACACACCATCTGTTGTAACAGAAGCTCCCTTTGATGATGCACCATTTACCGTCGTTTGCTGCCATCGAAGCACCCTTTGTCGTCGTCTGTTGTCGCCGGAACACCCTTTGTTGTCGTTTCTGCCTTATTTTTTAGCTTGTGTTATAACACATTGCCGCCTTCTCGTTCTTGCCTTGTGTTACAAAACATTCACGGGTTTGTTCCTTCCTCATGGAGATAACTATAAATCGATCGACTGGTTCGATCATTGGTGGGCATCATAGGGGCATTTGTGAATCATCTCTTTTTACAGTCTTCTCTTATTCATTTTTATTAGGCAGTATGGAAAAAAACAATGACACATAAACATTCCAACAAGTGCCATTAAGGCGTTGTGAGTACCTTTTCATGTCATCATGCTATTGTTGAAGAACGTATGTCATCATGAGTGCCATTAAGGCATTTTGTTATTGCAGGTGAATATTGTATTTTCGACGGTTGGAAAATTAAAGATATTTATAGGACGCTGAGACTTATTGACAAGAATGCTTGATTACAGATGTGAGGAAGGGCCTCTACCCCATCTGGTATCATTCATTCACTCAGTATATACAATGTATCACAAATCGCGGTTGTAGTAATATACTATCGATTTGTGAGATATTGTTTTGTTTGTTAATATCAATTTGTAAGCTATTATGCTGAATTTTCGTATCGATTTGTAATATATTATGCGGTATGTATATCGATTTGTAAGCTATTATGCTGAATTATCGTATCAATTTGTAATATATTATGCGATATGTATATATCGATTTGTAAGATATTATGTGTTTTCTAGTATCAATTTGTAAGATAATTGTAGTATGATTTTAAAACATGTGCATGCAGAAATACATTGTTGCGCGCTTACGGTGGTGACTTGTGTATTCAAATCGCTGCTCATTTAGCAATTTTTATTGAAATCGCTTCATAGCGTCATAGATATAATTAAATCGTTATCACGTGAATTGCTATTATCAACACACATATATGATAAATTGTTTTTTTTATTGGCATGGTAAATAACAACTTGATGCATAGTATAAGCAAATAACAAATCGATGTTGCTTTTATATTGTGATTCATTCAATTGTTTCTTTGACTTGCTCAACTAATCGGTATTCATTGTTATATGCATCTTGAGTAAATCGTAGTAAACGTATGCACTAGCTAACATAAATTGATATCTTGCTTATGACAGTGGTGAGCTTATCATCTGGTTGCAGTGAAGATGATGTATATCAATCATTGAAAAGTTATGGAGAAGTGAATATCTGTACTAATGACGCACCTGAAGAAGTGAACATGTGCACTAATGATACAAATGATAAGAAGGGTGCAAGCATTGGATTCACTCTTGACTTGAATGTTCTAGCAGAAGAAACGTAATTCGATAATGAGGTAGACGATTATGACTGTACACTTGATAAAGGTACAGGCACTGGAAATGTATGTGATAGTACACTTGACTCTATTCTCGTAAAAGAAATGCAGTTTAATAACGAGAAAGCTGCATATAAATTTTATAATGATTATGCCTTAAAACTTGACTTCAATGTTAGAAGGTATTCTTGGTTAAAAAATGCACAGGGTGTTGTGGTGAGAAAGACATGTTTATTCTAAAGAAGGTTGAAAGAAGTCAAGTGAAAACCTAACAGATTCAAGATGTGCAACAAAAATGGTGTTAAGAAGACTTTTGAATGATAAATCTGTAGTCTGTACTTTAATCAATGATCATAACCATAAATTAGCAGCTTCATTTATGACTCCTATGTTAAGGCCACATTGTAAAATAATTGAAGTGCATGTTGTAATTGTTGAACTAGCTGATAGCGTCGGCATTACACCAAGGAAGACATACAATTTATGCACGCACATAGGTTGTCGCGAGAATGTGGCATTCACACCTATGGATCTAAAAAACCACTTGAAAAGAAAAGAGACAAATAACTTGAAAAATGGAGGAATATGTTGTTTGGTTGATTACTTACTGAAGAAATCAAGCAATGACCCTAGTTTCTTTAGTACAATGCAACTGGATGAAGATAGATATGCTGTGAATATGTTTTGGGCAGATTCAAAGTCAAGAGTAGATTATGAATGCTTCAATGATATGTATGTTTTTTATACGACAGTGAAGATTAATACTGAATAGTGGTCATTTGTGCAGTTTGTTGGAGTGAACCATCACTCACAGAGTTGCATATTAGGCAACACTTTTTTGTATGACCAGACCAAGGAAAGCTTTGAGTGGTTGTTCAGAGTATTTACACAGGAAATGAATGGGAAGTACCCTGAAGTTGTACTTACAGATGATGAACACACAATTGTGGCTGTAGTGTCTCATGTATGGCCAGATGCACATCATCACCTATGTTTGTGGCATATCTTTCATAATGCAGTAAAGAACATAGGACACATATTTAATCAGAAAACAAGGTTTGATAAAAAGTTTATAAGGTGTATACTTGAGAGCGTAAATGAGGTCACCTTTATGTTTGATTGAGAGAAAATTATTCAAATGTAAGACCTTGAAGACTGTATATGGTTACAAAATTTATATGCAGACAAAGAAAAGTGAGCATTGGCATATGGAAGACAATATTTTTGTGCAGGTATGATAAGCACACAAAGAGCTAAATCTATACATGCCACACTCAAGAAAACCTTGTATTCATGTTTAACAATGTTTCGCTTCATGGAAAAATATGAATTATTTATAGATGAACTTAGACAGAATGAGCTTGAACAAGATATGAAATGCTTCAATACACACCCTGTAACTTTGGGCATAAAAATATTGATGCGACCTGCAGATCTGTATACACTAACTGTATTTGAATGGATTAAGAAAGAGGTTATACATGTAATGAATTGCAACATAGAATGACGTATGCAAACCGAGAATATGCATAAATACCATATTGTATGGGAGGGCGAAGAGCATCTGAAAAGGCAAGCACATGTTACGTATAATGTTGACAACAAAACAATTGAATGTACGTGCAAAATATATGAAATCAAAGGTATTTTATGTCATCATGCATTAAAGGCACTTAATCAAGAGAAGATACAAGAAATACCTGAATCCTATTTAATGCGAAGATGGATGAGACAAGCAAAGATTGAACTCCTGGATACAAATAATGTCAGTCCATCTGGTGTTAATGAGAAGTGCCACATAGCCTTCTATTACCAACAACTATATATGTCACTTATGCATGTAGCAGATTTGACATCAAAAAATGAAGAAGCCTATGTATGCATGAGAAAAGTGTCAAGGGAGTTACTTGAAAATATATATTTAATTCACTATCAGTCTGTTGCAGCTCATGAAGACCAGTCCAAGAAAATAGAAGCGAACAATGAAGATAAAAATCATGCTTTTCTTGACCCACATGAGAAGTTGTGCCGAAGCGTAAACATCATCTTCAACAAGTTAGGAGTCAACGTTATAGATTATGATGAAAAACATCCACCTAGCGAAGGGTATCAAAGAAAACCTGCATTTAATCACAATCGTCGCAGAACAAAGGGTTCAGTAGAATTAGTTGGCAAGAAAAGGTTTAAGAAACAACTAACCCTTAAGCAAAAGCAACCAATCCCTTCACATGAACAGGTATATAATACATTATATTGCTTCTCATGTAAATTGCATTACGTGCAGCTTATCAATATCTAACTTATGTAATTTCCAACATGCAACAATACCCTACAGACATGCACTACAACGTTGGAACCTTCAATCCAACCGACCAATTTGAGTAGAACGATGACATCCGTTTTATAAGTCTTTTGGTATGTAATCAATGTTGGGAGGATGTTTGCATTTCTTGTAAAACTTAATATAGTATCTTATATTGTTTTGTTTCATGACAGACTCAGTTCAATTCAAAAGTGAGCAATAAAACATAAGAATCACGTGTAAATTCTTCAGCTACATAATTATATTTGATTGTATTAACATGTTCGATTATTGTAATATGTATCTTTTATATGTATAAATCATTATCTCATCTAGCTTACAGAGCTGCAATTTTGATATCATTGGTGAATTGCCATTGTTCAATGCTTATACCATTAGTAAAAATCATTGTCTCATGTAGCCTTCACATGTACAAATTTTTGTAAATATAAAACATTTTTTTTCTTTTAGTACGATTTTTATTTATCAATGATAAACGTGTGATGACGATTTATAATAACGAATTCTTACTAATATAGCATTTACTGACTTCCCTCATTTGGTAAATCGCTAGTATAAAATTGCTAACGCTGACACGTTTGTGATTGTAAACAATGCCGATGAGTTACATTTACTACATGTGCATGATCGCTTGTAAATAGTTGTAGCTTAATTTTTATACCATTAGTAAATCACCATTAGGGTGATTTATTTGGTAGATAAATTGTGGTATCATGTAGTGTCCTATCGTGATTTATGCAATGACATCTATGTCGGCCAAAACTGGATGAAAATCATATTGTACATTATTACAAATCACGGTAAAAGTTTAAGTATAAATCATTGTCTCATCTAGCCTTCATATATACAAATTGTTGTCTCATATAGCCTTCACATATACAAATTGTTGTAGATACATAACACTTTTTTCCTTTCAATGTGATTTTTATTTATGAATGTTAAACGTGTGATGACGATTTACAATAACGAGTTCTTACTAATATAGCATTTACTGACTTCCCCCATTTGGTAAATCACTAGTATAAAATCGTTGACGCTAACATGCTTGTGGTTATAAACCACACCGATGAATTACATTTACTACCTGTGCATGATCACTTTTAAATTGTTGTAGCTTAATTTTTATACCATTAGTAAATCGTCTTTAGGGCAATTTATTTGATAGATAAATTATGGTACCATGTAATATCCTATCGCGACTTACGCAATGACATCTATGTCGGCCAAAACTGGATGAAAATTACACTGTACATTATTACAAATTATGATAAAAGTTTAAGTATAAATTGTTGTCTCATCTAGCCTTCACATATACACATCATTGTACATATACTGTATTTGAATCATTATGCAAAAAGTTTTGTAAATAAACTATATTAAAAGTAAAAATCGATACGTAATATCGTGATTTACTCTTATCGGTTTGCAACTGTTATGTAAACACCCCAAATTTTTACCCTCATCCAGTGTTTATATATTTCATGTGTCATTGCATATCATTGCATGCATTCGACATACCATTTCATTGCATTGCATAACATTGCATATCATTACATCTCATTTTCGAGATCCAACACTTCTGTTTTCAAAATATTTAATCCAGATTCAGGTTTTAAAACTTTTCTTTCAAAAACAATTTTAAAACCTGGGTTTTTAATCAACATTCTGTCATTTGCCAACCCCCAGGACCTTATATTTTGAAATGTTTTCTTAGAAAACAATCTGGATTCGTTTTAAACTCAATTTTCAATTGATTTCAATTCTCATATGAGACCCATTTAGGTGGTGCCGCTTCTGGATTCCTTCATTTATCAAATTTCTCAAAAATTTCAGAGTCCTAGTTGGATCAGGACTCTACCTTTTATCTTTTTATCTTTTTAAAACATTTTCAAAACTCTATTTTGATTTTAAACCGGTTAGGATCATATCCCTTGTCCATTTCCTCCATTTTAGCCAAAATCTTAGAGTCCTAGTTGGACCGGGACTCTTGTTCCAGAGTCCTAGTTGGATCAGAACTCTACTTTTTACTACTTTTTCTACCTGTTTTGGAGAAAACCTTTCAAAATCTTCCGTTTTGGCCAAAATCCCAGAGTTCTAGGTGGATTAGGACTCTTCTTCAAGAATCCTAGTTGGATTAGGACTCTTCTTCAGAGTTTTAGTCAGGACTAGAACTCTGTCTTTTGTCACTATTTTTACCTGTTTTTAACCAAATCTTTCAAAATGAGTCAAAACTCAGAGTTTCAGTCAAAACAGGACTCTGTTCAGAGAGTCCTAGTTGGATCAGGACTCTGATTCTGATTTCAATTTTGAGAGAATCTTTCAAAAATCTTTCCATTTATCAAAACTATTACACTTTTATCAAAGAATTTCAAAATTGTGGGATTTTATTCCAGAGTCCTGATAGAATCAAGACTCTGCCCCAGAGTCCTGATCAGGACTATGTCCAAAATTGGTTTTCATACTTCATTTTCACTAGTTTTCAAAAGCTTTGCTTAAAATTCATCATTTGCTTACCGGAAAAACCAAAATTCTTAGAGTTCTGATTGAATCAGGACTCTTTCTCAGAGTTCTAATTAGATCAGGACTCTGAACCAAAACTTCAATTTTATACTATTTTCAAAATTCTCTTATTTGTTTTCTTAGAAAATCCAAAAATCTGAGAGTCCTAGTTCAATTAGGACTCTGTCCTTAAAGTCTTAGTTGAATCAAAACTCTGGTTTATTTCAATATTTGTTATTGTTTTCACTGCTTTCACAAGTTCTTTCATCTGTTTTCAGAAAAATACCAAAAAAAATCTAGAGTTTTAGTCCGATCAGGACTCTGTCCCGGAGTCCTAATCCAGTCAGAAGTCTATTTTAAAGTTCGTTTTTACTTCCATTTTCATTTATTTCCATTTGTTTTCAAAAATTATGTCATTTTGTAGAGTTCGGTTAATCCAGGACTCTATTTCAGAGTTCTGATTGAGTAAGGAGTCTAACCCTGACTGTATTTTCTGACTCGTTTCACCATTTCTGATAAAATCTTTTCAAAAACTCCTTCATTTGTCTTTTAAAATCCAAAATCTCAGAGTTCTAAAATTTCAGGACTCTAGCCCGGAGTTCCAGTTTATTTGAGACTCTATTTTCAAAGATTCTGAATTTTAATTATTGATTTTAACCCCTTTTCAAAGTTATTTTCAGTGTTTATTTTAAAATTTTCAAAACTTGATGTGGGCCCACTCAGTTGACGCCACATCCAGAGGAGTTCTGACCCAGTTGGAATTCTATACCATTTCTAAACTTTTAATTTCAAGATTACTTTTGAAGATCTTTTGAAAATTCTCTCAATTTCAAGCTTTAAAATCGTTTTTGAAAATTCAAGTAGGGCCCACTCAAGGTGGTGCCGCATTTGTAAAAGTCAGGGTTAGACTAGGATTAGTCAATGTCCTACCTAGGTTAGATGTCTAGGTGAGTCAAAATTTAATTTTAAAAACCCCTATCTTCACTCTAGTTTCTAACTTTGATTTTAAAGTTTTAAAAAATTAGGTTTTTGAAAAACCCGAATGGCGCCACATTTGGGGTCTTTAGGTCAATTAGAGGTCTAATTAGCAGTCTTAGGTTAGTTATGGGCTTAATTAGGAAGGTCAAGAGTCAAATTTAATTAGGAAAAATCGCCCCCTACTAATTGTTAGAGATAGGTTTTTAAAAGGGACAAAATTGAAATTAATTAGCCTTTTTTTTAACCTAATTTTTTTCTATTTAAAGAGGCTAGAGGGGAGGTCGACCCCTAAGGCTTTCTCAACAGTTTCTTGGACCTTCTCTCTCCTCCTATCTGCTCCCTCCATTGCTGCACCATCCAAGGTAGGATTCCTTAGTATTTTTTGATAGTTTTTATTATTTTTTTATGATTTTTCAATAGATTTCACCATGGGAGCCTCCCTTTTCATGGTTTAAACCATGGAATCACCATCAAGAACCTCAAGTTCAATCCAATAAGATGATCTAAACCTATTCCATGCTGTTTTCCAGGATTCTAATCCGTTAGAATCGATGAAAGGTATGTTTTCTACGTTCTTAACCAAAGAAACGTGAGATTTACCCGTTAAATGGGTTAAATCCATGATTTCAAAGGTGAAAGCAATTCCAGCCATGGATTCACTGTGTTTTATTTATTTTTTTTACATATTAATGTTTATTACATGTATTCCAGCATAGAAATTAATTTAGTTTTATTGTTTAAGTATTTTTTATTGTTCTCATTGATTAAAGCATGTTTTATTGAGTTTTATTAAATTTCTGTGTGTTTTAAGCTTAGATAAAAAAAGAGCATGTTAGTTCGTATTGAAATACTCACTGTAAATTTCTGATTTTTTTATATGTGATACACGGATATGTCAGTGAACTACTATAAAAAAATCAGATGTTTTGGAATTCGGGAACCCTATCAGAATTAAACCGTAATTTTAAATCATTTAGAATCGTTGTTGAAATTCATAGGTAACTTGCAGTTGTGTTATTTCTCTCATCCAATATCTGATTCAAGATTCGTAAAGTGCAGTAACTTCATGTTGATGTGAGCTATTTACTATGAAGTTTTGATAATTTTTTGCCTCTGTTTGGTATTTTTCCTCTGTCAGAGAATCAGATTTAAAATTTAAAACTCGTTAGAATTTACCAAAACCCTAATCAGACTTGTAATGATCATAAATCTCAAACCGTAGATTCGATTGATGATCTGTAAAAAAAAAAGTTCATTATTTTTGTGTCTACTATTCACTGTTGAAATTTCAAAATTTTTTGATGAAGTTTGCTATTTGTTTCTGTATTTTCAACCTGAAGTATCTGTTTTAACCAATGTTAGATTCATTATATTTAATTATAGTTTGCCGGAAGGGTTTCTCCCTCATAAGAGATGGTTTTTCCGATCTGTAAAATGAGAATTTTTTTTTCTGTCTAGTTTACCTCTGTAAAATTTCAGAAATTTTCATGGTGATTTGACTCCTGATTCGGGTCTAACATTGAAACTGGTCTGTGACCAAGGGTAAAAATAGCTTATTTTAGGGTTTTAATGCAATTTTCGAATTAGAATAATGTTAAAAATATAATTTTATGATTCCAATATAGTTTTAGGTTTATAACAAGTGCAGGTGCCAATTTTTATGAATTTTGAAATCCATTTGATGCTTGAATGGATCAAATTGCAAAACAGGATCCAGAAACATTGCCAAAATTGTGATTTTTGTGATATTTTTGGATTTTCGTGTATAAGTTCATGTTTTTAGGGTCTGTTCATGTTTAGAATCATATTAGGATGCTTCATGATTAATTTTGTGCTTATTTGACTATATTTGAACCCTAAACCCAAAGTTTTTACCAAAATTTATTTCAGAAAACTCTGATTTCAAGGCCATAGTCTTGATATCAGGGGCATTTTGGTCATTGGCCTCAATTTAGAAATTCTAAACCCTAGTTTTCATATTTTTAATCATGTCCTATCCTTTTTGGTTTAGTTCATCCTCATTTGAATTTTAAAACTTGCATTTTACAAAATATCTTTCTGAAAACCTTGGTTTCAAGGCCATAGTCTTGCTATCAGGAGTATTTTGGTCATTTTGACCCCAATTTCGAAATTTCAAATATCATTTTCATATTGCTTCAATTTTATTTCATATTTCATTAAGTTTATATCAGGGAATCATGGAAAAAGGCTTATATCTAGCAAAATCCAGTAATTTCCAGATATTGCTGGATAAACCTAGAAAAGTCAACATATCTTCACTAATCTATTTTTCTAGTTTTTCAGGAACATTGAAGACTTTATTTTCCCGTATTTAAATTCAATTAGTGATGTAAATTGTAATTAAATTTAGAATAAGAATTTCAATTCCTGCATAGATTAGGATTTGCATTGCATATAGTTTTAAACTTTGATATACAATTGCTATGTATGCCAATTCATGCATATTCTTTACAAATCCACTATAATCTACACGAATGGTGTTGAAAAACTATATTTTGATGAGACACACAATATGATACACTGTCATATATGATATGATAATATGCCTTCATGAATAATGTTATATTATGACTGGATAAGATTTGTCATGTATTTAACGAGTATTTGATGCAAGGTTAATTCACCCAAAAAGGATGGAGACCTCCTGCTCAAGTACAACCTTGGTGCAATCATACTCTCTGAAGAAAAATCTTGATGGGCCATTCATTCTTAAAGATCATCTAAAGAGATCGGCTACTTCAAGATGAATATTTTTTTTCTTCTTTAGAGTCATATGTAACAGAACCTTCAAAAGCATGCATATTGCATATTACATGCTTTATCATACAAGTCACTCATTCACAAAAGCCATGTTTCATAAAAGTATACGACATCTTTAAAAAGTACCTTTTTTGAAATCTAATCATTGTACCTTCTTACAAACTTTTATGAAAAAAGTATTTTGACAAGATATAATAGCTCATGATTTCAAAAGCATTAATTGTACCTTCTATCATGTATAAGACAACTTGAAAAGAAATAAAAAGTAATGATTTCAAGTATGTAAGGAAAAGACAAACATAAAAATCAACTAGTTAAACTAAACAAAGAAAAACTAATATTATTATAATATGTTTAGAAAAGACTTTAGTTACTTTATACAACTCAAGAATGTCGACTTACTTAAAGTCATCATTCTTTCTGTAAAACATTAAATACCACCTCAAAAACTTTTTAGAAATGACTATCTTAACCCCACTCAAGAATGTCAACTTGTTTAAAGTCTTCATTCTCTCTGTAGACATTAAATAGCACATCATAAAGTATTTTTTAGATATGACTATTTACAAAATAAAGAACTCAAAGCATTTGTTGTACTTACACCCATTTAAGTAAAGAAGTGACGATTTCTAAATAAAATACTAAAGTACTACAAATCATTAATTTGAATAAAGATAAAACTACATGATGACTTATAATCCAACCTTCAATGTACTACAAATCATTTATTATGAGAATAGACTTTTTTACATAAAATATATCATACCTAAAATACTACAACGAATAGTGTACCCCAAATACTACACTTATAGAAAGAAGAGTTTTTTGAAAAATACGTAAAGTTGTTTCTGAAATGACTTGACATCTCACATCCCAAAAAGACAACCATTTCAAAAAGGCAACGACTATTTTTTGAAGGCTATATAAACACAAATAAAATAGTTCTTCAAAAAAGGACATGTGAGCTTACAACGAGAAAAATTCCTATTTGATATTTGAAAAAGAGAGTCTAGAAAAAGAAAGAGAAAAGAAAGAGAAAAAGTCAAGAATAGCTCATTGACAAAGAGAATCATCTGAGTGAAAAGAACAGAACATTCTGAGAATCCTTCATTCGTGCATTCATATCATTCTGAAGGTTCTATAGGAAGTATTGTAACTTTCTGTTATTCACTGTATTCCTTCTTTGTTGAAAGAAATAGACCTCTGTGAAAGAGGGTGTGCCCCTTCTCTGTTGAGAGAAGAAGACCTTTGTGAAAGAGGGTGTTGTCCTTCTCTGTTGAGAGAAGAAGACCTTTGTGAAAGAGGGTGTTGTCCTTCTCTGTTGAGAGAAGAAGACCTCTGTGAAAGAGGGTGTGTTCCCCTTCTCTGTTGAGAGAAGAAGACCTCTGAAAAAGAGGGTGTTGTACTATTTATTCGGTAACTCGGATGTTATAGTGAAAGGCTCAAATGTTTTTCTTGGGGACTAGATGTAGGTCAGTGACTCGACCGAACCAGTATAAATCCCGTATTTTATGTGTTGTGCCTTATTGCATTTATATTTTAATTTATCGATCTATTTCATATTTCACAATTCACCCCCTCTCTAGTGGAATTTCATTTGGTATCAGAGCAGGTTTGCTGGTTTTGACATAACAAGTCTTCCAGCATTTATGGCTTCAACCTCTTATGCTCGTGATATTGAAGGTCAACACACATCTCGTCCTCCTTTGTTCAACGGCTTCAACTATGGATACTGAAAATGCAGAATGACTATATTTCTCAAGTCCATAGATTTTGCAATATGGAAAATTATTGAACATCCATACACATCTCCATCCTCAGACTATAGCTTATGGTCTGATGAAGAAAAGAAGATGACTAATCTAAATGCAAAGGCTATGAATGCTTTGTATTGTGCCATTGATCAAAATGAATTCAACAGAATATCTATCTGTGAATCTGCTTATAATATTTGACATTCTCTAGAGGTAATTCATGAAGGAACCAACAAAGTGAAAGAAGCCAAAATATCATCTCTAGTTCAAAAATATGAGTTGTTCAAAATGAATAAAGATTAACCTATCACTGAGATGTTTACAAGATTCACCAACATCACCAACGACCTGAAATCTCTAGGAGAAACCTATTCCCAGACAGATAAGGTGAAGAAAATCTTGAGATCTCTTACAACTGATTGGGAGAAAAAGACTACAACAATTGAAGAAGCTCAAGATTTATCCAAGCTTACCCTGGATGACTTAATAGGCAATCTTATGGCCTATGAAGTCCATATGAAGGAAAGAAGGGAAGATGAACAACCTACAAAGAAAACTCTGGCCTTCCCAGCTCTTTCTGAGAATAAGGACTCAGAAAAAGAATATGAAATTGCGCTACTCACCAGAAAATTCCAGCGCTTCATGAGAAAGAACCGACTTCCAAATAAGCACAAGGAAAGAAAAGACTCTAAGAAAGATTTCATGTGCTATCAGTGTAATAAGCCAGGTCACATGAGACGTGACTGTCCTCTTCTAAAAAGAAAATCTAAAACCGAGGAACCAAAGAAAAGGTTCTTCAAGAAAAAGGCTTTGCATGCTCAATGAGATGATTCAGAACCATCCATAAGTGAAGAGTAGAGTGATGATGAAGCCGAAACTGCCAACATGTGCTTCATGGCAAAAAACTCTGTAAGTGAATCTCTCATTTTTTCTTTCGAAGAACTTCAAAATGCTTTTCAAAAACTTTTTGAAGAATCAAGAAAAACGATTCTCAAAAATAAAAATTTGAAATATGAAAACTTAGAGCTTTCTCAGAAAAATGAAAAACTCAGTATTGAAAATTCTGAGTTAAAAAAGAAAAATTGTATGATTACCTCTGAAATCTCTTCTACTAGCTCCAAGACTATAAATCTTCAAGTAGAAATTTCAGAATTGAAAAGTAAATCTGAAAACCTTATGAAAACGGTTTTCAAGTTTACTAAAGGGAAAGAGAACCTGAATAAACTCCTATCCTCTAAAAAATTCTCTTTTTACAAGAATGGTATTGGTTATTCTCACATGAATAAACCTTCTTGTATAAATAAAAAGACTGTTTTCATCAAAGGTTCTGTTGAACCTAAGCAGGAGCATTACAACTTTCATACTTTGTACTCCTCTAAAGTTATAGACAAACCCAAATCAAAATGGATATGGGTTCCTAAGTCTAACAAAAAGGGACCCGATTGGGTACCACAAAGAATTTTTACTTAATATTTTGCAGGCTTCAAAAAGAAATAATAGATGGATACTAGATAGTGGATGTTCAAAACATATGACAGGACATCCAGGCTTTTTTGTTGTTCTTCATCATAAAGAAGGAGGAACTGTCACCTTTGGAGATAACAACAAAGGTCTGATAATTGGTATTAGTAATATTGGTAATATCGATAAACCTCTTATCAAAGATGTTCTCCTTGTTAAAGGCTTAAAACATAACCTCCTAAGTATAAGTCAAATGTGTGACACAGGTTATAATGTTAGCTTTAAACATGATGCATGCTTTATAACAGACACCAATAAAAATATCATTTTAAAAGGTATAAGAAAAAATAATATATATGAATTATACCTAGAAAATATTACTGAACATTGCCTTATGGCTAATAATGACATTCAAAATTTATGACACATGAGAATGGGTCATGCCAACTCAAAATACATGTCTAAATTAGCTAAAAACAATTTAGTACATGGGTTACCTAAAATAACATTTAAAAAGACTATTTTTGTGATGCATGTCAACTAGGAAAATTGTCAAAATCATATTTCAAGTCAAAGAATATTGTTTCAAGTAAAAGACCCTTAGAGCTTCTCCACCTGGATCTTTTTGGTCCTTCTAGAGTAGCTAGTCTTAATCATAATAAATATGCTTTTGTCATTGTAGATGATTACTCAAGATTTACTTGGGTAATATTTTTGAAAAACAAAAGTGATACGTTTTGTGAATTTGAAATTTTATGTAAAAAGTTACAAAATGAAAAATCTTGTTCTATTATAAAAATTCGTAGTGACCATGGAGGAGAATTTGATAATGATCTTTTTGTTAATTTTTGTAACTTGCATGGTATTTCTCATAACTTTGCCTTTCCCAGAGCTGCACTTCAAAATGGTGTAATAGAAAGAAAGAATAGAACCCTTCAGGAATCTGCTAGAACTATGCTCCAACATAATAACCTTGCTAAATACTTTTGGGCAGAAGCTGTTAATACTGCATGCTATATATCAAATAGAGTTCTTATTAGGCCCTTATTAAATAAAACTCCTTATGAATTACTCTATGACAGAACTCCAAGGATAGACTACTTTAAAGTCTTTGGGTGTAAATGCTTTATCCTTAACACAAAAGATAGCCTTGATAAATTTGATGCTAAATCTGTTGAAGGCATATTCTTAGGATATTCAAGTCATAGTAAAACATACAGAGTATTTAATAAGAGTTCAAATACTATTGAAGAATCTATGCATGTTAGTTTTTGTGAATCTATTAATCAATCTGTTCATAAGCAGACTAACGATGATGATGTTTAAAGTACAGATTTATTCTTAGACAACACAGCTAAACCCAATGAAAATGATCTTCAAAGAACATTTGCCGAGATCAGAGATCATCCTCAAAAGCAGATTTTGGGAGACCTGACCAAGGGGGTTCAAACTAGAGCTCAGCTGGAACGGATTGCAAACATGGCATTCATTTCTCAACTTGAACCAAAGAAGATTGATGAAGCCATCATCGATGAGTTATGAATGCTAGCCATGACTGAAGAACTGAATCAATTCCGAAGAAACAATGTTTGGGATCCTATACCAAGACCAAAAGATCATCAGATCATTGGGACAAGATAGATCTTCAGAAACAAGCTAGATAAAACAGGTAATGTTATAAGAAACAAGGCAAGACTAGTAGCTCAAGGATACAACCAGGATGAAGGTATTGATTTTGATGAAACATTTGCTCCTGTTGCTAGACTTGAAGCTATTAGAATGTTTTTAGCATATGCAAGCTATATGGATTTCAAACTGTATCAAATCAATGTTAAAAGTGCATTTCTAAATGGTTTTATAAATGAAGAAGTATATGCAAAACAACCTCCAGGATTTGAAAATGAACAATTTCCAGATCATGTTTTCAAACTAAAACGTGCCTTATATGGGTTAAAACAAGCACCTCGTGCTTGGTATGACAGACTTAAAACCTTTTTATTAAAAACTGGTTTTTCTGTAGGCAAAGCAGATTCTACTCTATTTGTGAAAACAATAAATAAACATACCCTAATCATTCAAATTTATGTGGACGATATCATCTTTGGATCTACTAACAACACTCTCTGTGAAGTTTTTTCTAAGTCCATGCAGAAAGAATTCGAAATGAGTATGATGGGAGAACTCACCTACTTTCTTGGACTGCATATTAAGCAAACCAAGGATGGAGTCTTCATCAACCAATCTAAATATGCTCATGAACTTCTGAAGAGGTTCAACATGAACTCAACTGCTTCAAAAATTACTCCTATGAGCACAACTACTGTATTGGACAGAGATGAAGATGGTAAGGCTGTGGATACAAAGTTATACAGAGGTATGATAGGATCACTACTTTATTTAACTGCTAGCCGTCCAGATATCATGTTCAGTGTTTGCTTGCATGCTAGATTTCATTCAAATCCAAAAGAATCACATCTTAAAGTTGTAAAAAGAATAATGAGATACCTGAAAGACACAATTGATTTTGGGTTATTTTATTCAAAATTATCTACATTTGATTTAATCTCATACAGTGATGCTGACTTTGCTGGAAGTAAATCCGACAAAAAAAGCACAAGTGGAACATGTCATATGCTAGAGCACTCACTAGTTTCATGGTTCAGTAAGAAACAAAACTGTGTATCATTATCTACTACTGAAGCTGAATACATAGCTGCTAGCCTAGCATGTACACAGATCATCTGGATGAAACAAAGTTTGAAAGATTTTGGTTTGAAATTCGAAAATACAACTATTTTATGTGATAACACAAGTGCTATAAATTTATCAAAAAATCCTATTTTACACTCTCGAACTAAACACATTCAAATTAGACACCACTTTCTAAGAGAACAAGTCCTAAACAATATAATCAAACTGGAATTTATACCCACTAATAAACAATTAGCAGACATTTTCACTAAACCTTTAAAAAATGAAGACTTTATAAGAATTAGGAGAGAATTAGGGATATGTAAATTAAGTGATTTATAAAACTAATTAAAATTTAGAAAGATTAGTCTACTCGAGTTCACCTTTACAAAATATTAAAATATAATCTATACTTGACAAAATCTATCTTAACCAAAGAATAATAAGTAAAAACGTTAAAACCACTTTGTGTGAAATCTTGTTTTACAAATGTGTGTCATGATCGAGTGTTTGTTTTTCTTACTATTTTTTATTTTTTTGTAATCATTCCATTCACCACCTTTTTCAAAGTTAAGGTCTTTCATATTTCACGTACATCATAAAAGTCTTACTATTTAATTTAATGCTTTATGTCATCTCTTATATCTCAAGTACAATCTACTTTTTGTCCTATCATTTTTCACATTTTTTATTATAAGGACTCATTCTCGACAACTTGTCTTTTTTATTATTATATGTTCTTCTCATTAGTACTATTAGTACCACCTTTTTTCTCTCTCTATCATACGAATTAAGCCTCCTTCCTTGACCTTGACTCCTTTACACATTTTAATTAATCTTTTTCAAAACTATGGACTCCCTCCAATCGAGTTTCTCTACAAACATCAATTCATGTCAATCATGACATTGCTTTATGTCACTCATCTCATATCATGCATCAATTCTTTGTCCTTTTTTTTATCTCACCCTAAATTCGTATATATCATCACCCTTTCTTTATGTCTATTTTCACTCCTTCCACGCATATCCATAAAAATACTTCTTATATAAGAAATCATTACTCCTCACTCATGTATTTCTTTTGTCTTCTTCTAAATTCATCTTTCATGAATTTAAAATACTTTCTCATAAAGTAAAAGATCATTTAAAGTTGTTTGTTTTATTAGGCCATTATTCATCTCACATGATATGGCTCTATAATACTCCTACACCTTCTTTTCACAAATTGCCTTTACTCATCACAACATCCCGTGGATATCTTCAAAAACCACTCCTCTTTAGGCTTACTCTTTCATCCTATCTTATTCACATTTTTTTACTACTTCCAATAAAACACTCCATACTCAAGTTTTGTCTCACATCACAACATCGACAAACTCTCACACTATAAAATTTCCCTAAGTAGAAAAATAATTATTCTATCAACACTATCCTTCAAATAATGATTTGATCTATCATTCACATGAGCTTTAAGTTACAACTCACGTATTCTCTTTTCAACTAAAATCTAAAATTCAAATGTCACTAACTTCTTATCATAATTATTTTCTTCTTTCTATTTAATAGATTGATTCATCTCTCACCAATTTACTCAAAAATCTCTATCATCCTTCAAGCCTTTACCCTCTCCAAGTCCTTACTTTCTTTCAAAAGCTTTCATTCTCTCAAAACCTTTGGAAATGGCCTGCTCTTCACAATCATCCGATATCAACATGATTGAAGCATCGGATTTGAGATTTCCAGATCTCATTCATGTGTATCATTCCATTAGCTCCATGCCCATCCAAACCGGCAAGTTAGTACATCTTGAAGCTTTTCCATCATTTGATCTACAAACTTCACTTTCATAATTTATTCATGTCCTAGCCTCTCCACAATCTATGACCATTTATCCATATCTCATTAAAGTTTTCTACACAAATCTTTCAGTCGACCACAACCACTCCACTATCACTTCCATGATTCATGGAAAAATCATCTCCTTCAACATTTTTAAGTTAGGCTGCATTCTAAATATTTCTTCCTACGACATTGAACTCCCTAACATAGTTCCTATCGACCGAACTGTGTTTAAGAGAATCCTCCTCTCCACTCGCTCAACCCATCTTCCATGGCACATAAGCAACTTGAAGCCTCATGCTCTGTTGTTGTCACAGATCCTTTCTTCCAATGTAGTCCTTAAGTCGCCCTCTAAGGGATTTATTGCAAATGAAATCTCACTTCTTCTCTATGCAATCTTCTGTGCTTTTCCAATAAACTGGTCCAGTGTCATCTTTCATAACATGATTAACTTTCGATCTTTTCGCTCTCTTCATTTCGGGTACCTCATCACCCTTATTCTTCAATACTTCCAAATACCTCTTGAAACCGATGTCGTCTACTACTCCAACCGCACTTTTGATGACTCCTCCCTCTCTGAGGAAGAGTCCCCTCAACACAACTCTGACGACGAAGGCCCTCAAGAAGCAGATCCAGCAGCAACTTCTGAACTTGACATCTTCTCAACAATTGTCGATGTACAGAACACCCGGGATCTCCTTCTGAAGAGTCAAGCATCTTTGCATCAAGCCTTCAAATCTCTGAAAATCGGCCAAGATGCATTGCTTCGGAAGTTTTACCCCTCATCCGGCTCAGAATGAACTTTTTTATTCATTGGACTGTAATAATTTTTATACTCTGATCCCCTCGTCCATGACAAATAGGGAGAAAAACCTGTCTCCAATATTGGAGAAAAATACTCTGACATTTTCTATATCTTTTATGCATGCTTTATGATATTATCATTACTATGCATAATGGCTTTTTGACAGGGGAAGCATATTTTGTCATCATAAAAAAGGGGGAGAATGTTGAGAAACTATATTTTGATGACACACAATATGATACACTGTCATATATGATATGATAATATGCTTTCATGAATAATGTTATATTATGACTGGATATGATTTGTCATGTATTTAACGAGTATTTGATGCAAGGTTAATTCACCCAAAAAGGATGGAGACCTCCTGCTCAAGTACAACCTTGGTGCAATCATACTCTCTGAAGAAAAAGCTTGATGGGCCATTCATTCTTAAAGATCATCTAAAGAGATCGGCTAGTTCAAGATGGAGATTTTTTTTCTTCTTTAGAGTCATATGTAATAAAACCTTCAGAAGCATGCATATTGCATATTACATGCTTTATCATACAAGTCACTCATTCACAAAAGCCATGTTTCATAAAAGTATACGACATCTTCAAAAAGCACCTTTTTTGAAATCTAATCATTGTACCTTCTTACAAACTTTTATGAAAAAGGTATTTTGACAAGATATAATAGCTCATGATTTCAAAAGCATTAATTGTACCTTCTATCATGTATAAGACAACTTGAAAAGAAATAAAAAGTAATGATTTCAAGTATGTAAGGAAAAAACAAACATAAAAATCAACTAGTTGAACTAAACAAAGAAAAACTAATATTATTATAATATGTTTAGAAAAGACTTTAGTTACTTTATACAACTCAAGAATGTCAACTTACTTAAAGTCATCATTCTTTCTGTAAAACATTAAATACCACCTCAAAAACTTTTTAGAAATGACTATCTTAACCCCACTCAAGAATGTCGACTTGTTTAAAGTCTTCATTCTCTCTGTAGACATTAAATAGCACATCATAAAGTATTTCTTAGATATGACTATTTACAAAATAAAGAACTCAAAGCATTTATTATACTTACACCCATTTAAGTAAAGAAGTGACAATTTCTAAATAAAATACTAAAGTACTACAAATCATTAATTTGAATAAAGACAAAACTACATGATGACTTATAATCCAACCTTCAATGTACTACAAATTATTTATTATGAGAATAGACTTTTTTACATAAAATATATCATACCTAAAATACTACAACGAATAGTGTACCCCAAATACTACACTTATAGAAAGAAGACTTTTTCAAAAAATACATAAAGTTGTTTCTGAAATGACTTGACATCTCACATCCCAAAAAGACAATCATTTCAAAAAGGCAACAACTATTTTTTGAAGTCTATATAAGCACAAACAAAATAGTTCTTCAAAAAAGAACATGTGAGCTTACAACGAGAAAAATTCCTATTCGATATTTGAAAAAGAGAGCCTAGAAAAAGAAAGAGAAAAGAAAGAGAAAAAGTCAAGAATAGCTCTTTGACAAAGAGAATCATCTGAGTGAAAAGAACATAACATTCTGAGAATCCTTCATTCGTGCATTCACATCATTCTGAAGGTTCTATAGGAAATATTGTAACTTTTCGTTATTCACAGTATTCCTTCTTTGTTGAAAGAAGTAGACCTCTGTGAAAGAGGGTGTGTCCCTTCTCTGTTGAGAGAAGAAGACCTCTGTGAAAGAGGGTGTTGTCTTTCTCTGTTGAGAGAAGAAGACCTCTGTGAAAGAGGGTGTGTTCTCCTTCTCTGTTGAGAGAAGAAGAGCTCTGAAGAAGAGGGTGTTGTACTATTTATCCGGTAACTCGGATGTTATAGTGAAAGGCTCAAGTGTTTTGCTTGGGGACTGGATGTAGGTCAGTGACTCGACCGAACCAGTATAAATCATGTGTTTTATGTGTTGTGCCTTATTGCATTTACATTTTAATTTATCGATCTATTTCATATTTCACAATTCACCCCCCTTTAGTGGAATTTCAAATGACACGTGCACTAGCTCTTAAGGAGTTGACAAACTCAGTGGAATTCATGTTTATGGCCATAGTCAGAATACGAATGAGACCCAGATTTGTGATCTTCGTATTAATTAGCCACATTCATCCTACACTATTAGGCTAACTTCAAAATGCACTTTATTTCTCAAAAATACAAAAAAAATTTCTCAATTCCTCAAAATCAAGTCTTTCAAATTCATATTTATTCATTTCATTCATTTGTTAATTCCAATTCCCACTCAGAGAATTCAATTTTCTCAAAATTTTCTAAGTTTAATACAAAAATCGATTTTTTCTAAAACATTGAGTTTTCAAAGGATATTTCAAGTGTTTCTCAAAGTTCAAAATTCGATTTTCTAAGTTATATTTTCAATTTCAAAGTTTAAATTCAGAGAAATCAAGTTTTTCCAAAGTTATTCCAAATTCCTCATAAATCCATTTTCACAAAACACTTGGATTCTTCAAAAATCGGTTTTCATTTTCCCAAGAAATATTCTCTCACCATGATCCATGATTTTCCAAGTGACATATTTTCTAAGTATTTCAAATCTCAGAAGCAAACATCATGTTTTCAAACCTGCATTTTCAGAAAATTCATAGCACATGCCTAATTCTTTGTGCATTTAGGAAATAGAACACGATTCAGACAAGTTGAGCAAAGCTAAGCACACTTTTGATCATTGGTTCAATTACCTCTGGTAAAGGCGCCAGGAACGGTTGAACCTCGTACCGACAGGCGAGTCCCATTCCTCGAAATTATCTCGCATTTTAAAACGGAGGCGAGTTATTTTCAAAATCTTTTTTAAAGGTCAGTTTGACTTGCAAAAGTAAAATTTTGTGATGATAACATGTTACTAAAATATTGTGAACAAAACAGTGAAATCAATTTGCAACTGTTACTTAAATCGGTATCAAGTTATAAATCGATTTGTATTTATGAAGTTACCTTAATTTTTACTTTACTAAGTCTAACCATCGTGTTGATTTGTATACACGTGCGTGAAACCCTAATATAGATCTGTATAAAACCTTATTCTATGTAAAACCCTAATATAGATCTATGTTAAACCCTATTCTATGTAAAACCCTACCTGACCCGTTGTCCAGGTCTAAAGCCTTAATCTATTTAACCTCTCTTCCTCTTTTCTGTGGCAGTGTAACTCCTTCTTCTTCTTTTCTCCTCTGCCTTCTTCTTCTTCTTTTTATTCTCTTTCTTCTTCTTCCTTGTATTTTTCTTTCTTCTTTATTCTTTTGTATTCCTTCTACTTGTGCTTGATAGATGGGGTTTGATGCTGATAACCTAGTTCTTTCACGCCGTGAGGAAAGATCTGGATAATCTTTGATGATGATTATGGTGGTTATCTTTTGTGTATACATCTATATATTCATGACACATACGACTGTGGCCTATTTGTCATGAAGTATATCAAAGTTTACATAGAATATAATGACAATAATCATCCCCAATCGCTGCCACCATATCGTAGCAAGCACAGATATTCTGCATGATAGAGAGGGGGTGATGCTGATGACCATCTATTTGATCTCTATATGCCGGACCCTCCATCATTCACAAATTATCTGCCTAATCTTCGATATACTTCATGACAAATAAGATACAGTCGTGCAGGCTTCATCTTTTCTGTCTGTAGAAACATATCGATGATGATGAGATCCCATACATTCTGCTGCTCCATCTTCTCCGCCTGTTATGGCTATGAAACACATCACTATTTGGACGTGGGGATGATACTGATGATGATGGTCATGTATTGTATCTAAACTAAACCATTGGTCATGATGTATTGTAACTAAATACTCATATGTTTTGTAAATAAATGTGGTTATAAATCATGTTGATTTGTAGTTATGAAGTTACTGCGACAATGATATGTTTTTGTTTGCCTTTATGAACGAAATCGATTTATATTTATGAAGTTATCTCGATTTTTATCATTGAAGTTACCTTGATTTTTACTTTACCAATAAACATCATGTCAATTTATTTATTGTTTTTCCTTTCCGCCTTTTATGAATCGGTCATTGTGTAAATTGCAATAGGAGATATCGTGATAGAACACTTCCTCTATAAAAAACAAATCGGTATCAAGTTGTATTTATGAAGTTACCGTGGCAACGATATGTCTTTGTTTGTCTTTATAAACGATATCGATATGTAATATTGCGATTTACTCATATTGGTTTGTAATTGTTACTAAAATATTGTTTTAGTATAAAACTTAAATCGGTATCAAGTTGTAAATCGATTTGTATTTATGAAGTTACCGCACTTTGTACTTTACTAAGTCCAAACATCATGTTAATTTATGTAAATTGTGATAGGAGATATTATTCACATAGACAAAGCTCGTAAAGGCAAATCGTGATAGGATAAATTGATTCTAATTTATGTCTATGGCTGTACAAATACCTTGATAGGTCAAACAGATTTGGTGGAATGGGATGTATTTGATTGAGAGGATGAGTTTAGGTAGGGGAGTGATTGGATTGTGTTGGTTGTGAGACCCATTTAGCTCTCATCAAATTCAAACTCAATCTAAACTATAATATATATATATATATAGAGAGAGAGAGAGATACATATATATATTAAATTTATTTAGGTATCAAATGAACCAAAATTCTATTTATTTAAGTAAGATCCATTTAAAATTTAGATAGATCCAAAACTTAAACCCTAAACCACAAACACCAAACCCTGAACCCTAAGCCCTAAAGCCTAATCTATAAACCCTAAACCCTATACCCCAAACCCTAAACCCTAAACCCCAAACCCTAAACAACAAACCACAAACCCTATACCCTAAAGCTTAAACTATAAACCCTAAACCCTATATCCTAAACCCTTATAAACCCTAAACCCTAAACCCGAAACTCTAAACCCCTAAAACCCCAAACCCCAAACCCCAAACCCCAAACCCTAAAGCCTAAACTATAAACCCTATACCCTAAACCCTAAAGCCTAAACAATATGTCTTTGTGAATGATATCAATATGTAATATAGAGATTTACTCATATCGATTTGCAACTATTACTAAAATATTGTTTTAATATAAAACTTAATTCGGTATCAAGTTGTAAATCGATTTGTATCGTTGAAGTTACCTCGATTTGTAGTTTACTAAGTCTAAACATCGTGTTGATTTGTTTATTATTTTTTCTTTCACCTTTTATGAATCAGTCATTGTGTAAATCGTGATACGACATATCATTCACATAGACAAAGCTCATAAAAGCAAATCACGATATGACACTTATTAAAAAAGGATTTATACACTTATAGAATGTCATATTACAAAAAAGAATTATAGAACTACAACAAAGAATTATAGAATTACAAAAAATCATTATTGGGATGTCGATTTGTATTTATGAAGTTACTACGATAACAATATATTTTTGTTTGTCTTTGTGAATGATATCGATATGTAATATTATGATTTGCTCATATCGGTTTGCTATAGTCGTGCAGGCTCCATCTTGTCTACCTGTAGAAACATATCGACGATAATGGGAACCCATATATTCTGCAGCTCCATCTTCTCCACCTGTTATGCCTTCGAAGCACAACAATATTTGGACGTGGGGATGATGCTGATGATGATGTCTATTTTCTTTGATGATGATGGTCATGTACTGTATCTAAGTCAAACCATTGGTCATGATGTATTATAACTAAATACTCATATTTTTTATAAATAAATATAGTTATAAATCATGTCGATTTGTAGTTATAAAGTTACTATGACAACGATATGTCTTTGTTTGTCTTTATGAATGAAATCGATTTATATTTATGAAGTTACCTCGATTTGTATTGTTGAAGTTACCTCGATTTGTACTTTACTAAGTATAAACATCATGTTGATTTGTTTATTGTTTTTTCTTTCCGCCTTTTATGAATCAGTCATTGTGTAAATCACGATAGGAGATATCATGATAGAATACTTCCTCTATAAAAAATAAATTGGTATCAAGTTGTATTTATGAAGTTACCGCAACAACGATATGTCTTTGTTTGTTTTTGTGAATGATATCGATATGTAATATTGTGATTTACTTGTATCGATTTGTGACTATTACTAAAATATTATTTTAGCATAAAACTTAAATTGGTATCAAGTTGTAAATTGATTTGTATTTATGAAGTTACTGCGATTTATACTTTACTAAGTCTAAACATAGTGTCAATTTTTTTATTGTTTTTCTTTTTCACCATTTATGAATCAGTCATTTTGTAAATCACGATAAGACGTATCGTTCACATAGACAAAGCTCGTAAAGGAAAATCACAATAGGATAAGTTACCCAATCTAAACTATTATATATACATTAATGCGACAATGATATATTTGTGTTTGTCTTTGTGAACGATTTTGATTTATTCATATCGGTTTGCAACTGTTACTAAAATATTGTGAACGAAACAGTGATAGCGATTTGCAATTGTTACTTAAATCGGATCAAGTTGTAAATCATTTTCGAATTGTACTTTAAAGTCATCAAGTAACATGCCAACTTGTGCTTTCAGATTCAGGTAGCATGTATTGATACAAGCTAGTTGTGAGATATAGATGTTGCAACAAATATTGTAGTTCATCTACATGATTTACAACCACAAGTGTTTCATAGATACATCGTGACCAATGGTTTGACTTAGATACAATACATGACCATCATCATCGAAGTTTACACAGAAGATGTCATCATCATCATCTTGAAGAAAACATAGATGTTTTTATCCTCGAAGTAGATATCGGCATTCCACTGGACACATATTTAGAATGGATCCAATGGTCGAGGACATATCAGCATCATGACTAAGGCAACGAAGGGGTACCAAATGTGGCATATTTGTCATGAAGTATATCGAAGTAGACGAAATAGGTCTATCCTCGGTTATCAACATCACCCCTCCATCTATCATGCACAGGTAGACGAAACAAAGAAGAACAAAGAAGAAGAAAAAATAAAAAGATGAAGAAAAAAAATAACAACATAAGAAGAAGAATAAAGAAGAAAAAAATAAAAAGAACAACATAAAAAGAAGAACAAAGAAAAAGAAGAAGAAGAAGAGGTACACGTGTGTAAAACCCTAATCTATGTAAAACCCTAAAATAGATCTGTATAAAACACTATTCTATATAAAACCCTACCCGACCCGACCCGTTGTCCAGGTCTAAAACCTTAATCTATTTGACATTTCTTCCTCTTTTATGCGGCAACACAACTTCTTGTTCTTCTTCTTCTTTTTTCTCTTTCGCCTTCATCTTCTGTCTTCTTCTTCCTTGTATATCGGAGCAAGCACAAATATTCTACATGATAGACAGAGGGTGATGTTGATGACCATCTATTTGATCTATTTTTACTGTCGAACTCTGCATAATTCATAAACCATCCTTCGCAATTGGAAAAATATCTGCCTAATCTTCGATATACTTCATGACAAATATGCTACAGTCATGCGGGCTTAGTCTTCTCTGCCTGTTGGGAGCCATACCTTTTGAAGCTTTGTCAGCTCTGCCTCGAAGCCTTCTGTACTAGCAAGTTGGATTTTATGTGCACCTGGATTGCATTTGAAGCACATCACTATTTGGACGTGGGGGTGATACTAATGATGACGTCTGTTTTCTTTGAGGATGATCGTCATGTATTGTATCTAAGCCAAACCATTGGTCATGATGTATTATAACTAAATATTCATTTTTTGTAAATGAATGTAGTTATAAATCACGTCGATTTGTAGTTATGAATTTTTATACTCGTTTAGTAAAATTGAATTTTTATTTCAACCCAGAGAGATTTATATAATTTATATACACAGTCTTACAAAATTTGTATACATAGTCTACAAAATCTATTAGAAATCTCTGTACATCATATTACTCATAAGGGGGCGCATCGTTCATTGCCTTCTAGATATTCTTGCTGGTTGAGTTTTTTTTTCTTCCTCAATTAGAAACTCCATCAATTTTTTGTATAGTTCTGTGCGGAATCCAGGTATATCATCCCGCAACAAAAAGGTAATGTGACACCAATATATAAATTGATTCTTCAATAATATAGAATAATAAAACATGTTTAAGTGTAGAGCATATAGCATCAAAATCAGGTTCTTGTCTATTATATATTGCTTTAATATACTTCATTATAAATACACTATAATCGACGTCATTATTTTGTAAAGGAGAATTGTGTGCATAGTGAAACCTTCACTCGCCAATATCGACATCCAAGGCGTCTTTGATGAATCCCTCCTGTGGTTAATGCAGAAGCAAGCAAATTTTGGCCCACTGTACCAGATATGATACACTTATAGATAGAAACTTACCAAATGCATAATGTCACGTTGTATACTAGTGTGAAAGTCCAATGAGTTGTAGCACCATATTTGCTTTTTTCGTAAATCCATCACGTATAAGACCCAATGCTCACAAGATTGACATAATGTAGGAATCAATATCTGCAAATCGATATAGAAATTCATATTGATAGCTTAGAATCAACATATAAATCGATATTAAGAATCAAAACATTATCTTAAATCGATATAATATCTTGGACAACATGTTTCTTTACTTACCTTTTCACTTGACTAAAAGTCTCTGCAGTGATGATCGTTATCCAAACAATGTAGTCCATCTTGAAATCCAATAGCGTATGGCAGTCGGCAGACGAAACTCTATTAAACAAAACAGTGATAATAGTAAGGTTAAAACACGAAGCAACAAGAGTAAATAAAAAAATAAAATAAACATATAAGAGAACCGATATACCATGAAATAAGAGGTGACGATGCGTCTAGTATTGGTTGTTGCATTGATTTGAATATACATGACAAAATTGTATAGTCTGTTTGCAACAAATATGCACGTGTTAACATACATACCCCAAACCCCAAACCCCAAACCCTAAAGCCTAAACTATAAACCTTAAACCTTAAACCCTAAACCCTTAAAACTCAAAAACCTAAAACCTAAACCCTAAACCCTTAAAACCCTAATCTCTAAACCTTAAACCCTAAAATCTAAAACCCTAAACCCCAAACCCAAACCCTAAACCCAAAACCCTAAACCCTAAAGCCTAAACTATAAACCCTAAACCCTATATCCTAAACCCTAAATCCTAAACCCTAAAACCTAAACCCTAAACCACTAAAACCCTAAACCCTAAACCGCAAATCCCAAACACTGAACCCTAAACCCTAAAGCCTAAACTATAAACCCTAAACCCTAAACCCTAAACGATATGTCTTTGTTTCTCTCTGTGAATGATATTGATATGTAATATAGCGATTGACTCATATTGATTTGCAACTGTTACTAAAATATTATTTTAGTATAAAACTTAAATCAGTATCAAGTTATAAATTGATTTATATCATTGAAGTTACTTTGATTTATAGTTTACTAAGTCTAAACATCGTGTCAATTTGTTTATTATTTTTATTTTTTACTTTTTATGAATCAGTCATTGTGTAAATCATGATATGACATATCGTTCACATAAAAAAAGCTCAAATAGGCAAATCACAATAAGATATTCAAACGGATTTGGTGGGATGGGATGTATTCGATTAAATTGATGGATTTAGGTGGGGGAGTGATTGGATTGGCTTGGTTATGAGACTCATTTAGCTCTCATCAAATCCAAACCCAAACTAAACTATTATATATATAGATACACATTTACATATATATTTTAATTAAATTTATTTAGGTATCAAATGAACCCAAATTCTATTTATTTAAGTAGGATCCATTTAGAATTTAGATAGATCCAAAACTTAAACCCCAAACCCTGAACCCTAAACCGTAAACCGTAAAACCTAAACTATAAACCCTAACCCCTATAACCTAAACCCTAAACCTTATATCCAATACCCTAAACCCTAACCCCTATAACCTAAACCCTAAACCCTATATCCAATACCCTAAACCCTAAACCCTAAACCTTAAACCCTAAACCCTAAACTCTAAAAACTCAATGATATTGATATGTAAGTAGGATCCATTTGGAATTTAGATAGATCCAAAACTTAAACCCTAAACACCAAACCCTGAACCCTAAAGCCTAAAGCCTAAAGCCTAAACTATAAACCCTAAACCCTTAAAACCCAAAAATATAAACCCTAAACCCCTAATCCCTAAAATCTAAAACCACAAACCCTAAACCACAAACCCTAAACCCTAAACCCTAAAGCCTATATCCTAAGTTCTAAAGCCTGAAACCTAAACTCGAAACTCTAAACCCCTAAACCCTAAACCTAAAACCCTAAACCCTAAATCGCAAACCCCAAACCCTAAACCCTAAAGCCTAAACAATAAACCCTATGCCATAAACCCAAAACCCTAAACCCTAAACCCTGAATGATATGTCTTTGTTTGTCTTTGTGAATGATATCGATATGTAATATAGCGATTTACTCATATCGATTTACAACTGTTACTAAAATATTATTTTAATATAAAACTTAAATCAGTATCAAGTTGTAAATCGATTTGTATTATTGAAGTTACCTCGATTTGTAGTTTACTAAGTCTAAACATCATGTCGATTTGTTTATTATTTTTCCTTTCCGCCTTTTATGAATTAGTCATTGTGTAAATCGTGATACGACATATCATTCACATAGATAAAGGTCAAATAGATAAATCGCAATAGGATATTCAAACGGATTTGGTGTGATGGGATGCATTTGATTGAATTGATGGGTTTAGGTGGAGGAGTGATTGGATTGGGTTGGTTGTGAGACCCATTTATCTCTCATCAAATCCAAACTCAAACTAAACTATTATATGTATATAGAGAGAGATACACATTTACATATATATATATATATTAATTAAATTTATTTGGGTATCAAATGAACCCAAATTCTATTTATTTAAGTAGGATCCATTTAGAATTTAGATAGATCCAAAACTTAAACCCTAAACTGCAAACCCCAAACCCTGAACCCTAAAGCCTAAACTATAAACCCTAAACCCAAAACCTGAAACCCTAAACCCTAAACGACATGTCTTTGTTTGTCCCTATCAACAATATTGATATGTAATATAGCGATTTACTCATATCGATTTGTAACTGTTATTAAAATATTATTTTAATATAAAACTTAAATCAATATAAAGTTGTAAATCAATTTATATCATTGAAGTTATCTCGATTTATAGTTTACTAAGTCTAGACATTGTGTCGATTTATTTATTATTTTTTTCTGCCTTTTATGAATCAATCATTGTGTAAATCACGATACGCCATATCGTTCACATAGACAAAGCTCATAAAAGCAAATCGTGATAGGATACTTATTAAAAAAGGTTTTATACAATTATAGAATGTCACATTACAAAAAAAGAATTATAGAATTACAACAAAGAATTATAGAATTACAACAAAGAATTATAGAATTACAAAAAATAATTATTGGGACGTCGATTTATATTTATGAAGTTACTGCGACAACGACATGTCTTTGTTTGTATTTATGAACGATATCGATATGTAATATCATGATTTACTCATATCGGTTTGTAACTGTTACTAAAATATTATGAACAAAACAGTAAAATCGATTTGCAATTATTACTTAAATCAGTCTCAAGTTGTAAATCGATTTGTATTTATGAAGTTACCTCGATTTGTACTTTACTAAGTCTAAACATCATGTCGATTTCTGTACACATGCATAAAACCCTAGTATATATAAAACCTTAATATAGATTTGTGTAAAACCCTATTATATGAAAAACCCTACCCGACCGGACCTGACTCATTGTCCGGGTCTAAAACCCTAATCTATTTAACATCTCTTCCTCTTTTCTGCGACAATGCAACTTCTTCTTCTTCTTTTTTCTCCTCCGCCTTCATCTTTCTTCTTTTTCTTCCTTGTATATTGTAGCAAGCACACATATTCTATATGATAGAGAGGGGGTGATGTTGATGACTATCTATTTGATCTATTCCTACTGTCGTACCCTCCATCATTTGCAAACCATCCTTCATAGTTAGAAAAATATATGTCTAATCTTCGATATACTTTATGACAAATATGCTAGTCGTGCGGGTTGCATCTTCTCTACCTATTGTGATTCATACCTTGTGCAGCTTGTTCAGTTCTGCCTCGAAGTTTTTTGTACTAGTAAGCTGGATTTCAAGCGCACCTGGATTGCACTCGAAGCACATCACTATTTGGACGTGGAGGTGATGCTGATGATGATGTCTATTTTCTTTGATGATGATGGTCATGTATTGTATCTAAGCCAAACCATTGGTCATAATGTATTGTAACTAAATATTTATACTTTTTGTAAATGAATGTGGTTGTAAATCACGTCGATTTATTGTTATGTAGTTATCGCGATAATGATATATCTTTGTTTGTCTTTGTGAATGAAATTTATTTGTATTTATGAAGTTACCTTGATTTGTATCATTAAAGTTAACTCGATTTGTACTTTACTAACTCTAAACATCGTGTCCATTTGTTTATTATTTTTTTTTCACCTTTTATGAATCAACGATTATGTAAATCGCGATACATACAAATTGTTTTAGCCTTTTATCAATCATTGTGTCGATTTGTTTATTGTTACCTCGATTTATACATTACTAAGTCTAAACATCGTATGATTTGTTTATTATTTTTTTCTATCTTTTATGAATCAGTCATTTTGTAAATCGTGATAGGACATATCGTTCACATAGACAAAGCACATATCAGTTTGCAACTATTACTAAAATATTGTGAACAAAACAGTGAAATCAATTTGCAACTGTTACTTAAATCGGTATCAAGTTGTAAATCTTATTGTGAACAAAATAGTGAAATCAATTTTTTCTTTACTAAGTCTAAACATTGTGTCAGTTTGTTTATTGTTTTTCTTTTCCACCTTTTATGAATCAATCATTGTGTAAATCGCGATAGAATATATCGTTCGCATAGACAAAGCTCATAAATGCAAATTGTGATAGGACAAGTCATTTTTGCTTTATGTCTATGGCTGTACAAATTATAATAGAATACTTCTATAAAAAAAAAGTCACGATCACTTATAGAAAGAACTATATAATTATTGAATGTTATGTTACAACAAAGAATTATAACTGGTTGCAAGTCAATCAGTATCAAGCTAATCGCGATAGCACATAGCCTTCATACATACAAATCGCTTCAGCCTTTTATTAATTATTGTGTAAATCGTGATAGGAAGATAACTCATAAAAGCAAATCATAATTTCTACAATACACAACGTTAAACGCTTCTTCAATTTTTTTTTATGAAGGCAGAACATTACAATGATTTGTTAAAGAATTATAGAATTATAAATAATTATCGGGATAAAAAAATCACATAATGTTTATTCAGTGGCACTTAATGACTCAGATGAACTATGACATACAAATCGTCTCTTTCTTTTCCTTGGTGGACTCTTTTTCCTCGGTGGCCTCTTGGTTCCCTTGATCTTATTAAAACCACTCGTAATCATCTCTACTAGTGTACCATATTGTGACAGTATTTGTCTTCCCAAATTTCTCACCTGCTTTCGTAACTCCTTATTCTCCCTCTCCAACATCTATAACCTTCTGGTAGAGACTACCATTTTTTTATTAGTTGTGTTCGCTTCTCAGCGTGTACTGCAACTGAGGGAATCATTGTTGTAGTTGGAGGGACACAATAGATGTTTTTTCTATGCTGAAAGATGACATGATGGGGGACAGGAGAGACGCATGGGTTCCCAATATTTCCACGTTGTTTCTTCTCAATCTCCAGATTTCAATGCATGGGTTCTCAATATTTATTGAAATAGTTGGGGTCATATTGTTGTTCTTTATAATTATATGCTATGACACAAACACCTCCTTTGTACCAGCTATTCAATTGTTTTCGAAAGCATTCATGCCAATTCACGCTTCTGGCCCCATCACTATTTATCCTCTTTCTCACTTCTACAGGCTGTTTTGGGGTAGATTGTCCCAAGCTAACTTATAGGAGAACTCGACTACCATACTGCAACTTGGCTTCAGATTTGTTAAACAACCAAATATCGCAGTCAGACAGTCTCGCAGCCTCAACAACAACCTCTTGATCATTGTCCTCCCCATCTCCATAAAGTCTCCACACAACCTTTATATTGAAGATTATGGTTTAAGTATAGACATAATTATTCATGCTAATGAATGTTAAATATTAAAATGATTTATAATAACGAGTGTCAAATATATTACAATGATTGTTACTAATGAATGCTTTGTATTAAAATGATTTGCACTAATAAATGCTACATATTACAACGATTTACAATAACGAATGCTAAATGCTAAAACAATAATGCTTTGTACTAACGAAGACAAAATCCTACAACAATCATTACCTAAGAATAATAAAGATTACAATGATTTACACTAATAAAAGCTAAATGCTAAAGCGATAATGATTTATACTAAGGAATACAAAATCCTACAACGATCATTACTTAAGAATGTTAAACATTAGAACGATTTATACTACTGAATGCTAATGCGATAACGATTTGTACTAATGAAGATAAAATCCTACAATGATGATTACTTAAGAATGCTAAATATTTCAATGATTTATACTAATGAATGATAAATGTTGAAATGATTGTAAATAATTTTAAACCATTTACCTCATTTTAATTGCAGACCATCTAAAATAAACTTAGCATTATCCTCCTTGACATTTATTCTAGCCCACCAGCCGATCTTGGGAAAACCATAAATCATAGGTCCACACTGAGGACGCAAGGAAACAATATGCTCTCACGCCCAGGCCTACAAAATCAATACATTAGTAAGACTATAACCTTCAACAATCTTGGTCTACAACTACCAAATATGTAATAAATAATTATCTAGATAAATGGTCAAAACCCTTCAATGGTTTTTGTACCCTTGCTCGCACGGTAAAGTTGACTGTACAAATATGCAAGCATAGCAACACCCCATACATAGTTGTCGACTTCATCTAAGTCTTTCAAGAACTGTAGCAATAGGTAACTTAACCTTGAACCAGATAAATCCAAAAATAAAGTAAGTCCAAAAAAATAAAGAAGGAAGTTGCACAACTCTTGGTCAGCTCTTTCAGATGCAAATGTAGCAGACTGACCTTTCCATTTATTACGAAAAGAAGAAACTTTCATTGATGTGAAATTGCTTCCACCAGAAATACATTGACCCCAGTCCTCCATCGATATTCTTAGAAGGGTCGTGCACTTGTCCCTTGCGTTATAGTTTGAATCCCGTGCTAGGACAACACTTCTATGGCACTTAAGACACGTAATCCGCGCCATATCTTCTAGGGTCATGGTGATCTCAAAAGAATCAAACTGGAATGTGTTTGTCTTATGATTCTACTTATTTATCAGGTGGGTCATGGTGTTCCAGCATGTTTCAAAATAATGTTGGTCTAGAAGGCCGCCGAAGTGCATATTTCATAATCGATCCTTCTCATATTTACTCAGTTTTCTATACCACGACAGAACTATAGGCCACTGAAACTGCCCTCTGAGCTTTTCACCTGGTGCTCTACTTCTCTTTTGACCTCCTTATAACACAAAATAACATATTATTTGTATCAAATCAAAATTATTCTCATTTGTACTTTTGCATGTTATTGTATACAATAATCACTATATATAATAATCGTTGCACACTCGCTATCACAGTAATCACTATACATAGTAATCACTATCACAGTAATCACTATATATAATAATACCTATCACAATAAATCGTTCACAGTAATCGCTATCACAGTAATTGTTACACATAGTAATCACTATTACATTAATCGTTATACATAGTAATTACTATCATAGTAATTGCTATACATAATAATACCTATCACAGTAAATTGTGATAGACATGAGCGATTTACGTACCTTGGTCACACTTTTCTCCTCTTCATCCCCTGCCTTTCTTGTTGCTCCATCATTCGCTCATTCTCCTCCATTCTCTGCCTTTCTTGTTCCCCATTCATTCACTCCTCCTCCTCTGCCTTTCTTGTTGCTCTTTCACTCCGCCGCCTCCCTCCTCTACTTTTCTACTTCTTTCTTCATTCACCTCCCTCTTCTGCTTTTCTACTTTTTCCTTCCTTTCCCTTTCCTTCTCTTCCTCCTATTTTTTTCTTTGCCTTTCCTTCTCTTCCTCCTTTTGCTTCCTCCTTTCTCTTTCCTTATCTTCCTTGTCCTCCTTTGCCTTCTTTTGCCTTTCCTTCTCTTCCTCGTCCTCCTTTCTTTGCCTTTCATTCTCTTCCTCATCTTGATTCTTTTTCCTTTGTGTTTCTTATCCTATCTTCAGCATTTGTCTTTCCTTCTCTTTCTCCTTCTTCTTCTTCAATTGCCTTTCTTTCTCTTCCTCCTTCTCCTTATTCTTTCTTTGCCTTTCTCTCACCTCCTCTTCCTTCTGCATTTGCTTTTTTTACCTTTGCTTTTCATTCTCCTACTCCTTCTTTTGCCTTTTCTTCCTTTACTTTTCATTATCCTCCTCCTTCCTTTGCTTTTCATTCTCTTTGTCATCCTTTTTCTTATTCTTCATCTTTAGTTTTTCCTCATCCTTCTTCATTTGCTCTTCAGCCTCAGTATCTGATAGATAATGCTCCGCATTATAAAATTTCAATACTTTGTCCCTGTCTTTATCATTCTGTAAACACCCCAATTTTTTCTCGTTCACTTCCAGACACCCCCCCTGCCATAGATGCTAAACATGTACGTCAGTGTAGGAGTCTAACTCTAGGTCTGTCCCCTTTTAGGTGTCATTCCACCCCTATTCTATTAGTAAAATTTCTATTTTACCCCTAGGTCACCTTAGATCCTTGTCAATCAGAGTCAATCAAGCTCATTCTTAAGCTCAGAACAGTTAGAATGTCAGTCATTTTTAGCTCGCATGAACTCACGATGAGCAGATCATGTTCATTTTTTACCATTCCTGTCAAAACGGGTTCCTTTCGTAAGAAATGAGTTCATTTCTAACATGAATCCTAGTCAATTATTCCTGGGTTAGTCAAACTCAGTCGACCCTATTCTCTTGAGTCTAACCTGAGCTCACCAGGAATTCAAGTAGCGCGGTTCCAATTCAAATCTATTTCTCACAATCTAGGAGTCCATTTTAGCCCATTTCAGCTAAATTTGAGCCAAGTCCAGTCAGTTGAGCTAGTGTTTGAGCTTCATTTTTAGATCATCTTAGTATTACTGGTATTTGTTCTAGCTCAAACCCAGTTCTTGTTTGTAGCTCACTTCACTCCAGCGACCATTTCTCTAATAGAATGATATCGTTTCTCAATCGTTCAATTTAGGAGTTTAGTTGAGCCAGTGTCTTGTCAGTTCATTTGAGTTCTGACACCCTAGAACTCAGTTCATTCTAGTTCAAACCAGTTAAAACCTCAGTTTTCAGTGTCACTCTTGGCCCTGCAGGGACAAAAACCATTTCATGAATCATTTTGTTCATTTTTATCAATTTTATCACTTTTTAAACTGATACAACTATCGATCGGGGTCCAATACCTAAAATCCTTTATCTAAAGTTTGCATTTCACATGACATTCCATGTCATATCTCATCATTTCTTATTATTTCTTATCATTTCATATCATTTCATTGCATTTCATCTCATTTTTTAGATCCAACACTCTGGTTTTTCTAAACATCTAATCAAGATTCAAATTTAAAACCTTTCTTTTAAAAGAAATTTTAAAAATCTGGGTTTTTTAAATTGACATTTTTCATTTGGCTAACCCCCAGAGCTTTATTTCAAAAGCATTTCTTCAGAAAAACAATCTGGATTCATTCCAAACAATTTTTCAATCTATTTTAAACCTCAGATGAGACCCATTCAGGTGGTGTCACTTCTGAATCAACGATTTCTTGCAAAATTTGCATATTTTCAATTATTTCAGAATTCTAGTTGAACTAGAACTCTATCATTTTACATTTTTAAGCCCTTTCAATCTTCCATTTATTGATTCTGAGTTAGAAGTGTGTTCATACTTTATTTACTCCTCTTATTTGGTCTTTTTCTCAAAGTTCCAGTCGAATTAGGACTCTGTCTCAGAGTCCTAATCGAATCAGGACTCTATCCTGATTTCATTTTTACTTGTTTTTAAAAGTATTTTTTAAAATCTCATCATTTGCTTCTCAGAAAACAAAAAATTCTCAGAGTTCTAATCAAATTAGGACTCTTCCCCAGAGTCCTAGTTGAATCAGGACTCTGAACCTGACTTCAATTTCTATCTTATTTTCACCTGTTTTCTAAAACTCTCTCATTTGTTTTCTAGAATACCCTAAATTTTAAGAGTTTTAGTTGAATTAGGACTTTGTCCTAGAGTCCCAGTTGGATCAGGATTCTAATTCTGATTTCAATTTTCACATTGTTTTCATCTATTTTTATAGAAAAGTTTCTAAAACCTCTTTGTTTATCCAAAATTCTAAGAGTTTTAGTCGAATTAGGACTCTGTCTCAGAGTCCCAGTTGGATCAGGACTCTAATTCTGATTTCAGTTTTCATCTTGTTTTCACTTATTTTCGTGAAAAGCTCTCAAATTCTTCTTGTCTGTTTTCAGAAAAATCAAAATTTTTAGAGTTTTAGTCGAATTAGGACTCTATCTCAGAGTCCTGATCGGATCCAGACTCTGTTCTGATTTCTGTTTTAACTCCCATTTTCACTTGTTTTTAAAACCTCTTTGCATGTTTTTCGAAAAAATCAAATTTTATAGAGTTTTAGTCAACTTAGGACTCTATTTCAAGAGTTTCAGTTAAACTAGGACTCTGACCCTTACTTCGTTTTTCAGCTCATTTTATTAAATTCTGAGAAAATCTATTTAAAATTCCTTTATTTATCTTTCAAAAATACCAGATTTTTAGAGTTTCACTCGAATCAGGACTCTGTCCTGGAGTCCTAGTCGGATTAGGACTCTAAATTTTCATGATTTTAATTTTTTATTTTCATTGTTATTCATTTTAAAAACCCTGTTTCTTAACATTTGTTTTAATCTTTTTAAAATCCAATTTTATCAGCTTTCTTCAAGTGGGGTCCACAATGCATGGAGTGTCCAAACCTTAAATTCTCTATTTTTATTCAAATTTCTTTCATTTCATATTTTATCTATATATAAATACATAAAAATGTTAAGAAATCTAGGTGCTTTTTCAATTTTTTGGAAAAAAAAATATTTTTTACCCCTTTTAGCTTGAAAACCTATAAATAGGGAATCTAGGGGGAGGGTCAAAGGGGGGCTTTTTTTTTGCTTTTCCTCTCTAGATTTTCATGGTCCTCTCCTTCTCCAGCCTTCCTCCATTGTTGCAGCTTCCCCCAAGGTAGAATTTCTTTTTCTTTTATTTTATTTTAGCTACTTTTTTATCTTTTTTATGCTTTTCACCATTATCGCCCATTGTAAGCATGGTTTTCTTATCTTTTTCGTAGAAATCACATGATCCATGACCCAAGAAGATGATCTAATAATCATCCATGGAGTTTTTCCTGTTTTTAATCCATTAGAATAATTTATAAAACGTTTATTTTGCTAAACGCCCGAAAAAGATTGTGATTCGCCCGTTCGATGGGTCGATTCCCTCTTTTCGAAGGCTAAATCAAATTCTAATCGTGTATTTCCTGATTTTTTTTATCATGTTCATGCTTATTTTGGTCATTCATATGTCAAATCCAAATTCGTGGTGTTATTTTCATGTTTTCTTTATTATTTTTTATATTTAGATTAGCTTTTTCATGTTTTATCGATAATATATGGATTTCGATCTCAAGCATGCGGGAACCACGTTATTTTTTGTTCAAGTTTCTATCAAAAAAATATAATTTTTTGGGGGTTAAACCTTGAACAAGTCAGTGATTTTCTATAAAAAAATCAAATTATTTTGGGTTCTGAAACCCTGTCAAAAAAATAGAAAGCGGAACCTTGTTTTTTAAACCGTGAAATCACTATGGGGATTCAGGAACGACTTGGCAAGGGGATATCTCCCTCATCGGAGATCTGATCGATGATACATAAGTTGCAGTTTTTTTATTATTGTCTAGTATTTCCTGTAAATTTTTCAGATATATATATATATATATATATATATATATATATATATATATATATATATATATATATATATATATGTTTGCTATTTTTCCTCTGACATAAACCGGAATCGGTTTCACAGAGGCCATTATACCTTGTTTAAACCCTAGATCGACTTGCGCAGATCGTATCTCCCTAACCAGAAATTCGATCGATGATCCATAAAATAAAATATTTTTATATGTGTATCTACTTTTATCTGCTAAAATTTTATAATTTTTTAACACTGTTTACTATATTTTTCTGCACCCAAAATCGGATGTGTTTATTTCAACTCATTACGTATAAGCCAAAATTAAGCATATATTGCCGAAATGATATCTCCCTAACCGGAGATGCGTTTTCCAATTTGTAAAAAGGGAAATCTTTATTTTTTTGTCTAGTATCTCTCTTTAAAATTTTATAAATTTCTATTGTGGTTTGATACCCAATTTGGGTCTGACACTGTGACAGGTACATGCCCATAGGCAAAATTTCATATTTTAAAGTTTTATTCAATTTTCATATTAAAATAATGTTAAAAGCATATATTTTTTAATGTAGTTTATTTATAGGGTTATTAGAATTATATATCCACTTTAATTTTTACAGATTTTTTAGTTTATTTGATATATTATTTGATTAAATCATGAAAATAGGGTGCCCCACTTGATTTTTTTTAAACGATTTTAAAACTTGAAAATGAGATATTTCAAAAGAGGTTTGAAATTAGCTTGGGAATTGAAAGTTTTTGAAACAACACAGAATCCTGACTAGATCAGAACTCTTCCAGATATGGCGCCAACTGAGTGGGCCCCACATCAAAGTTTTGAAAAAGTTGAAATCAAGACTAAAAATGGTTTTAAAATGGGGTTAAAATCGCCAGATGAAATTCAGAGGCTTTGAAAATAGAGTCTTAAGGGAACTGAAATCCTAGACCAGAGTTCTGAACCAACTAGGACTCTAAAATTTAGGGTTTTGAAAGGCAAACGAGGAAGTTTTTAAAGGATTTTCTCAGAATTGGTGAAAATAAGTTAGAAAATGCTGTCAGTGTTAGAGTCCTAACTCAATCGAAACTCTAGAATAGAGTCTCGAATCAGCTGGAATTCTGCCAAATAAACTATTTTTTGAAAACAAGTGGAGAAAATGAAAATGAAAATAAAAACAAGAATCAAAATAGAGTCTTAACTGGATTAGGACTCTGGGACAGAGTCCTGATCGGACTAAATCTCTAAATTTTTGGTATTTTTAAAAAAATAGATGATTTTTTTTTCGAAAACCAGTGAAAATAGAAACAAGCAGTGAAATCAAAACAGAGTTCTGATCCAACTGGGACTCTGGGGACAGAGTACTAATTTGACTAAGACTCTTAAAATTTTGGATTTTCTGAGAAAATAAATGGGAGGATTTTGAAAAGTAAGTGAAAATAAGGTAGAAATTGAAGTCTGGTTCCGAGTCCTAATCTGACTAGGACTCTCAGGAGGAATCCTAATTCGATGGGAACTCTGAGAATTTTTTATTTTCTAAAAAGAAAATGATGAGATTTTAAAAAGAACTTTTGAAAACCAGTGAAAATGAAGTGAGAAAATGAACTCAGGATAGAGTCCTGATTTGATCAGGACTTTGGGATAGAGTCCTTGAATTTTGAAACTCTGTGATAGAAGTGTAACAATTTTGGTTTCTAAAGAGATAAATGAAAATATTTTTGAAAGATTCTCTCAAAATTGAAATCAGGGTCAGAGTTCTGATCCAACTGGGACTCTTTGGATAGAGTCCTGATTTAACTAAAACTCTGAGTTCTTGACTTCTTTTAAAATATTTTGAAAGATTTAGTTAAAAACAAGTAAAAATGGCAACAAAAGATGGAGTCCTAATATGACTAAAACTCTAAAGTAGAGTCTCAGTCTAACTGAAACTCTAGGATTTTGACCAGAATGAAGGAGTTTGACAAAATTCTATTGAAAACAAGTGAAAATAGAGATAAAATGCAGAGTCCTAATCCATCTGAGACTAAAATTTTGTCTCTTTTGAAAGTTAGATGAGAAGGTTTTCAAAAACAAGTAAAAAACATGAGTAAAGGATGAAATCAGGATAGAGTCCTAGTCTGACTGAAACTCTGAAGAAGAGTTCTGATCCAGCTAAAACTCTAAAATTTTGGCTAAAATGAAAGATTTTGAAAGGTTTTCTCAAAAACAGGTAAAAATGCTAGTAAAAGGTAGAATCCTGATCCGACTGAGACTCTGAAAAAAGAGTCTTGATCCAACTAGGACTCTAACATTTTGGCCAAAATGAAAAGAATGGGCAAGAGATATGACTACATCTGGTTTAAAATCAAAATGAAGTTTTGAAAAGGTTTAAAAAGATGAAAAAATAGAGTCCTAACCCAACTAGGACTCTAAAATTTTTGAGAAATTTGATAAGTGAAGGAATCTAGAAGCAACACCACCTAGATGGATCTCATCTAAGAATTGAAATTAATTAAAGTTGAGTTCAAAACGAATACAGATCATCATCTGAGAAAACATTCTGAAATATAAGATCCTGGGGGTTGGCAAATGGCAAAATGTCGATTCAAAACCCAGGTTTTGAAATCGATTTCAAAAGAAAAGTTTTGAAACTTGAATTTGGATTCAATATTTAAAAAAAAAAAACAAAGTGCTGGATCTCGAAAATGTCATCCAATGCAATGAAGTGATATGCCAAATGCATGCAGTGATATGCAATGACACATGAAATGTAAACCCTGTATGAGGGACTTGAAATCCCGGACCCCTGGCAGAGACAAAGAATTTAGAGATTCTCATCTGAAGATGAGATCTGACAATTGAAATTGAGCCACAATAAGGATTAAATCTTGATTGTAGGATGGAGTATTGAAATTTTTATAAGATTTGGGCTACGAATAGCCCGGGCTCAAATATCGACCAGTTGGTTTCGTGAAGGCTGTAGAGAGTGGGTCCCAGTGGCAGAAAGTAGGTGTTTATGAATATCGATAAAATTTTGGGATGTTTACAACACTCGATTTGATGTTTATTTGAATCCATTTGAGCCCTAAATCCAAAGTTTTACCAAAATCTTTTTTTAAAACTCTGATTTCAATGCCATAGTCTTGTTTTTAGGGGTATTTTTGTCATTTTCTCTAAATTTCAAATTTTAAAGTTATTTATTTTTATTATTTCTTTAATTTTATATCATCTTTTATTATATTTGTCTCAAAAAAATATGGAAAAGGGCTTATATCTGGATAAATCCAGTAATTTCTAGATATTATTGGATAAATCCAGAAAAAGCGACATATTTTTAGTAACAAGCTTTGTAGTTTTGCAGGGACATTTAAGACTGCATTTTATTTATTTCTCTTTTCTTTTATTTTAATTTATCATTGATGTAAAATGTAATTAAACATTAGAATAAGAATTTAATTTCCTGCTTAAAATAAGATTTCATTGCATATAGTTTATTTTCTTTATATAAATGTCAATGTGTGATGGATGATGATCCATGCATATTCAAACTCACAATGGTCTACATGAATGGCATGTGCACTAGCTTCTAAGGAGTTTATAAACTCTATGGGTTTCGTATTTATGGCCATAGTCAGAATACGAACGAAACTCAGATTTGTCATCTTCTTTTAAGCCATACATCGACCTACACTCTTAGGCTATCTTCAAAATCCATTGCATATTTCAAGATTTTCTAAATATTTTTCTCCTTTTAGAATTAAATGTATTAGATTCAATCCATATCTGTAGCCATAGTCAAGGATACGAGGCGAATCTATTTTGTTGAAATTCTATAAGGCACATAAACTTCCTTTTTCAAATAATTTTCATCAAAGTTCTTCAGAAAATATTTTTTTTAAATTGCATTCATGCATCATGAAAAGGGTTTCACAAGGCTACATGTCCCTCCTTTTGATCAAATAAAAAAACCAATCTGAGAAAACTGATTTCTCAAAGTTATCCTGAATTTTCTTCAGAAAGTGATTTTCTCAAAGCATTAATGTTTTCCTTCATTAAAAACGATTTTCAAAGATTCTCCAAGTACTTTTCTAAGTTCAATTCATGGTTTTCTAAATTTCAATTTCAAAGTTCAAGTTCAAGTTCAAGAGGAATTAAGTTCCTGAAAACCATTTGAGTTTTTCTCAGAAATTGATTTGCTCAAAAACCTCAAGATTTCTTCAAAAATTGATTCTCCTTTTTTTCAGAAATGTTTTCTCAATATGATTCACGATTTTTCAAGATGTCTTCATTTATAAATATTTCTAAGTATTTTCCAATATTTGAAGCATACATCATATTTTTAAGCTGCATTTTTCAAAAGTTCATAGCATATGCCTGATTCTTTGTGCATTTAGGAAATATAATATCGATTTAGACAGTTAAACAAAGCAAAGCACATGGCTGATCCTTGGTTCAATTACCCCTAGTTATGGTGTCAGGAACGGTTGAACCTAGTACTGACAGGCGAGTCTCATTCTTTAGAATTATCCTGCATTTTAAAACAGAGGCGAGTTATTTTCAAAATCTTTTTCAAATGTCAGTTTGACTTGCAAAAGTAAAATTTTCAATGATAACACATTCTCAATCTTTATTATATTTTGGTACCTTTCATAACGCTCATATATATGGGACTAGCGGCTAATTTCTCCAATAGTCATCCCATCGAACGACGAAGGCTTTCTTGTCTTAGAAATTTTAGTCATTGCTAACCTGCACAACACATAAATTTAACCACATCATTATATGTTACAACCACCTCCCAAAGTATATATTATTACAAATTATCATATTTGTTACACAATCACCATTATTACAAATTGTCGCAATATAACATCGTTGTAAGATTTGGCAAATTATCACTTCATAAATACACATCGCTACTGCATCAAACGTATAAATCATTGTTGTTTCAAACGTACAAATCACTATTGATTTAAATGTATAAATCAATTTGTTTCAGTATGAAAATAGGTGTTATTAAGATTTAGCATTCAAATTTATAAATCAATTTATTTACATAACAAAACCTTAAATGAAACTCATCAAAACACCATGAGTTTTGGTAATCCGATAGTGGAGAAGAAACACCCAAAAGGTTGATGCAGCCGATGGTGGCAACAATGCTCCCACTGCACAGACGACGACAAGGGTTGCTCTGGCGGCAGTAGACGACAGCAAAGGGTGCTCCGACGGCAACAGACGATGACAAAGGTTACTCCAACGGCAGCAGACGACGGCAAAGGGTGTTCCGACGGTAGCAGATGATGATAAAGGGTACTCCGACAGTAGCAGACGATGGCAAAGAGTGCGTCGTTAGAGGGAGCTCCTGTTACAGCAGATGGTGCAAACGTTTACTGCTTAGGGCGAAAATGAAACGTTTGAACTTTGAAGAGTTAACATCATCCTCCCTTTTCTGCATGAAGGACATTTTTATCCTTTTCTTGAACCGACGTTTCACTTTTCTAGATAGAGGATCTCGGACTGTCGTTTCACTTTTCTAGATGGAAGACATTTTTGTCCTTTTCTCGAACTATCGTTTTATGACGGAAATGGCGGGAAAGGGTACTTAAGTCTTTACAACAGCACCGGACTCCCACGCTAAGTGATGCTGACACACACAGGGATACAAGCCCCACATGCTTATATACGTGACGCTCATTTGGACCCCCAAACACGCACCTGCGGGGGGGGGGGGGGGGGGGGGGGGACATATAACCTGCTTTGTTGTATAAGGGTACACATCCTCACTCAAACCCAATTTTCTTGGTATGGGCATAAAAAGTGCCGACTTGAACCTTACTTGAGCAATATGCGGGTTGGTTTTGGATCATGATTTTTGCTGGGTATCTGATCTGACCCTGAATATTTTATATATACATTTTTAATAAAATAAATTTCTAAAACTATACAGGTCTAAGTTTTAGATTCTATTTTCTTGACCTGAAAAAACCCGGATCCAGTTATTAATCATATGGGTGATCCGACCCATTGACAGCCCTATGTTCTGGTTATTAGAATCACTTTTGCTTTCTTTTCTCCTAGCTAACAAGAAATGTGAGGGAATGGATCTCTAATCCTTAATTCTTAAAAATCATTCCCTTTGATTGTGCTACCATTTCGAGTAATCTCATGATCGATGTTGATTTTCATTACATTATTGAATTAACATAAATCTGCATTGAAATCTTCGAAAGAAACGCTTTTAAAACTGCGAGTTTAGATTCAAGTACCACAGACAGTGCTTTTTGCTACTTGATTATCAGAAGCAAGAAAGTAGTCTATAGAGGCATGGGTGCTGATGGTGATGAATATAATGCAAACAGTTGAGCCAAAACATTGGGGTTAATAAACTTGGCTATCTTTATGCTACACCCATAATGCACTACTAATTAAGAGATCAAGTATACAGCACTTGGTCTCACTCAAATCCAACTGTATCCAAAACATTACACAGTAAAATTAGAGAAAAGGGCAAAGCAAGTGTTGTCAGAATCGTATCAGACCCTGAATTGATTTGTAGGGAGTCGGCCGATTCCGATTTTGAACCTGATCCAGCTGAATAGGACAATTTTTAACCAGCAAATGACATGCATAAAAATTATTAAAAATATTTAAAAAAAACTATCTTAAGACCAAGATGCCAACTAGAGGATTCTCACCCTTGGAGCCGGATGAAGCTTCAACAGCAGGTACCATGGTTAGTGTTTAGACCATCTGCAGAACCATATAGAAAACAAAAGTTGGAAATCAGCATAGAATTTGGCCTTCATTAACATTACAGTAGAGCAACAAGATTAACACTGGTAACCAAATTTAGTTAAGGCCTTAATAATGAATATCTCATTTTTGGATTTTTCACCAGTAACGTCACATCAAAATGGAAATATTAAAGTTTTTGATGAATTTAAAAATAATATATTGAGGGATCAGTAAAGTCATTGGCCACAATTTTCAATGAATATCCCAGTAAGATTGGTGCCCTCAATTGATGCATATCATGATGCCATGATAAAAGCGGTGTACTTTTTTGGTAGGCAAATCTGACCCAGAGTTTTACCCCCACCAAACAAATACCACATGGGTCAACTGATTGTACTATTCGTCCGCTTGATGGTATTTACATGGCTTTCCAAAAACACTATAATATTTTGAGCGTAACTTCCTTTTATTCTTCTAATGATGAAAAGGCCTGGTTTTACCCGAACAGAACTCGTACTAAACCTTATAAGATCAAGGTTTGATGATAAATAATAAGGCCCATTTAGAATCCGGATAGGACCAAGGGTCCCATTAATACGTGAAGCCCGATATGATTTATGAAATTTCATACCAGACCCGGGCCCCACCCGAGTTTTGATTAAGATTCATCAAATTTTCAATGTAAAAATTATAAACAATATTATTTCATTGAATATGGTTTGGGTCTGGATCATGTAATCCTTATAGAATTTGAGTATGGTTTTTTTATAGAGAGTATGATTAAACCCAAATCTGGAACCGATACCATCATCTCAAATTAGGTCTGGGTTTGGTTTTACCTAAATCTGAATCAAACCCGACCAGTTGACACCTCTAAAGAAAGGTTAGTATCTTTGGTTGCTTTTGGGGTACTATGCAAATGAGATTTACTTTCTAAATCTTGTGCGAACTCAAATCGGTCTCATGAGATTTGAGTTCTCACATAAATGAGATTCACTTTTTAAGTCTTACTTTTGCGGTTTTGTGTCAACTTATTTTTTATTATGCATATTTTTTGGGTTTTGTGCCAAAAAATCTTATGTTTAGTTGCTTTTGAGGTATTGTTCAAATAATATTCACTTTTTAAATTTTACAAGATGTAATGCCCTCAAAATCTTGGACTTATAACTTTTTAGAAAAAATTTGAAAGCCTTGCAATCATTCCTTTATCAGAGTTTTAAATAGTAATTCAGCAAAAAATGGTATTTTCGAAATAACAAGTCAACGGACCTTGGGCGTATTACTTGTGAAACCTTTCCTTTACACAACGGATTTGAAACTATGTACATTCAAAATCAAATAGATTAAAATAATGTAATTTTAATAATTTAAGGTTTATATAAAAGAGGAATTTTCAAGACAACCCTCATACAAAATTATAGAAATATCTTCAGAAGCGAAACATCAAAGAAAAAGTCTCATCTTGATACCATCATGTCATCGCTTGTCGTACCAACCTAATCTTCACCTGTACCCAGAAGCTGGGTCAGTTTTATACAAAACTGGTAGGTGCACAAGTATAATAATTTAAAACAAAACTAACATAAGCGTAGTGTCATATGTGATACGTAGTTTAACATAAGTAAAATGAGCATACTAATCTTGTTTTTTTATCGTTTCAATATTATCAAATATCTCCGAAGAATGAGCATAATTAGCATAATGAGCAAAATGAGTTTGCTAACAAAATTCAGAGCCCAAACTAATATATATGTTGTTTATTTCACAGTGTGCAAGTTAAAGTAAGTAAAATAAACATGATAACTTTGTTTCGATATTATTTGTCATGTGGTTACGCACATGAGCGAAACATAGAAATAAATGAGATTGTCCAGGGGTTTGTTATACTATGTATTTTTTATACCTCGAACAACTAGCTGAGTCCACTCCTAAAGAGATGGCCAATGACAGAAAGAGGATTCTCCAAAGGCATTCGTGGCAAATGATGCATCCAACTTCTGCAGAAGTTCTATGGGATCTACCACCTAGGATAATTTTTGATAGTCCTGTCCCCCAACTCCAAAGACTGGGGACACCGATTCATTTGCCCGAGGGGTGGTTGTTAACAACGTGTCCATCAGAGTTTTTATACCATCTCATCCTCTTCCTTGATGAAAACAAAGAGGCCAGCAGGTACGTTAGGCTTTATTTAACTTAATACACATTCTATATGCTCTAGTCTTTCAAACCATCTCGATTGTCTTACTTGTGAAGGCGATCATCACAATTTATGTGATTTCAACAATGTGGCATTTTGTACGCTTTAAAGTCACCATAAACCTCTCATTCAGTCAACGTAGTACTAACATGTTGCGCATGTCTGATAATACCGCTACGATAAAAGGGGTATCAGTTTCTCAACAAGAAACCCAACATCATTTAGAAATTTCAATGTTTTGTTTATCACTATTTATGTGATTTTCCTTTTATTATTTTTTATTTTCATGCTATGAGGTTACCATAAACCTCTTATCCAAATATCGTAGTACTAACATGTCGTGCATGTCTGATAGTATCGCTACGATGAAAGGGGTATCGATTTCTCAAAAAGGAACCCTAACTTTAATGTGTTGTGAAAGAAACGATGTAATCATTTTAGTTTAATTTGACATGAATTGGTCTTTCCAAATACTTTTATATCATTGTGCACTTTGCACGATGCGAGATCACCACGAATCTCTTATCCCGTTATCATAGTATCAAACATGCGGTGCATGTCTTGCGATACTGCTTACGATAAAAAGGGTATGGGTTTCTAAAAAGAAACCTCATCTTATCATATTCTCATGCTCCCAATCATGGATATCTGGGTCATATCGGATATTAAACCAAAGTTAAAACATTTCCTCCTATCATGCCGCTTTCGGAAAAACTTAGTTGCAATTAGGCAACACCCAAGTGTTCAAAACTTCCTTTTCAAAAACTACGCATTTTTGAAATGCTGGATTCTCGCAAGAAAATACTTTTTCATTAAAGTTTTAGCGCCCATGCACAAATCTGTGTCTTTTGTAAAAGTGCAAGCATGATACAAGGTAAGAAGTAATACAAAATTGCATATCTTAGAAGGTTGGATATATGTATCAATAATACATATATTACATCATGCAGGCATGTGCACATTTTAGCGTGATAGCAAAGTATAAAGCAAGGCTTGATGTGCGAAACTGCACATCGAGCTAAATAAATGTGTAAGCGATGAGAGTGATACAAAACCGTACCTCAGCTAAATAAATGCGTAAGCAGCAGCCTATGCACATAAAAGCACGATGACAAAGTAAATGACATAAAGTAGTGTTTGATCTGTGAAACCACATATCAAGCTAAATAAATGCATAAGCAGAAGTCTATGTACGTAAAAGCTCAATGACAAAGTAAATGACATAAAGGAAAGAGGATAAAGATTACAAAACTGTGTTCTTAATATAAATGCATAAGCAATAGCCTATGCACGTAATAGCACGGCAGCAAAGTAAATGACATAAAGGAAAGAGGACAAGGATCACAAAACTGCGTCCTTGAATTAAATGTGTAATATATATATATATATATATGTATATATATATATTATTTAATTCACAAGTTTTAAGATTTGTCCTTCATTGTCCATTGTGCAACTTTCTCCTACCTTAGAGATAATCTGAATGCTTGTTGATTCTCAGCATAGGTGCTAGCTTGCTCGTGTTTTAATATTCATGTAGGAGGTACAAAGTCACATTAGTTGAGCCGATATGGTGCACTCAAAAGATTTTTATCAAACTGCAAATAGAACGAGGTTATGAAAGCATTTTCAAGCGAAAGGAGGTGATTGTTGAGTCGTCACGGTTGAACACGAACCTTGCTTGAGCTGGCCGGACCAAGCGGGGCTCAAATGGTTAACCCGAGTGACTAGGCTAATGGACCGACTGAGTTGGCTGAGATACATTCATAGGCCGATGCACAACTTGGCTTAGACTTAACTGAGTCGAGCTTGGTTGGACACGAGCCAAACCTAACCAAAGAGGGATGTGGCTTGGGCTTGAAGGCTGAGTAGGCTTGGCTTGCTAGTCGAGTCGGGTTCGATTTCAAAACGGACAAGGGAGGCCAAATGGCCGATCCAGGCTCAGACTCATCAAAACAGGGTTGAGCCTGAGCCCAACTTGAGACACTAGGTGTGCTTCGGCTCAGGGCACCCCGGCCAGGTTGGGGACCCAATCAGGTTGGGCCCAACTTCAAAACCCCATGGCTCAACTCAATTAGGCTAGCGTCAAGATAGAGTCGAGCCTAACCCAACTCACCCGAACAGGCAACCCAAAAAGGGTTGGTGGGGTCAACAAAGTCGAACCTGAACTAGGGCATCCGGCTCGACTGGTTGAGTTGTCCCTGCTCCCAATCAGGGTTTGGGGTTCTTAGGGAAGAAAAATCTAAGGGGAGGAAGGGAGCAAAGAAGAAGAAGGTGACTTTCGGGTTCAACAGAGAGGGAGGGGTTGTTGGGTGGCTTCAGACAAGTGGAGACAGTGGCATCCGACCATTGTGTTCACACAGAGGGAGGGAAGAGGGAGCAAAGGAGGGACGACGCCCCTCCCCTATTGGGTTAACAGGAAAATAGAGAGAGGAAAGAGAGAGCTGAGAGGGGTGGCACCCCTCCCCTGTTGGGTTAATAGGGAAACAGAGAGAAGAAAGAGGGATCAAGAGAAGAAAAGGGGGAAGCGCATACCTGAGGGAGGCGGTACCTCTGGTGATGCTCCAACGAGTGAGAGAGAAGTTGAGAGGTGAGCGCAGGGGTTGCTCGGGTCATGCCTTGGCATGAGGGAGGAAACACGAAGAGATGGGAAGGTCAGGTAAAAAATGTCGAAGAAGAGAGGGGGAATCAGGAGGTAGTCTTCGCAGGGAGAGCTTCGACGAGGGGCTCTAGTTTCGTTGGGTCAAAGTTGAAAGAGGGGAGGGAAAAGAGAGCTATCAGAGAGAGAATGGGAGAGGGGGCTCTTGAGCGTGAAAGGGGAACGCCCCTCTACGTGCCTAAATAGAAGCATAGGGGGGCATTTTGGGTCTGGATCTAGATCCAACCCGAATTAAAATTTTTTTTTTGAAGAATCGAGTGTTACAACCTACCCCTCTTAAAAGAATTTCGTTCATGAAATATCCTTCAAAGGTTATCTATAGAGATTGTAGTCTACAATAATTGGTATTAACAAGGATGCAGAATATGTATGTGTATCCAAACATATAAGCTTTTAAAGTGATCAGGACAACTAATAATGAGTTTCTGAGAAAAGTTTGAGCTAATTACTCGGTTGAACAAAATTTATACGTGATTTTATTGATGAACTTTTGCATGGCAAAATTCATACTAAATCACAAAAGTCTTAACCTAAGACTATCTGGGTGTCTATTCGCTATTCTCTATGATGCAATTTTTAGAAATGAAAATTTTAAAACAAAGATTGTGCACCAGTAATAAATTTATAACCAATCCTCGCGTTCATATAGAGCGGCAAGTCGGATCGTCTCTACAGGGAACAAAATGTTTGATATCAATTCACAAGCAAAACTCCCTCTTTTATTACAGCAATATGAATATGTTCTCAATGTTTGTACAAAAAAAAATGGAAAAAATGAATTCAACAATTACAAATATGCAACTCAAGGACCAACAACTAATTAACCCATGCACATGGTTGATTTCACTCTAAGCATGAAGCAATCAATCTCCAAATACCTAGCACCCGTGACGCACACCTGCACAAACCAACATGAGATTCTATATAATAAATGAAATGAACTATATGATGATATGAAGAATATATCTTACTAATTACAACTGAAAATAACCCAATTTCACATGCAACTATGCCTACTTATGACAATGAGATGTATGTTGCAGGTTAACTGCAAAGTTATAACTACAAAAGCTATATGCAAAAAACAGTTATGCAAAGCCTATTGCTTAAAGGCAAATATTCTACTGAAAACTAGTAAACTTTTAGACTTGAAAATGAGTACACTGCAAAAATTAGATGCTAACATGTATTAATAATTAAAAACAATACATGTGTTGATTAGTGGATTAAAAGTCATCACATGTTATCAATGACAGGCTGCTGACAAAGGAAATGAACCTATAATAGGTTGTTGCACATTATTTCTAAATGATATGTCACCCTTTTTATGATCCTTCTGCAAGACCATACAGTTTGAATAGTGTTGCTGCACTTCACAACAATAACACCACACGCCAATCACAACACTGGTTCATATCTTGCCAGAATTCGGCTTCTGAACTTCTTAATCAATCAACAAACCTGGGAATATCAACATATTTCTGATGAGTAAACAACTATCATCATCAGGTATCAACGTTAGATTGGCAAACGGGAAATTTCATGTAATTCCTGATTAAGACAGCTAATTGAAACTTCAAAAGAGTAATTGACTAACTTACAACAACTGCCTGCAAACATATGATTTCAAAAATTAGTATAAATGAATCAAACGACTAACTATTCTCACCATGAACTAATCTCAGCATGCTTTAACTAAATTAGAAATCTATTCTAATTAAATTATGAAATCTAGAACAATAAAGAGACTAAAATTTTTAAACTAGCTACTTCTGCTGAAATAAAATCTAATTACCTGCAATGATCAGTAGCAATCAAATTAATTATTTCATAACTAAATGCTGGGAACCAACTTCTGGAATTAGAATGACACAGATATTGCCTATTCTAAGCTAACACAAGAACCAAGCTGTAACAATAATGGAATTGAGCCTAGGCACGATTCCCCTATTACTGCATAGTGGCTGCATCAGACGAATAGATAACCTCTGCTGAAATATGTTTGAAACACACCAGCCAAGTGACTGGGATTGTTGCCCACGACAAGGAATACACAGCCATACTGGTTGGCCGGCCTCCAACGCCTTTTAAAGGGTTAAATCAAGGCCTGTGCAGATTATTAATATTCAAGAACTCGATCAGCCACTGATTCACACGGATGGAAAATAAAAAAAACAATAGTGAAACAAAGAAAGAAAAAAAAACATTGGAAATAAATCTAACTATGTGCGGAAATCAACAAGCAAGGGGTGCAAAGACCTACCTCTTGGATGGTCCGACGAGTATGGGGCAGACGACAAAGTGATCTGTGCTTTAGAGTCGATGTAGGCTTCGATTTGGCTAATGGGAGGCTGTTGCACGTGGGAGTACCTGCTGCTAGGGCGAATGCATGAAAGGGGAAGGAAGATGATGGTGAAAATAAGATTACCTTGGTTGCTACGGAGAACTCGACCGGGTAATGGTGGAAGCAGACATCAGCGAAGGTAGATGCCGCCTCCGAATGAACCCTAGAACACATATGGTCTATGATGAAGAAGGAATAGGGTGATGGACACACGAAGAGGGCAGAAACACACAGTGGCTGGATGATCGTGGTGACTGGTGACGGCCGACTGATTTGGGCGTCAAAGGGGAAGAGAGAACGATTGAGGAAAAGGGGCATCTCCTCCTAGTGAAATTCCACTAGAGGGGGGGGGGGGGGTGAATAGTGAAATTCGTTGCAGATCGATAATATAAAAAATATGACAATCAGGCACAACACAATAAACACATGATTTATACTGGCTCGGTCGAGTTACGGACCTACATCCAGTCCCCAAGTAAAACACTTGAGCCTTTCACTATAAAATTCGTGTTACGGGATAAATAGTACAACACCCTCTTCCTCAGATGTCTACTTCTCTCAACAGAGAAGGGAAACACCCTCTTCCTCAAAGGTCTACTTATCTCAACAGAGAAGGGAAACACCCTCTTTCTCAGAGGTCTACTTCTCTCAACAGAGAAGAGATACAGCAGTAAACAGAAAGTTACAACACTTTCCTATAGAACCTTCAGAATGAAATACAGAGTATGAATGCACGTATGAAGATTCTCTCAGAATGTTCTCTCTTTTGAAAATAGGCAGAATAATCTTTCAGGAGAACATAAAGTTCTTTTTTTATTTTTCTTCAGACACACACTTGATTCTTTTGTCAAAGAGCTTTTCTTGCCTTTTCTCTTTCTTTTTCTCTTTCTTTTTCTCTTTCTTTTTCTAAGCACTTTTTCAGTGTGTCGAGTAGTAATGTTTCTCTTTTGAAAGCTTACATGTCTTGTGAAATATTATTTTGTGTGTATATATATAGACCTTAAAAAAGTAGTTGTTGCTTTTTGAAATACTTTGAAATAATTATCCTTTTGTGATGTGAGATGTCAGGACATCTCAAAAACAACTTTTGTAAGAAAGGTGTGAAATAATATGTGTACTATATTGCTTTTTCAAAAATCATCATTTTCATAAATTAAATATTTATTTTAGTAATAAATGTTTGGTGCATTTAAATAATGATAGTTTCTCCAAGTCATCGTTTCTAAATTAAATGTTTTGAGGTACAATATATGTTGGAGTAAATTAAAAATGAAATTTAATTTGTAATGGGTCTTTTCTCAAATAAATGTTTTGTAGTACATTGAACGTTGAAGTATTTAGAAATGTAATTTATATTGTAATTTGTCTTTACTCGATCAAATGTTTTATAGTACATTAATTGTTTTATTACAAATCGTCACTTCTTTGTTTAAATGTATGTAAGTACAATAAATGCTTGTTTAGTACCTTATTTTACAAATGGTCATTTCTTGAATAAATGCTTTTGAAGTATCATTTAAGTGCTTACTAAAAGAATGATGACTTCAAATATAAGTCGTCACTGTTTGAGTGAGTGTTTTTTAAATTGTATTTAATGCTTAAAGAAATGAATGGTTATTTCTTAATTTAATAAAATAATGTCTATTTTCTCAAATTATCATTTCTAAAATGAATGATTTGAAGTTTAATAAATGCTTGAGTAATACTTATATTATAAATAGTCATTTCTCAAATAAATGATTGTGTATTATGAACCAATACATCTTTTCACAATTTGTCTTTTCTTATATAAATGTTTATGTATTATGAACCAAAATTTTTTACGTAAATGTTTGTGTATTATGAATCAATGCATTTTGTTTTTTCTTACATAAATGCTTATGTATTATGAACCAATACATCTTTTCACAATTTGTCTTTTCCATAAATGTTTGTAGGAAATACAATTAATGCTTTTGAAATCATGAGCTTTTTATATCTTGTCAAATTGTCTTTTTCATAAATGCTTGTAGGAAGTACAATGATTTGTTTCAAAAAAGGGTTTTTGAAATAATACAAATATACATAACGTATCTTTTTATGAAGCTTGTCTTTTTGTGAATGAATGACTTGTATGATTTTAAAGCATATAGTCTAATATGAAACATGCATGCTTCTGAAGGTTCTGTTACATATGACTCTAAAGAAGAAAAAATCTTCATCTTGAAGTAGTCGATCTTCATGGATAGTCTTTATGAATGTATGGCCCATCAAGCTTTTTCTTCAGAGTAGTATGATTGCATCAAATCGTTGCACTTGATCAAGTTGTCTTCACTCTTCTTAAGTAAAATAACCTTGCATCAAATACACGTTAAATACATAGCACATCATATCCAGTCATAAAATAACATATCTAGTTTCAAATATGAAAACATATCATAATTATCATATCTCATGAAAGTGTATCATATATTTATCATGTATCATCAAAACATAGTTTCTCAACATTCTCCCCCTTTTTTATGATGACAATATATGCTCCCCCTATCAATATGCCATATATATTATGATGATTTAAATATGATATCAGAAATAAAAAATGCATAAAAAATAGTAATCATAAAAAAAAACACCAGAATTAACATAAAAAAGTTTGTGTACACTTCATGTGTATGAGATAAAGAGTTAAACATTTTTCTCCTACATAGGAGAGGTAGATTTTCTCTCCCCCTTTGTCATTGACAAAAATGAGGGATCAGAGTAGAAGAGTTAATATTATAGACCAAGTTGAAGCAAGTTGAGAGTTGAAGACAACAATTCAAAAAATGGATTTCAAAAAATACATGGGGCAATCCATTGTTTTGAGACAGAGTAAAGAAGGAAGTGAGCTCAATTCATGTGAGAGAGATAAATAGAGATAAAGTCAAGCTATGACATCATGTCATAATAATGAAAAGACATAAAGAGAAATTTTAAGTTGGGCATATGAAGAGAAGTTCAATAATGTCATAAAGAAGAAAACAACAAGTTGAGAGAGTCGTCAAAGAAAAGAGTGATGACAGACATGGATTTTCAAATAAGACATGGATAGAGAAGAGGACAAAAATAATTAATGAGTGACATGAGATGAAAGACATAAAGAAATGTCATGATTGTCTTGAATTAATGTTTATAGCTCATATAGGTATAACAGACATATTGTTGAGAAACATAGTTTTAAAGACAAAAGAAACTCGACATGGGAGAGTCCATTGTTTTGGAGATAAAATAAAGAGAGAAGAATAAAAAGTGAAGTTTTAAAATCTTGTCATAGGACCAATCCACGGTTTTGAGATGACAAAATGTGGATTCAAATTTTGTGAAAGAGAGAGAAAGATGGGACCAATGAAAAAAGGACAACTAAACTTAATTGATTTGCTGTGTAAAAAATATAAGAAGAAAGACATGATTGTCGAAAATGAGTTTTGTATAGATTCTTATAAAGATGTGTAAAAGAGGTGATTAGACATAAAGTTGAGTGTACTTAAAGATAATATATTTGTGAATAAGGAGAAAAAATGGTGATAAAGAAGAAGTTCAATCATGAAAAACACACAATACGTTGAGAGAAATATCAAAGAGAAGAAAGATGAGAGACATGGGGGTTGATCCAAAGTTTAGAAACATAAAGGAATGTCATGATTAATTTGTGTTCCCTTATTGATAGTCGTGAGAGAGGAGAGGATACGAGGTAATGATGGTGAAGTGACTTGTATTTGATAAAAAGAATAATAATAAATTTTTAAGAAAGAGGGGCCAAAATGGCATGTAAAGATGATAAGACCTAAAGTAAAATAAATAAGAAATAGTATTTGAGAGAGGATACCAAAAGTGGCGAGAAAAGCAAAAAAAAAAAAAGGGTTTTAAAAGGACACAATGCATTAATGAACCAAAGTGAGTGACATGGGTGACAAGATAGAATATAATAAAAATGTAAACACAAGAGTATAAATTATGATTTAAATGTATGATAGTCTAAAATACAATTCGTAAATAAGGTGATTTGACATAAAGTATTTTTATATGCTTATGTGTCAAACTTCAATTATTATTTACTAGAGAGACAAAAGAAATTTCGTAAAGGGAGGTTTATAGTAAAATTATAGTTTAATATTTGAAAAGATGAACTCGTGTAGAATGATTTTACTTTATCCTAATTAGTCATATGTTAGATTAGATGATTTTTAATTAAATTAATGATAGTTTATAAATCACTTAATTTACAGATTCCTAATTCTCTTCTAATTCGTATAAAGTCTTCATGTTTTAAAGGTTTAGTGAAAATGTCTGCTAATTGTAGATTATTGGGTATAAATTCAAGTTTGATTATGTTGTTTAAAACTTGTTCTCTTAAAAAATGGTGTCGAATTTGTATGTGCTTTGTACGTGAGTGAAGAATAAGATTTTTAGATAAATTAATTGCACTTGTATTATCACAAAAAATAGTTGTATTTTTTAATTTTAAACCAAAATCATTTAAGGTTTGTTTCATCCAGATGACTTGTGTACATGCCAGGCTTGCAGCAATGTATTCAGCTTCGGTAGTTGATAATGATACACAGTTTTGTTTCTTACTGAACCATGAAACTAGTGAGTGCCCTAGCATATGACATGTTCCACTTGTGCTTTTTCTATCAGATTTACTACCAGCAAAATCAACATCACTGTATGAGATTAAATCAAATATAGATGATTTTGAATAAAATAACCCAAAATCAACAGTTTTTTTTAGATATCTCATTATTCTTTTCACAACTTTAAGATGTGATTCATTTGGATTTAATTGAAATCTAGTACACAAGCAAACACTGAACATAATATCTGGACGACTAGCAGTTCAATAAAGTAGTGATCCTATCATACCTTTGAATAATTTTGTATCAACAGTCTTACCATCTTCATTTTTGTCCAATGCAGTGGTTGTGCTCATAGGTGTATTCTTTGAAGCAGTTGAGTTCATGTTGAACCTCTTTAGAAGTTCATGAGCATATTTTGACTGATTGATGAAGACTTTATCCTTGGTTTGCTTAATATGCAGTTCAAGAAAGTAGGTGAGTTCTCCCATCATACTCATTTCAAATTCTTTCTGCATAGACTTAGAAAATTTTTGACAAAGACCATTGTTAGTAGATTCAAAGATGATATCGTCCGCATATATTTGAACGATTAAGGTATGAGCATCCACTATTTTTACAAATAAAGTTGAGTCTGCTTTGCCTACAGAAAATCTGGTTTTTAATAGAAAAGTTTTAAGTCTATCATACCAAGCACGAGGTGCTTGTTTTAATCCATATAAAGCATGTTTTAGTTTAAAAACATGATCAATAAATTGTTCATTTTCAAAACCTAGAGGTTGTTTTACATATACTTCTTCATTTATAAAACCATTTAGAAAAACACTTTTAACATCCATTTGATATAGTTTAAAATCCATATAGCTTGCATATGTCAAAAACATTCTTATGGATTCAAGTCTAGCAACAGGAGCAAATGTTTCATCAAAGTCAATATCTTCCTCCTGATTGTATTCTTGAGCCACTAGCCTTGCCTTGTTTCTTACAACATTACCTGATTCATCCAGCTTGTTTCTGAAGATCCATCTTGTCCTAATGATTTGATGATCTTTTGGTTTTAGTACAAGATCCCACACATCATTTCTTTGGAAATGGTTAAGTTCTTTAGTCATTGCCAGCATCCATAACTCATCTATGATGGCTTCGTCAATCTTTTTAGGTTCAAGTTGAGAAATGAAAGCTATATTTGAAATACGTTCTAACTGAGCTCTTGTTTGAACCCCCTTGGTCAGGTCTCCCAAAATCTGCTTTTGAGGATGATCTCTGATTTCAGCAAATGTTCTTTGATGATCATCTTCATTAGATTCAGTTGTGTTATCTAAAAGAAAATATGTACTTTCAAGATCATCATTATTAGTCTTATTATGAACAGATTGACCAATAGATTCATTAAAGCTGACATGTATAGATTCTTCAATAGTATTAGTACTCTTATTGAAAACTTTGTATGCTTTACTATGACTTGAATATCCTAGGAATATGCCTTCAACAGATTTAGCATCAAATTTATCAAAGCTATCTTTTGTGTTCAGGATAAAGCATTTACACCCAAAGACTTTAAAGTAGTCTATTCTTGGAGTTCTGTCATAGAATAATTAATAGGGAGTTTTATTCAACAAAGGTCTAATAAGTACTCTATTTGAAATATAGCATGCAGTATTAACAGCTTCGGCCTAAAAATATTTAGCAAGATTGTTATGTTGAAGCATAGTTCTGGCAGATTCTTGAAGAGTTTTATTCTTTCTTTCTACTACACCATTTTGAGGTGCAGCTCTAGGAGAGGCAAAGTTATGAGAGATACAATGCAAGTTACAAAAATTTACAAAAAGATCATTATCGAATTCTCCTCCATGGTCACTACGAATTTTAACAATTGTAGAGAATTTTTTATTTTGTAATTTTTTACATAAAATCTCAAATTTACAAAACGTATCACTTTTATTTTTCAAAAATATTACCCAAGTGAATCTTGAGTAATCATCAATAATGACAAAAGCATATTTATTATGATTAAGACTAGCTACCCTAGAAGGACCAAAAAGATCCAGGTGGAGAAGCTCTAAAGGTCTTTTACTTGACACAACATTCTTTGATTTGAAAGATGATTTTGATAATTTTCTTAATTGACCAACATCACAAAAATAGTCCTTTTTAAATGATATTTTAGGTAACCCACATACCAGGTTATTTTTAGCCAGTTTAGAGATATATTTAAAGTTAACATGTCCCATTCTCATATGCCATAAATTTTGAGAGTCATTATTTGCTATGAGATAATGTTCAGTAATATTATCTAAGTATAATTTATATACATTATTTTTCCTTATACCTTTTAAAATAATATTTTTGTTTGTGCCCACTTTGAGGCATCTGTCATGTTTAAAACTGACATTATATCCCATGTCACACATTTGACTGATGCGTAAGAGATTATGTTTTAAACCTTTAACAAGGAGAACGTCTTTAATAAGAGGTTTATCGATATTACCAATATTGCCAATACCAATTATTAAACCTTTGTTGTTATCTCCAAAGGTGACGGTTTCTCCTTCTTTATGATGAAGAACAACAAAAAGATCTGGATGTCCTGTCGTGTTTTGAACATCCACTGTCTAATATCCATCTGTTCTTCTTTTTCAATGCCTGCAATAGATCAAGTAAAAATTCTTTTTGGTACTTGATCGGGTCCCTTTTTGTTAGATTTTAGAACCCATGTCCATTTTGATTTGGGTTTATCTATAATCTTAGAGGAGTACATGGAATTAAAATTAAAATTATAATACTCTTGTTTAGGTTCAATAGAACCTTTGACAAAAATGGTCTTTTGATTCGTACAAGAAGGTTTACTATAATGAGAGTAACCAATACCATTCTTGTAAAAAGAGAATTTTAGAGAGGAAAGAAGTTTGTCCAGGTTCTCTTTTCCTTTGGTAAACTTAAAAACCATTTTCATAAGATTTCCAATTTTACCTTGTAATTCTGAAATTTCTACTTGAAGTTTTTTAGTCTTGGAGCTAGTAGACGATATTTCAGAAGTAAGCATGAAATTTTTCTTTTTCAACTCAGAGTTTTCAATAATGAGTTTTTGATGTTTCTGGAAAAGCTCTAAATTCTCATATTTTAAAACTTTATTTTTGAGACTCATTTTTCTAGATTCTTTAAATAGTTCTTGAAAAGCATCTAGACGTTCTTTAAAGGAAAAGTCAGAAGTTTCACTTACAGGGCTTTCTTTTGCCATGAAGCACATATTTGCACTTTCGGCTTCATCATCATTTAACTCTTCACTGGTAGATGGTTCTGAATCATCCCATTAAGCATACAAAGCCTTTTTCTTGAAGAACCTTTTCTTTGGTTCCTCGACTTTAGAACTTCTCTTTAGTAGAGGACAGTCACGTTTTACGTGACCTGGCTTATTGCATTGATAGCACATGGTGACTTAGCATTAACCCCAGCTCTAGACTCATCAATCAAAACAATATCATCGGCAAACAACATACACCACGGCACATCATATCCAGTCATAAAATAACATATCTAGTTTCAAATATGAAAGCATATCATATTTATCATATCTCATGAAAGTATATCATATATTTATCATGTATCATCAAAACATAGTTTCTCAACACCTAGGTCGCAGATGAGGCTAGGGTTTCAGCTCATGCCACTTTTTAAAACCAATTTCTTGTGCTTATTTCAAGGGCATGGTTGTATTTTGGCAAAATTCATATTGCCTCCACCATATTTAAAATACATTAAAACAAAGCTTCTTTTAATGCCCACTTCAGAACTTTTATATTTTTTTGCCTATGGATTGTGATTTCATGAATGTATCATCGTCGGGTCCTACTCTATACTCATTTAACACAATATGGGTTGGGTTGTGGACCATGAAACAAGCATCTATCTTTTGATACCCCATACCTAAATAGTTGACCATAACCTTCGCACGATAGAAATTTTGTGGCAATTTCTCATCTTTGGGCAACATACTCTTCACAATAGAGCACAGACGGTCAAAGCATGATTGACTCAAATTATACTTGGACTTCAAATTCATTAGTTGAAGAACTGCAGACAAGATAGTGTGACTCTCGCAACCATTCCAAAGTGGCTTATCAGCATCTTTAAGTAAATCATAAAATCTATTAGCTGCATCGTTTGTTGTTCCTTCCTCTACCCCAGTTGGTACGTCACTAGAACCCATAGCAGAACCTAGTTCTGGTCCTGCGGCATCAAATATCAAATCCACATATAGATTATCGTGCACCATATCCACCCGTGCGTCAAAATTGTTTCAAAAGTCTTCGCCATGAAGCATCTAATTCTGATAATCACTCACAAAACTTTTTCTGTATAGGTGATGTCTAACGCCATGAGGTTCTACAAATCGATTGTTCTTACACATCGTGCAGGGGCACCTGATCCAACCTGTGGGATCCACTGTACTAACACTTGACATTTCAAATTCAATAAAACTATCAACACCATCCATATATTCAAGTGATACCTCATTGTCAACTATCATATGGTACATTCATTCACGGTTTGCAGTCATTTTGTCCTATGATGGTACATATATTATCCTAATAAGTTAAAAGAGAATCATAAGAATGTTATGATAAAGAAAATAGCTAATTTATCATGCATTCATGGTGAATGTAATGATTTGATATCACACACACACACATACATACATATATATATATATATATATATATGATGTCATTCAATCACAAGAACTATGATGCATGCATTGATAATTTCATGTGCAAAACCATTCATTTGAAGCCTGTTTGAAGCATTGATAACTTATCATTCATTTTCATGTACAAACCCATTCATAACATGATACATTCATTTGAAGCATGTTTTCATGATACAATTTCACATGGAAGACATAATCAAATTGAAAATAACTTCATGCAATCATGGATACAGTCACATCAAACATTGCAATATATTCAAGTCATTCATACCAAAACAATGTCAAACATGTACCTGCAACAAACACACTCCAATATTTTGCTAACTACTACCATGACTAGCATGGAATCCGAACTCCAAAAATAAAAACACTTCTATTTTCATACATTAAAATCATGCTCAACATGATCTCTAGACTCCATCAAAGCAGTCCTAGATATCCACAACTAAGTAAGTGTGTGAACAAAAAAGTGTTGCATCAAAGAAATTAAATAATTTGTGATGTGCTTGCATCACTTACTGACCATGGGTATTTACCCGATTTGCATTGCTTTTGCCTTTGCATTTTTTTCTTATTTCTTTTTGCATTGCATTTTTAACCACATGTGATGCTTAGCACTAAGCATTACGCAATTAGCTCAGCTACGTACCTACAAAACACAAATATACAAAATAATATAATATAAAATAGTATACTCCCTCACATCCCGTAAGATAGGGAGGGGGCTCGACCCTCCCTCGCATCCCGTAAGATAGGGAGACAGGGAGGGGGGCTCGGCCCCTCCCTAGCAAAAAAAGAATAGGGAGGGAGCCAACCCCTCCCTGGCAAAAAAAGAACAGGGAGGGGGGCGAGCTCTACCCTCGCATCTCATAAGACAGGGAGACAGGGAGGAGGCTCAGCCCCTCCCTGGCAAAAAAAGAACAGGGAGGGGGTCGAGTCCCTCCCTCATATCCTGTAAGACAGGGAGATAGGGAGGGGGCTTGGCCCCTCCCTGGCGAAAATAGAACAGAGAGGGGGTCGAGCCCCTCCCTCGCATCCCGTAAGACAGGGAGACAGGGAGGTGGCTTGGCCCCTCCCTGGCTAAAAAAGAATAGGGAGGGGGTCGAGCCCCTCCCTCGCATCCCGTAAGACATGGAGACATGGAGGGGGCTCGGCCCCTCCCTGGCAAAAATAGAACAGGGAGGGGGCTGAGCCCCTCCCTCTTATCCCGTAAGATGGGGAGATAGGGAGGGGAGGGCGGCCCCTCCCTGGCTAAAAAAGAAAAGGGAGGGGGCCGAGCCACTCCCTCGCATCCCATAAGACAGAGTGAAAGGGATGGGGCACAACCCCTCCCTGGCAAAAAAAGAACAGGGAGGGGGCTGAGCCCCTCCCTCGCATCCTGTAAGACCGAGAGACACTTAGGAGACTCAGCCTCTCCCTGGCAAAAAAGGAAACAGAGGAAAAGAAAGGGGCTCGTCGGTCGACGAAAAAGAAAAGCGAGAGGGGAGTCAGGGGTTACCTGAAAGGAGCTGGCGTTGGTGTCGACAGACAAGAGAGACCAGAATCGGGAGATGGAGACGGGGTAAGGTTGGAAGGGGGTTGCCGAATGGGGCTCGCCGGCCAAAAAAATGATGAGAGCGAAAGAAAGGGGAGTAGAGGTGAGAGGGGGACTGAGTCGAAGGGGGAGGTCGACGGGCGGTTGGTGACGGACGAGGGGCGGTGGGCGATCGACGATAGGCGGCGGGCTGCGGGCGACGGACATCAGGCAGCGGGCGAGGGATAAAACAGAAAGAGAGAGAAAGGGGCTTGCATTAGGGTTTTATAGAAAATTTTTACCGTTGATCCGTCGCTAAGTTGCGATAGAGTTTGAGACAGAATTGTTTTGTCGCTAATTAGCGAAGGATTCGCAACAGAAATTTTTTCGTCCCTAATTCCATAAATAATTCAAATGTTAGCGACAGATAGTTTTCTCTAGCTAATCCGTCACAAATTTATGACTGAAAAAATTCATCACAAATTTCTGTCGCTAATTAGAGTTTTTCTTGTAGTGTTCTCTCTCTAAACCCAAGCCCTTCTCTCTAAAATTCTAACCTGAACCTCCATCAAAAACCAAACTTTTTTTGATAAACCCTTCTAGCCTCTTCTCTCTCTTCACAAGTGATCCTTGTTTCCTCGTAGGAGCTCTGACGGGCCAGAATCAACCTCTAGAGTGCTGCGAGCAGAAGTTCTGCTTAAATTAGCAGAAATTTTAAAGTAGTGTTGCAAAAGCGCTACTTAAATCTTTCTAAATAAAGCTAGTACCTGTATTCTTTTTCTAGAACCTAATTCGAGTTTGTAGGACTTCCTACCCTAAAACTTTATGACTTCTCTCTAAATTTAAATTGAAGGCAATTTTGCCAAAATTTAATCCAACTCTGCCTCTACGTAGGGGAGGTTCTGTTAAATTTTTTGTAAATATTTTTAAGCATTCAGAACTACTATAGCAGTAGTTATGGAAAAAAATAAGAATTTTTTAAAAATAAAGTTATTATGGTAGAGGTTCTCACAAATTTTTTCTAAGGATTTTTTAAAAATAGAGCTATTATATCAGAGGTTTTGGCAAAAAATTTTTAAAGAATTTGTGAAAAATAGAGTTAGTTTAGCAGTAGTTCTTGCAAATTTTTTTAAAGACTTTTGAATTTTTGAATTATTTTAATCAAAATTATGGCAAAAAAAATTCAAACATTTCAGAAATTTTGAATTTATTTAGTAGAAATTATGTCAAAAATTTTATAGATACTTTAAAAAAATCAAATTATATAAAGGGGATTCTGTAAAAAAAATCAAAATCCTTTTTAGATATTCGAATCAAATTTTTTGAAAAACCTCCATAAAAATATTTATGACGCAAAGTAATGTCAGAATGTTTACAACTCGAATTCAAGTTCGAACCTTTTTTTGAATATTTGAGTTATTACAAAGGAAACTCTATAAAAGTTTTATAAAATTTTTAAGATTATTTTTAAAATAGTTTTTAGATTTTTTGTGACTTCTTAAAAAGGATTTTTTTTAGTTTTATAGGGCATATACTGTCCAAAATTTATTAGAAAAATATAATCTAATATAACAAAAATTTTAACAGAATAAATCAAGGCAACAACGATCTTTATAAAATTATCTCAAATTAAGTTTTTCAGAATCAAAGTAAGTTTTCTATCAAAATCTTATGATTTTTATATTAGACATATATCTAATGCATGCATGATTATTTTAAATTTTATTCATAATCATATATAAATTTTAACATCTGCATGAATAAATGCTTATTTAGAATGACAAGATTTTGAATTTTATAGGTTTTGAATGAAAATTGTCCAAATTTTTTGTAAAATGTTATAGCCAAGCAATGTTCAAGGCTTAGACGATTTTTTAATTTTGATAAAAAGAGTAATTATTGTGTAGCATGTTATTTTATGAAAAATTTTGTTATGTGGGTTTTTTAAACCCAAAAGGTGCAAATAGGACACCCATTTGCTTCATGAGTCATGTCTACACACAAACTTAATTAGTTCTGCCTTCATAGGTGAGTGCTTATTTTTATAGAAAAATATTGGATGAGTTGGGTATATATTACCTTAATGTTTACTTTAAATGAGTATTTGAGATATTTAGCCTAGTTTTGAAAATGATAAGACCTATAAAAAAATCTTTCGGTCCTATTCAAGATTAGCCTACCTTGGAACGGATAGTGGTACAACAAGGAATGACATTGTTATATTGATTTTGGAAGCGATAGATTCTTGTGGGCCTTTTATCACTTGGGTTGAAGAGGCCGAAGCTATCGACATGTCTTAGATGATAGACCTAGACTGCCGCAGACAGTGGATGCATCTGTTTTCTTTTTTAAAGTCATTGCAAGACTATTCTCGGTCATTGACTACCTGCTATGGGAGTCTGGTTCAATCAGGTATCCGGGTGAAACACAATAGAATAATATACCCCTAGAATGTTTCATTTGAATACGGATGTCATGCCCTACATACTAAGGTATGATGGTAAATATCGAAACAAAGATATTTTCTTTCACATAAATTGATATAAAAATATGCCCTGTTAATATCATACATAATTATATTTTAAATTGCATAATTGTTTGTTTAAGCATGCACTTTTATTTGTTATATGAATTTAGAATTACTGAAATCATGCTTAATATTTGAATTATTTAAATTTGATAATTACTTACCAAGCTATCATAAGTCTGACCCCATTTTATGAGAATTACAGGTTCAAGTATGGAATAAATTACACAGTAGTGAATGTTGGATATGAGCGGCATTGAAGAATCCAGATTTTCAAGATTTTAGAATTAATTTAAGATTTATTTTAAATTTTAATCTTAAATGTTTTTATTATCTGGATCATGTGTAAAGGACTGTGTATATAATACTTGTTTAAATTTAATTCTACTTTTATTTATATTATGGTTTGTGAAATGTAACCCGCCTGAGGTTTTAAACCGAAGCTTAAAAAATATTTTTGATGTTTATCTTAAAAGAAATAAAAAATTTATTTTTATTTATTTTGAAAGATTTTTTGGAAGATTTTTAAACTTTGTCATACCCTATGAATATGAACCAATATGAGAATTTCGTTGGGGCGTTCCCTACTGAGCGACGCGTTGTACTCTATAGGCCCGGAGGCAGTGATAAATGGGCAAGGGTTGCTAGGTCGTCGCTCGGAAGCGATGCGTCACACCAGCGCCCGGGTGTGGTGTCAAATAGGCAAGGGTTCCCTCACTTTGTTGGATGGGTGGGGGTAAAGAAGTTAGTCCAAGACCATAAAATTAGGTTAGCCACTTGGAACATAGGATCTTTAATTGGTAAGTTGGTAGAGTTAGTAGATGTTATGTGTAGGAGAAAGATTGATATTTTATGTTTACAAGAGACCAAATGGGTAGGTGAGAAAGCAAAAGTGATAGAACCTTGGGGATATAAGATTTGGTATACAGGAATAAATAGGAATAGGAATGGAGTAGGGATTGTTATGAGTCATGAGTTTATAGTTAATGTAGTTGAGGTTCGTAGGAAGGGTGATAGGATTTTACTTATTAAATTAGTATTAGGTTCGAAGATTATTAATATTATTAGTGTTTATGCACCTCAAGTAGGTTTAGATGATTCCATTAAGCGTCAATTTTGGGAAGATTTAGATGGAGTAGTACAAGGGATATCTTATGGAGAAAGGCTTTTCATCGGCGGTGACCTTAATAGGCATGTAGGCATTAGTAGAGATGGATTTGAGAGTATCCATGGAGGCTATGGTATAGGAGAAAGAAATGAAAGTGGAGAAAGGATTTTAGATTTTGGTTTGTCCTATGATATGATCTTAGCAAACACTTGGTTTAGGAAGAGGGAGTCTCACCTAGTAACATTTAAAAGTGGGGTTAATACGAGTCAGATAGATTTTTTCCTACTTAGAAAGAGAGATAGGGGTTGTTGCATCGATTGTAAGGTTATACCGGGAGAAAGTGTAGCTACACAACATAGAGTCTTAATTTTAGATCTTAGAATTAGACAATGCCGCAAAAGGGATAGACATAAGATAGATCCTAGAATTAAGTGGTGGGCACTGAAAGGAGCTAAACAAGGAATGTTTGTAGAGCAGGTAGTTAAGGAAGTTGATTGGTGTCTCGAGGAGGATTCAGAATCAATGTGGAATAAGATATCAGGTGGCATGAGAAAGGTGGTTAAGGAGGTATTGGGTGAGTCTAAAGGCGGTGCACCGCTAGGTAAGGATACATCGTGGTGGAACGAGGATGTCAAATTAGCTATTAAGGTTAAAAGCGAGTGTTATAGAAATCTAAGTAAGAGTCGTGATAATGAGAATTTGGAGAAGTATATGATAGCAAAGAAGGAAGCTAAAAAAATAGTTCGGAACACGAGAGATAAGGTATATAAGGAGGTTTATGACAAGTTGGATACCAAAGAGGGCGAGAAGGATATTTATAGGCTTGCAAAGATGAGAGATAGAAAATTGAGGGATCTGGGTATGGTTAGATGTATCAAAGATGAAACACAAAGGGTTTTAGTCAAAGATGAAGAGATTAAGGAGAGATGGAAAGATTATTTTGATAAGCTATTTAATGAAAGTTATGCTCAAGATCTTGGAGACTTGTCCATTCATTTTCATGAGATGAATCGTGACTTCATGTGCAAGATTCAAAAGAAAGAAATTGCAGAGGCTTTGAAGAAAATGAAATCAAGAAGGGCAGTTGGCCCAGATGGTATACCGATCGAGGCTTGGAAATGCTTAAGAGAAAAAGGTTTAGAATGGTTGACAAATCTTTTTAACAAGATTTGGCGGACAAATAAGATGCCTAATGAGTGAAGGAAGAGTACTTTGGTGCCTCTATATAAGAATAAGGGTGATATACAAGATTGCACAAACTATCGTGGTATAAAACTCATGAGTCGTACTATGAAACTTTGGGAGAGGGTGATTGAGTCTAGGTTGAGGAAGGTTTTCATGATATCGGAGAACCAATTTGGTTTTATGCCTGGAAGATCAACTATGGAAGCTATACATCTTCTTAGACAACTTATTGAGAGAAATAGAGAGAGGAACAAAGATTTGCATATGGTTTTTATTGATTTGGAGAAGGCATACGATAGAGTACCTTGGGACGTTTTCTGGTGGACAATGATGAAGAAAGGTGTTTCTCTCAAGTACATTAGTATAATTAAGGATATGTATGAAGGAGTAGTAACCAATGTCCTCACTTGTGGAGGGGTGACAACCAATTTTCCTATAACGGTTGGGTTACATCAAGGATTTGCTTTAAGCCCTTTCCTATTTGCTATAGTGATGGATGAGCTTACGAGATCAATTCAAGAAAATGTGTCGTGGTGTATGTTGTTTGCTGATGATATTGTTTTGATTGATGAGTCTAGAGCTGGGGTTAATGCGAAGTTAGAATTATGGAGACAGACATTGGAAGCAAGAGGTTTTAAGTTGAGTAAGAGTAAGATAGAATACATGGAATGTCGGTTTAGTAAGTAACGAAGTAGTGATGGGAATGTAGTGAAGCTTGGTGAGCAAGAAATACTGGTGGATGATTGTTTCAAATATTTGGGATCTATCATTCAAAAGTATGGAGAAATTGATGGAGATGTAAATCATAGGATAAAGGTTGGGTGGATGAAATGGAAAAGTGCAACTGGAGTATTGTGCGATCATAGAATGCCATTGCGGTTGAAGGGAAAGTTTTATAGGACGACTATTAGGCCCACTTTACTATATGGTACGGAATGTTGGGCTGCCAAGAGACATCATATTCAAAAAATGAGTGTAGCTGAGATGCGTATGCTGAGATGGATGTGTGGAAATACAATAAAAGATAAGATTCGAAACGAGGAGATACGTAAGAAGGTAGGCATTGCACCCATTGAAAATAAGATGAGAGAGAATCGTTTACGGTGGTTTGGACATATTCGGCGAAGGCCTAATGATGCTCCAGTTACAAGGATGGAGAAATAAAAAAATATATTAGTTAAAAAAGGTTGGGGTAGGCCTAGGAAGACATGGATGGAGGTGATAGGAAATGATATGAATGCTTTGAACCTCACCGAGGACATGGCATTGGATAGAAATGATTGGAGGAGAAGGATTCATGTGGAAGACCCATAATGATTTTCTTTTTTGGTTCATATCGCCGACCCCAATTGTTTTGGGATGAAGGCGTAGTTGTTGTTGTTGTTGTATTTTTAAAGATTTTTAAATTTCGGAGCATTATATACCCACTTCACTAAGTACTACTAGGTAGGGATTGCTCATTTCAACTATTTAGTGAATATACCCGAACTAGCATTTCAAGTATGCTTGTTCAAGGTATTCAACTTCCTTATAAAAGACCTGAAATACCTTGTTTTTAAAGAAGAAACTTTTGCCAAAACTATTTTTGTTAAAAATTGAGGTATGTACTTGCTTTTTAAGAGGAGAATGGGGGCTAGATGAATGAGTTATTGATGATTTTAGTTATTTTTTTGGTATTCTTATTATATATTTTTTGGTTTCTTTGTTTTAAAGCTAAACTAAGGTATCAATTTTTGTGGGGTTCAAGAGCAATCCTCATGTTCACTACGTCAAGATGTCACCATAACTATAGCCTTGTTTTAATGTCGCAGTGTAATACTCCAAAAATATTCCTCCCTCACCCATAAAGGATAATTTCTGCTTGCCTTCGACCTTATAGTAAGAGATGCATACACTGGGTGTCCTGCAACATCTTTCAACTTGAACACTTTAAGGGGCCTGTTTGGAATCTCGACATTGAGATGGGCGTTTATGGATTTGGTGGCCTCAAGGTAAAATCTTAGTCAAACTACTTTGGTGGTCCTGTTTGGAATGAGAAGTGAAGCCCTCTCTCCATTGTATTTACACTGAATCAAGAATCGACCCGATTTGAAGGGTTCGAGATGATGATTCTTAAAACTTTGGTTCAAGCCGGGTTTTTTTTTATTGATATATATATATATATATATATATATATATATATATATATATATATATATATATATATATCAAAAGAGAAACATTGACCACCTAACAGTGTTACCGTACTCTCGATGATGAAGCCCCAAACACGTCATCTTTACGGACTGCACGTCTTATAAAAACTTTTATCATTCAATTTTATTTTATTCCATAAGGTCTCTGCCTTCCAAAACCTACATGGCAAGAAATATCTTTACAAAATCCCACTCTTTAAGGTTCTCTTTTTAAAAAAGCAACAATGAAGCCAATCATATCTCTCTCTCATATCTCATATACATAGTGAAAAAAGAAATACCACAAATATTCCATACAAAGTTTTACTTTGGTGGCCCAAAGGGGGTTGGGGTAGTGGGGTGGGGCCTTGGCTGTTAGACAGGCAGTCAAGGTTTGATTCTCATAGGCCTGCGTGGCCCTTTTGCTCAAGCCAATGGCTAGCATAGGGCCTGGGTAGGGGTTCTAACGTCAAAGTTTTACGCTGCCGGCATGATGACCGTAGGTGTGTCTGGTTGAGCCAGTGCGACCAAGTCTTCGTGTCGGGTGTAGTTTCTTCGGGTTATAAATAAATAAAAAAGTTGTACTTTTGTGTAAGCGGAATAAAAAATAACTGGGTCGGGTTTGGTTTGATTCTTATCAAATTTGATTTTAAATTAGGTTTAAAAGTAAGACCCAAACCCGACCCAATCTAATTTAGGTTTGAGTAGAGCTGGAAACCTTGGACCTATAGGGGTTAACGGATTCAGATATGCATTGATCCGGTCTTTCGTAGACCCATTTTGATTTGAATCGGATTTGGGTCTGAGTATGGATGAAAAAGTAGACTCATATAGGTTAATGGGTTCGGGTTTTAATGGTTCGGATATTAACGAGTTTGGGTTTCAACTTGGGTCTTCATGTGATAAGTATTCCAGACCTAACTACTCACCAGTAAAAAAGTAAAAAATATGTAAATTAATGAAATCACCTATTTATTTATTAAGAAGATTCTATGTTAAAAAAATAGAAGCTTAATATATATTCTAAATAATGTCAAATTTTGAATAAAAAATATATATATTCACTCCAACCAAACATTTTAAGTTTGAAACAAAAAAGCCAATGATATCCTATTCAATTGTATAAAATTCAATGAGTTCTTGAGTATTATTCTGGAATTCACTTCATTAAGATAATTTTTATAGGTCAATAGTAAGTATATAAAAAAATAAATTAAAGTTTAGATTACTAAAATGCAATGCATATTAATACTAAGTTTATCAATATCATTAAATGTTTAATTGAATATATAATATTTATCAATTGAAAACTTTCTGGATCAGGTATGAAGCAAGTTTGGGTACGGGTCGGTTCAGGTATATAGTTGGGTCGAGTGCAGTTTGGGTGTATAATCGGGTTCGGTTCAGTTTTTAAATATAAAGAACCTTTTGGGTCTGGATATATAACCGGGGTCTGTTTGGGTTCAGGTCTTTATTGACAATATCCAAGACCCAACCCGTTTTCACTATGAGTCTATATTTTGGACTCAACTCAAACCCACAAGTCCACCAATATCAATTCGGGTCGGGTATAATTGGTTTGGGACATTGGGTCGGGTCAGGTATACCTGACCGTGTCACACCCCTAAAGAAGGTGTACAAATTTAGTAACTAATTGAATTTTTTTATAAGCCAAGAGTGGTCACTTGTTCTAGTGTAAAGGCAGGAAGAACTTGGTTGGCTTGTGAATATCACCAAGTTGACGAGATGTCAAGTTCCAACCTACAAGTGGCATTCATTGTGATAAGGTGCCAAAAGTAGGTGTAGTCCTCAATGGGCAGGGTGACAAGAAGGGTTGTACCAAACATCAGGTTAGGCAGCGATGCAAATAGTTTGGATTCCTGATAAGAAAATATTAGAGAGTCGGATCAAATCAGATGGGATCTTGGACAGCCAAAATTTGCAAATACCCCCATCTTGAATCTGACTCATTTTCAAGCAGTACCAAGTAAACTTAACAAATCAACATGGCCTGCCATTGGTCTCTCTCTCTCTCTCTCTCTCTCTCTCTCTCTCTCTCTATATATATATATATATATATATATATATATATATATATATAATATTTGGTCATCTCCACCTGACCATCCAAACGAGCTAGAAATTATAGACATGGGTAGAGGTGGCAAAACCTGACCTGACCCGCCAACCCGCCTCTTAGGCGGGTTTGGGTTGGGCAAAAACAAACCCGTTTAATAAACGGGTCGACCCGCCTAACCCGTTTATTAAACGGGTCAGGTTTGTGTTAGGGGTATGTCAACCCGCCAACCCGGCTGACCCGTTTAATAAACGGGTTAGGCGGGCGGGTCAACCCGCCAACCCGACCCGCTAACCTGCCAACCCGTTTACCTCACCCAACCAGTTTATTAAGCGGGTGGGTGGGTCGTGTCGGGTTACCCATTTAATAAACGGGTCGGGTTCGTGTTTGCCACAACCGACCCGTTTAATAAACGGGTCGGGTTCGGGTTGAGGTATGATGACCGGCCAACCCGACCCGATTGCCACCCCTAGACATGGGTGCTACACATAGGTCAAGTGTTGTGAAAAGCGTTGAGGCGTAGCGAGGCGTTCCACAAAAAACCAATGCGAGGCGTAAAGCGTAAGCCTTCAACATTTTTTTTGAAAACTTTAAAAAAATTATAAAAAACATCTAAAAGTATAAATAAATAAAGAAATGTTTTATTGATGAAATAACAATGAATAAGAAATAGAAAATCTCAAATAAGTACTAAAAAATATGAGATTAACATATAAAAGTAACTAAAAACTGATTACATAACTGAAAAATATATGAGATTAACCAAAAAAAGTTAAAATATACTAAGAAACTGATTACATAACTGAAAAATATATGAGATTAACCTACAAAAGTTAAAATATATGAGATTATTCTAAAAAATATGAGATTAACATATAAAAGTAACTAAAAAAATGATTACATAACTGGAAAATATATGAGATTAACTAACAAAAGATAAAATATACTAAGAAACCGATTACTGGAAAATATATAGGATTAACCAACAAAAGTTAAAATATATGAGATTATTCTAAAAAATATGAGATTAACATATAAAAGTAACTATAAAACTGATTACGTAACTGAAAAATATATGAGATTAACCAACAAAAGTTAAAATATACTAAGAAACTGATTACATAACTGAAATAACTGGAAAATATATGAGATTAACCTACAAAAGTTAAAATATATGAGATTATTCTAAAAAATATGAGATTAACATATAAAAGTAACTAAAAACTGATTACATAACTGGAAAATATATGAGATTAACCAACAAAAGTTAAAATATACTAAGAAACTGAATACATAACTAAAATAACTAGAAAATATATGAGATTAACCTACAAAAGTTAAAATATATGAGACTATTCTAAAAAATATGAGATTAGCATATAAAAATAACTAAAAAACTGATTACATAACTGAAAAATATATGAGATTAACCAACAAAAGTTAAAATATATTAAGAAACTAATTACATAACTGAAATAACCGAAAAATATACGAGATTAACCAACAAAAGTTAAAATATAGTAATATACTAAGAAACTGATTACATAACTGAAAAATATATGAGATTAACCTACAAAAATCTTGTTGATCATGTCTCAAAAATCTTGTTGTAAAAAAAGAAAAAAAATATGCCTTGAGGCACAGAGGGCCGTGCCGCAAGGTGAGGCACACCTTTTGCGCCTCAAGGCGCATTTTTGATAACATTGCATAGGCCTAATCGGACCTCATAGATGAATTCAACATAGTTCAAAACTGTCAATTCTAGAAACTGAAACTCTCAATTTTTAGACAATAGCATGATTTTATGAACCGAGAAAATATGGTACATTGTTTTAAGGTGGCTCATAAAATCATGCCTTTATGTTGTAATCAGATGACCCAAGAGCTGATCCCCATTAACCAAACCATGCAGATACATTTGTAAGTTTATGAAAATAAATAAATAAAAAGGTGAAAAAATGCATTTGCACATGACCAGATATTAACCTTGTCCAAACTATATTCATTAGTGTTTAAAGAGAAAAATGATGTTGCTTATGTTTGGCTCATAAACCCTATTTAGTGAGTTCAAATGAGCTTTTTACAACCACGAGCAGCTCATCTTGTTCCCTGGTCCTAATTGTAGATATCATAACTGTTTAACTTGTAATTAAGTTATCTTAGCATAAGGGTCTCACAAATCACAAGCGGATTAAACCCTAGAGCTTATCAAAACTAAGTTTGCTTAGCGCATGTTTAGACAACTATGTCACAAGGACACACCATTTTGGTGGCATGTCCCCTATGACACGAGTGGATACCCTGGGATACATGGACACAGATACTGACACGTATGACAAATATTTTAATATTTTTAATAGTTTTAAATATCATTTAATAAAAAATTTTAATATTAAATTATCAACAAACAGGATGGTGTTTTTTGTTCAATAAAGCAACTTTCCGACAGCTTCGGCTCAGATTCATCCTGATGAATTCGCAGAGCTTACGTGATCGATCAGGTGGGCGGGTTAGTGAAGGGGTGATTGGTAGAGAAAGAAATTAGGGAGATAGATTCTACTATTTGGTCAAGGTGAATGAGTGGCTATAAACCCTGCCTACGAGGATGTCAAATATTTCCTTGAGTCATTCTAGTCAGAAACGGGAGGGCAGGTGCCACCACATGGCACACTTTGAGTGTGCTTCTTCACCCGGCTGCCCACCATTTGCTTTTGGTTAAAAGATCAGAGAAATATTTGGGTATTAAGCACCTGATCACCCTTCATGTTGGGGACAGGTGTGAGACCCAAGACCTGATGGAGGGCGATGGAGTGCTTAACATATTGCACCCGATCCTAACTTCTATTTTTAGGCCAAAGATGGAGGGCATCAGGTGCAACTGCATGTTGGGGTCGTTCGGTATTGCCTCCCCTATTGATTCCGGTGACCCTGTATTGAGGCACACTACCAGAAAAATGTGGATTAGCGACACTATCCATCTCTAATTCGTCACTAAACAGTTTATCGACGGATTGGCGACGAATTAATGATGGATAGCGTCCATTGCATAATCCTAATCTTTAATTAGCGATAGAACTTATATGTCGCTACGTCTGTCACTAATTTATGATAGATTAGCGACAAACATGATCCATCGCGACTACGTTGTTATTTTAAATTAGCGACGGATATTATATGTCGCACGTCCGTCGCTATTTTAAATTAGTGATGGATAATATCCGTCGCTAATTTTTTTTTAAAAAATTTTAAAAAAAAATTGCTCTCTGTTGGGCAGTATTTCGGCAGCAATAGGCCAGACTTGTACCTCACCACACATGCATTGCACCCGAGCGGCCCGGCCCACCACTGTGGGGTCTTTTGCACAGAATCGGCATGCTCTCTGGCATGCTCTCCGATGGAGGCGGCGATCAACGAGATAATCGTCCAGACGACACGCAACTTCAGTCTGTTGTTCATGTAAAATGACTCTGGGATGCCTTCTTAGTCCTCAGGGCCGCAATTGGGGTCGCTCTCGACTTCAATGACGGGATCGATGGGGAGATCATAGCCAGCAGCGGGCCACCGACGAAAGGACGGGGCAACGAGGATGGCACAACTCTCGAGTGAGCCCCCGTACTCGGCCTGCCACTTGAGGAGGGCGCCACCGTCGACGCCGAACTTGTCGTCGAGGAGCTCGATGCAAAGCCGACAGAGCTCCTTGAAGGAGTGGAGGACCTCGCAGGGAGAGTGGTGGGAGACAATTTAAATCAAAAAATTTTGAACGAGGAGAGAGGGAAAATTTTGCGCCTTAGGTGGGACGGTTTAAATAAAAAAATCGTGAGAGATTAGCGAGGGATTTTTTTTGTCGCTAATCCATCACTAATTAGTGATGGATTAGCGACGAAAAAATTCTCTCGTTAATCCCTCACTAATTACCGACAGATTAGCTACGAAATAATTCCCTCGCTAATTACCATTTTTTCTTGTAGTGTTTGGCAATAAAAAAATTTTGTCTCTAACTTGTCGCTCATTAGCGACAAAATTATGAGGGGGATATTTTCGTCACTAATTTTGCAAATATTTTGAATGTTAGCGACAGATAGTTTTCTCTCGCTAATCTGTTGCACATTTGCAATGGAAAAAAATCGTCATAAATGTTTGTCGCTAATCCACATTTTTCTTGTAGTGACAACCAAACAAATAAAGGTTGTTATGTAAACAACAAAAGCACAGGGGTGGTGTTGTATACCTAAGGCATCCATTGTTGGGTTGTTGTTGCCGATGGTGGGGTTCGACTAGAGCAGAGAAGGTCGCTGCTGGAGGGTGATAGTCGTTCAGGACAAAGGGGATTTCTCTGCTCAGCCGAGCTGCAGCCACCATGAACATAGGCTTTCGAATGCAGCCGGTGAGTAGACCTCTTCCCTCTTTAGTTTGCACACACATACTTTTCTGATAGCAGATCGCTGATACCTTAAAGGGTTGCTCATGACACCCTTATATAGGGCATAGGATGGGAACAGTTTGCATAACTGTTTCCCCTTGATCCTATGTCAGTTTATCGGAAGAGATCATCCGAGATGTGGGGATGAATCCACATCGTGGATAACCACCACGTAAAGCGTGGTGGTTAATCCAACATTCTCCCACTTGATCCGACGATAAACCCTTTAACTAGAAAACCTTATGGGAATAACTTGATTAATAGAATAGCCTTTTTATTCTATTATATAAGTCCTTAGTTGAATCTCTAATCCTTATGTGATTAACAACAAAAAATAACAAGAATCAAGAATTGAAATTTATCACTTTAATTATATGCATATGTCAAAAAGAGTTTAACAAGCCCATCCTCATTACATGTTCGGAATATAATCTTGGTGCTAGCTCTTTAGTAAGAGGATCAACGATCATTTCTTTGGTATCAATATTAACAATATGCACTAAATGATTCTTTGTCCTTTCTTTAACAACAAAATACTTTAATTACATATGCTTACATGACGTAGTACTTTTGTTGTTGTTCGAAAAGAGCATCGCATCTTTATTATCACAGTAGACTTTCAGTGGCTTCCCAATGGAATCAGCCACATTTGACTATGATATGAAGTTCTTTAACCATATAGCCTGCGAGGTAGTCCCGTACAATGCTATGAATTCTGCTTCCATAATGTGGGCAACAGTGGTTGTCTGCTTCCCACTCCTCCAAGAGATCGTGCCTCCTCAGCAAGTAAAAAGATGTACTCAGTAGTAGACTTTCTACTATCAAGGCATCCTCCTAAGTTTGCATCTGAGTAGCCAATGACCTCGAGGTGATCAACTTCATGATACATTAACATATAGTCTTTTGTCCCTTGCAAGTACCGCAAGACTTTCTTGTCAGCCTTCAAATGGGGTATACCTGGGTTAGACTGAAATCTGCCAAGCACTCCTACTGTAAAAGAAATATATGTTCGAGAACATGTCTACACGTACTGCAAACTACCAACAACTGATGCATATGGATATGCACTCATCTGTGCTTTGTCAATATCGTCATGTGGACAATCATTTAAGCTCAGCTTGTCACCTTTTGATATGGGTGCTGAACTAGAAGAACAATTCTCCATCTCATATTGCTTTAACACCTTATCTATATAAGATCTCTGGGAGAGGCCTAAAAAATATTTAGCTCTGTCTCGACGAATCTCAATGCCAAGAACATAAGCAGCAACACCCATATCTTTTATATCAAAATGTGATGCAAGAAACTGTTTTGTCTTTGAAAGCAAGTTTATATCGTTGGTTGCAAGTAAAATGTTATCCACATACAACATCAATATAATGAACTTACTCTCACTTTTCTTAAGGTATATACATTGATCTATAATGTTTTATGTAAACCCGAAAGTCACAATGACTTGAGAAATTTTAATATAACACTGTCGGGAGGCCTATTTAAGTTCATATATTGATTTGTTGAGCTTACAAACTAGATGATCATTTTCAGAGAAACCAAGAGGTTAATCCATATATACTTCTTCATTCAAATCCCCGTTGAGAAACATTATTTTCACATCTATCTGGTGTAGCTCCAAGTCATAATGAGCTACAAGGGCCAAAATTATCCTCATTGACTCTTTAGTTGAGACAAGAGAAAATGTCTCATTATAGTCAATGCCCTCAATTTGGGTGAATCCTTTAGCAACCAATCTTGTTTTATGTCTCTCTATGTTACTTTTGGAATCCTTCTTGGCCTTAAAAACCCATTTACACCTTACGGGCTTTACTCCCTTAGGTAACTCAACAAGATCCTATACTTGAATTTTAGCCATAGAGTCTAACTCTTCTTTCATGGATTTTATCCAGTGTGTAGATTGTTTGCTTTTCATAGCTTCTATAAAAGTCAATGGGTCATTATCCATATCTATGAAATCATCAGGCTCCTGAAGGTACACCACATAATCAAGATGTATGGCAAATCTCCTAATCCTTGTGGATCTCCAAACAAATCATTCTTCAGGCTCAGATTGAACCTGATCATCCTGTTCGTGCTCTTCTGCATTATCCACAAAAGGTTTACTTTGGATTTGTGCATCAACAACCGAATGATCAACCACATCATCATTAAAAATAATAATGTGGTATCTTTCGGTGTTTTCCTTAACAGGTGACAAAACTGGATCTTGTACTTCCTCAAAACCAAGGTTTTGAAGTGCACTTAATCCTATTAAACCATCTTTTAGGAATTTTGCCTTATCCGTTTCAACAATCTATGGTGAGTGAGATGGGCAATAAAACTTGTACCATTTTGATATTTTTGGATAACTAATGAAATATCCACTAGTTGTTCTTGGATCAAAGAATTTAATATGGGGGTTATACAAATTAGCCTATGCATGACATCCCCATATGTGTATATAAGACAAAGATGATTTTCTACCTGTCTATAACTCGTAAGGAGTTTTAGGCATAAATTTTGTAGGTATCTTATTTAAAATATGCACAGTTGTCCTTAAGGCTTCACCTCACAACTTCATAGGAAGTATTGAATAATTCAACATTGCCCTGACCATTTCTTTAAGCGTACAATTTCACCTTTCAGCTACACAATTCTGATAGGCACTATTGGCATGATATATTGAGGCACAATGTCTTTCTCTTTGAGAAATCACGCTAATGGTCATTCCCTTTGCCCCATCTTAGTAAACCTACCATAATATTCGTCACCTCTATCAAACCTGACTATTTTAATAACTTTATCGGTTTGTTTCTCTACTTCTTTCTTAAATTCTTTAAACATCTAAAAAATATCAGATTTTTCAAAAATCAAGTAGAGATACATATACCGTAAATAGTCATCAATAAAGGTGATAAAATATTTCTCGCATGTGTAACAAGGGGTAAAAGGTCCACATACATCTGTGTGAAGTATGTCTAATATCACACTACTGCGTTTGGCACCCTCTTTATATGTGTTTGTATGCTTAGCCTTTATGCAATCAACACATGGGTCATTGTCGGTAAAATCTAAAGATTTCAAGATCTCTTTATTTATGAGTCTCTTTATTCTCTTTTCAGAGATATGACCCAACCTTTGATGCCAAAGCATGTAAGATTTAACATTTATCAAGCTACGTTTATTTCCAACAGATGCGTATTGAGAAGTTAGGGACTCTTGAGTTTGGATCTTCACGTTCAATCTATACATACCATCATAAACTAATGCATAACCAATTTCAATTGAATTTCTATAAATGAACAATTTAAAATTTTTAAACTTAAAATAATATCCAAATTTATCCAATTTTGAAATTGAAATTGAGTTTCTACTATATGATGGAATATGAAAGACATCATGAAGATCCAAAACTACGCATGTATCTAGAGTAATCTTGCAGGTTCCAACACCCTTCACATGTGAATGCATCTTGTTTCCTGAATAGATGTTCTTCTCATGCATTGTTAGTTTCATTCTGCTTAGGAACAACTGTAGGCAGTTGGAAATATGAACAGTAGCACCAGAATCAATCCACCAGTTATTTTTAGAAATTTGTAATAAATTACATTCATGAGAAACAAATGACAAATTATCTCTCTTTTCCAACCACCTTTTGTACTTTATGCAATCTATCTTCTTATGTCCCTTCTTCTTGCAAAAGAAGCACTTTATATGATCAGAGTCAGATTGCTTGCCTTGGGATGTCTTATCCCCTGTTGGCTTCTTCCTAGCATTTCTCTTAAATGCATTCTTCATTGGTCCTACTTTGGATGTATGAGAAGCAATATGTGCACTCTGCACCTTCTTCCCTTTCAACCTCTCTTCTTCTTCAACACACTTGGACATAAGTTCATTAAATGTTCATTCATCATTATGTGTGTTGTAAGAGATTTTGAAAGGTTCGTACTCCAAGGGTAAGGACGCTAGAACGAAATGCACTAGAAAAGAATCAGAGATGATGAGTTTTATGTTATTTAGATGAGATGTTATGTTCTTCATTTCCAAAATGTGTTGGCGAATGTTTCTCTCTCTAGTATATTTCATAGATATGAGTTTAGACATCACGGTACTGGCTCTAGCCTAGTTTGAACTCACTAATTGTGCTTCAATAGCACTTAAAAAAACTCTAATTGTCCTGCATTGTGGTATGGCACTACGAATATTCTTAGTCACCTTAGATTGCAAAAGCAATATGCTAAGTCTATTTGAGCGCTCTCACTTCTCAAAAGCAGTCTTTTGATCAATAGTGCTTTGATCAGTTAGAGCAGTTGGTTCTTCTATCCTTAGGGCCAGATCCATATACTCTAATGTAAAAAATATAGTCTCTTTTCAATCACTAAAATTTGATCTATCTAGAAAAGGTATACAACTAGAGCCATCTAAAATCACAGTATTAGAAACTGCACGACAAAAGACATATATCAAGAAGCATTCATATGAGACTAAAACTTTAATGAAAAAGCAAAAAAATAAAGGCCCTTAATATGCTTATTTTCAGGTGAGTGAAGGGGGTTATCGGAGTCCTACTTTGATAAAAGATCTGACACGCGAAACCACTTTGCCTACTAACCATATTTGGTAAAACTAAGGTTTTGTGAAGTTAGACCATCGACAGAAGGTACCTTTGGATACACATGTGTGATGTATCTCGACACATTTGCCTTATTCTATCATACTTAAATTCCAAACACGATAAAACTATCTTTCGGTCGTTTATCGTTTCATGAATCTAAGTACAACAGTAATATTGGCTAAAACCATATGATAGTATAAAATTTTGACAACATACGTGTATTCAGTCACTTTGGTGACATGAATTCACTAAGTCATCTAGTTATCCTTGATGCCAATATTAAACAATCATTTATGCATGCATAATTACAAATAAATACATGAACAATAACAAAAGCCAAGCTTCAATAGGTAAAACTCTAGGTTCTTAAGCAGAAACATGTTTGAAAGTACTCTGAACAGACCTAAAATAGCCCTGAACCGGTTATCCAAAGGTCCAAACCAGTTTTGAACCTTATGAACCGGTGTCAAGTATGAACAAAGGTTCATAAAAATCCTATAATCGTATGCCAAAATCTCTTTATTTTCTTATATTTATGAAAACAAGGTCTTAGCATCTCGAAATCGGTGAGCAACTGGAAGGAACCAGTCAAAAATGGCTTCGAACCGGTCCCGAAAGGGGCCAAATCAGTCTCTGATCCAGTTCAGGCCAAATAGTGCTTGGACCCTACTGGATCCAGGTCAGAACCAGTTCAAACTGGATCCGGGTCGGACCTGAATTAAACTAGATTTGGGTTAGACCCAACTTGAACTGGACTCGGGTCAGACCCGAGTTAAACTGGATCCGAGTCAGACTTGACTTGAACTGGATCCGGGTCTGACCTAGTTTATAACCGGATCTGGGTTAGACCCGAAAGAAAATCGTATTCGGGTCGAACCCGACACTAGCCGGATCTGAGTCAGACCCGGAATGAACCAGATCAAACCCAATATTCGGACCCGATTTCACTGTTTTTATAAACAAAACCCCTCAGGTTTCTGTTTTTTATTTTAAACAGTGAAAGAAGTCAGAAAAGGGGGGGTCCCATTTACATGTCGGTGACTGACGCCGCCTGCTGGCGTCCGATGTTGCTTGCCGGCGAGCCGCCACACCTGTCGGCGACCCTCACTGAGCCTGGACCGGCGCGACATCTCTCCTAGCCCGACGGTAGAAGAAACAGGAAAACCCTTGTGCTGTATCGCCGAACAGATGCCGGCCATTAAGTTGGTGTCATTCTGTGACTACCATCGGCGACAACTGATGCTCCTGCAACCCAACGGCCACAAGTAAAAAATCGAAACCTTTTTTTTTGTTCTGTCACCCTATGACGACAGTCGCCGGTGCTGGCGACCAACTGCAGCGTTGCCCCATGACGACCTGTACAACCAGACGACCAGGACACACCCTGCGCAGCAGATGCAGGGTGTGGGCCCATAACCCATTGTTGGGGTCATCCGGTATCGCCTCCCCTGTTGATTTCGATGACCTTGTATTGAGGCAGCCAAACAAACAAAGGTTGTTATGTAAATAGCAAAAGCACAGAGGAGGTGTTGCGTACCTGAGGCAACTATTGCCGGGTTGCTGTTGCCGATGGTGGGGTTCGACTGGAGCAGAGAAGGTCGTTGCTGGAGGGTGATAGTCGTTAAGGACAAAAAGGATTTCTCTGCTCAGCGGGGCTGCAACCACCACAAATGCAAGCTTTCAAAATGCAATTGGTGAGTAGACCTCTTCCCTCTTTAGTTTGCACACACGCACTTTTTTTTATAGCATATCACTGATACCTTAAAGGGTTGCTCATAACACCCTTATATAGGGCATAGGGTAGAAACGGTTTGGGTAACCATTCTCCTTTAATCCTATGCCGGTTTATCGAAGGAGATCATCTGAGATGTGGGGATGAATCCACATCATGGATAACTACCACGTACGTAAAGCATGATGGTTAATCCAACACGTGTGTCATGTGATGACGCCTGATCCCGGCTCCCATCTTCAAAGGAAAGATGGGGAAGATTAAAACGTTTAAAAAATTGGTTGGTTTCCTTGTATCTTATTTTTCAAAAAAAAAAAAATAATCAAACTTGCTGGTCAATCTGCATCTAGCATCCTCTTGTTAACTTGTTTTTATGTAATAGAGATTCAAGTTACCTACCATTTAGCAGGTGTACACACACATATCTAGAAAATCAGGATAAGCTGGAGTGGACTGCAATGTCCTGGATTATCTGCATTTTTTGGATAAGGGGGTAATTTCCCAACTCCCCTTTAATTCCAATTCCACTGATCACTATTTACTAGTGAATTTGGTTATGTTTTGAAAAAATGAATCGCACTAGCACATGGCAGCTGCTGTTGTCTTAACACCTTTAAGGCACGTAAGGTTGGGTGGTCGTGTCCTCAACTCTGATTTCTATACCATAATGTTTCACTAACCGTTGATCTCTCAGACGGACGACTCTCAAGGTTAATGAGGGCAACTCAGTTCCTTTTCTAGCGTACTAACGTTCTGATGTTCTCGATTTATACGCGTCCATCAAGGAGATCAACGGATGAGTAGAGGAACGCATATCAATCTCAGTACGTGGAAGTCATTAAGATATGCCAGGCTGTTCTCCAGAATAAGCAAATTCTGAAAATCCGTGAAATTTTCAAAAGAAAAAAAGAAAAGAAAAAGAATCAACCGGCTTTTCAAATTAAATTTTAAACTAGAGAACTCTTTTTAATGTATATATTACCATAACACCATTCCACTATTATATGGCGAAACTGTACTGAAGGGTATTATAGTTATTTATTTCATAAAAGAGGGGATTTTGGTTTTTTTCTTAGGACGGCACAAAGCCCCTGTTCCTCCGTTTCAATTTAATGGGCGCCAGACTGGCACTGCTGGGGAGCAGAGCTACGTACTCAAGTATGAAAAATACGTATATCGGGCATTTTTCTATATACGATTCCAGAAGATTCCACAAGGAATCGTCGGCAATCGCCAGAACACTGCAGCGAGCCTCTCCTACACGTCTCGACTGCTGAGAGCGATCTCTGGCCTTCCGTCCTAACACGTGTATGGCTCGATTTTCAGTATCGTGAAAGCCTTCCTCCCGGCCTCCTTCTCGCGTACGTGGCACATAGTGACAAATCTCACGAGATTTATGAAAATCTCTTAAAAATATCGCGAGAAATTACCAGGAAGTTAAAAACGGTAATTTCTCGCATCTAAAACATAAATGTTGTGTTTTAAACACGATATTTATGTTTTTATCAGATATTTATTATGAAATTTCTTATAAAATTATTTTTATATTTAAATTGGTTTTTTATTGTCGAGATTTTACCGAAAATGTGAGATTTAAAAAAAAAAACAAATTCTCGCAAGTTTGTGGTTGCCGATATTTTGCCGTTTTTTCACTATGACGACGTGGCAGATATTCGCATCTTTGGCCGCGCTTCGTGTGAGTCTCCTCCCAAAAGAAAACGAGTAATATTTCACATAAAGACCTACTTTTACGAAAATTTCAGAAACTGAACTATATTTTCTCTAAATACTGATAAATTTGATCCAGATAAACCGCCGATATGGTCTGAACATCTTGTTATGGGCCAAGAGGTGTCACATTGACCGGGAGATATGTGTAAGTAGCTTTGTATCCACAGCGAAGGATGGGAACGGATCATATTTCGGATCTCAAAATGCATTGGGCAGGGCAGTCAGATCGATTCGGATCAGGAACAGCCAAATTCCCCTTACTGAATCCGACTTGTCTGCAACCCTATCCACAGTGTTAAAAAAAGGTGGCACTGTTTGTTTTCAAGAATATCAAAAAGGCTGTTCTCCTGATCTGAAATACTGAGAAAAAGTGAGGGTTCCTTCTGGTAACTACGATTTGTCCTTCAAAAAAATACTTTTACTAAAAGATATTTTTCATTTAAAAAAAAAAATTAATATCCTTTTTCCTGAAAAAGGAAAAAAAAATCTGCTGGCGTTTTCTGATGTCAAGTAAGAGAGAAGGATTCTGATGATGTGTTTGTGTGCGTGCTTACTTTTTTATCTCCTTTCTCTCTCCTTTACAAGAAAGAAGAATTGGAATAAACAAATAAATAAAATAAAGGAAAAAAAAAATCTCTGGAGGTGTCAACGTGGTTTTCAATGGCGGAAATGGAAGAAAAAAGTTAATTTTTTTATTTTTTATTTTTGGCCTCTCCTCGCTCTCTCTGCATCGCTTTGTTTCGTTTCCTTCCCTCCCGAACACCACCACCACCATCGATCACAAAACATTGGGAGTGAAGGGAAGGACGGCCGTCGATTCGACTCCCATTCTGCGTCGTGGCCGTCGATGGGCGTCGTCCGAAGGCTGCAGCCAATGCCGGAGCTCGGCTTCCAATCGGAGGAGAAGGAGGGTTTCGGCGTCTGAGCTGCGGATGCCGTCGACGAATCTCAGCTGTATATGAAAGTCTGGAGGGTTCAGAGGGACCAGAGGCTGGCGGACCTCAAGGGGACGTTCGTCATCCTCCACCTGCTCATCAACCTCAGGTACATCGGATGCCGGGTGAGTAGTATCCACCGGAAAAACCGCCGGAGAATGCTCTGGCTCGTGAAGCTCTCCGGCCTCTCGTCGGCGGCCATGGTCGTGATCGTCCTCGCGCCGTCTCTGCAGTCGTTCCCGCCGGCGGAGGTGATCCGGGAGGGCTCCTTCCGGCTTCCGACGCAGATGCCATCGGCCGGAAATCTCTTCTCCTTCAGGAAAGCTTCGGCCTTCCGCAATGCCGGGGAATGCGAGCGACCGGCCGGCGACGGAACGACCGCCTGCGACCCGTTGCTGGTTCACGTTGCGATCACGCTCGACGCCGAGTATCTCCGGGGTTCAATGGCGGCAGTTCACTCCGTTCTTCAGCATTCTATCTGCCCGGAGAACGTCTTCTTCCACTTCCTCGTCTCCGACTCGGCCTCCGACCTCGAGCTCCTCGTCAATTCCACCTTTCCCTTGCTGAGATTCAAGCTCTACTTCTTCGATCCCGATCTGGTCCGCGGCCTCATCTCGTCGTCCGTCCGATCGGCGCTCGAACAGCCGCTCAACTACGCCCGGAACTACCTCGGCGATCTGCTCGAACCCTGCGTCAGAAGGGTCATCTACCTCGACTCGGACGTCGTCGTCGTCGACGACATCGGGAAGCTGTGGGGGATCGGGCTCGGGTCGAGGATCGTCGGCGCGCCGGAATACTGCCACGCGAACTTCACAAAGTACTTCACGAGCGGTTTCTGGGGGGACGTCCGGTTTTCCGGCGCGTTCCGGGGGAGGAAGCCGTGCTACTTCAACACTGGGGTGATGGTGATCGACCTGAAGCGGTGGCGGAGGTTCGGCTACACGAGGCGGATCGAGCGGTGGATGGAGGTCCAGAAGGCGCATCGGATCTACGAGCTCGGCTCGCTCCCGCCCTTCCTTCTCGTCTTCGCCGGAAAGGTGGAGCCGATCGACCACCGGTGGAACCAGCACGGCCTCGGCGGCGACAACGTCTGGGGGAGCTGCCGGAGCCTCCACCCGGGCCCGGTGAGCCTGCTCCACTGGAGCGGGAGCGGCAAGCCGTGGCTCCGGCTCGATTCGAACAGGCCGTGCTCTCTCGACTCGCTCTGGGCTCCCTACGATCTCTACGACCCTCCTTCCTCCTTCTACTCCTCCTCCTAGAGCCAATCACGAAAACCTTCCTCCATCGTCACTTTCCGGCGGTGACTCACCGGAAAAAGGGTGCTGTTCTCTCCTTCCATTTTTTCCCTTTTTTTGTGTTAATTCCTGTGATTGATTTTCGTTTCTTTTGGTTTATTTTTCTTGAGATTACATTTGTATATTGTATTCTGTTGTTGCATGATGGTTTATAATTAATTCGTTTTCTGAAAATAAACATAAAAAATCATATATTAAAAATTTTCTAATTTTCTCGCCGGAAATTTGAATCAGGTTAAACTTGTATCACGCAAACAAACCTCCTCACGCCGGCCGAGGGCGGTGGTAGGAATCCTTTTTTTCTCCCTTTTTTTTTTATTAATTTCGACAAGTTAGTAAACAATCTGTACCGGTTAGAGAATCCCTCTCTCTCTCTCTCTCTTCAGTTTGTTCAGTCGACAGGTTATTAAACACTAATTTCATGGTGGGTCTCGCAACGTCCAGAGCATCCAATGTTGGAGTTCCTTTTCTTTTTTGTTTTTTCTAAATTTATCTAAATAGGATGTTTGTGACTTTATGTGTTTTATTTAAAGTGTAATAAGAAAGAGGTTTTCTGAATTTTAATGGTGAAAATTAAAAAAAAAATCTCAGATTATTGAGGGTGACCATCCACCAGCCGTATGATGCTACAGCTCTGCACTAATAATTCAAGTTTTTTTTTATATATATTGAGCCCTTTTCTTAATGATGGGTATTTCTTTATAAACAGCAAGGAGAAGGAATAATATAATATGATGATTTTGGTGAATGGTGAATGGGTCTCTCTCTATTGGCATGTAGTGATATGAATATGATATACAAAAGGTTTAAAAGGGAAAACAAAAGGGAGCAAAAGGAGTGCTTGGTGGTGTTGATAAAATGTTCAATGATTGATGTAGTTTTCCCCATAAGTTTTTTCTTTGGTGGTTTTATTTTAGGGTTCTCATTGTGTTTTTCTAAAAATGAGTTTTTTTATTTATTTATAGGCTAGCTAGGGTTAGGCAGACCCCTACCAGATATCTCTTAAGCCCCATGTGGCAGAGGGATTCGAACCTGGCCCCTTCTAAACTGAGATTTTGGTGGATGGGATTTCTGCTTCATTTGGCTTTGTGATTGTGAGTTTATTTCATGGAAAGCGTATGTGTTTTTTAGGGCTTGTTGGTCAACCTAGTGTCTTGGTTTTGTTTCAAGCTGCCTGGCTGGGTGTACTCCAGTTGGGGAAGTCCATGCCGTAGGCTGCTAAACAACTAGAATTACCTGCTAGCAAGAACCAACTAGAATTGTCGGTAGGGCTGGTAAACAAACTGTATGAAGACAATGAGATTTGAACTCTAAGGGTGCATTTGCCTACAGTGGAAGGATGGTCCGCTCCTCAATCCACAAGGAAAGAGAACCCACTCTCTCCAAACATGTATTAAAACTGAACTATTTGTATAAAAGGGGTTGGTGACCAAGAGGGCTAGCCGACTTCTTGGATGTGTCAAGCCAGGCTTATGCTTTTGGTGAGCGTTGGTGGTACTTGCCAATTCGATTAAACCAACAACAGCCGGTGTCAACAGGTCAGGTTTGGTTCAGAGCCAGGTGGAACCAGACTTGGACCAGATTTTTGGGTATTGTATCAGGTCCGAACTTGGGTCTAATCGGTTCTACTATAAGAAAAACTATACCCGGACCCGATGAAAACTACAGGTCTGTGGCTATGATATGGCCTTTTGTGGAGGGTCCGTGCCTTGGGGTTCTACAAGTTGTGCGCCATCCTTGAATCTTAGCTTTATGGGTACGTTCTAGACATTGTCCTTGTCCTTTCTAAAATGCTGGGGAGTGGTGGAGGACCACTACCTCCAAGTTGCAAGCGTATCTATCGTTCTCCAACTATTCTCATCTTCAAAGTACGAAAACCCTGGTTTTGGCCTTTATGCCTTACATTTCAGTCATCCAAATCAGTCCTTCTCGTGAAATGAAAAAAAAAAATCAATTTTACCTTCCAACTTAGTTAGTGAGAATCGACTCCTATGTCATGGTATTTCCTATGAAAAAGGACTTATTTGATTAGAAAAAAATTGATACATTTTTTACCATTGATTTTTTCATTGGCAGAAAAACTATACACATGCTGGATTTGGGCAGTCCAAAAGCCTATTAAGTGCACAATGTAGATCGGTAGTTAGATTTATCAAAAAAACAAAAAAAAAGGGTTTTGCTAGGTCGACTATAGGTAAAATAGATTGTAGCAATCTCTCTCTCTCTCTCTCTCTCTCTCTCTCTCTACATGATGTATAAAAATCTGTTTAAAATGTTCTACACTATTGTTTTAAAATATGACATTGCCTTTTCTCTCTCAAAAAATAAATAGTGTTTTAAAATACGACTTTATGCTATCTTTTCATATGGGTATGCATGGTTGAGCTTTGGTATGTCATGGGCTTAGGGTACGATTGAATGGTTACTGTTTCAAGAGTTTTATACTTTATGCTTTGATCCTTGTTACACTAATTTAAGTCATTTCCTCCCCCCCTTTAAAAATGTAGGTCCAAAGTTGATTATGAAATCTCAATGAGCTATGGATTTGGACAAAAGAGAATAAAAATCTTGATGGTACTTGTCTGTCCATGGATTTCTTTTCGTATTTGATTAAACTAACATTTACAATAATTTTTTTTTAAATAATTCTGCAGTATAACGTGTGCAACGTGCCTATGTCTTGATCAGGAGAGGGTGGTGTATGTTCGCCCCTGATGATTCATTGAATCCCACGTCTGTGTTCGGGGCTTTGAATGAGCACCACTTATACAAGCACATGGGGCTCGTATTCCCGTGTATGTTGACATAACTTTGCATCGGACTCTGGTGTTGTTGCAAAGACTTAAGTACCCTTTCTTGTTATTCTTCTCATAAAGTGATGGTTTGAGAAAATAACAAAAATGCCCTTCATTCAAAAAAGAAAAAACAAACAGTTCAAAAAAAGGACAAACATGTCTTCCATCCAGAAAGTCGAGGATGATGTTGACTCTTCAAAGTCTTCTTCTTCTTTCTTTGTTCAAAAAAAGGACAAACATGTCCTCCATCCAGAAAGTCGAGGATGATGTTGACTCTTCAAAGTCTTCTTCTTTCTCTGTTCAAAAAAAGGACAAACATGTCCTTTATCCAGAAAGTCGAGGATGATGTTGACTCTTCAAAGTCTTCTTCTTCTTTCTCCGTAAAACACTGTAAAACACACACACTCTCTAGAGAAGAAATCAAGGGAAGCAAAGAGTTTTTCCTGGAGAAGGCCATGAACATCAACCCTCTCACTCTCTCTCCCTTCTCTCTCTACTTCTGTGCACATCCAACCGACGATCCTACATTGCTCCATTGTCATCTTCTTCTTCTTCCTTCTTCGTAAAACACTTTAAAACCCTCTTTCTCTCTAGAGAAGAAATCAAGGGAGGTAAAGAGTTCCTCCTGGAGAAGGCCATGAACACCAACCCTCTCACTCTCTCTCCCTTCTCTCTCTACTTATGTGCCTGATTTAAAGTTTTTGCCTTTACACCAACCCTCTCACTCTCTCTTCCGCAAATCGTTATAGCGATTTGTAGTGTCTTTCGTAAATCGCTATAGCGATTTGTAGTGTTATTCAGTAAGCAAATCGCTGTAAATCGCTACCCGAATTAGGATCAACTTGTCAGGGTCATATCTCCCTAACCGGAGATCATATTCCAAATCCGTAAAAAGTGGTGTCTTCGTTATTGATTCTAGTTTATTTCTGTAAATTTTCAGCGATTTCTATTGTCATTTCATTCCCATTTTAACTTCAACGATACATTACAACAACAATCATAAAAAAAAGATTGCCCAAGCTAAGAGTCTTGAGAGAGTAGAGGAGGGCCTCACCACCCACCGAACAACAAAAAATACAACGAATCAACTTCAAGTGCAGTAAGGACCAAGAGTCGAATAAATTTAGAGGCAGCTCATCAGTAAGGACCCACAACAGTCAATGTGCAGGTCAGTCGGTGCTTGATGGAGCAATGTAGGATCTTCTGATGGATGTGCACAGAAGCAGAAATAGAAGGGAGAGAGAGAGTGAGAGGGTTGATGAGCCCCCGAACCCCCCCCTCCTGTAAGGGCAAAAGGCCATGAACACGCTGGGAGGAGCCCTCAGACCCCCCTTCTGTAAGGGTAAAAACTCTGAATCAGACTCCATAACTCTTCAAGTTGAATGATGCTACCCACACTGGGAGGAGCTCTCAGACCCCCCTTTCTGTAAGGGTAAAAACTCTAAATCAGACTCTACAACTCTTCAAGTTGAATGATGCTACCCACGCTGGGAGGAGCCTCCAGACCCCTCTCTTGTAAGGGTAAAAACTCTGAATCAGGATTTACAACTCATTTAGTTGAATGATGCTACCCACGTTGGGATGAGCCCCCAAACCCTCCTCCTGTAAGGGTAAAAACTCTGAATCAGGCTCCACAACAGTCAATGTGCATGTCAGTCGGTGCTTGATGGAGCAATGTATGATCTTCTAATGGATGTGCACAGAAGCATAAATAGAAGGGAGAGAGAGTGAGAGTTGAATGATGCTACCCACGCTGGGATGAGCCCCCAAACCCTCCTCCTGTAAGGGTAAAAACTCTGAATCAGGCTCCACAACAGTCAATGTGCAGGTCAGTCGGTGCTTGATGGAGCAATGTATGATCTTCTAATGGATGTGCACAGAAGCAGAAATAGAAGAGAGAGAGAGAGAGTGAGAGGGTTGATGTTCGTGGCCTCCTCCAGGGGAGATTTCTTTCTCGGATAATCCTGCAGTGCGGAGACTGGATCTTAAATAATCATCTTCAGGGAACTTAAGTCTTTACAACCACTCCTTTTCAAGAATCGTCATTTTTTTTGCACCAATGGAGGAGAGGGTACTTAAGTCTTTGCAATCGCATCAAACTCCAACGCTAATTAATGCTGACAAACATGGGGATACGAGATGCACATGCTTACATACGTGGTGCTCTTTGGGACCCCCGAACATGAGATGTAGCTAACTGCCCTGTTTGGGGGGGGGGAAACATATAACCTGCTTTGCTTGATCAGGCTCATATGGACATTTCGGTTTCTTTTTTTGTTTTTTTCTAGTGAGAGGAAAAACCACTTTTTTATGAGGATCATTGGCAGGAAATTGTGTATATTATCGATTTTTTAAGATATGTCAGTAAAACCCTTAGGGTACCCTGTTTAAGGATGTAAATTGTTTAAATTCGGGTTGGATGCAGCCACTAATAGGATGTTGGATAAACAGATTTGAATTCAGATTCGGATCTCGATAGTGAAAAACACAACAAATTCAAGTTTTTACATGTAAGCGGATTTCAATATCCATCAAATCATGATATTCGTAAGGTTCGATAGCAACAAATCAAAATCATATCTGCATCCAATTATAATCGAAGATGGTTTTGGCTTACCAAATCTAACTAAGTAGAGTCGGATTTCGGTCGAATATCATATAAAATAAAATCTAATCTGTTGACATCCCTACCCTCTTGCCCGTTATGATGCTCTCCTCTTTGCTTCAGCACGACGGCCACAGGCTCCCACCCTGGGTCCAAATATGAAATGCGAGACAAGTTTCGGACAATTGCATCTGCTATGTGATTTGGAATCTCATGCAAATGAGAGAACAAATCTCATTTGTGCAGCTAACCAAACATGTGATTTGGAATCTCATGCAAATGAAAGAATGAATCTCATTTTGCACAACTAAACAAACATATCTCATGCAAATAAGAGAAGAAAATCACATTGGAAGAGAATCTCATGTCATTCCAAATCACATGGTGGAATATGTGATTTGAATATGACTTCAAATCACATTGATTCCTATTACATATTTTAAAATGTGTCCCTTTGCAACCAAAGCCATTTTTATATAGCCTTCTTGACTAAGATTAGGTTTTGGTTTAATTCTTGATTAAGAAAAGGGTTTATTTAAAATCTGACTTGTTTATACCACATCTGACCTATACATGGACCCATCAACCTACATGGGTCCACAATTTTGGTCATACCCAAGCCCAAACCTGAACTTGAATCAAATTGTTTTGGGTCTGGGTTTAATTAATTTGTATATCTGATTAAAAAGGGCATGTTTAACATGACTCATTCATACTTGACCAGACTTACACTCATCACATTAACCTAAATGTGTGTTTCTATAATTGCAGTCATATCCAGACGTGGACCTGAACCTAAATTAAATTAGATCGAGTTTGAATTCAGCTTTTAGACTGATTTTAAAAACCTGTCCGGAACCCAACCCGAACTATCCTAGTTACACGCCCACATACCAAGTCAAAATGAATGATGATTCATGATTGGGATGATCATGTGGTGAACTCAATGGATACGCATGAGGGTGGTGATGACACAAAGTAAAGGATCCGATTACTAGGTATCCAAATCCAATGCCCACAAGGGCTACACTCATATGGTAGGGGTGACTTTTGAATGTCACATAGTTGACGGGATGTCACAAGCATAGTGACAAAAGTTAAAAACGGCAAAATCTCGGCAGTCAAAAAACTTGAGAGATTTTGAAAATTTTCATAAATCTTGCATTTTTTGGGGAAAATCTCGGGAATAAAAAATAAATTTTAAAATATAAAAAATAATTTATATAAGAAAATATAAATAAAACATTTAAAAATAAAAATCTCAGGGGTTTTCAAGATAAATATCTTTTAAAAATATAAATATCGCGATATTTGTCACGGTTTGAAAATCTTGTGAGAAATTATCGTTTCAAACTTTCAAGCAATTTCTTATGATATATCGGCGAGATTTTTTATAAATCTCGCGATATTTGTCACAGAGGTCACAAGTTTGAAACCCATGGGTGGCGTCCCTTAAGTAAATGTCGAAGCTGGGTGTAGTCCCCAGCTATATATGTTACAGTTTTGGCTGAGTGTCTCTGGTGACACAAGCAGGACAAGGACACATACAATGTTATTTTAATATTTTTAAAATAATGTTTTATTGTATTTCATTTTTATTTCAATAAAAAGATATTTTAATGTTAAAATATCAATAAATAGTTTTTTATTGATTAAAAAATTAAAAAAATCATGTCCTTGTGTCCCAATTTTGATTTTTTTTTTTCTAAATTTTTGAGTCGAATCCAAATCACGCAGCCTTGAGTCCATGAATCATTATAACATAGCTCCCCGGTGGGCAGGAGGGACCTCAAGGGTTTTACCAACCAGGGGTAAGACCCATGTGCGGTCAGTAATGGAGGGTTTTTTTCTCTTGGATTATCCAAAAGGAGAAGGCATCCAAATCCATAACATCATGATGTGATGTGTATATGGGTGCACCATCATCCGCATACACACACTGCTTTGTGGCTCTCCACTTGGTTAGGCTGGTCATAAATTTGATTTTAGCGTTTCATGTTTGCAGATAGCAGCTGGTCGTTTGGATCAGCTCCGAGCATGAACATGGCAAGCTCGGCTAGTATAGGCTCATTTTACTTATTATATATGTATATATTTTATATTTTATATACATATTATATATGTAATATGCAGAGCCGAACCTGTAAAGAGGCCAATGAGGCTTGGGCCTCAGGGCCCAAAAAAAATTTAGGGGCCCATTTTTAAGGCCCGAGCTCCCCCCATTTGTTTAGAAAAGGAACAATCAATTCTTTTAGGAATCAATTCTTTTTCCAATTTACTAGTCCCTATAATGGATCCGAGCTAAAATGTCCAGATATTAAAAGAACCTACTTTTTTTGGCGATAGTGTACGACTGTGTTGTATGATATGTATAGATGCAATGCAATGATCTATATGTTACGGTATCATAAGATATGATCATAAATATTGTCATTTTTATGACATTTTTTACCACATTGCTTCAAAGTAATTTGTTTTTCATTTTCTTTTTCACCTACAATCTCTAGCATCACGTCTCCTTGATATTTTATTTGACCAAATTTTCATCTTTCTTCTCTTGATGATTTTTGGCTCCTGTATGTTGGGCATATTGTTTCTCAAATTAGACCTTCCTTACATGCTGTGTTTCTTTTCTAATGTTCTCTTGTTTTAGAACTTTCTTTGTCCTTTGAGGAGTTTGCACCACTGACCACTCATTTCTCCATTTATTTTTTCCCTACCCTCACCATCTTTCTTGATTTCTCGTGTTCTTTTAGTCAATTTTCCACCATTAGGTTCTATTGGTCTGTGCCCATTTGCGTGCTTACATGGCTTTTTACTTGCTATTGATTTTTTTTTTTATTCTTTTTTTCTTGAAAAAGGCAATTCTTCTGGTTAATTTTGCCACCACCATGCACTTTTTTCTTCATGTTTTACAGTTCTTATAAATTTAAGGGAAATTGTCAATAAAAATTTACCATTTTACTCTTTGGAATGTGTTGTGTATGTTCATGGTGCTACCGTGTTGCCATAAGGGTGGTTCCCATCTGTGGTGGAATTGAAAAGAGTCTCCATTTGATCTTCTGAGAAACCAAATGGGTTGGTGCTGAAACCAAATATTAGTTTGTTTTTTCCATATTCAGAGGATTTGTGCATGAAATCTCCCTCTTTGACCATTGTGGGGAGTTTCACATTCGCTCCCGGAGTTTCCCATTTTCCAGTGTCATGGATGAAGCTAAGAAACTAGCAAGTGACATGAGGTTTGAACCTAAATTTCGAGAAAAATGCATAACCCGAAGAAAGAAACAGTTTGATGAAAGTGGCAGTGACGATGTAATACTATCAAGTGAAGAATCTTTTAGAGTAGAATATTTTCTGTTTATAATTGATCAAGCTCGATCTTTCCTTCAACTCCGGTTTGAACAATTTAAACAATATGAAGAGACTTGGATTTTTGTAAAACTTAGAGAAGTTGAAGACTGAAGCCGATCCCTTAAATAGCTTAAAGAAGTATTGTGAGAAGCTTGATAAATTTTTAAGTCATGATGGACGTTCAAATATTGATGGTTATGATTTATCTACAGAGTTGATGACCCTGATGTGTTATTTAACCACTGAAAGAACGGCAATTGATGTACTATGTTATTTGGCGAAACTGAATGGTTTATTCTCAAATGCTTATATTGCTTATAAGATTTTGCTAACAATACTAGTTACCGTTGCATCATCGAAAAGAAGTTTCTCAAAATTGAAGTTAATCAAGAATTATATTGGATCAATTATGTCTCAGGACAGATTGAATGGATTGGCTATGTTGTCAATTGAGAAAGAAATGGTTGAACAACTTAATTATACTGATTTGATAAATATTTTTGCATCTAAAACAGCTAGATGAGTAGTGTTTAAGTAGTTTATATAAATATTTTAGACATTGTTATTTGATATAATATAAATATTTAGAATATCATATTTGTTTAGTAAAAATATAAATCTTATCATTATTTGAACTCAGGTTGTGTCTTATTCTCTTGACTTTCTTGTTTCACTGTAATTTCTAATTTCTGTTAGCAGTTAATTTTTGTTAATTAATTACTATTAATTATTGTTAGTTAATTTCTGTTAATTGATGTTATTGCTAGTTAAATATAAAAATAATATAAATATTTGTATTAGTTAATCTCTATTAATTAATGTTGAACAACTTGATTAAACTGATTTGATAACTATTTTTGCCTCTAAAACAATCAGACGAGTATTGTTTAGGTAGTTTATATAAATATTTTATACATTTTTATTTAATATAATATAAATATTTGGAATATTATATTTGTTTAATGTGAATGCAAATTTTATTGTTATTTTGATTCTTTAAAAAAAAATGGAGGCGCTGCCCCCCCCGAACTCCTACTATTAATAGGGGGGCCATTTTTTCCCTCCGCCTCAGGCCCCATAAAACACAGGTACGGCTCTGGTAATATGCATATTATATAGTTTTTATATATGTATTATACATCTATTATATCTATTATATATATTATCAAGCTTTAAAAAACATAAAAAAAAATATTCTTTTTTAAAAAACGAGCCAGCACATGTTCGGATTATAAAGCTCTGCTCATTACCAGCTCGGGCTCAGCTTGGCTCATGACGGGATCATGAGCGGAGCTCGAGCTGGGTATAGTATACCCTTAAATAACTGAACCCAAACAACCCAAGATCAGTTGGACAAAGTGTTGGAAACAGTGACTTTGTGTTCACTGGCTGGGTTTTAATCTTGAATTAAGTTCCTTTTTTTTAAAGGCAAGCTGGGGTTAACCATTGGGTTTTGAACCTGCAACGTCTCAACACAAGGTGACGTGCACTAGCTGCTTCTAACAGACAAGCGGAGCTCCTGTTGGTACTTGAACTAAGATCCTTACCAAACCCAAAGTTAGCAATATGTGAACGGGCAAAAATTTGTTAAATAAATGAACGCACAATTAAAAAGGTCTGGAAGTCAAAATTAGGGATGCAAATGTGTCGGATCCAGGATGGAGGTTTTGCAAATTTTGGCTGTTTATGATCCAATTTCCATCAGAATCTTCATGTATTTAGCTGTTTTGGATCCCAATAGTTTACATCCCTAGTCAAAATTAAGTCATAGTAATTCATCAATTGAGTCACTCTGATATGAATCCAACATGACGAGTTCCTATTAAATTCGTCTTTGTTTGGGATGCTGATATAAAATCAGGAGCAATATGCGTGACCCAAGTTAGGATCCAGATCCAGCCATAAAGATTCAAATCTATTTTGTTGATGGAAGCATGTGGATCCGCTCTTGTTCTTTCTTTCTTTCTTTCTTTCTTTCTTTTTTGAAAGGTGAGCTGAGGTTAGGCGGACCCCTACCAGAACAACAGCCACCCCATGTGGCAGAGGGATTCGACCCTAGGCCTTCAGCTTGACACAAGACCCCGCTTACCACATGGGATACCACCTCAGTGGGTAGGATCCGTTCTTGTTCCAGGATTCAGTATTTATTAGAGTTTGATTGTTTTGAAACCCCGGTTTTCCTTTGTTATCTTGCATTTTTATCATAAATAACTGATTAATTATTCAGTTAATTCACAGTTATTGCCAGCTTGAACTCTTTTTAATGGTATTAGATCTGCAAGATTTAGAAATGAACTTCTTTTTGTTTGCATTGAACACACACTTTAAAGGGCTAAAATAAAGTTTTACTATCAATAGATAAAAAATGCACAAAAAGTTACAAGTCGTGTGTCCTCATGTCGTGTTGCCTTTGCATACTATTTTTAATAAAAAAAATTGCACAAAAATGGCGTGTTTCTCTTTTTAGTTGTGTCCTTATGACATAGGTTAGCAATGAGCATGGAGAGTTGTTTCCGACTTGTCTCAAGAAAGAATCAGGTCTCACAATCAACGTTGTTAAAATAAAATGAATGGGCACTTCATCGATTTGGAATTCATTTTCACCAAATCCAAACACAATACATCGTGGTTGAGCATGGCAATATATATATATATATATATATATATATATATATATATATATATATATATGGGTCGATGCTAAACCACATCCTAAATATGTTTTTTCGAGCTCTTTTTATTTTATTTTTAAATTCTGACCATGCAGATGTGATCTATGTACTTGATTTTTTAAGGATCAGCTCCTGAAGCGTTTGATTCCAACACATGAGTGGATTTTTATAAAGTTTAAAAAATCAATGGTTCAAAATCTTTGTAAATTTTTTAGGCTCCAAACATCATTTTTTTCATCAAAAACACATGATGCAGGTGTGAATTCTTAATAAATCGACCATCCCCAACACATTTATATGGCAGAAACTGCATAAAAATCATCGGAGAAGTTGAAAAACACATTTGGCATGCAATTTAGCACCAAATGAGTTTAACAAGGACCCATTACTCTCTCTCTCTCTAGAGAGAGTGTGTGTGTGTGAGAGAGTAAGGGGTTGGTGCTTAATGATACATGCTTAATAATATGTATCTCTCTTTCTTTCAGCCTTTTTTTTATTTTATTTTTAAATTCTATATATATATATATGTATATAAATATATACATACGTGTATAAAGAGAGAGAGGGGTAGGTGGTTAATGAAATATGCTTAATGATACACCCTTAATAATATATACGTCTCTCTGTCTCTTTCAGCTTTTTTATTTTACTTTTAAATTCTGTTCGTAGAGATGTGATCTATGTACTTGATTTTATAGGGATTAGCTCTTGAAGGGATTGATTCTGACACATGAGTGAGTTTTTATAAGGTTAAAAAAAATCAAGGGTCCAAAATATCTGCAAATATTTTAGGCTCCAACATATCATTTTTTTTCACTGAAAACGCCTGATCCAGGTGTGGGATTCCTCATAAATCGACCATGCCCGACACATTTATGGGGTCGGAACTGCAAAAAAAAACACCAAAAGGGAAGAAAAAACCATTTATCACGTATCATTTCGCACCTAACGTGTGAGCAGCTACCAATTTCTCTCTCTCTCTCTCACAGCTTGGGCTCAGCTCATGATATTGCGATGAGTCGAGCCAAACCCCATCTTGCTGCAAGCTGATCATGAACTTACTCGTTTTCCAGAAAAAGTTTGTTTTGAACTGTTTTTTCATAATTTAATATAATGTATAATATATCTATACAACATGTAATATATAAATGTGTAGCATATGTTAGTGAGCCTAAAAGAGTCGACCTTCCCTTGTTCATACTGGGCTAGGATACCTAAACGAGCTGGCATATCTGGCGGAACCCAGTTCTGGAGTCGAGCTGAGCCGAACAGCGAGCTGCTTGTAACGTTTCTCAATCCTAGCTGGGGGAGATGCCCCTCTCCAATTCTCATTCATCAAAAAAATAAAAGTATATTACATATCACTGCATTAGGCTTCTACTTTGAAGGATTAGACTTTTTGTTTTTTATAGGCAAGTTGGGGTTAAGCAGACCCCTACCAGATATCTCTTAATCCCCATGTGGGGGAGGGATTCGAACCTGGGCCTTCAGCATGGCACAGGACCCCGCTTACCACCTGGGATACCACCTGGGTGGTTTGAAGGTTTAGACTTCCATTAGAATGATGCATGTATAAATAGATGAATAAAAAAAAGACATCACACAAGACTGGGCTAAGCAGTCTATTGTAAACGGACTGAACGTCTAAATTTGTATTACTCTCTCCAATAACTACGCCTGCCTCTTCCTTCTAGCTCCATGTTTAGCAAGAGAAACTGACTCTGTTTGCCTGAGATGATATTTGTTAAATGCATTCAACAATTTGGACTTCCAGTAGCAATATATATATATATATATATATATATATATATATATATATATATATATATATATATATATATATATATATATATATATATATATATTACTACCATGTCTACCTACTAAAGTTGTAGCCACAAACCCATGTTGCTATCATGGTAAGCACCAACCCTTATGTGAAAATCAGACCATATATATGTAACTAGGGCTGGTAAATGAGCTGAATGAACCGAACAGTGCATGTTCGGGCTCGGCTGGACTGGGCTTGTGGCTTGGCTCATGTTCGTGTTTAGCCAAGCCAAGCTTGTGATTCACTCATCCCTAAATGAAACGAGTCTAACACGAGCTGGCTCATGTAAAAATATTTCATATTTTTTAAGAATTGATATATTTTCATATATTATACTTAAAATGTATATGTTTGTTATATATTACACTTAATAGTTCATATTTTATATATATTTTCCATTCATTATTCTCTTTTTATATATATTTTATGCATTCTTCTTTGTATGTATTACACTTAAAATATATATTGTTTATAATATATATTTTATCTATACGTCGAACACCCTGTGTCCGTGCTCAACTCTTTTAAGCTAAACGAGCTGCTCGTGGCTCGGCTTGCTATACGAACCGATCACAAACAAGTTCTTGACGAGACGAAACACAAGCTGCTCGGTTTGTTTACCAGCCCTATATGTAACTGACTTGGATGTCAGCATATATTTATGTATTTATTGATCTGAATCATAGTAGCCAAACTTGTCCTCGGCAATTCCTTGGAAAGCGTCTTCATTGGCAAATCATGATTAATCGGCAAAAAAAAAAACCGGTCAAACTCGGTGTTTGGATTCCTCATCAATTTGTGATTAATTGGCGTGATTAAATGACAAAAAAAATTGTCTTCACATTTTAACAGTAAAACAACAAAATTAAAATAATAAATTACAAGGGTAACTAATCCAAAGATCTCATAATCTATTAATGTTCATTTGTTCAGTAAATAGTTCAACAAAAGAAAAAAAGAAAAACTAATCATTTAAAGATCCTAACAGCAGCAGTAGCAGTAGAACAATAACAAAGCAACATCTAAAGCATATAAATAGAGTGTGAAACATAACCAAGGCATGCGAGCATGATCGATACCATCACCTGGTGCCAGTCGGCAATAACTTGTGAATTTTTTTTGGTGGTGAATACAGCATGAAGAGTATGACATTCTGAGTAAACTGAGCCTATTTTATTCTCACTATTTTGCCTAATGAACTTAAATGTGTAGAGTTTGAAAGCAGTCCGATTGAAGCCTCAGGAAAAAAAAGTATGCACAACTATGAATCACCAGTCTAATTGAATACGAATGCTTTGCATTAAGATCCACACATGATTCGAAATCTGGATTGTTCCTTACTTCAGCAGGGGGACAACATTGACAATGCAAATATAGGGTAGCTCAACTGATAGTAGAGATGACCCTATAAGTGCAGCTAGCCTGCTCAATTTTCTTCATCCTCTACCAAGATTTATATAATTAACTTATACATGATTTCTGGTTTAGCTCTTCAAGTTTCAGTAACTCATAATATTAAAAGAAAGCATTTCAAATGCACAAAAAATAAATAATGTCGTTTTGATGTTGGAATATATTTGTTTGGTTATATGATGTTTATAATTTGCAAAGAAAGTAAAGAGAAGATTCAAAAGATTGTGTCTTGATTGATTTTGAGTGTCCATTGAATGTCCTTAATTAGCTACCATCCTTATGAATGGATCACATGCACTTCGCAATTCCCGAATTATTGTTTAGGAAGTTCATACCATCCATATATAGTGTTTTGATCTAAGATTTCAATTGTTTCATGTTTCAACAATAGCATATTGCTCCATGGGGCAAAGGTCCAAAATATGGAATAGACAAGTGTTTCCATGACTCTACCACCCGATCCATTCTGTTCGACTTAATCTCTCTTTCATGGCCACATATCTTTCCAGCTAAAGAATGAAAAATCTTTCTCATGAATCAAATGTTTCATTTCCTTAAGGAAAAGTCATCTCTTTTTCAACAATGTCTTTGTCATTTGATCTAATAGTGTTCCATTATTAGATAGAACAATTTTGATAAATATTGATAACTCTCGAATAGAGTATTAGAACTCACACATCTACACATAGATCATATTTAAATTTAGACTTGGATATAAAATAACTTGAACTGGATCCACATGAAAGTCCACTTAAATAGTGGTTTGGGTCAGATCCATCATTAGCATTTATTAAAAATATTTTCTCCACGCATTTGTTGGAAGCTTGAAAGTGGATGGGTGGCTGATATTAACCTATTAAAAGATGTGAATATGATTAATGTCTTACTCTAACGCCCCAAAATTATATCGATTTTTTTTTAAACACCAATAACATAGCGGAATAAAATCTTTTGAAATCCGATGCAACTTTAGGTGGGTTACAATAACTCAACTCCACATACACTAAAACTAAGCATTAACTTTCAAATTAATATCACTCCATGCTTAAATAATTCAGAGTTTATATTTCAATATTAAAAGATAAATCAATCCAAAAATTAATATTTATTCTCCGAGAAAGAAGAACATGATCATCTGCCTCACGTTGTCGAGCAATCCTCCATCACCCAACCTAAGTGTTACTTGTAAAATATTAAAATAGGAGCATCAAACTACAACCCCAGTAGGTTACACCCACCATATAAACACAAATATCTCTCAAAGCAAGAAATAGACATTAACACAATTGAATATATCAATTAAAACATGCAACATACTACATCAAGACAAGCATAAATATATTATCACAAGTAATCATGCTTGCAATTAATTTTCAAATATGTAAGCTACAATACACAAATCCAAAGTAAATCAATAACTTCATGCACGTCTTAAAACCAATGATTCCACACTTAATAATTTTTTAAACTTTTCTAGCCCTAAAGGTACACTCTCATGTTCCTAACTCTAATTCAACCAATCCAATGAGGTGTCTGTTATGCTATGTATTTTATTAGCCTCATTGATTAGAAGAATCTATAAACTCCTTTTGAAGTTTTCACTAGAATAGTCTGTGACTAAGAGAATCTTCCAGTAGTCCATACAGAATCGATTTTTACTCTGCAAAGATTCAGGACATACCACCTAGGCCACATGGTAGTCTGACCCCATACGATTAGAGACTGGGGACCAACGAAGATGCCTAGCTTTCAAAAATGACAATGGTCAACTGATCGTGTGTACCACCACTCTCTCCAAAGTGGTCCCAGGTTTGAATGGGTTATGTACTTATTAGGCTCATGAATTAATTTTAAGTACTCTGAGCACATAGGCTCGCTAGCCCAATCTCTACTCAAGGTGCTTTTATAACAAAAAGTTGTTTTAATACACTCAAACAGCTCGAAGTTCAAACCCCATCTCTGGGTGACTTTGAGCACGACCTCCTTGAGGCAATTATATGATTATGTGTATGGTTGTCCAGTCTTTTATGTTCTTGGTGCTTCACAGGCACCCATGAATTCCATCGAACCTAGACTCACTCATGAGCCATATTCATGTTCATACCACACATTCTTTATTATCAAACATACATCATATCATATGCGCACATGTCTACACAAAGGTTGCATACACAATTAAATCCTGATCATGCCCCACTCAACAAACATTGTGTGCATCTATTTATTTTTTTCACAGTTCACGCCTTATGATGCATAGTGCTCACTAACACATTTAACATATACATGTTTATCAATCTTGGTTGAACATACAATGCATTCCATAATCAATTTTAAGCATCCATAACATGCTACAATAATATAGAAAACAACTAGATATTAACACATGGTAATTATGTAATTCAGGTCACTATTAACCTGATTTTAGAAAATCCACTGAGACTCACAGAGATTGGATTTAACTCTAAAAATTTAACTGAGATTGTCCCAACATGTCAGAGACACAACTCAAGAAACAAAACATTAAAATTAGTTTTAATAAAATCAAGAAAATTCTGAGACTGAACCCTATTCAGGAAATTTTATAAACCAGTTTCTATAATCTGCAGAAAATCCTCCAACTTTGAGAATTTTTTGGGACTTATTATTAACTCTTTTTGAAAAACTCTTTGTACCAAGTCTTCCTCTATACGTGAACTCTCGCCCAGAGTTTTCACATAATTAAATAAGCCATTTTGAATAGGTTTTCTTAACTGTCAAAATAATTAGTCAGAATATCCTTGTAACAAGAGCCAGAAAATATTGTTTGTTACAGAGGTCATAACCCTATGAAAACAGACTCAATCAGGATAAAATAAGAGACTAAAGTCAAGCCCCGGATGTGCAGAATATCCCACTTTTTTATTTATTATTTTTTGATTCAAATTCTAAAAGATATAGATTTTTTCTTAAAACTTGTCAGGTTAAAATCGGGACAGTTTCACTGTCAGTTCTTCTGTCAGGGCAGAAAACTTATGTCATATTGCAGAGGTCATTTTGGTCTCAAAACTTACTCAAATAAAATAAATAAGGGCTCTAAAATCAAGGTCATTTTGGTCTCAAAACTTACTCAAATAAAATAAATAAGGGCTCTAAAATCAAGCCCCGAATATGTAGAATACGATAGCGTCCTTATTTGTATTTATTGAACCTGAAATATGTTAGGTCCAAAACATGAACAACATAACATAAATTTAAATATACAAATCCTTCATTAATCTGTTAAGCATAGCATAAAAATTAATCTAACATAATTATTACTTAAACTAACATGATCTTAGTAAAATACAACTATTAATCATAAATTTATTATACTAAATTACATGATTTTGAGCACTACTCATTCATGATTTATGGAAATAGCACAAAAAATCAATTTAGGCATGCTTCTTGACAAAATCTTAATCAATTAATCAAACAACCACTAATCACATACTAACATGATTTGTAACATAAATTTACATATCTAAACAACCTAAATATGCTTCTTTTTCATAGATTAAAACTACATATTCAACTAGACAAACCGATTTCACTAAAATGCTTTTCAAAAATCGGTTTTGCATAAAATATACTTTGGTGATGTATTTTTACCAAAAATGTTTCTAAAACTTACGTAAAACCAATTTTTTATTCACTCTAAGATCTGATATACCTTGGATCATATTTGAAAATTGATCCTACGTATATTCTATGCATTGGGATCAATTTATGCCTATGAGATAGGTGAACTTACCTCGTTTGGTGTTTCGAATCGGTAAAAACCTTTGTCTCCCATCTTGGATTTGCCAACACGGGTCATCAAGCTTGGCTACAACCTCCAATGACTGCTGGACCAGCCTCCACCAAGAAAAAGAAGGAGAAGAAGAAGAAGAAAAGTTGGCCAGTTTTTTCTAGTTCTCTCCCTCTCTTCCTCTCACAACCTCTTTTTCTCTCAAAATCTCTCTCTCTCTTTCTCAAAAATGGGTTGAGCAAGGATTTATAAAACCCTTACTTAGGTTTGGAAAATAAGGAGGAAGGAGGGTGGGTTGTGACCCCTCCTTACTCTTTCCAAAGAAACAAGGCAAGAAATACTTGCCGATTTGCTTGTCTTTTTTTCTTGCTTTTATTTTTTCTTTCCTTTCTATTTTTCTTTTTAGCTTTGGCCAGGGGTAGGGATGCCCCATGTGGTCCCTTCCCAGCTCTAACTTGGCTGGCTAGAGTCCTCTGACTCTTGATTCAAGCCAAGTCAAGGCCTACCATTTTTTTTGGTAAGTTTTGATTTAGCCATTTTTTTTTTCAAAATTTCTTTTAGATTTTTTTTCTTAAATTTGACTTGAACTTGCTTTATGAAAAGCATGTCCAGAAAGGATGTGGGCGCATCTAGGTGACATCCCACCCCTACTTCCTAATTAAATAATTTAATTAATTATTAATTAATTTCCAAAAACCTTAAATTGTCCATATGGGGTTTTAAAATTCCAAATTAATTCCAAATGCAAATCAAACCCAAATTTGAAATTAAAATTTGTTTGGAATTCAAATCCACATCAAATTAAAATTTTAATCTAGCTAGAATCTCATTTTGAGTCAATGTACCACATAAACTATAATTCTCAAGCATATTTAAATAAATAAAAGTCATATTCAGGATAATAAATTATCTTTATTTATTTAAGTAATTATCAAAATTTTGTGGTTATTACACTTACTGTCTTAGGTCCAATCCTCTTAGGTGCATTCTTTTGAATCCTTAGGATTGTAGCTCTATTTGGGAGCCCGAGGGAGAAATGGTATTTATTGAGGGTTTAATTAATACCACCTACCCTTACAGGTGTTTGGGAACCCTATTTTGAGAGATGGGAATGGTGGTGAGAGCGGAGAAGAAGGTGGAGATTGGGGGTGTCAACTGGCCTAGTTTACCTGGTCCCAACCCGAACTAAACTCTATAGGGTCTAGGTATGGTGATAAATAATAAGACCTGAGTCTGTATTGGAAGGTTCAATTAATACATGGACATGGGTATAGTTTGTGAAATTTTATACCATACTCATAACTGACCTGTAATATATGCAAAATTTTTGGCAATTATTTAAATAAATAAAGATGATTTATTATCTAAAATATAAATTTTATTTATTTAAAAATACCTATAAATTATAATTTATGTGGTATATTGATTCAAAATGAAATTCCAAGTCAATTAGAATTTTATCCAAAGTTTAAATGGAATTTGAATTTAATCCGGAGTTAAAATTATGTAAATTAGGATTTAAATTAAATTTGGGTTTGGAATTAATTTTACTTAAATTCGGATTTAGTATATAGGTTTGGATCCTAATTAGGTTTAAAAAATTTATTGGATTTAGATTTGGATGAAATCCAAGACTTAATGCGGATCTAAGATCTGATTTAGAAATATTGGATTTTTCTCAAAAAAATTAATAAATATATTAATTAATTTAATTAAGCAAGTTAACCAAGAAGGGTGGAAGCACCCTAGGTGGGTCCATACCCTCTTGACTGGACCTTAGTTTCCAAAAACCAAAGAGAGAAAGAAAGAAGGAAGAAGGAAAAAAATACACAAAAAAACAAGTTTTGAAATAGCTTGTTTGAGGTTTTTGGAAAGAATAAAGAGACAAGGAAAGGGCATCGATCAACCTTTTTTCCCTAGCCATTTGGGCTACTAAGGCAAACCCAAGGACTTGCCTTAGCAAGTGCCAAACTTCTTTAAAAGGGGGGAGCCAAGGAGGGTGTCCCACCCTCTCTCTCTCTCTATTTTTTTTCTCTCACTCCCTCTTCCTCTCTCTTAGTATTTCATCTTCTTCAAACTTTAGAGGATATTCTAGAAGCTATTGGAGCTACAATTGTAGGTTACATCAAGTAGAGAATACATTCAATCCGTCAGAACTCGCCTTCAAGGTAGGTACCTCTATCGTATAGGCTCGAAAGTAGATTTGGGGTACGTAAAGAATGCAAAATCAAGATCAATGGTGATCCATAATGAATCAGCCATAGATCTTGTATTAGAGAGGTTTTAAATGTCTAAACTTGACATACCTTATGCTGATATGTTTCAAAAATACCAATTTCTTTGAAAACAAGATCTGCTTCGGGGTTTTACCAAAATCAATTTTTGGGAAAAATCATGTAGTTTTGTAGGTTAGATGCAAATCAGTTTTTAATATGCATATTTACGGATTTATATGCATGATTGGATGAATTAAGATGTTGAAAGTGATGAGTATGATGTTTTAATAAATCTGTAATAAAATTGGTTTTATTAAATTCCATGATGGTTTATGAAAATAGTGTTTATCCAAAGATGTGCTTAGATCTTGGTAAGGACATGATTTTGGTTATGTGTTAATGTATGAATCAATTTCTATCATATGTTACAACATCATGATTGTTTGATTATTTGTATACCATGCTTAGAGATCCATGTTAGATGTATTTACTTGTGTCTTTTTAGGTAGATTGTTAAATTCAGAAAATGGATACATGTTATTGGGATTTTCCCTAACTGAACAACATCGATGTGAAAATTCTAGAGCTCAAACGAATTAGACACTGACGAAATCCTTCTATAGGGGTCATGTAGCCATATACACAAAGTCTCAATAAATAGGGTTTGGCCAGAAGGTCCATCATTTGAGGATTATAATTTTTATAACATGAACCAAGAAATCTGGCCTGTGTATAGAACCAGATCTGATATGTCCTATCGCAAAAAATCCAACAACTTTGTTTTATTAAATTTTTAGCTGATTTTTTGATATATATTGTTAGATATCTTGAACATCTCATGAAAAATAAGAAAAAAATTATAGCTCTTGCCAGTAAATACCAAAACTTTATCTAAGTTGGTGAGAATTTGTTATTTACAAGAAATCAGGACCTGTGTAATTCCCTAACAAGGGTTCGATCAAGAATAAATTTAAAAATATTAGCAAGAAGTTTTGCATTCAGAGTGGATTATGTTGAAAGATAACATATAAGGTTAAAATTGAGAAAATTATAAGCCTTTGGATAGGGTGTTGAATCACTGCTTCTTCCAGGAGCAAAACTCGGCACCTGTGTTTGTTGACAAAAAAACTAGTTTCAGTCCGAGAATTACTACAGTAAAAATATAAGAGATTTTTCAGATTTTTAAATTGGAGATGTTAAGGAACACCTATATGTGTTACCCACAATTTATGATTGACTGACAGAGCTCTATATAAGTTGTTTCAAAGCCTAGAATGGTAGCATAAATTTTGCTAAGTACTATTTTAAATAATGCTTATGAACCTATGTGATTCAATGCCCATTATGATCACATATACATAGTCAATGTATGAATCCATATACAACCTATGAAATTTGTATAATTGAAATGTAACAACATGATAAGTATATGCATGATGATGATGATAAATGTCATGTTACTTGATGTGATAAATCATGGTGAAATAAGTCATATATGATGATAAATTACATGAATGATGCATAAATGGTTTACGTATAGGCATGTAAATCATGCATTATGTTGAAAGATGTATGTAAAGCATGTGATATGGGACATGAGTCATGAGGGACTCTACGAGCACATGGCTCGAGAGTGAGCCTAGGTTCAGTGGAACCATTATGGTGTTTATGTGCATATTTTAATGAATAATTATAATACATGCACATACACTCTTTAACCCCAAGGAAGGTATGGCTCAAGGATACTCTCGCTGACAGTATGTTACTGCAAGTTTGGCTTGAGGGTATCCCAGAACGATGATATGTTACCAAAGGCTTGGTTTAAATGGGTTGATGTTTTTTTTGTGTTGTTGTGAGAGCATCCTGAGGGAGGCTCGAGCTGGAGGCCTTTGGTGCTGAGGCACTTGAGTTGATTTGTAAGTTTATTTAATCACCACTAAAGACCTGTTCAAACTAATTGTCTACCTTAGAGATGGTAGGCGGTACACACGACCAAAGAAAAAATGATTAATTTGGAAAGTGGGTTGTCTCCCCAGTTCTCTATCCTCAACGTAGGAAACTGGGACTACCTGATAAGGCCTATGTAGGTAGCTCCACAACTTTATACAGTGGGAATTGATTTTCTGGACTACTGGAGTGTCTTTAGACGGTTGATCAATTTAGTGGATGTTTATAGATCTTTCTGAGTCCATGGGGTTAATAAAATACATGGCATAACGAACCCTCTATCGGATTAGTTAGATCAAAGTTAAGCCCCTGAGAATATACCCTTACAGGGCGAGAAAAGAGAAATAATGCATTAGACATAAAGTTCACCTATTTTTCATGTTTCATATGTTGAGATGTATGAAATGTATGCAATAATGTATGATCTTGATTACTTACAAGTTTGAATGCATATATTGTGCTAAAGAGTAAGTTAATATTGTCTATTTACTTGTATACTTCAGTGTGTGTTGGTATTCTAAATCTGTGATATATGTTTGATTGATATGTGCATCGCATACTTTGTGTATTTAAAATTTATTTTCTTGTTTATATGACAAGATTGTTACCTAGTGGGGCACGATTTGACCTCCTACTTTTACCATTTTTTACATAATGAGTAAGTTGATGATGTGGTATGCTTGTGGTGGTATCAGGACGAATGTCATCGCTCTCTTCCTGAATTCTTGGCTTATATTTTGGCTATTGAGTATTTTAGATATTTTAATAATATATTAAGACTTTGATTTTATTTTGATTGAATGTTTTAAATTAATGAATATTTTGTTTAGAACTCTATTTCAATCATGTGTGTGTTGTGGTTTAGTTATAACTCACTCAAGTTTATTTAGGTTTGCAAATGGCTTGCCCTTCTATTGGTTAAAAAAAATTGCCAAAATTTTTTTATATAAATTTGGGGATTTACAACCTTGGTATTAGAGCCAAGTAAGTTTAAGGAAAGTGTATGATGATTCTGGCACACCCAATAATCCAACATCATTATAAGTATGTTCCAGTTATAGTTGGTTGCTTTGAGCATGTTAATATTTAAAATTATAGTGTATGCAAGAACTTAGACACATGCTGAAAATACAATATGAGAGTTTGGTCAGAAACTCATTTTTGCTTCAATTTCTATTTTTCTTTGAAATAGATGGCTTGACAAGGGAGCTGCAATGATATCATGAACACCCTTAACCATCTCGTTGGGGTGGTAGGACATCAAGCTGAAGCAATGATGATCATGGGAGCCAACCTGCAGCAGGTGGATCAGGACAGGCAGATCGCTCAAGATAGGGTTGCTGCAGGTGGCAGTATGTCCTATAAGAAGTTCATGGAGATGACACCACTGGCCTTAGCAAGGAAGGCAGATCCTAAGGTTGTGAAAAATTGGGTTTGAAAGATCGAACACATTTTTCTGGTTTTAGAGGTTTTCGAGGATCATAAGGTTGATTTCGGGACGTAGAGATTGAAAGGGTAGGCAAAGAAGTGGTGGGGGGCCTTCCATACTATGAGGTTCTAGGATGAGTCAGTGACTTGGGTCTAGTTTCTAGAAGTGTTTAATACAACATACTTTCTGAAGCATGCCCGCGATAAAAAAATGCAAGAGTTTTTGGACCTGCAATAGAAGGACTCTGGGAGAATATATTAATCACTATCATAGCTTGGAGCAGTATTCCCTCAACCTGTATACAACGAACCAAGAATAGGCCATGAATTTTGTCTGTGGGTTGAAATCGGCTCTGCACACAAAGGTCTATATGCATGGGCCATGGACTTTGGATGAGACCATTAAGGCGGCTACCTTATTGTAGGATGACTAGATCGAGAGTCAAAGGGCTTAGTGGAAGAAGTCGAGACATGAGCAGTCTGGCAGCCAGAAGAACGATGATAAGAAGTGATCTGGCAGAAAAAATTTCACACCACCCGACAAGAGGCACCAACAACAGAAGGACACTCGATGCCCGAAGTGTCATCGAGGACATGAAAGGAAGCCATGTCTGCGAGACACGGGAGCTTGCTTGTCGTGCAGTGAAATGTGTCACTTCATTAGGGAGTGAACTCAAAGGAAGAGTAATGGAAAAAGGCGAGCAGTTGGGGATAGCCTCAGCAATAGCAACATCAACTGCAGGGATAGAAGAAGATGATAGGTCGTATCTATGCCACTACTGCAGCTGAGCTTGAGTAGGATGCAGACGTGATTGAAGATATTATCCTTATCTTAGGCTATAGTAAGAGAGTATTATTCGATACTGCAACAACTCATTCTTTTATTGCTACATGTTTTGCTAGCATGTTGGACTTGCCTTTTGTCACTTTGCGTTATCTAATAGAAATTGTTACACCCTTAAGCGATAGGATAAATAGTCAAAGTTATTTGCGAGATGTACAAGTAATGATTTCAGGACAGAACCTGCTAGCCAACTTGATTATTTTAGCAATGATCGGGTACAACATAATCTTGGGAATGGATTGGTTGTACGAGTATTATGCTTGTATGGCAAGCCGTGAGAGGTAGATATGATCTGTCCACCCAAATAAGCCTGTCCTTGAGTATCAGGCAGGTAAACCCTTAGAGAAGGCAAAATTGATCTCAACTCTGAATGCTTAGAGGAAGGTGGAAAATGGATATGAGGCCTTTATGGCTAGTGTTTGTCTGGTTGATTCGAAGATGACCCATTTGAAAAAATTGGATATGGTGAGAGACTTCGAGGATGTATACACCGATGAGCTTCCTAGACTACCTCTAGTGTGGGAAGTTGATTTCATGATCGAGTTGGTGCTTGGGACAACTCTAATTTTAAAATCTCCATATCGTATGGCACTAGTTGAGTTTGAGGAGCTCAAAAATAGCTGAAAGAACTGACAGACAAAGGATTTATCCGACCGAGTGTGTCACCATGGGAGCACCAGTTCTGTTTGTCAAAAAGAATGATGGTTCTATGCAGCTTTGCATCGATTACAAGACGTTGAACGAGGCTACGATCAAGAATAAATATTCTTTGCCACAGATCAAGGATTTATTTGATCAACTACAAAAGGCTAATATAAATTCTAAATTGAAACTTTTGAATTTAATTTTCTAAGTTTATACCTTAAGAAAAAGAAATAACCATTAAAATAGATATTTTAACTCAAGTTATTGAATCTTGTAAAGGTGTTTTTTAAGATCGACCTGAGATTGAGCTATCATCAGCTCAAGATTAGAGATGAGGACATCCCTAAGATAATGTTCATAACGCGATACAGGCAATACGAGTTCATGGTTATGCCATTCGAACTAAAAAAATGCTGCATCAGCATTCATGGATCTCATGAACAAAGTCTTCATATTGTACTTGGACCAGTTCGTGATTGTCTTCATAGACGATATCTTGATCTATTCAAAGAGTGTGGAAGAGCACGAAGTGCACTTAAGGATTATTCTAGGGATCTTAAGAGAACACTAGCTTTATGCAATGTTCTCCAAGTGCGAGTTCTCGCTTAAGAAGATTCAGTTTTTGGGACATGTGATCTTGAATGATGAAGTATCTATAATCCTTCTAAAGTGAAAAAATTTCTTCTTTAAATTGCTAGATATTGGCATGACATTTTTGGAACCTTAACAGTAAATCTTGGATTTTTTTTTTGTTAGGTGAAATTTGTGTTAGATTGGTGTCAACCCAAAAATGTTAGTAAGATCTACAGTTTCCTTAGATTCGCAAACTATTATCGTCATTTAATTTAAGATTTTTCATGTATTGCCTTGCCAATGATCAAGTTTCATTGTAAGAGAGTGAAATTTGTTTGGGACATTAAGTGCGAGGAGAGCTTCCAGTTGTTGAAGCAGAAGCTTACATATGCGCTAGTGTTAACTCTGCCTTCAGGATAAGGTAGATTCGTTGTGTATATAAATGCCTCAAGCATGAGTTTGGGGTGTGTGTTGATGCAGAAAGGTTATAGCTTATGCATCTTGCCAGTTGGAGGTGCATGAGTGTAACTATCCTACACACGACCTTGAGTTGGCGGCAGTAGTATTCGTTCTAAAGATTTGGAGGCACTACTTGTATGGTGTGTAATTTAAGGTGTTCACCGACCATAAGAGCCTCAAGTATTTGTTTACACAGAAGAAGTTGAACATGTATCAGAAGTGGTGGCTCGAATTTGTAATGGATTATGAGTTCACTACAGTATACTACCCAAGAAAGGCAAATATAGTGGCAGACGCCTTAAGCAGGAAAGTGAGCAATATGTTGGCTAGTCTATGGAGCTTGATTAAGGATCTTATAGAGTGAAATCCTTTTGGATCAGATCAAAAAAGGATTAGTATATCCAACATGGTCATGAGGACTAAACTAATGGATCAGATCATCGAGAAACATAAAAAATATCTACAATTCTCACAGATATTGGATGCGTGCAAACAAGATGAGTCAGCCTTGCATTTAAAAGAAGACAAGAGTATATGATATGGGCGCAGGCTATGGGTGCCTAGTGACCCGTAGATTCGAGAGAAGCTTCTAAATAAAGTTCATAGGAGCAAATACACTATCCACTATAATAGTACCAAGATGTACAAAGATCTGCAAAGAAAGTAAGTATTCAAACAATTTTAATTAATTTATACCAATATAGAAGAAGTTGAGTCTTTAACTGTACCTATTTAACTTCTTAGTTATTGGTAAAAGGGTATAAAGAAAAAAGTGGCTGAGTACATGTCTAAATGCTTGACCTGCCAGCAGGTCAAGATAGAGCACTAGAGACTTGATGAGTTAATGCAGAGAATTGGGATTCTCCAGTGGAAGTGGGAAGAAATTATGATGGACTTCGTGGTGGGCTTACCCAAGACCTGTAGGGGTAACGATATTACATGGGTAATAGTGGATCGACTCACAAAGTCCGACCATTTTTTCCCTATTAGGTTCAATTAGACCTTAGAGAGCTTGGCAGATTTGTAAGTGAAAGAGTTAGTGCGACTACATAGTGTGCCACTATCAATCATATCATACAAAGATCTGAGGTTTACATCCAAGTTCTAGGGTTAGTTGCATAAGGCCTTGGGTACGAAGTTAAACTTCAGTACAACCTTTCACTTTCAGACAGACGGACAGTCAGAGCAGACAATCCAAACATTAGAGGACATGTTGAGAGCAAGTATCCTGCATTGGAGAGGCGAGTGGGACAAACATGTTATTTTGGCAGAGTTTGCCTATAATAACATCTACTATGTTAATATAGGGATGGCACCCTATGAAGCGTTGTATGAATGACTGTGTCGATCACCTGTCTATTAGGATGAGGTTGGTATGAGGTCAGTTGAGTCACTAGTAGTGATTAAGCACTAAACTGAGCAGGTGTGAAAGATACGAGACAAACTACTGAAAACTTAGAGTAGGCAGAAGAGCCATGCAGACCGACGATGATGAGAGTTCATATTCGAGTTTTTCCTACTAAGAGTGTATTCTTTTTTGGTAAGAAAGAGAAGCTTAATCCTAAGTATGTAGGATCATTCGAAGTCCTAGAGAGGATATGCGAAATGGCTTATCGGATAGCATTGTCACCTCAGTATGCTTAGATTCATAATGTGTTTCATATGTTCATGCTGAGAAAGTATGTACCAGACCCGTCTCACGTGATTCAGTATGAGGATGTTAAGGTACAAGAGGACTTGACTATGAAAGACCACTCAGTTGAGATCGTAGATCTGAAGGAGCAGGTATTGAGGTCGAAGACCATTCCTCTGGTAAAAGTACGTTGGTAGCATTATGAAATAGAAGAATGTACATGAGAACCCGAGTTGGGTATGTGGGAGAAATACCCTCAGTTGTTTGAGCAATTTAGTCAAATTTCACGGATGAATTTTTTTAAGGGTGGTAGGATGTAATACTCGCAAAATTTTTGGCAATTATTTAAATAAATAAAGATGATTTATTATCTAAAATATGATTTTTATTTATTTAAAAATGCTTATAGATTATAATTTATGTGGTACATTGATTCAAAATAAAATTGCAAGTGAAATAGAATTTTATTCAAATTTGTGAGAGTTTATTATTTACAAGAAATCAGGACCACTGTAATTCCCTAACAGAGGTTCGGTTAAGAATAAATTTAAAAATATTGGCAAGAAGTTTTGCATTCAGAGTGGATTATGTTGAAAGATAACATATAAGGTTAAAATTGATAAAATTATAAGCCTTTGGATAGGGTGTTGAATCACTGCTTCTTTCAGGAGTAGAACTTTGTACCTGTGTTTGTTGATAGAAAAACTAGTTTCAGTCCAGGAATTACTACAATAAAAATATAAGAGGTTTTTCGGATTTGTAAATTGGAAATGTTAGGGTTCACTTGCATGTGTTACCCACAATTTATGATTGACTGTCGAATCTCTATATAAGTTGTGTCAAAGCCTTAAACGACAACATAAATTTTGTTGAGTATTATTTTAAATAATGCTTATGAACCTATGTGATTCAATACCTATCATGCTCACATACACATAGTCAATATATGAATCCATATACAGCCTATGAAGTTTGTATAATTGATATGTCACAACACGATAAGTATATGCATGATGATGATGATAAATGTCATGTTACTTGATGTGATGAATCATAGAGAGATAAGTCATCTATGATGATAAATTGCATGAATGATGTATAAATGGTTTATATATAGGCATGGAAATCATGCATTGTATTGAAAGATGTATGTAAAGCATGTGAGATGGGACATGGGTCATGAGGGACCCTACGAGCACATGGATCAAGAGTGAGCCTAGGTTCGGTGGAACCATTACGGTGTTTGTGTGCACATTATAATGAATAATTATAATACATGCACATAAACTCTTTAACCCCAAGGAAGGTATGGCTCAAGGATACTCTCGAGGACAATATGTTGCTGCAAGTTTAGTTCGAGGGTATCCCAGAACGATGATATATTACCGAAGGCTTGGTTTGAATGGGTTGATATTTTTTTTTGTTACTGTGAGAGCATCATGAGGGAAGCTCGAGTTAGAGGCCTTTGGTGTTGAGGCACTTGAGTTGATTTGTAAGTTTATTTAATCACCACTAAGGACCTGTTCAAACCAATTATCTTCCTTAGAGATGGTAGGCGGTACACACGACCAAAGAAAAAATGATTAATTTGGAAAGTGGGTTGTCTTTCCGGTTCTCTATCCTCAACGTAGAAAACTAGGACTACCTGATAAGGCCTATGTAGGTAGCTCCACAACTATGTAGAGTAGGAATCGATTTTCTGGACTACTAGAGTGTCTTTCGACAGTTGGTTGATTCAGTAGATGTTTAGAAATATTTCTAAGTCCATGGGGTTAATAAAATATATGGCATAATGAACCTCCTATCGAATTGGTTAGATCGAAGTTGACCCCTTGAGAGTGTACCCTTACAAGGCGAGAAAAAAGAAACAATGCATTAGACATAAGGTTCACCTGTTTCACATGTTGAGTTGTATAAAATTATTGTATGCAATAGTGTATGATCTTGATTACTGACAAGTTTGAATGCATATATTATGCTAAAGAGTAAGTTAATGTTATTTATTTAATTGTATACTCAAGTGTGTGTCAGTGATCTAAATATGTGATATATGCTTGATTGATATGTGCATTGCATACTTTGTGTATTTGAAATTTATTTTTCTGTTTATATGACAATGTTATCTACTGGGATACTGTTTGACTCTCTACTTTTAATATTTTTTAGGTAATGTGTAAGTTGATGATGCAATATGCTTGTGGTGGTGTCAGGACGGATGTCATCGCTCTCTTCCTGAATACTTGGCTTACATTTTGGCTCTTAGGTATTTTAGACATTTTTATAATGTGTTAAGACTCTGGTTTTATTATAATTGAACGTTTTAAATTAATGAATAGTTTGTTTATAACTCTATTTCAATATCATGTGTGTGTTGTGGTTTGATTGTAATCCGCCCAAGTTTATTCGGGTTTACAAGTGGCTTGTATAGCGCTTTTGTTGGTTAAAAAAAATTCTCAAATCCAGGCATTGCGCACCTGATTAGGCTTTTCTTATGACTTTTCTTATGGTGGACCTGATTAGGCTTGGGTTCGGACCCGATACCATACCTAAAAATCGGGTCCAAGTCTGATACCACCTAGGTCTGAACCAAACTCGACTCGTTGACACCCCTAATAGAGATGAACCATTTTCAACTAACGCACAAGGAAGGAGTTGACAACTCCATTTTCTTCTCCACTTCCATCACCCCTCTCCTCTCCTCTACAAGAGAGGCTCCCAAAAAACCTAATATGGATTTGAATCCAATTAGATTCTATCATTGTACGAATTCAATCGGATTACTTCATTTTTTTTTTAACAGCTCGGTTCGTACAATAAAATCTAGTTTTTGTAAATTTACTTCTTTTTTCTACTATGCATTAACCTAGGATTGATAATTGACTTTAGTTATCATGAATCACCGTCACTGTGTTGACCTCCTCTAACATCTCTCTTTTTTGCCATTGATAATTTACATTGAAAATTTGAGGATCTTAATCGAAACTCAGGTCGAGTCTGGGTCTGATATGAAATTCACAAAACCTGGCTCCATGTATTAATCAGACCCGGGTCTAACCCTGATTCTAATTAGACTTTCTTGTTTATCACCCAACCCTGACACTATGGGTGGGTCCGAGTCAAACCCGACCCATTGACTCCCTTGAACAAACCAAACACTAGAATGAGTAATCGTGATATCCAAACGGTTCGGGTCACGTAACGCAAGACCCGACAACCCATCCCGGTAGGATAACTAATATCAAGCACTCTCCACAGCCCTTTTCCTTTATCAGTATCGCGGCCGGAGACGAAGGATTTCTCCGGAGACTTCGCCGATGGCAAGAGCTAGAACTTCGGCCTATACAACCGCTTTATCCGGAAACGTCAACGCCCCGGTCGCTGGCTGTGTTTCCGGCGAGAAGAATCTCCCCTGACCGGACCACTAGTCCGGCAAGATCCAAGCCGCAGCTGCCTGCAATTAACTCTCAACTCCTTGACAGCACGGAGATCGGTTGCCGGAATCCTGAGATCTGGAATTGACATCCTAAGCCACTGGATGGCGAGGATTTTTGCTGCAGGCGGCCGGCGGAGGGCATAGACCGGTAGGGTTTCGGAGGACTGCGGCTACAGTCGGGAAGAACAGTCGCCGGGAAGCTGATCTTACTATCCGGCGATCGGAGCGGGTTCCGACCTTGACAGAGTGATGTAAGAGATCTAACTCTCACTCTCTTTCCATCCTTTTTATTGGGATGTGCTTAGTATGGATTTGTTAGGAAACCTCAACTATTGCATTGAGAGGGCCCAACCGATGCACTATGTGCAGTGCATTTAGTGTAGGACAAATGTTCGATGAAACGCCTCTTAGAGAGCGGTGTTCTATCGAATTAGATGGGCACGAGCCTCTGCGCAGAGCCCACTTGAGGATCACGCCATAGGGAGTCGCCTAAATTGCTTGGTTCAAGGTGCCTGTGTCGCTGTACTTTTGGTTTCTAGATGAAATAAGAGTGTTTAGCTTATGGAATTGTCGAACTAATGGACGCCCAGGACTCAATTCTAAGCCTCAGAGAAGCTTTGTTGATGACGGATTCGGCACAAGCACGGCTATTGAGTCGATTGGTTAAGTCAAAGCTCAGGCAAAGATCTCAAAGACTAGCTCTGGTAGCACCAGAAGAGCAGTAGTAACCTTGAGGCTCGACAGAGTTGCCTAAACCGTTGAGTTGAGTGCTGCAGGGATGGGAATTGTTGGGGTAGCAGTTAACTACTTTAGCGGAGGTTTTTAGTGTAGGGAATGGGTTATTGCTGTTCTGTTTTGCTGTCATCCTCATTTGGCGAGTGTGACCGCAGGAACAGCTTGGTTAGTTGTTGAAGTCTGATTTATAGAACCTCAGATGTCATCTACAATGAATCAGAAGAAGGAGGAATGAATATTAGAAATCATTTTCAACTTTCATAAATTTTCAAATTGCCACAGAAGCTTACTGTATTTTCATAGAGGTCATTCTACCTCTTTGTTTCAGTAACCAACAATGGGAGTGCTTTGATCCATTGCTTCTCCTGAAATTTCTTTTTTTCTTTTTCGTGCCTCATTGAAGCATTGATTGTTACACACACACGCACTTGAATATAAAGAAGATTTTATGTGACTATTTATTGTATCTTTATGCTTCCTTCCAAGATGGCATCATGTTTATTATTTAGTACTTGAAGCATTGGTTGTTTATTGTTTTTTATTTCTTATGTTTTTCAAAGATGGATCTAATCCCAGTAGAAGATGATAATGGAAGTCATGTGCGTCTCATGAAGAATGACACTAATTTGGATAGTGGCAGTTTAGTTCCAAAGCTTGGCATTGAGTTTGACAGTGATGATCAGGCATATGATTTTTATAATTTGTATGCGATGAGACAGGGATTTGGTGTTCGGATCAATTCTTGGTTTAAAAATCCTATGGGTGATGTAATTCATAAGGTATTTGTATGTTACAAGGAAGGCTATTCAAGAAAGAAAGGGTCTACAGTTAGAGTAAGAACAGATTCAAGATGTGGTTGCCAAGCAAAAATGATTGTGAAGAGAGGGTCAAATGGCAAACTATTTGTACATCAGTTTGAGGCCACACACAACCATCAACTTGTCAATCCTAGTAAGGTTCACATGTTGAGGTCACATAGGAAGAAAATGCATGTTAATACAGTGGTTGTAGACTTGGCAGATAGTTCAGTAAGGCCACCTAATGCTGCATGTACATTTATGGAAAGGCAAGGTGGAGATAATAGAAATTTGACTTTCCTACCAATGGAGTGTAAAAACTATCTGAAGAAAAAGCGCACAATATCTCCAAACTCTGGAGATGCAGGAGCTGTTATGCAACATCTACAAAATAAATCAACAGATGACCCATTATTTTTCAGTGCAATACAACTTGACATGGATGATCTAATAACAAATATATTTTGGGTAGATGGAAGATCAAGGATGGATTATGATTGCTTTGGAGATGTTGTTTGCTTTGATACCACTCTTGAAAGTAATGTTTTTGGTAGGCCATTTGCATTATTTACTGGTGTAAATCATCACAAACAGAGTGTTGTTTTTGGTTCAGTATTACTATATGATCAGGCAAGTGAATCTTTCAAGTGGTTATTTCAAACTTTTGAAAGGGCCATGAAAGGAAAACGACCGAAGGCAATTCTAACTGATGAAGATCCAGCAATAAGAGATGCCATTGCTCTAGTTTGGCCTGATACATATCATCGACTTTGTGTGTGGCATATCTTTCACAATTCTGCAAAGTACCTAAGTCATGTTTATAATAGTAAGGATGATTTTGAAAATGACTTTAGCAATTGTGTGTATGAATGTGAAGATGAAGAGAGTTTCTTATTGTCATGGCAAAATATGTTAAATAAACATGATCTCGTGGATAATGAGTGGTTGGGAGATTTATTTAATAAGAAGGAAAAATGGGCTCTAGCTTATGAACGAGATAAGTTCTGTGCTGATATGGGAACAACTCAGAGGACTGACAGCTTGAACAGTGTTTTAAAGCGGAACTTAAATTCACATTCAGATTTCTTGCACTTTTTTGAGCTTTATGAGAGGTTGGTGGGAGATAGGAGATATGCTGAATTGCAGGAGGATAAAAGAGCATATGATACAACTCCACCTATGCTCTATACACATCTATTAAGAGAAGCTGCAACCTTTTACACACCAAATGTTTTTGAATTGGTTAGGTTAGAAGCATTGGCAGTCTTGGATTGTCATATTGTTTCTTTGGGTGAGGATGGACGTGTTCTCAAGTATAAAGTTATGTCTGTAAAAAGTACCAAAGAACACCTTGTTAGCTTTAACTCATCCAACTGCATGGTTTGTTGTAGCTGCAAAAAGTTTGAGTTTATTGGTATTTTATGTCGTCATGCTCTCAAAGTTCTTGATCACATGGATGTGAAACAAATTCCACAGCACTATCTCTTTAAAAGATGGTCAAAGGATGCCAAAAATGGGGTTGTGACTATTCATACTATAGCTCAAAATGATAATAATGAAAAATTAGTTATAGCAACACGTTACAACCTCATAAGCCACAGTATGATTAATATTGCTGCAAAAGCTTCAGAAAGTGCAGAGGCATATAATTATCTTCAAAGTCAATCCTTGGTGATTATGAAAGAATTGGAGAGCATATTAAAAAAGGGTACAAATAAGAGGCATTCAACTTAGCATATTCAAAGTTTTGAGACAAGCTACTGATGATAAGGCTTTCATCATTGCCTCTGCTTAACGATCAGCCAACATGACAGGTATCGTACATGATAACTCTCAAGAACTTCGATATCATGGAGAGTCGGAGACACATTTGAAAAAGCTAAAGGTACTGAAAAAAAGGAAGTTTACGATCAAATCTGTCGAAGGTTTAGAAGTTCACCTGAGAAAACTAAAAAGAAGAGAAGTAAAAGAATGGATGTGTTATTTACTAGGGTCCAAAAGCCCATCTCACATGCCTCTAAGGTGCGTGTATGTGTTTCTTAGCTGTGGATATATGTATAAAATTATTTGTGATTTGATTTTTTAATCCTTATTTTTATGTTCAACACAAGCTCCTTTATATAGTAAAGGCTGACAGATGCAGTGTCTTGGGGTGATCTACATATCCATCAAATAAGTAATGCCCCTCAAAGATTGAGGTACACACATAACACTGAAATTTGATGTTGAAGCATGTAGCAGTTTTGTTCAAATGTATATTTATTTTCCTTTTTTCCCAGGAGATGTGAAGCTGATATAGTTGGAGAACATGTTCTAGAGGTTGATGCACCCATCCCTGTTCCACATGAATTTTTCCAGTCATCTCATGCAACATCTGGTTTCACAGAATCAATAGTATGTTGCATTTGACAAAGTTCTTTTAAGATGAAAAAAGGAATTGAGAAAAAACCTACTAAACAAGGCACATATCTTGCATTGTACACAAGCAAAATTCTTAAGCAGGCAACTTGACAGTTTGATGCATATGCAAGTAAGTAGTAAGTAATGGTTAATTGTTTATATTAAGGAAAGAAAGCAAGCTAAGCTGATTTTGAACTTCTTCACTTACTTTTTTATGCTTGCATGTAATTGTTCCTCGACCTAGCTGAGGCCTTGTTCATGTATCAGATTTGTTCCTATTCATTTTACAATAGTCAAATGATGAATCATTTGTTGGGATAAAATATATTCTTGAGATAATTAATGGTATATTTTACTAATTTTGTAATTTGCTTTTCAGGCTAGAAAAAGTTTGAGATTGGGTTCACTTCAAAATCTGGTGATTGGTTGTATTGAATTATGAGCAGCTGCTACTTTACAAAGTTCTTGCTTGTTGCCTGTCTTGTGGTCTTCTACTTATAAGACTGCATGACACTGTTAGTATTATATATTTAGAATCAGATCACAAATTCACGTCAGTTTCATTAGAGCACAATTCCACATCATGTGTCTAATCTAGAGCTCAGTTTCACTCAGAATTAGGTTGACTAGAGTTCAGTTTCAGCAGTGCAGTTTTTTTGTGAAATGGACCTGTTTGAATTAATTTTGATTGCTTCAGATTTTGAACGAATTTTGGCACATCAATCTTAACCAAGATTCAAGCTTGAATTTAGTTTTATTTCCTTATGAAAGAGGCATGTGGCCTAATATAATCACATTAATATAGTTTGCATTTATTCTGATTTCATTATCAGCAAGGTATGACCTTATATGAACACATTAATATACATTTATCCTTGACCTCAACAAATCATTATTTTTTCTTCTTTGATGATGAGGAACCCAGCAGGATCGAGCCCTTTCTGGCCCCCACCCTTTAGTGTTAAACCATGAGAGTGGATCGGACCCATGGTGTTGCTCCACACCTGTCTCAGGTTTGATCTGAGAGGGAATCAAACTTGTGGCTTCTGGGGCTTTCGGACTTCCTGATGCTCGCCCTAACCAACTGGGCAACCCTGTGGTGGCAACAAATTACTTATTTAATTAATAAACGAGTCTTTTTTCTGTAATCTTGACTGCTATTAATAAATGATGCTTATTTAAATAGAATTAAACGCATACTTAAAATGCTTGCTATATGTATTTTCTTGCATTGACATTCTTCTTAACGTATTTATTGCCCTCATCACTATCTATACACATTGTTCCCATTTTTTATCAACCTTTATTTTTGAGCCAAGCTCATCTGCATCAATTTGTATGTAGCAGGAGCTTGAATTCCTTGTGGCTTGGGGAATGCTGCTATTGGCTGTGGAAGGAAAAAAACTGGAAGTTTCGAGTGCTGCAAACGGGAGGGAATTAGCTTTCGAAGATGAAGCAGCATTTTGGAATAAATGGCTGAGCAGATCAATTTTGTATGTACATCACAATCTATACAGCTTTGTAGTTTTTTTCTCTTTTTTAAATTTTTTATTTTTTTTAACCTGTGTTTATATGTGTTGTTGCAAACGGCAGGAAGAAGCTTTGAAGATGAAGATGTATTGTGGAATAGATAGGTGAGAATCAATCAATTTTGGAGTGATATAGCATGTAAATAGGCAGAAACATTAGGTTTTATGAATTCTTTTCTCTTTGTTTTCATTGAATAATCAAGCTGGGGGTTTGAGGCCCCGCTCCTTAAATGAATGTTTTTTTTTTCATAGGCGTTAAATGAATTGATTTTAAGTAATATGTTCATCTCATCTCATCTGTTACATGCCCATTAGGGGGATTATGGTTTTATCCTTGATGCCGTCATGAGCAGGAAACTTGTTATCGCATCAATTGATCTGCAACAAGCTGTTGTTGCTACGGATTCAACTTGTATTGTCATTTAAAGTATCATTTCTCCCAAAACAAATCTCTATAACATTTAGATCTTCGGGGCCAATTAGACGGCAGTAGGGCTGGTAAACTAGCCGAACCAACAGGGGCTGTTCCGGTTTGGCTTGTTTACAGCCATATAGCGTTTGGGTCGGCTAATATGGCTCGTGCGAGCCAAGACGAGACGAGCTCAGCTCGTATAGGCCCGAGCCAAATGAGCCGAGTCTGAGCGGGCTTACCTAAATAAAAATTTATTTTTTTGAAAGGGTTCATATCCGGAATCCGGAATGTAACTATCCTGTCAGGTAAGCCCAAGTTCTAACTACCCAGTTGAGCAAACATTTTTTTTTGACATTTATAGTGCAATAATTTATTAGGCCCGCTTTACTATGGCACGGAATGTATCTAAATGAGTTATATATATATATTAAGCCAGCTTTACTACGGAATGTTGGGCTGTCAAGAGACATCATATTCAAAAAATGAGTGTAGCTGAGATGCGTATGCTTAGATAGATGTGTGGAAATACAATAAAAGATAAGATTCGAAACGAGAAGATACCTAAAAAGGTAGGCATTGCATCTATTGAAAATAAGAAGAAAGAGAATCATTTACGGTGGTTTGGACATATTCGGCGAAGGCCTAATGATGCTTCACTTGGAAGGATGGAGAAATAGAAAAATATATTAGTTAAAAAAGGTCGGGTAGGCCTAAGAAGACTTGGATGGAGATGATAGGAAATGATATGAATGTTTTGAACCTCACGGAGGACATGGCATTGGATAAAAATGATTGGAGGAGAAGGATTCATGTGGAAGACCCAGAATGATTTTCTTTTTTGGTTCATATCGCCGACCCCAATTGTTTTGGGATGAAGGCATAGTTGTTGTTTGTTTATATATATATATATATAAGACGAACACCTCTTGTTCGAGCTCAACTCGGCTATGTATAATGAATGAGCTAGTGTTTGGCTCGCCATCCAAACAAACCGAACATGAACGAGTTTAGGATGAGCCAAACCACGCAGAGCCATGAGTTGCTCGGTTGGTTTACCAGCCCTTGCATGGACCCCACCAAATGGTGCCTTGTGATTGGTCCAAGATCCCGTGTCAAGGCACCATTGGATGCCGATCTCTACACGGCTCATAACTTTGAAATAAAATACCTCAACAGGTTTTGTGCTGTAACGGGATTGACTAATCCGGAAATGGGACTGAGCCGATCTTATGTATTCGGATCTGGGTTGGATCCAAAATTCCACTCCACCCCAAAAAAATGAATTACTGCCAAAAATTGTCTAAAAGTGCCGAATGTGAAACATTTCAAAGAAGGGCCAAAATATAAAGGTCATTGCATTTTTAACAGTCTGCTCATTTTTCAGATAAAAAAAATGGCCAAAAAACATGGACGACGTGGAGAGTCCTTATAATAACATATTTTTTAGTATTTCTTTTTTCAGTTCTTTTGGCTTTTATATGGAGATTTTCATTTAAATTAATTAGTTGGATTTCTCAAAATTTGTTCTTCTCCTCGAGTACCAAGTTGTATCTTAAAGTATCGGAGTTTAATGTGTTTAATTTTATATTAAATATTTAAAATAACGCAGCATGGGTGCCAAAACAACAAATTGAACTAATTTAATTGAGTCCCAAGCTGTCTCTAGACTAGGAGTTCACATGCTTTTCATAATGGTTGTGCTTAAAGAAACCAATTCTTCTGTTTTTTAGGCCAAAGGTAAAATGATTTTATTAAAATTAATCTGACACGGTGGAAGAGGATTCGGCCATAAGTTAAGCGAACATATCAGAACAAGATAAGAAGTGGGGTTGGGGCCAATATATTGTTGAGACTGGAAATTTGCTTTAAGTGACATCTTTAAAGCAATAGTTGCCCCTCTAGGAGTGATTTTCGGTGCAATAAAGTCGACTCTAACTTTGCTTTTAGGATATAACAAAGCCATGTCTTCTCGTGTTAAACACGACCTCAGCTTGCACCTACCACAACACAATTACCTTAACTTTATATAAAAAATGTGAGGGATGAGATATCAAGCGCGGTATGTGTTTCCTTGAACATCATGGAATTACTCCCTTCAAACAACCCACCAACCACGCTCTGATAAGCAGAACACTACAAGAAAAATGTCAATTAGCGACAGAAATTTGCGACCGATTAGTGAGAGAAAATGAGTCATTCCTAAAATTCGAATAAGCATTGAAAATACCTGGAGGAAGGACGTAAAGAAGATAAGGCAAGCAACAACTCACCAAATGACTGGATAGAGTCCAACGTCAATCCTCCAGGATAAATCTTGGATTTTCCAAATGAACCAAGATTGAGGTTCAACCATTATCTCTCATATCCCTCTTATTGTGTTGGTCGACCTCTTCAAATGTGGTTCATAGTTTTATTGTAAAGAGGAAAGGCAGATATACCTTTTCATCTTTGTGTTTGTTTTTTTATTGTTGTAACTTCTCTTTTACATATATCATTTTACCATTATAAATTGGTAACATTCTAGTTACTATTCTATATATGTGGAGGATCCTTACACTCAAGGTGAACAAGTGATGAAGGTTTACCCTGTGCACTATTACTTCTTTCAGAAGACACCAATTAACAATGACTTAGATATGAGTGAACTTGTGATACGGTGTAGTTCTGTACCAATGGTGCAGTCTATAGCCTTCGTGAACAAGCCACCAAACATTGTCTGTACAACAGATGTAACAAACATTGGAAATAAGGAACCCAACTTTCGTGAACAAGCCACCAAATGTTGCATTGAGTACAGTTGTTACATAAGAGACATAACATGTGTTATGCCTGTTTTATTCTTTCGTTTCGTCCAATCTTGGACAAGCCCTCAATGACCAACACGCTACAAATGAATTGTAAATCCATGCGACCAAGTTCATTAACTTCCCTCTTTTTCCTCATCACAAGCCCGAGATCATGAACTCCAGTATTCATGTGCGTGTAAATGATTAAAAGTCCCAATTTCTTTGGCCAAGTTCATGAACTGCAGCGCTTGCTATTGATAGTCACAGAATCCATAAACTTTTACATTAGTTTGCAACGCGCCATCTACGTCACAGGGAGGCAACATGCCCAAGGAACACGAAGCGGCACGATGACATGCTATATGACACACACATGGGTCATTTTGTAAATATTTTATTATATTTTACGTTCATTTTTTATAGTTTTAATCATTTTAAATAATTTCTCCTGTCGTAATTTTCATAAAAGTAAAGTATTTGAGTCTCATCTTTATATTGCGTCCGTATCCATATTCCATGTTTACTTGTTTTGCCATTAACGCATACCAAGTCCAATGCTGACCAAGTTCATGGACCCCATTCACCTCTAATTTCCAATGACCAAGTTCGGGAATTACTTGTATCCATGTATTTATGAAGGTGAAGTAATCCTAAACTTGAGCATACCAAGCTTATAAACTCTTAAGTTTGTGTGCCCATTTTTTTTTGGGGGGGGGGGGGATATTAAGATGTTTCAGTTCGCCAGTTTGTCTCTTGTCTGCTCATGAATTCATCAGCAGCTTGAAAGGTTAATTAACCTAATTTGTAATCTTTGAATTTATGCTTACTCTCAACTATTCGGAAGGCACAACCAGCGCGTCTAGGTCTCTGATCTTGATGGCGGTTTCCCTGTGTAAATATAAAAAAGAACTAGGTCATGTTCAGGTGGCAACCAAATAAAAAGTTGGTCTAAATTAAGCAGAGAGGGGTTACTATATCTTACATGGTGTTTGTTGCCTACGTACATGAGTTTTGCTTTTGTTTTTGTTTTTGTTTTTGTTTTTATCTTCTTTCATCGATGAGGAACCCTCGCCGAGAACAGAGGCAAATGGACGTGCCCTGCAGCGAGACAAACCCTGGGTGAGGGCCCACATGCATGATTTTTCACATCATCTTGTATAAAAGTGTAGAAAGCAACTTCTGTGCTTACCGGTGCCCTCAAAATCAAAAGAGTCTTATGTTCATATCATGTATGTAATAGATAGGAGCAGCATTGTCAACTCATTTAAAAGGTTATGCATCTGGGAATGGGTTGCAATAGTGCAAGTGACGTTGCAAGTTCGAATTCCGATGGTATATGGTTGTATAACTGGTAGGGGTCTGCCTAACTCTAGCTTTCTCTGTTGCAAAAAAAGCTTTCTCTGTCGGAAAAAAAAAAGCAATACCTGATTTGATTCACTTCTCTTGGGCAAGTTGGCCAGGTAGGGTAGGACGTGATGAACAGGAACCCAAGCACTGCAGTTATGGCCTCATTGAAGATCATCTAGCAAAGTGTTGAAAAGGGTAAAAGTAAAATTATGACTGTGTACCACCGAGGTGGTATCCCATGTGGTAAGCGTGGTCCTGTGCCAAGCCCAAGGCCCAGGTTCGAATCCCCTCTGCCACATGGGGGCTTAAGAGATATCTGGCAGGGGTCTGCCTAACCTCAGCTTGCCTATCAAAAAAAAAAAAAATTATGACTGTGCTGAATCAATGGGTCTGTGTAGAAAATGTGCTTTTATGCATCAGGGATGATGTCAAATGATCATGCTTGACCTAATTGGTTGCATCACTTTTGAGCATGGGTACTCTAACCTATTTGGAAAATATCATATTTTCAACCTGATATCAACATGATAAAAACACTTCGTGCACAGTTTTCTATAGTGTTCATGTTTTATTTCTATTTTTATATATTTTATATATGTATATACCAATATAATTTCCCAAGATTTTCCCAAGCCAATGTTTGCTGAGAGAAAGGCTTGCGACCATGGGAAAAGCCCATTTGAAAGTGCACATATATGGGCATAGCATTATAACGACCTTTTACCTAATTAACAAAACAATTGCTGACAGGACAGCGACCGTATGTACTGCAGACTGAGCCAGCGTGGTTAGGTCTTTGAGCTTAGAGCTGTTTATCCGAGTAAAAAAATAACAAAAAAATTTATTTGACCCAAGGGGTTTGGCATAGTGTGGTGGAGCCTAGACTGTTTGACGGGCAGTCTATGTTGAAATCCCATGGGCGTCACTCTCCTGCCTAAGCTGAAGCTTGGTGACTCTTTGGGCTCGAGGGATAAGCCCTGGAAGTTTTATGCTGACACGACAGCGACCGTAAGTATGGTTATGTTGTTGGGCGAAACCCTGTGAAAACAAATAGACAGGGAGCGTACCTGGATTCGCCATTGATCGTGTAGGTGATTCGGTGTTCTCCTCAGCCGGTCGACGCCCACAATGAGCCCAGGCCTTATGTCGACGGTGAGCAGGACCCTGTTCTGCTTAAGCTTGAATGCAGAAGTGAATTTGGGCAGGATATGGCTATGAACTCTCATCAACTTCGTAGCCCCTAACCCCATATATAATGGAGGAATTTGGGCAGTTACGTGAATGTGGTCTCTCCACATTCACGTAACTCCCACCCACTATCTCCATTAACCAGCCACTTACGTGACCCACTAATAGGGTGTCAAACCGGGTCAGACTGCGGGTTGGACCCGTAACCCATAATGTCCAACATTCTCCCACTTGACCCATTGACACCAAAAATGTACTAAATCGAGGTGTATACCATTATCTCGATTTAATTCTTCATGTGGGTTCACATGCCACCCTTTATCACAAGGATGAATCGTATGAGTCAAGGATATGAACACCCCTTTATGAAATGTCATATTTCCTTGTACTACACTACAATTCACCTTCAGTGCTTAGGCATGTAAAGAAATTACCTTTATGAATAGGTTGGTCTCTCACCTATTCTATTGGTCTTTTAATATTGTTATTCTGCTATTCTCTCTAACCCATATGAGAGATTCTTTATGAAAAATCAACAATAACTCAAAACCTTAGAGAATCAAAACATAAACACAAATGTGATTACATAATGTATTGTCATACATCAGAAGGAATAAAAAAAAACCTATCCCCTTTACATGTTGGGAATACAATCCCGGTGCTAGCCCTTTAGTAAGGGGATCCGCAGTCATTTCCTTAGTCCCAATTGTATCAATACATACTAGATGATTCTTAGTTCTTTCTTTAACAACAAAATATTTTAACTTCATGTGTCGACACGATGTTGAGCTTTTGTTGTTGTTTGAAAAGGACACGGCTGCTTCATTATCATAAAAGATCTTTAGTGGTCTCTCAATAGAGTCCACTATACCAAGACCCATAATGAAGTTCCTTATCCAAATGGCCTGTGACGAAGTCTCGTATAGAGCAATAAATTCTGCCTCCATGGTATGAGCAGCAGTGGTAGACTGCTTTCCGCTTCTCCATGAGACAGCACCACCCGCTAGAAGGAAAATGTATCAAGTAGTGGATTTTCTACTGTCAATACATCCTCCTAAGTCCGCATCAGAGTATCCAACGACCTCTAGGTGGTCAGCTTTCCTGTAGGTCAACATATAGTCTTTTGTTTCTTGTAAATAGCGCATGACCTTTTTCGCTGCCTTTCAGTGCGCAATGCCTAGATTTGACTGATATCTACCAAGCATTCCCACAGCAAATGCTATATCAGGTCGAGTGCAGGTCTGCGCATACTGTAAACTCCCAACTGCTGAAGCATATGGGACAACAATCATCTGAGCCTTCGCAATATCATCCTGAGGACAGTTCTTCAAACTCAATTTATCCCCTTTCACTATAGGTGCCGAACTAGGAGAACAATTCTCCATCCCATATCTTTTAAGAACCTTAAGGATATAGGATTTCTGAGATAGGCCAATGACACCCTTAGTTCTGTTACGACGGATCTCGATTCCAAGGACATAAGTGGCCTCACCCATGTCTTTCATATCGAAATGAGAGGAAAGAAAGTCTTTTGTTTCATGTAAAAGACTCAAATCATTAGTTGCAAGAAGAATATCGTCAACATATAAAACCAAAATTATGAACTTACTCCCACTAGTCTTAATGTAAATACACTGACCAACAATGTTTTCAGTGAATCCAAAGTTCATTATTACCTGATTGAACTTCTTATACCACTGGCGGGAGGCCTGTTTAAGTCCATAAATTGACTTATTCAATTTGCAAACTAAGTTATTTGAGTCATTTATACTGAAACCAGAAGGTTGTTGCATGTATACCTCCTCATCCAGATCCCCATTTAGGAAGGTGGTTTTCACATCCATCTGATGCAGCTCTAAATCAAAATGAGCTACGAGGGCCATGATTATTCTTAATGAATCTTTAGTTGAGACAAGAGAAAAAGTCTCATTATAAGCAATGCCCTCTATCTGTGTGAAACCTTTTGCAACAAGCCTAGCCTTGTACCTCTCCACATGACCTTTAGAGTTTGTTTTGGTTTGGTAAACCCATTTACAACCAATAGGTCTAACTCCATCAGGTCGAGGTACAAGATCCCACACTTGGTTCTTTGCCATAGAGTCAAGCTCTTCTTTCATGGCATTGATCCAATGTGTTGATCTTTCACTTTCAATGGCTTCTGCAAATGTGAAGGGATCTTCATCAATGTCTATGAAATTATTTGACTCTTGTAAATACACTACATACTCCGGATGGATAGCAGATTTTCTAATTCTGGTGGACCTCCATACAGGTGCTACAGGTGATTCAAAATGAGCCTCTGTATCCTGTTGTTGTATATCCTCATCAACAACCGGATCTAGTTGGGATTGATGTTCATTGACTGGACTTTCTCTTACATTACTCGAAGGAACAATGATAGAGAAAGTCGGGTCATTATCCTCAGCAGGTGAGAAACCTGAATCCTGTATTTCCTCAAAATTAATATTTTGAGATGCATCTATCCCAACAGAACCATTTTCAAGAAATCTTGTTTTATCTGTTTCCACTATCTGTGGTGTATGAGATGGACAATAAAACCTAAAGCCTTTCGATCTTTTTGGATAACCAATGAAGAAACCACTAGTTGTCCTAGGATCAAAAGCTTTTATATGTGGGTTATACAATTTAGCTTCTGCTGGACATCCCCATATGTGCATATATGACAAAAAAGGTTTTCTACCTGTCCATAACTCGTAAGGAGTCTTTTGAACAACCTTCGTAGGAACCTTATTCAAAATATGCACTGCAGTCCTAAGAGCTTCACCCCACAAGGTTAAAGGAAGGTTTGAGTGATTCAACATCACTCGAACCATTTCTTTAAGCGTACGGTTTTTCCTCTCAGCTACACCATTCTGATAAGCACTATCAGGCATGATATACTGAGGTACAATGCCTTCCTCTCTTAGAAACCGCGCTAATGGACCTTCCTTTTGTCCCATCTCAGTGAAACGACCATAATATTCGCCACCTTTATCTGACCTGACAACCTTAATAACTTCACCGGTTTGTTTCTCTACTTCTTTCTTGAAGTCCTTAAAAACCTGAAAGACTTCTGATTTTCAGATAATAGGTAGAGATACGTATACCGTGAGTAATCGTCTATAAATGTGACAAAATACTTTTCACCTGTATAACACGGTGAAAAAGGGCCGCAGACATCCGTATGCACTATTTCTAACTTTTCATTGTTGTGTTTGACATCTTTCTTATATGTGTTAGACTGCTTAGCCTTTATGCAGTCAACACATGACTCTATATTCGTAAAATCAAGGGATCCAAGGATTCCCTCTTTCACGAGTCTTTGGACTCTCTCTTTCGAGATATGTCCTAAACTCCGATGCCAAAGCAAATAGGATTGATCATCCTTTAGACCACGTTTATTGTCAATCATTGTGTTCTCAATGGAGTGAGATTCCTGAATTTGGAGTTTGGTTCTTAATCGATACAAACCATCACACATATATGCAGAACCTATATTCATTGAATTTTTCATAATAATAAGTTCAGATTTTTCAAATTTAAACACAAAATCAAACTTATCAAGTTTTGAAATTGAAATTAGGCTCTGACTATAAGATGGAACATAAAATGTATCGACCAAATCCAACATGAATCCCGACTCCAACACAATTCTGCAGGTCCCAACGCTTTTGACATGTGAACGCATCTTATTTCCTGAGAAGATGCTCCTTTCATGCTCTGTTGGTTCCCTTTTGTTCAGAAATGCCTGCAAAGAGTTGGCAGTGTGCACTGTGGCACCAGAATCAATCCACCAACTATGCAATGGAACATAAATTAGATTGCACTCATGAGAAACAAATGACTTATTACCTTTATTTTTTAGTCATTTCTTGAACTTCAAACGGTCCACCTTCTTATGCCCTTTCTTTTTGCAGAAGAAACACTTTATAGAAGGGCCACCAAACTGGCATTTGGCTTTCGCCTGAGAGTTTGAACTCTTCCCAGTGGATCTCTTCTGATTCTTCTTTTTGAAGGAGCTTTTCTTTGGCCTCGACCTCTGTTTATCCTTATGAGAGGTCATATGTGCACTTGGCACCCTCTCACCCTTCAATCTCTCCTCTTCCTCAACACACTTACTCAAGAGGTCATTAAAAGACCACCCATCATTATGTGTGTTGTAGGAGATTTTAAAGGGTCCATACTCAGTAGGTAACGAGGTTAAGATCAGATGGACTAAAAACGAGTAAGAGATGGCGAACTTCATATCATTCAGTTGAGTCGCAATATTCCTCATTTTCAAAATGTGCTGTCGGATGTGACTGTCACCAGCATATTTCATAGACACTAATTTGGACATAAGAGTACTGGCCCTTGCCTTATTAGAAGTGACGAATTGAGCCTCAATGGCTCCCAGAAATTCCTTCACAGTCCTACAGTGAGGAATTGCGCCTCAAATGTTCTTAGCCACCCGAGATTGCAAAAGCAACAGGCTAAGTCTGTTCGAGCGCTCCCACTTCTCAGAGGCAGCCTTCTGATCAGCTGTACTCTGCTCTGTAAGAGTGGGAGGTTCGTCAATTCTAAGGGCCAGATCTAAATCCATATAGCCCAAAGTGAATTACACAATTTCTTTCCAATCAGAAAAATTCGATCCGTCTAAGATAGGGATACTACTAGAACCGTCGATATGGAAGGAACCTGATACATCAAAGGAACGAAAAACGGAAAGATGTTACTATTATTGCTCAAACGAGACACGTGTTGAAAAGGTAAAAGTGAGACCCTTTATTTTCACCTTTTCTGAAATAAGCATAGTTGAGCCATTATCGTTTCACTTTGGTGAAAACGATAATACTCATAATTGCTCCATCTCTTCAATTCTCAAGGAATTGACTTCAGTTGGTGAAACTAGTAGATCATGAATCCAGAGGCAATTCAGCACTGTACCTTTGGGTACGAACATGCTTCATGGGCTGGAATGCATATCTACTATCACACTCTGTGTAAATTTGGAACACAACGACCTACCTTTGGGTAGAATCGATGTTTCATAAATTCACACACAATCATAATTACGAATCTTAATACGGTCCAAAGAATCTTTAATTAACACGATTCAGATCACTTTGGTGATTACATGAATCGGTTAATCAAAATCTTTTACCGAAAAACTTATTTGTATTATGGAGCACACCCATGCACACATTTTAATGTATGTATATTCATGACTTAATATCAGTTCATACTTCAACAAATATGCATAAACTAATTTTCATGAATTTAATTACAATTCATGCTTAAAATCATCATGCATAACTTAACCAACGCTAAATACATGAATTAACATGCATAAGTCATGCATTATTCAAAATAAATACTTTATAAAGCATGAAAAATAGCAAAATCATGCTCATATGGGTAAAACCCAAGGTCCTTATGCAGGAACCGGTCTAAAAACACTCTGAACCGGTCTGAAACCGCCCCGAACCGGTCATCTAAGGGTCCGAACCGGTTCTGAACCTTATAAACCGATACTTAATATGAACAAAAGTTCATAAAACCCTATAACCGTATGTCAAAATCCCTGTATTTCTTTATATTTATGAAAACAGGATCTCAGCATCCCGGAACCGGTGAAAAACTGGAAAGCACCGGTCAAAACGGCTTTGAACCGGTTCCGGAAGGGGTCGGATTAGGTTCCTGATCCGATTCAGTCTCAATAGTGTTTGGATCATGTTTTTATGGATCCAACCCAGTTTTAAATAGGATCCGGGTCTGACCCGACCCATACTTAATACGGATCAGACCCGGCCCGAACATAACCCGGGTTAAACCTGATCTAAAACAGGCCCGGGTCGGACCCGGTCCAAAACAGATCCGGGTCGGGCCCAGTCCAGAACGAATACCGGGTATGACCCGGTCCTTCATGGACCCGGGTATGACCCGGTCCTACATGGACCCGGGTATAACCCGATCCTACATGGACCCGGGTATGACCCGGTCCAACATGGACCCGGGTATGACCCGGTCCTACATGGACCCGGGTATGACCCGGTCCTACATGGACCCGGGTATGACCCAGTCCTGCATGGATCCGGGTATGACCCGGTCCAAACCGGATATCGGGTACGACCCAGATTAAACCGGGTCCGGATCCGACCCGGTCATTAATGGTCCCGGATCGGACCCGATCCAAAATGGGTTCGGATCGGACCCGATCCTTTCCGGATCAGACCCAGACCCGGTACCTTTATGGGTCCGGGTCAGATCCAAAAAGTAAAAGTGCAGACCCGATCCACCCAAAAGGGTTTGGATCGGGTCTGTCCACGGGTCGCCTCGCCGGACCCGATCCGGACCGATTTTTAAAACCTAAAACAGAAACCCGATGGTTTCTGTTTCGGTTTTAGGGAAAACCGAAAGGGGGGTTTTCCCCTTATTTCGGTTCCACGGCGACCTGCGTCACCCCACGGTGACGCCGGTCCGGCGTCAACCTCCCTGTCAGATGATGTCGCCCCACGGTGACGATCCACGGCGTTGCCGTCCGATGGCTGAAGAGCATGGCAGCGCCTGCCAGTCCGGTGGCAGCCCCGGCGACATCAGCAAGAATGCCGCCGATCAATGGCTGCCCTTGCCGGCAAAAAGCCCCACGGCGTGACCCCGGCGAACCCACCTCCTCCCCGGCGATAGGTAAGGGTTAAAATAGATTTTTTTTTATTGTCGCCGGTTTCGCAGGTAACTCTGGCGATGAGGTGAGGAATCCAGGGCGCCGGCAAGACCGCCGATGACAGCTCTGCTGTTTTCTGGCAAAAGTCTCTCGCCCGATGACGAAAAAGGAAAAACAGAGAGAAAAGGGAATCAGGCGACGGCTCCGACGTTGTTCCCGGCGACAGCAAAAACCTCCCTGCAGCCCTACGGCCACAGGTTTAAAAACAATTATTTTTTTTATGAGGTTTGCCAGAACTTAAAAAAAAATGTCGCCCGTTACGGTAACATTTGCCGGTGATGACTGTCGCCCCACAACGACAGTCTGCGGCTAATCGGTGGTTGTCGCCCCACGGTGACTCTACCGATGCCAAAACGCCGTTACAGCCTACACGGCCACGCGCAGCGGAAGATGCGTGGCATCGTGGGCCCATAACCCAATGTTGGGCGAAACCCTGTGAAAACAAATAGACAGGGAGCGTACTTGGATTCGCCATTGATCGTGTAGGTGATTTGGCGTTCTCCTCAGCCGGTCGACGCCCACAATGAGCCCAGGCCTTATCTCGACGGTGAGCAGGACCCTGTTCTGCTTAAGCTTGAATGCAGAAGTGAATTTGGGCAGGATATGACTATGAACTCTCATCAACTTCATAGCCCCTAACCCCATATATAATGGAGGAATTTGGGCAGTTACGTGAATGTGGTCTCTCCACATTCACGTAACTCCCACCCACTATCTCCATTAACCAGCCACTTACGTGACCTACTAATAGGGTGTCAAACCGGGTCAGACTGCGGGTTGGACCCGTAACCCATAATGTCCAACATATGTCTCTATGCCTGGGGCAGTTTCTTCAAGTAAAAATAAAAAACCAAAAAAAATATTTTGTCAGAATATAATGTTTTATGGGTAGCAGCTGTTGTAATCAGCCACCACTAACTTTTGTAAATGAAAAGGCGCAACTTAGTTATAGTCTTATAGATTGCTATTTATGTCAATGCCAAAATCATGGATGATTTCTAACATTATCATGGATAAAGGTAGCAGTCAGTAAGAGAGAGGAAGAAACTTTTGGAGATTAATCCCTAAAGTAAGTGAAGAGTGAAGTCTTGACGGTTGGCATGCAACCAAGGTTCTATTCCCATGGGCCACTACAAGAAAACCGTGGATTAGCGACGGCCTATATCCATCGCTAAGCCGTCGCTAAACTGTTTAGCGACGGATTAGCGATGGATATAGGCCATCGCGAATTTTTGCTCGCTAATTAGCGAAAAAACTTATATGTCGTTAATTCCGTCGCTAATTTGCGACAGATTAGCGACGGACATTATCCGTCGCTAAATTTAAAAAAAAATAAAAAAAAAATTGATCCCTGTCGGGCGGTATTCCGGCAGCACTAAGCCGGACTTATACCGCACCCGACAGGCATTGCATGCACAGAACGATCGCTCTGCCTCATCGCCGGACTTGTATCGTCCTCTGTGAACCGGTGCTCTCCGGCATCGCCGTCCTCCGTGAACCGGCGTCGTCGTCCTCCATGAACTGGTGCTCTCCGGCGTCGCCGTCCTCCATGAACCAGCACCGTCATCTTTCGTGAACCGGCGTCGCCGTCATCCTCCGTGGACCGGCGGCGGCGTCCTCCGTGAACCGGCGCCGACGTCCTCCAACGATCGTCGACCATCCTCCACCGTCGCCGTCCTCTATGAACCGGCGTCGACGTCATCCAGCGATCGCCGACCGTCCTCCGGCGTTGCTGTCCTCCGGCGTCGCCGTCCTCCGTAAATCGGCGTTGTCGTCCTCCGTGAACCGGCGCCGACGTCCTCCAACGATCGCCGACTGTCCTCCGGCGTCGTCGTCCTCCACTCTCATGTACATGATCTCCAACGCGCTCTCCGACGTCGCTCGGTTTAAATCGAGCGCGATCGATTTAAATTTCGAACAGGGAGAGAGGGAAAATTTCGCGCTCGGTTTAAATCAAAAATTAGCGAGGGATTTAGCGAGAGAATTTTTCCGTCGCTAATTAGCGACGGATTAGTGACAGAAAAATTCCCTCGCTAAATCTCTCGCTAAAATATTTTTCTTGTATTGAGAATTAGCGACGAAATAATTGTTGTCGTTAATTCGTCGCTAATTAGCGACGGATTAGCGATGAAACAACTTTCATCGCTAATTCGTCTCTACTTAGCGACGGATTCATTAAGAAAGTTTTCTCTAGCTAATCTGTCGCTAATTTGCGATGGAAAAAATCCATCGCAAATTTCCGTCGCTAATTAACATTTTTCTTGTAGTGGGCGTCACCCTTCTAAGCAAGCCAACGTGTAGCATAGGCCTGGAGGGCAGGGGTCCTACACTCTGAGTTTTACACTGCGGGCATGGGCATGACGATTGTAAGTATGACAGGCTGAGCCAGCGCGACAGGTCATCATGCCGGGTGTGGTTGTTACTTGGGGTTATAAATTTAAAAAATTAAGTGAGAGTGAGGGCATGCGAGCCTCAACATAGTGTCTCGTACAAAAGTTGAATAAATTAGAGTGCATTTGGATGACTGAGGGCAAAAGCCTGTGTTTTTAAAAACCAAATGACTCTCACTAGATAAACATAGTTTTGAGAATGAAAAAGAAGGAAAAGGGTAGATTTTTCACAAACCAGGAGTAAACCTCCAATTTCTGAAAACTGGGTTTTGTGACACAAATGGTGCACATATTCGGGGTTTTTGTAGTAAACACGGTTTAACACCCAAAACCTGACTTTTGTCATAGTGTTTGATTGTGTGGATGGGACTGTGTAAAACAAACTCGTCCAGACATTGCTGGCCGAGTGCAGGGTTGTCATGCACAAGCCGAGTCAAGGTACAACTCCATTCTTCTCTTTTTTTATTTTTTGAGTTTTGGTCTCAAAGTGTTCCAGACACCATTGCTTCAAGGGGAGGGACTCTGCGATTCAGGCGTCCCGTGTGTCCACCATTTGTATCGGGTGTGGGGCATGAACAACAGCGATCCGCAGATGGTGGGGTCACGCAATCAAATGCCCCTTTAGAGAGTTATGAGACAAAAAAAATCTATTAATTAACTTGTCCTACAAGGAGACAGCGCTGCAAGGGAACAACCTGCATGCATTTCATGTGTGTGTGTCTATATATATAAACATGCATGCACATGAGTGTACTCGTACCCTGCAGATTGCAGACCATAACCAAAACATACCAACGTCCAAGTAGGAGGGTGTCCTGCTAATGGACACAAGCAGCCACGGCAGGACATGCTGGATGAACACAAAGAGCTCAAAACTATAAACTGAAAAAGAATGCTTATCAAGACAAACTTGGTCTTAGTGAGACGAAACCAATATCTGCAAGGTTTGAAGTAAAATAAAAAAAGATTCCTTTTGGCAAAAAAGTCTATATACCAAAATGATTAGTTTATAAGAAAACACAATAACATCACGATTATGGGAAACAAGATGCACTTAAAATAAATGGGGTGGTCTATAAGAAAAACATTTTAAATCCCATTAAATGAAATACATAGTTACATACCCCCCACATCATTTATTCATTTTGGTACCAACATATTCCTACACAACATAGCACATCTAAAATGACCATCATGTGGTCAAGCGATGATGTACACGCTTAAGCTATAGCCTCATCATTCTCAAACATTCATAAGGAAAGCCACAGCTTAGTAGCTCTAGCTAGACCCACTACTCCCGCTAGACCCACATGTGGGCTAGGTTGGCTCAACGGTTTCATCAAGTAATACGCCTTGTTCGGGGCCCACCCATGGTCCGGTCGATGCTGACTTCTCCGAGCTCATGGTGCAAGAGCTAGACAAGTGGGCTCCTTGACGTAGACTCGGCACAAATATTGGGACCATTTTAATAAATGGGGTGGACTCGGCCAGGTTTCGTGTTGGTATCACAGTGACAAATATGGTGCCCTTTTTCATAAAATTAAAAAGAAAAACTTGATAATTTGTGGCCGTTCTAAACTTGAAAATTACCTATATATTGATATACCACAATATAAAATTTTCGATAAGAACACAAGAAAATTGTGATATTTTTATATTATATACTAAGATATATCACGCACGTATTATTAAACTAAAAGACCATTAATTGGTTGGTTCATTGGTAGTGTTCGAGAGGCTGGATGACGATCAATTGTTGTATAAAAGGCAGAAAGGTTAATTAACCAATAGGGGAACACTGATCTCATCGTTTGAAATAGGATGGGTTCCATCATACATTCAATCTTAACCATTGGTTAGGATTGAATGATGGTTAAGATTGAATGTATGATGGAACCCATCTTATTTCTCCATGCATGTTCACCACTAAAGTGGTTACTCATGTACGTGGTTAGCCGGGTCTTGTGTCAAGCTGAAGTCGTAGGATCGAATCTCAATAGCACATGGAGGCTGTTGTTGCTTTATCACCATTGGTGCACGTAAGGCTGAAGTGGTCGTGTTAAAAACCCAAGTTTTGTCTCACAGGGAGGCGGGCCCACTAAGTGACCCCGTGGTGAGGATGAGGGTTCCTTCGTCAAAAAAAAAGAAAAAGAAAAGCAGAAGGTTAGATTAACCGACCCCAATGTACTCTCAACATCCTAGATCTTGCTACGCTGAGTTTTATTTTTCCTCTTTCAAAGAAAAAATTCCATGATTTTTCATAAGTTATTTAGCTTATTTTGTTATTGAATTAATTTTCCAAGATATTCGAGATAAACATGGAAGAAAGTTTAAAATATCAAGATAAATTCGTGGCCTTTTAGGCATGCCGTGTCACTCTATCACTTGATCCCACGAATCCGTGAACGTGTCAGAGCAGAATAACAGATTCACCGTACACCAGGACAACGAAAAATGACCTTCTTACCCTCGGCATTATTCATCAACAAAACCGTGAATTCACGCAACTTAACTATTTTCCAGAAGGGTAATTTTGGTCAATATGTATGATATGATCACCAAACGCGAGCAAGGAAGACGGGAGAAGGATGAAGCAAGAAGAAAAGAAGGGAATTTCTCGGCCGTTATTTAAAAAATTCTAGCCATAAAAAAGCGTTCAGTTATAACTACTAAAGAAGGGAAAATAACGCGAAGATAACGTTAAGAACCGAGCGCGTTGCAGCGGCGGCCGGGGACAAGCTGGCCCTGCGCGACGAGAGACCTGTAGATCTCGACGACCACCTTCTCGTCGTACTCCTTGAGCGGCGACGCGCCCAACGGCCTGCAGTAGCCGATGGTCTGCCCACCGAAGGCGCCGCTGCCGACGCCGGGGAAGGCGCTGGAGTTGGCGAGCCGGAGCATCATCCTGACGTAGCCGTCGCGGAGGCGGACGAGGATCGCCTTCGGGGAGGCGATGCGGATCCTCGCCGGCAGCCTGATCCGCCACCTCCGCCTCCCTCCTCCGCCCGTCCTCGCCACCTCGACCCGGCCCCTCCGGCGCGGCGGCGCCGCTGAATCGTCGAGCCGCTCGTACCTCCTCCTCCGCCAGTACCGCTTTATGCTCCGGTAGAGCCCCAACGACACGCCCTCCATTTCTGATCTGGACTAGATCGAAGAGAAAAAGAGAGAGCAACCAGTAGCTCCCACTCCCAGTGGGGCATTTAATAGTTGCAGGCTCTCCATGTGACAAACGGACACATCGTGGCCGTCAGATCGTCATACACATGTGGGGCCCGATCTTGTTTGCACGTGGCAACTTTTAGTTGGTTCCTAAAGAATGTGGCCTCCACTCACCATATTAACGGGTCGAATTTGATTTGGATCCAGGTGAAACCAAACTCAAATCTGGTTTGAGCTGGCACCGGGTCTAAACAGACATACCGTAAGAAACACCCTACCGGGATCCTATAAAGAATACATCAACCAGACTGGATCATACCTGATAAACTAATAGTATTTTTTTTATTTTATTGTGTTGAAAATTTGTGGATGTTAGTCAGAACTCAAATCAAGCTCGGGTCTGGTATGAAATTTCACAAACCATACGCAGCAATTCATATATTAGTCTGTCCTTTGAGTCTGACTCGATCGGATTCTTTTCGATCCTCTTTTTTCATCACTAAACCCTGATTATATAAGATTTGGTACAGAGGTCGGGTCTGGGTACGTAAAATCACTAACACTCTTATGATAGGTTGAGGCATGGGCAGGTTTCACTGTGTAAGTACCAATGGGCGCTCTGCTTGTATGGTAGGAGCAGCTAGTGGACGTCACCTTGTCTCGGGAGGTTGTTCAAAGCAGGTTATATGTTCCCCCCCCCCCCCGAACAGGGCAGTTAGCTACATCTCATGATTGGAGGTCCCAAAGAGCACCACGTATGTAAGCATGTGTGTCTCGTATCCCCATGTTTGTCAGCATTAATTAGCGTTGGAGTTTGATAAGATTGCAAAGACTTAAGTACCCTCTCCTCCATTGGTGCAAAAAAAAAATGACGGTTCTTGAAAAGGAGTGGTTGTAAAGACTTAAGTGCCCCGAAGATGATTATTTAAGACCCAGTCTCTGCACTGCAGGATTATCCGAGAAAGAAATCTCCCCTGGAGGAGGCCATGAACATCAACCCTCTCACTCTCTCCCTTCTATTTCTGCTTCTGTGCACATCCATTAGAAGATCATACATTGCTCCATCAAGCACCGACTGACCTATACATTGACTCTTGTGAAGCCTGATTCAGAGTTTTTACCCTTACAGGATGAGGGTTTGGGGGCTCCTCTCAGCGTGGGTATCATCATTCAACTAAATGAGTTGTAGATCCTGATTCAGAGTTTTTACCCTTACAAGAGAGGGGTAAAACCTCATCTCACTCTCTCTCCCTTCTCTCTCTACTTCTGTGCACATCCAACAAACGATCCAACATTTCTCCATCAAACACCGACTGACCTGCACACTAACTGTAGCATCGTTCAACTTGATGAGTTGTGGAACCTGATTTAGAGTTTTTGCCCTTACAGGAGGGGGTTTGGGGGCTCCTCCCAGCGTGGGTAGCATCATTCAACTTGAAGAGTTGTGGAGTCTGATTCAAAGTTTTTGTCCATTCATATTTTAAGGCATTAGATCTCATTTTTGAACATCCACGCATGTGCAGTTTGCTTTCATCATATTCAGTTGCTTTCTAGATTATACTTTGAATTCTTGTGCATTTTAGATCTATCGATTTATATGTAACAAGAGCTCATTTTAACTTGAATTTTTTACTGCAACTTCATGCATATGTCTTCATGCTCTCCACCAAAAATCAGATCATTCTGAGTTTGTTTGACCCACTTTAAAAATCAAGATTCAAAACCTGTTATTTTGCACCGTCAGGATTTTAGCAGAATCAGGACCAACTTGCGGAAGTGATTTCTCCCTAACCAGAGATGATTTTTCCGATCCGTAAAAAGGGTTGTTTTTTAAATTGAATCTAGTTTGTTCATACCAAATTTCAGCGATTTCTATGGTGTTTTCGTACCAGTTTCGGGTCAAAAACCATAACCCTGTCACCCTGTGTCATTTTAACGGCTCAGATTTTGATCCATTTTGTTTGAATTTTATTTTCCTAATGGAAAATTATTTTTCAATTCTGTAAAACGGGTTCTCTTTGTTTATGTGTCTAGTTCATCCCTGTAAATTTTCAGAATTTTTCATGGTAAATTACTATTTTATTTTGATTAAATACCGAAACCTTGTATCCAGATTTTATAAATGTTCTGATTTTGGCCCCCATATCATGACTGTTGTAGCACTTCTTCAACAAATCGTTATTTGATTGGCAATATTCTTCAGCAAATTATTGTTATGATTTTTTTGAGTCTCTAATGAGTCTCTACTATGATTTGTAGTATTTTTGGGTCTCCAACGAGCCTCACAATGATTTATAGTGTTGTTTGATCTTTTAACTATAATTTATAGTACTTTGGGGTCTCCAACGAGCCCCACAACGATTTGTAGTGTTTTTCGGTCTTTTAACTATGATTTATAGTATTTTTGGGTCTCTAACGAGACCCACAGCGATTTATAGTGTTGTTGGACCTCGCTATAGCGATTTGTAGTGTTTCTCGCTAAACACTACAACGATTTGTGATACAAATCGCTATCTGAATCAGGACCAACTTGTCAGAGTCATATCTCCCTAACCAGAGATCGGATTTCAAATCCGTAAAATATGGTGTCTTCGTTATGAAATCTAGTTTATTCTTGTAAATTTTTAGCGATTTCTATGGTCATTTGATACCCCATTTGGATCTAAAACCAGACCCCTATCAGTCTGCCTTATTTGAGTGACATAGGTTTTTATTTCATTTTGTAAGAGTCATATCTCCCCAACGGAAGATCATTTTTCAAATCCGTAAAAAGGGTTTTATTCCTCTATGTGTCTAGTTTATATCTGGAAAGTTTTATAACTTTTTATGCTCATTTTATATTTCGAATCTGTTAAAAACCGAGACATGTTATAAAATGTAATAAAACTTAAAAAGTTTGAAACTTCCTCTATGTGTCTCAATTTTTAACAGGTTTGAAATATCAAATAAGCACAAAAAGTTATAAAACTTTCTAGATATAAACTAAACACATAGAGGAAGAAAACCCTTTTTACGGATTTGGAAAATGATCTTCCGTTGGGGAGATATGACTCTTACAAAATGAAATAAAAACCTATGTCACTCAAATAAGACAGACTGATAGGGGTCTGGTTTTAGATTCAAATGAGGAATTAAATGACCATAGAAATCACTGAAAATTTACAAGAATAAACTAGACTTCATAACAAAGACACCACTTTTTACGGATTTGAAATCCGATCTCTGGTTAGGGAGATATGACTCTGACAAGTTGATCCTGATTCGGATAGCGATTTGTATCACAAATCGCTGTAGTGTTTAGTGACAAACACTACAAATCGCTAAACACTACAGCGATTTGTGATACAAATTGCTATCCGAATCAGGACCAATTTGTCAGGACCATATCTCCCTAACCAGAGATCGGATTTCAAATCCGTAAAAAGTGGTATCTTCGTTATGAAGTCTAGTTTATAGCTGTAAATTTTCAACGATTTCTATGGTCATTTGATACCTCATTTGGATCTAAAACCAGACCCCTATCAGTCTGTCTTATTTGAGTGACATAGGTTTTTATTTCATTTTGTAAGAGTCATATCTCCCCAACGGAAGATCATTTTCCAAATCCGTAAAAAGGGTTTTCTTTCTCTATGTGTTTAGTTTATATCTGGAAAGTTTTATAACTTTTTATGCTCATTTGATATTTCAAACCTATTAAAAATCAAGACACATAGAGGAAGTTTCAAACTTTTTAAGTTTTATAACATTTTATAATATGTCTCGGTTTTTAACAGGTTCGAAATATCAAATGGGCATAAAAAGTTATAAAACTTTCCAGATATAAACTAGACACATAGAGGAAGAAAACCCTTTTTACGGATTTGAAAAATGATCTTCCGTTGAGGAGATATGACTCTTACAAAATGAAATAAAAACCTATGTCACTCAAATAAGGTAGACTGATAGGGATCTGGTTTTAGATCCAAATGGGGTATCAAATGACCATAGAAATCTCTGAAAATTTACAGGAAGAAACTAGACTTCATAACAAAGACACCACTTTTTACGGATTTGAAATCCGATCTCTGGTTAGGGAGATATGACCCTGACAAGTTGGTCCTGATTCGGATAGCGATTTGTATCACAAATCGCTGTAGTGTTTAGCGAGAAACACTACAAATCGCTAAACACTACAGCGATTTGTGATACAAATCGCTATCCAAATCAGGACCAATTTGTCAGGGCCATATCTCCCTAACCAGAGATCGGATTTCAAATCCGTAAAATATGGTGTCTTCGTTATGAAGTCTAGTTTATTGCTGTAAATTTTCAGCGATTTCTATGGTAATTTGATACCTCATTTGGATTTAAAACCAGACCCCTATCAGTCTGTCTTATTTGAGTGACATAGGTTTTTATTTCATTTTGTAAGAGTCATATCTCCCCAACGGAAGATCATTTTCCAAATCCGTAAAAAGGGTTTTCTTTCTCTATGTGTTTAGTTTATATCTGGAAAGTTTTATAACTTTTTATGCTCATTTGATATTTCAAACCTATTAAAAATCAAGACACATAGAGGAAGTTTCAAACTTTTTAAGTTTTATAACATTTTATAATATGTCTCGGTTTTTAACAGGTTCGAAATATCAAATGGGCATAAAAAGTTATAAAACTTTCCAGATATAAACTAGACACATAGAGGAAGAAAACCCTTTTTACGGATTTGAAAAATGATCTTCCGTTGGGGAGATATGACTCTTACAAAATGAAATAAAAACCTATGTCACTCAAATAAGGCAGACTGATAGGGGTCTGGTTTTAGATCCAAATGGGGTATCAAATGACCATAGAAATCGCTGAAAATTTACAAGAATAAACTAGACTTCATAACGAAGACACCACTTTTTACGAATTTGAAATCCGATCTCTGGTTAGGGAGATATGACCCTGACAAGTTGGTCCTGACTCGGATAGCGATTTGTATCACAAATCGCTGTAGTGTTTAGCGAGAAACACTACAAATCGCTAAACACTACAGCGATTTGTGATACAAATCGCTATCCGAATCAGGACCAATTTGTCAGGGCCATATCTCCCTAACTAAGATCGGATTTCAAATCCGTAAAAAGTGGTATCTTTGTTATGAAGTCTAGTTTATTCCTGTAAATTTTCAGTGATTTCTATGGTCATTTGATACCTCATTTGGATCTAAAACCAGACCTCTATCAGTCTGTCTTATTTGAGTGACATAGGTTTTTATTTCATTTTGTAAGAGTCATATCTCCCCAACGGAAGATCATTTTCCAAATCCGTAAAAAGGGTTTTCTTCCTCTATGTGTTTAGTTTATATCTGAAAAGTTTTATAACTTTTTATGCTCATTTGATATTTCAAATCTGTTAAAAATCGAGACACATAGAGGAAGTTTCAAACTTTTTAAGTTTTATAATATTTTATAACATGTCTCGGTTTTTAACATGTTCGAAATATCAAATGAGCATAAAAAGTTATAAAACTTTCCAGATATAAACTAGACACATAGAGGAAGAAAACCCTTTTTACTGATTTGAAAAATGATCTTCCGTTGGGGAGATATGACTCTTACAAAATGAAATAAAAACCTATGTCACTCAAATAAGGTAGACTGACAGGGGTCTGGTTTTAGATCAAAATGGGGTATCAAATGACCATAGAAATCGCTGAAAATTTACAGAAATAAACTAGACTTCATAACGAAGACACCACTTTTTACGGATTTGAAATCCGATCTTTGGTTAGGGAGATATGACCCTGACAAGTTGGTCATGATTCGGATAGCGATTTGTATCACAAATCGCAGTAGTGTTTAGCGAGAAACACTACAAATCGCTATAGCGAGATCCAACAACACTATAAATCGTTGTGGGTCTCGTTAGAGACCCAAAAACACTATAAATCATAGTTAAAAGATCGAAAAATACTACAAAACGTTGTGGGGCTCGTTGGAGACCCCAAAGCACTATAAATCATAGTTAAAAGATCGAACAACACTATAAATCATTGTGGGGCTCGTTGGAGACCCAAAAATACTACAAATCATAGTAGAGACTCATTAGAGACTCAAAAAAATTATAACAATAATTTGCTGAAGAATATTGTCAATCAAATAACGATTTGTTGAAGAAGTGCTACAACAGTCATGATATGGGGGCCAAAATCAGAACATTTATAAAATCTGGATACAAGGATCTGGTATTTAATCAAAATAAAATATTAATTGACCATGAAAAATTCTGAAAATTTACAGAGATGAACTAGACACATAAACGAAGAGAACCCATTTTACAGTATTGAAAAATGATCTTCCATTAGGAAAATAAAATTCAAACAAAATGGATCAAAATCTGAGCTGTTAAAATGACACAGGGTGACAGGGTTATGGTTTTTGACCCGAAACTGGTACGAAAACAACATAGAAATCACTAATATTTGGTATGAGCAAACTAGATTCAATTTAGAAAACAACCCTTTTTACGGATCGGAAAGATCATCTCTAGTTAGGGAGAAATCACTTCCGCAAGTTGGTCCTGATTCTGCTAAAATCCTGATGGTGCAAAATAAGAGGTTTTGAATCTCGATTTTTAAAGTGGGTCAAAAAAACTCAGAATGATCTGATTTTTGGTGGAGAGCATGAAGACATATGCATGAAGTTGCAGTAAAAATTTAAAATTAAAATAAGCTCTAGTTACATACAAATTGATAGATCTAAAATGCACAAAAATTCAAAGTATAATCTAGAAAGCAACTGAACATGATAAAAGCAAACTGCACATGCGTGGATGTTCAAACATGAGATCTAATGCCTTAAAATATGAATGGGTAAAAACTTTGAATCAGACTCCACAACTCTTCAAGTTGAATGATGCAACCCACGTTGGGAGGAGCCCCCAGACCCCTCTCCTATAAAGGTAAAAACTCTGAATCTGGATCTACAACTCATTTAGTTGAATGATGCTACCCACGCTGGGATGAACCCCCGGACCCCCCTTCTGTAAGGGCAAAAACTCTAAATCAGGCACATAAGTAGAGAGAGAAGGGAGAGAGAGTGAGAGGGTTGGTGTTCATGGCCTTCTCCAGGAGGAACCCTTTACCTCCCTTGATTTCTTCTCTAGAGAGAGAAAGGGTTTTACAGTGTTTTACGAAGAAGGAAGAAGAAGACGATGACGATGGAGCAATGTAGGATCGTCTGTTGGATGTGCACAGAAGTAGAGAGAGAGAGAGAGGGTTGTTGTTCATGGCCTTCTCCAGGAAGAACTCTTTGTTTCCCTTGATTTCTTCTCTAGAGAGAGAGAGAGGGTTTTACAGTGTTTTACGGAGAAAGAAGAAGAAGACATGTTTGTCCTTTTTTTGAACAGAAAAAGAAGAAGACTTTGAAGAGTCAACATCATCCTCGACTTTCTGGATGGAGGACATGTTTGTCCTTTTTTTGAACTGTTTGTTTTTTCTTTTTTGAATGAAGGGCATTTTTGTTATTTTCTCAAACCATCACTTTATGAGAAGAATAGCAAGAAAGGGAACTTAAGTCTTTGCAACAACACCAGTGTCCGATGCAAAGTTATGTCAACATACACGGGAATACGAGCCCCATGTGCTTGTATACGTGGTGCTCATTCAAAGCCCCGAACACAGACGTGGGATTCAGTAAATCATCGGGGGCGAACATACACAACCCTCTCGAGGTTGTTGCATGATCGAATCTCAATGGTATATATATATATATATATATATATATATATATATATATATATATATATATATATATATATATATATATATATATGGTATCTTTGCATACATACTTTTGCATCCTTACAAATGCTTTATGGTCTAAAAGAAAAGGTGCTATCATTATATCCGCTCATGAATGATGAGTACTCTCACATCACCAAAACGAAAAGTTTAAATCATTATGTTGAATCAAATTTTTACCACATATGCAGCAAATTCAATATACAATTAAGCAAAAGATAGTCAACAAAATCAAAATGATGGGCATGGAATAAAATTAGACATTGAAAGTCATTGAATTTACCCATACAAAAAAAATGAAACAATACCTTCAAAAGAAAAGATGGTAAAAGAGCATAAGACTTGCATGTACCAATCGTTTAAGGAAATGAAAGTTTAAGTTTTCACCTCTAGAAGCAAATTTTAAACGGAAAACTTTTGGTGGAAGAAGCAAGGCACTGAATAAAATTAGATATTAAAAGTCATTAATGACCCATACAAAAAAAATGAAATAATATATTCAAAAGAAAAGATGATTAGAAAACTTGCATGAAGAAAACTAAAAGTTTAAGTTTTCACTTGAAGAAGCAAGTTATCCTCGATGAAGAACTTTTGATGGAGGAGACAATCTGTGATGGGGAGACAATACAACGAAGCAGCACAAGGAGGAGGTAATCTGTGATGAGAGAGGCAATACAGAGGCTGCGGAGCGGAACGAGGAGGGGGCGAGGTGAAGGAGGCAATCCATGATGGGGGAGGCAATACGGTTGTAAAACGATACAAAGAGGAGTGGCAAGGCAGAGGAGGCAAACCGTGATGAGAGCGGCAGAGCTGCACGAGGAGGGGGCGAGGCAATACAACAACTGCAGAGTGGCACGAGGAGGAGGGGGCAATCCATCCTTTTCGGATTTAGGGTTAGATATTTAGTATTAGTATTAGAATTATGTTGGTCTTGTGTACATTATATTAGTTGTGGGTCAAGGTTCCTGTGAAGAAGGCTTCACAGAATAGAATGGATGATTATGAGGATGAAGTTTAGCCAAGAAAGCCTCCCATCAAAACCATAGAGGTTGATGGCAATAGAATCGCTTTCTTAGTAATTCGTTGGAAGTACAATGTGGTTCAAAATTAAGATTCAGATTTGTCTGGTAATTGTGATATTCTAATTTAGTCATATTTGATTTGGATGAGAAAAGCTTGGCCAAGCTTGCATCTCGATAAGGGCAATCACATTGCAATGTTATTTTACTTTCCTTTTTATAATTTTCAGGGAAAAACTGGTTAGATAATCAATTGTGCCGATTACTATAGTCAACCTTTCATTCCAAAAAAAAAAATCACCTTAGTTTTTTTTTACTCAAAAAGAAAATAGATTCTACAGTCAACGTGCTTTTGCTAATCAGATTATGGGGGATAATTTTTGTTTGAATGAACCATAAGGAATCATATAATTAAGGTACGATGTTCCTTAATCCATATTCAATTATTTATTGCATATCATATGTTTCATTAATTGCAATTCTGTTATTTTCTTCATTATTTATGGCTTATGACACGCAACAAAATTTTGAAAAATGTCCGTAATCTCCTTCTAAAATGGTAAGCTTTTGAAATGCCTACCAATTTGCTGAAATCCCCCACATAACCAAAATCTTTGTTTCTTGACTTTTTAGGATATTTGTTCTCTTTCGCAAATATGGCATGATCATCGCAAATCAATTTTGTGAATGTCATCCACACTTTGCAAAACTCCTTTAACTATATACTCTTGATGTATGTTCGCAAATATAGTACGACATTTGCAAAATATCTCCAAATGTGTGAACCTCCTTTAACTAAATTTCATGAAGTATGTTTGCAAATACAACATGATCTTTTTACAATATTTTTGTAAATGTTTCCAAATTGTGGAGACCTCTTTTAACTATATTTCTCGACGTACGTCTGCAAATATAGTGAGAGCTTCACAAATCATGTTTGTGAATGTCCCAAAAATGTGCAAACCTCCTTTAACTATATTTGTTGATGTGTGCCCGCAAATACAATACGAACTTCGCAAATCATTCTCAATATCATTTTACAAATGTTCTTATCTTTGCATGTTTTTTTATTCATATATAAAGGCATTGTCATTTTTTTGTTTTTGGTTAGAACCCTAATCCTTTTTTCTCTCCCATTTGTGGAAATTCTTATAAGATTCATATTGCAACATTTTGGCGAGATTGTGACATCCTTTCTGTCAACTTTCTTGTCTTCCGGTTAGGTCAAAAGTTGAGATCCATATATATTGTTTTGTTACATTCTTAAGTTTTTTTTGTATATATATAATAGCCCTGTAGTATTTGTGTTTGGATGTTAGCCTGAATGAATTATATATTTGCTTGTGTTTTATTTAATATTTGACACTAGATTTTTTGTTTAGGTTTGACTATATTTAAGGTTTTTCATAGATATATGTATTTGTTGGTGTTGTACTTGATTTATATTTGTTCGCTTGTCTTTTATTTAATATTTGATGGTTTTATATAACTTGTTTCCGTATTTATGTTTAATTGTGCACAATCATTCAATTAGTGTAATAAGGTTGGGGTTGATTGTGCAAAAATATTTAATAGAGGTAATGGGGTTATTGTAGATAATTAGTTTTTAGAGTAGTTGTTGTAGGTAGTTGTGTTAATTGCATGTATAAAGGGTATATAAATGACATTTTTTCACATGTTATTTTTATTAAATTAATAATATATTTTATAATTGATATAAGCAGTTAATTATCACCTCAAAAATGGTTAAAGTATGTTATCATTTCATTGATTTCTCTCATTGGAGATCTATAATGGTATAAAAAATAGTAACTTTAAGAAATTTATGACTTTGATGTCTCTTAAAATTAGATATGCAGAAGAGTTATTAAGTCGCCATTATAATTATTCTCCAAACATAGATAGCCGACAATTATAGATAAATGTTTTAGATGATGATAATGTAGACTCGATGTTATATAGTAATGATGTTAGTTGCTTGTAAAGGTAGACAAGTAGTAGTTGAAAGTGAGGTACAATAAGCAATTGATAAAAAAAAAATATTCACTAAAGAAGCAATTATGAGAATGATAAAAATCTTGTGGAGAATGTGCATCTATCTCATACACTATCTATTAAGCCCAGTGCGGAGGCAAACATTTGACTATCCCAAACAGTTGGCGATATTTATGTTATTAACATGTGCACAGAAGAAATGTAGTTCATTTAGCCAATTTGGGATATAGATATTGTACGTGCATGCAATACAAAACTTGCATTAACAATTAATGTTATACATGATCAGAGGATGTTTGTAGAGGATAGGAAGCTACGTCAGTAAACCAGTGATATTGATCTTCACCGAAATAACTTAGATAACATCCTACCTTGCAGAGCAGAAGACAAAACTAGGTACACATTGTTGAATATTGTAATTTATGCTTGAGATGATGGTATGATGATAAAGGTGTTATTTTTATGGTTAATATTGAAAGTTTGAAATGCATGAATGATACATGCATAGAAGCAAACAAAAAGATAAATATAATGACATTTGATTTACTTTATGCATTCGAATAATCAATTAGTAGTAACAACAATCACATAGATAACAGAGAATTAGATGATGATGATGACGCTACCATGTCAGATGAGGATGACTCAAGAATGATATGAGACAACCAAGACACAGATAACATGAGACAATTAATGCCAGATTCAAATGATGTACAAAAGACAATTGAAAAGTCGAATAATTGACAAGTTGTATATGTTATATGGTTTTAACTCTAATAAAAGAAAGTTAAAAAAAGAATGTTTCAATCAAAGAGACCTTCTCGTACAATGGTTTCTTCTTTTCAAAAGTTTATTGTGCAGTAAAATTGGTTTTCGTTTTTATATTAATGAGACATGATTGAATAAGTTATTGTTTAATGGATTCTCATACAATGAAGAACAATTAAAATCATTAAAATAGGGACATCTCAATTAATAAGGCAAGTTGCGTAATAAAAAATTTAATAATTAGAAATCTTTTCAATGGCTAACTGATCATGCATACATATTCACATTTTGTTCATCTTTATTTATGCATGATCCATGATAAAATCACATTAAAAACCCATCTTTATCATTGTTTTTGAAAATATGCTTCGAAATTTAATTTTCAGAAAAATCACATTTTTCGATTCGGCCATGCATTTTTTGATATTTTTATTAGTTAGAAATTTTCTAATTTATAATTTAGTTAGATTAAGACTTACTTAATTATTGTTAATTAGTTTTAGAAAAGAAAAAACATTTTGAAAAACATGTTTCTGAAGAAGGACCTTTGTGAAAATTAGTAAAAAATCATCGGACCTTTTTAGAAATTTTAGATTTTAACCAAATTAGGCTTATAAATAGGATTAAGAGGGTTGAAAATCGTTTTTTTTTTCAGCAGCCCTCCTGCCTCCCTTGCCTTTTGCCTCTATCTTCCCTTTTCCCTTCTTCTTCTTCATTCTTGGCCGATTTCTTTTTTCCTTCTATTTCTCCTTCTTCTTATTCTTTATTTCATCGATCCTCTAAACCCCGTCTTCATCGGCTTTTCTTACCTTCTTCATTGAGGGGCGTGTATGCAGCATGGATCAACCACTTTCTCCTCTCAACGAGTCCGTCGGAGGTGATCCGTGGCATGCCATTTCTTCCTCTCTCTTTTTCATCGTAGATTTAGGTTTTGCATAGCATACCACATTGCATCACATATAGTTTCATAGATTATCACATCATCTTCATATTTAATATTGTTTAGTTTAGCTTTATTGTATCTGAAAAATAAAAAGAACAACAAAATATATTTTGTTTTGACAGTTTAGCCGATAGAATTTCTCGTATTTAATTAGAGTTTCTTTTATAGTAGCATAGTTTAAAGTTAGTTTGTTTTATTCTATCAGTTAAATAATAGTTTGTATTTACTTTCATTTTTTTTTATTCAGTAGATTAGAAATCGATCAATCTATAGACTAGTCATTTTACTTTTTTTCTCAATCGCATAGATAGTTTTATCTATTATTTTTATTAGTCAGATTAAATCCTTATTGACTTCCAGAAGTTAGTTTCTTCATGCTTAGATTAGAATATGCTTGCTTGTTTTAGATTAAATAGTATTTTTTATATAAACCCTCCTAGCCGATTAGATAGTTGAATGTCATTTTTAATTGCATTTTTAATTGACGTCAGGTCCAAATGTTTTTGTAATTAGATTAGTTCATTGCATACATAGCCTAGAGTATTCAGTTTCAGCATGTTCTTTCTTTTTGTTCAACCATTTTTTTGGTTCACGTTTCTATTGGCTGTGTGATTTTTTTTAGAAGCACGTCTTTTATTAGTTGACCAAGTTGTTAGGTTGTTAATGTTAGTAGATAGGCATCCTGTGTAATTCCAGAAGTCACTAATTCATTAGTTAGATCAGAATAGGATAACATTTTCTTGTAAAGTCGAAGCATAGGGTGTCATTTTGTTTCAGTTGTAGCCCTATAGTTTAATGTTGGGTATTTTAATTAAGTTATCTAGTTTCTCATTGATCCATGTGTTAGCTGATTGTTTTAAATTTTATCAGTTTTATATTTTCAGATTAGTGCTTAGTTAAGTAGTGTATTCCGTACAACATAGCTAGGTTGCTATTTGTGTTAATTTTAGTTAGTTAGCTAGTCTTTCATTGATCTGCATAATTAGTTTTAGTTGTTAAAAATGAGTTTGGTTCTTTTTGCTTGCATGATTCATAGTTGTGAGTTAGTGTTTTAAATCTTAGTTACAGAATTTATTAGCTTAGGGAGATTACATAGTTAGTAAATGCATACCAGTCGGTTAGATACTTATTGTTAGTTTAATTAATTAACTAGAATAGGCTTAGCTCAATTCCATGTTTTTAATTAGTCACTTGAATTTGCTTGTTAAATTGGGTTAGTGAGTCACTGACTAGTTAACATCCTTTTGTTTTAAATTAGTTAAATCGTTAGCTTGTTTCTTTTTTACTAAGTAGTTATTTGTTAATAGTAGTTTAGTCAATTCTTGATTTTTGGTTAGTTTAGATTCTTGTGTTTTAGTTCAGTTAGTTAATCATAGTTTGTTACATTAGTTCTTGAATTCTAATTAGTTAGGTTGTTTTGCTATTTTGTCTTTTAGTGTTAGTTGTTACATGAGTTGATTCATAGTTAGTTCTTGTTTCAGTGTATTTTTAGTTAGTTTAATTCTTATTTTTGTTGAATTTTTTTTAGTCATTAGCTATTAATTCCTTTGTTTAGTTTTCGTCATACTGCTTTGTTTCTTGTTTTTGACTTTTGCAGGGAAGCATTTGGTCGTGCGGGAGAGCCCTTTTTGTGCCCTTGAAGTACCCTCTGAGGTCCCCTCAAGGTCTCAAAAGTGCCCTCAGAGAGCCCTTTAGCAAACCATTCAAAAGTGTTCAACCTAAGTATCTAAGAGGTATACAGAGGGAAGGATAAAGGGAAGCAAATCAATCAAGAAGGGACAAGAAAACTCGAAGCACTGAAGCCTTTTCTTTTCTTTTTAGTTTATGCTTTTATTTTATTTTATTTATTTAATTGGGGTTGTAATAAAACCACTAATTATTGTTTAAAGTCCTCTGCAGAGGGCTGCACTATTTCCTTATTAACTCGATTAATTAGTTTTTTTTTTTACAATAAAGAGTAGTTTAGATTGTATGATTGAATACAAAGTATTTTTTGTTCTCTGAGATCGACCTGGACTCCACCACTCATGTGAGCCAATTTTTATTATTTGGTGTCTGACTTTCACACTTGTTTTCCTTAAAAATATTATTTTAAAAAGGGTTTTCATAAAACTCACACCAAAAATTTGGTATCGTTGCCGGGGAACGATGAGTAATACAAGTATTCACTTTATTGTCAGTGTTTGTTCACATTATTTAGGTTGCTAGTTTACTTTCTGTTCTTTAATTAGGATTGTTTAGTTTATTTTCCTAGTTAATTACTTAGGATTGCTTAGTTTACTTTCTGCATTTAGGTTTAAGACTATATGTTTGCACACCGTAGAGAGCGACTTACTCTTCCTGCACAGCCCACCTACTAGGATACCCTTAGAGGTGATTGCGCACGATTGGTATCGTGCTCATAGATTTTCTTTTCTACAAAATCCTTGTTGAGTGCAATTGTGTGGTGCTTGTTTATTTCCTGCTTTCTTGTTATTTTTCTTTTTGCTCGCTTTGTGGTTTGTAGTGGTTTGGCCGCTTAGCGCGTTAGGTAGGTAGAAAACCAGTGTCTAGGATAGTTGCTGCACCGGTCTACCCTTTGGTGCATGCAAGAGCGACGGTCGCTTGACCCCGAGCTTGTTGAGGACCCTGAGTCCCTTTTTAGGAGAGCTCATCGATCCGGCTCCAGAGCCCAAGATCAGTCTTTGACCCGTCCTCTTAGGTAGTACTTCACTCTCAATGCTTACACTCTGGCCTCCTGCATTGCGAGACCCGATATAGGAGCACCGCAGTTTGAGATTAAGGCCAACATAATCCAGATGCTTTCATCTTTCTATGGCCTGAACAACGATATTTTATTTTACACTGAAGCCTTTTCTTTTTTTCTTTTTAGTTTAGGCTTTTATTTTATTTATTTAATTGGGGTTGTAATAAAGCCGTTAATTATTGTTTAAAGTCCTCTGCAGAGGGTTGTACTATTTTCTTATTAACTCAATTAATTTTTTTTTTTGGCAATAAAGAGTAGTTTAGATTGTATGATTGAATACAAAGTATTTTCCATTCCCTGAGATCAACCAGGACTCCACCACTCGTGCAAGCCGGTTTTTAACTTTCACACTTGTTTTCCTTAAAAATATTGTTTTAAAAAGGGTTTTCATAAAACTCACACCAAAACTAACAACAAACTCAAATGTTGAAAATATTATTGTCAGACAAAGGTTTAACGATCTAAAGCACTATCGTGAGTTTTTGAAAGATCATATAATTATGAATAACTATAAAACAAAATTATTAAAGAGTTACAATAATATAATGACTTTTGTATACATGAGAAAGAACCCATAAACAATAGGTGATTTCCCTTGAAAGATTCATTGCACAAAGATGTGCAAAAAAACGTTCTTTCATGTGAAAAAGTATGAAACAAAGCATCTATATAGTGGATCATTGAAAAACCTTTGAGTGAAAAAGTGTGTTACGTGGATTATAGATGTTATTCACAAACACCTTCATGATAACTTGAAGATGGCTCTAAGAGAAAGTATCAATAATTTCAGTTGTGAGGAAGATGTTGAGTTTAGTTACAAACAAGCATTACATGAATGTGAACAAACACACGAAGAAAAAACTATATGGTTTATATAAACACTCCTTCAAGATGCTTCCTGCTTAGATCATTTGATGATGATAAACCCAAAAACATTAGGGTTTATTAAGACTGATAAGATAGATCAATTTAAGTATATGTTTTATCTTTCTGTCAATGTATCAATGACTTTTAAAAAATGTGCCCTCTAGTTTTTATGTAGTTGTCACATCCTTAAAAAGAATATACATGAGTATATTATTGTCGACTCATAATATTGATCTTTGTGATGAAATGTTTTCAGTAGCATTTATAATTGTAGATAAAGAGTTCAAAGAGTTGTGAGCATAATTTTTTGAACATCCAAAGCATAAATTCATGTAGTTTGATGACTTTAAAGATAACCTGATTATTATCTTAGATAGACACCCAAAGCAAAAATACCACTTTAGCAACACCTTTCTTAGTTGTTATGTTAAAGAAAAAGCCTATAAAAGTGGGCACGTAATTTTGCCAAACATATATGATTCGATAAGTTATACAGTTGTGATGATAATAGGTACCAGTGTGGGAAAAAAGATCCGGTGCCATGTGATGGCACACTTTTTGTGTGCTGCTCCACAGCTACTTAAGCCCTATCTCCAAGATGAAAGGTGATGAGGTACAACAACACTCTAAAAGTGTGCCATAACATGGCAGCTGATCTTGCCTCATGAGTGTGGTAACCAAAAGTGTCTGCAATGGTTAATGGATTGAGGAAATCTGTATTTTCTCGGCGCCCTTACGTCGTAAAGCTACTTTTACTGGCGCAAAAAATGGATTGTGCCACAGAAAACTTTTTCTATGGTGCATAAGTTACAAAAAAAAAAAAAAGCCGGTGAAAATCGTTTTCACTGCCCAAACTAAAATTTTTCTCTGGCCCAAGTCAATCCCAAAATAGTTTTGGCGGGAGGGGAAAAAATTTCTCTCTCTCTCTCTCTCTCTCGTTTTTTTATTTTTTCCTTTTTTTCCCAACCCCAACTCTGTCCTCTCCTCCTGAACGATCGGAGCGATGGGAGGAGGGACGATGAGGACGATCAGAAGGGTGATCGGCGTCGGAGCTGGATATCTTCTTCTTCGTCTTCCTCTTCTTCTGCTTCTTCTCTACATCACAAATGAGGATGCACAGTCTCGACTTCTCCCGGACGACGATCCTCCAACCCTCTCTTCACCAGCGGAAGATCGCCGTGCGTCACCTAATACGGCGGAATCTCCGGGCTTCGTCGTCCCTCTCTCCAGGAGACACAGATCTGGCCGTTTCGGAGCGGTTGGTGCCCCTTCGCGCCTCCGAGAGCCTTGCTGATAGGCTCCACTACGGGAGCTTGGCTGAGGACAGCCTCTCTTACAAGGAGAGCTTCGTTGTCTGCTGCTACGAGGTCTGCGTCGACAAGACGGTCACGATCGAGACGATCGCGAATCTCTTGCAGGTGCTCCGTCGCCTGAATTCCGTAGCTTCATCAGGATTAGGGCTTAATGTTGTCTTGATTCGTGGTCGACTTAATCCTGTTTGTATATGTTAGCTTTGAGGTGGTTTTTCTCTTCAGATCTTGATATATAAGTGTCTGCATGTTGATTTTCTGGTCATGCATTGGATTTGAGGTGGTCGACTGAATGCTGGTTTGTATTTCCATTGCATCCAATGGTAAGTATGGCCTCATTCTGCATCATGGTTCACTCATTTGTTGTACCTAAAGACATAAGAGCGATGATATCATAGTCAGGGAGCGGGACACTCTTATCATGATCATCATTGAATTTGAAAACAGTCTCTTGGATACAACTGATAATGTGTACTTGAAATCTTGGAAAATTTAGATATAGAGATCCATACCTTTTTAGTTTGTGCATACTTGTGTTTTCAATTCCATGTTTGCCAGATTGCTTGTTCCTTATCACTGTTTCACGTAACTGTTTGGTAAAGCAATTAGGATCAGCAGCCTATTGAGATCTCTCTCATATACTCACCTATACCTCCCACTTGGGTAGTTTTGTTATAAGAGCATGATAGCTGCCAAGCAAACAGCAAACTAATGACCTGCCTGTTTATTTACAGTTGATTTTACTTTGGAAGAAATCAAGACATTAAGAGTGAAGCAGAGGTACAAATTTTGTGATCAATCATACAATGGTCAGTTAAAGGCTAAATTTTTCATTTTAATATTCACCTTCTTAACAGAAATTGCTTATGATATATCTATGGCATAGCATGATGTGAAGATATTATCAGTGAAACAATGGATTGAACCTGTGCATTCATATATATTAGTAGTGTCCAGTTATCGCATATGATAAAAAGCATGGCATTCAGATTACAAGTTGCAAGTCCATTTTTATATATGATCTTTCCTTGCTCTTACACCCACCCTCACTTGAATGGTCAAGTTTGGAAGCTCATGATCAAGTGCTGTAGAAATCTGGAAACTTAGTTGTAATCTGATAATCAAGACTGTAATGATGTACCAGCAAGTACAATATTGTGGTTTCATATTGCTCTTTGAGATAATGTGCATCTTGTTTTGAATGATGTTAATGAGTTTTTTCTCAAATTGTAAGCGCCTATGTTCATATTGAGCACTATTGGCAATGTATGAGATTTTAAATGCACTCTACAATCAAAATTCAAGTGCAATCTATCAATATCAGTGATGCTAAAGTTGTCCTATTGGATAGTACACTGCATAAGTTAGTATAATTCGAAATCTTGCAGAGATTAAGAAATAAGGATGCATGCAAATAATGATGTGTAATCTTTTGTTTGAGCCTTTGATGTTCGTCAGTGAGCTATACTTTGTCAAGCTTGACAAGTGTTACTTATTGACCCATTATGACAGAACTGAATTCTCCAAGAATTTGAAGTCATCCATGGAAGTTTTATGCCTCTGATATGGCTGTGGTTTAATTTTCTTTTGGAGGATGTGTAATCAATGAAATACCATTACAACCAACACAATCATCCGACTTTTATATATGAAACCACTTTTATTCATTCATATTCTCAAAATATACACAGAATTGAGCATTGTAAAGTATTTAAAGCTGATCCATCAATGTAAGCATGGTACAAATCCATACAATAACTACTTGAACAAATAAAGGTAAATAGATCGTTTTTCTGTTTGTGGTCTTCTGGCCATCTTCCCAAATAAAAGTTTTCTCTTTAGTACTACATGAAGTCAATAGACTCAAATGGAAGCTACTATAACAGGAAACTAGAATTCTGACATTCATATTTCCAAAAAAATCATGAATGACATGCCCAGTGCCACATTCAACATGAAAGGAACATATATCCTTAGGTATGATGCTCCATGTCTTACAGTCATTGCATTTGGCTGTTCCATATCTAAGGCTACTGGATTTGCACCTGGAGTGTGACAATCTGGTGGCAAACAGAAGCATCCCAACAACCTTCATTCAGCTTCTAATATTGCATTACATTAAAGTACTCCCATAAAAATATTTGATTTAAATATAGTTGTGAATTCCTATTCTTCATACAAGCTTAAACATCGACTCATTTTATCTATGCCTTTTAACCATGTTATCACACAGGGAAGTTCTCAATTATTACGTTTGTGGAGTACATTGCTATTGCTTTAGATGCACCACGAGTTGTTTGAATCTACCCCGAGATAAAAAATCCCGTCCTCATCAACCAACATGTAAGCATTTAGGCCTGCAGAATCGGACCAAATGATTTCACTTGAACTCTTGCAATATCTTTTCCATATGCATCATGTATCATTTTCTCAAGCATAGGCTTGTTTCTATGATGGTTTATATCTTTATTTATATATGTTGGTTTAGACTAGAGGCCATTGAGATGCATGTCTCTATGATGGTTTATATCTTTCTGATTTCAGTTCTGACTCTTGTTTGATTTTACCCACTGCACAATGTTAATTAATAATTGTGCTAGCCCCGGATATTTGTGATCACATGTCAACTAATCTCCTGATTTCAGAAAAGGATTTTGTATGGAATCCTCTTAAGGCATGACAGAAAGTCATCTGCACTTGAGACAAAATATAGTGCAGAAAAGAATGTTGCAGTGCCAATGCTGCAAGTGGGAGCGAGAGTATACCCACAGACAGAATAGAGCATTCAGTTTCTGCAAGCTCTGTTTTCTTTCTATGCAGTAGCTTCTTTGTATAGATAGTTGGAAATCCTATGAATTGTTTTGCCAAATTCCGTAATTGCGTATTCTTGTTGATTATGTCTCAGAAATCTTGTACAATAGAAACTCCCACACCATATGGCGTTTGGTTGTCAAACACTACAACTTAACTCTCATATATGGCTCATGTATGTTTACAATAGACTCTCTCTCTCTCTCTCTCCCACTAGAATTGCATCTCCTATGATGAGCCATGGTATTTATGATCTGTGAACACTTCTCCACAGGAAATGCTTACTGAAACTTCAACTGATCAACCAGAGGGATGACTTTTCCTTTGCACTATTATCAGGTGGCATCTTAAAAGTATGTTCTTACTTTCCTGTAGTTTTTATTTGGCATTCTCTTTTACTCTATAACTTCTCTATTGTGAATGATGTGTTACTGTTGTTTCTTTATAAAATGCTGATTTCACAAAATGTTTAAAAAGCCAATGGTGCACATTAGCTGTAATATACACATACATTTAGATAACTTGATATTAGCATACCTGTACATAAATGCCTTGATAGTTCAATGCAGCTTTCTCATTTACCGTCCCCATTAGCTGGGTTTTTATGCAAGCCTACAATCATACACTGATAATTACATGTCTGGGTGTCTGTCATGTGTGAAGATGAACAGAGAAACATGAAATGAACTACTTTTATTAAGTTAATTTTAGAATTCCTAAATCTTAGCTTGGTATAGGCAAAGTCTAACCAACCTGACAACCCAATTGGACTAGGTTCTGCTTAGACTCATTGGCCACCCAATTGGACCTGGTTGTAGTTGGGCCTATATCTGAGTGGACCTGGTGTGATCAGATCTGGCAACTTAGCCAGATTCATCTAACAGAATATAAATATCTAAGTCACACGGACTCGGCTAAAAGGTCGACGCACCCGTGTCGCCTGTACCCGACACAGGACATGGGTGCGGCTTCGGACATGGGGTGGACACGGTCAACCAAGTTTCGGACTCGGCCAACGCACTGGGGCCGAGTTTTCCACATTTTGGACTCGGTCAACTTTGACCGAGTTTATTTTTGTCCATTTTTAAGGGTAAAAGACATAAAAACTAAAAGAAATTGATCTTTTTATATATATTTTTAATATATATATATATATTTAAAAATATATATACATATATATAGCCGTGTCCCCATGTCCAAAATTTTTGAAATTGCTCCGCACCCGTGTCACACCCGTGCCCGTACCCGCACCCATGTGACATAGATAAATATATATATTACGAAATGCATCTGGATTTGAAGTTACAAACTAAAAATACAAAAATATAAGAACAAAAATCAATGATATAGCTAACTGGCAATCACCAATCGACGAGTAAAAATTGACTCTATAATACATGAAGAACACCTCATACTCATTTAAAATTAAAAAAAAAGTGTAAAAGCTTTTACTGGTGCAGGTTTAAACTGCGCCAGTAAAAGTTGTTCTTTACTGGCGCAAATTTGCACCAGTAAAGAATTTTTGCTGGTGTAGAACTGCGCCAGTAAAAGATCTTTTTCATTTTGCCAAAGATCTTTGTTGGCGCCAAACTGCCTCAGCATTAAATTTTTGCTGGCGCAAATTTGTGCCAGCAAAAACCATTTTTTCCTGGCGATGTAAAGTTGCGCCAAAAAATGCATTAACGGCGATGCCTTTCCTGGCATAACTGTTGGCACATTTTTGCACCAGTAAAGGTTTTTGCTGGCACTATTTGTGTACCAGCAAAAACGGTTTTTCTTGTAGTGTGCTAATCACATGACAGCATTTTATGTGGGCCCTATGCAATGCTGTCATGTGATTGGCTAGTGTCACATAGCCATGGCACTTAGTCGAACTTGGAGGGAAAGCGGAAGCTGCCCAGATGGAACTGCCGCTATCCTTAGGAGTAGAGTCTCTCTGGCTGTGCGTCAATAATGTGCGAAGAGACATGGATTATTCAATCCGCTGACTCTGGTATTGCAGATCAATAAAGCATTCTTTTGAGGAACTCAAATTCGGGTATGAGATCAAATTTGACCCTTGATGATTGATCACACCAGAGATTCATGTATTTCTCTTAAGATGTAATTTGAATTGCACATGTTGGTGTGTGTTGCAGATTCAGTGAAATAAGAGTTTTACCTTGAAACATATAAATAAATTAAATCTTATTGTGGTCTAACATGATTCTAGTAAAAGGTATGTGATTGTGGGACTTTTGTCCAGTGAATTCCTGTAAGATAATTTTCATTTCAATTCTCAAACCCATTGTGCTCGTATTTTTGGATTCATGTCTGAAAAGGAACTGATAGATTCAAATAACAATTTGAAATTTTGAGCAAAGCATGATCCGTTTTCATCCCTGGTTACACTTAAGGCTTGTAGAAAAGCAGAATGAACTGAATAGAGGGTGCTCAAGCTTGTCTCATTCTTGTGGCGAGTCGAGCCATGCTCAAGCTCATGGCAACCCCCTTATATTTATACCCGTATGTTCGAACATGGTTTCCTTCAAACTTGGTCGAATACGAGGTGTAATGCCTCATGAAATGACAAAAGATTTAGCAACGGTCAAGATCGCCGCTAAATCTCTTGAACGCACAAACAATTGTCACCGTTTCATCACCCATGATTAACGGCGATGCTTCATCCAGTGTATCATCAAACACATACTCTCTCTCTCTCTATACCACTCTCATCTGAATTGTCCGTTCAGTAGATTGGACGGTTCAGATGACAGTCACGGCGTTTGAACGTGGTTAATGCCCAGCGAAAAATTCCTTTCTCGTCATTGGGGACCTCCCACTTGTGGGCCCCATAGTACGAAGGCCTCTCTCTCTCTCTCCTTTGCGTGCCCGAGAACCCCCTTCCTCTGCGTCGACCACCACTGTCGCCACCGCTGCCAGCCCTTCTTCCGCTTTGTCTGCTGCCCCTTGTCCATCGACCCCTTCTTCCGCCTCTCTCTCTCTTCCGGCGAGCTCTCTGTTGGCGACCTTGTGGACCATCGGAAATGCAAGTTTTGGTTCTCCTCTCTCTCTGCTGCTATTTTTTTTTTCATTTCTCAATGGGCCTTCTGTTTTACATAAAAAGACGGCTTTCGTACTATTTTTTTCATTTCTCAACCATAAAAGAGGGCTTTCCTGTTGATTCAGTTTTTTATTTCAGTTAAAAGCTGATCAAATTGTTATAACTAAATGACTGGCGAAGGCTTGATAAACTTTGATCATCCCTTAAAATCCAAGTCTTTTATGAGTTTAAGAAGTTTTCTCTATGCGTAGCATTGATGCTTATAAAATTTCATGTATTAAGATAAATCAATAATCTAAGTAGTACTGGGTACAATGCTGTGTAATGTATGTAATGAATTCATAAAGCATCTTTGCTAATTTATATGTGCAACAGACTGATGCTCTTATCCTGTAAGAGTTTTCAAAAACATTCCTTATTTTTGTATGATTTTGTTGTCATTGCAGTTCACTTGTTTACGTTTTTTTAAGTTTCCTTCTTTATACTGATTTTTTAAGTTCTTCACCACATTGCCCAATCAAATGGACAACATTTCTCGCCAGGATTTGTACCTCATGAGTTGTTTCCAGTGCATAATGGAAGGTCTTGCAATCAATAGAAATGAGAGAGATGAACTTGAATCACTTGGTAGTAATGATGGACTATTCACAAATGTCCCGGAGCCTGCTATCTTAGACTTGCTAAGGTGATTAATTTTTCTTTTTTTTTTTCAAATATCAAAACCCGTTTTTTGTAAACTACCCTGAAAAAGGCACACAAGGCTGTGTCTGGATTTGTTGAAAATAAATTCTGTGCAAATTGGAAATGAATAGCACTTCATTTATTTTCAACAGCAGTGGAACAATAAGAGCATTGAAAGGATGGAAATGCATTTAATTGCACTCACTACAACAATTGTGAGCACTGCCTAAATGCAATTCTTTCCTTAATGTTTTTTTTTTGCTAAATTTGAGAAGTTGGGATCTCTTACAGTTTTTTTTTTTTGAGAAGAAAGGCAAATATTCTCATTTTATATATACTTTCTAACAAATACATACATAACTTACAATACTCTGCTTGAGACAGCTGAATTAGAATGACAAACAGTCATTCAAAGTTCCTCTTAAAAATGTTAAGACATGGGCATGCTAGACAAACACATCAAAGAGCATGACTTTGGCACTATTCTTCTCGTGTTCCCACCTAATTTTGTTGTTACTGTTTGAAAGCTTCACTCATACCAATGACCCCAATAAAGCCTGCAGCTGTTGTGTGAAAGCAAAACTATGTTGACGAGCTACCTTGTCTCTCATTTGACAAATTGTCCTTGACCATCCCTCTCGTACCTTTGTTGATACGAAAAATATTCAGATATCTAAGTCGTAATGGTTATTTTGCAGCCCATACATCTCTCCAAAAAGATGTTTTCCATTACCTAAGACTAAATTTATACTTTGATATAAAAAAGTCAAACACTTTCAAGATACCTTTTCAGGACTCATTATTTTACTTTGTGTTCTCAACCCAGCTCTATGGCCATCCTACAAGGCCATACTTTTCCTTGAGAACCCCCCAATTCCCTCCTCTTCATTAACTATCAGCCACCACCACTTGGCCAAAAGTGCATTATTGAAATGCGAGAAAGTGGTCGGGAAACAACCTCCCGACTAATAGGTGCAATAACCTTCTTACCCCCATTACCACTCCAAAGGAAATTACTTAGAATCCTGTTTATTTATTTATTTTAAACTGGTTTCGAGATGAAGAAGATCTTCATAAAATGTTGTGCAACGGTGGCAAGGGCATGTTTGATCAATGTGTATTTTCCTGCTTTGGATAACACTTTGGCCTTCCAAGAATCAGCCTTACTTCTAATCATGTTCTCCACCACCGTTCAAAGAGTGGCTCTTGTGATCCCTTTGTTTTACAGGTTCCTCAAGTATTTCATGAGTAAGTCCTGCTTTGCACATTGAAAGATCTTGCTAAGTGTAGGTTTCAAGATCCCATTGTCATTATTGAATAATGCAAAGCTACTTTTGGCAAGGTTCACTCGCAAACCAAAGATTTCAATGAATATCTTGAGAATGATTCCTAAACATTTCATATTGTTGTCACTGGCTTAACCGAAAATTAAGACATCATCCGCAAAGAGAATATGTGAAAAACGAGTCATACCTGGAAAGTTCAACCCCTTAAACATTCTGCTAATGCTGGTTTGCTTTAAGAGATAACTAAGTACTTTTATTGCCAATATAAATTAGAGGAAATAAATTTGATCCTTCTGCTTGAGTCCCTTTGGTTTGAAGAAAGGCCTTTGTTGGCCATTAATGCAAACAGAGATTGAGAAAGAGTCCAATATTTCTTTAATCCAATGCACCCACTTCTCACCCAACCCTACCCTTAACATGTCTTTTAATAGAAAATCTCAACTTAGAGAGTTGAAAGCCTTGCGAAGTCCAATTTAAGCAAAAAATGCTTCTTCCTTGAGTTGTGCATTGTGTGGACATGTTTGTGCGCAAGAAGACACCTTATTCTTTTGGGTTCGAATGCATACTGCGAAGGCCCAACCACTTGGTGAACTACCTGTTTAAGGCGCTTGACACTACAATAAATAATGGTTTTACTGGTGCATAAAAGTCTTTATTGGTGCATCTATTGTGCCAGTAAAAGTAACGTTGGTAAAGGTTTTACTGACACAATTTACATTCGCCAGTAAAACCAATTTTCAGGGGTGCAAATTCTGTGCCAGCAAAAATTTATTACTAGCATAAAAACTGCGCCATTAAAGATATTTCTAGCTTTTATTGCTGCAAAAACTGTGTCGGTAAAGATACTTTCCCAATATTGAAATAGCTTTTTAATGACACAGTTATTGCGCAAGTAAAACATTAATTTTTTTTTCAAATTGGCCATTAGGAGCATGCTAGAATAAAAAAGACTAACATCAGAATTTTGATATTCAAGGATGGGGAAAATTCGACAGCAAGAGATGCGGCAATATTAGCTCTTAAAATTTCATGCTCATTCCAATTCAAGCTTCACATACCTGAAAATGGTGTGCCTTCACTCCCCTCTAATACATAATCTGGAAAGAATAAATTGAAAAAGAAAACTAATTTCCACAAGCTCCAAAGTATATAATACAAGAAATAGAAACAAAAAAAAAATGCTTGCTGCACCGCTAGCATCACTAAGTACCAATGAAAAATGACAGTGTTGCTAAGCATCTACGGAAAAAGAAAAAAACAGCCTTTTTCAGGAAAGACTTATAACAGACACATGAATACTTTGCAACATGTATACATGAAAAAATCAGAAGCATAAAAAAAAATAGAAGAAAACCCCTCTAATTAATTAGTAGAAACTCCTACAAGCACCTTTCTCTTATAATCTGCAAAGCTTCTTGAAGATGTTGCGTGTTCAAAGCCTACAAAAATATTTAACTAGGAATGAAAGGATACTCATAAGTACGCACATATACATGCACATGCATCACAGATACACCCATTCATACCTAGCTCTCTTGGCAAACTCATCATTTTTTTGCCTTGTATCCTTCATTTGTCTCTGGTGTATATGTACATAACAGAAATGAAGATCAGCAACATGTTCATCCATGTTAGCATCAATACATGAGTTCGAAACACTTAATCTTGTTGCATTCCTTCTTTGCAGCCCTTTAATCATAAGATATGAGTAAATAAAATTGCACTCTGAAATATGTATACTTAACAAACCTATTTGATCTCAATGCCCTTTAATAGGGTGTGGGACAGTCTACTCGCAACAGGAACAAGAGAGAACCTGAGGCCTATAACCAGTATAAAATAAACTGAGTTTAATGTCTGACACAAGATTCAGAAATTAAGCATTGATAGCAAGTATGAGCAAATTAAACCATTATTGACTCAGTGGTCTTTAGACTCTATACTAAAGTTTGCTGCACATCAATGCCCCAAAGGTACGGATATTATTAATATTATTAGTGTTTATGCACCTCAAGTAGGTTTAGATGATTCCATTAAGCATCAATTTTGGGAAGATTTAGATGGAGTAGTACAAGGGATATCTTATGGAGAAAAGCTTTTCATCGGCGGTGACCTTAATGGACATGTAGGCATTAGTAGGGCTGGATTTGAGAGTATCCATGGAGGCTATGGTATAGGAGAAAGAAATGAAAGTGGAGAAAGGATTTTAGATTTTTGTTTGTCCTATGATATGATCTTAGCAAACACTTGGTTTAGGAAGAGAGAGTCTCACCTAGTAACATTTAAAAGTGGGGTTAATACGAGTCAGATAGATTTTTTCCTACTTAGAAAGAGAGATAGGGGTTGTTGCATCGATTGTAAGGTTATACTGGGAGAAAGTGTAGCTACACAACATAGAGTCTTAATTTTAGATCTTAGAATTAGACAATGCCGCAAAAGGGATAGACATAGGATAGATCCTAGAATTAAGTGGTAAGCACTGAAAGGAGCTAAACAAGGAATGTTTGTAGAGCAGGTAGTTAAGGAAGCTGATTGGTGTCTCGAGAAAGATTCAGAATCAATGTAGAATAAGATAGCAGGTGGCATGAGAAAAGTGGCTAAGGAGGTATTGGGTGAGTCTAAAGGCGGTGCACCACTAGGTAAGGATACATCATGGTGGAACGAGGATGTCAAATTAGCTATTAAGGTTAAAAGAGAGTGTTATAGAAATCTAAGTAAGAGTCGTGATAATGAGAATTTGGAGAAGTATATGATAGCAAAGAAGGAAGCTAAAAAAGTTGTTCGAAACGCGAGGGCTAAGGTATACAAGAAGGTTTATGACAAGTTGGATACCAAAGAAGGCGAGAAGGATATTTATAGGCTTGCAAAGATGAGAGATAGAAAATCGAAGGATTTGGGTATGGTTAGATGTATCAAAGATGAAACACAAAGGGTTTTAGTCAAAGATGAGGAGATTAATGAGAGATGGAAAGATTATTTTGATAAGCTATTTAATGATAGTCATGCTCAAGATCTTGGAGACTTCTCCATTCCTTTTCATGAGATAAATCGTGACTTCATGCGCAAGATTCAAAAGAAAGAAATTGCAGAGGCTTTGAAGAAAATGAAATCAAGCAGGGCAGTTGGCCCAGATGGTATACCTATCGAGGCTTGGAAATGCTTGGGAGAGAAAGGTTTAGAATGGTTGACAAATCTTTTTAACTTGATTTGGCGAACAAATAAGATGCCTAATGAGTGGAGGAAGAGTACTTTGGTGCCTTTATATAAGAATAAGGGTGATATACAAGATTGCACAAACTATCGTGGTATAAAACTCATGAGTCATACTATGAAACTTTGGGAGAGGGTGATTGAGTCTAGGTTGAGGAAGGTTGTCATGATATCGGAGAATCAATTCGGTTTTATGCCTGGAAGATCAACTATGGAAGCTATACATCTTCTTAGACAACTTATTGAAAGATATAGGGAGAGGAACAAAGATTTGCATATGGTTTTTATTGATTTAGAGAAGGCATACGATAGAGTACCTAGGGACGTTCTCTGGTGGACAATGATGAAGAAAGGTGTTTCTCTCAAGTACATTAGTATAATTAAAGATATGTATGAAGGAGTAGTAACCAATGTCCGCACTTGTGGAGGGGTGACAACCAATTTTCCGATAACGGTTGGGTTACATCAAGGATCTGCTTTAAGCCCTTTCCTATTTGCGATAGTGATGGATGAGCTTACGAGATCAATTCAAGAAAATGTACCGTGGTGTATGTTGTTTGCTGATGATATTGTTTTGATTGATGAGTCTAGAGCTGGGGTTAATGCTAAGTTAGAATTATGGAGACAGACATTTGAAGCTAGAGGTTTTAAGTTGAGTAAGAGTAAAACTGAATATATGGAATGTCGGTTTAGTAAGCAACGAAGTAGTGATGGGAGTGTAGTGAAGCTTGGTGAGCAAGAAATACCGGTGAATGATTATTTCAAATATTTGGGATCCATCATTCAAAAGTATGGAGAAATTGATGGAGATGTAAATCATAGGATAAAGGTTGGGTGGATGAAATGGAAAAGTGCAACTGGAGTGCTGTGCGATCGTAGAATGTCATTGCGGTTGAAGGGAAAGTTTTATAGGACGACTATTAGACCTGCTTTACTATATGGTACGGAATGTTGGGCTGCCAAAAGATATCATATTCAAAAAATGAGTGTAGCTGAGATGCGGATGCTTAGATGGATGTGTGGAAATACAATAAAAGATAAGATTCAAAACGAGGAGATACGTAAGAAGGTAGGTGTTGCACCCATTGAAAATAAGATGCGAGAGAATCGTTTACGGTGGTTTGGACATATTCGGCGAAGGCCTAGTGATGCTCCAGTTAGAAGGTTGGAGAAATGGGAAAATATGTTAGTTAAAAGAGGTCGGGGTAGGCCTAGGAAGACTTGGATGGAGATGATAGGAAAGGATATGAATGCTTTGAACCTCACCGAGGACATGGCATTGGATAAAAATGATTGGAGGAAAAGGATTCATGTGGAAGACCCGAAATGAATTTCTTTTTTGGTTCATATCGCTGACCCCAATTGTTTTGGGATGAAGGCGTAGTTGTTGTTGTAGAAATTTAGGAAAGACTTTATCTTTCTTTTTCAACAAATATACCCAAGTGGTTTTAGAAAAATCATCGATAAATGTCAAGTAGTAACGAAAGTTTGTATGTGAATCCACAGGAGTCGGCTCCCACACATCAGAGTGAACCAATTCAAAAGGAGCAATGGCATTATTCAAAGATTCATGAAAAGGAAGTCTAGTCATTTTTAGCAAACTTGCACACTTCACACAACTGAAAATCATAAGCCAGGTTAGGCAACAAAATATTCAAAGCCCGACATGAACGATGATCAAGCCTCCTATGCCATAGAGATCCATCACAATTGGTTCACACAGTCAAGGTCGATTCATTTGTATCCATCACATAGAGTCCTTGTTTCTGCACCAATTTTCTTCATCGTTTCAAGGTCTTATATCACTACATTAGTGGGCATAAAAATAATTTGATAATTCAGGTCCTCAGTAATCTTGGATACGAAAAGCAAGTTGGATGATAGCTCAGGCATGTGTAAAACTTTAGATCCTTTTTTCTTGTTTAAAAAATACAGTTCTCCTACACCATTAACATGCATAGTAGAACCGTTGGCTATGGTAACAAATTTTTGAGCAGAATGAGTAGAGTAATTTTGAAGTTTGTTTCTGTCCATGGTCATATGATCACTAGCTCCAAAATCAATGATCCAAATATTAAAAATAGAAGAATACAAATCCTTACTGATTATATCATGATGAACGCACGAACTAGCCGAAGCAACAACACCACTTTGTTGGTCTTTAACAGTTTGAAGTAGCTCACTTAGTTTTTCCAAAATGGATGGTAAATCAGATGAGTAAGATTTTTTTGCAGCAACTTTATTCATGGCAGGGGGGATTCTCTTTTGATTTTTCTTCTTGATGAAAGTAGGTTTCTCATTCAAAAACCAACATCGTTCTCTGATGTGGCCTTCCTTCTTACAATGAGAGCAGAATCGTTTGGTTCTGTTTCTCTATTTGATGTCTCCATTTTTCTTAGACCCATAAATGCCACATGTTCAATATTAATATTGTGGATGTTTCCTTTGTGGGATTCACAACTCTTTTCCTGAATTCATCACACATGAGAATTGAACAAACCGTGCTCAAGGATGGCAATTCAGGAGCCATCATGATTTGACTTCGAATGGTTTCATATTTAGGGTTAAGGCCCGTAAGCAATTGAAAATTTTTCTCTTGCTCACACATTTTTTCTTTGGATCTAAGACTAGGTGACATTAATAAAGAAATTGAGTTCATCCCACATGCCTCGTAAATCTCCTAAGTATTCACTGAAATTTTGATTCTCTTTTTTGTGATCACGTATGTTTTGAGAAAGCTGATAAATACGTGGAATATCGTTCTTCTCACTATATAGATCTTTGGTTGATCTCCAGATTTGCTCTGTTATTTCAAAGAAGAGAAATCCTTGAGAAATCTTGGGCTCCATAGAGTTGAGCAACTAAGACATAACCAAGTGATTATTGGATCTCCATTCTTTGAAGGATGGATCACTTTCATCCCGTTTGGGCAGATCTCCAGTGATATACTTCAGCTTTGATTTGTTGCTCAGGTAAAGCATTACAGATTTAGACCATGCCAAGTAATTACAACCATTCAACATGACTAAATTTATCTTGTTTGCAGGACTAAACTGCTCCTACACAACGATTTTTTCAACCATCTGATTGTTGATTCTAGCACTTGCCTCTTCAGTCTTGAGTGCAATTGAAAAGCTATAGCACACGAATGGGCAAGGGACTACCAACCCTGCTCTGATACCACATTGAAGAATAAGAAAAACAAGGGAAGAAGCAAATTACGTGGTTCGGTCCAAGGACCTACATCCACGAAGAAGACAATGCAGCAGTTGGGTTGGTGTTTTCATATATCTTTCATTTTTTATGTACAAGGATAAATAACCTTCACAAAAAAAATACCACCATGATTCACGATAGGTAGTTACAAGCCAACAAAGAAAGACTATCTTCCTATTGAGAGAAGATAAGGGAAACAAACAAAAAAATCTTCAACAACTGAATGACATCATGATATGTCAGGTAAGAGATAAAGATAGAAACTTCCAATGCTCCAACTACACTACCAATCTAGAATGCATCTTTCAACACACCGGATCAGCGACACATTGTCGTCAGAGAGGCACCACGGTGGTGGCAACTATGGCAGGGATCTATGGAGGAATCCGGTCCGTGACCGCCTCACGCAGTTCCGGATCTCTTTCATCAGCCCTCCATCCTCATTGACATCAAACATGGAGCCCAGGAAGACGAGCGATTGTCAGATTGATCCAAAAATATCCTGCATCTCTCTTCCTCCTAGGGTTTCCAGATGGAGGAAATGGGAGAGGGCTGGTGACAATGGTGGCTGAAGAGGCGAGTGCTCTGTGGTGGCTTGAGAGATCGAGCCGAAGGCTTGGTGGTGGCCAGAGAGGGAGGATGGGGTTTTTTGGAGTGAACAAAAAGGAAAAGGGAGGAAGCCCTCCTATAAAACGCTAGTATAAAAAAAACATTTATTGGCGCAGATGAGAGATGCGCCAGTAAAACTTGTTTTACGCTGGTGCTACCACCCCGGTGCGCCTGTAAAATGCAGATTTCCTGTAGTGTGAGGTCTACTTTTGCTACATTATGAGAGAAATCTCAAATGTTTCAGAACATAAAGAACTTGCAGGAAATGTGCACTAAACATGTTGAGATCATTTACTAGCTCTACCATGAGTTCTTAACTAAAATTGTGCTGGTGCGTTGCACCAAGTTGAGAGAGAAAGAGAGAATTAAATTTACTTGGCTTTGAAGAAATGTTGGTGGAACAAGTTGGTGCAGCTCTACTGCTGTCATTTAAGGGCCAGAATGGTTGCTCATAGAAAATAATAATAACATTAAAAGCGAATGCAGACATTTTTGGAGTTTCGGAATGCTGAATAGAAATCTCTGATGATCATTTGAAAAGTTTCATCTTTAATCTCTTTAGTTAGCTGCGAAAAGAAAATAGGGATGATGGCAGATGGAGGATTACCAACAGATGAGTAAAAAATGCACAAGATATCACATACATTTACGGCTGGTAAACGAGCTGAATTATCCGAGCTTGAAGTGTTGAAGCTTGGCTCATTCTTATGGCAAGCCAAGCTGAATTTGAATTCATAATGATCCCGAGTTCGAGCTTGTTTGTTTACAGAATTTTTTTTAGAGCTAAATGTAATAACCTGCATTCCTACAAAGTAAACCCCATGCATCGACCTCCTTACCCATATTTTAAACAAGCTCAACCTCAGCTTGGCTCGTTACAGGTTTGAGCCTAAGCTGGAGCCAACGTTCAGCCTTAAGGAGCTGAAGTTGAGCAGGTCAATCTCCGCTTGTTGAACTCATTTACGAGCTCTCATATTAGGTCTGAATTATGTGCAACCGTCTATTAACACAAAGATTTCCCTTTTTCTTTTCCATAAAAGCATAGTGCAAAAACCATTTCTTTTCACCAAAGTTTATTTTCATATATGCGGAATTAAGCACAAAGAACAGTAAAACAGAGCAAGCAGATCTGACCCAATAATAATAAGATTTAGACCCAAAAAATTACGTTGGACAAGATAACTAAGTCGGGCCTATATTGTCCAACAAGAGGCCTCAAACCTGAGTTGGGTGTTTAAAGATCAGATCTGACTCTAACACGAGCTCTGATTAAGATCCAAAAATGCAAAATAAGTTCATATAACAAAAGGGATTTCAATCTGGTTAACCTGCATGTAGTGTTTAACCAAACAAAAGATCAGAAACAACCTTCATTCAGAATAAATGCCTCAGTTGTCACATTCATTCACCAGTGATACATGCCTGCTGAAGAAGCAAGGTGTCCTATTGAAAATTTCTTTCAATTAAGTCTCCTTTATATTATCTTGAAGCTCCCCCTTCTTCCTCCTCCAATGTCGTTCTTGTGGTACAAGGGGAACTTAATACATGATTGGTTAAACAATGCAGCAGAATATCAAGTTTGTCTCAAGTGATACTTTCATCAAGCAATATTTTAGGAATTTTTTTTCACACACAAAAAACGAGTAAAAATCTTTCTCGCACTTTTTCAGCCTGTTTTTTCTCATGCTACACAAACAAGCAAAAAAATTCTTTTGAAAAACTTATATCAAAACTTCTCATAGGCAAAAATTTATTTTCCTATGAGATCTTTTTTTGCTTCCAAACATGCCCCTAGGGAGGTGAAGGAATTTTTCGGATGAAAAATATTCTTTTTGCATTAGACCAACCATAATCACCCACAACACCTCATTTCATCGGCTTCTATAAGTGCTTCTTCCACATCTTTATCTTCCATCCACTGCCATTTTCAGCTATCTTTCTCTCTCTCTCTCATTTTTCTCACACACGTTTGCACTCCTTTTTTCTCATGATACACAAACAAGCAAATCTTTTTTTGCATTTGGAAAAGTTATATAAAAACTTCTCATAGGCAAATTTTATTTTCCTATGGGATTTTTTCTTGCGTTTAAACAGCCAGCGTGTGAAAATTCATACAAAAAAATGTTTCACATACTTGCAATTTTCCTAGGTGGACCATGAACATGAATGAATTCAGCCAACTTTATTCACCACTGATATAAGTCCAGTTACCATCGGTTAGCCCCAGCATTGGATTTGACTCAACAAGTTGGGTCAGGCGAAACCTTCGCTCCAACTGAGCCCCAGGCCAACTATGTTCACTAATTCAGTTAAAGATCATATGCTTATTTACTGCAGATATCTTAACATATTTCTTATATTTTCTAAAGATATCTTTACATTTTTGTTATATTTTACCCAGATATCATTCCATCTTTGTTATATATCTTTCTCTCTCTTATTTCTTAGCTTTCCATAGTTAGAGAAAATGGAATCCGTCTTTACCTTTTTCATCGTTAGCTTGATCTCTAGTCCTTGTCTTTCCTAAGTCGAAACTGTTCACTTTTAACCTACCATCTTCTCCTTTATATTATTTGGGCAGCAATTGATTGTTTATATCCAGACCCTTAATTATATAGTCTGCATATATCCCCCCAAAAATTATATAGTTTTCCCCTCTTCATCAAAGGTAAAGGGAGAAGGAAGAGAGCACAGTGCGTTTATCTTTTCAAGTTATCATCCATAGATTATTATTATTATTTTTGTTTTGTTTGATTCTGATAAAGAAAATTTTTATACTTGCAGGGCATAGAAAAGTTATGGGTTCACTAGCATACGCTTTGCTTGTGTGCGCTGTTTTGGTTCTGAGTCAAGGTTCCTGTGAAGGACGTAGGAGTCCTCCAACCTTAGAATATGAGGATGAAGTGTACCCAAGAAAGCCTCCCGTGAAGACCATACAGGTTGATTCATGTGAATCGAATCCTTCTCTTACTTTTCTTTGTAGCCAAATGTGGTTTAAGGGGGGCGTTTGAATGTGCTTTGGGCTCACGTGTCTGCGTAAACGTGGGATGCATGCATGGACACCCGGAACACCATGTCCCATGTGTCCCTTTGGGTCTCGTTTTTGTGTCCGGGGAAGTTCTGCCCTCCCCACTGGAACAAGGGAGGACAGGAAACCTTAGACACCTTAAAAGAAAAGTGTTATTGGGTGTCCTTGTCCAGGCTGTCTGCGGACAGGACATGGTGTCCTTGAACCAAACGCCACCTAAGTACAGATCTAGGGATGTATCTCCCAACATAGGGCAATTTAATTTGCTTGGCACTTTGCAAGTTTCTAATGAGAATCATTCTCAAGGCATTTGAACTCTCATGAGAAATTGAGTCACAAGCTCCAACATGTGACTCCAACTCCCAAAAATGTTATTGAATGAATCATACTTGAGTTATTCTCTCACAACCACAGTCTCTCACGTTTTCTTCAACGTGAGAAAATGGGGCTTGTGAGAATTGTTCCACAAGGAACCAAACAAAATAGGCAGGCCCTATGGGAAAATTTAGGCCAAGGCCACAAGTCAATAGGGTGCTCACCTTTTTTTTCTTTTCTTTTTTTCATATAATTTTCAGGGAAAAAATGGTCAGATAATTGATTGTGTCGATTTCTACAGCCAACCAGCCTTTGCAAATCCGTTCATAAGAAATCACAAAGTCAAGGTACTATATTATTAATTATTTATTGCATATAATATGTTTCTTTGTTTACAATTCCGTTGTTTTCTTCACCGTTGATGGCTTTAAACTAGGGCTGTCCATGGGTCAGGTTTGACATGAACCCCACCTGTACCAAAACCTATAGGGTCAAGGTTTGGTGAAAAAGAATGATGTTCAATTATAATCTGGGTCAGAGCTAAAGGGTCTGATTAGTATATGGATCTGGGTATTGTTTGTGAAATTTCACACTAGACCTTGTAGACCTATGATTTTTCAACAAAAAAACAAATATTATTTTACAATTCAGTTATGGATCAGGTCTGGTTCATGTAATTCTTATATGGTCAGGATTTGGTTTTCCATATGGAAGACCTGATCAGCCCCGGTTCCAAACCTGGTACCCACACCTTTAGTCAGATTTGGTTTCGAAGCCACCTGGGTCTGAACCAGATCCAACCTATTGACACCCCTACATTAAACCCGTATAGCTAAATTGAAGCAAAAGATTCCACCCCATGCACAATTGGAATATTGTAACAATAAAATCTTTGTTGCTCAAAAGGTCACGAAATAGCAATTGTCTCTAGAAAAATAGGAAAAAATGCAGTATGTTTAAAGATCTGGATCTGATTATCTGACCAAGGCATAGGGATGGCAGTGGACGGGGTGGGGGCAGGGGACAAGGTCTCCACCCCCGCCCCGTCTCAAAATCCAAACCTCCATCTCCGCACCGGGATGGATTTTAACCTCCATCCCAGTTTCATGTCCTCCAACCCTGGTCCAAACAGGGTGAGGTGTGGTGGTGCCCCATTTCCCCTCGGCCTATTGTCATCCCTTAGAAGAATTGGGGATGGGTTGGGGCGGAGCGGAGCGGAGGAAAGCGTAAGCCCATCCCTGCCTTCATCCTCGCAAGGGGATGGATTTTAACCTTCATCCCCGCCTCCATCCTCATTTCATGCCCTTCATCCCTGGTCCAAACAGGGCGAGGCGGGGCGGAGCCCCATTTTCCTCGTGTCCACTGGCGTCCCTACCAAGGCAGAGAAATAATGTGACTCAGAATTGGGTAATGTATGAAAACCACAAATTTTTTCCTATCAAAATTTAGATCTTACAAGGGTACAAAAGATAAGTATAAAAGGATATGTAGTGAATAAAGGATATCTTTGGGAATCCTGAGTTTGAATCTCAATTCATATCATTTATGCAAACTATGAACCAAACGAAGAATAAGAGAACACCAATTTATGTGGTTTAGCAAGACACCAAATTTGCGTGGTTAATTCGGTCTTTAACTTACGTCCCATGGCCATCAAATCTGATAGATACAATGACAATATAAGAACTCTGAGAGATACCAATGGTCTGGTAGGAGCAGCTAGTACACGTCACCTTGTAGTAGGACGTTGCAGGTTCAAAACCCAATGATGTATAACTGGTAGGGAATTGCCTAACCCTAGTTTGTTTGTTTTTTTAAAACTGAGAGATCCCAAAACCCAATATATCCAAGGCTCTCTCACTCCATCTCAATTGAGGCGGTTCTCCATCACCACAAACCTCATTGAAAATTTCATTTATGAAAATTACAAAACATTTTGCAGATGAAGCCGGACTACCCAGAAAATCTAAAGTTTGAAGATGTTCCTCCAGAAGAAGCTGGTAAAGAGACGGAGAGAGAAAGTGAAATCTGCCCAAAAGGAACGGTGGCTATCCTCAAGAGGACAGCCTCTCTGCTCCGAAACAGAAACTGTAAACAAGTGAATAAGCCGCCATCCAGTGCTCCACGCAATTCCACAAAACCAAACGACGGTGACATCCCTCTACCACCCTTACAAATTGTTGAGGTAAACCAAATTTTTTTTTTTTGATGACCAAAGAACCCGGCCTAACCCGGGTTACTTAATGGGCTCGCCTCCCTGAAAGATAAAAACTCCGAAATTTCGGGTTGAGGACACAAACACCCAGCTTTTTAAAGTTACTTGGATCTTATAGTTTGGAACGTTTGTCATGGTGTGCACAGGTTGCTCTTAAGTTCACGACGGATAATATGGAAAACGGTGTGATAGGAACTCTTAATGTTTGGGATCCATATCTTGATAGGGATTTCGATTTTAGCCTCACAAAGATCACCGTTCGCTATACTACCTACTTTTTGCAAGGAGAAGAGATAGCTGCAGGATGGCTGGTAAAGCCCTTCCTCCCTCCCCCTCCTTAACACACACACACACACACACACACACATGTTGCATTGGTTTAATTAGTGTCCTTTGAATCTAAATGCCTGTTTGTCTGTGAATTCTAAGGTTAATAGATGCTTTTTCGGAGACGAGTCGGCCCATATCTTTCTGCATCACGTAAGACATTTTCTCCTTTGCACAATTTAATTATCTTTCGGAATACTGTCGAGAGGGTTGCCCATGTGGGCAGCAGGGTTGTTGAGATGAAGGCATTGGATCAAACCCTGCTGGGGCACGGGTGTGTCTAGCTTTCAGAGGTGAGCCACATAAGGCAGGGTGGTCATGGGACCCCACCTGAGGTTTTCCTTGTTTCTTGTCACCATGAAGAGTCCTCTTTCAAAGGCATTTTTTGTTGGCACGGACATGGTTCCCAGCCCCCTACCGATATGGATTGATCATTCCCATGATGGGATAACTTTCCCACGGCAGTATTTTCTTATTGATGGGAATGAAACAAACGAAGCCTAATGCTCACCTTATTTTGACATAAGGATTCGTTGCCATTTGTACGTCGGACAAGTTATTTGAAAATAAAGCACGCAGTTGAATGTTATAATCTAACTGCGGAGAGTTTCATATAAATTGCTAAGAAGATGGACGGTTCTTTTATAAAAGTACTCAAAAACTTTTTTGGAAAAATTCTCTAAATTGTCAAAAATAAATAAAAATTGAAAAAACTAAAAAAGCAGCTTAGGTCATAATAAAGTCAAACAAACAAATCGAATTTAATGTGAGTTTGATCACTTTTCTTACTTGCCCACACATCAAAGGCTTATATATATATATATATATATATATATATATATATATATAGAGAGAGAGAGAGAGAGAGAGCAACCCGTATCATCAAACAGCAAAAAATCCAACGTACGGATTTTGCGCTGAATACAGTCTTTAGCAGCGGTCTGCTAAAGACCTGGATGAAAAATCAGTCTTTAGTGGTAGTTAAGAAACGCCGCTAAAGACATTTTTTTTGATGCATGGCGTGCGGCCGGTCATCCGATCGTCGTTTGACCCAAATCCCGTTCGATGATACAGGTTTTCGTATGTATATAAGAATTTATTACTCGCATCTGTGACTTGCAAAGTAGTAACAGATAATTATAATGCTGTTATGGTGTGAATGACCCATTTTGCTTGCATCCATCAGAAAAATGATTTCGGCTTGTGCACCAACACGGAGTGCAAGTATTTCGTGCAAATGTCTCGAGCTATTCCACTTGGTGCTTACTTGAAACCTTCGTCATATGATAGTGATCAAGAAGAGAAAAGGTTCATGTTATTCAGAGTAGGTCCTATCTCTTGTTCTTTCTTCTCCTTTTTCCTTTGGAAGCAACGGTACTGGTGGGAAAATGTTATCATGGGATTCTATACATTTCAGAAAAATGCTGCCAACGCTAGCAGTACTCCCACGAACTGCCTTCCCCACCTTTTTCTGTGGGGGAGAATTTTCAAAGGAGGCATGCAGTAAAACATGGTGCCCTATGCATGAGGGCGGATCTGGTGCAATCACATTTCACACATTGAGTGTGCCGCTGCACCCGATTGCCCTTCATCTTTGGGACGATACCTTGTGTCCGGGGCGAGCCCTATAGAAGGTGCAGAAGCAGGGGGCCACGTTTGCTGCAGTAATGATCATGTCCAATGACCCGCTTTTGGCAATCTGTTAACAGTTGGTTACCATTACGGCTCGATCAAGTTGGGGAAAATAGAATGTCCCTAAACTTTTTTTGTTCAACAGATAAAGCTGGGGTTAGGCAGATCCCCACCAGTTATACAACTATACCATATGGATTCGAACTTGCAACGTCTCACCATAAGGTGACGTTCACTGCACCTGCCAGACAATTAGGCCCTCCCCCACTTGGTGGAGTGTCCCAAACCTTACCCGTATAGTTTTGAGAGTTTTAAAACAAAACTATATTACTGGATGATTATTGGGATACATGGAAGCAGGCAGGTATATCCAAATAAAAACCATTGTCTTGGCCTACAAGGGCTCCCCTTAGGGGTGACTTGTGAGTGTCCTCAAGTTGACGGGACATCATAAGTTTGAAACCCACCAGTTGCATCCCTTGCAGCAAGATCGAAGCTGGGTGTGTGTGCCCTGATGGGCAGGGGAGACCTAAAGGGTTTTTATCAATCGGAGGCCAACCAATGTGCTGTTGGTGACAGGTGGGTTTGTATAATGTTGGGGATACCATACCCTCCACAGATCCTACCCATTGACACGGCTGCATCACATGATCACTGGTGATCTTGGATCTTCTCATTTCTCTCTCCTCATTTTTGACAGGATGCAGAAGGGTACTGGTTCTTCAAGTTTGAGAATGAAATCATGGGGTACTTTCCTCCAGATAATCTCTCTCTTCTGGCCGTTAATGGTGCTGAGGAGGTGTCATGGGGAGGGCAGATTTACTACTTAACAGACGACCCGACAGTCCGCACCGGCACCGAAATGGGCAGTGGTCGTGTCCCAGAAGAGGGCTACGGAAAAGCAGCATACATTAGCAATGCACTAGTCATTCCAGCCGTTCATGCTGTTAGTCCTCCCAAAAAGCTCAAGACCCGCGCCAACAATAAGTTTTGCAACAGGATCATTGATAAGGGTGTTGATCCATTAAGTAGCACAGGGCGTACCTTTTACTTTGGGGGCTCGAGAGGTCTTGGAGGCTGTGCAGGACCTTGAATTTGCAAACTATATATTTATCTTCTCCAAGCCAATAAAAAAGATCATGCATCCTTGTTCATGTTTCTTTTATCCCAGCTTCCTTTTCTATTTGAGCCACAAGTTTTGCTATTGGAATTTATTGAGTTTTTTCCTTTTTTTATTTATCTGTGAGCACATATCATTTATGGAGATGCAACTGTTTTGTTCTTTTCTTTTTTCTTTTATAGGATTTTGTGTAGAGATACCTGTAGTTACCAGGAAGCAAGATGGATACCGGAAGCCATGCATGAAAATAGTATGAACCGGGATTCGTTTTGAAAGCGATGGTGCAAGCATGCAAAAAGCGACAAAGGAAATGTGAAGGAAACAAGGGGAATAAAAAAAAAAAAAAAGATAAGGGAGAAGCGAAGGGCAAATAAGTGGCAAACGAAAAGGATGCGAGAGAAAAGAGAGTGGGAAGTTCCCACAAATGGGAAGCGGGTTTCCCCATGCTTCTCCCCTTTTGAGAGGAGTGAAGCGCTTCCTGCTTTGGAAGCCCTTTTCCCACCTTAGGAAGGCACTTTTGGTAACTATGGAAAAATCACTGCTATGATTTGGACTTGAGTATGTATTCACAATGTAAAACTCCACGAGTACTCTCACTGTCCACTGGGGGTATTTGATGATGTTGCTATTGAGGAAGAATTTTTTTAGAAACCCACATATTTGATACCTGACTGCAGTACAAGCTAAGTTATCGAAAAAAAGTAGGAAATGAACTGAAAATATCTAAGAAAGCAATAAATAGCTGAAAACTAAAAAAAAAAATTAGAAAAATTTTCCATATCAATCTAAACTGTATTACCGAAACTCCTATATTCATCTATTTTCAGATGATAAAATCTTTTTTTGCTAAGCTTCAAACTAAGATAAGATTACTAATTCACACAAGTTTCCTAATTCTTATTATCTCAATACAAATTCAGATTGAATCATTTTCGTGCAGCCAAAGATCCAAATAATGAAAAACAGTCAGACTAAAATATGGCCCCAAAATGATCCAGTGGCTCATGTCATGTCTCTCTCCTACTTGATCTACATCAATTAACCTTTTGGCTTAGGCCTTGCAACAACTTGAAAGCTTTAAGCCAACCCACCATGCCAGGTGTGCCCTTCTAGGTATGAAGATGCAACTTGGCTTCTGTTTTTAGTTTTTTGAATAAATATGCCAACTGAGTAGTTAGGTAATCTTTGGTCCCATGAATAGTTGGTTTCTTGATTCCGGCATTCATAATGATGGATCGGGTTTAGTTGGACCATTTTTTTTCGAACGTATCTAATCAAACTTGGATTCAAATTCAGGTATTGCTTTCCGTAATCTTATGAATTGAACCAAATTAAATGAAATTGCCATACTCTTTTTTTTACCTGTAAAATGCTAGTTTCAAGATTACCAGATCCAGTATTGCCGTTTAAAAATGTAGATCCAGATACAACTGTAGTTATTCAGGATGATTTTACGTACAGATTCATACTGGAGGCCAATTAATCAAACTTCAGATTAGTGTTCAGAGAAACCAAGATCCAACCCATCTCTAAACAAGAGTTAAATCAATTAGTAATTAAAATGATTTTTTAACAAGGTGCATTTTTATGATCTATTCCTTGTACATGAATGACATAGGTATCATAACGTCTTGAGCAAAGAACAAGTATAGCTTAGGTATTTTTCACGTCTAGAAGCTTTTTCAACATAAAAAATATTGATGGTTCATACCACACCAAAACTTGATGATAAAAGATTAAAATTTTCTATTAACTCAATTTGAGATAAAGCATGCTTTTCAGTAGACAAACACATCTCTGGTTCAGATGAAGCAATTTTTTGCTACAAAAATATATACATTATATATTTATTTAAATAATTGGAGAAAAAATGCTTCGCTTATCAGTTCATTTATAAAAAACCCCATGACCGCACCATGCTCAGTAAGGAGCATACCCGATTAATGGAGCCTTTGTGGTATACTTGATCTTTCAAGCCATGGTGGGTAATTCTGACCCAACAGATCTGTTTAGCATGATCCATTTGCTAGGAACTGCCTAATAATTCGTTTTTTAATTAAATTCATTGAAGTTTGGAGCCTTATGAAAACCTGCTCACTTGTCATAATTGGACGACCCAATTTCTTATTCCTACTTAAAAGACCATGTCAATCACATCTGTAAATTCAGACTAAAATATAAAACACTAAAATTACCCAGCAACCTTCAGGCTCCAACCGTTAGAAGGAACCAATGACCTATATATATATATATACATATATATATATATATATATATATATATATATAGAGAGAGAGAGAGAGAGAGAGAGAGAGAGTAATGCACTGGTTCTGCCAAATCAAATCGTATTTTTTTGGCATTGTTTCTCGCATCTAACACCATAGATGTGATCTGTATGTTTTGTTTTGTGGGAACCAGCTTTTGAATCATTGAAATCTGACCTATATACAGGTTTTTTGGTGATCCAAAATCAATGGCTATGAAGGTATCAATTTTTCTCAGCTCATAAAAATTTATTTTTTCATCAAAAAAAATATGATCCAAGAGTTGATTCTCATTGAATCCAACATGCTAAACACATCTAATGATTCAAATCTATCATAAAACATTTCAAAAACTATGGGGCAGAATGAGAAATGGGGCCTAATATGTTCAGTTCTCATATATATATATATATATATATATATATATGAAAATGGTAGCTACTTAATCATTAAGTGTTTGATTAAAACTTAATCACCTAAAATGTGTTTCCTCTCTCACTCTCGTTCCCATCAAATGAGAACCGCCAAGGATCTAAGGAGCCCTTAAGCCTCTCTCTCTCTCTCTCTCTCTCTCTCTCTCTCTCTCTCCAACCACCAAATCGAGTGCCCTAACCCATGTCCCATCTCCCCCTCTCCCTCTCCCTCTCCTTCGCATTGCTCCTTGGGACAATCGTTGGTCATCGCGTCAGACCTCAAATTTCAGACCATCGACTATGTTGTAAAGCCCAACTAGAGTTGTTAAATGCTTTGAAGTCCTTTGTACCTATCTAAGATAACAATTAATTGTTGTTTAACCTTGGGCTTATCATCATGGTAGTTATTTATTTGATTTTTCATATGCCCAAAAATTCATTTTCATGACTTCTTTGATTTCCTATCCACCACTCCAAATGCTATAAAAAATATATCACTGAAAGCATCAATAGTGTAGGCAAACAACAAAATACTCATATTTTCTTTTTAGTAAGGTGTCATCTATCATAATAAGTGGAGGACATTCTTTGACAAACCCATCTATGCATGGTTAGAAGGATATAACTAGGTACTTAAATCTATTGTCTATATCAGTCTCATTAAACTTTATCGATCTAGACTTAGTCATCATCAAATGACAACAATAAGCAAAAAGCATCCTGAAGAATTCCTCGAATGAACTATATAGCATTAGTCTAGTCAAATTACGTTCACATGCTTGTTTGTAAGAAACTTTTACACCTACATCGCGACTGAGATCCTTCATGATTTCTCTTGAAGTCATCTTTGGGTTATCATGCAAGCATCTATGAATAACACGTGAAATCCATTTAGAATGTACTCTTCCCACAACAAGATTGCCCACTGATCTACCACATGTATACTCGCTTTGATATCTCTTCACTTTAAAGTGTTGCTCCACGCATCTTTGTGCAGTGGATCTTCTATGGGCAATTTACCATAGTTCGTAGGTTTTTTCTCGTACATACAACAATGTCTCTGTTATTGCAACTCTTAATAAATTTTGTTTTAAAGTTATTCCTAACTATATAATCTCTAAAAAAACTCGTGACACTGCTCAAGATTAGTAAACCTTTTGCCACAAGCAATTTCACGATCGTTTGACTTTGTTGATAGCCACTGGAATTATTTGTATTTGTTAAGTTTTTCGTTATGCAACTCAACATATAATTGAGAAGTCTCTGCATCAATTATTTTCAATTTCTCTTTACTGAATGAGAATTTGTTCATTGAGAACCAAGAATTTAATTTCCTAAATTTTATTAGCTCACCGTTCTCACCGACCAGTACTTATTTTAAATCATCACTAATTTGGTCATCTCCTTTTGTTTTTAAGTTTGAATAAGCAAACATGGTATACTCAGAATAATCACTATCATCTTAATCTGCACTATGCTCGTCATCGCTACTGGCGCAAAATAATTGATTGACTGCACAAAGTAAATCAAAACTCGTGGTATCTATACCTCTCTTTATTTTAAAAACTGCAATATTTTTGCATTCTCAACTTTCAAGATGAACAAAAAAAATAGCACCTTCATTTCAAGCATAAATTAAAAAGATCGTTAACCTTTACCTAGATTTGGCATCTGCATTAGAAGGTTGGGTACCATACAACATCATGCGATGAAAATTACTAGCACTGGTTTGTCCAAGTGGTTTCATATCATTTGCAGTGATCTTCTAATCATTAACTATTGAAAATGGAGGGATGTTTGCCAGATGAATGAGCTCAATAGTTGGTAGTTGAGATAGATGTACATTATCTACAAGATTTTAATCATTTCATTCTTATACATTACTTATGACCATAACTTGTACATCACTTCGGACTACCACTTGATGTTTAAATATGCATTCTCCAACTTCTTGTTTAACTTTGCAAACATTGTCAATTCGTATAATTTTACTATAAGTAAATGTTGTCCTTATGTAACATTGATTGTACATTATCGTTATCTAAGAGATGTATTCATATATCTTCACCATCTAATTTTAAAGTGCACTTATACTAGAGGATCATTAACTCTTTCATATATCTGATTTTATGATGCTACAACTTTCTTATAGTTTCTCTTTTTAGAGACCATTATATTTTTTCAAAAGGATTGCTCAGTATTATAATAATTTATAAATATCATTTCAATAGCTATTATAACTACATACACCAACCATACAATGTATTACTCAGTTAACAACTCTGAAAACCAACAACCCACAATAAACCATAATACCCCCACAATGTGTATTCAATGCTTGTGCATGGTTAACTTCAACCACGTATAACTAATTGAATGCTTCTGCACAATCAACCTTAGCCCTAATCAAATAGAGATAAATATTGACAAGCAATAGAAAGAAATAAGTAACTATATGCAAAAATTCTTAAAAATCATCAACCCTAAACGGTAAATCCAATGACAAATATTACACGTTTACATATGATAACATCCACAACATCGAAATATACATAATAAGTCCATAGCAACAACCAAACAAAAGAAGAGGAAACAACATTGTAAAGAAAAAGGAAAAACAAAAAAATGACATATACATTGTATGAAACTCACCTTAATAGCTAATCGAAGAAGTGGAGGAGAAGGACATTGTAACCTTGCATGAAGTGGAGCGAACAACTTTTGTGGAAATCGTTGGAAGGGTTGAGGTTCTAAAGGGAGGAGGATTGGGGTTACCACTCTTTCTATATACAAATGAGAAAAAAAATGTAAATGTGTATTTATATGGGACAAAATTTTACAAGAAAAAGAAAATTTTACAATATCGGTGCAATGTGAATAAGAAATTTTGCAATATCGGACTTTCACAAATTTTTCATAATTTTGCAATACATTATACAACACTCTTTCAAATTTTTGTAAATTACAAACTTTCATAACACTTAAAGGTATTTTCGCAACAGGATGTGTGATACTCGTTGCAATTTTGTAATATCAAACTTTCACACATATTTCAAAATTTTGCAATACTTTGTGTGAAACTCGTTCATAATTTTGCAAGGTACAACCTTTCACAACACTTAAATGATTTTTTGCAACGTGCCTTGTGATACTTGTCTGAAATTTCACAATGATTAAACTGGTGTGATAGTGGGGGGTTCGGGGGCAGCGCCCCAAAAATTTTTTTTTGAGATAAAATAAAAAATGGCTACAATTATTAATAAAAATCTATTTCATATGGACAAATCAAACTATTTGCTGCAGTCAGGGCTGGGCTAGGACTGGGCTTTTTAAAAAAAAAAAAAATTAACTGGACCGGGAAAAAAAAGTGCATTCAATTGCAGAAAATTAATTTGTGGAAAGCTATATTGGCATCTTAAAAAAAAAAAAGTGAAAAAAGGAAACACAGTCTTATTCTCCTTTGTGAAAAAACTAAACTCAGCTTATAAAAACGTGTCATAAGAAATTAGCTTTCATAAATTTTTTCCCCTTGTCAAAATTATTTTTAGTTTTTGCAAATTTTTATTTTTTCCCCTTGGATTTTCTTAAAAAAATGGAAACACAATCTTATAAACAGGTCAATTATAGACTGCATTGCTGCCTTACCATTCTTATATAATTTAGAATTGGATACTCTCACGGCTGGAAAACACTTTATGTAGTCGAGTGACTGCTTTTGAGGGTGAGAAAGGTTCAAGAGTAGGGGAAAAGAAAGTAGGTTATGGCTTCAAGACTAGCACTTCTCTTTATTCTTTTGGCCTTTGAACGTGTGTTGTTTGGAGAGGGAGTTAAACCTATCCCTAACAATCATGGTGGAGCTGAAACTCATTCCACACGGCCTCCTCCAGTCAAGACAATCGAGGTTAGTTTTGTTTAGTTTTATATCTCATCATCATCATCAATTTAGAAAACAAAAAAAGAAGAAAAGATGTTATTTTCCTTGGGGTACGTTTGGAAGTGAAAAAATATCATAAGGAAAATTTTGGAGAAATTTTCAATAGGACACCTTACTTTTGGGTGGTCAATTTCTCAAAAATTTTGTGACATGAAATGATTTTCTTTATGAAAAGTTTTTCTCTTGTTCGTGTTGCATGAGAAAACTGGGTAGGAAAATGTTTGATTAGAGCGAGGGTTGCCTTCTAAAATGAAAATATTTGATAAGTGAAGTTCTTCATGTCAAAATTGGGAAAATAGAGTTTTTTTTTCTTTTAAACTTTTGATTAGGATGGATGAGTTGTCTTTTTTCCTTTTCAATATGTGCTTTTGGATCTCTGATAGAGCTTTGGACGAGGTCTAAATTTTCCAATTTAAGCTTATCCGCATCATATTTCGAACTAGGCCCAAACAATGGCCCGGCCAGGTCAACTGTCTCGATCCACAAACAGGGAAAGACAACTAAGTTAGCCCCATGGCCACAAAATATCAGTGATATTTAAAATATCATGATTTTGCATGTAAAACCTTATAAAAATCCTAAAGATCATGATATTTCAAATTCATAGGGAAATTATCGAGATATAAACTTGGTTTTTAATCATGTTTTCCATTTTTTTTTTTGCATTTTTATATTTATATGCGTCATTATTTTTTAGATTTTGCCAAAAAGAAAATTTTTGGTATATCATGAGATTCTTCCATGATTTGTGACATTGGTTTATGCCTTATTATCTGTTTGAACGGGATATCCTTCATCAAATAAGCTTGTGACATCATCTAGCATAACTAGATATGGATTCGGAGTTGAGTTAATGGAGATCTGCCAAAACTGAATCTGGATCCAACTTGCTTAAAATTCAATATTTACATGTATTTAGATTTCATCAGACATCTGACCTGAATCCTAACCCTTTACATCCTTAATTTTAGAGAGATGATTTTTCTTATATTTACTGAGGTCCTGCAATTTCTTGGTTGCAGACTGAAGATGGTGATATAATCGACTGCGTGGACATCTATAGCCAACCTGGTTTAAAACATGTAGACCGGAAAACTTACAAAATCAAGGTGCAGCTCTGCATAAATGTTTTTTCATTTTATTTCAAAAAGGATGGCCAACTGATTACTTGTTTACAAATATCTGCAAATTACACCATCAAGGTTAAGCCTTTCATATTAAATCTTTTTCATGACTTCAATAAAGATGTCCAACTGATCACTCATTTGCAAAATATCAGCCTAAGTATTTTGTTATTGCATTCGACATCTTGAGTTCAGTTTTACCCACACACAAAAAAAAGAAACCAGGTATTGCATTCGTTCTGCTTTGGTAAGAAATCCCACAAATATGGATCCCTTACTGCCTTTATTTTTACATGGCAATTAGATGTATCGGCTATCAATAGCATTTCATTTCTGGCTTGAAAAATATTTGCGAAAATAAAAAATCTTAATATAATAGAAGTTTTAATAAATAAAACAATGAAATTGGAAATACACATAAGAAGAGGCTTTTTTTTTTCCTTCCAAACGAGGAGAAGATTGGAAATCTTGTGCTTTAGAGAAACACCAAAAATATTGTTGGCCATTTTCATATATAATCACTGACCACAGATTGGTAGGCCTCTGGTTGGTGAAACTCTAGAGGTAGTCAAAAGATTTTGATACTTTACATATGACACAATATGCAGATGACACACACATTTCCACAGGGCGTTGAGGAGAAGGAGTCTGATAATTTAGCTGATATTATAGATGACTCTTGGCGAAAAGATGGAGGTTGTCCAGATGGAACTATCCCCATTTTCAGGTGCAACAAGCATTTCTCCTTGCCTGAAAAGCCTGATAAAACTGAACACCCTCTTGGCTTCTTTGGCAACTCTACAAAGTCACTCTACGACGATAGCGGGCATGTGGTGAGAGAGATTATGTCCACTAAGGCTTTTCCTTTTGTTAGTTTTTTCTTCTTTTTTGCTATGCCAAGGGAAACCCTAATTACCGACAGCATAATGGTGGCAGGCCAATATTTTTTTTTCAACATAGAAAGCTGGGGTTAGGCAGACCCTACCACTTATACAGCCATACCATTCGGGGTTCGAACTTGCAACATCTCAACACAAGGTGACGTGCATTATTTGCTCCGGCCAGACAAGCGGAGCCCCCGTTGGTAATGGCAGGCCAATACTTGGTAAAACCTATGTAGTCAAAAGTGTTAAGCAGTGCATAGTAGGTAGACCCCTAAAAGGACTAGTCGAGAGCTAGTGTTGTCTATTAGGTAACCCCCTAAAAAGACTAGTTGAAGGCTAGTGGGATTAGTCGGGCTAGTCAATGCTTCAATTAAAATATAAAAAATATACATAAAAATATGTTTAATTCTTTTACTAATATGGTTTCATTAAGAGCAAAATTACACATTTTCATAAAATATAATAATATACATAACCAGAATATATATATTCAGTATAATCAACAAAATATGCTTATAACACATACATATATAAATAACATATTACATAATTTATAATACTAAACATGCTTTTATAGAAAAATGATCAGAAACAAAATAACACACATATATAAAAAAACATAATCAATTAAAATTAATTGTACATGCTTTCAATGTTTCACAGAAAAAATCTCACACACATATATATAATAAGTAAGCATGTTTTAATGATTTCACGTAACAAATCATACAAACACATGCACATATATATATAATTATATATATACAAAAAACTAATAAAATATATAAGAATAATAAATAACTAAACTACCCTTATGCCTAGGTGGAGGCAGCTGAGTAGCTGACTAAACACCTTAGTCGGTGCCTAGTAAGCAAACTTGATACTTTTTAAGGTACCCACCTAGGAATTGCGGAGCCTAGGCCTTTTACTTATGCCTAGACCGACTAAACGGACTAGTCAGTAGCTACTCGAGGCTTTTGACTATATAGAATAAAACCTTTGATGTCCTCCTTGGCCCCAAGGGAGTGCACACCAACTTTGACCTTGCAGCAAAAGGTGCCCTTGTGAGTTTCGAACTGTGGTCATCCCATGTCACGTGAAAATCATGGTTGCCACTAAAAAAAGGTGGAGCCATTGTTCCCTTTATGTCTATCCAGTTGTAACAAATATCATTTTCAAAAAGCAAAAACTAAGAACTCGTCAGAGTATGGCATTTGTTGCTGCTAAGGCATGCATTAGGGCACATTTCATGTTTGGAAGAGAGAAAGATGTAGGAAAAGTGATGCAAAATGGAAAACAGATTTTTCAACCCTTCCAAATGAGTGACTTAATTTTTCGTTGAGAGAGTTTTTAACTTTTTATAAAAAGTACACTTTTTGATAGGAAACATTCCTCTATTGGGGGGGGGGGTGGAGGCATGTTTCCTAAGAAAAAAATTATTTTAAAACTCCCCACTACTTATCTCACCAACACCACCCTCCACCCTCCTCTCATTTTTTCATATTTTTCCACTCTATTTTTCTCATGCTACACAAACAAGTGAAAAACTTTCTTTTGGAGAATTCATATAAAAAACTTTCATAAGCAAAACTTTCTTTTCCTATCAGGACTTCAATAGCAAGGATGTGTGTCTCTTCACCAATGGGCCGGGTTTTCACTCGTCTGGCAGGAGCAGTTAGTGCATGTGGCCTTGTGTGTTAATGGGACATTGCAAGTTCAAACCTCAAATGGTATGGTTGTATAATTGGTAGGGGCCTGCCTAACCCCAGCTTTCTCTGCTGAGAAATAAAAAGGGCGTGTCTCTTCAGTTAAGGTTGAAGTAGTAGACTCCCTAATTGACAAGGATGCAGCGAGGCATTTTAAAATGCTTAAGGTGGGTCATACTGGAGAACACCAATCTCTCCCGAGCCCCACCATATTTTTCTCGAATCTATAACTCGAAGAAACCGCACCCGGCATGAATACTTGGTCATGCTGGCTCAGCCTGTCATACCTATGGTTGTTGTGCCAGCAGCATAAAACTCCAAGGCTAGGATCCCTAACCCCAGGGCCTATACTATGCATTGGCTTGCGCAGAGGGGAGACACCCATGAGAATAAAACCTTGATTGCCCGTCTAGCAGCCAAGGCCTCACCCCACTACGCCAACCCCCCTTGGGGCCCAAACCCACCACATGAACCAAGGTTTCCCCGCAATAAACATCAAAAGAAGATGAAAAAACTATTTGATGATGGTTTTAATGTATGTGTGGCAGCATGCTGTTGTGCGTAGCACCGGAAGATTACATTATGGAGCCAGGGCTCATATTGCTGTTTGGCAACCAAGAGTCGAAAATAGTGACACAGACATGAGCCTCGCCCAAATTTGGCTTTTGGGTGGACCTTCAAGTGAAAGAAATACAGTGGAAGCAGGATGGATGGTAAGGACTATATGTAAATTTACTTTAAACTAAATCCATCACTTATCAATTCACATAACAAAAGGTATACAACATTGTTTCTAGTAGTTGAAGAGATGGGCCAACTTTTTATTATTCTGTGATTTTGAATCGCAAGGTTTACCCATCTCGGTTTAACGGGGACGTAAGGCCGCATATGTTCATCTTTTACACGGTAAGCTAACCTTTCTAATTTTTTGAATTTATAACCCAAAGAAACCACACCCGGCACGAAGACCTGGTCATTAGGGGTGGCAATTGGGTCCGATTGGCGGGTTGGTGGGTCAGCATACCTCAACACGAACCCGACCCGTTTATTAAACGGGTCGGCTGTGGCAAACACGAACCTGACCCATTTATTAAACGGGTAACCCGACACAACCCGGTTAACCCGTTTAATAAACTGGTTGGGTCGGGTAAACGGGTTGGTGGGTTAGCGGTTGGGTTGGCGGGCGGGTTGGCAGGTCGGGTTGGCGGGTTGGGTTCGGGTAAACAGGTTGACCCGCCCGCCTAACCTGTTTATTAAACGGGTTGGCGGGTTGGCATACTCCTAACACGAACCTGACCCGTTTAATAAACGGGTTAGGCAGGTCGACCCGTTTATTAAACGGGTTAGTTTAAGCCAAACCCGAGGCGGGTTGGCGGGTCGTGTCAGGTTTTGCCACCCCTACTGGTCATGCTGGCTCAGCCTGCCATACCTACGGTCGTCATCATCCGGACAGCACAAAACTCCAAAGCTAGGACCCCTGGCCCTTGTATTTTTTACACACAAACCGTTGTTAGTTGTTGAAAATTAATAAAAAAACATGTCAGAAGTTGTGTAACAACTAGGGCTGCAATCGTTTAAACATGTAGAATAAGTTCTATGCAAGCCAAACATGAACAACAAATGTTTGGGTTGGCTCTACTCGTATGGCCTCGTTAACTAATAATAAATATAGAGTACAGTTTTTTTTATAAGAAAAATATTTATTACTTATCAATTAGAGTTCAAATCCTATTGCTGACAGTTTGTAAATGAGCCAGTTTGTGTGTGCTTAGCTAAGTAGGTTTAGAAGTGCCTACGGATCAGTCAAATGGCTTGTGGCTGGTTAGAGTTGACCAAATAAGATAATAATCCTTGCCATAGATAAATATGATCACGGCCTAAATAGGAGTTAACACGGATCCCATCATTTGAAATAGGATGAGTTTCATCATACATTCAATCCTAGCCATCCAATCAATGGTTCTGCTGGATGGCTAGGATTGAATGTATGATGGAAAGTTGGTAGTCTATGTTGCTTTGCCATTTCAAGCTTTTCTTTTTTCTTTCTGTTTAATGTGTCACAGAATGACAGCTACAATAGTGTTAAGTGCTACGATGACAACGAAGGATGCAACTTTATACATACCAACCCTCGCATTCCAATGAAGGCCCCCATGATTTCTTCCGTTATCGGTTCTCCACCAAGATTAGCTGAATTTTCCTTAATTAAGGTACAATAAATACTCTTATTTCTCACTCCTCTCTCAAGCCTGAGGTGCTTCTTTCTCCCACTTTTTGAGGAGATTTACTCAGGCAGGCTCAAGTACAATCACATTGCACACTGTTATCGTACTGCTGAACTTGGCCTCTATCCATCTTTGGGATACAACCTATCAGCTAATGGGTCCCTCCCGTAAAGGGGATAAAGTCATGCCCTTAAGGAGGTGTTTGTTTCGTGCCCTTTCCCACTTTCCTATGAAAGAGAGCCTCATTTTCAATAGAGGTAAAGCAAACACCCTCTAATACCAACGGGGCTTCGCTTGTTTGGTAAGTGTTGTTAGAGCACATCTCCATGTGTTGGGAGGTTGCAAGTTCAAAACCCAATGGTATGTTGTATAACTGGTGGGGGTCTGCCTAACCCTAGCTTGTCTTTCAAAAAAAACAGACACCGCAAGAAGAGAGGTATTCTTCTTTTGCTTGATAGGTCTCATATATATATATATATATATATATATATATATATATATATATATATATATATATATATATATATATATATAGTAATGGGTAGGTGCTTAATGATAAGTCTTTAACGGGGTTTTCAGGTTTTTTTTTGTTTTTTTTTTAAATTCTGGCCATATAGATGTGATCTATATGCTTGATTTTGTAGGGATCAGCTCTTGTCTATTCCAACACATGGGTGGGTTTTTATAAGGTTCTAAAATTCAATGGTCCAAAACCTTTATAGATTTCACCAAATATCATTTTTTTCATCAAAAACACATAATTCAGGTGGATTCCTTGTAAATCGACCATGACCAACACATTTATTGGGTCGAAACTGCAAAAAAAATAGTGAAAGAGCAGAAAAATCCATTAAGCATGTATCATTAAGCACCTACCCATTTCTCTATCTCTATGGGTAGGTGAATGCTTAATGGGTTTTTCAGGGGTTTTTTAGTTTTAGTTTTAAATTCTAATGTAATCTATGAAATTGATTTTATAGGGATCAGCTCTTGAAGTGTTCGATTCCAACACATAGGTGGGTTTCTATAAAGTTCAAAAAATCAATGATCCAAAATCTTTATAGATTTTTGAGGCTCTCAAATATCAATCCTTTTCATTGAAAACACATGATTGAGGCATGGATTTCTCGTAAATCAACCATGCCGAAGAGCAGAAAAACCCATTAAGCATGTATTATTAAGCATATTTCATTAAGCACCTACCCATTTCCCTTTCTATTAGTAAAGGATAGGTGCTTAATGGGTTTTTCAGGATTTTTTTGTTTTATTTTTAAATTCTACTTAATTTTATAGGGATCAGCTCTTGAAGTGTTCGATCCCAACACATAGGTGGGTTTTTATAAGGTTTGAAAAATCAATGGTCCAAAATTTATGTAGATTTTTGAAGCCCCAAATATCATTTTTTTATCAAAAAATACCTGATCCAGGTGTGGATTCCTAGTAAACTAATCATGCCCAACACACACACACACACACACACACACACACACACATATATATATATATATATATATATATATATATATATAGAGAGAGAGAGAGAGAGAGAGAGAGTCATTGTCACCTGGTGGTCTTTTTCCTCCTTTGATAGAACGTAGATGGAGACTGGGTGCTCAAAATAGCTGGGCACGTAGTAGGATATTTTTCAGGCTGGGTTCTCCCACACTTGGCTCTGGGTGCGTTTGAAGCACATTGGGGAGGAGAGATCTACACATCAAGGCGGGCACCTCCTTTCACAACCACTGAAATGGGCACTGGGAACTTCCCCATTGAAGGCGAAGACAGAACAGCCCTTTTTAAGCATGTTCAGTTCGTTAATGATTACGGGCAGCTTGTGCGGCCTCCAAACCGTCTCTCAGTAGTTACTACTAAACCTGAGTGCTACAGCCTGTTGGACTCCGGTTACAGGTCAGAAAATACTGGATATACCTTTCTGTATGGAGGGCCTGGAAGAAACCCATTTTGTCCATGAGAGAGAGAGAGAGAGAGAGAGAGAGAGAGAGAGAGAGAGGATTATCGGATTAGTGTGTTTTTCAATAAATCAATATGGTATTTTCTCATCATCTTTGAATTCATGGACTGTTGATGTAAGATGGATGGTGATGTGTTGCTCTATGAGTGTTTCATCTGGAGTTACCATGCAAAAATGAAAGAAAAAAGAGATTAGGTTAATAGTTTATCATTTCTCATTCTTCATTGCTTTGCAAGTTATCTCCATGCAACTTTAAGGTAAAAAGCAAATTATCACCACAAAATTTAAAGGTCACTGTGATGTCCAAATGATTTTTTTTCTGTCTTTTATCATTTTTTCTTGAAATTAATCTTACAGATGTGATTTGCATTGTTTGGTTAATGGGACTCAGGCTCTTGGATTGTCCGATTACGATATGTAAGTATAGACTGAGGGATATTTTCTTGGCTCATAACCAAATATTACCTCATTCAGTGTTCATGCATATTTAAGCTGAACCTGTGAAAAATGATAAACCTGATGCAACCTCCAGTATATATGGAATGAAGCACATGTGCATGAGCATTTGATGATTGCAAAATCAGATCCAAAAAAAGGCCCACAAATGAGGAATACCCATATTTCACCCTTGGGTGCTTGATTTAGGAGGGTGGCAAAGTGGTTTGTGAGAGGTGTGTGGGTCAAGCTTTAATGATTCAATTGAAAATATCCAAGGATCCTGTTATGACTAATCAGATCCAAGATCATTTTCATTGGATCTAAATAAATTTGAGTGGTTCCTAGGTCAAAAAGGGTAGGATAAATGGATATGAGTTGTTTAAGAAGCGGATGAATTTGGATCAATTTTGGTGGGTTTAAAAAGATGAGAAATTGACCACCATGCAGACATGAGCCACCATTTCCAAACATTGCACCATTTAGATGAGAAATTGACGAAATAAGGAGCCAAAGGTTCAATCCATCTCCAATGGAGGTAGGGCTGGTAAACGAGCCGAGCCCACCTTGTTCAAGCTCAGCTCATTTACTGTAAAACTCACCAAGTGATTGTGAGTAGGCAAGCCGAGCTCAAGTCAAATGAGCCGAGTCATGAGCTGGCTCATGTATAAAAAATACGTGTAAATTGATGTTGCCAGCGATGGGATTCAAATGCTTTGTGGTTTAAACAGCTGTATAAAACATCTTTTTCATGATTAATGTTGCACCTAAATTTTATATCTTATATTATTACGAGCTTACATGAGCCAAACTGAGCTGATTACCATTTATTCATGCTCAGCTCATTTTTGGTTAACGAGCTGCTCGTGGCTAGATTCACCGGCTACATGAACCGAACACGAACGAGTTCATGGTGAGCCAAACCATGAGTGGCTTGGCTTGTTTTCCAGCCCTACATGGAGATTTTGGCCTAGACCCACGTTCAAAACCATGGAAAATTTGCTCTGGGTCTGAGAACTGGCTTGAGAAAGTTGTGACACAAGACCAGAACCGGTTTGGCTTGCAGCTGGATCGGGCAAACCCCCATTGATGCAGGAACGGAGCCAAAGGCCCGGGTCCATAAAGATCAATTTGGATTGAAATTATATTTTGGATTTTTATCATTTGATTCTTTGGATCATTTAGTATTTGGTTCACCTGTAATATATATTGGATTTTGTATTGGATCCAATATTCAGGTTTTATTAGATTACGATAAGTTCTATCTTTTAGAAAGTTATCAGTTTGGGGATTTTATTAGGATTATAATTTTTCTCTATAAATATAGGGAAGATCTAGAATTAGAAACAATTCAATTGAGAATTCAAAATTAATTAAGATTGAATTTTGTATTTTGAGTTAATTCCTTACAATTTTTCATTATTCTTAATATTTTTTTTGAATTTTCAGATTTATTTCTTATTTTTTTGAGATAATTCGTAGCACGGGTAGTTTCCTCACAAATCGAGATCTCCCGGTTTACATCTCACCCATCCATTGGGTTAGGGTAGTAGGCTGCCCCCACCACTTAAGCTACCAGACAGCATGGAGCAGTGGCGTAGCTAGGGGGGGGGGGGGGCAGGGAACAGGGGTGTAGCAAAAAATATATATATTTGTGTGATAGTCGGGGATTCGGGGGCAGCGCCCCCAAAAAAATTTTTTTTTGAGATAAAATAAAAATGGCTACAATTATTAATAAAAATCTATTTCATATGGACAAATCAAACTATTTGCTGCAGTTAGGTCTGGGCTGGGCTGGGCTACAAAAATGGATAAAAATCTATTTCATATGGAATCAGGGCTGGGCTAGGACTGGGCTTTTAATATATATATATATATATATATATATATATATATATATATATATATATATATATATATATATATATATATATTTTAACTGTTTCGGGAGGCAAGACTGGGCTACAGCCCAGTCCTGCCCCCCCCCCCCTAGCTACGCCTTTGGCAGGGAGAGATCACCACGGATGGGGTTGGGCCCCGCCAGCCTGCCCTGCCCGGTGAGTGGTCACCTGATAGGGTCCGGCTTGCAGCCAAGCCCCCAGTGGCCTGGCCTGGCGCCGTATGGCTCATAAAGGAAAAGGTTGTGAGCATCAGCCCACCAGCAGCTGCTTTGGTTGCTTTCAGTGGTTGTCAGCATGCAGTTTCCTCGGCCTGGCCCGACGGACGCCTGCACTGCTACAACTTCTACAACTTTAGAGCAGCCAAACGTTGACCACCCTCCATCAATGACGTTTAGGAGTTGAACTGGCGATGGTTTGGTTGTCAGCTACGTTATGCAGTTGGGGACTGGCCAGGGATCTTGGGATCCATATACAGGTGTGTGGGCAACTATGGATCTCCTTGACAAGGCATGAGCTGAAGGTTTCTGTTGGCTTTATGATTGATGGGATCGATCGGAGGTCTAACAGAGTTTATTAGTTGATGATCGATCCAGAAACCATCGGGTGTCATCGAACAGAGTGATTTGTGAAAGACCAATAAAGCATATTCCTCTTGGTGCTGCTCCTGGTGTCGAGCTCATCAAACTTACTATATATGAATTTGAGACCGACATGATCATTCCTCCATCTAGTAGAGCAAGATATTGCTCTGATACTAATACCAAACTAGTTATGGCTATGCTAAACTATAATTATAAAACAATATTTTAAAAAGCGCCAAACTCCTAGTTATATACTTATAAAAGAAAATTTTACAATTCTAAAAACTTCAAATAAGATAAGTTTCTTACTTACAATCCCCTATTCTAAAAACAAATTATCCTAATGATATGAATCATATAATGATTCAAATATTCAAATACAATTATTTAAATTTAAATAAGAAAAGATGGATCTAAGATTATCTAATGGATCAAGGGTTGTTAAGCTATACTCTTGCATCACTAATGGAGAGACCAAAAAGGGCATCGAAGATTCTTATAAGAAGTCAAATTCTTGACAATTGTGAGGGAAATGCATGTCAAAAAATTGAGGAGTTACACTACAACAAAGCAGTAGATTAGCGACGACCACATTCCGTCGCGAATCCGTCGCTAATCCATCGCTAACCATGTTAGCGACGGATTAGCGACAACGAGGCGACAGTATGCTTACGTCGCGAATATTTCGACGCTAACTGGCGACGGAATAATTCCGTCGCCAGGTCCGTCTCTAATTGCGACGGAATAACGAGCGCTATATTCCGTCGCCAATCCGCCGGTACTAAACGGCGACCACGGCTTGGCGACGGATTTAATTCCGTCGCTATGTCGTCGCTAGATTAATATGAATAGCGACGGATGGTTCCGTCGCTAAGCCGTTGCTAGATTAATATGAATAGCGACGGAATCATCCGTCGCAAACACGAAAAAAAATCAAAAAAAAATTATTTAAAAATTAATTACCGAGAACTGTACAATTTCTATTTCCTGTACAATTTATATTTCCTGTAAATAAAAAACAAACCACACAAAAAAATTCATATAACAAGTATCTATAATAATTAATCGTTCCACCTTAAAATTAAGAAGTTTAATTATTTACAATTCAACAATTACAATTAGAAAAAATAAAAAAAATAGAACTTCTTCAACACAGTCCTCTAATCATCGCCAAGATTTTGTGCGTCTTCTTGTTCATTGTCTTTATCTGTCCCTTCAGCTCCACTACCCTGATTATCGCTAGCAGCCTACACAAGAAAAGAACAGTCAGTATTGATAAACAAAATATAATGAAATAAATTACACACTATATGTGATTCTATCATGTGCTCATGTGTGATCTAAGGCAATAAAAAAACTCTATATGTGATTCTATCATGCTCATATGTGTGCTAAGGCAGTCAAAAAATTGAATATGTGATTATAGCATGTTCATATGTGTTCTAAGGCATCTAAAAAAACTCTATATGTGATTCTACCATGCTCAGATATGCTTTAAGGCAGGCAAAAAACTATATATGTGATTCGATCATGCTCGTATGTGTGCTAAGACAGTAAAAAAATTGAATATGTGAATATAGCATGCTCATATGTGCTCTAAGGCAGGCAAAGCCAAAATTTTTATGTGTGATTCTATCATAAATGATATATAACATGTTCATATGTGTTCTAAGGCAGTTAAAAAACTCTATATGTTATTATAGCATGCTCATATGTGTGCTAAGGCAGTCAAAAAATAGAATATGTGATTATAATATGCTCATATGTGTTCTTAGGCAGTCAAAAAACTGAATATGTGATTATAGCATGCTCATATGTGTTCTAATGCAATCAAAAAAACTTTATATGTGATTTTATCATGCTCATATGTGCTCTAAGGCAGACAAAAAGTTAAATATATATATATATATATATATATATATATATATATATATATATATATATATGTGATTCTATCATGCTCATATGTGTGCTAAGGCAGTCAAAAAATTGAATATGTGATTATAGCATGTTCATATGTGTTCTAAGGCATATAAAAAAACTCTATATGTGATTCTACCATGCTCAGATGTGCTTTAAGGCAGGCAAAAAACTATATATGTGATTCGATCATGCTCGTATGTGTGCTAAGGCAGTAAAAAAATTGAATATGTGAATATAGCATGCTCATATGTGCTCTAAGGCAGGCAAAGCAACTTTATATGTGATTCTATCATGCTCATATGTGTGCTAAGGCAGTAAAAAAATTGAATATGTGATTATAGCATGTTCATATGTGTTCTAAGGCATCTAGAAAAACTCTATATGTGATTCTACCATGCTCAGATATGCTTTAAGACAGTCAAAAAAACTATATATGTGATTATACCTAAGAGGGACCTGGAATCGAAGATCCCCTATCCTGAACAGCGGCCTTGATCTCATTTCGGAGAAAGGGGGCGACGGTGTATTAGAAGTAGTTATTCAGTGATTCATTAATGATCTCGCGTACATCATCACCGGAAAGAATAGTCGGCTGCTTGGAGCTTATGTCGACGCAAGAAGTCGGTGAGCTATAACTGGAAGAACCAATAACTGGTGAAGTGTTCATATTACTCCCAAACCCGAACACGCGACCTTTTTTGGGTTCACCTGCTGCAGTCACCCATGTTGTAGGATCAAATGATGGATGCTGAGTAGCGTCTTCGCCATATCGCTCTACCATCTGTTGCTCATATGCCTCCTACAAAATAATGTTTAAAGTATTCATTAATAATTAATGATAACATTATGATAACTTGCATATATATTGCAATGATTATTAATAGAATTAATACATACTGTTGTCGTTCTCGCCTTCTCTGATACGAAGACTCCCGTGGTCTTCCGTTTATGTGTTTCTACAAACACATCCTTATATGGTACACTGCCTCCTTTTTCTGCTTCCTGCGAAGTTAAATGACAAAAGATTTAGTACACAAGTTTGCAACAATACTTATAAAATTAATATTATATATTGATGAGTTACCATTTTCTTTAGGTGGCGCCCAAATGTCTTAGATCCACCTGTGTGTAGATGGGCTTCGGGCATCTTCGATCGATTTTGTGAAGCCTTCGCAGAGCGATTTTTAAATGCATCTCCCGCCCACTTATCGCACATTTCATCCCAGTAATCTCTTCTGATAGTAATAGGACCATGACCCTTCCACAGTAATGGATCATCTACTACGCCAGATGTTTTTTTTGCTGCAGTCTTCATAGTGTGCAGCATGTCTGCAAATCGATTGGCAGTCACCTTCTGCCACACCTTCCTTGTATCATTTTCTTCCACCGTAGTTGCAAAGTGATTCGAAGCCTACAAACATTTTCAGAAAGTTAGTAGACATTGCTTAAATAAATTAAATATGAAACACATTAACTATGAGGAACAACTGTATACCATGAATGAGGACCACAATCTGTCTAACACCTCCTTTGGGTACTCTTTCCATTGAGCAACTGGTCCTGGTAGATGTTGAAGAAGTGAATTCCTAATCTCCCGTACTACTTCTTGTGGCTCAAACCTCGTGCTGCACATGAATTGTTACACAGTAAATATCAATATAAAATATTTAAAAGATATGCAATAATTGAAAACAAAATACTTACGGTCGATTATCGATATACACTATTCGAATGAGTCTTCTTGTGAAAGCCTGAGAAGACCCTGTTTCCTGTGTTGGCTGTTGACTTGTGTGATCAACTAGTGTAGGTGGGTCGTGTACAGGCGCAACATCATCTGTAAAAAAATACATTAGAAATTCTCAGAATGTGCATTTGAACTAATCAAGCATCTAATTAGTTATATGATATACCTATCACAGGAGCCCGTGAAGATGAAGGTTGAAACTGGCTACTACTGGATGAGCGACCACTATAACCTCCACGAACCATATTCTAACAAATAACATATGTCATACAATACATTCAAATAATTCACATCAAGTATTACAATGCATTCAAGTCATTCACATCAAGCATTGCAATGCATTCAAATAATTCAAATAATTCAAATCATTGACATCAAGTATTGCACTAATTCAAATCATTCGTTAATTGCATAAATTATAATACATTCAGATAATTGAAATCATTCACATCAAGTATTACAATGCATTCGAATCATTCGTATCAAGTATTAATATACATTCAAATAAAATTTTTAATCATTCACACCAAGTATTGCAATACAACTCACATCAAGTATTACAATGCATTTAAATAGAGGTTTGTAGTATAAGATTTTGCTCACTAGCTTGAGAATTCTTCCTCGTCACTAGTTTGACTTTCTTCTTCTTCTCCTTCTTCTTCTTCTTCTTCTTCTTCTTCTTCTTTGCCCATCCACTTGGTACATCATTTGGATCACATTCCTCTATGAATGTTTCATCAGCCAATGGAGATATGACATGCATATCATGCGCAACATCGTGACCATAAGCAAAGTCACAGACATCATCTGATTGATAGTAATCACTGTCTTCAGCTAACTCATCTTCCTGTAACTGATCATACTCGGGGTATAGTTTGGATTTCACCTTGCAAACTGCCCACCATTCATTTCTATCTGACTTTTTTATACTCGGATATGAAGTATAATAAACTTGTTGAGCTTGCGAGGCTAATATGAATGGTTCATATGTTCCAAACCTGGATTTATGATTCACCTCCACAATGCCTGAAGCTTTGTCGAGTCTTGTTGCAGTTGAATCAAACCAATGACACTTGAATATCGTAACCCTGTTATTCATGCCTAAGTAAGTCAACTCCATTATTTCCTCTATAACACCGTAGTAATCATGTTCATTTTCACCGTAGCTGCTACCCTTGACACACACGCCACTATTTATCGTTGATTTGTTTATATCGTAGTCTTTTGTATGGAATCGATAACCATTTACGATATACCCGTTGTAGCATTGCACAACTTTGGTCGGACCATTTTCTAAATCACATATTCCTTGATCTTTAACATCACCATTGCGAACCTACGCACAAACATAAACAATGATTGTGATCACGATCAATTAAGTAACTTAGTGTTGTTTATAAGTACAAAATTTATGTTAGCTTCTTTACTAACTGTTTCAACCACTCCACAAACTTAGTTTCACGTTCTTTTTGTACTTCTGCATCAGTGAGATGTGAAACTTCGTTTCGCAACTCCAGATCAAATCGTCTGCAAACCACAAATACTTATATTACCGAGTCATGTATCCACATATAGAACATAAAAGGATTTATAATTGAGTTTCATATACATATACTTACTCGATGTATGGGTCGATCGCTGAGCAATTAAAAAAAATATAGATGTGTGCTGCATCTTGCTCTCGATCTGTCAATAGCCTTGATCGGCAACTACCAAATGCATGCCCAAGTGGTTGAAATATCGACAGCTTGTCAGCTACAGTTACTTGTTCTCCATCATCGTTATGGGGCGGGCATGTGTAACGTGTTGGAATATGAGGTTCGAAGTACATAGATGAGAAATTTGAAATCTCTTCTAAAGTGTACGCCTCACAAATAGAGCCTTCTACTCTTGCTTTATTACGAACCTTTTTTTTTAGGTCGAACATGCATCTGACAAGAATATACATTTCAAATTTTAAATATCTGTCATTAAAGAGACAAATATAAAAAAACATATACCTTTCAAATGGGTACATCCATCGATATTGCACAAGGCCACCAACCCTTAGTTCATATGGCAGATGTATGATCAAATGTTCCATAACATCGAAAAATGCTGGCAGAAATACCTTTTCTAACAGACAAACAGTGGTGATGACAGAGTCCTCGAGATTCTTTACATCTGATACAACGACCTCCGATGCGCACAATGTTCTGAAAAATCCGCTCAACTCAGACAATACCCCCCATATAGGTTTGTCTAACATATCATGGAATGCTAGGGGTATCAATCGTTGCATAAAGATATGACAATCATGGCTCTTCAACCCATATAATTGTCCATCGTCAATCTTCACAGCCCGAGCAATGTTAGAGACATATCCATCTGGAAATCTCAGTTGTCTCAACCATTGACATACATGTTTTATTTGATCAGGTCCGAGCACGTACTTCGCCTTTGGTTTCAGTACTTTGCCATTATACTCTTGAGTTTCAATTTTGGTCTTTTACATATTAATTTTAAATCCATACGGGCCTTCGGATTATCCTTCGTTTTTCATTTAATATCCATTACTGTATTGAACACATTATCAAACACATTTTTCTCTACATGCATCACATCCAAATTATGTCGTATCAATAGGGTCGGCCAATACGGTAGTTCCCAAAAAATAGATTTTTTCGTCCAATTGTGATCCTTCCCAAATCCACGGAAGGGTGTAGGACTGCGGGCATCTGTTAATACATCTGGAAAGTATCGCAATCTTCTTAGAATCTCTATGCCAGACAATCTTGAGGATGGACCTTCCGTTTCAGTTGTGCCTGCTGTAAATGCATTCTTTTGACGTCGGAACGGATGATCGCTGGGTAGAAATCGACGATGGCAATCAAACCAGCAAGGCTTCCTTCCATGCCTCAATCTAAAAGCTTTGGAATCCTCCATGCAGTACGGACAAGCCAACCTCCCATGTGTGCTCCAACCAGATAACATACCATATGCAGGGAAGTCACTGATTATCCATAGAACAGCGGCCTTCATGTTGAAATTTTGCTTTTTGTGGGCATCATATGTGGTAACACCGTCATCCCACAGTACTTTTAATTCATCAATCAATGGCCTTAGATATACATCAAGATTTTGGCCAGGTGAGGTCGGACCAGGGATCAACAGAGACAAGAAAAGATTTGGACGTTTCATACACAAGCTTGGTGGAAGGTTGTATGGAGTTACAAATACTAGCCAGCATGAGTATGGAGTTGATCTACCCCCAAATGGATTAAATCCATCTGTACATAGACCGAGTCTAATATTTCGCACTTCCATTGCGAAGTTCTGATGAGTACGATCAAAGTGCTTCCAAGCTTCAGCGTCAACAGGATGCGTGATCTTGTTTTCATCGTGTCGAACTTTATTTGCATGCCATCTCATGTGTTTAGCTGTCTTTGAAGACATACAATCGCTGCAATCTAGGAGTGATAGGAAAAGTAGCGGAGCGACTTGTATGAAACTTCCTTTGATCTCGTGCTACCATTGCCTCTTGTCTTTGGCTTAAACCGAGGATGCCCACATGACGGGCATGATATGTCATTTTTCTGCTCCTTGAAATACAACATGCAGTGATTTGGACAAGCATCAATCTTTTTGTAACCCATACCTAGAGCGTTGACCATAACTTTCTCACGATAGAAATTTTGTGGCAATTTCTCATCTTTAGGCAACATACTCTTCACAATCATGCACAAACAGTCAAAACATGATTGACTCAAATTATACTCGGACTTCAAATTCATTAGTTGAAGAACTGCATACAAGATAATGTGACTCTCACAACCGTTCCAAAGTGGCTTATCAGCATCTTTAAGTAAATCATAAAATCTACTAGCTGCATCGTTTGGTGATTCTTCATCTACGGCAGTTCTTACATCACTAGAACTCATAGCAGAACCCAGTTCTGTTCCTGCAGCATCAAATATCAAATTCGTATATGGATTATTGTGCACTACATTCACCCGTGCATCAAAATCGTTTCTAAATTCTTCTCCATGAAACGTCCAGTTCTGATAATCACTCACAAAACCCTTCCTGTATAGGTGATGTCTAACGCCATGAGGTTCTACAAATCGATTATTCTTACAAATCTTGCAGGGACACCTAATCCGACCTGTGGGATCTACCGTACTGACACTCGCCATTGCAAATTCAATAAAACTATCGACACCATCCATATATTCATGCGATAACTCATTGTCCACTATCCTACGGTACATCCATTCACGGTTTGCAGTCATTCTGTCGTATGATGTTACGAATAGTATCCTAACGAATTAAGAAAAAAACAATCAGAATGCTACGATGAAGAAAATATCAAATTTATCATGCAATATACTATGTCAAACAATAACAAGAATTTTGATGCATGCATTGATAACTTAATATTTTCATGTGCAAACTATTAATGACATGATACAATCATTTGAAGCATGCTTTTATTATAAAATTTCACATGGAAGTCAAAATCAAATTGAAAGTAACTACATGCAAGCATGGATACAATTACATCAAACATTGCAATACATCATAATCATTCATATCAAATAAATGACAAACATGTATCTGCAGCAAACACACTTCAATATCTCACTAACTACTACCATGCTTAGCATGGACTCCGTACTCCAAAAATAAGAACACTTCCATATTCCTACATTAAAATCATGCTCAGCATGATCTCCGAACTCCAACAAAGCAGTCCTAGATATCAACAACTAAGTGAGTGTGTGAACAATAAAGTGTTGCATTCAATAAATTAAATAACATGTGATACGTTTGCATCACTTACTCACCACGGGTATTTACCCGATTTGCATTATTTTTGTCATTTACTTACCACAGGTGGCCGAGCACGAGTTGGTTCCGTTGAAAAATCTGCACAAAAACAAAACAAATTAAGTAACAAACTAACTAATCATGAAACAAGATGAAACACTAACTAAAAAAATTAAAACAAATTAAAACAACTCTAACTAATTGAAAGAAGAGAAAAGAAAAATAGTATATATGTTAAGCCAAATCTAACTAGAAGATGCTAATTTAACAAACCAGCTATAACATGTTGAACCAGTCGACTAACATAAAGTCATAGACAATTTTTAATCTGAACTACTTAGCAAAGGAATAGTAAATCAATCAATTAGTTTACTAGAAAAGATGTGAACTCTGTTTAACCACCACTATCATAAAGAATTCAAATAGCCCTAATCTAACTAACTGATTGTGAGAACATTAAATACCAATCTATCTAAGAAAAATATAATTATAAAAGACTAATAGATTGAAATACTCTAACTAACCAGATTTCAAGAAAACAAATTGAAGTAAAACTAACTACCAGTAGACATTAACAAACTAACAAATTGATAAAAATTTATGAACTACTCTAACTAGATGCCGGAACTGCCTTTCCGGCAGGGAAGGGGGTTAAACCCCCTACCGGAAAGGCAGTTCCGGCATGGGGGGTTGACCCCCTGTCGTGCCTTTACGGCAGGGGGGGTCGACCCCCTGCGTTTCCGGCAGGGGGTCGACCCCCCATGCCTTTCCGGCAGGGGGTCGACCCCCCTGTCGGAAACGCAGGGGGTCGACCCCCCCTGCCGGAAAGCACGGCAGGGGGTTAAACCCCCTGCCTTTCCGGCAGGGGTTTAACCCCCTGCGTTTCCGGCAGGGGGGGTCGACCCCCAGCGTTTCTGGCAGGGGGTCGACCCCCCATGCCTTTCCGGCAGGGGGTCGACCCCCCCTGTCGGAAACGCAGGGGGTCGACCCCCCCCTGCCGGAAAGCACGGCAGGGGGTTAAACCCCCTGCGTTTCCGGCAGCGAAGGGGCGTACAGCGTGAAGAAGAAGAAGAAGAAGAAGAAGAAGAAGAAGGACAAGAAGAAGAAGAAGATTACCTGCGCGTCGCCGGACGGTGGCGGGAGGTTGACGGGGAGCGGCAGCTGGCGAGCGCCGGCTGGCGAGCGGTGGACGGGGAGCGGCGGCTGGCGAGCGGCGGCGGCCGGACGGTGGCGAGAGCCGACGGGCGGCGGGAGGGAGCAATACAGCGAAACAGGGAAAAGAGAAAGACGAATGGGATTAGGGATTTACGCGACATTTAGCGACGACTTAGCGACGGAATGTTTCCGTCGCTAAGCCGTCGCTAAACCAAAATACCAAAAAAGCGACGGAATATATTCTGTCGCTACGCCGTCGCTAATTAGTGACGACAGAGTTCCCTCTCTAAATCCATCGCTAAAATGGTGTTCTTGTAATAAAAAGTAGCGACAAAAACATGCAGTCGCGAATCTGTCGCTAAGTAGCGACAGATTAGCGATAAAAGTCATTTTCTCGCTAATCCGTCGCGAATTAGCGACAGATTCTATCTCTAGCTAATCTGTCGCTAAGTAGCGACAGAAAAAATCCGTCGCTAATTTCCGTCGCTAATTAACAATTTTCTTGTAGTGTTAGGCATCTTTGACAGATCAAGCTGATGGATGAATCACAATTGAAATGTTTTAACAAATAATTAAGTGTTTCTCCAACTATATTAAAGAGAAGTAGGGATGGAAGTAGGCAGGGGCGGGGGACAAGGTCTCCACCCCCACCTCGTCTCAAAATTCCACCCCCCATCCCCATCTCCATCCCTGCATGCGTTTTGATTTTAATTTTCATCTTTGTTTCATGTTCTTCGTTCCCGATCCAAACGGGGCATGAACCCATTTTCTCTCAGTCCACTGCCATCCCTAAAGAGTATTTTAGCATTTTACTAACAGGGATCGAGGATGGGGCTTGGCGGGGTAAAGCGTATGTCCATCCCCACACAGGTTTTGATTTTAACCTCCACCCCTGTTTCATGTCCTCAATCCTCAGTTCAAATGGGGCAAGGCCCTGTCTTCCCCTCATTCATTGCCATCTCTAAAGAGAAGTGGTGAAAGAGGACAACCTTGACCCCTCTCTATTGAAAAATAACTACCCTAGATCACCATTGTCAGTAAGTAAGTGCAATTTGTGTACTTGAGAGCAACTCAATAACCAAGATGCATGTGTTGTTAGGTGCAAGAAGGGAGGGAAGAGGAAATTCCAAGAAGAAACGTGGGGTGTTTTTCCTTTTTCGAAAAAGTGGTTTTGATGACGTGGAATAGTCCCACATTGATCGTGTTTGAGTTTGTTGTGGAATTTATAATCCATATGTAAACTCTTACACTTGTTCCTGAGAACAAGAGGGTGGGATGACTACCACACACACACGCGCACGCGTCCGCCTGCCGTGTCGAGCCGAGCCGAGCCGGGCTCGGGCTCAGGCTCGGATTCGGGTATCTTTTTGCCCCGATTTTTTGTTTTTCTTTGGATTATATAAAGGAAAAGAGTCATGCCTTTTGAAACTGGTGACCCTTGGCAGAGTCACACCCGTTCAGAACTGGTGACCCTTGGAAGAGTCGTACTTGTTCAAAACTGGTAACTCTTTGCAAGGGTCATGTCTATTCAAAATGGGCAACTCTTCAAGAGTCATGTCCTTTCAAACAGATCTCTTCCACGTCTATATAAACGTGGTTAGAGAGGTTCCAAGGGGACGGATGTACACTCTATCATCTCTCTCTCTCTCTCTCTCTCTCTCTCTCTCTCTCTCTCTCTCTCTCTCTCTCTCTTGCTTTGCTAAAACTGTGAGGTCTGCAGTAGTAGTTCCTGAGGTTGTTTTCGAAGGGTGATCTACCATCGGCGTGCACCGATCCAGATCATTGAGGCTATTGTATCCTGGGGGAAGGACACCGGACCCTGTTTGCACTGTATGTGGGGGCGAATCTTCTCTAAGGGGAGTACTTTAGTACGCCTTAGCTGTTTATACTATATTAACATGCTTCTGTTGTTTATATTATGTTCTATGCATATGTTTGTTCATTTGCATATGTCTGAATTTTGGTATATGGTGGAACCCGACATGTTTGCTCCTTGTTATTGTTTCGATCGTCTGTTGATCATGATGTCTACACTGTTATATTTCCTTATTTGTATCATGATGATGATTGTGAAACTGTGTGATCTGAAGATCGATCCAACAGTCTTAGAGAAGATTCTAAGCATGTCGACCTCTTTCGCTTTTGTACCAAAAGTGCGGAAAAGTTTGTCGGTCAGATTTTCAAGCATTGGCAGCAACGCATGAAAATCTGGTTCACTACGATAGGGCTACTGTCGGTTCTGGAACTCGACTGCCCTTTGGTTTCTGATACTGACTCTGACCCTGCTGCGGTCTCTGCAGTTGTAGAGTGAAAAGAAAAGGACATTATATGTTGTGGTTGCATACTGTTGGCTCTGTCTAACACGTTGTTCGATGTGTACTGTTCCTCGTCTACCACTACTAAGGGCCTATGGGATCAACTTGACAAGAAGTACAATACCAAAGACCAAGATCTTGAAAAGTACTCTATTGCCAAGTTTCTGAAATATCGATGGTAGAGGGCAAGTCGGTCACTAAGCAAGCACACGAGTTTCTACTGTTGCTCCATAGTTTGGCTGAGGCTGAGATAAAACTTCTTGAGAAGTTTCAAGTTATGACCATCGTGGAGAAATTTCCTAAGTTTTGGGTAGACTTTGGTATGTCTCTCAAGCACCGTAGAGGAAAGATTTTCCTAGATGATCTTATGGTAGCCATTGCCATTGAAGAAGAGCATAGAAGCCAGAAACAGATCGTGATGCCAACTGAACAGCCTAAGGTGAACATGATGACCGGATCTTTTTAGGGCAAGGGACAAAAACTGAAATCTGCAATGAAATACCAGTTTCAACCTAAGGCCAAAATCGAGAAAAAGGCAAAGAACAAACTGTGTTGGAACTATGGGCAGGTTGGGCATTGGGCTTAGGAATGTCCTTCCAAGAAGGTCAAAGCTCATGGGACCACAGATGGAACGCCTCAAGTCAACATGGTGACTGAGGTCGTTGGGACCAGTACCGGGTATGTTTCTCTTAACCCGCAAATCTATCACGTTTATGAGCCGACAGAGTGGCTGGTTGACACTGGGGCTAATGTGCATGTTTGTGCTGATAAGTCTGTCTTTGTCTCATACCAGGTTGCTGCAGGTAAATCCACGACTATGGGAAATTCAACGGCTGCAAAGGTGTTAAGGATTGGACACGTGGATCTCAAGTTTCCTTCAAGACGAGTTCTGTCTTTACACAAGGTGCACCATGTGCCTGTAGTTAAAAGAAACATTCTAAGTGGTTCATGTCTAGTTAGAGAGGGTTATGAATTTAACTTTAAATGTAATAAAGTTATTATTTTACATTCTGGAACCTTTATTGGCAAGGGGTATTTAGATGATGGTTTGTTTAAACTTCGTGTTGAACATGTTTGCAGTGATAAATTAGAAAATGATGTTTCTTTTGATTCATTGTTTAATATTGCATATAAGATAGAATCATCTGATTTGTGGCATAATAGATTAGGTCATGTGAAATTCAATTCTGTGAAACGCATGATGAACATGAAAATGATTCCTGAGCATTCTATTGATAAAACTAAGAAATGAGAAATTTGTGTGCAAGCAAAACAATGTAGGAAACCATTTCATACGATTGTTAGAGATTCTGAAATATTGGATCTGGTGCACACAGATATCTGTGAGTTTAATGGAGTGTTAACCAGAAATCATAAAAAGTATTTCATCATTTTTATAGATGATGACACTAAATACTATTATGTGCATCTGCTAAGATCAAAAGATGAAGCTTTTGATAAGTTTCTTATTTTTAAGAATGAAGCAGAAACACAAACTGGTAGAAAACTCAAAAGATTGAGGTCTGACAGAGGGGGAGAATATATCTCTAATAAACTCGATGAATAATGCAAGTCTGTTGGCATAGTTCATGAGTTTATTGCTCCATATTCTCCTCAATCTAATGGGATTGCAGAAAGAAAGAATAGAACCCTAACTGACATGATAAATACTCTACTTGGGAGTTCTTGATTACCTACCTATATGTGGGGGGATGCATTGAATACAGCTTTCCATATTCTGAATAGAGTTCCTCAGAAGCATAAGGATAGTAGCCTTTTTTTAACTCTGGAGAAATAGGAAATCTAGCTTGAAATACCTTAAAGTGTGGGGGTGCCTTGCAAAGGTACTTGTCCTAGAGTACAATAGGAAGAAGCTGGGTCCAAAAACAGTAGATGTTGTTTTTTTGGGTTATGTAGAGAACAGTTATGCCTACAAGTTCTTAGTAATTAAGTCTGAGATATCTGGCATAGATGTAAACTCTATTGTTGAGCTTCGAGAAGCTATATTCTTTAAGGATGTATTTCCCATGAAAGTTGGTGTACCTTAGAATCTTTCTTCTTTAGATATACCTTCAACTTCTGGTTTCATTCCTGAACATGTGGAAAGGATGACAGGTGTGGGGGTAGAACTATCTTGTTCTCATCCTAGACCCATTGAGTCTGAGGAAGTGGTTGAACCTAAAAGGAGCAAGAGACCACGGATTACCAAGGATTTGAGAAGTGATTTTATCATTTACCTTATCGAGGATAATCCTCCCACTTTCCGAGATGCAATAGCTTCACCTGATGCAAGGCATTAGAAAGAAGCCATCAAGAGTGAAATGGACTCCATTGTCTCTAATGGCACTTGGAAACTGGTTGACCTCCCTCGTGGTAGTTCCATAATTGGGTGCAAATGGATCTTTAAGAAGAAGTTGAAACCAGATGGATCCATTGACAAGTACAAGGCGAGACTGGTTGCCAAGGGGTTCAAACAAACAAAGGGAATAGACTATTTTGATACCTATTCTCCGGTTACCCGGATGACTACAATTAGAGTGATTATTGCACTGGCTTCCATTTATGACCTCGTCCATCAAATGGACGTGAAGACCGTTTTCTTGCATGACGATCTTGAAAAAGAGATCTATATGGATCAACTTGAGGGTTATGTGGCTCCTGGTAATGAAAACAAAGTTTGTAGACTTGTCAAGTCATTATATGGACTAAAACAAGCGCCTAAATAATGGCATGAGAAGTTTGATAATGTTATTTTAATATTTGACTTTGTTGTCAATGAGTCTGATAAGTGTGTTTATTGCAAAGTTAAAAGTGATGGTTGTATTATTTTATGCTTGTATGTAGATGATATTTTATTATTTGGTTCTAATATGGGAATTGTGAATGAGACAAAGTCGTTTCTGAGTAGTAAGTTTGATATGAAGGATATGGGTGTTGCAAATGTGAACTTAGGCTTAAAGCTGACTCGTTCAGCTGAGGGAATAACAATTTTTCAATCTCACTTTGTTGAGAAAATACTTGAGAAATTTGGCTATAACCAAGGGAGATCTGTAGCAACTTCATATGACCCTTCTATCCCTCTTCATAAGAATACGACTGTTGTTCCTGTGTCTCAATTGAGGTATTCCCAGATTATTTGAAGTTTGATGTATCTTGCAAATTACACGAGACCGGATATTTCGTTCTCCATGACAAAATTAAGTAGATACACAAGTTGTCCAAATCGCACTCATTGGAAAGCATTGGACAGGGTACTTAGATACCTGAAAGGAACTATTTCCTTGAGTTTGTATTACAAGAGATTCTCTGCAGTCCTTGAGGGATATAGTGATGCAAGCTGGATAGCCATGAACTCTGGAAGTTATGGTATGACAGGGTATGCATTTACCTTGGGTGGCGGCGCAGTCGCCTGGAGATCAGTGAAGCAGACCATCTTGTCTCAGTCTACTTTTGAGGTTGAACTCTGTGCTTTAGATGTCACAGGATTGGAAGCTGAATGATTAAAGAGACTTCTTGAGGAACTTTCTTTAATGAGCAAACCAATTCCTGCAATATCTGTGCATTGTGACAATATGGCCACTATTGCAAAGATTAAAAGCACAAAATATAATCAAAAGCAAATGAGATACATCCAAGTCAGAATAAAGTCTGTCAGGGAACTGGTGTCTCAGTTAGTGGTTGTTGTGGACTATGTTGGATCCAAAGAGTTGATCCATTAACGAAAGGACTAGACAAGTCATTAGTCCTAAAATCCAGAGAGGGGATGGGACTGAAACTCATAAGTAGTTCATCTGCAATAGCAACCCAACCTATCTGAGTGGAGATCCCATAAAGTAGGGTCAATGTGGTAATAACAAGTTGTAGTGTGAACTGGAAAGCACCTTATTTATGAGATACTATGTATCTGTGTCTGTTTTTCTGATTACTCTGGAAAGGTGTTGTAACTGCTAGTTAAGGAAGAGTTAAAACTCTGAATGAGTTCAAAGCCTTCTAGGCGAGATGTTAGCAGTGCATCTCTGAAGAAGCCCACCTATGTGAGTGTGACTGTGTGGCCGCAGTTTAAGGATTTGGGTTATTCCTAAAGTCACTCATGAAACAGGATTCGGGCGCATGGCCTTAACGCGTCGCCCCTAAAGATTACAACCAGAATCTTTATCATGTTGTTGTTAATGGACACTCCTACACGAAAGGTTCAAGTTCAAGACTTTAGTTCACTTCGTTCCTGTAGGGGTAAAGTTAGTCAACTAAGGTAGTGGTTCAAACCGAAAGGTACCATTACTAAAAGCATGATATGTCATGCTACAGATTATCTCATCTTGCATCTTGGTTTCCTCTCGTTTCATTCTTTGAATTTGTGGGGGAATGTTAGGTGCAAGAAGGGAGGGGAGAGGAAATTCTAAGAAGAAATGTGGGGTGTTTTTCTTTTTTGGAAAAAGTGGTTTTGATGACGTGGAATAGTCCCACATTGATCGTGCTTGAGTTTGTTGTGGGATTTATAATCCATATGTAAACTCTTACACTTGTTCCTGAGAACAAGAGGGTGGGATGACTACCACACATACGTGTGCGCGCGCCCGCTGTGTCGTGTCGTGTCGTGCCGAGCCGAGCTGAGCCGGGCCGGGCTCGGGTTCGGGTTTGGGTAATTGGCCCTTTAGGGCCATATCCAATCAATACCAATGTATCTTTTTGCCCCGATTTTCTATTTTTCCTTGGATTATATAAAGGAAAAGAGTCATGCCTTTTGGAACTGGTGACCCTTGGCAGAGTCACACCCGTTCAGAACTGGTGACCCTTGGAAGAGTCGTACTTGTTCAAAACTGGTAACTCTTCAAGAGTCATGTCCTTTCAAACAAATCTCTTCCACGTCTATATAAACGTGGTTAGAGAGGTTCCAAGGGGACGGATGTACACTCTATCATCTCTCTCTCTCTCTCTCTCTCTCTCTCTCTCTCTCTCTCTCTCTCTCTTGCTTTGCTAAAACTGTGAGGTCTGCAGTAGTAGTTCCTGAGGTTGTTTTCGAAGGGTGATCTACCATCGGCGTGCACCGATCCAGATCACCGAGGCTATTGTATCCTGGGGGAAGGACGCCGGACCCTGTTTGCAGTGTATGTGGGGGCGAATCTTCTCTAAGGGGAGTACTTTAGTACGCCTTAGCTGTTTATACTATATTAACATGCTTCTGTTGTTTATATTATGTTCTATGCATATGTTTGTTCATTTGCATATGTCTGAATTTTGGTATATGGTGGAACCCGACATGTTTGCTCCTTGTTATTGTTTCGATCGTCCGTTGATCATGATGTCTACATTGTTATATTTCCTTATTTGTATCATGTTTTATATCATGATGATGATTGTGAAACTGTGTGATCTGAAGATCGATCCAACATGCGTTGCTTCAAAAAAAGAGCTTTATAGATATCCAACTTAAGAAGGAAGAATGGTTTATCCTGAACATGTGAGGGTATGAACCATTTCATTTGCTATGCATTGATTTTCAAGTCTTAAAAGATCCTTCCTATGCATTGTAATTGGATGATGCAAAAGTCTTTTCTACGAAATCAAGCATTTGGATCACATCTGAAAGGTAAAATTTAAGAAAAAAATATGAAAAAACCCTATACAAATCTCAGTTCATGCTCCAGTTCACATATTCTACATATATAATATATAATATGAGAACTTCCATATGATCTGGTCATTTCCAATACTTTTTTTGCAAATCCAATCTCATGATGAATTTGTTAGGAATTGATTGTTGGATCTTGTATTTTAGATGAAAAAATTAAATATGATTTTTGGATGCTTGAATATCTGTGAAGATTATGAGTCATTGATTTCAAAGCTTTAAAAAAATATGCATCATAATCAGATGATTTAAGAGCTGGTTCTTATAAAACCAAACGTTTAGATCACATCAGTATGGTTAGATTTAGAAGAAAAAACAAAAAAAAAACTCAAAAATCTATGTACCCATGATTGTTCTCATATTTCCAGTTCTCATATTCTATATGTAAAGTGATGGAAACATGCTAAATGGGTTTAGTGTGCTTTTTCATTTTATTTTTAAAATCTACCCGTACATATGTGATATATGTGATTGATTTTATAGGGATCAACTCTTAGAGCACTCTACTCTGAAGCATGGTAGGTTTTTAAAAGTTTCAAAAAATCAACGGTCCAAAATCTTTGTAAAATTTTGAAACTCTAATTATCATTTTTTTCATCAAAAATCCATGATCCAAGTATTGATTTCTAGTAAAATTGATCATGTCAAACACATCTATGGGGTCAGAATCACAAAAAAATATGAAAAGGCCAAAAGAATCCCCATTTTAGCATATTTCATTAGCATGTTTTCATCACTCTTCGGAGGTGTGTCTACGAGTTGGATCTGGTTCATACTCAGGTAGGTTCAAATCTGGATCTGAATTTGAGGTACAGGTACTAAATCTAGACCCCAGTCCAATAGGGTCTACCATAAAAAAAACAATACTCAAGTCTTGTAAGGATTACATGAATTAGACTCATTCCAAACTCAATAAAATAATATTTTTAACTTTTTATATTATATCATGGATCTTAACTGGACTTCGGTTGAACCCAGCTGGTCCGGTAAAAAATTTCGCAAACCATACCAAGCTTCATATACTATTCAGTTTGTAAATCATGGTTTATCGCATCCAACAGGGTTAACTACTCTTGGACCTTTTGGTTGGCCATTATGGACAAAGTTATGGAGCATAACATTTGTAAGGTAAAAAAGGTCTAAAAAAGTAAAATTTTGGGACCCAAAGAGTTAGCATAGTTGGAACGGTTGTCGGTTGTCAGACGAGTAGTCCAGGTTCGATTCTTGCAAGTGTTATCCTTTATGCATAATCGGGAGCTGGTGACTCCCTAAGGTCGAGGGGTTTGCTCGGGTTTGCACCCTTCTGTTAGGTGTAAGAAGGGAGGGGAGAGAGAATTCAAATATGAAACGTGGGTTGTTTTTTCTCTTTTTGGAAAAAGTTGGTTTTGATGACATGGAATAGTCTCATATTGATGGTGTTTGAGTTTGTTGTGGGCTTTATAACCCACATGTAAACTCTTACACTTGTTCTTGAGAACAACAGGTTGGGATGACTACCACACACACACACGCGCGCTCGCCCGCCGTGCCGAGCCGGGTTTGGGTCTGAATCTGGGTGATTGGCCCTTTAGGGCCATATCCAATCAAGACCAAAGTACCTTTTTGCCCAAAGTTTCTGTAGATATTTGGATTCTTTAATGGGTTATGAGAAATGATAACGGGTCACGACTCCTCATAGTTCATGCCCGTTATGGCTCTTCGGATTCCGTTAACGGATCTCGACTCTTCGATTTTCGTTAACGGGTCACGTCTCCTCGGATTCCGTAACGGGTTCCTTCCACGCTTTGTAACCGTTCGTGGATTATAAAAGCGTGGTTAGGGCTGGGGTTACGCAGATCCTAGACGCACTGATTTCTGAAAAAGTGCTCTGCGGTTTTCTCTTTCCCTGTTGCTCTCTCTCTCTCTCTTCTGAGTTATCCCGAAAGGGGTTTTCTACAACATCGGTTCGTAGAGGTTGTTTTCGAAGGACGATCCGTCGGAGTGCACCGTTCTGATTGTTGAGGCTATTGTAAGGACGTTGAACCCTGTTTGCATTGTATGTGGGGGTGAATCTTCTCTAAGAAGAGTACTTTCGTACGTCTTAGTCTTTTACACAGTATTAACATGCTTCTGTTGTTTTTATTGTGTTTTTTGCATCTGTTTGTTCATATGCTGTTGTCTGGATTTTGGTCTGACGCGGAAACCACCATGTTTGCTCCCTAATCTTGTTTCGATCGAGTGTCAATCATGATTTCAATACGGTTGTATTTCCTTCCTTATGTTATGATATTGATTGTGAAACTGTGTGATCCGAAAGACGATCCAACACCTTCTTGGGTGGTTTCGCCATCCCATGAAAAAAAATATAAATAAATTTAAGTTCCTCTTAAAAAAGTAAATTTTAGGAAAAGTGAAGGAGAATTGTATAGAGTAAAATCAGAACTACAGACCAATGGGGTTTCGGCTTGCCTGGCATGAGCAGTTACTTGTTGGGAAGTTGCAGGTTCGAATCCCAATGGTATAGTTGTATAAATGGTAGGGGTCGGCCTAACCCCAGCTTTCTCTGTCTAAAAAAATGTCTTTTTTTTAGCTTTTGTCAAAAAAAAAAGTTTTTTCTTTGAAAAAAAATAGAATTTTGGAACACTTTTTCAATTAAAACAAGAAGAATCTGTACTCACCGTCACTGTTGTCAATATTGGGTGTGTATCATCCGATACGTATCATATCGCCAGAAAATTGATATGATACTAAACTGAATTGACTATTTTTTATTAAATAAAAAATAACTTAATTTTATTTTTTAATATTGTTTTAATGGCTTTTACATGATTGACATGTAACACTTTTTTAATTATTTTTTTTGGCCGATTTTGAATGATTCATTTAAGAATCTGTCTCAGCGGATTCACCTAAATTGTTGGCCAAACGATACTAAGTCCGATTCTGATACTGACAACATTGCTCACTGTTACCGAGTCGGTTCAGATCAGACCCATTAGCGCTGAAAGGATAGCGCACACGTGAGGCAGGATCAGATGTAATCACATAAAACAAATGATTGTGCTGCTGCACCTGTTCATCCTCCATCTTCCATCTTCTATTTAAGCCTTAGGACCCAACAGCAGATCAGGTGCAACAGCACATTGCACTGTAAAATGTGATAGCACCTGATCTCAGCCAGAGGTACGACGCAGGCCACCGACTCACGGAGGAAAACGGTAATCAAATCAAATCTATCCGACGTTGATCCTATCCATCCAATCAACGGTCACAAACAGTCCACACTCTCACCTGGATTGTGGACCAAACCAGCCCTCCAGATGCATCGGTTGGACGACTAGGATGAAAATAGGACCCTAAAGCATCATATGTTCGCAAAGGATCATTTTTCAATCACGTCATAGCCTTACGATTTTACACGCGTCTTCCATCCAGAGTTTCGTTTCTATATCTCTCTCCCACTCTCTTCTTTCTCTCTCTAATGAGGGTGAAAAACCTTTCACATCTTCTTTCACTACCACTCCCCAGTCCCCACTTCCCTCTTCCTCTACCAACAATGGCCGGACCCCGCCTGATCTTTCGCCCGAAAATTTCGATCCTTATCCTCTTCCTCCTACTGCTAGCGAGCCATCCGGCACTAGCGACGAGTCCACCTCTGGGCATCCTCTGCACCGCGTGCGCCACCTGCTGCAACCCCATTCAGCCATCTCTCCCACCACCGCCACCGGCCGTCGTCGATCACCCTCCTCCTTCTCCTCCCACCCTCGTCCCCGTCCCCTACTCTTCCTCCCCACCACCGCCAACGTCGTCTGGCTATGTCTACCCTCCGCCGAACCTCCCTTACTTCCCCGGACCACCTCCCCCGAACCCTCTCCTCCCCTACTACCCTTACTACCCGAAGACACCCAGCGGCCCCCCTAATCACCAGACGTGGTCGTCCTCCCCTCCTCTTCACGCAGGACACTCCCTTCTCCGCAGTCTTCTGTCGGTGGTTGCCCTTCTTTTGCTGCTGCTTCATCTCGCAGCGTAGCCTCTCTCTCTCTCTCTCTCTCTCTCTCTCTCTCTCTCTCTCTCTCTCTCTCTCTCTCTCTCTCTCTAGAAAAAGGAGGGGCCACAGAGCAAGGATTCTTCTCGGATCCGCGGATCTGCCGGAGGAGATGGGCCACGGAAAGATTATGAAGCCTCACGCTGGATCGCGACCGTTCAATTGTATGATTCTACGGTTGGTCTCAACGTTTGATTAGTAGGTAGTTGATAAATAAATTTTAAGGTCTTTTATTTTATTCTTTTTTTGTTGGAATTTTGACTGCTTTGAGAGAAATGTGATGGGGGAAGGAGGGGGAGGGGGTTGGGTGCTGAAGTGTTTGTTAATTTTTAGCTGTAGTAATGTTGTATTTGTGTTAATATTATTGTTATTATGTAATATAAAAGGTAGTCATTTAATGCAATGTTGTTGCATAAGGAGATTTTGTTATCAACCCCTCCATCTTTGCGTTTAAAAAAAAAAAACTCCATCTTGGGGATGGGATGGCCCTTTGTAACTATGTTTTTTTTTTCTTTTTGTTTTTCTTAGTGGTGGGAATTCCACTTAATGGGGTTACATCTTATTAGAAATCCGTGGAGTGCCAGTTTTCTTGATCAGATAGTTTGTTTGGGGCACCTTGAAAATAGTGAATTTTCTGGACTATTGGATTCAGGGACATGGAAAATCCTTGAAATTGTTTGGTTTTAAGCTGCACTAGATGCATCTTCAAAAAATGTGTACAATTTTTTTTTCCTTTCTCCCCATTACTATTGCCCCTAGGATATTTAACGATTCAAGAGGTTATGTGTTTTAAATGGCATAAAAATCGCCCACGAGGACTCGACCTTTTTGGTTAGGAGCGACCATGGTTTGCTACTTGACATGAGATGACCGTGGTTCGAAACCAATTGTGTGCATCATTTGCCGACAAGATCCAAATAGGGCATATTCCCGGTGAGCGAGAAAGACCACAAGGGTTTTACCAACTGGATGCCTGCCAGTGTGTGTCGGTAATTGAGTTTTTTTTTTTCTTAGCCCACCAAAACAATAAAGGGGTGTTTGATTTGTGCATCATGGTAACACTCTCTTGGCAGAGAGATCAGGTGCAATGTGATTGCACATTTTTGGTGTGCCCTTGCACCTGATCACCCGCCATGTCTGGCAGGCTGTATCCCAAAGATGGAGGGTGATCAGGTGCAGCAGCATACTAAAAGTATGAAATCACAATGCGCCTGATCCTCTCTCCTCTGCGCACAAAATGGCATGCAGAGTGTTGCAGAGGAAACAAAATCCAACCACCACCACCACCACCCGGGACTTTGTTTTCCCTGTAAACAGGGATGAAGTGACTGGAAACCTTCAAGTGATCAGGGAGTTTTCCTCTCAGAGGTTTCCAATATGTGTGTGCATGCCACACCGTCCTCCCGTGGTTTCCATGGAAAATAGGCTTTTCTGTGACATGCAAACGTCCCCTAAAAAAAAAAGAAAAGTGGCAGTAATTCAAGTGCCCCTAGGCATAGAAAATGAAAAGTAGCAGTAACTCAAGTGCCCCCCTCCCCCCCCCATAAGTTCCTTTCTAAGTTCTTGAGTGGGCTGCTGGGTGGATTTAATTGAGCAATTCATTGATATTGGAGCAGTCTGTCAAGTTGGTGTGAAAATTGTGCAGGGTCCTGCAAAATTTTAAGTGTCTGTCCTACTTTGGTCTACTTCCCTGTATGCTTCAATGTGTGTGTGAGAGAGAGAGAGATGAGTGTGTGTGTGGGGTATGTTGAAGCTAGCTAGATGCAGCTCATTTCAATTACTTCAACGTGTCTCATTTCAATTATTTCAACGTACATATCACGTATATACATGACACGGCCGTGGTGGTGCATCGTCATGTGCTTACCTTACTTTTTCTTGTTGTCGTTAATGCTTTCCTGCTATTATTGTCTACAGAACATATTTTGTAAAAGCAAAGAAAGCAATATACAAATTTAGTCCCAGGAGCAAAAAAAGTATGATGCTTGTGCGTCATTTTATTTTATAGGAGGTCCAGGGATCAATATTGTAAAGCTAAAACAGTGCATATAAGGCAATGCTTGATATATATATATATATATATACACACACGGCTGGTAAACAAGCCGAACTAACCAAACAGGGCATGCTCGGGCTCGGCTCGTTTACTAGTAGATTGATCTCGTGGCTCCGCTGGTGTTTGTGTTTAGCGGAGTCGAGCTCGAGCTTGGCTTATCCCTGAATGAGACGCGCTGGCTCGTGTAAAAATATTCCCTGGTGGATGGTGGCAAAGTACTCAGAGTTTTACAATGCAGACACCAAATCAAGGCCAGGGTCAATGTGGAAACCAAAGTGGTGATTTCTTTCATTTATTAAAAGAGAGAGAGAGTATGCTACAAGAAAATAGGGCTGAACAACAGGCCAGGCTGACCCAGCCTGGTTAGTGGATGGGCTTGATTGGGCCTGGTCAAGCTCAGACCATTCACCAACTGGCTCGGGCCCGATTCTAATAGCTCGACTGGAGTCAGTCCGAGTTCTGCATTTATTTTCTTGAATGCATAGGTGGTGGTGGTGGTGGTGGTGACAATTATAATCTTGAACAGTATTGTGATGTTTGCCATCCCCTTAAACAAGTGTTGTAAAATTTCTACACTAATCAAGAGTAGGGAGGTAAATGGGTCGGATCTAGGGATTAACAATTGTGATCGAGTCTGTCTTAATCCAAGCTGGATTTGAAGTCAGATGGAATCTGATAAAACAGATTCCAGATCTGACTAGCTTAAAATCGGATATTTACACTTAATGGGATTCGGATTCTATTTGAATTCAGATTTTAGTCAGACTAAGGCTAGGATTTGGAAGCAAAACTCAACACCGAATCTGATTAATAGTCAGATCTGGATTCGGATTCAGGTGGGATGTAGGATTACATCCAACCCGTTGACGTCCCTCCTACTCAAAAGGAACTGCTTTCAATTATGCAGCATACTTTTCACCAACACGGTGAAAGTGAAAGTTTATTGGAAGATAGTGTCCCCAGGGTGGTTTTTCCTTCATTCTATTTATCATTCTTTTCTTGTTGATTGTGTGAATGATATCAGACCGTATTTGAGATGGATGTGGACTAATAAGAGATCAGATCTGGACTGGACAGGACCCACGAAGATCAGACCTACGCACAGTGCTGCATGTGCCCTTCCAATGTGCAAAGGGAATAATTGTGCCATGTAGGCCCATCATATACTCCCCTTGAAGCCAAATGCCTTGGCGTTTCCTTTTAGAATCTAAAGAGTTTTTGTTGGACATTCTAACCTACTCCCGTGACTGCTTTAGTGACCTAATATGTTCAGTTCTCTCTCTCTCTCTCACATACACACACACACACATATATATATATATATATATATATATATATATATATATATATATATATATATATATATATATATATATACAGGGGCGTAGCTAGGATTCATGTGAGGGGGGGGGGGCAAACAGGGGTGTAGCAAAAAAAATTTTATTTGTGCGATAGTCGGGGGGTTCGGGGATGAATTTTTTTTTTTTTTTGAGATAAAATAAAAAAGGGCTACAGCCCAGTCCTGCCCCCCCCCCCCTAGCTATGCCCTTATATATATATATATATATATATATATATATATATAGTCACTAGAGTATGAGAACTGGAAAGATGAGAACTAATGTGTGAAGCACAATTTTCATGAATTTTTGTTCTTTTCTACATGCTTTGTTTTATAAGAACCCGCTCTTGAATCATCTGATTTTGATGCATAAATGACATTTTTTTAAGGTTTTAAAATGAATGACTCATATGTGGTTGTATTTTGCAAAAAAGTGTTAAAAATGTCCATATTTCTAGTTCTCATATTATAGTGACTATATATATATATATATATATATATATATATATATATATATATATATATATATATATATAATGGCGAAGTTTCTAGCCGAAGCAAGTAATCTCTGGGTGGGGTTACCTGCACCCAAGCACGGTTGATTGGAGTCAAACCTTACAAAAGGGTGAGCACCTTCTCCCCAGGCCCGCTACCACTCCTCTGACCTAGGCAGCTGTTCCAAATGCCATATATTGGATCGTCCATGATGTAATAGTGTCATACTTAGATGACACAACCAAACTGGTTAGGGCCTCTGCCAGACATGAATTAAGGTTGCCCATCGGGCATTTTTGTGGCTGGTTTGAGCTCGTTTGAGGACTGGGAAACTGTATTCAAGACTAACCCAAGTATGGTGGAATTGATAAGAATGGCACCCAATTTTCCAGCCAAACCTCACAAAATTCTGCTAGTTTTCCCTCCAAGAAGAGAATCCAGACGGGTGGAGCTAAGAGCAGGCGTTCTTTCTCCTAGAGATTATCATTGAGAACAACTGCCCCTCTAATATTGATTTGGATAGGATTATCACTTGATTAGAGATAGGGGTGTGAATGGGTCGGGTTTGACCCGAACCCGACCCGTACCAAACCCTATAGAGTGTGCTTAGGGATGGCAGTGGGGCGGGGCGGGGCGGGGGACAAGGTTTCCACCCCCGCCCCGCCTCAAAATTTTATCCTCCACCCCCGCCCCGCCTCCGCGGCGGGGATGGATTTTATCCTCCACCCCCGCCTTCATCCCCGTTTCATGTCCTCCACCCCCGCCCCGTCCCCGTCCCCGTCCCCGCCCCGTCCCCGTCCCCGCCCCGCCCCCGCCCCGTCCCCGTCCCGACCCCGCCCCCGTCCCCGACCCCGCGGGATGAGCGTGCTCGTCACCGGCGCCGCTGGCTTTGTCGGCACCCACGTCTCGCTCGCCCTCCGGAAGCGCGGTGACGGTGTCGTCGGCCTCGACAACTTCAACGACTACTACGACCCCTCGCTCAAGAAGGCCCGCCGTCGAATCCTCGGCGACCACGGCGTCTTCGTCATCGCCGGCGACATCAACGACGCCCGGCTCCTGGCCAAGCTCTTCGACCTCGTCGCCTTCACCCACGTGATGCACCTCGCCGCCCAGGCCGGAGTCCGGTACGCTATCGAGAACCCGGCGTCCTACGTGCACAGTAACGTCGCCCGGCTCCAGGGTTAGGAAATTAGGGAAGGGAGTTAGGGTTAGTAAACAGTTCATCTGAGTTGGGGGCGGGGATGGGGCGGGGCCGGGACGGGGATGGGCCGGGGGCGGGGCGGGGATGGGCCGGGGCGGGGCCGGGGCGGGGATGGGGCGGGGCGGGGCGGGGCGGGGGAACGTGCCAGTCCATCCCCGCCTCCACCCCCGGACGGGGATGGATTTTAACCTTCATCCCCGCCTCCATCCCCGTTTCATACCCTTCATCCCCGGTCCAAACGGGGCGAGGCGGGGCGGGGCCCCGCTTTCCCCCGGTCCACTGCCATCCCTAAGTGTGCTAAATAAGAAGGCCCGATTAGAATCCGGGTCAGACTCTAAGGGTCTGATTAATATATGGATCCAGGTATGGTTTGTGAAATATCATATCAGACCTGGGCCCGACCCGAGTTCCATTTAAGATCTGCAATTTTTTGATGTAAAAATGATAAAAAAAAAATATTATTTTATGGGGTATGATTTGGGTCTGTTTCATGTAATCCTTATGGGTTCTCTTATGGTGGGTCCAATTAGACCCAGGTCCGGACCCGATACCATCATTTCAAGTCAGGTTTGGGTCTGGTTTTACATGGGTCTCAACTAAACCCGACGCGTTGACACCCCAAATTAGATTAGAGGTGGCTCTGATTTACAGTTGGTCAGGAAAATATGATTTCGTTATAATTTGTGCATTCACATGCCATATGAGAAAAATAAAAAAGTATGACCCCACTTGTTTCAACTTTCAAGCATTGAAATTATCATTGGCGGATGATCATGGTTCGAAACCCTAGGGAATCCCTTGCTGCAAGTCCAAAGTTGGGTGGATTCCTTTAGTGGGTAGGGAGGACTTCAAGGGTTTTAGTAATCAAAGGTCTTCCAATGTGTGATCGATGTTGGGGAGTATTTATTTATTTTACCAATGGGGGCTCTGCTAATTTGGCAGGAGACAGTTAGTCGTCACCTTGTGTTGGGACGTTGAAAAATATTTCCCATGTATGTTACTTGGTAGGTCCGCCGAACCCCTTCTTGCCGATAGCGGATTCTGTCAAACGCAATCTCACCAAGCGTTTACAACCACAAACCCCACCCCCCTCTTTACTGTATCTCAGTACAAGTGGAACCCACAGAGGGGTGGGGTTTGTGGTTGTAAAAGTTGGATGAGATTTCTAATCTCATCCAGCGTTTGATAACAATTTCTAAAGCTGGGCAATGTCTTTCTAAATCACATTTGGAATCATGTGACTCAATGCTCGTGATTGTGCATCACATTGTCATTGTCCACCACCTTGATAACAATTTCAAATCATATGAGTTTGAATCACATGTGATTTCAAATACCATGAAACGCAAGTAAATGTTGCCTAAGTCATAGTAGGGCTCCACGTGGTTGGTAGTAGCTGTCAGTGCACGTCTCCCTGTGGTGAGACGTTGCAGGTTCAAACCCTAGTGGTACGATTAAATAATAACTGGTGGTCTCTCTCTAACCTCAGCTTGCCTTTCAAAAAAAAAAAAATACATTTTTACATAAATTTTTTGTTCTCTATTCATGTCGATGCATATAAGTATAATCATTTATAACCAGACATTGTTTTATATGTTGGGACTGAATGTAATAGTTGATAGAAAAGGGTCCTGCAGCCAACCGTGGCTCTTGTGGTTGGTAGGAGCTGTCAGTGCAGGTCTCGTTGTGGTGGGACGTTGCAGGTTCAAAACCCAAATGGTACACTGAATACGGAATTCTTCAATTCACCATTTATCACATAAGAGATAAGGGCTGAAATCCCACCAAACAAGGCCTCATGCAATCCATCGATCCATCTAGAAGCCCGCCAGTACCAGCTGTGAATTAAGTGTAAGATCTCGTGTTTTCGGACCTTAGTCAATTCATGAAAACTTTGAAATTTGGCTAAGTCTGGTAAAGAAATCGTTTGAGGCTCGAATTTTAGACCGAGGTCTTAGAGTTTGGGTTTGACCCAAGTCTCATCATCAGGGTCTAGACAAGCCAATCGATGTGTGGCAAAGAGTTTTAAATTCAACCTTTAAATTCAAGTGAAATTCAAGCGAAGTTCGGGTTATTTTTGGGCGAAATTCGGAATTTGATATTCATGTAATATATCATTGGATGCGTCTCAAAATTTTAAGTGAAATGGTATTTTACTTTTTCAAATCCGAGTTTCGGTTGGCCCAGAATTCGCGTTTTTCTAAAATTTTAGCAGTTTGTTGAAACGGATCCGAAATTGGATCGGATTGAATCCAAGGTGTAGGATCCAAATTTTTATGGATTTGGGTCCTAATTAGGTCCTATAAAAATCTGGAGTTGATACAAGTCCTAATCCAAATTTTGTATGAGTATGGGTTTGGATCTTGGATCTTGGATCCGAATCCGATCCAAAAATCCAAGCTTAACATTTTTATGACTTTAAATTCAGCTGGGAGCTTTAAATTGGGGTTGTTAGCATATAAAAAGTCTCCATGGTCAACATGACCAATTTTGGGAACTTTTGAATACCTATTAATAATTAAATTCAAAAAAATAAAATTATTAATTTAATGATTTTTATTAATTTCGGGATTTGGGTTAAGAGGGTTTAGGGTTAACCCTCTTCCCTAATAAGAAGGGGTTTAGAGGTTTTCATACCTTTTAACTAAGGTAGGTCAAAAAGTCAACAATAAAACTTTGTTAGAGAGGAGTCCAAGAAATTTTGGAAACTCCCTAATATGGGAGAACCAAATCTGGAAACTCTCTAAAGACTTTCCAGCTACAAATATGAGAAGGAAGGGGGGGGGGCTTTCTTTTTCTTTTGGCTGGAGAGAAAAAAAAACAGGAGAAAGAGGGGAGAGAAGAAGAAGAGAGAGAGAGAGAGAGAGAGAGGAGAAAGCAAGGAAGAGTTAAGGAGGTAGAAGAAGGAGGTGGGAGGCATCGGAGCTCAGCCCAAACGCCCTCCATAGCCTCTATTCTCTTTTTCCAAAAAGGTACGGGTACTCCTTGAAACGAATGAGAAATAGGGTAAAGATTAGATTTTTCATGCATCTTTTGGTGAAAATCCATAGCGGAACAGTGGACCCTCGATTTCCACCGTTATTCATTTTTGCATATGCTGTATTTTTGTTGTTTCAGAAAAAAATATATATATAGATATATATATATATATATGATATGCTAGTGGGTAGTTTTGCAAAATCGGTGTATGCTGTTGTTTTTGACAGCATACACAGGTCCAAACTGGACCTGTGTACATGCTTTTGGACCCAGCCGACAGGGTCGGCTAGGATGGGTATTCCCTTTTCAAAAAAAAAAAGGTATATGACTTAATAAAAATCAGTTCTTTGAAATCTGTAGTGCTGTTGTTTTTGACAGCCTACACAGATCCAAACTGGACCTGTGTACATGCTGATTGGACCCAGCCGACATGGTCGGCTGGGCTGGGTATCTTCTAAAAAAAAAAATAGGAAAATCAGTTTTGCAAAAATCTGTGGTATGTTGTTGTTTTTTACAGCATACACAGGTCCAAACTGGACCTGTGTACCCGTTGTTGGACCCAGCCGACAGGGTCGGCTGGGCTGGGTATTCATTTTTCTTTTCAAAGAAAAAAAAATCAGTTTCTGTATGCCCTGTTTTGCTGTCGTTTGTGACAGCCTACACAGGTCCAAACTGAACCTGTGTGTGTGCTTTTGGACCCAGCCGACAAGGTCGGCTGGCTAGGTGGGTGTTTTCCCCTTTACAAAAAAAAATATATGATATTATTTAACAGGCAGTTTTGCGTAAATAATTCTTATGTTGTTGTTGTTGACAGCATACACAGGTCCACACTGGACCTGTGTATCTGTTGTTAAGCCCAGCCAACAAGGTCGGCTGGACTGGGCATATATGCATTAATCAAAAATCATTTTTTTTGTAACAGGTATGCTGTTGTTCTTTTTGACAGCATACACAGGCCCAAACTGGGACTGTGTACATGCTGTTGGACCCAACCGACAGGGTCGGCTGGGCTGGGCATTGTCCCTTTCAAAAAGATATTTACGAAATCTGTTTTGTTTTTTTTTGGGTTTGGCTGATTGGTTGGCTGGCTGGCAGCCAGCCGAGTGGCGCTCGGCTGACTGCCAGCTGTTGGCCGAGCCGACAGGCCCAGCCAAGTGATTGGCTGGGTGCGGTACTAATTTTGGCAGGCCCGGGGCAGGCCCAGTCGATTGGGAGCTGACTTGGAGCCTTGGGCATTGAAAACAAATTTTTATATATGTATTTTCTGCATAGTTGGGGGTTCTTGACAGCTTACACAAGCCCAACTGGGCTTGTGAATGTGTTGTCAGGCCCAACCGACAGGGTCGGCTGGGCTGGGCTGTGAAATACATAAATTTTTTCTTTTCTCATATGGATATTGTAGCATGCTAGCTTATGAAAATAGGGCATGTTTGTGTGTTTAGTAAAGTTCAGAATTGTTAATCTCTTGATGCATGATAAACTTTGAGAATGAGTCATGTACCTGAAATTTTTTATTTTCATATCTGTTGGAACATGCTTACACATTACTCCATGATAAAGTTTGTTTTGAGTACTTACACATCGATGGATTTGACGTGTGTTGTTGCATATACATAAATACCTGAATGCTCCTTTGTTCATCTCAATATAATTCATAGTTAGAAGCATATGTGACAATGATTGCATAAAGACGCATCCATGCGCATACCATGCATATGCATGGGAAAAAGGGGTATCACATGGGCAGTTTAATTTGCATATGGGAATGTCATATCTCAGGTTCATTATCAATGAATTAATTTGATACATATATGACTAAACCTTGCAGGCATGTTAAGACCACTGCATACATTACATATGATATTGATTCTTGCATTAGTGGTTCGGTGATCAAAATGAATCATCGAGGGTTTGGTAAACCCGAGCTGTGGAAATGTTTTTCCCTTACTCATTTCAATGCATTGCAAAGATCATGCTTTATTAATATTTCAGCTTTATTGCACTGTTCTATATGTTTCCACAGGCCGGAGTCCTGTGATGGCTCTCGTGAGGTAGATGCGAGCTTTTATCTTTCTTTTTGCATATGATGTTGCAAAACTTAAGAAATTAAATTTTAATAAAAAAAAAATAATAATAAAGCACAGTGTAATATACCTTCTGGGATCACCCATCTGGAGAATGGGGATCTTAGAAATCCGGTCTTGGGGAGACTGTGAGGATACAAAACTTCGTGTGCTTAATTTTGGTCCCCTGAACCCGATATTGAGGTTCCTCCTCCTGGCCACGGTTTTAGGGAGAGTCCGCCACTTTACCCGGGAGTGGTGTGTTTGACACAGCTGTTGTTTTTGGTACCAAGGAAGTGGCACTTGTGGGCGTGGGGTGTCCCTTGTGTCCCCGACATTAGATGTGGAGGTCTAATGTTCCAAAGGTGATTCGCTCGAGGGCTAAGTTGGGAACCCAGTTATAAAATACAATTATGTGCTAAGCTACCCTGGGAACCTAACTTGACCTCGGGGTTTGTACCGTTTGGTGTATCCGCGGGCAACGATAATTAAAAAGAGAAACTTAAAGTTGTATGCATTTAATAGGGCATGCATAAGGAAACAAAAGACTTAAATGGAAGATAACAAAATGATTCATGCATTGCACAAAAGTCATGCATTTTCCTGTTATGCATTAGATCATGCATACTTTAATGATTCCCTTACTCAATACATGATGGTAAGTGTTAAATGTTTATTTCTTGTTGCATGCTGAAGTTTTAGTACATGCTACTGCTTTACTGTTTTTGCATGTTTAACATTTATGATTGTTGCATGAATAAATTCCCAAATGCTATAAACTGTCTTGTATGTAATTCCCTCAATTGTTGCATGATATCTCATCTTAACTCCTTATCTCACTTGTTTCATTAAGAAGTAGTTGTGCTCAGGATTTCGATTCTAACACCCTACTTCATTGGTTTTTCGCAGGAACAGGTGATCAGTGAAGTCGACAGCTACTGCGAGGGCGAGGGAGTCACAATAAGTTTTGACAGTTTCCTTTATGGACAGAGTGGTTCTTTATTTTGGTTTTTCAGTCTAGTGTTCTTGTTATTTACTTAGTGTCATCAATGGTTACATTACTTTCTGTTGAGTCAAACATTTTATTTTGAGATTAATTCTTAATTCATGAATAAAGGCATTGGTTAGTTTATGGATGTTAATTGCAAGTTCTTTTGTGGTTTATGGCTATCCAGTTGGAATCGGAACTGTGAGGACCCCGGGTCTCTGGGAAGTTTTTCGCACTGTTTTAAAAAAAAAAAATAACTCCGCATTTTCAAAGGGGATGAGTTGGGGTCGTTACAGGTTTGGTATCAGAGCCACCACAAATGCTTGCAATTTTATCGTCTTTGAGTGTTTAATTTTCATAATTGTATGTGAGTCCTGTCCTGAAGCGTCAACAAGTTGTGACTCGTCCTCCAGAGCAGTCTTCTTCACTGGTGTGGTTGTTTAATGCTTTTACTTAATTTATATAAGTTCTGTGTGATTATGTTAATTATAATTTAATGTTCTTTGGTGTGAATTAAAAGGCTAGTGTGATTACGGGGACGATTATTGTTCGTGATCAACCCTGAGGGGGTAGTATCAATAATAGTCTAATTCGTAAAAGGATGTGCATTGTAGATGTCGCACTATACCTGTAGAGGCACTTCGTCTTCTACTGCTGCTCCCACGAACTGGCAGAAGCAAAGAGATTTCATGATGGAGGCCATCCATACCCTGACAGAGACTATGATGGCTCAGACGACACAGACAGCGCAGGTGCTGCAAGCGGCCCAGAACCTTCAGGCGGCACAGGCTGCACAAACGGCTCAAGCGGCACAGGCTGCACAAACGGCTCAAGCGGCACAGGCTGCACAGGCAGCTGCACAAACAGCAGCGCAGGCAGCGACTCGTGACCCTCCGGTCAATATAGTTCCAAATGCAGGCGGCGTTTCTTTCGAGCGGTTTCTAAAGTTGGACCCGCCTTCCTTTTTAGGAAAGACAGACCCAGAGGCTGCTGAGAGCTGAGTCGAGGAGATTGAGAGGGTGTTTGACGTCTTACTTGTCCCTGAGGAGAGAAAGACACCCTTTGGCACGTACCGCTTGAAGGGCGATGCCAAGAGCTGGTGGGACACCCTGCGAAGGGTGAAATTTGCTGATTGGGATGAGATTCCTTGGGAGACGTTCAGGGAGGAGTTTCTGCACACCTACTTTCCCCCTTACGCCGAGGAGCAGATGCAACAAAAGTTCCTCGATCTGACTCAGGGAACCATGAGTCTCGTTGAATACACTACCAGGTTCTGGAGTCTTGAGAAGTATAGCCCAAACCTCTTCAAGAATGAGAAGGCAAGGGCGGCTAGATTCGTGCGTGGACTGAAGGACGGGTTGCGGACTCGTGTGCTCGGGGGTCGTCCTTCTACCCTGGCCGAGGCGATCGAGTCAGCCACCATACTGACCGAGGATTGGGAACGATCCAAAGGTGGCTTTCAGAAGAAGGGTGGCAATGGAGGGGGTTCTTCAGGCGGGACCAGGAAGAATCCTCCAACAGGAGGGGGAGTGCAGAACGGGAAGAAGCAGCGGACCCGTGACGGGTGACAGCAGGGCGCGCAACAGGGCCGACCTCAGCCGCGGAGACAACAGAGGAAGGCCCAACCGGCATGTCGCAAGTGCGGCAAGAATCATCCATTAGGTTTTTGCCCATCGTTTAAGGGGGTATGCTACCAGTGCCAGCAGTCAAGGCACATCGCCCCCTTCTGTCCGAACAAGCCTGCGGTTCCGGGTGGACAGCCGCAGCAACCACAACAGCAGAGGCCTCAACAGCAGCAGGGTCAACGCAAGACCAATGGACGGGTCTACGCAGCCACAGCAACCTCCCAGGATGATCTGGCTGATCTGATCGAAGGTATATTCTTAGTTGTCGAACACTTTGCACGTGTTATGTTTGATTCGGGTGCAACACACAGCTTTATTTCTTCTTCGTTTGCAAAGTTGCTTGATTTGGTTCCATCTAGCCTCGAAAGGGCTCTTGATGTGATGTCACCTATGGGTGCATCCTCTTCCTGCAGGAAGTATTTTCCATCCGTATGCGTGGTGATAGAAGGCCATGAGTTGTCCGCCGATTCGGTCATTTTGGATATGACATTTTATGATGTCATCTTGGGTATGGACTGGTTGTCCAAGCATAATGCAACCCTCTAGTGTCGGGGCAAGAAGGTAGTCTTGGAGCACCCCAAATTGTCTGCATTGTTGTGTCATTCGATGAGACCAACTGATGGGGTGAGGATTGTGTCAACTTTGAAGGTCTCCAAGTACCATAAGAAGGGTTGCATGGTATTCTTGGCCAGTGTTTCTGCTCAAGACAGTCAGGCGACGCCCTTGGATCAGTTAGATGTTGTCCGCGAATTCCCGGATGTTTTTCCCGAGGATTTGTCGGGTTTGCCTTCGCATCGAGAAATTGAGTTCTCGATCAAGCTAGTGCCTGGTACGGCACCAGTTTCTCGCGCTCTGTATCGCATGGCACCTGCCGAATTAGGGGAACCGAAAAAGCAGTTGCAGGAGCTTCTTGACAAAGGATTTATTAGACCAAGTGTATCCCCTTGGGGTGCCTCGGTCCTCTTTGTTAAGAAAAATGATGGTTCAATGCGACTTTGTATTGATTACCGCATGTTGAATCAAGTAACGGTGAAGAACGAGTACCCTTTGCCTAGGATCGATGATTTGTTTGATCAGTTGAGAAGGGCCAAGGTGTTCTCGAAAATCAATCTTCGTTCGGGATATCATCAGCTGAGGATTAAAACCGAAGATATTTCTAAGACAGCGTTCAGGTCCAGATATGGGCATTATAAATTTCTAGTGATGTCCTTTGGACTTACAAATGCCCCTGCGGCATTTATGGATCTGATGAACCGTGTTTTCAGGTTGTGGCTGGATTCTTTTGTCATCGTGTTCATAGATGACATCCTGATATATTCAGAGAGTGTGGAAGATCACCGAGAGCATTTGCGACTCGTGCTGCAGACACTGAGAGAACATCAGCTTTACGCTAAATTCTCAAAGTGTGAGTTTTGGATCGATAGGGTGATGTTTCTTGGTCACGTGATATCCGAGAGAGGTGTAGAGGTTGATTCAGCCAAGGTGGAAGTCATTTTGTCATGGGAACAACCGAAGACGGTGACAGACATTAGAAGTTTCTTGGGATTGGCGGGTTATTATCGTCGATTCATTCAAGATTTCTCGCGTATAGCTGCTCCGATGACTCGGTTGTTGCAGAAAGGAGTGAAGTTCGACTGGTCCTCTCGCTGCGAAGACAGTTTTCAGGAATTAAAGAAGAGGTTGACCACAGCGCCGATTTTGACATTGCCTTCCGGTACGGGTGGTTTTGTGGTATACAGTGATGCGTCGGGAACGGGACTGGGTTGTGTTATTATGCAGCATGGAAATGTCATAGCATACACTTCCTGACAGCTAAAGGTGCATGAGAAGAATTATCTCACACATGACTTGGAGTTAGCGGCAATAGTTTATGCGTTGAAGATTTGGCGCCACTACCTTTATGGGGAAACGTTTGAGGTCATGTCCGACCACAAGAGTCTCAAATATATCTTCACTCAGAGGGACTTGAATTTGAGGCAACGTAGGTGGTTGGAATTCCTAAAGGATTACGACTTCTTCATCGCTTACCATCTGGGTAAGGCGAATGTGGTGGCTGATGCGCTTAGTAGAAAGGCGTCAGTCACAGCAGCTAGCTTGATTGGACGCAGTTGGAATCTGGTCAAGGAGTTTGTACGATGGCAACCTTTTTCTGATGACTCCGAGCGCATCCTTTGTGCTGGGATGCAGGCACGACCAGAGATCATAGATCGAATTGAGGAACTCCAATCAGAAGATCCGGACTTTGAAAAGTTGTGCGAAAGTGCTCAGAAGCCAGAAGCGCAGTTTCGCCGGTAGGAGGGCGGAACCATTATGTTCAGAGACCGATGGTGGGATCCAAAAGCGTTACGGGAAGAGTTGATGAGTGAAGCTCACAGGTCGAAGTATTCCGTTCACCCTGGTTCCACCAAGATGTTCAAAGATCTTCAGAGGACTTATTGGTGGAATGGGATGAAACGGGACATCGCGGAGTTCGTATCTCGGTGTCTTACTTGCCAACAAGTGAAGATTGAACACCAGAGACCAGGTGGTCTTTTGCAGCCTCTTGAGATTCCAGAATGGAAGTGGGATGATATCTCAATGGACTTCATCGTAGGGCTGCCTAAGACCCGACGACAACGAGATACCATATGGGTGATTGTGGATCGGTTGACAAAGAGTGCTCATTTTCTTCCGATCAGGATTAGTCAAAGCTTGGGAAGCTTGGCCGATCTCTACGTAGAGGAGATTGTTAGGCTTCACGGAGTGCCTCGTTCGATAGTGTTAGATCGGAATCCGAGGTTCGCATCTCGATTCTGGCGCCAGCTTCAGAAAGCCCTTGGCACTACCTTGAAGTTTAGTACTGCTTTCCATCCACAGACAAACGGGCAGTCAGAGCGAACGATTCAAATGCTCGAGGATATGTTGAGAGCGTGCGCTTTGGATTGGGCAGGTGATTGGTACAAACATGTGAAGCTTGCAGAGTTTTCTTATAACAATAGCTTTCATGCTAGTATTGGTATGGCCCCGTATGAAGCACTGTATGGCCGACCGTGTAGATCTCCGGTTTGTTGGGATGAGGTTGGAGTGAGAGCAGTAGAGTCTCCAGAAATTGTCCAGCACTATGCGGATCAGGTGCGTTTAATTCGGCAAAGGTTGATTGCAACTCAAAGTAGGCAAAAGAGTTATGCCGATCAGCGGCATAGAGAGCTCAGTTTTGAGGTAGGCGATCACGTGTTTGTTCGAATCTCGCCTACAAAAAGTATCTTCCAGTTTGGGAAAAAAGACAAGTTGAGTCCTAGGTATGTTGGACCCTTCGAAGTCCTTTGACGTGTCGGAGAGACTGCGTATCGGGTAGCCCTTCCTTCTCAGTTTTTGCAGATTCACGATGTTTTTCATGTCTCGATGTTGAGAAAGTACGTACCTGACCCCTCACACGTAATTCACTATGAGGCGATCGAGGTACAACCTGACTTAACAACGGACGAGAAGCCGATAGAGATTGTGGAACGCCAGGAAAGGGTACTACGCAGTAGGACGATTCCATTTGTAAAGGTGCGTTGGCAGCATCATGGGCTAGATGAATGCACTTGGGAGCCTGCGGCAGATATGCGTCAACACTATCCTCTTTTATTTGATACGTTCTAATTTCGAGGACGAAATTCTTTTAAGGGGGTAGGGATGTAAGATCTCGTGTTTTCGGACCTTAGTCAATTCATGAAAACTTTGAAATTTGGCTAAGTCTGGTAAGGAAATCGTTTGAGGCTCGAATTTTAGACCGAGGTCTTAGAGGTTGGGTTTGACCCAAGTCTCATCATCAGGGTCTAGACAAGCCAATCGATGTGTGGCAAAGAGTTTTAAATTCAACCTTTAAATTCAAGCGAAATTCAAGCGAAGTTCGGGTTATTTTCGGGCGAAATTCGGAATTTGATATTCATGTAATATATCATTGGATGTGTCTCGAAATTCTGAGCGCAATGGTATTTTACTTTTTCAAATCCGAGTTCCGGTTGGCCCAGAATTCACGTTTTTCTAAAATTTTAGCAGTTTGTTGAAACGGATCCGAAATTGGATCGGATTGAATCCAAGGTGTAGGATCCAAATTTTTATGGATTTGGGTCCTAGTTAGGTCCTATAAAAATCTGGAGTTGATACAAGTCCTAATCCAAATTTTGTATGAGTATGGGTTTGGATCTTGGATCTTGGATCCGGATCCGATCCAAAATCCAAACTTAACATTTTTATGACTTTAAATTCAGCTGGGAGCTTTAAATTGGGGTTGTTAGCATATAAAAAGTCTCCATGGTCAACATGACCAATTTTGGGAACTTTTGAATACCTATTAATAATTAAATTTAAAAAAATAAAATTATTAATTTAATGATTTTTATTAATTTCGGGATTTGGGTTAAGAGGGTTTAGGGTTAACCCTCTTCCCTAATAAGAAGGGGTTTAGAGGTTTCCATACCTTTTAAGTAAGGTAGGTCAATAAGTCAACAATAAAATTTTGTTAGAGAGGAGTCCAAGAAATTTTGGAAACTCCCTAATATGGGAGAACCAAATCTGGAAACTCTCTAAAGAGTTTCCAGCTACAAATAGGAGAAGGAAGGGGGGGGGGCAGCCCTTTCTTTTTCTTTTGGCTGGAGAGAAAAAAAAAACAGGAGAAAGAGGGGAGAGAAGAAGAGAGAGAGAGAGAGAGAGAGAGAGAGGAGAAAGCAAGGAAGAGTGAAGGAGGTAGAAGAAGGAGGTGGGAGGCATCGGAGCTCAGCCCAAACGCCCTCCATAGCCTCTATTCTCTTTTTCCAAAAAAGTACGGGTACTCCTTGAAACGAATGAGAAATAGGGTAAAGATTAGATTTTTCATGCATCTTTTGGTGGAAATCCATAGAGGAACAGTGGACCCTCAATTTCCACCGTTATTCCTTTTCGCATATGTTGTGATTTTGTTGTTTCAGAAAATATATATATATATATATATATATATATATATATATATATATATATATATATATATATATATATATATATATATATATATATATATATATATATATATATATATATATATATATATGATATGCTAGTGGGTAGTTTTGCAAAATCGGTGTATGCTGTTGTTTTTTACAGCATACACAGGTCCAAACTGGACCTGTGTACATGCTTTTGGACCGAGCCGACAGGGTAGGCTGGGCTGGGTATTCCCTTTAAAAAAAAAAAAGGTATATGACTTAATAAAAATCAGTTCTTTGAAATCTGTAGTGCTGTTGTTTTTGACAGCCTACACAGGTCCAAACTGGACCTGTGTACATGCTGATTGGACTCAGCCGACATGGTCGGCTGGGCTGGGTATCTTCTAAAAAAAAAATAGGAAAATCAGTTTTGCAAAAATCTGTGGTATGCTGTTGTTTTTTACAGCATACACAGGTCCAAACTGGACCTGTGTACCCGCTGTTGGACCCAGCCGACAGGGTCGGCTGGGCTGGGTATTCATTTTTCTTTTCAAAGAAAAAAAAATCAATTTTTGTATGCCATGTTTTGCTGTCGTTTGGGACAGCCTACACAGGTCCAAACTGGACCTGTGTGCGTGCTTTTGGACCCAGCCGACTGGGTCGGCTGGGTGTTTTCCCTTTTACAAAAAAAACATATGATATTATTTAACAGGCAGTTTTGCGTAAATAATTCTTATGTTGTTGTTGTTGACAGCATACACAGGTCCACACTGGACCTGTGTATATGTTGTTAAGCCCAGCCAGCAAGGTCGGCTGGACTGGGCATGGCTGTAAATATATATATATATGCATTAATCAAAAATCATTTTTTTTGTAACAGGTATGCTGTTGTTCTTTTTGACAGCATACACAGGCCCAAACTGGGACTGTGTACATGCTGTTGGACCCAACCGACAGGGTCGGCTGGGCTGGGCATTGTCCCTTTCAAAAAGATATTTACGAAATCTGTTTTGTTTTTTTTTGGGTTTGGCTGATTGGTTGGCTGGCTGGCAGCCAGCCGAGTGGCGCTCGGCTGACTGCCAGCTGTTGGCCGAGCCGACAGGCCCAGCCAAGTGATTGGCTGGGTGCGGTACTAATTTTGGCAGGCCCGGGGCAGGCCCAGTCGATTGGGAGCTGACTTGGAGCCTTGGGCATTGAAAACAAATTTTTATATATGTATTTTCTGCATAGTTGGGGGTTCTTGACAGCTTACACAAGCCCAACTGGGCTTGTGAATGTGTTGTCAGGCCCAACCGACAGGGTCGGCTGGGCTGGGCTGTGAAATACATAAATTTTTTCTTTTCTCATATGGATATTGTAGCATGCTAGCTTATGAAAATAGGGCATGTTTGTGTGTTTAGTAAAGTTCAGAATTGTTAATCTCTTGATGCATGATAAACTTTGAGAATGAGTCATGTACCTGAAATTTTTTATTTTCATATCTGTTGGAACATGCTTACACATTACTCCATGATAAAGTTTGTTTTGAGTACTTACACATCGATGGATTTGACGTGTGTTGTTGCATATACATAAATACCTGAATGCTCCTTTGTTCATCTCAATATAATTCATGGTTAGAAGCATATGTGACAATGATTGCATAAAGACGCATCCATGCGCATACCATGCATATGCATGGGAAAAAGGGGTATCACATGGGCAGTTTAATTTGCATATGGGAATGTCATATCTCAGGTTCATTATCAATGAATTAATTTGATACATATATGACTAAACCTTGCAGGCATGTTAAGACCACTGCATACATTACATATGATATTGATTCTTGCATTAGTGGTTCGGTGATCAAAATGAATCATCGAGGGTTTGGTAAACCCGAGCTGTGGAAATGTTTTTCCCTTACTCATTTCAATGCATTGCAAAGATCATGCTTTATTAATATTTCAGCTTTATTGCACTGTTCTATATGTTTCCACAGGCCGGAGTCCTGTGATGGCTCTCGTGAGGTAGATGCGAGCTTTTATCTTTCTTTTTGCATATGATGTTGCAAAACTTAAGAAATTAAATTTTAATAAAAAATTAATAATAATAAAGCACAGTGTAATATACCTTCTGGGATCACCCATCTGGAGAATGGGGATCTTAGAAATCCGGTCTTGGGGAGACTGTGAGGATACAAAACTCCGTGTGCTTAATTTTGGTCCCCTGAACCCGATATTGAGGTTCCTCCTCCTGGCCACGGTTTTAGGGAGAGTCCGCCACTTTACCCGGGAGTGGTGTGTTTGACACAGCTGTTGTTTTTGGTACCAAGGAAGTGGCACTTGTGGGCGTGGGGTGTCCCTTGTGTCCCCGACATTAGATGTGGAGGTCTAATGTTCCAAAGGTGATTCGCTCGAGGGCTAAGTTGGGAACCCAGTTATAAAATACAATTGTATGCTAAGCTACCCTGGGAACCTAACTTGACCTCGGGGTTTGTACCCGTTTGGTGTATCCGCGGGCAACGATAATTAAAAAGAGAAACTTAAAGTTGTATGCATTTAATAGGGCATGCATAAGGAAACAAAAGACTTAAATGGAAGATAACAAAATGATTCATGCATTACACAAAAGTCATGCATTTTTCTGTTATGCATTAGATCATGCATACTTTAATGATTCCCTTACTCAATACATGATGGTAAGTGTTGAATGTTTATTTCTTGTTGCATGCTGAAGTTTTAGTACATGTTACTGCTTTACTGTTTTTGCATGTTTAACATTTATGATTGTTGCATGAATAAATTCCCAAATGCTATAAACTGTCTTGTATGTAATTCCCTCAATTGTTGCATGATATCTCATCTTAACTCCTTATCTCACTTGTTTCATTAAGAAGTAGTTGTGCTCAGGATTTCGATTCTAACACCCTACTTCATTGGTTTTTCGCAGGAACAGGTGATCAGTGAAGTCGACAGCTACTGCGAGGTCGAGGGAGTCACAATAAGTTTTGACAGTTTCCTTTATGGACAGAGTGGTTCTTTATTTTGGTTTTTCAGTCTAGTGTTCTTGTTATTTACTTAGTGTCATCAATGGTTACATTACTTTCTGTTGAGTCAAACATTTTATTTTGAGATTAATTCTTAATTCATGAATAAAGGCATTGGTTAGTTTATGGATGTTAATTGCAAGTTCTTTTGTGGTTTATGGCTATCCAGTTGGAATTGGAACTGTGAGGACCCTGGGTCTTTGGGAAGTTTTTCGCACTGTTTTAAAAAAAAAAAATAACTCCGCATTTTCAAAGGGGATGAGTTGGGGTCGTTACATTAAGGGTGTCGCTAAACCAGGAAAAGTGTTCAGATCAAGTCTCCAATCTCCCTGGTATTCCAAGTTCCGGTATCCAATTCTGCATTTATAATTAAGGGGTGTTTGATCCAGCAGAGACGAGAGGACAAAGATACAATGCCTTGTCCTGTCTTGTCCTTTCCATTCATGTTATACTAATTGTTTGATTGTGATATTGTTTCTTCTTCTTCTTCTTCTTTTTTCTTTTTCTATGACGTGGATTCTCTCCAGAGATGTGGGTCACTTAATGGGTCTGCCTCCCCGGTAGTCCACCAAACCTCATGCATGCCTTACAGATACTTGATGAAAAAAACAGTGAGATACATCTTGGAAGCAATGAGGTTTGATCCGTCGTCTTTCATCTTGAGGGTCTTCACCCACCCAGATGTTCAGGTGTGCTAAACTCATGGAGCTAGGGATGTCAACGGGTTGGATGTAACCCTATATCCGACCCAAATTCGAATCCAATTAGTCAGATTCAGTATTGTTTGTTCATTGAAATCCGAATAAAACCCAAATCCAACTAAGATCCAAATCCAGTTAAGTGTAAATATCAGGTTTTGGACTAAGTCAGATCCAGAATTGGTTCTATTTTTTTTTCATCCTAATCTTATTAAGTCGGATTCGGTAATGCATAGATCCTACCCATTGACATCCTTACATGGGGCCGTTTGATAAGGATACGTGAATGATATAAACAATTTACTAGAGATATTATTGCGTATAATAAAACCTTACTAGCTCTTAACGAGCTTAACAAGCTTTTATTTATTATATAAATGAATAAGCTCTAACTCCATCTTTAGAAAAATCCAGCAACCAATATATTTTTTAGGGTTGGTTGCTTGACTAATTTACCTCTCCCTCTTCGTTTTTAGACTACATGCAGGAAGGGATAATATGATAAAATTTTATATATGGGTCAATCTCCCTACAAAATAGGCAACAACTGCCTCATCTCTGATTATTGATCGGGGATTGAAACCCTCCCTAAAACAAAAAATTTTTAGAAATAGGGAAAATGGCAACATGAGGTACACGGAAAAAATTCCTACCAAACATTTGAAAGTGAGAAAGACTTACGAAAATGTATTCCACATGCATATCATGAAGCATGTGCATCCATGAACAATAAGATGATAGGAAACAACAAATCTTGTTGAACCCTCAACTCAAATTTACTAAAGTTAAATGTCCAAATTAATGGCGCAAAATAGGCCAGGCAAGCCAAATCATGGTAGATCTGAATAGGGATCTCAAAGGGTCAGATATAAATTGAATCCAATTAGTGCAGCCAAATTTGGATCCGATTAATAATCGGATTTGAATTTGACATGATCTTATCTTAAGCACATTTGTTGCTATCTCACGACGAATACTTATAGGATTAGTCTTGGCTCATGATATTCGTGAGACCGAATATCTCTGAACTTTAAGACTGCCTCTCAAGTTGTAGCGTGAAAATCTGTAACGCTCAACTTGCGAGTAAGAAAATGGAATCGATCCTTGGCAAGGGGTTTCGTGAAGATATCGGCTAACTGAAATGTAGTGGGAACATGAGCTGTGGAAATGATACCGGCTTGGATCTTGTCGCGACCAAAAGGTGACAATCAAGCTCGATATGTTTAGTACGTTCGTGAAAGATTGGGTTAGACGGAATATGAAGTGTGGCTTGATTATCACAGAGTAATTTCATGGGTTGATGATGAGAAAACCCAAGATCACGTAGAAGAGTTTGTAGCTACACAAGTTCACAAGTTGCAGCAGTTATAGCTCGGTATTCTGCCACTGTGGATGATCTAGATACGGTAGGTTGCTTTTTAGACTTCCACGAAAGCGGGTTGTTGCCCAACGTGGTAAAATAGGTGATGATGGATCAATGAGTCATATAGGGCAGCTGGCCCGGTCAGAGTCACAATACGCCATCAACTGAATATTATTGTGAGAGGATAAGAGAATGCATTTTCCTGGGGTGGATTTCAGATAGCGTAGCACCTGAATCACTGCATCATAACGAGGAGTACATGGCTGATGCATGAATTGACTAAGAATATGAAGTGAATAAATAATATTATGTCTTGTAACGGTAAGATATATCAACCTGCCCACTAAGCGACGATATCGGGTGGGATCGTCCAATGGTTCGCCTTGATCGGCAACCAAGCAAAGTTTTTGAACCATAGGAAAGTTTGTGAGTCGAGCTCCAAGAAGGCCCACATCATCCAAAATATCCAGAGTGTATTTTCGTTGGCTTAAAAAAATGCCCTCGGGTACACGTGCAACTTCAATGCCCAAAAAATATTTCAAATTGCAGAGGTCTTTGAGATGGAAGTGTGAATGTAGAAATTTCTTCAAGTGAGAAATAAATAATTCATCATTGTTTGTGATGATAATATCATCGACATACACCAGAACTGCTGAAAATTCAGTGCTCGTACTATGATTAAAGAGGCAATAGTCTGTCTTTGATTGTAAAAGACCAACAACTTTTAATGCAATAGACAGCTTGTTAAACCAATTACGGGATGATTGTTTGAGGTCGTAAATTGATTTACGAAGCTAACACAGTTGATGCTCCCCCTGATTTTGGATTCCTGGTGGGAGGTGCATGTACACTTCCTCATCAAGGTCTCTATGTAAAAATGCATTAGTGACATCGAGTTGATGTAAGGTCCAGCCTTTGATGGCAGCACAAGCTAGTAAATATTGCATAGTGTTTGAGTTTGGCCACAGGGGAAAATATCTCGTGATAGTCAAACCCCTCAATTTGGGTGTAACCATTGGCTACCAAACAGGCTTTGTAACACTCAACAAATTCATTCGCTCGATGTTTCACCTTGTAGACCCATTTGCACCCAATGGGTCGCTTATCTGGTAGTAGGGACATAATTATCCAAATGCCATTGTCTTTAAGGGTTTTAATTTCTGTAGACATTGTGTTTTGCCAATGGGGACTTTTTACTGCCTCGTTGTAGTTGTGAGGTTCTCTCTCAGAAAGGAAAACATAAATGAATACGAAATGGGAAGAAGTAAATTTGTGATTAGGTAAAAATTGAGCAATGTGGCATGGTGTACCTGAAGCTAGCTAACCGATGGAGCCGAGTAAAGTGCACGTGGTGGGCTAGGTATGGGCCAAAGGGCATACATAGTCGGAGTGATAGTTGGGACGCCGATGTGTACGGATAGATCTACGCAAGGAAACAGGTTATGGTGGAAGACTGGGACTAGGATTCGGGGAAAGTGATAAAACTGGGTCTTTGGGAGACTCATTAACGAGACCAAGGGGAGGGTCAGGTGATGAAAGGAAGTTAGTAGTGGGGGTCATAACTAGTACGGGTATGACGGTTGTCTTTGAAGGTAGACGAGGAATGGACGTTTGAAATGAAAATATGTCTTCATGAAAAGTGATGTCACGACCAGTGAAGATGTCATGATCATGCAGATCATAAAGACAATATTCATGTTGATCAAATGGGTAACCAACGAAAATACAATGTTTGGCTCTGGAGGAAAATTTATCCTTGGACGCATTGAGGTTATGAGCATAGGATAACCACCCAAAAACACACAAGTGATTGTATTTTGGTTTGGTATGAAAAAGCATTTCAAGGGGCATTTTGTTGTGCAAAACATGAGTAGGCATGTGGTTAATAAGGTAAGTGGCAGTGAAAATGCATTCCCCCCAAAAAGAAATAAGTAAATTGGCATGAAATTGCAATGCCCGTGTAACTTCAAGGAGATGACGATGTTTGTGTTAGGCTCTAGAATTTTGTTGGAGGGTACCAATGCAGGTTCGTTGATGGTATATACCATTTTAGTGAAAATAATTTTGGGTCATATGTGAAAGAAATTTGACTCCGTTGTCGGTGCAAATTTCTTTTACTTGTGTATTGAATTGAGTTTTGACTATGGCAATGAACTTTGTTAAAAAATAATATGTTTCTGATTTGTACCTTATTAAATAAGTCCAAGTGCAATGCGAAAAATCGTCTACTATGGTAAGAAAATAATGTGCACCTGTGTGATGGTGTAGCATAACCGCCCCATATGTCACAATGAATCAAGTCAAAAGGTGAATCACTTTTATTTGTACTAATAAAAAATGGTAAACGGGTTTGTTTTGCTCTATGACATGCATCACAAAATGGTTCAGAATAAGGAGTATTATGAGGATTATCCCGTGATAATAGAGAAATATGGTCTTTGGCTGGGTGTCCAAGTCGCATATGCCAAATGCGAGAATCATAAGAAGATTCGACATAGAAGGCTCGGCTATCTGGGACATTTGAAAGATGGTATAGCCCATCATGCATTTTACCTGCTCCAACCAGCTTCTTCAATAAAAGGCCCTGAAAAACACAAAACGTTAGAAAAAATATTGCAACACATTGCAACAATTGAGTTATTTTACTTATGAAAAGAAGGTTAAAATGAAAATTTAGACTGCAAAAGACATTTGAAAGTTTTAGATTGGGTGACACCAACGTGTCACTTATGTGGGAAACCATCAAATTTTGACTGTTTGGGAGGTTAACCAATTTTGCTTTTGTTAAGGTCTTCACATTGCTTAGAGAATGAAGTTGTGAGGTTATGTGATCAGAAGCGCCGGTGTCTATGATCCAAAAGGTCATATTGTTAACAGAATTAAGAAAGACATTACCTGCAAGATTAGCAGAAGCTGGTGTAGAGTCCTGATTGACAAAAGCAAGAAACTGCTTAAATTGCTCCTTTAATATATGTGACACATTGTGATCAACATTAAGTGTGGATGTATCACCTTTCATCGACCCATGGGTAGCAGCAGGAGCAGATCCAAGCTTTTGATCAGCTATAATGGATCCTTGTTTGGGTCCTTGAATAAGTGATGCATTGGACGTACTTCCTCCGTTAGAATGATTTGGAGGATAACTATGATAGGCATAGCATTTGGATTTGTAATGTCCAAGCATGCCACAATTATCACATTTAGCTGGTTTTGGTTTTTTCTTTTAGGGTAGCGGTCATTAGGGACAAACTTGGTTTGAGTCTAGGTGTTACTTCTTACATAGAATATTGCAGGTTTAGAAGGATTACTCATAAATTGAAGTAATCATTGTTTTTTTTTTTTGAAGAGCCATGGAGTACACCTTACTGATGTTTGATAGGGGTTGAATGGCAAGAATTTGACTTCGAATATTGGTGAAACTTTTATTCAGACCCATGAGGAATTGAAAGACTTTTTCTTGTTGTTGAGCGATATTTTGTTCTTTGAATGCACCCCAAGTGCATATGGAGACTCTGAAATAGGATGTAAGTTCATCCCATAAGGCTTTTAGCTCTGTAAATAAGTAGAAAAGGATGATTATTCTTGTCGATGTTCTGTAATCAATTTCTTGAGATGAAATATGCAAGTGGCTTTACCTTGAGAGAATCTTTCTTTAAGGTCAACCCATATATCTTTGGTTGTCTCAACATATATGACACTATAAGCAATGTCCTTTGTTAACGCATTGAAGAGCCATGATAGAATCATGTCATTGCAGCGACTCTATTGTGGACATTCAGAGGAGGATGTGGGTGGTTGGGAGATGCTTCCATCCACAAACCCAGACTTATTTCTCGCACTTAATGCCATTTTCATAGCTCATTTTCGCATTGAATAGTTGTTCCCATCTAATTGGGCTGGCACTATAAGACTATGCCAGGATTATCGGAGTGATGAATGTAGTATGGAGATGAATCTGCATCTCTACCTTGATTCTGAATATTGGCTGGAATACTTTCACAAGCCATAGGAAATCGTGGTCAGAGGAAGCGGAATGAACAAACAATGAGGAAGCAATGCAGGCGAACAAGAATGTGATAATATAATATCACGATTGTTGTGCAAATATGATTCGATCAATGCTTAGAAACAATAACAGCTACAACACGATCCGATGCATAGGTGACTGCAATCAGCACTCAGACTTGTCTTTGAACACGGTGGTTCGATCTGCTGTGAGGGTTGATCACAAGCGAATAGATCATCTTCCTTGCTTTGATACCATAAGAAGATAGATACTTGAGAAAATCATATAACTGGTTTATTACTTGAATATTTTGTTATAATTTTAATGCAGAACATTTGTTACATATATACACAGTTTAAAATTAATAACTGACTACTACTACAACATATAGGCTGACACGATAATTTTTATCCGATGAGTATCTCGCCTAGCCTTTTCCACATTTTCTACTATAGACGGTCAAAGCAGGTTATATGCCCCCCCCCCCCCCCGAAACACGCAAATGCCTGTTCTTGGGTCTGAATCAATGCCACATATGTAATCACGTAGGGCTTGTTTCCCTGTGTGTGTCGACATCACTTAGCATCAAAGTCTGGTGCATTTGCAAAGACTTAAGTACCCTTTCCCACCATTAGCGTCATAAAACGACATTTCGAGGAAATGACAAAATTGTCCTCTCGCCAGAAAGGGTTAAAATCATCATCGTTTTCGCCCTAAGGAGTAAACTCTTCTGCTTTAATAGGAGCTCCTCGCAATATGTCGCCCTAAACATTCTGGATCACCTTTTGACGATGCACCATCTACTATAACAGGAGCTCTGATTGATGATGCACCCTTTGTCGTCGTTTGCTGTCGTTGGAGCACCCTTTGTCGCTTTCTGTTGTCGTCGAAGCACCCTTTGTCGTCGTTTGCTGCCGCCAGAGCACACATTGCCATCGTCATCATCTATTATCATCGGAGCATTCTTTGTCGTCGTCTGTTCATGAGAAATAGTTGAACTATAAAAAAAACAGTATTTTGTTTATTGTTCATCATGATACCAGGGTGGTAGCATCGAACTCAGTAGACAGAGAATAACGATTTACAACAGAGATAATGGTGGCAACGTCAAACTGAGTAGAGTATCGATTTATAATAGAAATCAAATAAGAGAGTAGCGATTTACAGTAGAAATCAATTCAGAGAGTAACGATTTACAATAGAAATCAGATAAGAGAGTAGCGATTTATAGTAGAAATCAATTCAGAGAGTAGCGATTTATGATAGAAATCAGATAAGAGAGTAGCGATTTACAATAGAAATCAAATAAGAAAGTAGTGATTTACAGTGAAAATCAAATCAGAGAGTAGCAATTTATAGTAGAAATCAGATAGGATAGTAGCAATTTACATTAGAAATCAAATCAGAGAGTAGCGATTTACAATAAAAATCAAATCAGAGAGTAGCGATTTACAGTAGAAATCAGATCAGAGAGTAACGATTTACAATAGAAATCAAATCAGAGAGTAGCGATTTACAGTACAAATCAGATTTCTACTATAAATCGCTACTCTCTGATCTGTTTTTTATTGTAAATCGCTACTCTCTGATTTGATTTTTACTGTAAATCGCTACTCTCATTTGATTTCTACTGTAAATCGTCACTCTTTGATTTGATTTTCATTGTAAATCGCTACTCTCTTATCTGATTTCTACTGTAAATCGTTACTCTCTTATTTGATTTCTACTGTAAATCATTACTCTCTTATATGATTTCTACTGTAAATCACTACTTTCTAATCTGATTTCTACTGTAAATCGCTACTCTCTATCTGATTTTTATTGTAAATCGCTACTTTCTAATCTGATTTCTACTGTAAATCGCTACTCTCTGATTTGATTTTTATTATAAATTACTTTTTTCAATAGAGAAAGAATAAAAAAAACCATGGTCGTTCAGACAAAAATCTTATTGCTCTTTTCAACAGTTACAAGAGAGAAAGAAAAGAAAAAATTTATACAAGGCAAGGGTGACAACCCTAAATCTAAACAAGTTGGGTCTGATCCATAAGAAACTGAGTGTCAAACATAAGCCAAAAAAAAAATTTCTTTCGGGGGGCGCTGCCCCCCGCGACCCCCCCTGGACCTTCGCTGGAGGGAGCCCCCAGACCCCCCTTCCTACAAGGGCAAAAACTTTGAATCAGGCTCCACAACTCATCAGGCAGGAACGAGAAGGCATTCAGGTGTTGTAACACAAGCTAAAAACAAAGGCAAAACGTGCAAATCTATTTACGGAGAGTGGGAGGACATTTTCATCCAACGCTTATCTATCTTATGGGAGGACATTTCCGTCATAAGCATATCTACCTTTTTTTATATGTTATTTTATTATAAAGTCATCGTGGGCAACATTGGCATATGAATTATCGTGGGTCCCAAGATATTCCTCTGTACACACAGGAACATGTGAATTTGTGTTTCAGGGAGAACACACACCACGTTGCTTTATCTGTTGATCACATTTGACGTGATCTTATCTGAATCACATTTGTTGGATGTTGCTTTATCTGTTGATCACATTTGACGTGATCTTATCTGAATCACATTTGTTGCTATCTCATGATATTTGTGGGACCGAATATCGTGGGATCAATCTAATTAGCTCAGGATATTTGTGAGACTGAATACCCATAAACTCTAAGAAAAACTATAAAAATATTACAAAAATATTTTGAATTGGTTAAAATTATAAGATAGAAAGATGAATGCAAACTACATTCACAAGAGCTTTACTTTCATCATGAGGGCCATGCATGGGACACCGTTTGTCGTGAAGACCACGAGCTATTTTCAGACCCAGTGAAAGATAAGCCCTAAAGAAACTCGATGACAAGAGTTTCCGACTGAATTTGATATGGTCCTCGAATACAATTTATCATTTGACATGACATGACCATGGTTTGAAACCCACATAAGGAATCCCTTGCCACAAAGTTGAAGTTGATTATACTTTGCGGTGGGCAGACAAGCTAAACACACGGGTGGTGTCTCTTACCGAAAGGCTAAGAGCTGGCTGGGTGTAGTCCCCCAAGGGCAAGGGGAAGCTGAAACTTGAGAAGCCAGTCATCATAAAGAGCTCATTCAAACTGTTAAAGTAGGCTTGGCAAGCCGAACATGAAGAATAGGTGCTTGGCTCATGTAAGATCATCATGCAGTAATCTGTATATTTTAAACATATTTTATTTCACATAATAAACATGGAACAAATGTTTGAAGTGTCCGGTTTAAAAGAAATCGGTTCCGAGTTTAAATGGTTTCAAGGCACATTGACCTAGGCCGCTTGACAGATGGTCTAGGTTCAAATCCCATGGGTGTCACTCCTTGCGCAAGCATGAAGCATGGCGACTCCTTGGGGCAAGCAAAGCCCATTTAAATAAGTTAAAAAAAAACAATGCATGTTTTCATTAACGAGCTAGCTTAAGCTCGACTCAAGAGGTTTAGGATTTAAATTCCACAATAATCAATGTTTGTTTTTTTGTTAACAAGTCCACTAGTGACTTGAGCTCAAGCCAGGGTTCGCTTGCCACAAAAACAAGCCAAGCTTGAACACCTCAAGCTCAGCTCATTTAGGAGACCTAGATCCATGTTCGGGTGAAAATAGAGACCGAGCTGGTCGTTTTGATGGAGTAAGGTTCCATATAGGAGATCCGGATCTAATTTTTGCCTGGAAAATGTGAATCGGATCTGACTAAGGTTAGATCCATCTTTTCTTATGAAAACTTAATAACTTGGCCTGATTGAGAAACAGTTTGAGCCTACTTTTCAAGTTTAGGATCCATAAGATCAGTACCAAACGCATTCTGGTAATAACTATTGGACAAGAATCAGATCCGAATCCAGACCCAGAATGAGCACGAAAAGTTCACAGTCAGACGTGACTCAGTTCCTACCCACTCTTAGTGCTGCAGAGAGGGTGAAGTGGTATGTCAATAAGATCTTCCCCTCACCGGATGCCACGGAAGGAATGAAAGCCAGTAGGAATTCATGATGTGCGGTCACAATGTCTGATGCCCGTAGCCAGATATTCGGGTTCAGGCCGGAACCGATATCCAACACAAAACCCGACCAGTTGACTGCTTTCGGGATCAAATGGGATCCGATCGTATAGGTCCAAACCCGAGCCGACTGGATAACATTTGAGATATTTCTTTGTACATCACGTGTCGGTAGGGCTGTCAACGGTTCTGGTTTTTCTTGGATTATGGTTTACCCGAACCCATCCAAATAATAACCAACTTGAAAACCAAGTTTGGGTGCCCAACTCGGATATTATATCAGGTCAAGAAAATTGAATCCCAAATCCAGCTTATATAATTTAAAGGGTATTTAAAACGCATATTTACACTAACAAACACGTAAAATAATCGGGTCAGCCGGATCGATTCGAGTATCCAGAGAAAAAAACAGTCATACCACAACCCGACCAACATGTTACTCCAAATAATAACCACCTTGTCCCGATTAATTTCCAGGTAAGAAATTTTCATGACCAAACCCTGGTATTCGGGTTCAGGTCGCTTTGGGTCAAGTATCCTATATAAACCCGACCCTTAACAGCCCTGCGTGTCAGCTAGGGGTTCGAACTCAGGTGAGTCTAATCGAGCTCGCCATAAAAAAAAAACATACTTGAATCCTATAAGAATTATAAGGCCATACCCGGACCATACTAAAATAGTATTTTTTATCTTTTTTACATTGAAAAATTATAAATCTTAGTCGAAACTCGATCGTGTTGGGCCCGGGTCTGGTATAAGATTTCACAAAGCATACCTGGCTCCATATATGAAGCAGACCTTAAAAGTCCGACCTAGACTCTAATCTAACCTTCTTATTTATCACCAAACCCTGACCCTATAAGATTTCATAGGGTTGAGTTCGACTCAAACTCGATCTGGTATAAGATTTTACAAAGCATACCTGGCTCCATATATGAAGCAGACCTTAAGGGTCGAACCCAGATTCTAATCGAACCTTTTTATTTATCACCAAACCCTGACTTTATAGGGTTTTGATAGAGGTCGGATCCGAGTCAAACCCGATCCTTTAACAGCCATACGTGTCAGCGTCCGCTCGAAACCCTAATTTTTGCTTTTGCCCAAACGAGATAGCAAACCCTAATAAAGGGGGAGGGGGAAATGGGGCTGACCCGGAACCCGAAGCAACGACTCCCTCTAGGGTTTTACAACCGCCACCGCAGCCACGCTGCCGCTTGTTTTTCTTTAAGATTTTTTGAGGGGACAGACCGCTTACGTTTCCCAGACGTGGCGGCAGGGCACCAAGTTTCTTTGGCTAAACGAGGGGTCGCCACAAAACCCTGAATGACACATATATCCCTTCAAATTTATGGAGGGTATTTTAGTCACTTTTAATTTGTACTGACTCAACCTACGAATCGGAACGATCCGTCTCGGTTTCTCATGAATCTGGCGGAGGGGTATATCCGTATCCTGGCTTTTTGACAAGACTAGGGTTTGGCAATTGGCACATGATTGGGTTTGGGTTGGATCCTGATCTGGACCTGCATGCACAAGCGAATGGACTACTCAGCCTGGTAAATCGGAGGGGAGACCTGGTTTCTTGTTCGGATCCGTGGCTGGTATATCCACAATCGATCCTATCAAATTTATTTCTTGTGGGGACAAACTCCTTCACACGTGTGTATGTGAACCGCAAGAAGTTGTTGGTTTGGGTCTGGATCAAAAACATAACGTTGGATTCGGATCTGATACCCTATAATCCGTACCCGATTCGTTCTCAAGTTCCGAAACTTCAACAATCCGAACGAATCGCCCAAATTCCCGATACGGGTAGAAATGCCGAAAGACTAACAGTGGTTCTCCCAAATGTCTAAAATACCCTCCTCCTTAACTCTCTGACACTTCTACCCCTCATATCTAGGGTTTCGAAAAAGACACTAGTCAAAAGCCGCCTTGAGAGTTAGAGCGTAAATATGGTCTGAGGCACCTCTGACGGCTTGGGTGCCGTTCATCTTGAACGCCAAACCCTCAATGAGGCTCATTGTGGACCGTTCATCCGGAAACACGAACTACGTCGGAAAAAAAAAACGTAGGGCCCATCAAGTTTGATGGGTTTCCTCTGTACAGGCTTTGATGCCGTTCATCTTGAGATCAACGGCATCTAAAAGAGAGATCACACTGACCTGATGATCCCGGGTTTTGTGAGCCGTGAATTATTTTTTTATTTTTTTTTTTGACGACCCGAAAAGGAGAGAAGAAAAGCCTGGAGGAGGTGACCTCTAGAGAGCCCTGGCTATTTCCGCCTTCGCCGACCGCCTCTAAAGGGCAAATCCGAAATTTCATACAGTTACAGTGTTTTATCGTTAACGCCTTCTGACTGATCTTTCGTTATCAAACCAAATAATGCCGTATTTGTCCCCATGCTTCTTTTCGTTTTATTTGTTGATTTTTTATTTTCTTACGTCTTCGCCTTTTTTTTTCTTTACACGTGTTTTGATGACCTGGCTCTTCATTTTGCTTTTACCGCTTGACGGGTCAGGTTTATCTCGAACCGACCCAATTAAGACTCGGGTCTGAATCCGAAGGTCGGATTAATATATGTTCTCGGGTTTAGTTTTTTATACCAGACCCGGATCGACCCGAGAGTTTGGATTAAGACCTGCAAATTTTCAATGTAAAAATGATAAAAAAATATTATTTTATAGGGTATGGTTCAGGTCTGGTTCATGTAGTTCTTATTGAGTCTATGTATGATTTCTCTTATAGTAGACCCGATTAAACTCAAGTTGGGATCCAAGACCACACCCAAAAATCCGACCCGTTGACACCTCTACTACTTATGCTCTATTTCAGGTTTCCACATCTTCAAAATCGTTCCTTTTGGCCTTTACCAATTACCATAAGGTGATGTCACCCAGTTCCTTTTTGTTGTCCATTTCATCTCGGGTCAACCGGTAGAACCGAAACCCGACTCGGAAACATACACCATGTGTAACCCACCGAGACAATTAAATAACATTATTCTTTGCATCAACTTGGTCATCATGGTTCACAAGTTGGCTTGTTAGGTCAAGTCAACTTGGTCATCATGGTTCACAAGTTGGCTTGTTAGACCTAACCCAGCCGACCAGTTCGATTATTAGGTCAAGTCATCGAATTGCAAAATGTAACATAATCAAGTTGTCGGACAATCACGGGTTTGGAGCAATGTTGATAGAATTGTATGAGACCCCGAATCGGTCAACTCAAACTCTGAAACAAATCGAGCTGAACCGGCCAATCTTCAATCAGTAGATGACACATGTCAATAAATTATTAAAAGTAATTTTAACTCATTTTTCAAAACATTTAAAAAAAAATAAGAACCAATGGGAGAGGGATGGTAAAGAGACTTATAGACTCATACATAATTTTCATATGACAAATAAAAAATTCACATATTTACATGTAATGTAATCAGATTCTGATATTCAAATATCCATTATCGGCATCTAATTAATAATCAGATATGCTTTCGGTCTGACTAAACAAAATCAGATTCGACCGGATATCAGACAAAATCCGATCCATTGACATCCTAACAAGAGAGGGGAAGGAAAAAAAACATCTTTTGATAAAAAAAAATTTAAAAAGTGACTTTGTATCAGGTGAATATGAAGCCAATATCGCCCATTTTCCAAATACTGTTACATTTTCAAGTTTATTTCGCTTGTAAAAAATTTCCATGACATTTTCAAAATATTAAGGATATTTTGTTACACCGGTTTCGAGATGAAGACCATCCGATCCGAACCGAGCCGAACCAATGATAAATAATAATAATAATAACCTTTAAGTTCCTTAGGTTGGTCCTTAAGCGAGATGAATAGGGATGGAACCGTCAGATAAGACACCAAATTCTTTCCCCTTATAGAGAGAGAGTGCAGGCTTGTAGAACAAGGCTTCTCTACAAGGGAATGTGTGCGCGTTTCTAGCGTCTAACGCCATACATGCACCCGCTTACACTCGGCCTCCCTATAAATCAGTGTTTCTCTACGCTCTTTTGTTTCGCTGGCCCGCTCACTTCAATGTTGGTACCGAACAGAAGTCGATCTTCTTTCTTGTGGAGCATCTGAAGCACGATCTCTCTATCTCTCTCTCTCTCTCTCTCTCTCTCTCTCTCTCTCTCTCTCTCTCTCTCTTTCTCAGATATCCCATCTTCCCATTTTTGAAGTTGGTATCTGCAGAGATGTACCGCCCGATTCTGTCCTCCAAATATCAGGAGGAACACAGCGATGTAGATCTCAATCTTGATCCTACCGAGGTTGGTGTTTGATGTTCTCATCTTTCACTTGTTGGTCTCTTCTACTTTTTGTTATGTGGTTGCTTTTCGATTTTTTAAAGTGATCTTGCTTTACTCTTTGTTTGATTAGCTGATTGGAACATCCGATTTGAAGGAGAAACTTGTTGGGAGGGAAGAGTTTTGGGGGATGGAGAACAGGATGAGTGGGGTTTCTAGAGTGTGTGTGGATTGTCAAACCACAAAGACTCCATTGTGGAGGAGTGGACCACAGGGGCCTAAGGTGTGTGTTTTTTTTTTTTTGCTTTTGTGGTTTCTTTAGGGGGCAGGGGGTCTGTTTTTTCTTCTGTCTTGATTGATTTGTGTTGTGCTTGGATTGTGTTGTTGCAGTCCTTGTGTAATGCTTGTGGGATTAGGTACAGAAAGAGGAGGAGGGCAGTTCTTGGATTTCAAAGGGAAGACAGAGAGAAGCAGCAAGGGAGGAGGAAAAAACAGGGAGTTTCTTTCAAGTTTAAGTTTCTGGGGAACGAGGAGGAAGAGGCCGCCGTCTTGTTGATGGCCCTCTCTTGTGGCTGTGTATGCCTGACCTAACCCTTCTCTCTCTCTCTCTCTCTCTCTCTCTCTCTCTCTCTCTCTCTCTCTCGATCTGCTGACCGTGTATCTACTCTGAGTAATGCCCAAAAAGATTATCAGTCCCTCTCTTGTGGCTGTGTATGCCTGACCTAACCCTTCTCTCTCTCTCAAGATTTGCTGACCGTGTATCTACTCTGAGTAATGCCCCAAAAGATTCAGTCCCTCTCTTGTGGCTGTGTATGCCTGACCTAAACCTTCTCTCTCTCAAGATCTGCTGACCGTGTATCTACTCTGAGTAATGCCCAAAAATATTATCAGTATGATATTTTTTTGTGCTTTATGGATGGAAAGGTTGACCATTCACCACCTGTTTGTACTCTCTCTCTCTTAAGATCTGCTGACCGTGTATCTACCCTGAGTAATGCCCAAAAAGATTATCAGTCTATGATTTTTTTTTGTGCTTTATGGATGGAAAGTTGTACAATCTCACCAACTTTTTGTACTGTGGCTTACGATTTGTATCACTTTTTTGTCTGGCGATTTCTTGTGTGATCTAATTGCTGCAATAAGAGAGGGAATTACGGACTTCAACTTGAACAGTACCACCGTTTTTTTTTTTTTATTCTTGTTTGAGGCTTGAGCAATGTTTACGGAGGATTGCCTATCACCGACACTCTGGCGATGGTAACTCAAAACCAAACCCTCTGCTTAGAAGGCTCTGGCTCTGGTTGAACTCTGGTGGCTCTTAGTCCTTTACCAAGCCCGAGTCTATGAGAGCCTGAGCTTGGTAGCTGGTCCCACTTTGATTAATCCCTGTCTTAGAGGGCTCGTATGATTTAACCGTTTTGTTCTTGCCTTTATTTTGTGGCCCGTGGGCCCGAGCTGGTCAAAGGGACAGGGGGGGTCTGCAAGTACTGATAGAGTCTTGAACGGGTCATGTGGGTTGGTATGGTCCATGTCACCTGCAGGCTCTGCGCTAGCTGCAATGGCTCAGTCACATGAGTGTGTGCAGTCTCTTCAACTGGCATCTGAATGCAATGTGTATGGGTCCCCAGATGGTGGGAATCCTCGTGCTAGCTTTGGGCTGGGTTCGAGTAGTGTTGGAGGTTTAAAGGGCGTTACAGGTGCACCTCTTCAAGAGTCACACCCAGCTTTGACCTTGTGGCATAGATGCCACCGACCGGTGGGCTTATAACTTGTGATGTATGGTGATGATCCCAATAGGCGAGCCCTTTAGTAGATACTTGATGACGGAAAATGGTTCAAAGTTGTGCATTCATGCTTTTTATGTTTTAGTGAGGGTAAACAAACACTGAACTTTGGATAAATAATTCAAGTCTTTTGCGGGAGTAATTGGATACACCCAGAGGGTTTAGGAGGTTTATTTCAGGAATGAAAATAGATTTGATTTATTTCTTTTATAATAACAAGGAAACTCCCTCTGAGTCGGAATAAAGATGTTTTACAACCCTCTTTTAGACATTTTGTTCTTAGTGTCCCACCTGTTTCAAGTTTCTTTGAGACATTTGTTTGGACACTAAAACCTCCTTAGGCATCTATGTTGAGGCGGTAAAGCCTTTGGATCACCTACCACAAAATAAAAGATGCTTTCAATGCTGACGCCCAGGGTTAAGCAATTGTGGGGTGGTCCAAAAAAGAATAATTTAATGATTAGTCATTCTAATCTTTTTTATTCATATTGTCTTTCCATGTTAATTAGGTGACAAACTGTGGCCCTCAACCCCTGGCCAGGAACATAGAGATATCATTGTGAGCACCATTAAGAATGCTTCCAATTAAGGGAGTATAGGTAGGAAACTCATGAACGTCTGTTTTCGTTGGTGAAGGAGATCAAAGGCTTGATTAAGTGCCTGCCTATGTGACCTACGTCAATTACATGACATTATTCCATGGGCCTCATATCGACAGAATGCAGACCCCGCTCATGTGATTAATGACCTGTGTCTGTCATGTAGGCACTCATGCCCCCACGGCGACAGAATGCAGGTGATTGGCCTGTGTCACATAGGCAGGCACTTAACCGATCTTTGTATCTCGCTTGATTCGACGCCAAGTCTCAAAAAAAGGCCCATCAAGAAACGCTCTGCACTGCAGCACCTGCCATCTATTGTTGGGCCTCACAACTGACAGGCAGGCTGTATGGGAAAGATGGAGGGCGTTCTAGTGGCAGCGACACATCAAAAAAAATGTGCAATGTGGTTGCGCCTGATCTAGCCTCGTGTCAAAATATCGAAAGTCTTTTGCTATTTTATATTACCTTTACTGTTTCATCAAATGAGATCTTTGGTTGCTTTTTTTCTTTTCATTTCTTTTTAGCAATACGATTACATGAGCATGCTGTTGATATGCCACTTTTTTTATATGATTAAGCAATAGGTTTAGAGATAAAATCCTACTGTTTTCAGCTATGAATCAATATAGTTTTTTGTAATCCTATTACTTTTGGCTCTCAAACAATGTATTTTTCTATAAACAAGCCAGTTGGAGCAGGGCTCATTTAGCTTGAGCTCAAACTTGGCTAGGTTTGTCTACCAGCCCTGCCCTAGGATTAAGGGTAAGGGTGCTACACAACAAGGATAGATTGCTGTTTGAATCCAACATCAAGCAAGGGAGCTCCCGTGAATTCTTGCACTTTTGGTCACCAGAGAACAACAACATCAAGGCTCAGTGTTTGTTGTTTCTGTTCAGCTAATAACTTTGAAAACATTACTACTTGTAAGATCACAGAGAAATCAATCTATAACACCAGAGAAATATATGTTATATGGCATAGGAATTACATGGCACTACTTTCAAAGAGTAAGGGAGGGGAATTTGGTCCGTCCATACTGCTGTCATATGGTTGGACTCTGTTGATTAACCAGCCTCTGAGAGATCAGGCATTGCATATACTAGCAATTCTTGTTGGAGGATTTTCAAAACATTAGCTTATTTTCTCAAGTTGTTTGTGGTCTCATTTATTTTCCCTCCTAAAATGTCGTTCAAAATAAGTTGTTTCATGTTGAAAGGCCACACAAATTTGGTCATTTAGACAAATAGGGCATGACCTAATGCAAAACATCTATGTTTCAGAGACTAAGGTATTTGATTGTGTGGAGGGTGATGTCTCTCTCTCTCTCTCATGCGATTGGTGCAACCTCAGGCCAAAGAATCACCTACCAAAACTCGCGTTAATGGCAAAGAAGTTTAGCAACTCTCTCTCTCTCTCTAACTAGATGCTCTGTTTCCTCGAAGAAAGAGAGTCCCAAAATCAACATGACCACCCACCTTTCAGCGGAATCGCTTCCCGTGGGGGAGTGGTCCAACTCTCTTTTTGTGGAAGAAGGCTATGTGCGGATTTCGGCGTAGTGCCTCCTGTGTGTTGCAAACGCCCTCTAAAGGTTTTGAATTAGGGTTTTTCAAATTAGGCTTTGAATTAGAGCTTTTGGATTTAAGGTTTCGCATTAAGGCTTTTCTTTGATTTTGATTTTAAGGTTTGGATCAAATATAAAAAAAATAAGACATTTTTTTTGTTAGGCTTTGAATCGAATTTCTTTAATTCAGGCTTTTTATATTTGATTTGATTAGGGATTTTTTTATTAGGGTTTGAATTAATGGTTTTTATATTTAATTTTATGGTTTATTTATAGTTTCTTTGGTTTTATGGTTTATTTTTTTGTAGTTTAGGGTTTTTTTTGTTTATTTATGGTTTATTTTCTTGCAGTTGCAGTTTATTTATTTTCAAACATAAAAATATGATTTCCTATTTGAGTCAAAACAAACGCTGGGCGAAGAGCAGTTGTTAGATAACAGACAATCCAATCTTGGACAAGCAATCAAACACACCCTAAAAGGACTCTTCTTTGATGCAGAGAAAAGGAGATCAAGAGTCTAATATATGATCTGCAGAGTATCAAAGATTAAACTAAAATCTAAGCCAATTTTATAAGAAAACGAAATAACAGAAAAGCAAATAAAGGAACAAACAGGGAAACCTGTACAAACTCTTATTCTAAATATGGATATAATTTAAACCAAGAAGCAAAATAAAGTTCAAAATTATCCAAACAAAATCCAAAAAGATCCAAACTGTAAATTGGTTCCAAGTGGATCCTCAATCTACGACGGGCATCTCGTTCCTCTACATGCATAACTGGTTCATCTTTTGCCGAGACATGAATCATGAAAATCCAGTTGACAACACAATCAAATACTTTGAAATTATAGCAGAATTCAAAAGGATAGACTGCCAATTCTGCTGAAAAAGAGCCCAAGGTATAGCAGAAACTAAAAATGCTTAGGTTGGAACAATCATGAGCTCTAAACTTTCACTGAATGCTTGATGAGGTGAGACTTGAACCATGTGGCAAACTTCTCAAGCACTTCGAAACTTTTTGTCCCCATAAATCCATATGTCACAGAAGCTTTGGCTTTCTCTTACCAAGTTTAGAGAAGCAATATGCAAGAAAAGCAAAGAAAGCAGATATACAATATAGTATCCAACTGAGGAACTCGAGAACGAGATCTTTCCAACTTCGCTGCGGAGGATGAGTCCTATCAGCAAAGAGCAAAGCTCTGTAGAGAGCTTCAGTGAGTGCATAAGCAGAAACAGGGTCAGCTTCTTCAGCCAAGAAACCGTGCTCTGTCACACATGCGATATCGTAAGCACCAGTCATCACTGAGATCCCAAGGAACTGGCATATCTTGATTCGGCCGTCGATCCGCTCGTCCGTTGTCAACAGATCTCCATGTGTCAGAATCAAAATAGGATTTTCATCTACAAAAGTGAGAGAGCCAATCAATTTGATTTCATTGCAGGTTTAATGCAGTGTAGCATATAACAGGGTTGTACAAGAAACCTCTGGTGTCACAGTATATAGACTGTAGGTAATCTTTATTTTTCAAGTGGTGACATGGGATTTCAGTCCAACAACACTTTGATCAACATGCCCTGAACAAACTAAAAGCTAAAAGAGGAATACAATTGAAGAGGATGAGCAAAACTTACTGCAATTTCTAAGCCAACGCGAGCAAAACAAATCCCTGGTTGCCTCTAATGCTTTAGAGTCTCCAGCCATCAAGGATTTGTACACACAAGACATGTTAACTACAACAATTGCGCAATTCACCCTTCGCTTAGCAAATTTGGACGATGGGAGTTGCTGGATCGAAGTAATGCTATCAGAGAATTCATCGTCTCTGCCCCGGCAACAGCGTAAACGGTGGTGAACTCCATCAACCATCCATTCAGACAACTCTTCCAAGCTCTGTGTTATCTGATTATAGGCCAATCCCCTCGAGTCATACACGCAAAAGCCATTCCTCATCGATCTCAAAACATTGTGCTCCTCCATAAACATTCTCTCATAATTTGATGAATTGCCTGCATAAAGTTCTTTTCTTCATCAGATTCAAGTAGAGATTCAAAATACAAAGTGTACATAGCTCATTCTTACAATTGCATACCAAATCCTGCGGCTTACAATGGAATAATTACAAGTGTTTTTGCATGTCTAAATTTTCAAATATCTGATTCGTCCTTGTTGCTGGTAATTTGCACAATTTGAGTTATTATTGGTAGGAAAAGCCAATAGGACATGAAATTTAGAAGGTAATTTAGTTAACTTCTTATCTACAAACACCAAAATTTTAGTTTAATACAACTTTCAAATCTACCAAAACATTAAACTTGGCTAGAATCAGTAAAAATATGTGAAAGAAAGGGAGACAAACTGCTGCCAAGTTAGATTCAGTGAATACTTTTATTGTTTAAACGAAGATATCACGACTTTATCACTATATACTTTTACAAAACATTATCAGAAAATGCTTATTTCATTTTGCACATAATTTTAACCTCTAGTCCTTTTCTTAAGATTCTCAAACTTTCAAATTTATTTATTTTCACCAATGAAAAAACTGAGAAAAATAAAAAAATTTGAAAATCCCATGAAAAATTGACAGCCGAATAATTGACGGTTTTAAACTCGTCATTATGATACACATATAAAAATAGATATTCCGACTTGTCAATTCCCAATTAATGACGTGAAGCGAGGACTAAAGAATTCAGCAGATATCTGAAATCTGAACGACTGTATATTGGGAATTACGCATATTCAATCCGATTGTCAGACAAATTCACCAACCCTCTGATCACACTGGACATCATAACTTCGTGTGTCCCAAAATCCAACCAGAGAAAAGTCCTATCTTTATTGAACCCCATGTTGAGCGTACGGCGTACCATCCACATCTACCTGTTAGATTTAGTGGGAAACGGCCCTTGAATCATGTTTTTTCGATGAAAAGAAAATGTTTTCTTGAGTTGAAAAAAATCAATGCACTTACAACCATTCATTTTTGCATCGCCAGGCCAGTAAAAACCTATACACAGTAACACAGGTTGGATTCTCGCAATTCAAAAGTTGGTTCTCAGTAAAAACATGTAGATCACGTCAGTTTGGTTATTTGGATCAAAACAACAAAAAATATATATATAATGAGGTTTGCTAAGTTGCTCGCCCATATAAGTAACAAACTTTGTCCCACCAAAAAAATTTATATGTGAAAAATGAGTACAGCACTCACCAGCTGTCTGAGCAAAGGGAATCAGCCCAGCACGGCCCAGAACGCAGTACATGAGGTTGATGAGAGAGCTCTTGCCCGATCTAGAGAAGCCCACAAGAAGGATTGTGATCAAGGGAGGGACATCCAACTCCTCCTTCTTTATCCCTCCGGTGGGCACCCAGAAATCTCCCGGCCGGTAGCTCAGGAGCTTGTGGCGGAGATCGTCCAAGCCCTCCGGCGCCACCAAGGCCAGCCTCTCCATCTCCCTCAGTACCCTCAGCCTTGGACCCACCTCGGCCGCCTTCGAGACGTCGAGCTTCAGCCGGCCCTTCTTGTCGAACTCCTCCGCAGATCTCCACCAGCAGTAGAACCCATCTCCTGAATCGTCTTCAGATTCGTACTTCGCCGGATTTTCCATTTCCCGACCACCTCTCTCTCTCTCTCTCCAAATTGGCAGAGAATCTGGCGACTTAGAGGCAGTGGTTATCCAACCAATAATGCATGTGGATGTGTGGGCCTGATGAATTAATCTGCTATTAATTGTTTTGAAAAAGAGGAGTATTTATCTTTTGTAGTTCACAAAAGAAGGAATCCTATAAAAAAATGCATAAAAGAAGGAACAGTGAAGTACTAAAACAAGTGGCGTCCGCGACTCTGCAGAGAGGGAAAGAGACTTTTGGGTTTTGTCTCTTTATTCGACTTTGTTAAATCATGTATGAACAAAGTTCTCTTACTGAAATATATGTTTGTATGTTACGCACGATCCTCGCTCCTGCTTTTAAGAATAAACCATTCTGTCTACGAATACTGAATGCTACCTGAACGTGCAAGGATTTAGTCTCATCTATTGGAAAGTCTGTAGATATAATTCCTGTTTTGGCCCAAATCCTAACTGAAGCTGATCCTGCTTATCCCCGTCAATCCTGTTAAAACCATCGATGCATGCACTCCAAATGATACTTTTACCTCCATCATGACTAATATGATTCCGGGTTCAACGAATCTTCCACACCACAATGTGAAGCACCTGCCTCAAACAAATCGTCTGGCACTTGGCTTCAAAAAACCTAATGAACCAATGTTGTACAGACCTTAGAAACTTCAATGCAAATGTCGTTTCAAATATAAAATGGAACTTTCTTGATGTTCAATATGTAATATTCATGTTTGGGGACCAAAAGACTTTAAAAAATAATAATTTAGTAAAAGCATCCACATTTTTTCTCTTTACACTCACTTTTTCACCAATATCTCTCACCTAAGTATGGCCTGTTAACCAACGGGGCACCGCGTGGTTGGTAGGAGCTGTCAGTGCACGTCTCCCAGTGGTGGGACGTTGCAGATTCAAAACCTCAGTGGTATGTATGTGGAATAATAACTGGTGGGGTTCTGACTCAGCTTGCCTTTCCAAAAAGAGAAAAGTATGCCCAGCTACCGCATGGTCTAACATATTCTGTTCATTTTTCACCCATGGTTATGTGTGCAAAAAGTAGCAACTGTTTGGCTGTCTTTCAATTGCAAAAGGGATGAAACTGGTGATTAAATCTGGTGCAGGCTTAATTTGTTCCAGATTAGCTTGAACGTATGTCAAAATGGTCCGATTAAAATTCTCTCTTGTGATGCTTTTTTTATCGATCATTGTTCTAAGATCTCAATGACGACAAAATACAGATGGGCGGTCAGAATCTGATGCCATGTTGACTGTGCAAATACATAAATAATTTCTGAGAAGATTTAGAATGCCACCTGCTTAAAAAGTTAACCTTGATATTTGACTGAACGGTACTGGTGTCACTTAAATGTCAAACATTTGGCGTAAAACGTTCTAACTGATCCCGTCTCCACAAAGACAACCAAGTATTGTCACCCTCTAAATTATGGAGACCCTTCATGGTAACTGCAGGGGGATTTGCCGGATTTACTTTAAACTCAAGTCACCAACCCAAACAATAGAGTAGAATGTTTTGCCACCCACAAGTCATTCGTTTTAGACACAACTATGCTACAATAAAAACGAGCGTGCACAGGCAAGCTGGCTACCAAACTCAGCAAGAGCAATATTCCACCTCGCCATTCCAAGAAAGATGAGTATCTCTCATCAGGATGGATCAATTTTCTATGTTCTCAGCTGGAATGGCCTGAAACAAAGAGAAGCATTGCATCCCCCTGGTCCACAAATTAAAGCATGTAGAGATCGCCTGCTGCCTGCCAGCGGTTAGTTCCTTCTTTATATAGAAGCTTTATTTATGTTTCATCTCAACTAAAATCAATATGATTGGGATCCAGCCAGCCGCAGAACAAATTCTATGCTCTGCTATGTGAAGAGCGACCAACATTTGTCACATGAATAAGAATGACGAAGCAATATATGACGGAGATAACAGTTAGTACGACACGGCAGTTCTTAAGACAGGCAGTGAGTGTAACCATTACTACCAAAAAGCATCCTGATATCAGCAGCAGACAGCAAAAGTTTTGCTAACTATACAACGGAAGCATTGCGACCATATAAAAACCCAAAATACAAATAATACTTTTCTTCTTTCAACTTTTGCATAGTTGCTAATGTTTTGGCAAAAACCCACTACAATCTCTCTCCGAGGACCCCCTCCTTAAAGACCCGTTCCACTCCAAAACATATGAATCGCATAGAGCCCCCCCCCCCCATTAGCTATTATGACACAACTACGATTCACTCCCTTCTAGAATAGGCAAAACAGGAAGAGGGAGGCAAAACACAAACAAAAACAAAAACAAAAAGAAACATGAAAAGGAGGCAGAAAAAGAAAAACGACCTAACAACTCTCTTTACCACCAACACCCGCCAGTGCCAGCACGGCCCGGGCACCACCACCAACACCAGACCAACAGAGTTGACACTGAATGGCAGGCCAGCAAAGAGAACAACAACCCCATCCCACTGCTGCGCCATGCCCTCCAGGCCATACACACAAGAAGACCCGCCCCCTATCTATTACCAGTAATGGAAGACCTCGGCGACACCGTACGAGACCATGACATTAACCCCTTTAGACCATCCCCGATAACTCAAACATCCAACCACCCCTGCATTCAGTCAGAAGTGAACATCAAATGGATGATGAGAGACAATGTGACAAGAAACATCAATAGATGGAAACAACAGGCTACTACCTCTAAGAGAAATTGAATCTAGCACCCTGAGGTGGGAGCTCAGTCTCCCCAAAGCGGAAAGCAGGCTGAGGCTGATTGCCAGAATCCAGCGCTTCATCTTCCTCTTCCAGCCAGTAGATCTCAAGGATTTTAACAGCCTTCTCATAGATCTCAGTATTGTCATGAGACTGCAAATTCTCAATCTTCTCCAACCCCTCAGCATCATCAATCGATTGGGCATACGTATTCACGCCTCCAGTGTTGCCAATATTCTTTTCAGCTTCCCCAACCTTCAATATGTTCTCTAGTCCTTCAAGACAAACCGTCACAATCCTCGGGTCTGGGCAGACCAGAAGATCGCACAAAGGTTTGATGCAACCTTGACTCACCAGATACCTAATCACAAGATCCCCAATTATTAAAAAAAAAATTGATACCTACAAGAATCAATCAGAAAGTTATCTTGTTTATTTATGCTGAAAAGTGCACAGTAGGGAAAAGGCCTTGATGACATACTTTATTTGCTCATGTGTACCACCCGAAGTGGCATTTGAGATTGCCCAAGCCGCTTCCTTCTTGATATCAAACTCTGCTGTTTGAAGCAAATGGACAAGCGGATGAATGATATCTGCATCAATTACAGCCTGAAACCATAAAATCAAATAACCACAGAATCAAGCCCCCATTATCGGAATGCTCAAAGCACATTCAGCACAAAAACTTCTAATACTAGAGAGTAAGTGGAAGGATAGCAATGCTGCTGAGCGATCCCAGCGAGAACTAATCACAGTGTTTTTTATTTCATCTTTTTCCAAAAAGAAAGAAAAAGCATCTCTAGGTTGTATGGGACACAGGTGACAGACAATGAGAGAAGAATGCTTCCTAACAATTAAGAATTTGTAATAAAAAGAAATCCAAAACATGCAAGAAATCTGAACTTGTGGTCAAGTTGCAGATAGATTTCTAAAATTATGGAAGTCAACTTTAACAATTTTTTTATGTTTCCATTAGTGAAGGCAGAGAAGACAGTGCTTGACTAAATCTACCTTAACAAGGGAGAGGCAACATACCTGTATCTGTTCTTTGTTGCCAGCAGTAATGTTTGAAATTGTCCAGCATGCTTCTTTCTTTATACTTTTCTTATGATTGTGGTTCAAAAGATTCAACAGGCAGGGAAGTGCTTGGTGATTGATAACATACTGAAGCCATAAATAAATGTAATCAGCTCAAAAAATGAATTGCTTATTCAAGTGTGTCCTCGAACATCACAAAATTGTTTCAAATGTATAAATTGTCAACACCTAGGGCATGTTTGCAATGTCCAGTGATTCTTGGAACCTGTGATTGTAAATAACAATCACCAAACTTTCTCAAGGTTAGTAGAATATAAAAAAGTAAAAGTTGTGACTGTGATTGACAGCTGTGATTGTTTTTGCCTCTTTTTGCCTTGAATCTTGTGAAGTAGATGACGAGATTAACCATGTATTCTACAATCTTAGCTTCTACTTCCTCAAGCTACTACTTTCCCACCTGTGACCAAAACAAACATGCCCCTAGTATTCTAGAATGACACAACATATGATCTTGTAGAAGATTGTGGCATAAGGCACCGTTCAGAATAAAGCATGTAAAACCAAGGAATGGATGGCAAACCCCATTCATTTTACAAGGTCAGCTTCCTCATTTCTCAACATCAAGAGAAAATGGAACTAAAAAGTCATGGCAGAGTTAAGCAACACACAAGAGCAAGAATAATGACAAACAAACAGATCATTAGAAAATGGAAAAAGAAGTGGAAGAGGAGATATACACAAAAAAATGTAAAAGAAAAGAAAATAGTCTGCCTCCACCATGGCATTCATCTTCTTCAAGTCATGGAATGCTAACTGAATATTCTGATAATATAATTTGACATCTGAATACCTAACATTCCTCAACGCCGAGTTAATGCAACATGGATCTTTCAGATCTCAACTTCATAGAGACATTTATAAGGTCGAAAGCATGGACATGTTTCAAAGGTTATATATTGAACTACATCTATAACTAGAAAGAAGGTCACCTCATAAGTCAGAACAAATGACATTATAGCAAATTAACATGGAAAGGCTGAGATGCAAGATGATTAAGAAGCCCTTGTGTAAATGTATAAAGAAGGATATGTCTTGTGAAAATTAACTATATGGGTCATAAATGTGCATTCTAACAGCAAAATAGAATAAAACGCCTTAACAAGAGAATAAAATAAAATAGGATAATTTTTCATCACGCGGAAGGATATATTTAGCAAACCAAGGTAAGGGGAAACAACATCAACCCCATCCAATCTAAACAAGAGAAGCATACAGCCTACATCTGCTCATTTGTTGGTACAATTTCATGCCCGCCAGATGCTGCCATACCAAATGGCCACTAGTTTTTTATCCAACTGGTACCAGAGATTACGTTACGCATTGTGCCTGAACATCTTCACAGATGCTTGTGGTAGCACTTGATCGTATCTCAAAGAAAGCTCGACCTAGCCTAACGTGTAGAAGAACAAGGGGACAACGTGAACACTGTGAACAACCAAATTTCATAGCCCCACTTCTTCCTGAACATTTTTACATATATGTGCAATCAACCAGCACAGAGAAAGAATGATTAAAACGATGGCAAATTCAAGATAAGACACCCTTTCTAGTAATTGCTTCTCATGAACATAGATCTGCATAATCACAACATGCTTTCCAGCTTAGTGGTTATTGGTTTCACCAATTATGTTCTTTGGAAAGATGCAGCAAAATGTGCCAATGACATTGCAGCATCAATTTAGGCAGCAATTAGTGTTAGAGCTTGCACCGTGATATAAAGGATATGAGTTCAATGAAGATAGTCATGAAGCCCTAGAACTAGGATGGTGAAGTCCACATTTATGTTGTTTATGGTTACTAAATGCAAGAAAATTGTATCAAGTTATATTAATGTGAAAGAACAAGAAATTACAGAGCAAGATGAGACATAAGCTCTCATTCAACCCAAAGGGCATTTATCATTTTATTATTAAAGAAGATGAAAAAGAGACACATGTAAAAGAGGGCTAGATAGAGAAAGTGTATACAACAACAACAACAACAACAACGCCTTCATCCCAAACAATTGGGGTTGGCGATATGAACCAAAAAGAAAATCATTTTGGGTCCTCCACGTGAATCCTTCTCCTCCACTCATTTCTATCCAATGTCATGTCCTCGGTGAGGTTCAAAGCATTCATATCCTTTCTTATCATCTCCATCCAAGTCTTATTAGGCCTACCCCGACCTCTTTTAGCTAATATATTTTCCCATTTCTCCATCCTTCTAGCCGGAACATCATTAGGCCTTCGCCGAATATGCCCAAACCATCGTAAACGATTATCACTCATCTTATTTTCAATGGATGCAACGCCTACCTTCTTACGTATTTCCTCGTTCCGAATCTTATCTTTTAGTGTCTTTCCACACATCCATCGAAGCATACGCATCTCAGTTACACTCATTTTTTGAAAATGATGTCTCTTGGCAGCCCAACATTCCGTACCATATAGTAAAGTGGGTCTAATTGTCATCCTATAAAACTTCCCCTTCAACCACAATGGCATTCTACGATCGCACAACACTCCAGTTGCACTTTTCCATTTCATCCACCCAACCTTAATCCTATGATTTACATCTCCATCAATTTCTCCATTCTTTTGAATGATAGATCCCAAATATTTGAAACAGTCATCCACCGCTATTTCTTGCTCACCAAGCTTCACTACACTCTCATCACTACTTCGTTGCTTACTAAACCGACATTCCATATATTTTGTCTTACTCTTACTCAACGTAAAACCTCTTGCTTCCAAAGGCTGTCTCCATAATTCTAACTTAGCATTAACCCCAGCTCTAGACTCATCAATCAAAACAATATCTTCAGCAAACAACATACATCACGGCACATTTTCTTGAATCGATCTCGTAAGTTCATCTATCACTATAGCAAAAAGGAAAGGGCTTAATGCAGATCCTTGATGTAACCCAACCGTTATAGGAAAATTGTTTGTCACCCCTCCACAAGTGCGAACATTGGTTGCTACTCCTTCGTACATATCTTTAATTATACTAATGTACTTGAGAGAGATATTTTTATTCATCATTGTCCACCAGAGAACATCCCTAGGTACTCTATCGTATGCCTTCTCCAAATCAATAAAAACCATATGCAAATCTTTGTTCCCCTCTCTATATCTCTCAATAAGTTATCTAAGAAGATGTATAGCTTTCATAATCTTTCAAACATAAAACCAAATTGATTCTCCGATATCATGGCAACCTTCCTCAACCTAGACTCAATCACCCTCTTCCAAAGTTTCATAGTATGACTCATGAGTTTTATGCCACGATAGTTTGTGCAATCTTGTATATCACCCTTATTCTTATAGATAGGCATCAAAGTACTCTTCCTCCACTCATTAGGCATCTTATTTGTCCGCCAAATCTTGTTAAAAAGATTTGCCAACCATACTAAACCTTTCTCGCCCAAGCATTTTCAAGCTTCGATCCGGGCCAACTGCCTTTCTGAATTGCATTTTCTTCAAAGCCTCTGCAATTTCTTTCTTTTGAATCTTGCGCATGAAGTCATGATTCATCTCATGAAAAGGAATGGAGAAGTCTCCAAGATCCTGGGCATGGCTTCCATTAAATAGCTTATCAAAATAATCTTTTCATCTCTCCTTAATTTCCTCATCTTTAACTAAAACCCTTTGCGTTTCATCTTTGATACATCTAACCATACCCAGATCCCTCAATTTCATATCTCTCATCTTTGCAAGCCTATAAATATCCTTTTCGCCCTCCTTGATATCCAACTTGTCATAGACCTCCTTATATACTTTATCCCTCGCGTTTCGAACTACTTTTTTAGCTTCCTTCTTTGCTACCATATAATTCTCCAAATTCTCATTATCACGACTCTTACTTAGATTTCTATAACACTCTCTTTTAACCTTAAAATAGCTGAAGTGAGACAAGAGGGCCAGCTATAAAGATAACAAAGAGCTTGCACAACCATTTCTATTGAAAAGGAAGACAATAAAGGATATGGAACATGAAAATTTGTTAAAATAGATGAGCTTAAGTTCTCATAATTTAAATAAACCAGTTCAAAAACAAAGCAAACAACAAATCACAATGTCAAAAATAGTAATTTAATACTCTACAGAATTAAACAGAAAAAATAACACACGGAAAAGTAAGAAATTCTAGAAAACTCAGTGAAACATTCTAGAACACAAAGTCCGAAGATTTCATCAGGAACAGAAAATCGTATATGCAACAAGGAGCACCAAGAAATAGCAAGCTCTTATGCAAATGTCCTGTCATTGGCTGGTAAAACAAAGAAAAATAAACAAACTGATCCAGTAGTCCAAGGATCAAGATTCAAAAAGCCTACAACACTTGTTTAAACTATTGCTTCTTCCCAAAAAAATTAAGTATATAACAAGAAATACCAAGTTTTAGAAAATAATCAGGGTTAACCATCCTCATACTTCACAAACTACTGCATTTCAGTGGACATAAATATGTTTTAGATAAGAAGCTTCCAGCACAGTTGACATCTACAGGGTATTTGGAGAAAAGAGAAGAGACAGAGGTAAGTTCAGTTTTATGGTTTTCATATATTCAATGTTAATACAAAACTACAGCAATCAACACTGGGGAGACCATAGTCACTGATATCACCGATATTTTGAAAATATCGGAATATTTATCAGTATTTCAAGGTCAACTGATATTTTTTTGAGATGTTCATAATACTGCCAGAAGCTAAAATATCGTGATATTTTCCTCAGATATTGCCCAGATTTTCAAAAAACAACTTTTTTATATATTTCAGTATCTTCTTTTGTTTCTTTCATATTTTCAAAACATACCTAGTTGTTTCTTTATGGTTTTGCAAAAATACTATAAAACCTATTATTTCTTATCTTTTTATTATTCATTATATTTTGAAAATTCAAACTTCCGATATTTTTTTGAGAAAAAAACTTTTCGAGAAAAACTCTCAAGGAAAACCTTCCCAAGAACAATATTGGTGACTATGAGGGAGACACTAAAAAAATAACAGCCACACATTCAAAGCCGTCTTTGGGATCAAAATAGAAGAGCAAGAAAAAATGAGTACATGACTGAGCAAGCCTTGATAGGCATCATACTGTTCTGAAAGGTGGCACATGATATATGAGCAGCATATTAAGCATCTAAATGATGCAAAAGAGATGTAAACTCATAGCTCATATACAAAACAACACAGGTTCATAGGAATTTTCATAGCAAGTGTTGGAATCCATGGTTAAGAAAGCAGAGGTCGGCTATAGGCTCCTCCAGATAGAAAAAATTATGCATCGCCAGATGTACTTCTGGTGATTTGGCAAGATCAAACAACTTGTGAGATGGCCCTTCTGATTGAACAGAGAATGCACACATAACAGAGAGAGAGAGAGGTTCCCTCCAGACATACATTGAAAAGACAACCATATCTCATCACAAAGTCAAGAGTTGAATCAAAATTTTTAGCAAGAATACAGCCTTGTGATTTTCTTATGAGCTCCATAACAAATTCTTACTATATCCATGGCACAAATCAAATTCACTAAGAGATCACTTGATTACCACAATAATGATTTAGAAAATCATATACCTGAGTTTGTTGATCATCGCCAGTAACAATGTTTCCCACTGTACGAAGTGCTGGAATAAGCACGGAAGGTGAAGGATGACTGGAAAGAAACAATTGCACAGTTTCAGATGTGCAGATACAAGTAAATATGTAACATAAGTTGTGAATAAACAATGACGAAAGCCTGAACGCTTTGACACAACAGATATAGCACACATTGTAAAGAAGTCATTAAAACATGGAGATGTAGAAAAGAACACATACAGAAGAAGCTCAACAAGCCTGGGGAAGACTCCAGCATCAATAACTGCCTGTATTTTGTCATTTGTTCCATCAGAAAGATAAGAAAGTGCCCAGCAAGCATCTGTCAACACCTCCTCATCTGCTGAATGGATAAGCGTCTGGAGTGCAGGAAGTGCAGGTTTTGTCTGAACGGGGAGGAGGAACAAAGAGATTTATAGCATAAGCATACAAAAGAACGAGAACAAACAACAATCTAAAACACCTATCTATCAGACCTGATCAAACTGTGGCTGAGGCTTGCCCCTACAGAAATTTGATAGAGTCCAAGTGGCATTCCTTAACATGGAAAGCTTGGCGTGCTCATTTAGCTGGGCCAACAGTGGTAGTAGGGCACCGTGGCTGAGCACCAAATCTCGACACTTTGGAGAGTCACCTGCAACATTTCCCAAAGCCCACACAGCCTACATATACAAAGGGTGTGAAACCGACCAACTGTCACAAAATCGCATTCAAGTATATCAGCATATAAAAGGAAAATAGAATATCAAAAACTACCTGTTCTCTGACATCATCGCTAGGCGATTGAAGCAATTGAACAAAAATTGAAACTGCCCCATGATCAATCACAACTCTGGTGTTTTCTGAAGTTCCTGAAGCAATGTTTGTCAAAGCCCATGCTGCCTCAAACTGTGCAACGGAAAAAATAAAACCTCATCAAGAGAGTTCCTTTATAAACAAGAACCTACTGTAATGCACCAACAGTGAAATAAGTTCGTTCAAACCTGAAGTTGAGGGAAATCCGATCTTGTGAGGAACTCAACAAACCGAGGAACAACACCAGACTGAATAACTTCTTCAATGGGGGGACTGCGTTCTGCTGGTGCAAAAAAGAAAAAGTTTATACGTGTATAAAGCAGTACAAAACAGAAGAAGAAACTAAGAAAACAACAACGAAGAAAAACCTGAAAGAAAATACCTATAGAAAGAAGCTTTCTAAACTGAGTAGTCGCTTCCAATTGCACATTACTATCATCCGACCATACCCCAGCAACCATAGCAGGAAGACTCTCTAACTGTTAAAGATCAATATGATCATAATAAGTGTGAAATTAAACGGAACAAAATGACGCTATCAACAAGAGAAATTCGTCCCTTCATCTTAGATTCAACTAAAATTGATGAATCAATATGAAACCCCAAAGCGATAGTCACATCTACACCGCCAAAAACTAAGAACTGTGAAGAGACAACACTATACACACCAGACAGACCACGAAATTCCATCAAAACCCTGGATCAAATCCCAAAGATCCTTCTAAGGTTTTTGACTTGCAACCGGCCTAATATGGGTTTTTTCAATCAATCTAAGCAATCAATCAAGAGAGACAAAAATACTATAAGGAAAATACACGAATGAACCAGAAACAAAAGGAAGTCCACCAAAGTTACCCTCTTCTCCACGGCGCTGCCCTGAAACGGCGGGACGAAGGCCTGCGCCTGCATGCCCTCCCTCCTCTTCTTCTGGAGACTCTCCTCCCTCTTGTTCTTCCTGATCTCGACCATGTTGTCCTCCCTCTTCCGCCGGGCCTCGTCGGCGTCCACGGCGACCTTGTAGCTCTTCTTGCGGACCTCCGTCCGGGAGTTGGGCCTCAGAGACATGGCTGCAGCACAACCAGGGAAGCCCTACCCCACCGAAGGGGAAGACGAATCCCCGAATCAACAAACTCAAACCCTAACAACAAACAAACGGAAACCCTAGACACCAGAAACGAAACCCTGGCGTCCTAAAAGAAGCAGAAATCTACAGTTGGGGAAAGAATAAAAAGAAAACCCTAACACCGAGAGAAAACAAGAGAGAAAGAGATAGAGAATACCTGATCGGACGCAAAAGAGAGAAGATGAGAGAGCGAAGCTTTTCGAGAGTGAAAGGGCGAGACGGAGAGCGGCTATTTATGCCCCACGAACACACACAGCGGATACGGCGATACGGGCAGTGGGAATTGAGAAACGGAAGCGAAAATGCCCTTTTTACGTCCACGATTTTCTTAAATGCCATAATTTTGAATTTCTCTTTTGGATCGAGATTCGGATGTTATATTGAAGGTGCCCAAGCACGCAAGACCCATGATTTCAAGGGGTGGCAAAATCTGACCCGACCCTCCAACCCGCTTCTTAGTCGGGTTAGGGTTTGGCTTAAACGGGTTCATGTCGTAAACGGATCGACCCGCCTAACCCATTTATTAAACGGGTCATGTTCATGTTAAGGGTATGTCAAACCGCCAAACCGTTTGACCCGTTTAATAAACGGGTTAGGTGGGCGGGTCAACCCGTTTACACAAACCCGCAACCCGTTTATACGAACCCGTCAACCCGCAACCCGTTTGACCCATTTAATAAACGGGTTCATGTCGTAAAAGTATAATATGTATTTTTTGTTTGTGTTTCTAATCGTGTTATTCGGGTTACTCGGGTCGGTTATCGTGACTATGTTATTGGGTTGACCTGTTTAATAAATGGGTCGGTGTAATCGTGTCGTGTTGACCCGACCCGTTTATTAAAAGGGTTAACCGTGTCGTGTTGGGTTACCCGTTTAATAAATTGGTCATGTTCATGTTTGCCACATCCGACCTGTTTAATAAACAGGTCGTGTTTGTGTTGAGGTATTCTGACCCATCCAACCCGTTAACCCGACTCACCAACCCGCTGACCCGACCCGATTGCAACCCCTACCTAGGGTGATTACCGGTCGGGTCAGTGTATACCAAAACCCAAACCCCCTATATAACAAATGGCCAGGCTTAATCTCAAATCTGGACCCGCATCATTTCAAAAATTTTATTTTACTGAAAATACATATGTACGGGTTGGTTATCCAGCAAAAAAAGCGGGGTCAAATTGGGTACCCAGCAAAAATCATAACCCAAACCCAGCCTGCATATTGCTCGGGTTGGTTTTGGGTCAACCCGAATATTATTTAAATCAGCACTTTTCTTGCCCATACCTGGGAATTCGGGTTTAGGTCAGGTGATCAGTATAAGCCCAACCCATTGACAGCCATAATTTTACTAACAGGTCTAACCTTCATGGTTCTTGGGTCCGAACCAGATCCGACTCTGAGGTGCTTGTGTTGAATCTGATGATTATCCGAATACCTGAATCTATTTACATGTAAAAAAGCATATCCAACGAATCAAAATCCAAATTTCAATCTGTTTAACCAACATCCAATCAGTTGAATATGGTACTGGCCACATCCTATCTGAATCTGAACCATTTACATTCTTATACTGCTGGAGCCCTAGGGCTATGAACATTATTATAAATAAGATATTTTTATCTATGACTTAAATTCATATCCTATCGGATCTAGTAGGCCTAAGGTCAGTAATTTCCTTTGGCTTATTGTTGGACCAATAAATGAGAATATTGATGGTTAAAATCTCTTATACTTTAGTGAAGGGGGCATATTTTTTTTTTTTAAATCGGGAAAACCATCTCAACAGTGGCGGATCCAGGATTTTGCTTAAAAGGGGCAAAAAAAATTATAATAAAATAAAATATTAAACTAAAATATCAAAAGAGTAATATTAAATTTTATAATAAAATAATAAAAAAAATTCAAAACTTTAGGAAGGGCTGGAGACCCTCCTGGCCATGGATTTGCTAAATCCATGCTATTGTTTGGGAGAAGTGATTAACCGAGGATTCACGGCTTCCACTCTTGTGCTTGTTTGGAATGCAGGTGTGAACATGAAAATAAAGCTGGAAAAGGCTGTCAGAGTGGTAACTGGTGTAGAATTTGATTTCTATTACCTCATTCAGGTTGGTGGTAGCTGAAACTTTGAACTGGAATCATCAAATACAGTTTCCAAACAGGTCTACCTCACCTCTCATTTTCCCATCTTTGTTCCCATCTCCCACTCCCAAACAAAGCCTAAGTTTTAGTGTTTGAAAGATGATTGAGGATTTGATAACTTAAGTACTTCACATTTTGGCATCTTTGAGCTAGGGTTTTCAATATTACAAAAATAAATAATAATAATAACAAAAATAATAAATACAATATATGCAAATGAACTCTCATTGTCCTTTTGTAAGGATGGCAGTGGACCGGGGCAGGGGCAAGGGACAAGGTTTCCACCCCCCGTTCCATCTCAAAATCCTCCATCTCTGCATGGGTTTGGATTTTAACCTCCATCCCCTTTTCATGTCCTCCATCCCCGGTCCAAATAGGGCGAGACAGGGCGGGGCCCCATTTTCCCTTTATTCATTTTCATCCTTAAAGAAGGGTTGGAGAAGGGATGGGATGGGATGGGGCGGGGCGAGGCAGGGATCGAGACTGGGCGGGGCAAGGGGATAGCGCAAGTCCATCCGGTATGGGTTTTGAGTTTAACCTCCATCTCTGCCTCCATCCCAATTTCATGTCCTCCATACCCGATCCAAACGGGGCGAGGTGGGGTGGGGCCTCGTTTCCCCCTTGTCCACTGCCATCCCTATCCTTTTGCCTTAAATTTATTACTGATGGATGGGTATCATCGTTGTATTGTTATCAATGGTGAATGTTGCCCATGATCCACACATGAGTTGCACTCCAGGACATTGATACAGCTTTACTACAGCAATTTGGTTGTGTGAAATGAGGGAGTGGTAAATTGGTTCTATCAATGTGGCATTTGGATTTGGATTTGGATTTGGATTTAGATTTGGATTTGGATTTGGATTTTCCTTGTGATCTGGTTTGTCTTTCTTGCTTTTTTTTCTTTTAAGAGGATTTTATTCCGCTTTGACTTGTGCTCACTATTTTATCTAAGTATAATTTTTTGTAATTTTATCACTTCAACATTTATTTAACGAAAGATAAACCTATAAAAAATGACCCAAATTTTACATAATTTCTCTCAAAGTTTAATGTGATCAATCATTGATTATTTATCCCATACTAATTGTTTTTGCATCCAACCAAACTTGTCGTGATGCAACATCCCTTAGCCAAAAAAAAAAGGAAAGAAACCCTAAGGGCAGTTTCAAAGCAAAAAAAATCCTATAGAAAAAGAAAATTTTACTTATGAAAAGTTTTGATACTATAACTTTTTTAAAGAGAAAAGCTTGTTTGTGTAGAATGAGAAAAAACCAAGTAAAAATGTGAGAAAAATGAAAGAGAGTCTATCAGCCCTGTAGGTGGTCGACCACACCTAAGAGAGAGAGAGAGAGAGATGGTGAAGGGGAGGCTCAAGAGAAGTTGAGGCCCTACCTTGATTAAGGTCAGCCACAGTGAAATATCTTACACCAAAGAAAGCAAAAGAAAAGGAATAAACACACAATATCCCTAAAAACCCTTAAAATTTGTTTATTTTTGAAAGAAACCCAACACAATGAATAAACACACAAAATCCCTAAAATACCCTAAAATACAATTATTTTTAAAGAAAACTAATTGATTAGGGTCAGCAGCCACAGTGAAATATCTCACATGAAAAGCAGCATTCACTTGAAAGAAAAGAAAAAACATGACTAAACACATAAAATCTCTTAAAAAAACTTTAAATCAAATTATTTTTAAAGAATTCTGCATTGATTAGGTTGTTCACAATTAAATATCTTGCAATCACATGCGTTTACATTTAAGCAATCGAATAACATGAACAAACACACAAAATCTCTACAAAAACTTTTTAAAAAACACTAAATTTTCGCACAAAATCCCTAAATGGAAGAAACCATATAAGAGGAGGATTGGGTCAATGCGACCCACACATGATTTTCAGCTAATTAGGATAGTCAGGTTGACCTTAGCAAATGTTAAGCATACATATTCAGAGTAATGGGTCCGTGCTAAACCCATTTTGTGCTAAACCACATGTTAAATGGGTTTTTTGGGCTTTTTCATTTTATTTTTAAATCTTGACCGTATAGATGTGATCTATGTACTTGATTTTATAGGGATCAGCTCTTGAAGAGTTTGATTCCAACACATGGGTAGGATTTTATAAAGTTCCAAAAATCAACGATCTAAAATCTTTGTAAATTTTCGAGGCTCCAAACATCATTTTTTTCACCGAATACACATGATCAAGGTGTGGATTCTTAGTAAATCAACCATGCCCAACACATTTATGGAGCAGGAACAGCATAAAAAGCTCCAGAGAAACCCAAAAACCTCATTTAATTAGCATGCGGTTTAGCACCAAATGGGTTTAGCACAGACCCATTTGCTAGAGTTACTGCTCACTGGCCTACCAAACTGAGTTAGTTGACTCATACATAATTGCATAATAAAGCTATGGATTGGGATGTCAATGGATCGAGCATCTGACTCATGAGCACGTGCCCAAACCCACTCAAATAGCAAGCATCCGGATTTTGGCTTCAAGTATTGAGTCTAGAAAATGAAGCCTCAAACCAGACCTAATATAATTTAAAGGGTATGTAAAATATACATTTATTATTAATATGTACAAAATGCGCCTAGGTCAGGCTAGGTTGGATATCTGATAAAAATCGTAGCTCAAACCCAGCTCACATAATATTTCTCATGTCTTACGACCGACCCAAATAATATTCAGATTATCTTTTTTAGGCCCATACCTTGATTTTTGAGTTCAAGGCGGGTCAGTACCCAACACAAACCTGACCCATTGACAGTCCTAAGAAAAAAAGATCTGATACCTACTCCATTCATAAATAAGAGAGAGAGAGAGAAGAGAAGAAGAAGAAGGGGAACACTACTAACCAATTTCGCCTCACTAAAGCATTCACAAGACTCACGGCTATGAAAAGTGATTGATCCAGCAGCCGTGTTTCCAATTAAGCATGCATTCAGTCAAAGGTGTGGTTGCAAAACAAGGGCTCATAAATTGTTTCCACCCAATCTGACACTAGATGTGATTTACATGTTTGATTTAGTAGAGGTCTTCTCTGAATAACCAGATTTTCATGTATGAACAGGTTTTTTCTGCAAATCAAAATTTTAATGGCTGTAGATTTTTTTTACTAGAAAATATTTTTTTATCAAAAAATATGATCCAAGGGCCAATCTTTCCTAAATCAAATATGTAAATCATATCTACAGGGAAAAATTGAATGGAAACAACCTGCACTGATAAAAACAAGATCTGATATAGGATCAGATCTAATGAACACAAAATCTTAGGCACAAGAAAGAACAAACACATAATGTTTTTATTTGGTTCGGTGCCTACGTCCATGAGTCTCTCTCTCTCTCTCTCTCTCTCTCTCTCTCTCTCTCTCTCTCTCTCTCTCTCTCTCTCTCTCTCTCTCTCTCTTTTAACTACATGTCTTGAAAGAGGAGAGGCTTTTCTTATTTATAGAATTTATTGAGTTATAATAGGGAATAAAAATTCTAGTTTGATAACCATGATTTTCAAGACCACACACGTAGGACTCTTGATTATCTTATTGATTAAGTTTCTTGGAGTCCTTGATTTTGACATCTTTTTGCTTAGTATGCAAGCAGTTCTTCTTGTGGTCGATCAGCTTAGATTCATCTGGATGAATCTTGTTCTTCTTGAAGTCTACCTTGATCTTGAGGTCTTAAGGAACCTTTTAAAAGTCTGTACACCAGTTGGACGCTCAGCTTGAACTTCTTCAACACGGTCAGCTTGAACTTCTTGATCGTGATCTTCAACACTCCCTTGCAAGCTCATCTCGCCAAAGGGTGAGATGAAGCTTGGATCTAATCATCTCAAAATGCCCTGTGGGCACTGGTTTTGTCAATATATCTGCTATCATTCGATGAGATAAATCTGACTTCAAGTTTCTTATACTTCACCTTTTCTTGAATAAAAATGAAAGTCTATTTCAAATGCACTTTGGGTGAGCATGAAAAACTGGATCGCAACCAAGTACGTAGGCCCTACATTGTCACACCATACAATAGGTATCTCTTTTTTCTCAACATATAATTCAAGCAAAAGAATGTCCAGCCATGTGAGTTAGTACACTACTCCAAGTGCTTTGTATTCAGCCTTTGTACTAAATTTTGTAATAATTTGTTGCCTGGAAGAGTTCCAAGAAAGAAGATTTATGCCAAGGAAGCTAAGATAACCCCCTGTAGAACGCCTTTCATTTGGGCACCCTGCCCAGTCTGCATCTGCATAGCCTGAAAGTTGAAAAGATTGGCTTTTGTGAACACAAAGACCGTACCTTTAAGATAACATAAGATTCATTTAACATGATTCTAATGATCTTGAAATGGTGCTTGCATAAATTGACACACCTCGCTAATTGCATATGTTATATTTGGGTGTGTAAATGTAATATATTGAAGTACTCCAATTGTCCTGGACTAAGTCTTCGAAATGAGGCATGTGCAGTACGGAGCTCTACTGAGTGGTAAACGCATCGAGTGTAACAGCGCGCAGTATGCGTTGGCTTAATCAGTGACGCACGGTGATAGCGCCACACGCGATAAGCAACGATATTGGCGTTAATGCACCTTTGGGTGGTGGTTTAAACGTAGAGCATTGGTTGGATATGCAGTGCCAGCGGACCAGAGGATGTTGCCTTTGGAGATTTTGTTATGGACCTCTCGAATTGAAGTTTTCCATGCGTAACGGTTGGACGCACGGGGGTGCGTGTGGGTTAGGGTTAATTCTCCCAGGAATCACCTTAGGTGATTCCAACCGGGTATGGTGACTCGAGGCAAGGCGAGTGAATGCCTAGGCGTCGGCGAATGAGTCTGGGTGGTGCTCTTTGCTATGGTGTTCAATCATTAACTGGTCTTCGGACTGGGGGCCGCAAGGTCTTGTCCTTTCAGTGGCAGAGTTTTGCTATGTCGTGTGCATGGAGCAGCAAGACACTTCATGGCACGCAAGGCTAAGGCAAAGTTTGTGCCTCTTTAGAAAGTAATAGCTGGTATGGGACGACTATGCACTAAGCGGCATAGACTACATGGAATGCGTGCTTGAAGATGAGCTTGATCAGCTTCCGCTAGGCAACTACACACAAGGTGGCGCGCAAAGCCAATAAAATGATCCAGTACACAAAAAAGTGTTGTGGCGTGGCTGTTGGGTTGTTCAGACTGTGCAGTTTGGCGCGTAGAAGGTTTGCAAAAAATTTTATGCCCGTGACAAATTGGTATCAGAGCAAAAAGATTCACGAAGATTTTATTTTTCATTATGTGCGACACTGAAGAGAACAATGATGGTTTATCTTGGTTACATAATTTTGCACAGCTAGAGTGTGATTGACCGAGCACAGAAGCAGGATGTTTGCAGGACGTTATGGGACATCTTGTCGATGATAAGCAAAAGTGTAAGGTTGTTGTTCAGTTGTTTAAGGGAACGTAGATGATCCAAAGATTCCTACAAGTTGTGTGTTAGGCTCACAAGTGGAGCATGGTGTTTGCCTTGTGCATGCAGAGAATGCACGTTGAATTTGGCTGAATGGATTTGCACTTTTGGGCATGGGAGACTCAATTAAAACTTTTAGATTCTCTCCCATGATTATGGGTTAAAGTAGTGCCCATGATAAGCAAAGATGCTCATTGATTTGGTCCTTTGAGTTAAGAGTTCCTCTATGGATTATGTGTGCTGAAAAGTTGTGGTTCGTGGCTCGTCGGTTTGGTTCCTGTGAGAACGTTTGTTGGCTCTGGAAGAGAGTTGCAGTGTTGGGCGGTGTTGTCCCTTGTGTGGGCGAGTGCCCAGGAAGACGCTTGGATAGACCGCTTTGGGGTGTTATACAAGTAACCATCCCCTACGTGAGGACTAGTTTGGACCATTAGAAAACTGCAAGTTGGTGCCTAAGAGAGTTGATATTTTATGGCACGCGTTGGTGGTCATGCTTATCTGCGTGCACCACGGAGGGTTTGGAATTACCCTTGCTGGAGTTGGAAGGCACCCCAACTATGAGCATAAAGACGACAAGTTTATCGTGCGAACGAGGATGACCTCCTTGAAGTTTGGGACTTCACTTGGGTTCCACGAGCAAATGATGCTCGATGTTGATACAGCAAAAGACCATTGTCTAAGTAATTGGAGGCGCGTGAAGGAATGAGACTTGGCGTATTAAAGGTTGCGACGATGGTAGACGAAAATCAGAACAAGCTGAGTAGGGGGAAGAAAAGAGTAAACCAAAGATGAATCTAAAGAGAAATTGGCATATCAGTTAAGACTGTGTTCTTACATGCACCGACATTGTCGAGGACGACAATGGTTTGGGTGGGGGAGAATGTCCCAGACAGAGCCTTCAGAATGAGGCATGTGCAGTGCGGAGCTCTGCTGAATGGTAAACGCATCGAGTGTAGCAGCGTGCAGTATGCGTTGGCTTGATCGATGATGCGCAGTGATAGCGCCACACGCGATAAGCAACGATATTGGTGTTAGTGCACGTTTGGGTGGTGGCTCAAACATAGAGTGTTTGTTGGATATGCAGTGCCAGCGGACCAGAGGATGTTGCCTTTGGAGATTTTGTAATGGACCTCTCGACTTGAAGTTTCCCACGCGTAGCTGTTGGACGCACGGGGGTGCATGTAGGTTAGGGCTAATTCCCCAAGGAATCACCTTAGGTGATTTCAATCGAGGCTAGGGGAGTGAATGCCTAGGCACCGACGAATGAGTCTGGGTGATGCTCTTTGCTATGGTGTTTAATCATTAACTGGTCTTCGGACTGGGGGCCGCAAGGTCTTGTCCCTTCAGTGGCAAAGTTTTGCTATGTCGTGTGCATGGAGCAGCAAGACACTTCATGGCACGCAAGGCTAAGGCAAAGTTTGTGCCTCTTTAGAAAGTAATAGCTGGTATGGGACGACTATGCACTAAGCGACATAGACTACATGGAATGCGTGCTTGAAGATGAGCTTGATCAGCTGCCGCTAGGCAGTTGCACACAAAGTGGCGCGCAAAGCCAATAAAATGATCCAGTACATAAAAAAGTGTTGTGGCGTGGTCGTTGGGTTGTTCAGACTGTGCAGTTTGGCGCGTTCCAGTTTTGCAAAAAATTCTATGCCCGTGACAAATTGGTATCAGAGCAAAAAGATTCACGAAGATTTTATTTTTCATTATGTGCGACACTGAAGAGAACAACGATGGTTTATCTTGGTTACATAATTTTGCACAGCTAGAGTGTGATTGACCGAGCACAGAAGCAGGATGTTTGCAGGACGTTATGGGACATCTTGTCGATGATAAGCAAAAGTGTAAGGTTGTTGTTCAGTTGTTTAAGGGAACGTAGATGAGCCAAAGATTCCTACAAGTTGTGTGTTAGGCTCACAAGTGGAGCATGGTGTTTGCCTTATGCATGCAGAGAATGCACATTGGATTTGACTGAATGGATTTGCACTTTTGGGCATCGGAGACTCAATTAAAACTTTTAGATTCTCTCCCAAGATTATGGGTTAAAGTAGTGCCCATGATGAGCAAAGATGCTCATTGATTTGGTCCTTTGAGTTGAGAGTTCCTCTATGAATTATGTGTGTTGAAAAGTTGTGGTTCGTGGCTCGTCGGTTAGGTTCCTGTGGGAACGTTTGCTGACTCTGGAAGAGAGTTGCAGTGTTGGGCGGTGTTGTCCCTTGTGTGGGCAAGTGCCCAGAAAGACGCTTGGATAGACCGCTTTGGGGTGTTATACAAGTAACAATCCCCTACGTGAGGACTAGTTTGGACCATTAGAAAACTGCAAGTTGGTGCCTAAGAGAGTTGATATTTTATGGCATGCGTTGGTGGTCATGCTTATCTGCGTGCACCACGGAGGGTTTGGAATTACCCTTGCTGGAGTTGGAAGGCACCCCAACTATGAGCATAAAGATGACAAGTTTATCGTGCAGGCGAGGATGACCTCCTTGAAGTTTGGGACTTCACTTGGGTTCCACGAGCAAATGATGCTCGATGTTGATACAGCAAAAGACCATTGTCTAAGTAATTGGAGGCGCGTGAAGGAATGAGACTTGGCGTATTAAAGGTTGCGACGATGGTAGACGAAAATCAGAACAAGCTGAGTAGGGGGAAGAAAAGAGTAAACCAAAGATGAATCTAAAGAGAAATTGGCATATCAGTTAAGACTGTGTTCTTACATGCACCGACATTGTCGAGGACGACAATGGTTTGGGTGGGGGAGAATGTCCCAGATAGAGCCTTCAGAATGAGGCATGTGCAGTGCGGAGCTCTGTTGAATGCTAAACGCATTGAGTGTAGCAGCGTGCAGTATGCGTTGGCTTGATCGATGATGCGCAGTGATAACCCCACACGCGATAAGCAACGATATTGGTGTTAGTGCACGTTTTGGTGGTGGCTCAAACGTAGAGTGTTTGTTGGATATGCAGTGCCAGCGGACCAGAGGATGTTGCCTTTGGAGATTTTGTAATGGACCTCTCGACTTGAAGTTTCTGACGCGTAGCTGTTGGACGCACGGGGGTGCATGTAGGTTAGGGCTAATTCCCCAAGGAATCACCTTAGGTGATTTCAATCAAGGCTAGGGGAGTGAATGCCTAGGCACCGGCGAATGAGTCTGGGTGGTGCTCTTTGCTATGGTGTTTAATCATTAACTGGTCTTCGGACTGGGGCCCACAAGGTCTTGTCCCTTCAGTGGCAAAGTTTTGCTATGTCGTGTGCATGGGGCTGCAAGACACTTCATGGCACGCAAGGCTAAGGCAAAGTTTGTGCCTCTTTCGAAAGTGATAGCTGGTATGGGACGGCTATGCACTAAGCGGCATGGACTATATGGAATGCACGCTTGAAGATGCGCTTGATCAACTTCTACTAGGCAGTTGCGCACGAGGTGGTGCGCAAGGCCAATAAAAATAATTCAGCACACAAAAAAGTGTTGTGGCGTGGCTGTTGGGCTGTTCAGACTGTGCATTCTGGCACGTTGCAGGTTTGCAAAAAATTCTATACTCATGACAAATTGGTATCAGAGCAGAGAGATTCACAGAGATTTTTTTTCCTTTGTGTGCGACACAAAAGAGAACAACGATGGTTTATCTTGGTTACATAATTTTGTACAGTTGGAGTGTGATTGACCGAGCACAGAAGTAGGATGTTGGCAGGATGTTATGGGACATTTTGTCGATGATAAGCAAAAGTGTAAGGTTGTTGTTCAGTTGTTTAATTGAACGTAGATGAGCCAAAGATTCCTACCAGTTGTGTCTTAGGCTCACAGGTGGAGCATGGTGTTTGCCTTGTGCATGCGGATAATGCACGTTGAATTCGACTGGATGGATTTGCACCTTTGGGCCTGAGAGACTCATGGCGATTGCATGTTGAATTCCGAGATTATGGGTTAGCGGAGTGCCCATGACGAGCAACGATGCTCATTGATTTGGTCCTTTGAGTTGAGAGTTCCTCTATGGATTATGTGTGCTGAAAAGTTGTGGTTCGTGGCTCATCAGTTTGGTTCCTGTGGGAACATTTGTTGGCTCTATAAGAGAGTTGCAGTGTTGGGCGGTGTTGCCCCTTGTGTGGACGAGTGCCCAGGAAGATGCTTGGATGGACCGCTTTGGAGTGTTATGTAAGTAAGCGTCCCCTACGTAAGGACTAGTTTGGACCATTGGAAAACCGCAAGTTGGTGCCTAAGAGAGATGATATTTTATGGCCCGCGTTGGTGGTCATGCTTATCTGCGTGCACCATGGAGGGTTTGGAATTACCCTTGCTGGGGTTGGAAGGCACCCCAACTATGAGCATAAAGACGACAAGTTTATCGTGCGAGTGAGGATGACCTGCTTAAAGTTTGGGACTTCACTTGGGTTCCACGATCAAATGATGCTCGATGTTGATACAGCAAAAGACCATTGTCTAAGTAATTTGAGGCGCGTGAAGGAATGAGACTTGGCGTATTAAAGGTTGCGACGATGGTAGACAAAAATCAGAACAAGCTGAGTAGGTGGAAGAAAAGTGTAAACCAAAGATGAATCTAAAGAGAAATTGGCATATCAGTTAAGACTGTGTTCTTACTTGCACCGACATTGTCGAGGACAACAATGGTTTGGGTGGGGGAGAATGTCCCAGACAAAGCCTTCGAAATGAGGCATGTGCAGTGCGGAGCTCTGCTGAGTGGTAAACGCATCGAGTGTAGCAGTGTGCAGTATGCGGTGGCTTGATCGGTGATGCGCAGTGATAGCACCACACGCGATAAGCAACGATATTGGTGTTAGTGCACGTTTGGGTGGTGGCTCAAACGTACAGTGTTGGTTGGAAGCGGACCAGAGGATGTTGCCTTTGGAGATTTTGTTATGCAGCTCTTGACTTGAAGTTTCCCATGTGTAGCGGTTGGACGCACGGGGGTGTATGTAGGTTAGAGCTAATTCCCCTAGAAATCACCTTAGGTGATTCCAACCGAGTATGGTGACTCAAGGCTAGGTGAGTGAATGCCTAGGCGTTGGCGAATGAGTCTGAGTGGTGCTCTTTGCTATGGTATTCAATCATTAACTGGTCTTCGAACTGAGGGGCGCAAGGTCTTGTCCCTTCAGTGGCAAAGTTTTGTTATGTCGTGTACATGGGGCCGCAAGACACTTCATGGCACGCAAGGCTAAGGCAAAGTTTGTGCCTCTTTCTAAAGTGATGGCTGGTATGAGACGACTATGCACTAAGCAGCATGGACTACATGGAATGCGCGCTTGAAGATGCGCTTGATCAGCTTCTTCTAAGCAGTTGTGCACGAGGTGGCGTGCAGGGCCAATAAAAATGATTCAGCACACAGAAAAGTGTTGTGGTGGGGCCGATGGGCTATTCAGACTGTGCAGTCTGGCACGTTGCGGGTTTGCAAAAAAATTTATATCCGTGACAAATTGGTATCAGAGCAGAGAGATTCACGAAGATTTATTTTTCATTGTGTGTGACACTGAAGAGAACAACGATGGTTTATCTTGGTTACATAATTTTGCATAGTTGGAGTGTGATTGACCGAGCACAGAAGCAGAATGTTGGCAGGATGTTATGGGACATCTTGTCGATGATAAGCAAAAGTGTAAGGTTGTTGTTCAGTTGTTTAAGGAAACGTAGATAAGCTAAAGATTTCTACCAATTGTGTGTTAGGCTCACAGGTGGAGCATGGTATTTGCCTTGTGCATGCAGAGAATGCACGCTGAATTCAGCTAGATGGATTTGCACCTTTGGGTATGGGAGACTCAATTAAAACTTTTAGATTCTCTCCCAAGATTATGGGTTAGTGGAGTGTCCATGATGAGCAAAGATGCTCATTGATTTGTTTGTTTGAGTTGAGAGTTCCTCTATGGATTGTGTGTGCTAAAAAGTTGTGGTTCGTGGCTCGTCGGTTTGGTTCCTGTGGGAACATTTGCTGGCTCTCGAAGAGAGTTGTAGTGTTGGGTGGTGTTGCCCTTTGTATGGATGAGTGCCTAGGAAGACACTTGGATGGACCGCCATAGAGTGTTATGCAAGTAAGTGTCCCCTACGTGAGGACTAGTTTGGACCATTGGAAAACCGCAAGTTGGTGCATTAGAGAGTTGATATTTTATGGCACGCATTGGTGGTCATGCTTATCTGCATGCACCACGGAGGGTTTGAAATTACCCGTGCTTGGGTTGGAAGGCACCCCAACCATGAGCATAAAGACGACAAGTTTATCGTGCGGGCGAGGATGACCTGTTTGAAGTTTGGGACTTCACTGGGGTTCCACGATCAAATGATGCTCGATGTTGATACAGCAAAAGACCATTGTCTAAGTAATTGAAGACGCATTAAGGAATGGGACTTGGAGTATTAAAGGTTGCGACGATGGTGGACAAAAACCAGAACAAGCTGAGTAGGGGGAAGAAAAGAGTAAACCAAAGATGAATCTAAAGAGAAATTGGCATATCAGTTAAGATTGTGTTCTTACTTGCACCGACATTGTCGATGACGACAATGAATTGGGTGGGGGAGAATGTTACGAACTGAGCCTTCGGAATGAGGCATGTGCAGTGTGGAGCTCTACTGAGTGGTAAACACATCGAGTGTTGCAGTGCGCAGTATGCATTGGCTTGATCGGTGATGCGCGGTGATAGCGCCACACGCGATAAGCAACGATATTGGCGTTAGTGCACCTTTGGGTGGTGGCTCAAACATAGAGCGTTGGTTGGATATGCAATGCCAGCAGACCAGAGGATGTTGCCTTTGAAGATTTTGTTATGGACCTCTTGACTTGAAGTTTCCCATGCATAGCGGTTGGATGCACGAGGGTGCGTGTAGGTTAAGGCTAATTCTCCCCGGAATCACCTTAGGTGATTCCAACCGAGTATGGTGACTTGAGGCTAGGCGAGTGAATGCCTAGGCGCCGGCGAATGAGCCTGGGTGGTGCTCTTTGCTATGGTGTTCAATCATCAGCTGATCTTCGGACTGGGACCCGCAAGGTCTTGTCCCTTCAGTGGCGGGGTTTTGCTATGTCGTGTGCATGGGGCTGCAAGACACTTCATGGCACGCAAGGCTAAGGCAAAGTTTATGCCTCTTTCAAAAGTGATAGTTGGTATGAGATGGCTATGCACTAAGCGGCATGGAGTACATGGAATGCACGCTTGAAGATGCGCTTGATCAGCTTCCGCTAGGCAGTTGCGCGCGAGGTGGTGTGCACGGCCAATAAAAATGATTCAGTACACAGAAAAGTGTTGTGGCGTGGCCTTTGGCCGTTGGGCTGTTCAGACTGTGCAGTCTGGCACGTTGCAGGTTTACAAAAAATTCTATGCCTGTGACACCAACAATGCTTTAATAATGTGTGGAGTCTTCAAATGTTTTTCCTTGATATTTGGACAAATTAACATTAATTGTGGTTGGTGTTTTCAATGGTTTGGCCTCTCACATTGACTTCATTTAAGCACATCTAAAATATATTTCTTCTGAGACAAAATTAATCCATTAGATGTAGGAATGACCTATCACAAGTGAATAAGGTTGGCGTGTCAACTCCCAGATCTTTAATAGAGAACTCTTTTCCAAACCTGTCAATTAAATTTTGAACTTCTGCATGGGAGTTCCCTATCACAATTATGTGATCAACAAATACAAGAACAAACAATGTGAGTTCTCTGCTTCTTTTAATGAATAAATATCAGCTTTCGATTCAACAGAACCTAAGTGAATAAGTTTAGAGTGCAGGCGTTTAAACCTAGCTCTAGATGCTCATTTTAAACCATAGAAAACTTTGTTCAATTTACAAACATGATCAAGATACTGGTTATTTTCAAATCCTTGTAACCGGGCCATGTATACTTCTTCTTGAAGATATCCATAAAAGAAGACGCTATTTACATTCAACTAGTGTATGACCCAACCAAAACTCATAATAAGGGACATAACGGTTCTCACAGTAGTAGGTTTGACAATTAGACTAAAGGTTTCAAAGTAATCAATTTTCTCTTATTGACTGTATCATTTTGCTATGTCTTGTTTTATATTTAACAATAGATTCATCAACATGACTCTTAATTTTATAAATTTATATGCATCTAAGCAGGTTTTGGGTAGGTGAGGATGAAACTAAGGTCTATGTCTCATTTTTGATAAGTGCATCAAACTTTTCTTGCATGGCAATTTTCCACTTATTTTCTTGAAAAGCCTCATGGAAGGTTTCTGGTTCATATTCTTGGATTCACTTACTTAATAAGGCTATGCTCAGGGGATATTTAGTAGTTAGGAAAAGTCTTGGTTTGAGGGTTCCATCTTGAAATCTAGTGGTCATGGGATAAGTCCTGATGGGATGAATAGTTTTCACATGTGGGTTAACCACGAGATTTATTTGTGATGAGTCACTTGATTCAGGGTTATCAGGTAGGTTTAGTGTTATGTGTTCAGGGCATGACACTGGACTTAGGATTGGTGAGGAAGGTGTGCTAGGCTCAGGACTATAAGTGGTAGTCACAATCACAGATAAGGAGGAATCTCGTGTGAAGGGATTTGATAGTAGATTGGATAGAACAATGGTCAAATTAGGTGTTTTTTATTCAGAAGCCATCTTGAGAATTCTTGAAAGGTGATAGAAATATTAGACACTGAGTAGAGAAATTTGGACTCATCAATGGTTACATGTCTGAAAATATAAATCTTATTTGTCATCGTGTCAAGACATAAGTAACCTTTATAATTTGTTCTTCATGATTTGGTTTTTGGTGACGGTTTTGAGGTGTTACATGTGACAAGGTAAGGATAACAGGTACACCCAAAAACTCTTAGAGAGCAGTAGTCAGGGATTTGTTTCATAAGGTGACTTATTTTGAAGATTAGGACTAGGTAGTTTGTTTATAAGATATGTAGTTTTTCTAAGGGCATCTATCTAAAAATTGACATTCATAGAGGCATATAACATCATACTTAACCCAGTTTCAACAATATGTATATACTTTCTCGCAATAATTCTATTTTGTTGAGGTCTGTAAGAAAAACCCATCGCTTAATGTCATGATGATTCAAAATTTTTGAAAATGCCACACTGAGAAACTTGCCACCCCCGTCACTGTGAAAACCTTTGATTTGAAAACCAATTTATTTTTCCACAATGTTTTTAAAGGTTTCAAAACAACTCAAGGTTTGAGATTTCTTTACTAATTGGAATAACTAGGAAAATTGAGAATAGTCATTAATAAGCAATAAATAAAGCTTTTGTCCTTCTCTAGAGATCAAAAGAGCAAGACCCCATAAATCAGCATGTATAATTTCAAGAGGATAAGAGACAATAATTTTCGATAAATTGAAATGTAACTTATGAGTTTTTCCAAGCATGCAACTAGAACATGAGTATATTTTCAAGCAAATCTCTAGAACTAAAAATATCCATAATACCTTGACTAGGGTGTCCAAGTCTACAGTGCCATGTATTTGACATTATGTCCTTTTGCACAAAACATGTCCCAACTCTTTCATTAGTTCTTTGTTTCCCTGGTTCCAAACATATAAACCTCCTTTACTTTGCTCATTTAGGAGTAGTCTTATTCTTCAAATCCTTAACATAGAAACACGTGGAGTGAAATTCAAAAATACAATTGTTATCATAAGTAAAACGAGCAACAAAAAGTAAGTTTCTCTTGCTTTGAGAAACAAGAAGAACATTCCTTAACATAAAGAGTTGTTATTTGAAGAGAGTCTTATATTACTTGTAGTTGATATAGGGAGAGCCGCACCATTGCCAACTATAACTAATTCTATGCCCTAATATTCAACCTTGTCTACCATACCTTCCTCTTCTATAGTCATGTGATGGGTGGCATTGGTGTTTGGGTACTAGTTTGAGTTTCCAATTGATGACATATTCAAAAAACGCAGTGAAGGCTCTAGGGATATCTCAACATTTTCTTCCAGTATGATTTCTTTGACCATAAAACTGATAGATGAGTCTTTGTTGATTTTGATTTTCATTATCTTGATTTGAGTTAACTTTACTCTCATTGTTTCCTGTAGAAAAACCTTTGTATGACCAAAATTATCAAAGTTCCTGCCCCTGCTTCTATCGCCACCTCACTACAAGAAAAATGTTAATTAGCGATCGTAATTTGCTTTGAAAATAATCCATTATAAATTTGTGATGGATTAGCTAGAGAAAACTAGTCGTCCCTAAAATTGAAATTAGTTGCAAAATTAGCGACGAAAAAATTCTGTCTCAAAATCTGTCGCTAATTAACGACGGCTTAGCGATGGAAACAATCTGTCTCAAACTCCATCGTAACTCCGCGATGGATGAGCGACAGAATTTTTCTTTCGCTAATTAGCGACGGATTTTGAGATAAAAAATTTCCGTCGCTAAGTCATCGCTACTTTTTTATATAAAATGGCCCATCTAGGGTGCGATATTGTCCCTCCCTCTCTCTCTCTCTCTCTCTCTCTCTCTCTTATTACCCCCAAATCGGTCGGAGTTACGCCACTGTCGTATCTGTGAGCCCTATCTCCCGCTCACCGTATTTCAGCCACCCAATGCCAGTGACCCCCACTCTGCGTCCGGCCCTCTCAGGTGATCTCTCCCCCCCCCCCCCTCTTCGTTGTCTTCTTCATCTTCTTTCTTTTTGGCTCTCTCCTCTCGCTGTTTTCCTTGCTAAAGAGGTCGACGACCTCCTGCCTCCCCTTTCCCTTTTCCATTTTAAGGTAGGTGGACCAGATCCACCATCGCGGATGGCTTTGGGTCTTTCAGGAGGGAGGTGCCGAGCACCTGAACCCCTCATTGTCTCCCTCTTCTTCATCTTCTTCTACTTCCTTTTTGCTAGTAGGCAGGGCCTACCAGGTCTCCATTTTTTATAGGCAGGGGCGAAGTCGTTGCTACCTCTACCTTCCCAGCAAGGGGCTCTGCCCCTGCCCTTTGTGTCTTTCCTGGCAGCCAGAGGCAAGGCCCCTGTCACTATTGGGGTTCCGCCTTTTGCTCTGCCTCCCTCTTTCATTTTGGCTGGCAAGAGCGATGCCCCTGCCACTATTGGGGTTCCTTCAGAAGGGGCTTTGCCCCTGTCCCTCTTTTTTCCCTCGGCAGACAGGGGTTCGCCCCCTTGTCTCTGCCCTTCCCCCTCTTCGGATATGTCAGGCAAGGGCTTTGTCCTTGCCTCCTCATAGTTTGCTCAGGCAGGAGCCTTGCCCCTGCCATTTGAACCTTCTGTCAAGCAGGGCAATCGCCTTGCCTCTCATCCTCATCAGGCAGGAGCAGGCCGTGAGGCTAGTGTGACAGAATGTGGTTGTCAGTCGATTTGTCGACATGCTTCACAATATGAAGACTGCAGGAATAAAAGTAGTTGGTGGGATAGATGATCCACTGCAGTGGAAGGACCATGGCCCTTTTACTATCAGGTCAGATTATTAGGATGCAATGTGCGACAAGTGGGTGAGTCATGAATTTCAAAACCGCTCAATAAAGGTTGCACAAAATTGAGCGAATATGCCTGATGCCCATCTACACACAGGTTTGGGAGCCACCAGAAGAAAATGGCAACTCATCAATATATATATATATATAGTCAAATTTATAAGTATTTATGCATACTTTCTAATTGATTTTTTTATTATTTAACCTTGCAGGAAACTGAAAAAAGAGGCATTATGCTTTAAAATGATGTGTTTGTTGAAACACATAAACGTAAGAGCATGAAAGAGTTCGTATCAGAGAAGGCTAGAGCAACAATGGTATATATTTATTGCATTAATAAACATTGTAATATACAAGTTACCATAAATTACATTATCATAAATATTGTAATTCTTAATTATTAATTTATACTATAATCATTACTTTGTAGGAGTCATACAAGCAACAAATGGTAGAGCGATATGACGATGACTCCACTCAGCATCCGCCTTTTGATCCTTCAGCATGGGTGACTGCAACTGGTGAACCCAAAAAAAGGTTGTGTGTTTGAGTTTGGGAGTAATATGAACACAACACCAGTCGTTGCCTCCTGCATCCAGGGCTCTCAGAGTTATCCCACCAGCATCAACTCCCAGCGTCTAATTGACCCTGCTATTTCTTGGGATGGTGTCTGCTAGCTTCTTCAGGACACAATGCATAACTTTTTACAAGAAGTCATTCTCAACCTTGTCCATAATTAGTTGTACAACTTTTTTTGGAACAAGAGAACTTTGTTTGTATTCAACATGAGCTCTGGTGGCCGTCAGGTATAAAGTTTCATCTCATTAGTTTCATGTCATTAGATTTCAAGCTAGTATATGCATGATTGAATACATATATGCATGATTGAATCACTATGAAATTTTATCGATAGCATTAGAACAAATGTATGCATGATTGAATCACTATGAATTTTTTTGACAGCCATAGAACAACTATATAAATGATTGAATCAATATGATTTTTTTTTACAACCTTAGAACACAAATATGCATGATTGAATCAATATTAAATTTCTTGACTACCTTATAACCCATATATGCATGATTGAATCACTATAAAAGTTTTTTGACAACCTTAGAACACATATAAGCATGATTTCATCACTATGAAATTTTTTAGACAATATATGCATGATTGAATCACTACAATTTTTTTTTGACAAAATTAGAACATATATATGCATGATTGAATCAGTATAAAAAAAATTAATAACCTTAGAACACATATATGCATGATTGAATTACCATGATTTTTTTTAACAACCTTAGACCACATATATGTATGATTGAATCACTATAAATCTTATTTGACAACCTTAGAACACATATATGCATGATTGAATCACTATAAAATATGCATAATTGAATCATTATACAATGTTTATGACAGCCTTAGAACATATATATGCATGATTGAATCACTATGAATTTTTTTTACAACCTTTGAACACATATATGCATGATTGAATCACTATGAATTTTTTTTGATAACTTTAGACCATATATATGTATGATTAAATCACTATAAATTTTATTTGACAACCTTAAAACACATATATGCATGATTGAATGACTATAAATTTTTTTGACACCCTTAGAATACATATATGCATGATTGAATCACTATAAAAATTTTTTGACAACCTTAGAACACATATATGCATGATTGAATCACTATGTAATTTTTTTGACAACCTTACAACACATATATGCATGATCGAATCACTATGAACTTTTATTGACAGCCTTAGAACACATATATGCATGATTGAATCACTATAAAATTTATTTGACAGCCTTATAAAACATATATGCATGCTTGAATCACTATAACATTTTTTTGACAACCTTAGAACACAAATCTGTATGATTGAATCACTATAAATTTTTTTTGTCAGCCTTAGAACAAATATATAAATGATTGAATGAGTATGAATTTTTTTTGACAACCTTAGAACACATATATGCATGATCAAATCACTATGAACTTTTATTGACAGTCTTAGAACACATATATGCACGATTGAATCACTATGATTTTTTTTTGACAAACTTAGAACACATATATACATGATTGAATCACTATAAATTTTTTTGACACCTTTTGAACACACATATGCATGATTAAATCACTATAAAAATTTTATGATACCCTTAGAACACATATATGCATGTTTGAATCACTATGTAATTTTTTTGACAACCTTACAACACATATATGCATGATCGAATCACTATGAACTTTTATTGACAGCCTTAGAACACATATATGCATGATTGAATCACTATGAAATTTATTTGACAGCCTTATAAAACATATATACATGCTTAAATCACTATGACATTTTTTTAACAACCTTAGAAACACATATTTGCATGATTGAATCACTATGAATTTTTTTTGTCAGTCTTAGAACAAATATATAAATGATTGAATCAATATGAAATTTTTTTGACAGCCTTAGAACACATATATGCATGATTGAATCACTGTGAATTTTTTTTTACAACCTTAGAATACATATAAGCATGATTTCATCACTATGATTTTTTTTTACAACCTCTAAATTTTGTTAATGTCTGTCACTTTATTGCTAGTCTATGTGTCATTCAGCCATGTTACTTTGATTTTCTTAGATTAGATGCATTGCATATAATTTATTTCATTATATTTTGTTTATCAATACTAACATTTTGGTTCTCTTGTAGGATGCTGGATTACTTTGATTTTCTTAGATTAGGTGCATTGCATATAATTTATTTCATCAGATTTTGTTTATCAATACTAACATTTCGGTTCTCTTGTAGGATGCTGGAGATGATCAGCGTAGAGGATCTGATGGAGGCATGGATGGAGGGGCAGATCGAGATAATGAAGATGATGATACTCTGAATCTTGGCGAGGATTAGCTTCATGAGTTGAATTTGTTTCACGTACTTGTTGTTTCAAATGAAACTCTTTGTATATATTCACTTGTAACTAATTAGAACTTGGGAAGGATTATATTGTGTTGTTAAATTTGTTTCACTTATAACTTATGTTAAATTTGTTTCACCTACTTTGTATATATATTTTTTATGTGTACTTTATTTTTTATACACAGGTTATATAAATTGTATAACGAGAAATTTTTTCTCGATATTTATATTTCAAGCAAAATTATTTTGTTTTTTTTCTATTTTGTGATGGATTAGCGATGAATATTATACGTCTCTAATATACAATAATGGATTTTCTGAAAAAAATCAGTTGCAAAATGGCGACGATATTTGGTGATGAATATTCGTTGCCAATTTAGCGACAGATTAGGGACGAATATTTATCTGTCTCAAAAAATGAATCAGTAGATATTTTATGACGGAATGTAATCCATCGCTAAATTGGCGACGAATATGTATTCATTGTTAAATTATATCGATGAATTAGCGACGAATATGTATTCGTTGTTAAATTTTATCGATGAATTAGCGACAAATATGTATCTATCGCAAAACCAAATCCATGCTTATTTAGCGATGAATTAGTGATGGATCATGACATTCGCTAATCCATCACAAATTAACAACGGAAGTAGTGACAAATTAGTTTTGTCGCTAATTAGCGACCAAGAAATTATGATGGATATTATCCATGGCTAAACCATCGCTAAACAGTTCAACGATGGATTAGCATCGGATAGCGTCCATCGCTAATCCACAGAATTCTTTTAGTGCCTCTTCCTCTAGTATTTATTGAGAAGTTATGACTACGACCTCTTCCTTGTGCAAAGAAGGTAGTGGTTTTCTCTTGATTCAATAACATATCATATAATTTTAATAAGGTGAGCAGCTCATTAAGAGTAATGACAGTTGTTACAAAACTCTGATACTTGTGGGTGAGTCCATTTAAGGTGTAGTAAACAAGATCATCATCACTCACATATTCATTTACAACACTTAGGAAATCAACAAGAAACTTAACATGATTTAAATATTCAGTCATAGATTTTTCTCCTTTACTAACATCATGAAGATCTTTCTTTATTTGCATTATCTTCGTACTGGATTGTGAAGCATGGGCTTTCTCAAGAGCAACCTAGGCGTCCCTGGCACTAGGAATCCTAGCAATTTGACTGAGGACAATGTTTGTGTCCTTGATCCAAATGGGGGCTAACTGATCAAACCTTTTTCAAATAAGGAATTTAGGATTTATGAAACGAGTTTCACTACAAAAAAGTAGTTGATTAGCGACGGAATTTAGCGACGGAGTTATATCGTCGCTACTTAGCGACAGATTAACGAGAGAAATGAATCCATCGCTATATTTGTAGAATTTTACGAAACTAGCGACAGAAAACATTCCCTCGCAAAATCCGTCGCTAAGTAGCGACGGATTTTGCGAGAGAATGTTTTGTCGCAATAAATACGACAGTTAGCGACGGAATTGCGACGGCTAAGATTCCGTCGCAACATAGCGACGGCCTAGGCGACGAAATATTTTCTGTCGCCTTTTTTGTTTTTTGAATTACGATGGCTTAGCGACGGAATTAATCCGTCGCTAAGCCGTCGCTATATGTCGCATTACCCCTAATCTCAGCCCTCTTTTTCCTTTCTCCTTTCGCTGCTCCCGCCCGCCGCCCTCTCCCTCCTGCCGCCCTCTTCCTTCCGTCAACCTTCCGCTGCCGCCGTCGCTGCCCGGAGCAACCGCAGGTACGTAAATGGATTGGAGGTCGACCCCCTGCTTTTTCCGGCAGGGGGTCGACTCTGCCAGGCGGTCGACCCCCTGCATTTTCCGGCAGGGGGTCGACTCTGCCAGGCGGTCGACCCCCTGCGTTTTCCGGCAGGGGGTCGACTCTGCCAGGCGGTCGACCCCGGTAGGTGGTCGACCCTCTGCCGTGTCCGGCCGGGGGTCAACCCTGGTAGGGGGTCGACCCCCTGCCGTGTCCGGCCGGGGGGGGGGGGGGGTCGACCCCCCGCCATGTCCGGCCGGGGGTCGACCCCCCGCCGTGTCCGGCAGGGGGTCAACCCCGGCAGGGGGTCAACCCCTTTTGATGTCCGGCAGGGGGTCAACCCCCTGCCTTGTCCGGCCGGGGTCGACCCCCTTGCCGTCTCCGGCCAGGGGTCAACCCCCTGCCTTGTCCGGCAGGGGGTCAACCCCTTTTGATGTCCGGTCGGGGGTCGACCCCCTGCCGTGTCCGGCCGGGGGTCGACCCCCTGGTTTCTTGCTCTTTTTTTTCTTTTTTCAGAAATTAGGGTTTTTATTTTATTTTTATTGTTTAGTTTTCTTTGATTTTCATTGATTAGGATTTTTTATTTTGATTTTCATTTATTAAGCAATTGAATCAAATTTCTTAAATTAAGGCTATTTGTAGTTAATTTAATTAGGGTTTTTTATTTGATTTTGTTTTATTAGGGCTTTGAATCAAAATTTAAAAATTAGGGCATTTTATAGTTAATTTGATTAGGGTTTTCTTGGATTTGATTAGAGCTTTTATTTTTATTTTCTATGATTAGGGATTTGAATCATAATTTTTTTAATTAAGGATTTTTAGTTAATTTGGTTAGGACTTTAAATCAAAATTTTTTAATTAAGGCTTTTATAGTTAATTTGATTAGGTTTTTTTTATTTATTTAGAGTTTTTATTTTTATTTTCTATAATTAGGGATTTAAATCACATTTTTTTAATTAATACTTTTTAGTTAATTTGATGAAGGATTTTTTTGTATTTGATTTTGGCAGGTTTTTTCCTTGTTTGATTAAGGTTTAAATTGTGGCTTTTTTATTTAATTTTATGGTTTATTTTTCTTATAGTTTATGATGTTTTGGTTTATTTATAATTTATTTTCTTGTATTTTAAGGTTTTATGATTTAATATGGTCGAATAATTTCATGGTGACTTCATTTTAAAACATCATTTTTTTTTGCAGATTTCTCAACAGAACTTGCTTGTGCCCCGCCACCCGTGGTAAGTAAGTGACAAAAACAATGCAAATCGGGTAAATACCCGTGGTGAGTAAGTGATGCAAGCGCATCACATGTTATTTAATTTATTGAATATAACACTTTATTGTTCACACACTCACTTAGTTGTTGATATCTATGACTACTTTGTTGGAGTTCGGAGATCATGCTGAGCATGATTTTAATGTATGAATATGGAAGTGTTCTTATTTTTGGAGTACGGAGTCCATGCTATGCATGGTAGTAGTTAGTGGGATATTGAAGTGTGTTTGCTGCAGGTACATGTTTGATATTTGTTTGATATGAATTATTTCGATGTATTGCAATGTTTGATGTGATTGTATCCATGCTTACATGTAGTTACTTTCAATTTGATTATGTCTTCCATGTGAAATTGTATACTGAAAGCATGCTTCAAATGAATGTATCGTGTCATGAATAGTTTGCACATGAAAATATTAAGTTATCAATGCATGCATCATAATTCTTGTGATTGTATGACATCATATATTGCATGATAAATTTGATATTTTCTTCATCATAGTATTCTGATGGTTCTCTTTTAACTGGTTAGGATACTATTCGTAACATCATACGACAGAATGACTGCAAACCGTGAATGGATGTACCGTAGGATAGTAGACAATGAGTTATCGCATGAATATATGGATGGTGTCGACAGTTTTATTGAATTTGCAACGGCAAGTGTCAGTACGGTAGATCCCACAGGTCGGATTAGGTGTCCCTGCAAGATTTGTAAGAATAATCGATTTGTAGAACCTCATGGCGTTAGACATCACCTATACAGGAAGGGTTTTGTGAGTGATTATCAGAACTGGACGTTTCATGGAGAAGAATTTAGAAACGATTTTGATGCACGGGTGAATGTGGTGCACGATAATCCATATACGAATTTGATATTTGATGCTGCAGGAACAGAACTGGGTTCTGCTATGAGTTCTAGTGATGTAAGAACTGTCGTAGATGAAGAATCACCAAACGATGCAGCTAGTAGATTTTATGATTTACTTAGAGATGCTGATGAGCCACTTTGGAACGGTTGTGAGAGTCACACTATCTTGTCTGCAGTTCTTCAACTAATGAATTTGAAGTCCGAGTATAATTTGAGTCAATCATGTTTTGACCGTTTGTGCATGATTGTGAAGAGTATGTTGCCTAAAGATGAGAAATTGCCACAAAATTTCTATCGTGCGAAAGTTATGGTCAACGCTCTAGGTATGGGTTACAAAAAGATTGATGCTTGTCCAAATCACTGCATGTTGTATTTCAAGGAGCAGGAAAACAACATATCATGCCCGTCATGTGGGCATCCTCGGTTCAAGCCAAAGACAAGAGGCAATGGTAGCACGAGATCAAAGGAAGTTTCATACAAGTCGCTCCGCTACTTTCCTATCACTCCTAGATTGCAGCGATTGTATATGTCTTCAAAGACAGCTAAACACATGAGATGGCATGCAAATAAAGTTCGACACGATGAAAACAAGATCACGCATCCTGTTGACGCTGAAGCTTGGAAGCACTTTGATCGTACTCATCAGAACTTCGCAATGGAAGTGCGAAATGTTAGACTCGGTCTATGTACAGATGGATTTAATCCATTTGGGGGTAGATCAACTCCATACTCATGCTGGCCAGTATTTGTAACTCCATACAACCTTCCACCAAGCTTGTGTATGAAACGTCCAAATCTTTTCTTGTCTCTGTTGATCCCTGGTCCGACCTCACCTGGCCAAAATCTTGATGTATATCTAAGGCCATTGATTGATGAATTAAAAGTACTGTGGGATGACGGTGTTACCACGTATGATGCCCACAAAAAACAAAATTTCAACATGAAGGCCGCTGTTCTATGGACAATCAGTGACTTCCCTGCATATGGTATGTTATCTGGTTGGAGCACACATGGGAGGTTGGCTTGTCCGTACTGCATGGAGGATTCCAAAGCTTTTAGATTGAGGCATGGAAGGAAGCCTTGCTGGTTTGATTGCCATCGTCGATTTCTACCCAGCGATCATCCGTTCCGACGTCAAAAGAATGCATTTACAGCAGGCACAACTGAAATGGAAGGTCCATCCTCAAGATTGTCTGGCATAGAGATTTTAAGAAGATTGCGATACTTTCCAGATGTATTAACAGATGCCCGCAGTCCTACACCCTTCCGTGGATTTGGGAAGGAACACAATTGGACGAAAAAATCTATTTTTTGGGAACTACCGTATTGGCCGACCCTATTGATACGACATAATTTGGATGTGATGCATGTAGAGAAAAATGTGTTTGATAATGTGTTCAATACAGTAATGAATATTAAAGGAAAAACGAAGGATAATCCGAAGGCCCGTATGGATTTAAAATTAATATGTAAAAGACCAGAATTGGAACTCAAAGAGTATAATGGCAAAGTACTGAAACCAAAGGCGAAGTACGTGCTCGGACCTGATCAAATAAAACATGTATGTCAATGGTTGAGACAACTGAGATTTCCAGATGGATATGTCTCTAACATTGCTCGGGCTGTGAAGATTGACGATGGACAGTTATATGGGTTGAAGAGCCATGATTGTCATATCTTTATGCAACGATTGATACCCCTAGCATTCCATGATATGTTAGACAAACCTATATGGGGGGTATTGTCTGAGTTGAGCGGATTTTTCAGAACATTGTGCGCATCGGAGGTCATTGTATCAGATGTAAAGAATCTCGAGGACTCTGTCATCACCACTGTTTGTCTGTTAGAAAAGATATTTACGCCAGCATTTTTCGATGTTATGGAACATTTGATCATACATCTGCCATATGAACTAAGGGTTGGTGGCCCTGTGCAATATCGATGGATGTACCCATTTGAAAGGTATATGTTTTTTTATATTTGTCTCTTTAATGACATATATTTAAAATTTGAAATGTATATTCTTGTTAGATGCATGTTCGACCTAAAAAAAAAGGTTCGTAATAAAGCAAGAGTAGAAGGCTCTATTTGTGAGGCGTACACTTTAGAAGAGATTTCAAATTTCTCATCTATGTACTTCGAACCTCATATTTCAACACGTTACACATGCCCGCCCCGTAACGATGATGGAGAACAAGTAACTGTAGCTGACAAGCTGTCGATATTTCAACGACTTGGGCATGCATTTGGTAGTTGCCGATCAAGGCTATTGACAGATCGAGAGCAAGATGCAGCACACATCTATATTCTTTTTAATTGTTCAGCGATCGACCCATACATCGAGTAAGTATATGTATATGCAACTCAATTATAAATCCTTTTATGTTCTATATGTGGATACATGGCTCGGTAATATAAGTATTTGTGGTTTGCAGACGATTTGATCTGGAGTTGCAAAGCAAAGTTTCACATCTCACTAATGCAGAAGTACAAAAAGAACGTGAAACTAAGTTTGTGGAGTGGTTGAAACAGTTGGTAAAGAAGCTAACATAAATTTTGTACTTATAAACAACACTAAGTTACTTAATTGATCGTGATCACAATAATTGTTTATGTCTGTGCGTAGGTTCGCCATGGTGATGTTAAAGATCAAGGAATATGTGATTTAGAAAATGGTCCGACCAAAGTTGTGCAATGCTACAACGGGTATATCGTAAATGGTTATCGATTCCATACAAAAGACTACGGTATAAACAAATCAACGATAAATAGTGGCGTGTGTGTCAAGGGTAGCAGCTACGGTGAAAATGAACATGATTACTACGGTGTTATAGAGGAAATAATGGAGTTGACTTACTTAGGCATGAATAACAGGGTTACGGTATTCAAGTGTCATTGGTTTGATCCAACTGCAACAAGACTCGACAAAGCTTCAGGCATTGTGGAGGTGAATCATAAATCCAGGTTTGGAACATATGAACCATTCATATTAGCCTCGCAAGCTCAACAAGTTTATTATACTTCATATCCGAGTATAAAAAAGTCAGATAGAAATGAATGGTGGGCAGTTTGCAAGGTGAAATCCAAACTATACCCCGAGTATGATCAGTTACAAGAAGATGAGTTAGCTGAAGACAGTGATTACTATCAATCAGATGATGTCTGTGACTTCGCTTATGGTCACGATGTTGCGCATGATATGCATGTCATATCTCCATTGGCTGATGAAACATTCATAGAGGAATGTGATCCAAATGATGTACCAAGTGGATGGGCAAACAATGAAGAAGAAGAAGAAGAAGAAGAAGAAGAAGAAGAAGAAGAAGAAGAAGAAGAAGAAAGTCAAACTAGTGACGAGGAAGAATTCTCAAGCTAGTGAAAAAAATCTTATACTACAAACCTCTATTTAAATGCATTGTAATACTTGATGTGAGTTGTATTGCAATACTTGGTGTGAATGATTAAAAATTTTATTTCAATGTATTGTAATACTTGATACGAATGATTCGAATGCATTGTAATTTATCTGAATGTATTATAATTTATGCAATTAACGAATGATTTGAATTAGTGCAATACTTGATGTCAATGATTTGAATTATTTGAATGCATTGCAATGCTTGATGTGAATGACTTGAATGCATTGTAATACTTGATGTGAATTATTTGAATGTATTGTATGACATATGTTATTTGTTAGAATATGGTTCGTGGAGGTTATAGTGGTCGCTCATCCAGTAGTAGCCAGGCTCAACCTTCATCTTCACGGGCTCCTGTGATAGGTATATCATATAACTAATTAGATGCTTGATTAGTTCAAATGCACATTCTGAGAACTTGGTGTGTATTTTTTTACAGATGATGTTGCGCCTGTATACGACCCACCTACACCAGTTGATCGCACAAGTCAACAGCCAACACAGGAAACAGGGTCTTCACAGGCTGGCACAAGAAGACTCATTCGAATAGTGTATATCGATAATCGACCGTAAGTATTTTGTTTTCAATTATTGCATATCTTTTAAATATTTTATATTGATATTTACTGTGTAACAATTCATGTGCAGCACGAGGTTTGAGCCACAAGAAGTAGTACGGGAGATTAGGAATTCACTTCTTCAACATCTACCAGGACCAGTTGCTCAATGGAAAGAGTACCCAAAGGAGGTATTAGACAGATTGTGGTCCTCATTCATGGTATACAGTTGTTCCTCATAGTTAATGTGTTTCATATTTAATTTATTTAAGCAATGTCTACTAACTTTCTGAAAATATTTGTAGGCTTCGAATTGCTTTGCAACTACGGTGGAAGAAAATGATGCAAGGAAGGTGTGGCAGAAGGTGGCTGCCAATCGATTTGCAGACATGCTGCACACTATGAAGACTGCAGCAAAAAAAGCATCTGGCGTAGTAGATGATCCATTACTGTGGAAGGGCCATGGTCCTATTACTATCAGGAGAGATTACTGGGATGAAATGTGCGATATGTGGGCGGGAGATGCATTTAAAAATCGCTCTGCGAAGGCTTCACAAAATCGATCGAAGATGCCCGAAGCCCATCTACACACAGGTGGATCTAAGACATTTGGGAGCCACCTAAAGAAAATGGTAACTCATCAATATATAATATTAATTTTATAAGTATAGTTGCAAATTTGTGTACTAAATCTTTTGTCATTTAACTTCGCAGGAAGCAGAAAAAGGAGGCAGTGTACCATATAAGGATGTGTTTGTAGAAACACATAAACGGAAGACCACGGGAGTCTTCGTATCAGAGAAGGCGAGAACGACAACGGTATGTATTAATTCTATTAATAATCATTGCAATATATATGCAAGTCATCATAATGTTATCATTAATTATTAATGAATACTTTAAACATTATTTTGTAGGAGGCATATGAGCAACAAATGGTAGAGCGATATGGTGAAGACGCTACTCAGCATCCATCATTTGATCCTACAGCATGGGTGACTGCAGCAGGTGAACCCAAAAAAGGTCGCGTGTTCGGGTTTGGGAGTAATATGAACACTTCACCAGTTATTGGTTCTTCCAGTTACGGCTCACCAACTTCTTGCGCCGACATAAGCTCCAAGCAGCCGACTATTCTTTCCGGTGATGATGTACGCGAGATCATTAATGAATCACTGAATAACTACTTCCAATACACCGTCGCCCCCTTTCTCCGAAATGAGATCAAGGCCGCTGTTCAGGATAGGGGATCTTCGATTCCAGGTCCCTCTCAGGTATAATCACATATATAGTTTTTTTGACTATCTTAAAGCACATCTGAGCATGGTAGAATCACATATAGAGTTTTTCTAGATGCCTTAGAACACATATGAACATGCTATAATCACATATTCAATTTTTTTACTGCCTTAGCACACATATGAGCATGATAGAATCACATATATATATATTTAACTTTTTGTCTGTCTTAGAGCACATATGAGCATGATAGAATCACATATAAAGTTTTTTTGATTGCATTAGAACACATAAGCATGCTATAATCACATATTCAGTTTTTTTACTGCCTAAGAACACATATGAGCATATTATAATCACATATTCTATTTTTTGACTGCCTTAGCACACATATGAACATGCTATAATAACATATAGAGTTTTTTAACTGCCTTAGAACACATATGAACATGTTATATATCATTTATGATAGAATCACATATAAAATTTTTGGCTTTGCCTGCCTTAGAGCACATATGAGCATGCTATATTCACATATTCAATTTTTTTACTGCCTTAGCACACATACGAGCATGATCGAATCACATATATAGTTTTTTGCTTGCCTTAAAGCACATCTGAGCATGGTAGAATCACATATAGAGTTTTTTTATATGCCTTAGAACACATATGAACATGCTATAATCACATATTCAATTTTTTGACTGCCTTAGCACACATATGAGCATGATAGAATCACATATAGAGTTTTTTTATTGCCTTAGATCACACATGAGCACATGATAGAATCACATATAGTGTGTAATTTATTTCATTATATTTTGTTTATCAATACTGACTGTTCTTTTCTTGTGTAGGCTGCTAGCGATAATCAGGGTAGTGGAGCTGAAGGGACAGATAAAGACAATGAACAAGAAGACGCACAAAATCTTGGCGATGATTAGAGGACTGTGTTGAAGAAGTTCTATTTTTTTTATTTTTCCTAATTGTAATTGTTGAATTGTAAATAATTAAACTTTTTAGTTTTAAGGTGGAACGATTAATTATTATAGATACTTGTTATATGAATTTTTTTGTGTGGTTTGTTTTTTATTTACAGGAAATATAAATTGTACAGGAAATATAAATTGTACAGTTCTCCGTAATTAATTTTTAAATAATTTTTTTTTGATTTTTTTTCGTTTTTGCGACGGATTAGCCACGGATGATTCCGTCGCTATTCATATTAATCTAGCGACGGCTTAGCGACGGAATTAAATCCGTCGCCACGCCGTGGTCGCCGTTTAGTACCGGCGGATTGGCGACGGAATATAGCGCTCGTTATTCCGTCGCAATTAGCGACGGACTTGGCGACGGAATAATTCCGTCGCCAGTTAGCGTCGAAATATTCGCGACGTAAGCATACTGTCGCCGCGTTGTCGCTAATCCGTCGCTAACATGGTTAGCGACGGATTAGCGACGGATTAGCGACGAAAGGTGGTCGTCGCTAATCTACTGCTCTGTTGTAGTGTTTTACCTTCCTTAGCCATACTTAAATATGTTCAGTTGAAAGGCATGATCCATCAACAAGTTTAATCAAATATTGACTAAACATAACTTATTTAATTTGCAATCACCGTAACAAATAATTTTCGCGATCAAGTTTAATCAAAACAAGGCTCAAAAAAGGCACTCAATTGGATCGCAAGGTTGGGGACCAATGATGCAGCCATGGATGATAATGTAGCTGCAGATGAACCTATATTTAAATGTTAATGAGTGCCCCCAAGACTAGGGCAACACACACTCACGCTTGATCCTTAGATCAAGAAATAACAAGGCAGCAAAACTCACCTGACAAAGTTTGTGCCTAAAAGAGCTTCCACACAACTGAGAAACTGATGTCTGCACGCATGCACTTCAAGATGATCAGCAGCTCATAGCTATGATACCATGATAAAAACCAAATCTGATATAGGATCAGATCTAATGAACACGAAATGTCAGGCACAAGAAAGAATAAGCACACAATGTTTTTACGTGGTTCGGCCTGAGAGTGCCTATGTCCATGGGTATCTTGCTCTCTCTTTCTCTCTTTTAACTACACGTCTTGAGAGAGGAGCTTTTTTTTTTATGAAATTTATTGAGTTACAATAGGGAATAAAATTCTATTCCGATAGACATGATTTTCAAGACTACACACACACAGGACTCTTTCTTGATTATCTTTTTTATTAAGTTTTCTTGGTGTCCTTGATTTTAACATCTTTTTGCTTAGTCTTGGTCGATCAGCTGAGATTTATCTGGATGAATCTTGTTCTTCTTGAAGTCTACCTTGATCTTGGAGTCTTTAGGAACCTTCTGGAAGCCGTGTACACCAGTTGGATGGTTAGCTTGACATTCTTGATCATGATCTTCTTCAACACCAATGAGTTTCAACTCATTGATATATATAGAAAGCTGGGGTTATGCAGACCCCTACCAGTTATACAACCATACCGTTGGGATTCAAACTTGCAACGCCCAAACACAAGGTGACGTGCACTAAGTGCTCCTGCCAGACAAGCAAAGCCAAAATATAAGGATCATAACACTATATAACACTGTGAACTGTTTATATATATATATATATGTGTGTGTGTGTGCATATATTTTAATTTCATTCCAAGAAGGTATGATAAAAGTGTGGTTTGAGAAAATTAAACAAAATGTCCTCCATGCTTGGTTTAGACACTATTATGAACCGAGAGGTGCCATGCATGTTGATCATAGAACGGAATCGGTTCTCGCAATGTAAAACACAAGTGTTCCTCCTCTGCTAACCAAGAATAGTTTCTCATTTGGCTTAGGCCTTGCAACAAAAGATGCAGACGTTGGGTGTCGAAATCCCGATTTCCATCCATGTTAAGGCCTTAAGCAGATCCACCCAACGAGCTGTGCAGATCCCTTGTGAGCAAGATTTTCACCTTGACTTGGTGCTCTTCAATTGAAAAAAAAAAAAATCTTACCAATAAGTGTTTTGTGAGTTTTACATGCAATCACAATTGTTACTATAATTCAAATAACATTAAACTCATGCATGGGGTTGTATTCATCCTTGTTTTTTTATACTTGTTCATTTATTGACACACTAAGAATATGTGGTGATCCCATCTATTTATTTCTTTTAAATTCCATTGCGACCATGTGGCTACACCGGGCCCTGCACATCTAAGTCCAACAAAGTAAATAAATTACCTTAAAAATACTTATTTTTTGTAGAAAATTATGGCAAACATGAAAGGTTTCACAAATTTCTTCAAGAGCTATTTGATTTCGAAAACAATTGTAGCTGACCGCTGTTGTGTGCTGGATAAAAGAGTGAATTGGATCTTTGGAGCTTTGTTTCAAAGCTGGATTTGAGAAGAAGCAATGTTGTCAGTATCGGTATCGGTAGAAAATCGATACGATACTAACCTGAATCGGTTGTTTTTTAATAATGTAAAAAAGTGCTTAAAATAAAAATTTTAATATTATTTTAATGATTTTAACACATGTCATGTTCTGATTGGCACAAAAATATTTTTTTTAGCAAATTCAGAACGATTTACTTGAGAATCAATATCGGGTTGGGCCCTACGACCACCCTGCCTTATGTAGCCCACCTCTAAAAGCTAGACACACCCATGCACCCCAGTGGGGTTTGGATCCGATGTCTCTATCTCAACCTTCACAACCACTCACCCTCGGTAGACACACTTTTTTTTTTTCTTTTGATAATTAAGAAATGGGCCCACCTCTTTGCCAGGTAATTAAACTCTGGGTTGAACACACAGCCTTACGTGCCCCAAAGCCCAACCATGAAAGAGCAATGGCAGCACCCCATACGCCAGCTAGATTCGATCCTAGGCCTCTCAAATTAACCATTCTAATGGACAATAAATTAGCATGAAATTTGATCCTAATGCCCAACAATCACACTTAAAAGTATTTAAGTAAACAAATATTTCAATAAAACTAAATAACATATTTCTATATTGCCTGGGAAAGAAATAGAATTGCAAAATACAGCTAGACCAAAATAAAACTCTTTGGGGGAGGGGGAGGGACTCGGGTCTAATACGATGAAGCGACCTCACAAGCCAAGCCCATGTAATGTAATGTAATGTTGGACTGCAACCTCGCTGAGTGCGTTAATTAGTGGATATCCCCCATATATGGATCTGGTTAATTCGAAGTATTTGGTTCTCGATGCAAAGTCTGGATTCAATCAGTTGGCTATGACGCGCAAGCACAGACTAGATCTAAACTAGATCCTCTTTTTCATAGATCTTATGTGATATAGAGAAAATATACTCCGATCGGCTGGCTAAATGTTTTTTTTACTCATATGGTGATAAATAAGAGCCGATTAAGAATTGGGTCCAGATTCAAAGGTCAGACTACTAATACGTGAATTCGGGTATAGTTTATGAAATTTTGTACCAGACTTGTGCCAGACCCTTAAGATCTGCAAATTTTCAATGCCATAATGATAAAGAATATTATTTTACTGAGTATGGTGGTTCAAGTAGTTTTTATTGGGTCTGGGTATGATTTTTTTCTTATAAAGGAACCGATTAACCCAAGTTTGAAACCGATACCATACTAAAAATTCAGGTTCAAGTCTGATTCCACCTGAATCTGAACTAAACCGGACCCGTTGACACCTCTATTAATGATGTCTCGTCAATTTGGTGACATTCACAAGTTGTGGTTACCAAGTCAGTGAAGCTAGGGATGGCAGTGGAACGGGGGGAAAGGGGGACCCGCCCCGCCTCACCTAATTTGGATAGAAGATGGAGGACATGAAACAAAGATTAAGGTTAAAATCAAAACCTGTGTGGGATGGACTTATGCTTTCTCCCGCCCACCCCGTTTTCGTCTCTGTCCCGATCTTTGCCTCATGCCGCTTTGCCCTGTCCCCAATCCTGTTAGAAAAGTTTTAAAATTGGTGATTTTGCTCCCACCAAAAGTACTTTAAAAGGTTTAGTCTCATATCTAAGAGAAATAAGTTTTTCTAGTGGTTTAAATAGAGGGTAATTGTTCTTTATTTTCTACTTTGGTAAGCCTTGTATCTTTGGGTGGCTTGCAGACGTTGTTGTGCATCGTGCAAGAACAGACGCGTCATTCACGTGTGTGCGCGTTGAGGCATTTTGTGGAATTTTGATGGTGCACTTTGCACGCTCGCAGCGGTGCGAGGTGCATATTAGCTGCAATCGTTTTGATTTTTTCAGTTTCGGATTGTCTCGTCGTTTGAAAGGCTTTTAGTTGCATGTATATTGAGATTATGGTGCATTGTGACTGTTGGACGGTTTTGAAGGCATTTGATCGACAATCATAGGTGAGTGACCGTTCAGGAACCTTTTTGTCTTATTTTCAAACCGTCAGGTTTATGGCCATTAATCTCATTTATCGCAAAACATTTTGGCTCTTTTCAAAAAGTCTATAAATCTCTTCTTTTTTTGTCTTTTGGATATGAATTTTCTGACTCTCCAGTTTTCTCATTTCTTTCTTCCTGATTTGGCTTGTAGAGTTCAAGTGTGAGCGAAGTCATCTGTTCTTGCGAAGCAGTGACTCTCTGAGGTTCAAGCCTAGTTGTATCCTGGAAACTTAGTCTCAACAAACCCCTTTTCTCATTTTCGGAATTCCCGGAGTGGGGCGATTAAAGTTCTAAACATAGCAATCTTAAGAACGTGCATCTAGGCTTGAGATCTTCATTTCCTTAATCATGTTTTTGTCACAAGGTTGTAATAACAATTTTAGAACTTCAATATGGCCTCTAGTTCGACATCCAACTCCATCAATCTGCTTAGCCGTGACCTTGAAAAACTTGATCGATTTGATGGGTCAAACTTCAAGCGGTAGCAATCAAATGTCTCTTTCTTATTGTCTGAGTTGCATATCGACTATGTCCTCAAAAAGGTTTGTCTCACTGTCGCTGCTGGAGAAGTTGAGACAGAAGAACAGAAAAAAGAGCAAGAGAAGTGGCATATTGACAACTACCGATGCAAAGGACATATCCTGAACACTTTAGCCGATTCTTTCTTTGACTTATATTCTCCATTAGAGTCGGCTAGAGAGTTGTGGAATGCTCTCGAGATCAAGTATAATGCAAAAGATGTTGGTAACAAAAGGTTTATAATAGATCAGTATGCTAATTTTTCTATTATTGATGATAAGCCTATACTTGCTCAAATTCATGAGATGCAAATTTTGGCCTATAAGATCAAAGAAGAAGGTATGTATCTTGATGATGACTTTCAAATTGTTGTCATCATTAGGAAACTACCAGATTTTTGAAAAGAATATAAGAATCACCTAAAATATAAAAATGAGAAAATCACTTTAGATGGTCTTCTTAAGGACATCCGAATTGAGGAGGAGACTCGTCTTCGTGACAAAAAGAATTCTAGTCCTAAAGAGGGTTATCCGAAAGTAAATTTTGTTAGTAACAAGGGTGGCAAAATCATGAAAACCCAGAAAATCAAAAAGAATTTCGTGAAAAAGAAAAAGCCAACTGATAAAAAGAAAATCAATTGCTATGTTTGTGGCAAGTTTGACCATTTTGCTAGAGAATGCACAGAAAGAAAGAGGACCGATCCTAAGCCAAATGAGTCAGAGGAGAGGCTTGTTGTTGTAATCTTTGAAACCTTCATGGTAGATGCAAATAAGAACTGGTACCTAGATACTGGGAGCACTGTTCATGTGGCTAACGACAGAAACTTATTCAAGTCGTATGAAGTAGTGGAGGAGGGATGCAATCTCTTTATGGGAAACTTTTCCTCAACTAAAGTGCTGGGAAAAGAGAGTGTGAAAATTAAGTTCACCTCCGGGAAAGTCCTAACACTTGAGAATGTCCACTATGCTCCAGAAGTTAAGAAAAAATTAATCTCTTCAGATCTACTGTCACAAAATGGTTTTAAGATTTTTTTTTAGTTTGGGAATGTAACTGTGACCAAAGAGAAAATCTTTATAGGAAAAGGGTTTGCCACTGGTGGTATGTTCAAGATGAGCATAAATGAAGCTACTACTTCTGTTTATATGGTTGACTCCTATTTTCTTTGGCATTCAAGATAATGACATATAAATTTTTGTTGCATTCATAATATGAATAACTTTGGTCTTCTTCATTGTCATGTTAGAATAGAACATAATCATAAGTATGAGACATGCATTCAAGTCAAGCTAACTAGACTTTTGTTTCCTAGTGTATAAAAGAATTATAAATTGCTTGAATTAGTGCATTCTGATGTGTGTACGATGGATAATGTTTTTAGTCATGGCGGTAATAGATACTTTATTACCTTTATAGATGACTATTCAAAATTCTGTTATGTTTATTTGATGAAACATAAATCAGAAGCATTTTCCAAATTTCTTCTTTATCTTGCTGAAGTACAAAATAGGTTTAAAACAAAGATTGTATATTTAAGAACAAATAAAGGAGGTAAATACTTAGGTGGGGAATTTGATAAATTTTGTGAAGATAATGGTATTATCCATCAAACACTTGCTCCTAAAACTCCTGAACAAAATGGAGTAGCAGAAAGAAAAAACAGAACACTTGTAGAAATGATGAATGCTATGTTTCTTAATATGGGTTTGTATTCCAACTTGTGGGAAGAGACTATACTTACTGCTTGTTATATTCTTAATCGAGTTCCTTATTCCAAATCTGAAAAATCACCTTATGAATTGTGTTTTGGTAAGAAACCTAATCTTAGTTATTTTCGTGTTTGGGGTTGTTTAGCATATGTTAAAATTTCAGAAAATAAAAGAAATAAGGTTGGACCTAAAGCATTTAAATGTGCATTTGTTGGGTATGCTGAACATAGTAAAGCTTATAGATTTCTGGACATTATTAATGATGTTATTGTTGAATCTAGATATGCATCTTTCATAGAACATAAAAATGCATTTGATTCTTTTCTTGATGGCAGTCGTATTATAGTAGATAAACATCATCTTAATGACATGATTGAATACTCAAATGATTGTGCTGATGAAACAGAAACTAAAGTTAGACACAATAAACGCATTAGAAAAACAACTAATTTTGGTTCTGACTTTTATATATTTCTAATTGAGAATGATCCAGTGTCTTTTTTAGAGACGATATCTTCTCAAGATGCTGCCTTTTGAAGAGAGGCTATAAATGATGAAATTGAATCAATTATGTCTAATAATGTTTGGAAATTAGTGGATTTACCTGTTGGTTGCAAAACTATTGGCTGCAAATGAATTTTCAAAAAGAAATTAAAAGTTGATGGTACAATCGATAAATTTAAAGCTCGTTTGGTTGCAAAAGGTTTTAAACAAAAAGAATGTATTGATTATTTTGATACTTTTGCTCCTGTAACCAGAATATCTACTATTAGAATTATGATTACCATGGCTGCCATATATGAGCTTCAAATCCATCAAATGGATATGAAAATGACCTTTTTGAATGGAGAATTAGATAAAAAGATATATATGGAGCAACCTGAAGGTTTTGTAGTGCTAGGGTAAGACCGCAAAGTTTGCAAACTTGAGAAATCCTTATATGGATTAAAGCAAGCCCCTAAGCAATGGCATGAAAATTTTGATAGTTCTCTGGTACATAATGGTTTTAAAATTCATGATGCTGACAAATGTGTCTACAGTAAAGTAGATTATAACTCAATTATTATTATTTATTTATATGTTGATGATATGCTTATTTTGGGTTCCAATAGTGAATGCATAAATCAAACAAAAAGATTTTTATCTTCAGTGTTTTGTATTAAAGATTTGGGTGTGGCAGATGTTATTTTAGGAATCAAAATTGTAAGAGAAAATAATGGCATTGCATTATACCAATCACATTATATTGAGAAAATTCTTACAAAGTATGGATATATTAATAGTTCACCAGTATGCATGCCATATGATCCAAATATGAAATTGACTCCTAATGTTGGTGCAAGTGTTCAACAATTAAAATATGCTAGTGTTGTAGGTAGTCTTATGTATGCAATGAATTGCATAAGGCCTGATATTGCATGTGCAATGAGTAAAGTATATAGATATATCAATAATTCTGGTCATCAACATTGAAATGCAGTGAACAAAATTCTTAAATATCTTAAGCATACTTTAGACTATGGAATCCACTATAGCGAGTTTCTTGCTATTATTGAAGGGTATAGTGATGCAAGTTGAAATACCGACTTTGAAGATTCCAAGTCTACGAGTGTTAGATTTTTACCCTTGGTGGAGGAACAGTTACATGGGGGTCTAAGAAACAAACCTGTATAACTTATTCTATAATAGAATCTGAGTTTATTGCTTTGGCATCTGCTTGTAGAGAAGTTGAATGACTTAAGAATATGCTAGTGGATATTCCACTAGGTGAGAAGCCTATACCTGCTATTTCAATGTTTTGTGATAGCCAATCAGGTAATATGAAATACAATAGAAAGTCTAGATATATTAGTCTAAGACAGTTTTATAAGACAAATGATTGATGACAATATTATATCATTGAAATATGTGAAGTCATGTCAAAATTTGGCAGACCCATTTATGAAAGGCCTTTCGAGAGATGTCATCAATAAAACATCAAGGGGGATAAGAATTAAGCCAATTAAGTCATCACCTAAGGATACCCAACCTAAAGCACTGGAGATCTCACATGCATAGGTTCAATGAGAAACGAATTGGTGAATGACAGATATTGAGCATATTTATGTAAGCCCAATACTGATGTGTGCTCATGAGCTGTAACTAATGTGAGGGTTGAGCTAATAGCTCTTAATGAGTTTGTAGGCCTTAAGGCTAAGGTCTGTTTTACAATACACCTAGACAAACTCACCTATGTGAGTGTAGAAGTGTGAGTTGTTTCTTATGAAAATTGAAAATTCTCTAGAGCACTCATGAATTCAGGGAAGCACAAGGCTCTAAATATGCCAACATGATATCAACACAATTGAACTTTTGGAAACCTATGTATGATTGAAAACTCCATTAACGATATAAGGAGTCAAGTTCAAGGTAAGTTCACTTAGCACCTTGGTTAATTTAGGTTTTCTTTCAATAAGTGAGGGTTCAAGTCATGCAGACACTCTCACTGATGCATAAGTTTCTATGCAAGCCAAATATATTTTAAATCTAGTGGGGGGATTGTTAGAAAAGTTTTAAAATTGATGATTTTGTTCCCAGCAAAAGTGCTTTAAAAGGTTTAATCTCATATCTAAGAGAAATAAGATTTTCTAGTGGTTTAAATAGAGGGTTTGTTCTTTATTCTCTACATTGGTAAGCCTTGTATCTTTGGGTGGCTTGTGGACGTTGCTGCGCATCGTGCATGAACAAACACGCATGCTTGTGCGCAATGGCGCTTGAGGCACATTGTGGCATTTTGATGGCGCACTTTGCACGCTCGCAGTGGTGCGAGGTGCATATTAGGTGCAACCGTTTTGATTTTTTTAGTTTTGGATTGTCTCACCGTTTGAAAGGCTTTTAGTTGCATGTATATTGAGATTATGGTGCATTGTGACTGTTGGACAGTTTTGAAGGCATTTGATCGACAGTCATAGGTGGGTGACCGTTCAGGTACCTTTTTGTCCTATTTTCAAACTGTCAGGTTTATGACCATTAATCTCATTTATCGCAAAATGTTTTGGCCCTTTTCAAAAAGTCTATAAATCTCTTCTTTTTTCGTCTTTTGGATATGAATTTTCCGACTCTTCAGTTTTTTCCTTTCTTTCTTCCTGATTTGGCTTGCAGAGTTCAAGTGTGGGCGAAGTCATCTGTTCTTGCGAAGCAGTGACTCTCTGAGGTTCAAGCCTAGTTGTATCCTAGAAACTCAGTCGCAACAAACACTTTTTTGCATCTTCAGAATTCCTGGAGTGGGGCGATTGAAGTTCTAAACATAGCAATCTTAAGAACGTGCCTCTAAGCTTGAGATCTCCATTTCCTTAATTTTGTTTTTGTCACAAGGTTGTAATTGTTGGGATAAACCACCACGTTGGTGGTGGTTACCCACGATGTGGGTAACGCTCCCCATCAAGTGCTCCTTCCGTTAAACCCATTACCGAATAAAAGGGGAATGATTACTTAACCATTCTCATTCGGTGATTATAAAAGGGAGGTTTCATGAGCAACCTCATACGGGAAAAAAGTGTGATACAGAAACGGAAAATCGTGAGAGAGGGTTTTAGATTTTTTCCTCTCCATAAGGTCGATTTCCATCAAGAGGGAAAAGGGTCGACTCACCGATGGCATTCGGAGGCATGCGCTTGTGGTGGCTGCAGACCAGTTGAGTTGAAGGAAACCATCTCTTTGGCAACATCCTCCACCCTCCGGCAATGGCCGCCTCAGGTACGCATTCTGTGTGTTTGATTTTGCAGGGGCTCCGACCGGCTGGTGGTTGAGGCATTGGCGACTCCGAACCGGTGGTGAAACACCCCCAACAATGGGTTATGGGCCCACACCATGCCTTCGCTGCGTTGGTTTTTTCGACTATTGTCGCCATTGGGCGACAGTGTTTTCCAGCGACTATCGCCATGAGGCGACAGAGCTTCTTTCAGCTGAGTGGTGTCGTCGTGGGGTGACATGATGGCTGTCGACAACAGGTCATCGTGGGGCGACATTGTGTTGACGGCAGCCGGCGACTGTAGCCGTTGGGCGACAGACAGCAAAAAAAAAATTAAGGGGTTTTCGGGTTTTTCTTTTACCTGAAGCCATTAGGCTGCTGTATCGCCGGGAAACTGGAGTCTTCGACGGACGATTCACCGGCGACGTGCGACATCTGAGACACTCCGACATCCTATTTCAGGGCAGCAGGCTATGTCGGGCGGCAATTTTTTGCCGGTGGTGCGTCGCCGGCGGGGCTTCGGTGTACGTTGTCGTCGGGGCGCCTGCGTGAGTCGCCGTCAGGCGGCGTGAGTCATCGGCATGCGACGTTGGTCGCCGGCATGCAAAGTTGGTCGCCGGCGAGCGACATTGGTCGCCGGTTGCAAGATGGGGAAAACCCCTCTTTTGAGAAAAATCGTGGTTTTCTGCCCCTTTCCAGTTTTTTAACTGGTGGAACCGAATCGGGTCCGGTATTCGGTTCAGACCAGACCAGTTAATATCGGGTCCAACTGGATCAAGTCTAATCAGGTCTGACCCGGATCCATTATACCCGGGTCAGACCCGGATCCGGTTATTACCGTGTCTGGCCCGGATCCAATAAACCCCGGACAGACCCGAATTCGGTTATTATCAGGTCTGACCCGGATCCGGTTAGTACCTGGTCTGGACCGAATCCAGATCAAACCGGGTCTGACCCGGATCCAATAATACTGGGTTTGACCCAGATCTGATTACAAACCGGGTCTGACCCGGATCCAGTTAATACCGGGTCAGACCTGGATCCAGATAATACCAGGTCCGACCTGGATTCGGTTGCAACCGGGTCCGACCTGGATCCAGTTAAACCCCGGGTTTGACCCGAGTCCAATTTATATCGGGTCTGACCTGGATCCGGTTACAGTCAGGTTTGACCCAGATCCAATAGGGTCTAGGCACTATTTGGCCTAAACCAGATCAAGGACTTATTCGTCCCCCTTTTGGGACCGGTTCTGAGCCATTTTTGACTAGTTCCTTCCAGTTTCTCACTGGTTCCGATATGCTAAGACTCTGTTTTCTTAAATATTAGATAATACAGGGATTTTGACATACGGTTATAGGGTTTTTGTGAATTTTTGTTCATACTTGACCCGGTTCATAAGGTTTAGAACTGGTTCGGACCCTTGGATGACCGGTTCGGGGTTGTTTCAGACCAGTTCAGAGTGCTTTCAAATCGGTTCCTGCTTGAGGACCCAAGGTTTTACCCATTTAAGTTTGGCTTGGGTTATTGCTCATGCATTTATTTGTAATTATGCATGTATAAATGTGTATAATATTGGCATCAAGCATAGTTAGATAACTTAGTGTATTCATGTCACCAAAGTGACTGAATATACGTATGCTGTCAAAATATTGTATTATCATATGGTTTTAGTCAATATTATTGTTGTACTTATATTCATGAAACGATAAATGACCCAAAGGTAGTTTTAGCGTGTTTGAAATTTAAGTAGGGTAGAATAAGGTAAATGTGTCGAGATACATCACATGTGTGTTCAAAGGTACCTTGTGTTGATGGTCTAACTTTACAAGAACCTTAGTTTTACCGAATATGGTTGGTAGGCAAAGTGGTTTCGCGTGTCGGAGCTCTTACTAAAGTAGGACTCCGATGACCCCCCTCACTCGCCTGGAAATAAACTTATCAAGGGCCTTTATTCTTTTATTTTTTTCATTAAATTTTTAGTCTCGTACGAATGTTTCTTGATACGTGTCTTTTGTCATGCAGTTTCTAGTTCTGTGATTTTAGATGACTCTAGCTCTATACATTTTCTAGATGGATCTAACTTTAGTGATTGGAAAGAAATTGTTCTTTTTACATTAAGATATATGGATTTAGATATGGCCCTAAGGATAGATGAACCTGCTGCCCTCACTGATCAAAGCACTGCTGATCAAAAGATTGCTTTTGAGAAGTGAGAGTGCTCGAATAGGCTTAGCTTGTTGCTTTTGTAATCTAAAGTAGCTAAGAACATTCATAGTGTTATCCCACAATGTAGAACAATGAGAGAATTTCTGAATGCCATTGAGGCACAGTTTGTGAGTTCAAACAAGGCCAGAGCCAGTACCCTGATGTCAAAACTCATATCTATGAAATATACTGGAGGGAAAAACATTCGCCAACACATTTTGGAGATGAGGAACATAGCGTCTCAGCTAAATGACATGAAGCTCACCATCTCTGATTCTTTCCTAGTGTATTTAGTTCTTTAGTTCTAACGTCCTTACCTTTGGAATATGGACCTTTCAAAATCTCTTACAACACACATAATGATGAATGGGAGTTCAATAAACTTATGTCCAAGTGTATTGAAGAAGAAGAGAGGTTGAAAGGAGAAAATGTGCAGAGTACACATATGGTTTCTCATACATCCAAGGTAGGATCAAAGAAGAATGCATTTAAGAGAAATGCTAGGAAGAAGCCAACTAGGGATAAGTCATCCCAAGACAAGCAATCTGACTTTACTCCCATAAGGTGCTTCTTTTGTAAGAAGAAGGGACACATGAAGGCAGATTGCATAAAGTACAAGAAGTGGTTGAAAAAGAGAGGTAATTTGTCATTTGTTTATATGAATGTAATTTATTACATATTCTTGAAAATAGCTGATGAATTAAATCTTACATGCTTTGGCATCGAAGGTTAGGTCATATCTCTGAAAAGAGAATAAAGAGACTTGTAAATAAAGGGATCTTAAAATCTCTAGATTTTACCGACAATGACCCATGTGTTGATTGCATAAAGGCTAAGCATACAAACACATATAAAGAGGGTGTCAAACGCAGCAGTGAGATATTGGAGATAGTTCATACGGATGTATGTGGACCGTTTTCCCCCTGTTGCACAGGTGAAAAATATTTTGTCACCTTTATTGATGATTATTCTCGGTATATGTATCTCTACTTGATCTTTGAAAAATATGATATTTTTCATATGTTTAAGGAATTTAAGAAATAAGTAGAGAAACAAACCGATAAGGTTATTAAGATAGTTAGGTCTGATAGAGGTGGTGAATATTATGGTAAATTTACTAAGATGGGGCAAAGGGAAGGACCATTAGCGCAATTTCTCAAAGAGGAAGGCATTGTGTCTCAATATACCATGCCTGGTAGTGCCTATCAGAATGGTGTAGCTGAAAGGAGAAATCATACGCTTAAGAAAATGGTCAGAGCTATGTTGAATTATTCAACACTTCTCATAAAGTTGTGGGGTGAAGCCTTAAGAACTGCTGTGCATATTTTGAATAAGGTTCTTACGAAATCTGTGCCTAAAACTCTTTATGAGTTGTGGACAGGTAGGAAACCATCACTGTCTTATATGCACATATGGGGATGTCCTGCAGAGGCTAAGTTGTATAACCCCCACATTAAAGTCTTTGATCCAAGAACAACCAATGGATATTTCATTGGTTATCTAGAAAGATCAAAGGGGTACAGGTTTTATTGCTCATCTCACTCACCACAGATTGTTGAAACGGATAAGGCAAGATTCCTAAAAGATGGTTCAATAGGATTAAGTGCACTTCAAAGCCTTGGTTTTGAGAAAGTACAGGATCCAGTTTTGTCACCTGTTAAGGAAAACATCGAAAGATACCACATTGTTATTCCTAATGATGGTGTGGTTGATCATTTGATTGTTAATGCACAAATCCAAAGTGAACCTATTATGGATAATGCGGAAGAGCACGAACATGATGATCAGGTTCAATCTGAGCCTGAAGAACGACCTGTTTGGAGATCCACATGGATTAGGAGATCTGCCATACATCATGATTATGTGGTGTACCTTCAGGAGCCTGGTGATTTCATAGATTGGATGATGACCCATTGACTTTTATGGAAGTTGTTGAAAGGAAATAATCTTGACACTTGATAGAAGCCATGAAAGAAGAGTTAGACTCTATGGCTAAAAATCAAGTGTGGGATCTTGTCACGTTACCTAAATGAGTAAAACCTGTAGGGTGTAAATGGGTCTTTAAGATCAAGAAGGACTCCAAAGGTAACATAGAGACACATAAAACTAGATTGGTTGCTAAAGGATTCACTTAGATGGAGAGCATTGACTATAATGAGACATTTTCTCCTGTCTCAACTAAGGAGTCAATGAGGATAATTTTGGCCCTCGTAGCTCATTATGACTTAGAGCTACATCAGATGGATGTGAAAACAATGTTCCTCAACGGGGATCTAAATGAAGAGGTATACATGTAACAACCTCTTGGTTTTTCTGAAAATGATCGTTTGGTTTGCAAGCTTAACAAATCAATATATAGATTTAAACAGGCCGCCCAACAGTGGTATATTAAAATTTCCCAAGTCATTGTGACTTTGGGGTTTACAGAAAACATTATTGATCAATGTATGTACCTTAAAGAAAGTGGAAGTAAGTTCATTATATTGATGTTGTATGTGGATGACATTTTACTTGCAACTAACGATATAAAGTTGATTTCAGAGACAAAACAGTTTATTGCATCACATTTTGATATGAAAGATATGGGTGAGGCTGCTTATGTTCTTGGCATTGAGATTCGTCGAGACAGAGCAAAAGGTGTTCTAGGCCTCTCCTAGTGATCCTATATAGATAAGGTGTTAAAGCGATATGGGATGTAGAATTGTTCTCCTAGTTCTACACCCATATCAAAAGGTGACAAGCTGAGCCTAAAGGATTATCCACATAACGATATTGACAAAGCACAGATGAGTGTTTATCCATATACATCAGTTGTTGGCAGCTTGCAGTATGCACAGACATGTTCTCGACCAGATATTTCTTTTGTAGTAGGGGTGCTTCGAAGATTTCAGTCTAACCCAGGTTTACCCCATTGGAAGGCTGCCAAGAAAGTCTTGCGGTACTTGCAAGAGACAAAAGACTATATGTTAACGTATCATAAAGTTGATCACCTCGAGGTCATTGGTTACTCAGATGCGGATTTAGGAGGATGCCTTGATAGTAGAAAGTCTACTACTGGGTATATCTTCTTACTTGCTGGGGCACAATCTCTTGGAGGAGTGGAAAGCAGACGACCATTGTTGCCCACACCATGGAGGCAGAATTCAAAGCATTGTACGAGACTACTTCACAGGCTATATGGTTAAAGAACTTCATATCACAGTTAAAGGTGGTTGATTCCATTGGGAAGCCACTAAAGGTCTACTGTAATAATGGAGTTGCAGTGTCTTTTTTGAACAACAACAAAAGTACTACGTCATGTAAGCATATGAAATTGAAGTATTTTGTTGTTAAAGAAAGGACGGAGAATCATTTAGTGCATATTGTTAATATTGGTACCAAAGAGATGATCGTTGATCCTCTTACTAAAGAGCTAGCACCAGGATTATATTCCGAACATGTAATGAGGATGAGATTGTTAAACTCTTTTTGACATATGCATATAAATAAAGTGATCACTTTCAGTCTTTTGATTCTCATTATGTTTGTTGTTAATCTCATAAGGATTAGAGATTCAACTAAGGACCTATAGAATAGAATAAAAAGGTCATTTTATTCATCAAGTTATTCCCATAAGGTTTTCTAGTTAAAGGGTTTATCGTTGGAACAAGTGAGAGAATGTTGGGATAAACCACCACGTTGGTGGTGGTTACCCACGATGTGGGTAACACTCCCCATAAAGTGCTCATTCTGTTAAACTCATTACCGAATAAAAGGGGAACGATTGCTTAACCGTTCTCATTCAGTGATTATAAAAGGGAGGTTTCATGAGCAACCTCGTACGGGAAAAAAGTGTGATACAGAAAATCGTGAGAGAGGGTTTTAGAATTTTTCCTCTCCATAAGGTCGATTTCCATCAAGAGGGAAAAGGGTCGACTCACCGGTGGCATTCGGAAGCCTGCGTTTATGGTGGTTGCAGACCGGCTGAGTTGAAGGAAACTCCTCTCCGGCAACATCCTCCGCCCTCCGGCAATGGCCGCCTCAGGTATGCATTTTGTGTGTTTGATTTTGCAGGACTCCGATCGGCTGGTGGCTGAGGCGCCAGCGACTCCGGACTGGTGGTGAAACACCCCCAACAGTAATAACATATCCTTCTTTAGGGATGGCAATACATCGAGGGGAAACATGGTCCTACTACCCTGTCTCGTCTAGTTTGACTAGTTTGAACCATGAAACGATGATGAAGGGGGATATGAAGATTAAAATCAAAACCCGTGCAGGGTCAAGATTTTGAGAGGGAGCGAGAGTTGAGTCTTTGTCCCCCCCCTACTGCAATCCCTAAGTGAAGCCTTTGGTAGTCTTTTAACTTGCAAGTATACTTTTTGTAAAAACAAGAAAGTAGGGGCAGGGTGACGGTTGAAACTATAAAAAGTAGCACCTTCTTTGTTGGGATGTTTTTGATTGGGTGCTTTTCTGATATTTTTGAATTAAAAATTTGAGCAGGACAACTTAGATACGCAAAGGGGGATTGAGGAGATTCCCCGAACTAAAGATACTTTTGAAACCGCCTTCACGAAACCCTCTTTTCAACAAAACCGCTTCCACCATTCAAAATATCTCGTCTCCAAAACCTCCGGGAATGTTCTGGAGTCTCGATCGCCTCAGATATTTTCCCCTTACTCGCCATTTTTTAATTTTTACGTTCAATAAATAAAAGACCCTCGGGCGGATCCGGCCGTCTGTCTCCTCTCAGACGGACGAAGAGAAAGCACCCTGCTTTTCTCCGGCGTAAAATCGTTGACCTTACACTTTCCGGCATGAAATTCCGGCAGTGAAGGGACTAGTTCTCTTCGGAAAGGATGAATATCGAAGGGAGGCCTTCTTACTACAGAGTGCTCGGCGTCGATCGCGGCGCTTCGATCTCGGAGATTCGTTGCGCGTACAGAAAACTCGCTCTGGTTAGGACTTTTCTTCCTCCGATATCTGAAAATTTTGTACTTTTTCTTTCTTCGATCGTTTTTTTTGCTCATCTTTTCGTGTTCATTTTGCCTGCGGATGATGAAGAAATGGCATCCAGATCGGTGGACGAGAGATCCGACGGTGGCGGGAGAGGCGAAGCGGAGGTTTCAGCAGATCCAGGAGGCGTACGCAGGTAAGCGCGCGCGCGCTCGAGATCGAGAGAGAGAGAGAGAGAGAGAGAGAGAGAGAGAGAGAGAAACTAATTCTCACGGATTTCTCCTTTTCGCGGATTGACGGAACCCTAACGGCGGCAGTTGATTTGTTGACGGTGCAGTTCTATCGGACGAAGGGAAGAGGACGGTGTACGACGCGGGGCTGTTCGATCCCCTAGAAGAAGAGGATGAGGTGAGACGGAGATCCCGATTCTCTTTCTCTCTTTCAGTTTTCTTTCTTCACGAAGAATTTGTGGACTTCCTCTTCTCTGGATCTTACAAGATCGTGAAATCTGTACCCTCCGATTCCGATTTTCTGTTTTTCCCTTCGCAAAGAATTTCTGGGCTTTTCTTTTTCCTGGATCTTACAAGATCGTGAAATTTTTTACGCATTTGGGCCAGGGATTCTGCGATTTTGTGAAGGAGATGATGTCCATGATGAACGAGACCAGATGCGAGGTAAGCGACTCCGATTTAATCCCCAAATTGCCCATGCTTACCACCGAAACATCCGAAATTGTACCCTGCCTAACGTCAAACGGTATTTTGGTAAATTCTTGTACTTTGAGCAGGATAGCTTCGAAGACCTGCAGAGGATGTTCGTGGAGATGGCGGGTGGCGAAGGCGTCAAGGCGGGCGACGGGCGCGAGGCGTCGAAGAGCGGGCCGAGCAGGCGGCGTCGACGGGAAGGGTGTCAATTTAATGAATTTAGGCCGTAGAGAGTCGGCGACGGCGTCAAAAAAATCCGGCATCGGCAGTGGATGATAAATTCGTAATCAAATTGTTGTTGACAGAATTTATGGGTACCCTCGAATCGGGCCAACGCTTTTCTTGTTTTACCTTATTTTGTTCATCTTCGCCCTCAAGGTGCGATATCGGGGCACGCTCAATATAATGAATTTACCAAATTGACCCTGCATCGAAAGTCTTGTTTGGTTGTATGCATCGTTGTGTTTGAACTTTGAGAAAGTTTGTGAAATCGAAAGCGGATCGTAGGTTGTTGGGAATTCTGTGGCAGCGTGATGCATCACACGGACACAGGGCGTAGGTTGGATACGTATCCAACTGAAACACCCCCTTGGGCTCTATGGTGGTGACACGTATTGCATAGGTCATTATAGACCAAAATGTCCAAAGCTTTAACCCTCTATGGGTAGGGAAGGCAGTGGGGCGGGGCGGGGGACAAGGTCTCCACCCCCGCCCCCGCCTCAAGATTTTATCCTCCACCCCCGCCTCCATACCCGCCTTCATCCCCGTTTCATGTCCTCCATCCCCGGTTCAAACGGGGATGAGGCGGGGCGGGGATATTGCGGGGAAAAGTGGTTGGGGCGGGGATGAGGCAGGGATGGGGAAAAGTGCACGTCCATCCCCTCCTCCACCCTCGGACGGGGATGGATTTTAACCTTCGTCCCCGCCTCCATCCCCGTTTCATACCCTTCATCCCCGGTCCAAATGGGGCGAGGCAGGGCCCCGCTTTCCCCCATTCCACTGCCATCCCTATCTATGGATGTCATTGATCGTCTTTAACCCTTTGAACTACTGAATGGAGGGGAGATCAAGCCCATGGACTTTAGACAGAAAACTGTTCAAGGCCGTTCATCGTGAAAATGAACGACTCCTAAATGGTCTCATACCCTCTATCGTTTGTATTAGAGATCCATGGTATAAATGAATGTGTTTATGTACAGTGTGTTAGCTAGGAATTCTATCTTTTGGCTCAACCTTGCAGAAATTGAACTCAAATGACCGTAAGTATAGCATCAGAGCCAGAAGGATAAAAATAAAACAATATGGATGGGATCACTAGAATCAAATTGGGCATGAGCGCTGAAAGGAGAGGTTGAACCTTCAACCTCGTGAATAACACACTCTTTTTGAGTTGTTTCAACCTTCTCCAAGCTTTGAGGTTTTTAACAGTTCTCTCTTATGCTCTCTATTCATTGTCATAACCATGAGCTATTATACAGGCAACCAAGGAGGTTAGATTAATTCTACCATTAAACTTGGAGATAATGTCTCATTAGTTTTGTAACCCTCTTTCATAAACATCATGTAAGTTATTCATTCAACCATTAAGTCAGAATTAACTAAAATTCATAATGTACCCTCATGGTTTTTGGGGTTCTTCTTGTGAGACCCTGTAGTCATATCCGGATCTAATATCAAAATCCAACATCTCACTTGGCTATATGAGGCAAATATTAGGAGGATTTCTTACATATGAAGTGAATTATTCACTCATGTTCATTTATACTTGAGTCATATGTCTCACATGTCCTACAAAATCAACTTTTGAAATTACATTCATCAATTGATCAACTACCATGCCCGATGAAGATAAATACTCAATTAAGAGTTTATTTTTCTTTAACATACATAGTTAAAACATAAACCAAAGACTTTGTACATTTATAGTTATGTCATGGTTTAATCATGAGAATTTTTATATATTATGAATTATTTATCACATAATAATGTGGACTATTTTATAATATCAAAAACCATCATTTCATGCAAAAAACAAAAATGGTCATAATATCTTGAAAATATATTCATCAAAATTTATGAATTTAACAAGTTATCATGCATATATGATATGACCATGAGACTTATTCACACATTATATGCTTTATCCATGGCATCTTAAGGTATTTTTGCATAAACTCTTATGATTTATATCACAAAAATATCTTACACAGCTATATGAAATATTCATCATGTCAAAATCTCAATCATGACCCTTAATGTACAATTTCATGTGCATACTTTCATTCACATCTATTGAAATAACAATTATGCATTTCATAGCTCTAGAGTAAATAAACACATATTATTATAGTGAATTATTTTGCACATGTATCAATTAGGTTGCCTTACTTATAACTCATATAGGTTTCACAGTCTTAGTTAGCCATGAAGTTCTTATAGCTCTTCCATGATCATACCCTAGGACAACATCAAGTCAACATGCACACTAGTTAAGTACTATAAATTTTATCAACTCATGGATCCATGATAAAAAAAAATAATTTGACTAACATAGTAAATACTTTTAAATTTTCAAATTTTTACCATAGATACTCTTAATATCCATATGCATCATCGTCACATGTAACATACTTTAATTTTATTAGGTCGACTACTACCTTATTATTTTGGATTGACATATTTAGATCTAAATATTCATATAATATGAATATCATCATATTGCATACCATGCATAAACTTTCTAATGCATGAAAATATCTCTTCATACATTCATGCAAGCATACCATAGAGAGCATTATTTATGATGATTATTTATCATCATATACAAATAAATATCCATACACATGTGTAAGATTATAATTCAGCTCTGACTTTTTTAATACATTTTATTTAAGCAATGTTTGCTCACTAGAAGCAATATCCATTAGAACTAAAGCTTAACTCCCTATATTCATATATAATTTCGGATATATTAGACCTATATCCAATGAGAGTTATTTTTTTCTTTCTCATTGTCATTTGAAAAAGCTCATTCATAAGCCATAAGACTACAAGCCTATGTACATATGTATTTAAATCCATCATTGGATCCAATAAAAAACTATATCTCTGAATCTATTGTAGTTATGTGAGTCCAAATTCAAATTTGACTTGAGATGTTATCCATTAAATTTGACACGATCTATACTAAAATTCAAATGGATTCACACTACATCCAGCATAATACTTATTTAGATCTATCTGGGTCAAACCAAGACTTATGACCTAATACTATCCAGATCCAATATAAACTCTAGATCAAACCTGGATCCATATCTAGTAGTGTATTTTTATATCCATCTCTGAATCAAATCTAGATCCATATTCTATATTAAGGTCTTATACATTGTTCTGTAACAGGACACAATGAATGAACTATCCAAATTATAGATGTATCAAACCATAATTGGGTTCATATAATATTATGAGTTTTGAGTCAAAAACAATTTTAAACTAGATCTCAATATTTGATCCATGTTGAGATATTTGCTCAACATCCAAATAACTTTAAAAAAACTCAAAAACTGACTCATTCTAAGTATAATAATTGTTCAAGCATGTTCAATAATATTTTCTTGATCTAAAAACATTTCACTAGATGCAAATTCATTCAACTGGATTTATCCAGATTTTTATAGGTTCAACCAGATATAAAATATTTTACTGGATCAAACCAAGTCTATGTCACCTTACTAGATCGAAATATTTGATCCAATATTAACCAAATATAGTATTGATTTAAACATCGAATCTAATGGATCCTAGTTTAATTAAATTTGATCTATTATAAAACTTGGATTAATACTAAATCATACCAGACCCAAATTCATATATAATAAGATCCAAATATGATGTTCTAGGATCTCATGGTATTGTTAAAATAACATAATTTGAATATTCAAAACAATTTCAATTTCAAGCATAAAGTTTATAACATGGGTTTATTACTTATTTTGGTTTATGTAATATTATAAGTTAAAGCTAATTATTTATCAAGTTCATTCTTATGTAAAATCATGTGTCACTAGGATTTGAATATAGTCAAAATCCATGCTCTTAGGATCCAAGATTTAATGAATTCATATAACATATAATTAAATCCAAATATATCAAACATTTTGTTATCCAGATTCAGAATTAAAACTAAACCAATACTAGGTTCATACCATAAAAGCATCCAATGAGGACATACATTTAGATTCTATCATCACCCAAACTAAATAATTGTGGATCTACATAATGCTAATTTGGATCCAAACATATCCAAAACAAGTGATGAGCTAATTAAACCATAACTGGATCCTAAGAATACATTGAGTTTTGTGTCAAAAATAATTTTAAAAGTTGAATCTCAATATCCATATCCGATATTAGGTTACTAGACCCAACCCACAAAACACCCACACACTCGGTAAGTTCAACCTATCAACATAAGTCTAATTTGTCGAATAAATAAAGGTTGATGACTTACCTTGATATCATGCAAGTAGTAGTCTATCATACTTGTCTATGGATCTCGCATTGATCATTGGACCAATTTCAATTATGGTCTCACTGGTTCAACTGGTTTCAGACAAGTTCACTTGGTCTAGTCTAGTTGACTAAATCTTATCCAATCCATTTGAATTTCTGTGATTGGTGAGCTTGAATGCTAGTACTTGGATCCAAACTAATTTGACTAAATCCAACCATATTTAAATAGACTTATTCAAACATTTAGGCCCAAATCGAGTCGACCCAAACTACATAGAGTCGACCCAAAAGCTTGACCCACTCTAGATATATATGATTCATATCAATGGATCTTATCCATTCTTATCAAAATTGAACCCACTTACTCCATTTATAGATCCATACTACAAATCTGTTATGGCTTAAGTAAACAAATCTATTCCAAAGCCATATTGGTCCATAGATATGCTATTTACTAGATCCAAATATGATTATGAATCATCAAATTACTGGATCTACTCAGATCCAAACAGATCCAATCCAGTTTGCCTCACTAGGTTTCAACCAGATCTAAAAAAGTCCAATCTTTAATAACTTATGTTCTAATATTGTTCAACCGGATCCAATTAGATCCAATCAATGGATTGAATCCAAACTAATTAAAATGGTTCTATTTGAATCCATTCAAGATCAACCAGATTCAATATCTATTATTGGATCCAACCAAGTCTATGAGAACTGCCCCATCCAATAAGATTGAATTAAGTGAAATTGAATCCACCAGGATCTAGTCAATCTCGTTTTTTTTAGATCAAAAGCGATAAATGAGAAGAATAGGGGCATTAAAGTAAATCAATACCTAAAAAGGGAAAGTTTTTTTTAGGTTTCACCCTTACTCGTAAAAGGAGAGCCTGATTAGGACATGAGATGAAGGAAGGGGGAGCAGGAGCCGCCACCTCACACCGAAGCAGCGGCCGACCATCCAGCGAGAACTCCCTGCTGGTCCTCCCTGTGCCGATGCACCTGAGAAAAACGAGCAGCCCCGTCGGCCACCTGTTGTGGCTCCCTTTGCCTGCAGCCGCCTGCAACAACGGAGGTCCTCTGGCTACAGCTGCTAGACTCCTCCCTCTGCTTGCCACAGATCGACGACCTCCTTCCGACAGCAGCCTTCGCCTGAGTTCGCCATCTGCGCTTTCGCCTGAACCTACGTTGAACTCATTTGCTGCGGGTAGTCATCGATCTGATCCGTCGGGCCATCGTTTCAACCGGATTGTGGGGGGAAAAGGGCAGTAGATCGCGTTTCACCGGCGAACGACGAGCTCCTATCGCCTTTGTACTGACACCACATGCGAAAAGGGAGAGCTAGAAGAGGAAGACCGGCAACAGTCTGCGATGACCTACGGTCATCCATCGCCTTCCTCTACGAAAACGATAGGGGAAAGGAGGAGAAAGTCGTCCTGAGCACACCAGAGCATTCTGTTTGCCTCCTCTGTTGCGCCATCATCTGAGCACGCCTAACGAAGGTGATGGGGGTGGGAGTGGAAAGGGGATGGACTGGTGGACATGGAGATGTTGCGCAAGGAGTTGGAGTTGCCCATGTATGCCAATCATCCCTCTCTGGACTCCTTCCCTGCTTGCACCAATGTCACCAGAAATCCACACGGACACTCAAACCTTGGCTGGGCTCCTGCACGAACATGGTGCTTTTGCTTGCTTTGACTTTGTTGCTAACTAACCAATATTTGTAATCTCTCATTTATCTTTTTGCCATCAATCTAGAATTAACTTGATCTTGTTGGGCTCTGCAGGGTCGATTCGTGCCTACCCTGATCGGATCTATACCCTACTGTTTATGGTTGTCTCAATGGCTAATGGTTAGAGGTTAGCGTCTTGTATCTTTTTCTTTTCTTTTTTGGCCAAAATCCTTCATCAATTCCTATTTTGATAAAGTTTTGTTAATTATTTCACTTTCTTTATAATTAATTCATTAATTTACTTTATTTTTCAATAATTATGCCCGACTATGCTGAAGCACCGAAAATGACCGGATAACAAACAGTATTCCTCATTATTACATTAATAATGCTTATGGTAATTGGATATTGTTGCCATCCTCATTTTAAGTTATCACGTTTTTTGTTTTTGTGTATTCATGATTTTTTTTATTTCTTTTTTAGCATGTAAACACATGCAGTTTGAGAATGCATGAATCTAAAGTATTGAAGAACGACGATACATCCAGTTTGGAATGATGACTGATGACTGAATGCATCAAGTTTGGACGTAACATATATGCATATGGTTATAAGCATGCACATATACAAATTTGGCTAAGTAAATGTGCAATTTTGATTAAAATATGCAAAATATTATGTTTTGATACATTCTGCTAAATATTTGATCTGTTTTGACGTGTTTTGATGTATTCTATGTAGAAAAAAATATGGGAAGACCTAAAAATGCATTATGGAACCATGCTACACTATAATCAAATGATTGATTACTTTGCAACTATTGTAAAGTACACTTTAATGGAAGAATAACAAGATTTAAGTATCATCTTGCAGGCTTACCAAATAAAGATGTTGTTGCATGTGAGCATGTAACATCAGATGTGAAACATTTAGCATTGACTTCAATTCATGAATTAGAGTCTCAAAGAAAAAAATCAAAACTCACAAGTTATTTATCTTCTATTGGAAGCGGCTCAGATTCTACTTCTATAAGAATTTTTTCTACTTCTCCAAGTATAAGTATGGATCAACAAAATACTTTAAGTGCTTTCATAAAGAAGAAAGAAAAAGAACATGCAGCTATGTGTGTAGCAAAATGTATTATCATGAACAATTTACCTTTTAGGTTAGCTAGAGATGATGCATTTAAGGAGATGGTTAATGCCATTACAAATTGTGGACTTGGTTATACCTCTCTAAGTAGTGAAACAATTAGAACAAAATTGCTTCAAAACCTAAAAAGACAAGTTATAATATTTATTGATGAGGTCAAAAAGTCATGCTCAATATCAGGATGTACTTTAATGTCTGATACATGGACATATAAAAAAAAACATTCACACATAAATATTTTGGCTTCATGCCCTAAAGGGACAATATTTTTGAAATTTAAATGTGCTAAAGGGCAAAAAACTGGTGAATATATTGAGAAATATATATCAACTACTATTGAAGAATTTGGATTAGACAAAGTAGTTCAATTTATGACAGATAATGACTCGAATTACTTGAAAGCAAGGGCTGCAGTAGAGGTAGGATACCTTCATATTTTTACATCATCTTGTGTTGCACACTGTATTGATTTAATATTTGAAGACTGTGATAGATTGCTTAATTTCTCTCGTACATTATTAGATGCAAAAAAGATTACAAGCTTCATGTATATATCACAATCAATTTTGCAACTTATGAGAAATTATACAAATGATAGAGATATACAAAGGCCTGGAGTTACTCGTTTTGCTATTAATTTTTTATGTTTGTAATCTATATTGGAAATGGAAGATAAGTTGAGGTTTTTGGTTGCTTCTTTTGAATAGAGAAATTTAGAAAATGTTAAGGAAGAGAAGGAAACGTTGTGATTGAAATTATACAAGGAGAGGAGTTTTGGGAAAATGGAAGAGAAATAATAGCAACAATAGAACCACTTATAAAACTTTTGAGGGTGGCAGATGGAGATGGTTCTACCATAGGTTACTTGTATGAAGGTATAAATCATGTTAAAGAAGAAATAAAATAAGTATCTACGAATATGAGACATCATTGACAGTATTTGAGAGGTCAACTTGAGAAGTAACTTATATGTTGTTGCGGGGTATTTAAATCCACAACTTTTTTATAATGGTCTTGTGAAGATGAATAACGAAATTATGGAAGGATTGAAGAAATGATGAAAAATATGGTGGATAAGGAAGATAAAAAGGATGGGCTTGCTTTAAAATTGACTTATTATCATTCAAAAGATCCAAAGATCTTTAATGAGATTACAATATCTCTTCTCCGTACTGCATATCCACGTAAATTTCAATTTTTGATTTTTATTTTATATTTTTTGATTTTAAAATATATTATCAAATTTTTATTACTTGCTTTTGTTTTCATCAGGCATATGGTGGGAAATGAGTGAAGCAAATGTTCCTATTTTGTAGAATATAGCAATTAAAATACTAAGTCAACCATGCAGTGCATCTGCATGTGAAAGAAATTAGAGTGCATTCGAAGCAGCGCATACCAAAAAAAGAAATCATCTTGAGCCAACAACTCTTACCGATTTAGTTTATGTGCTCATGAACATGCACATGCAGAAGACTTCAATTAGAAAAGAAGCAAAATATTCTTGGCCGATTTTATATGACGACATTGATGCATTTGCATATGGCTCAATTGAAGAAATGAATGAAGAAGAAGAAATAGAAGATGAGGATGAAGATGATGAAAGCATTGACGACCAAGGGACTGATGAAGATACTTTTGATTCCACTTTTGATTTCTTAGTTAGCAGCAAGTGAATAAATTTTTTTGTATAAACTTGAATCATTATGATGTTTGTTTTTTCATGAACTTATGATCATTTTATTTTTGTTTTTGATACTTGATTATTAATACTTAATGTATGATGATTTAGTTGATGCTTGATTCTTATTTGAATGAAAGCGCATTTGATGTACATGCTTGATAGTTTTTAGATATGGTTACTTAGATTGAAAATAGATTTTATAATTTTTTTTTTTCATGTAAAATTTAGTTAGACATAGGATAGATCCTAGAATTAAGTGGTGGGCACTAAAAGGAGCTAAACAAGGAATGTTTGTAGAGCGGGTAGTTAAGGAAGTTGATTGGTGTCTCGAGGAGGATTCAGAATCTATGTGGAATAAGATAGCGGGTGGCATGAAAAAGGTGGCTAAGGAGGTATTGGGTGACTCTAAAGGCAGTGCACTAGGCACATCGTGGTGGAACGAGGATGTCAAATTAGCTATTAAGGTTAAACGAGTGTTATAGAAATCTAAGTAAAAGTCGTGATAATGAGAATTTGGAGAAGTATATGATAGCAAAGAAGGAAGCTAAAAAAGTAGTTCGGAACGCGAGGGATAAGGTATATGAGGAGGTTTATGACAAGTTGGATACCAAAGAGGGTGAGAAGGATATTTATAGGATTGCAAAAATGAGAGATAGGAAATCGAGGGATCTGGGTATGGTTAGATATATCAAAGATGAAACGCAAAGGGTTTTAGTCAAAGATGAGGAGATTAAGGAGAGATGAAAAGATTATTTTGATAAGCTATTTAATGAAAGTCATGCTCAGGATCTTGGAGACTTTTCCATTCCTTTTCATGAGATGAACCGTGACTTCATGCGCAAGATTCAAAAGAAAGAAATTGCAGAAGCTTTGAAGAAAATGAAATCAAGAAGGGCAGTTGGCCCAGATGGTATACCTATCGAGGCTTGAAAATGCTTGGGAGAGAAAGGTTTAGAATGGTTGACAAATCTTTTTAACAAGATTTGGCGGACAAATAAGATGCCTAATGAGTGGAGGAAGAGTACTTTGGTGCCTCTATATAAGAATAAGGGTGATATACAAGATTGCACAAACTATCGTGGTATAAAACTCATGAGTCATACTATGAAACTTTGGGAGAGGGTGATTGAGTCTAGGTTGAGGAAGGTTGTCATGATATCGGAGAATCAATTTGGTTTTATGCCTGGAAGATCTACTATGGAAGCTATACATCTTCTTAGACAACTTATTGAGAGAAATAGAGAGAGGAACAAAGATTTGCATATGTTTTTTATTGATTTGGAGAAGGTTTATGATAGAGTACCTACGGACGTTCTCTGGTGGACAATGATGAAGAAAGGTGTTTCTCTCAAGTACATTAGTATAATTAAAGATATGTATGAAGGAGTAGTAACCAATGCCCGCACTTGTGGAGGGGTGACAACCAATTTTCCTATAACGGTTGGGTTACATCAAGGATCTGCTTTAAGCCCTTTCCTATTTGCTATAGTGATGGATGAGCTTACGAGATCAATTCAAGAAAATGTGCTGTGGTGTATGTTGTTTGCTGATGATATTGTTTTGATTGATGAGTCTAGAGCTGGGGTTAATGCTAAGTTAGAATTATGGAGACAGACATTGGAAGCAAGAGGTTTTAAGTTGAGTAAGAGTAAGACAGAATACCTGGAATGTCGATTTAGTAAACAACGAAATAGAGATGGGAGTGTAGTGAAGCTTGGTGAGCAAGAAATACCGGTGGATGATTCTTTCAAATATTTGGGATCTATCATTCAAAAGTATGGAGAAATTGATGGAGATGTAAATCATAGGATAAAGGTTGGGTGGATGAAATGGAAGAGTGCAACTGGAGTGTTGTGCGATCGTAGAATGCCATTGCGGTTGAAGGGAAAGTTTTATAGGACGACTATTAGGCCCGCTTTACTATATGGTACGGAATGTTGGGCTGCCAAGAGACATCATATTCAAAAAATGAGTGTAGCTGAGATGCGTATGCTGAGATGGATGTGTGGAAATACAATAAAAGATAAGATTCGGAACGAGGAGATACGTAAGAAGGTAGGCGTTGCACCCATTGAAAATAAGATGAGAGAGAATCGTTTACGGTGGTTTGGACATATTCGACGAAGGCCTAATGATGCTCCAGTTAGAAGGATGGAGAAATGGGAAAATATATTAGTTAAAAGAGGTCGGGGTAGGCCTAGGAAGACATGGATGGAGGTGATAGGAAATGACATGAATGCTTTGAACCTCACCGAGGACATGGCATTGGATAGAAATGAATGGAGGAGAAGGATTCATGTGGAAGACCCAGAATGATTTTCTTTGTTGGTTCATATCGCCGACCCCAATTGTTTTGGGATGAAGGCGTAGTTGTTGTTTTTGTTGTTGTAAAATTTAGTTAGTTTATTTTAAATTTTTTTTTAGGTTTTTTAAGAATTTATTTGATTTTTTAATTTGTTCCCAAGATTTTGCAAAAAAAAAACTCGAGAAATATTCAAAAAGTTGAAAATCTCTCGAGAAATTGCTGTTTTAAACTTTTGTCACAATGGTGTCGACCACCTTCTTGTTTCAGCTCCTCGGTTGCATTTGACTAATTGGTGCATCTTTTCAGCCGCCACCGGTCTGCATGGTTTTCGTGGAAGGAGCTAAACGAAACACCTACATTTAGATTTAGTATTGGATCAATAACCTGATGCTTTGAAACCACTGTTGGAACTCAGAGGATTCAAAAAAACTATGAGATCACTAGAATAAAATAGGGCATGTGTGCCCGAAGAAGGGCTTCAACCTCCAACCTTGTTATGCTCTCTCTTTCAGATCTCTCTAACCTTTGGGAGTTTTGACAGTCATCTCTTAGAGCTCTTTATTCTTGAGCTATTATATAGGCAACCAAAGAAGCTGAATTAATTTCACCATTAAACTTAGAGATAATACCTGAAAATCTTTCTCCATAAGACACATAATAATGATTCAAGGTTATACAAAAAAAATTATTCACTTGTTACTAACTAAGAAATCAAAAGTGTCTTCATCAATTTCTTGGTCGTCAATGCTTTCATCCTCCTCTTCTTCATCTTCTATTTCCTCTTCTTCATTCCTTTCTTTAATTGAGCCATATGCAAATGCATCAATGTCGTCATATATAATGGGTCGGGAATCTTTTGCTTCTTTTCCAATTGAAGTCTTCTGCATGTGCATGTTCATGCACACATAAACTAAATTAGTAAGAGTTGTTGGCTCAAGATGATTTCTCTTTTTGGTATGTGCCGCTTCAAATGCAGTCCAATTTCTTTCACATGCAGATGCATTGCATGGTTGACTAAGTATTTTAATTGCTATATTCTGCAAAATAGAAACATTTGCTTCACTCATTTCCCACATGAAAACAAAAGCAAGTAATGAAAAATTGATAATATATTTTAAAATAAAAAAAATTATAAAATAAAAATCAAAATTGAAATTTACGTGGATATGCAGTACAGAGAAGAGATATTGTAATCTCATTAAAGATCTTTGGATCTTTTGAATGATAATAAGTCAATTTTGAAGCAAGCCCATCCTTTTTATCTTCTTTATCCACCATCTTTTTCATCATTTTCTTCAATCATTCCATGATTTTGCGGTTTATTTTCACAAGACCATTATAAAAAAGTTGTGGATTTAAATACCCTGCAACAACATATAAGTCACTTCTCAAGTTGACCTTGCATCTACTATCAATGATGTCTCATATTCGTAGATACTTATTTTATTTCTTCTTTAACATGATTTATACCTTCATACAAGTAACCTATGGTAGAACCATCTCCATCTGCCATCCTCAAAAGTTTTATAAGTGATTTTATTATTGCTATTATTTCTCTTTCATTTTCCCAAAACTCCTCTCAGTCACATCTTTGCCTTCTTTTCATTTCTTAACATTTTTTAAATTTCTTCATTCAGAAGAAGCAACCAAAACCTCAACTTATCTTTCGTTTTCAATATAGATTGCAAACGTAAAAAATTAATAGCAAAACGAGTAACTCCAGGCCTTTGTATATCTCTATCATTTGTATAATTTCTCATAAGTTACAAAATTGACTGCGATTTATACATGCAGCTTGTAATCCTTTTTACATCTAATAATGTATGAGAGAAATTAAGCAATCTATCACAATCTTCAAGCATTAAATCAATACAGTGTGCAACACAAGATGATGTAAAAATATGTGGGTATCTTACCTCCACTGCAACCCTTGCTTTCAAGTAATTTGAGCCATTATCTATCATAATTTGAACTACTTTGTCTGATCCAATTTCTTTAATAGTAGTTGATATCAAGGTTTTAAGACCCGTGACTCGGAACTCGACTCGTTGTTTATGGGCTCGTGACTCGGCGGGTCAACTCAGTGACTCGGACCGGGTTTTGTTAACTTTTGATTTTAAAAGAAAAACAATATATAATTTGTCTGAAACCATGTTTTTGAGTAAACAGTCTCCAAATGTCTGTAAGAATATAAAAACAACTGCAAAGAGCTATAGAGGTTTGCTTGAATAATTGAATTTGATATCTACAGTCAATTTGTCATGTGCCACAGAAATCTGGGAGTTTAAAGATTAAAAGTTTATTAGATGTAGAACAGTTGGTCACGACAAGCAAAAATTCATTAATTTTGCTAGTTTAAGTCCCGACTCCCAAACCATTTCATCAGCTTGCAGAAAGTACCAGACTCTTTTAGCCTTACTCAAGACCTGGTTCTCCATTTCAACAGTTTATCTGATTTTTCATATCAATCCCAATTTTGAGGTAAACAAGGTCTGAAACTGCAAAATAGACCATTTTTTATTTGACAAAAGCAAATGCATACAAAAATCTCCTGGTTTTGCCAATAGAGTAAGTTTTTCAATGTATGTTTTTACACAGTCAATTGTACATACAATCTATTAGAACACAATTTTTTTTTTCAAATAGTTTGTCAACATGTAAGCAAGTTTCTCAAGGGCTTCACAAATCAATGGCCTACAATATGCCAAAATTTCATGACTCAAAAAAACATATTTTTACATAAAAAAATATGATAAAGGTGTGATTCCTAGCAAATAAACCATGTTGAACACATATATGAGGTCAGATTGCTTAGATACAACTTGCACCTATGATTTTTCAACTAGATTGTACAGACAGTAAACAATAGACTGCATATATGTATATATATATCATTACCATTTGAAACTCAAAAAACAAATTTCAAACATCCCAGAACTCGCCCGAGTCAGGCCGAGTCAAGCCGAGTCAAGCCGAGTCAGGCCGAGTCAAGCCGAGTCAGGCCGAGTCAAGCCCGAGTTTTGGCAAACCGAGTTTGCCTTGCCGGGTTGACTCGCTGGAGGGCCGAGCCGAGCCGAGTCAGCCGAGTCAACGAGTTGACTCGGCGAGTTTTAAAACACTGGTTGATATATATTTCTCAATATATTCACCAGTTTTTTGCGCTTTAGCACATTTAAATTTCAAAAATATTGTGCCTTTAGGGCATGAAGCCAAAATATTTATGTATGAACGTTTTTCTTATCTGTCCATATATCAGACATTAAAGTGCATCCTCATATCGACCATGACTTTTTGACCTCATCAATAAATGTTATAACTTATCATTTTAGGTTTTGAAGTAATTTTTTTCTAATTGTTTCACTACTTGGAGAGGTATAACCAAGTCCACAATTTACAATGGCATTAATCATCTCCTTAAATGCGTCATCTCTAGCTAACTTAAAAGGTAAATTGTTCATGACAATACATTTTGCTACACACATATCTGCATGTTCTTTCTCTTTCTTCTTTATGAAAGCATTTAGAGTATTTCATTGATCCATACCTATACTTGAAAAAGTAGAAGAAATTCCTATAGAAGTAGAATCTGAGCCGCTTCCGGTAGAAGACAAATAACTTGTGAGTTTTGATTTTTTTCTTGATGGCTTGGACTCTAATTCATGAATTGAAGTCAATGTTATATGTTTCATATATGATGTTACGCGTTCACATGCAACAACATCCTTATTTGGTATGCCTGCAAGATGATACTTAAATCTTGTTATTCCACCGTGAAGGTCTACCTTACAATAGTTGCAAAGTAATTGACCATCTGATTGTGGTGTAGCATGGTTCCATAATGCATCTATAGGTCTCTTCATATTTTTTCCTACATAGAACACGTCAAAACAGATCAAATATTTAGCAAAATGTATCAAAACAGAACATTTTGCATATTTTTATCAAAACTGCACATTTACATAGCCAAATTTGTACTTATTGCAAAGATCCCTGGAATGTGTTTTTGGATGAAACAATTGGCACACCATAAAATATAACATTTTGCCAAAGTGATTATCAGCCCGAGAGAAATCATAAAAATTTTCCGTTTGAGTAATCCCACAAAATTTGTCATGTTGGTTTGGATGGATAAATTGCTGACAATGTCAATACTCTCAAAGCTTCTCCACAGTGACTACCTTTATTCTTGGGGTGGTGAAAATACTAGGAGAAAAGTTTCTCTAATCACTAATCAGCTCATCCTTACAAGAAAATATTACACTTTCAAGAGAGATGCTTATGGTATAGACAACAAATCATGCAATTTTATACTGTTTTCTTTTTGTGGCTTTCACTTGTAAATTCTGATCAAAACAGGCACAAGTTCTTCTTGAATGATAGTTGAGGATTTCTTCTTGTAGGGTACTGCCAGTAAAAGGATCAATAAAAGGATCAAGATTGATTTTATACATATAGAAAGAGAAGAAAACAATATCGATTTATCCGGCCAAGCATCTAGGACGATCAAAGATTTCCTTGATTTCTTCCTGTAGGGTAAAGCTCTGTTTTTTCTTCAATTTTTTTCCATAGGGCAGTGAGCTCAGCTACTAAACCTTATACTGTTGCACTTAATGTCTTGCTTTCACATGCTAAGGTCGTAATAACCTCCCAAAGTGAAAGTTTCTTGTTTGTCTCCAGAATATGTGTGGTTGCTTGTGTTCCATTAGGGAGCCCGGTCTTGACTCTTCTGTGTGGTATTCACTCTCGTTCGGCTCTTGGAATGAAAGATAGCAGTGGTTGGAACAGCTCGCAAAATCCAACCACTTCACCTACTTCATTGCCCCCAACCGTTTTCCGTACCTCTATGGAAACAGAATGGTTTCATGTTCTTTCATCGATTGGTTATTCCTCTCCGTTCGTATCTCCTTCTCCAATTTCGGTCTCGATTAGTTCCCAAGATTGAATGGCCAAAGAAAGTAATTGAAAAGCCTCGATTGTTTTCCAAGAATGTTTAGCCTGCGAGCGTGTGTGTTTGATTACACTACCCCACAGGTTCATTGCTTTGTGATTACAATGGGTATGCATTAGTCATGAAGAGTGGACAACAAAGTCAACTCCTTGCAGAGTTAGAGGGCCCTCAACCTTTTTGCAACCGACAGATAACAAAGCCTACCCCTTGCAGATGTATCTGATCCTAAAACATGCCGGTTGATAGATTAGGAGCATCATTTTGTATGACAGCAAAAAAAAAATTATGTTAACCAACTGTAAACTCTGTTCTGCAAATGGTTCTACCATGTCATTTTCAATAAGAAATCGCTGCCTTAGTTACATATAAAAAAATGCATACCTTGTTTTAGAAGTAGGAAGGAAAGAGAGTCCCACCCCAAAAGAAAGAACAAAACAAGACCCATGATCAGTTGTACCCCTGTATTGCTCCTGTAGAATGGATAACTGGATATTGTAACTGTATTATCAGTGATCAGACAAACAATGAGAGAGAGAGGAAGAAATGAACCGGCTTGCAGTCTCCCCTTGTATAGTATTTGTGTTTTTGTGTTTTTTGCAAACTTCGGGTTTTTAGATTTTTGAAATTGTGTAAAATAAAAAGGGTAACAAACATATTGCGATAATATTGTGAGATTTAGTAAATCTCGCGATATTATCGTGAGAAAATGGCACAAAAAAAATCTAGCGAGATCTTGTAAATCTTGCGAGATTTAGCCCTTTAAAACGTTCAAAGTAATTCTTGCATTTTTTTTGCGAGATTTTCGTAAATATCATGATATTTGTCACTATGGTACCAAGATCCAACCGTCAATACTTTTTTGAATTAGAAGAAAGAGCTTGGGCATGAGGTTCTGGGCATGTGTGTATTCCACTCTCTTGAGCTTGGTTGGGCCACGGTGTAAGGGTTGAGCGGACAAAAAGCGGTTGACATGGTGCCATGGTGTTTGGGAGAGCTGACCAGCAGCACCACGCCACGCCACAAGCCATTTTTGGCTTTGTGTATGCACGACGTGTTTTTGTCTTTGTGATATACAGTTAATGTGCCAACTGCTTAAACTTGATCATTGTTGGCAACGTGGAACAAGGGCTCTTCCCACGTGGTCATGCAGGTCACCTTAAAGCTTTTTAATGACAAGGAACCCTCGGTGAATAAAATGACATCTGGAGTTCGATACTTGAAGTGCAAAATAACTTTTAAATAGTAGATTGATCTGCTCCATGCTGGTGTGCTCTTAGTCTTAAGCTCAAAGTATCAAGATAAATAAGGTGTAGAGGCGGCATTTGCATTTTCTTTACTCATTAGATATGTGTGTCAGTAAACGTTTGGTACAAATGAAGGATGAAACTATTGAACACAAAATTACAGGTGCAAATTGTACTTAATGTAACCGCACAAAAGTGTGTGCAGCATGGTTCCTTTGCTAAGGATCGGTTCTTGGATTATTTTTTTGGCCTATATTTGGCACTAATGAAGTATGAGACCATTGAGCAAGAAATCATTGGTGTAAACCATTTCAACTCATTCTAACTGAGCAAGAAATCATAAGTAAATTTTTTTCTGACTCAATCAATATTGTTTATTGTCCAAAGATTGAATCTTGGCTTTTGTTCTTTCAATGTAATAACACCCTCTTTTGGGTCATGAAGATTTGGTACATTGTGGGTCATTAATTTTTAAAACCTTTGTTTCTTAAAAAAAAAAAGAAATTTAAAACCTTTTAAGAAACTTGCTTTATATCATAATCACTTGATTTTAAAAACTCATTTCCTACTAAATAAACAATGTAGATCACATTTGTATGGTTTAATTTACAAAAAAAATTAAAAAAACAAACATTTTTGAGATCCCGCGGAAGTCTGAACACCATACCTGGCATAGGACCAACAAGATATATATATATATATATATATATATATATATATATATATATATATATAGAGAGAGAGAGAGAGAGATTCCGTTGTACTTCATTTTTGGTCTTGATATGTCCTTAATGTTTCTTTTATTCTGAATCGTAAAATAATCACTTCGAAAAGGGAAAGAAAGAAAATTGAAAAATTTACGAATACTCGTCTAACCTTTAAGACATTGCTAATGTCACCCAGCGATCCGCTCTCACCGGGCTTCGGCATTGCAATCAAATTTCTGGAAGCTTGGAAGTGTGAAGCCACATGCTTCTTTTGTGAAACTTTGTGGGAAGTTTGGTTCCTCCACTATGAAATCAAATTTCAATGATGTTACAAATTCACTTTTCATGTAAAAATTTATTTTTAAATTATTTTTTATTGTATAAGGAACACACAATGGGTATTTTAGGCAAAACAACTTAAAGATGCATTTAATTAAAAAATAAACAAGTTTTTTTTTGAAAGGCAAGATGGGGTTAGGCAGACCCCTACCAATTAAACAACTATACCATTGGGTTTTGAACCTGCAACGTCCCAACAAAAGGTGACGTGCACTAGCTGATCGGAGCCCACGTTGATAAAAAATAGACAAGTTTATCCACAAGGATTCTACTGGCAAGGGGACTCATCAATATCACCAACCTGACAAGACATCATAGGTTCAAAACCCGTAAGGGTCATCCTTTGCAGCAAGGTTGAAGTTGGGTGCTTGGGTGTACTATCCGATTGTCAGGAGAACCTTTAAGATTTTACCAGCTGGAAACCTATCAAAGCACTATCAATGAATGGGGTCTTTGGCCTAACCAAAACATGCACGTCTGCACACACAAGTTTATTTCCTGTTTACTTCAGGAAAATCAGTTCCTGTTTACCACGGGGGACTCGGCTTGTTTGGTAGGAGCTGTCAGTGCACAACACCTTGTGTTGTAGAACTGGTGGGTCTGCCTAACCTCAGCTTGACTATAAAAAAATAAAGTTCTTAATCGCTTCCTCTTGTGCTTCATAAGCACTTCACGTTTCACGGTATTCTTTAAACACTCGCTTCATGCTTCATGCATCACTTCTGGCACCCGCCTTGGTGCTTTTTACTCAGGGCGTGGTTGTGTGTTCGGGGCCGAACACTCAGGGCTCCCCCTCTTTAATAGGAGGAGCATCCTCTTTTTATAGAGAGCAGCCACTACGTGACTCCCCCTAGTTAGTCAGAACACTCTTGTGAATATTCTGCGTATTCTACTCTCAACACTGAATCTGCTCTCAACTCTATTAACTATTTCCTATGAATTGCTACAATAATAAAAAAACAGAGCATTACACAAGACATTTAGATTTTAGTGGCAATTTTCGTTCAAGGAAAAGACATGCTAGAAACCTATAAACTTAGGACATATGCCATTACTAGTTCTCATGGTATGAAAAATCCGGAGCATGATGACAAATATCAGTGATATTTTTAATTTTTCATGATATATTTTTTTATATTTATATGTGGAAACCATCCCAGGATCAGAGACCTAGATGCGCTGACTCTTTCTGCCATACTTTCTATCACTGTCCTGACAGCATAAAACTTCATAGGCTTACAAGTAATATAAAACCTAAAAAATCATGATATTTTTATAATATTACCTTTTTTAGGATTATCCCGATATTGACACTTTATATGTGTATATAATTTACAATATTTTCTTAGATTTTTTTCTGGAAACCTTTTTTTTTTTAATGTGTCTAGCTTCAAGATAATGCTCCAAAGAGTAGCGCCCGTAGTGATCGTTCTTGGAGAATTTACAATTCTGAGAATGACGTAACCTTTTTTTTTTTTTTGCTAGGGGAGAGAAATATGTTGATATGTTGAGAAGGTCCAAGAAAAGCGGAAAAGATTGCATCACTGCTAGCTTCAGCAAGGTTCATTTCAAATTACAAACAAGGCACACCAAAATCATTGTCGTTTCAATGAATCAATATTTTGAAGATGGGCAGCTCAGATCACTACAAGGATGCAGGTCAATAGTAGCGATATATCTCACCGCTATTGCTCTATTTCTCGCCAATATAAGCCTATCGAGTAAAAAAAAAATGGCCTTTGTTGAGTAATAACAGTGATATTTACATCAATGAAAAATATCGTCAAAACTAAGAACATCAATAGCGGGTTTTAACAGCGATATAGGATATAAAGGCAATATATCTGGCTCACCTTTATAGACTACTTATAGACTATACAGTGAGGTGCTCTTGTCGTTGTTATAGGCTATAATGGTGAGACAGAGATCTCACCTATTACAGCAAGACAAAAACCTGCAACCAAAAAAGTAAAAATTATTTTTTATTTTTTATTTTAACAGCGATATAGGATATAAAGGCAATATATCTGGCTCACCTTTATAGACTACTTATAGACTATACAGTGAGGTGCTCTTGTCGTTGTTATAGGCTATAACAAGGAGAATTAATTCATCCCTATAGGCTATAATGGTGAGACAGAGATCTCACCTATTACAGCAAGACAAAAACCTGCAACCAAAAAAATAAAAATTAGTTTTTATTTTTTATTTTGGCATTCAAAAGATGACTTAATATATGTTTTTAAAAGATGTCCTGCAAAAAGCTCTTTGCAAACCATACTTATGATAGGCACCACCAAAGTCTTACAATAAATAAAAAAGAAAAGATTGCTAAACTAATTTGAAAGTAAACCATTTTTCTAACAAGCTGGGGCACCTTTTGGTGGTTGTCACTTCTACAAGGCATCATCATTGTATTAAATTTAAGAAATATCCAGTTATTAACTTACACTAAACTGTCTAAGTTAATTATTCCAAACCACAAAAAACATAATTAAAAATGTCAAAAATATATCTACCTCTGTCTGGAGTACAATATTAGTTTCACCTAGTCTTGCAATCATTTCCTTTGATAACATTTGCAAAAGTTCAAAAAATCCAGTAAAAAATATGAAGTGACGATATGAAGTGACGATGAGATTTTAATCCACACAACTACCAAACAACCTATATGATCTTAATGAAACAAACCCATGCACGGGCCGAGGAGCACAAAAGAGAATAAACCTTATAGTTACACCATGCCGCAATACTTAACGGAATAAACCTCAAAGAAAGAAGTGCAAGTTATCACAATCATGAATAATGATCAATGTAATCAACAAGTGTATTATTTAATAAGTATTCTTTAAGGCATTCACAGAGAACTATCATCATGCATATATTTTATATTTTATTCATACTATTTTATGCATGATTTATTGAAAATCGCATTAAAAACACAGTCTTATCTTTATTTTTGAGAAATCACATTGAAATTGAAAATATCGAAAAATCGCATAGTTCAAAACTTGCCCTGCATTTTTCAGTGTTTAGTTTAGTTTAGAAATTTCTAATTTGTAGTTTAATTAGAGTAGGAGTTAATTAACTAATTGTAATTAGTTTAGAATAGCCTCTTTTGAAAAAAACACGTTTTTGAGGAAGACTTTTTTTGAAATTTGTAAAAAAAGTTTGAACTTCCATAGAAAAACGTGTTTTGACCTAATGCTTAGTATAAACAATATTTTTTCAGCAAGAACCCATATCTTCTCTCTTGAAAAACACAGATCTCTGTCTCCCTCTCCCTCTTCTCTTCTTTTCCTGTTTCATTCTTGGCCGGTTTCTGCCTCAATTCTTCCTTTCTGGTGTGATTTTTGCAAAATGCTTTTTAAAATAATATTTTTAAATAAAATTAAGTGAAAGCCAGACACAAAAATTAATAAAAATTTGCTCACCCTAGTGGTGGAGTCCAGGTCAAACTCAAAGAATGAAAAATACTTTGTATTCAAGCACACAATCTAAACTATGTTTTATTACCTTGAAAAATAAAAGATTAATTAACTAAATAAACAAGAGAGTGTTGCCCCTGCAGAGGGCTTAAACAAATGGTTTTATTACAAACTCAATTAATTAATAAATAAAATAATTAAAAACCTAATCTAAAAGAAAGAGAAAAGTCTTCAGTGCTTCGAGTCTTTAGTCCTTTCCTTGAGCTTTGGCTTTCTAAGTTGAACATTTTTGCTTGGTTTGCTTAAGGGCTCTTCGAGAGCTTGAAGGGCCTTTTGAGATGACTTTTTAGGGACCTCAAAGGACTCTTCGGGGTACAAAAAGGAGCTCACCGTACGTTCAAATGCTTTTCTGCAAAACACGAACACACAAACACAACAGTACGAAGAAATCTAGACTAAATCTAAACTTAAAAAATCAACAAGACAAAGATTTAAACTAACTAAATGAGTGACAAACTCACTATGGAACGAAATAGCATAACAAACTAACAACCTATGAAACAACTTCACAAAATAACTATGAATTAATGAATTGAAAACACATGAAGGGACATAAAACAAAATATTCACGTGTAGGTGTTAGCATAAACAAACTAACATGAATTAATCTAAGAGAAAACATGAATTTAAGTCTAACTACGATCTAATTAAACATAGTATAAGCTCTGCCAATTAACTACTACTACTTCAAAAGAGAAAACATAAACTCAAAATTACTCAATTAGGAATCTACTCATCTTACCACTAAAGCACGTTCTAAACAAACTTTCAAATACACAAATACAAAATCACTTAATTAGAACTAAATTAATCTAATCAACCCAACTTGAGAAAAACGCTAGCTACAGCTGAATGCATTCAATAATAGATAACCGATCTGTATGTTGAAAATAACACTATTCTAATTATGCAATGAATCAATAATCTATCACCTAACTACCGTAGCTCCAAAAAATGCAGATACTATATTAAATCAGCTAAATGAAAATTCTGTTACAACCTAAACTATGAACTACTGAAGGGTAAATATCAAGGAAAGGACGTTAACCTAATCAGCAACATGCTAATAATCAAACTAAATAACTGAAGGTCAAACAAAAATAAAAAAATAAAAAATAAAAAATAAAAAAATAAAAAAATAAAAAAATAAAAAATAAAAAATAAAAAATAAAAACGGAAATCAATAAAGCATGTTAACCTAAACAAAAAAACGTTAATCAACTAATCCTATGTAAAATGAATTAACTTCAATAGCTAACCTATATAAAAGACATTAACTAACTAATATAAAAGAAACTAACGTTAATGGTATTAAACAAAAAGAAAGAAAACTTAATAACTTAATCTGAATACACAACTAATGCTAACCTAACTAAAAAAAATTGTTATGATATTAAACAGTAAAAGACGTTGCTGTATAGAAACTATAAAAACAGAACTATAAACGTTGAACCTACCGGTTACAAAGTGCTGAACCTAAATAACAAAAGAAAATGACTGACTAAAAAAACAAAAGACGCTGAGACTAAGAGACAAGTTGCTGAACCAGAAAAACGCTAAAGCCTAATGAAAAAAAAAAAACACTGATGGATAGATAAATAAACGTCTTAGCCAGCAAAACCGAAAAAAAAATAAAAATAAAAATAAAATATATATATATATATATATATATATATATATATATATATATATATATATATATATATATCAAACACAGTAAAAAAATGATGTTAATTCCCTACATAAAATAACGAATCTATTAATGTATGCACTGGAAACAAGAATCTAACAGAAAACAATCTACTAAAAAACCGTAATCGACTAATCTAAACTATTTTATATATCTTTTTTTTTATTATATTTTGCAATGGCTGAAAACATATACGCTAAACTAAATGTGATGAACAACAAAAACAAATCAGACTATTCTATATGCCATGAATATACAAAAAAAAAATCAAAACGATGCATGCGATGCTATGATTTATGCAATGCAAAACTAAGAACTACGATGAAATAAGGGGAGAAGAAGATGTTTTTTACCTTGCTGCACTCAAATGAACTTCAACTCTTTCTCCAACAAAGGAGATCCGAGGAACCAGCGACGACTGGTTTTAGAATAAGAAGTGAAAAGCATAAGAAGCAAGAAAGGAAGAAGGTAGGCAACCGATCGATCGAAAACGGGAAAGAAAGGAAGAAGGGGAGGCAGAGAAGAGAGAGAGAGAGGGGCGCATGATCCAACAAGAGCAAAAATAGCCTCCATGGCTGGAAAAGTTATATTTATAAAAAAAATCAGGTTAAAACACATTTTCTATGGAAGTCTGAAATATTTTTAAAAATTTCAAAACAGGTCTTCCTCAAAAACATGTTTTTCAAAAAGGTTTTTTCCTAAACTAATAAAAAGTTAGTAAAACACTCATAATCTAATTAGACTACAAATTAGAAAAATTTATAAACTAATAAAACTCATCGAGATGACGGTAGGGGTCTTCGTTGCTCAGACCATAAAAAGATAGAAGCATTTGAATTATGCTGACTTTTATCTCAAACTGATTGGCTCCTACATCAGGTCTAGTGATGCAGAAGGCGGGAGTGTAAGCATTGGGAGTGAAGTACCCTCTAAGAGGATGGGTGAACTGTTGATCCTGAGTCATGAGGCCAGATCGATGGGCTCTTCTAATAAGGGACTAGGGGTCCTCAACTATCTCAGCAAGCTCAGGGTCAAGCGAGCGTCTCCCTTGCATGCACCTGAAGGTAGACCGGTGCAACAACCATCCTAAGTAAAAAGCTTTCTACCTACCTAACGTGCAGTGCGACCAAACTACAGTAAACCACAAAGCAGGTACAAAAAAATAAGTAGAAAGTATGAAAGAAATAAGCACCACACACTTGCACCCAACAGATATTTAGCGAAAAGTAAGCTATGAGCACGGTACCAATCGGGAGGAGTCACCTCCTAAGGGTAGCCTAATAGGTGGGTCGTGCAAGAAAGGTAAGCTGGTATTTAGGGTGTGCAAACACGTGGTTCTAAACTTAAATACTAAAAAAAACTAAACAATCCTAAATATGAAGCAAGAATTAAACTAAATAGTCCTAAGTAAAGAAAAGAAAGAAAACTAGCACACTAACAAAACATGAACAAACAATGAAAATAAAGTAAATACTCGTATTAATCGTCGTTCTTTGATGACGATGTCAAAATTTGGTATGATTTTTGCAAATTGCTTTTTAAAATAATATTTTTAAATAAAATCAAGTGAAAGTCAGACACCAAAATGAATAAAAACTGACACACACTAGTCGTGGAGTCCGGATCGAACTCAGGGAACAAAAAATACTTTGTATTCAAGCACACAATCTAAACTATGCTTTATTGCCTTAAAAAATAAAAGATTAATTAACTAAATAAACAAGAGAGTGTTGCCCCTGCAGAGGGCTTAAACAAATAAACAAATGATTTTATTATAGACTCAATTAATTAATAAATAGAATAATTAAAAACCTAATCTAAAAGAAAGAAAAGTCTTCAGTGCTTCGAGTCTTTAGTCCCTCCCTTGACCTTTGGCTTTCTAGGTTCAACACTTTTGCTTGGTCTGCTTAAGCGCTTGAGGGGCCTTTTGAGGGGATTTTTTAGGGACCCGAGGGCTCTTCTGGGGTTCGAAAAGGGGCTCACCACACATTCAAACGCTTTCCTAAAAAACATGAACATATAAATGCAGCAGTACGAAGAAATCTAGACTAAATCTAAACTTAAAAAATCAACAAGACAAAGATTTAACCTAACTAAATGAGTGTCAAACTCACTATAGGACGAAATAGCATAACAAACTAACAACCTATGAAACAACTTCAGAAACTAACTATGAATTAATGAATTTAAAACACACGAAGGGACATGAAACAAACTATTCACGTGTAGGTGTTAACATAAACTAACTAGCATGAATTAATCTAAAAGAAAACGTGAATTTAAGACTAACTACGATCTAATTAAACATAGTATAAGCTCTGCCAATTAACTACTACTACTTCAAAAGAGAAAACGTAAACTCAAAATTACTCAATTAGAAATCTACTCAAGTCTTACCACTAAAGCACGTTCTAAACAAACTTTCAAATACACAAATATAAAATCACTTAATTAGAACTAAATTAATCTAGTCAACCCAACTTGAGAAAAATGCTAGCTACAGCTGAATGCATTCAATAATGGATAACCGATCTGTATATTGAAAACAACACTATGATAATTATGCAATGAATCAATAATCTATCTAGCTCCAGAAAATGCAGATACTATATTAAATTAGCTAAACGAAAATTTTGTCACAACCTAAACTATGAACTACCTAAGGGTAAATATCAAGGAAAGGACGTTAACCTAATCAACAACATGCTAATAATCAAACTAAATAACTGAAGGTCAAACAAAAATAAATAAAAAATAAAAAATAAAAAATGGAAATCAATAAAGCATGTTAACCTAAACAAAAAAACGTTAATCAACTAATCCTATGTGAAATAAATTAACTTCAATAGCTAACCTATATAAAAGATATTAACTAACTAATATAAAAGAAACTAACTCTTTATTTTCATAGCAATAAAGAGTAGATTAGTTTTCTATGGAATATAAAGTGTTTCTCTCGTTCCCTAAGTATAATCCGGACTTCACCACTTGTGCGAGACGGTTTTTATTATTTGGTGTCTAGCTTTCACACTACTTTTATTAAAAATATTGTTTTAAAAATCTATTTCATAAAACTTACATCAAACTACATATTCTATAGCCCTTATCAGTTGACTTATTTCCTTAAGGATCTGGCTTACTTAATTCAGAAAGAAAAGACATATTTTTCACTTTATTTTAGATAAAAAATTAAAGGTTATTAACTAATAAAAATAAACCAAGAAGAAAGGCAACAATGATGAGCAATCACTTGGCCCAAGAATACATCATGTTGAAAACTAGCAACCAGATACCATAAAATCAGACCCAACAACAAAAGTTCCTAATAGATAAGAGTGCAGCCATAGGTTCTCACTCTATCTAGAAAGATCTTTTGGATTGGTAGCACAAAAGCATACACATCTCAAGTCACATCATTAGTACATTCATAACATATTTGCAAGACTGCAATCTTTTTCCTAGTCCTTGTTTCTCTATTTAAGAATTGCTTGCAACATTTAATTTCTTTCAAAAAAATCCATAAAAGTGAAAAGTATCTTTTCAGTACCGAATCTAAAACAGAAGAGTTTCACACTTAGAAATGTTCCCATTCTCATAAGTGTCTGAGCGAGATTGTAAACTCCCACTGGCACACCCATAACTTCCCTCATTTTCAGTCTTTAGAGCATGATTTTGAAAAAGAAGACCACAATAAGAGACACAATACAAATAGACTGTTAATGACATAGAATATCTAGCATTCAAGTAGGGTTTGTGAATTATTGCAATTTTGTGCAACAAGCAACATTGGAAAAAATAATTGTGACACAATAAAAAGATATAAAATCTCATGAAATAGGACAATAAATATCCAAAACAAAGTTTTTGTTTAGCACTATGAAGTAAAAAAGGTTACCGCTTTCACAATTCAGGATTTCTTTTCATCCTCTAATCTTTTGATTTTTTCTTCTAAGCAGGACTGCAAATTATTAAGCAACAATCTAGTAACAAGGATTTATAACATTGCTTAATAATATGACTAGTTGACCACAATAAATAATAAATGCAGATATGGATTATCGGTGTAATTCATAATTTTATTCGCCTCATAGTAAGAGTTTGACAATCTTTTCTACTCGGGCAACGCTTCCTTCAACAAATTAATTAGCATGTCAAACAATTTGTTACTCCAATTGTTCATTGTTTTGATATGTAACAACTTAAGAATGAAAACTAATTTTGTTAACTTTGTACAACTTGGATATAGACCATTTCGGGCATCACCTATTAAGTCTTGAAAGGACCTTTGCTTGCCATCATCATCTGGAGCTAGATCCAATGTTGTCCTCATAATAACATCGTTTAACTTTTCTTCAACCCGATCATGAACCTCTACCATATCATCACTCTCATCATGATGTACATTTACTACATCTACGTGGGTTTGGGCCACACTCACATGGGACTAAATATATTTCAGACTAAAACCATGTCCAATAAAGTGTAGTTTGATTAGTCATAGAACTTTAAATTTTTTGTTATTATAGTCCTGATATGGACATCACATCCTACCAGTAGAATCAACATGAGCATGTAACACTTCAAGGAATTGACCAAATCCAGTTATATAAGGTTCAAAACTTTTGTCTTGAATGTGTATCTACAATTGATCCATATTCATAGACAGTGACCCCACTATATTCAATAAGAGAATCTTTGATCAATGGGATATAGTTAGTTCATTAGAAAACTCCACCTTCATGGAGACAACAAATTTTGTTCTACAACTAAATCCCATAGGAAAATTTTAAAACTTCTAAATACAAAATTTTCTCTAAAACTGAATCACATAGTCAATCCATATTCCTCAATATGAATCTTTTCTCACAAACTAATTCACATATGCATTTTGTATTTTTCCATACATATTTATTTTTTTAAAACTCATTCACCTATGCAATTCATAGTCCTAAATACAAATTCCTTTAAAAAACCAACTCACATATGCAGTTTGTATATCATACACATTTATTTCTAAACTAATCACATAAATAGTTTATATTCCTCAATACAATTTTTTTTTCAAGAAATGAATCACATAAGTTGTTCATATACTTCATATAACTTTTTTCTAAAATTTAATGCATAGTCAGTTTATTTCCTCAATACATTTTTTTTTTCAAATATTGAATCATATAAACAATTCATAATTTTTTTTCTAAGAACTAAACACATAGAAAAACAATTCATTAGAGATAGTAATATGAATAAATGAAGGTACAAATCCTATTTCAAGTCATTGATGTTGAAAAACTTAGGAAAATAATCCTTTTTTATCCCTAATTTGTTCATGCTGAATCATTAAAAATAAAAATAAAATAAAGCATAGTGTAGAAGCGTACCCAAATCTATCGTTGCGCTAGTAGATCTTGATAGGATTTTGATCTTTCAAAACCTCTATTAGTAGCTTTTCCTTCTTCTCTAATCTAAATGAGAGAGGAACAATCTCTTTCTTGATAAGAGAGGGAAAAGAAACTGACGCTATATATAGTTTTGGAGACCATAACCCATTTATAACTGTCATATTGTCTTTTTTTCAATTCAACCCATCATAAAATAAAAAATTGATATATGAGCGCACATTAGGTATCTACACATTATTATAACCATACTCTATGAAATGTCATATGGCCCAATCGCATAAAATCACTTTAAATGGGCCCATACCTTAGATAGTTTAGAATGAGTTACATATGTAGGACCATACAAAATACCTAACAATCTCCCACTTGGGCTACATATGTCATTATACAATCACACATTATATAATAACTTTATGAGCTCAATAACACTATCTTACTAAATGGCATCTCTAATAATCTGGTCCATTGATCATGTCAACATAGAACCAAAGTGATCTTCATTACATTCATCAAAAATAGACCCATCAATTATCACATATATTGACATAACGAACGACATAGATCAAGCATGGATGTGAAGCATGAAAATTACATGTAATATGATTTGAACATGCCTATTTTCAACTGGTCCTGCTATATTCTTTAGTGAGATCACAATAAATGAGTACAAAGTGAAACTGAAACCTAAACCTTATACTGCAATAAAAAAAACTTTATCTTTATTCCAGAACATCTAAATATAAACTCATTAAATGATACAACACCCATTCGAGCAGTATGCTCGTGAAAGACCTTGGGTGGTAAACCTTTGGTAAGCAGATCTGCAATCATGGAGTTTGTACCAATATGTTCAATAGATACTTGACCATTTTGCACTCTTTCTTTAACAATAAGGAACTTGATGTCTATATGTTTCAACTTTGACAAGCTCCTGTTGTTGTTGAAATATAGTACTACCGACTTATTGTCATAAAACAACTTTAATAGGCTTTCAATGTTATCCAAAATCTACAGCCAAGTGACAAAATTGCACAACCATATTCCATGATTGGATGCCTCATAACAGGCTATGAACTCTGCCGCTATAGTGAAAGAATTCATAGCCTCTGCTTAGCACTCCTCCAAGAGATAGCTCCTTTCGACTAACAGATAAACATAACCCGATGTGGATCTATGACTATCTTGGCACCCGACAAAAATCAAAATACTCAATGATCTCTAACTGATTCGACTTCTTGTATGTGAGCATATAATCTTTTGTTCTTTGTAAGTACCATATAACCCGTTTGACTGCTTTCCAATGATCCATTTCTCAGTTACTCAAATATCAGCCTAACATCCCAACAATGTATGCAATATCCGAACGTGTATACCCTTGAACCTATATAAGACTCCCTATAGCTGATGCATAGAGAATCTTTTTTATATCCTTTACTTCAAACTGATGTTTGGGGCACTCAGCGAAACTAAATTTGTCTTCCTTAGCAACAAGGGTGTCACCTGGTTTATAATCCTTCATGCCAAATCTGTCAAGAATTCTTTCAATATAGCTCCTTTGTGATAATTTAAGAATACTTCAAGAACAATCTCGATGTATTTGAATTCCTAATGTAAAAAAGGTATTACCAAGATCTTTCATTGTAAATTTCTTTGTCAAAAATCTCTTAATTTTGTGCAATAAGCCTATATCATTACTGGCAAGTAGTATGTCATCGACATATAAAATTAAAAAAATATATTTACCCCCATTGAATTTATGGTATAGCATTCATCAAGCACATTCATCTCAAAATCAAATGAGAGGACAATTTGATGAAATTTATGATACCATTAACGAAAAGCCTATTTGAGTCCATAGATGAATTTCTTTATATTGAAAACTATTTTCTTTGCATCGCCTGAGACAAAATATTCTGGTTGCACCATATACATTGTTTAATCAATGTCACCATTAAGAAATGCAATCTTTACATTGATCTGATATATATAGTTCTAAATCAAAATGAGCTACAAGTACCATCATTATTCTGAAAGAGTATTTTATAGAAACTAGAGAGAAAGTCTTTGTATAGTCAATGCCTTCCCTTGAATAAACTCTTTCGCAACGAGATGTGCCTTATATCTTTTCACATCATCCTTCAAATCTCTCTTGGATTTAAATATCCATTTGCAACCAATAGGTTTCGCACATTCAGGTAATGGGACACGATCTCATACGTCATTATCTTTCATGGATTTAAAATCTTCATGTATGGCATCTATCCACTTTTGAGAGTTAGAACTTTGTATAGCTTGTTGAAAATTGATTGGATCGTCTTTCTTTAAGCCAATGACACCCTCATGTTCTTGGAGAAAAACAATATAATCATCTAGAATTGTCCTTCTCCTCTCTCTAATAGATTTTCTCAATGATACTTGTTCTTGAGTTTCTTGAGGTGTTTCTTAAGGTTTTTGAGTTTGTTCTTCATGAGTAAACTCTTGATTTTGGATAAGAAGATCGTAAACATTGCCTTATTCTAGATTTGTTTAAACAATGTCAGAAATTGGAATCTAACCATTATTAAGAACAACTGTAGGAAGATAAACAAATTCTTCTTCAAAAGTAATGTCTCTTACCTTATCAACTCTCCCAAACTCAACATTCTCAAAGAACCAATCATTTTTCATCTCCAAAAAGGACTTATTCATAAGGCCATAAAATTTATAACCCTTAAATCTTTCAGAATATCCAACAAAATAGCAGCTAATTGTTATTGATTCTAGTTTCCTTTCATGTGGCCGATAAAGCTTTGCATAAGCTAAACATCCCCAAATATGAAAATACTTCATACTAGGCCTCTTGCTTGTCCACAGTTCATATGAGGTTTTGGTTACTACTTTAGTTGATACTCTATTCAGTATATAAGATGCAGTATTTAGAGCCTCTCTCCAGAGGGATTCTGGTAAAGTAGAATGACAAATCATACTCTTTACCATATCCTTTAAAGTTATGTTTCATCTCTCAGCAACACTGCAAGACCCGAGATTTTTTTGAGAAAAGTTTTCCGATACAAGATGGAAATTTGTGATTTTCTATGTGTTTGCATAGGCCGTGTGTGTGTATATATATATACGTGTTTAATTGTATATCGAAAACCCTAATGCAGACAAATGTTTATATACATATTGAAATAAGTGCATACGCATGCGTATTTTGATGCATTGGTCATCTAAAACCCTAAGTATTACTCAAATTTTATAAGATCAATCAGGTCTCAGAACAAAAAATTCAAATAAAACTAAAACCCTATTATTTTATGTAAATTAATGAGGATGTGTTTCAAGAGGTATGTGTTATACCGGAGGTGATATTTCAAGGGTCATAAATTTAGAACTTCGAAATAAAATACATAATGGAAATTTAAATTTACGTGTGTTTACATGGATCTAAGTATGTATGCATACATATATGTATATGTCTAAGTATATACGCATGTATACATATTTGTATGAGTGTATATGCATACACACGAAACCCTAGAATGTATGTATGTATATGAATATATCTATCATAGTGATATTAGGTCAAACACGTAAGTTTTATAAAAAAATAAAATAATAATAAATATACATTAGAGCATTTGATTTGAATTACCGAAATGTAATTGCCTAAGCTCAACATGTTTTGAGAGAATTAAGATGAGATAATTATCGATATTTGGTTTTTTTGGTGATTTAGAGAGATGTTTTCAAAAACTTAGGTGAATCTTCGAATAAAATCAAATAAATATGGTAATTTCACTCTAGGGGGCGTGTGGGGGCATTTTTGAAAGATATCCAAACCCTAGAGGGCATCTAGGGCTTAATTGAGGGGTAATTTTGAAAATGTTTCAAAGGTTTTTGAATGAAATAAGTCTATTGGGTGTAGGAGAGGTGAAACTCAAATATTACAAGTATGTCACCGCCTAGAAGGGTGTGGCATACATCCTAGCCATTCATTTCTAACTTTTAATCTCAGCCATTCACTTGAAACCCTAGCATATTTATATCTTTTGAGAAGAAAGAGAAAGCATTCTCTCATCTTCTTTTTCTCTCTCCCCTCTCCTCTCTCCCCCCAAAACCGTGGGGCTCTCCCACCATAGCTGACAGTACACCCCCCCCTTCCTTCTCTCCACCTTGCTAGTGTGTAAGGTTGGGTACCATGTGGGACTCCATCCTTCATGCCCAAGCAAGAAGAGATCCCTTCCATCGTTCCGAAAGCCATTAAAGGTGAGATTTTATCCATCCACCATTAGCATGTGTTTGTTTTCTTTCCAAAATATGTATATGATAGTATCTCTTTCCTTATGAGCATGAAACTGAATGCCTAAGATGCATTTTATTACATGCATGAAGGTTCAGTAGACTAGTATTTTGGTTTGTGTTGCATGTTGGTTTTCTCATTCCCCCTTTTCAATTTTTTTGGAGTATGAGGGTGTTACTTTGGTTTTTGCCTAAGGCTTGAGCACCGGAACCACGTTCCTCCATTTTGTGGAGTACAAGGGGGTTCTCGGTAGCCCCCATGGCAGATTCAGTTTGTGCTTTGAATATTAGTGTATCATGTTCCCCTTTCGACGCTTTATTTCCAATGCTGCATTTTTTTTGGGGGGGGGGGGGTCTTTACCATGCCATGTCCAGCGCCGAGTGTTGGACATGCACTCAGGTGGCCTTGGGCGCTCACGCCCTTGTAGCAGGCGTTGGTCTGTTGCGTCCTGCCTCTATTTCGTGGGGTGTGGCCTGCACCTCTGCTGGTCTGGACATCCCAGCCCAGACCAGTGCTCAGGGCCCGAGCAGGGGCTCAAGCCTGTGTCGGGCCTGAGCCAAGAGCTACAACACCTGAACTGAGCCCGGTTCAGGTGGTGCATTGCGGGTGCCGGTGTGCGGGCAAGTCTGGACCGAATGTCCAGACTTGCTGTAGGGTTTCTAGGGACCACCTGGTCCAGCTGCATGGGTCTAGACCTCTGTCCAGACCAATAGACTGCTAGACCATGTGCCAGCAGTACCCTACTGTAAACACCCCAAATTTTCACTCACCTTCCTGACATCGCCCTCAATCAACACAATTTAGTTCTCCGGAATCAATGAAGGGCAAAATGGTCATTTTCTGAGTTTAGACCTTGCAAAAAGTCTAAAATTTCATTCTTGAGCCTCAAAATTTCTATATTTAGGTTCAGAGACATCTTCAAACGGCAAATTTTCAAAATCCTATTCCTGACAAGAAGTTAGAATTTCCAATTCTAGATTCAGAATGACATTTCAAAGGACATGTCTTTGCATAGCATTGCATGAACACTTTGCATCATTTCACTGCACAACATGTCAGTTTGAGATCAAGAACTCCTGATTTTCAAAATTGTCAATCCAAATTTGATTTTTAAACTTTTCAAAATTGATTTTTCAAACCCTGGGTATTCAAAATTACCAATTTTCCCATTTTACCCCCAGGACTTTGAATTACAAAAGTCTTTCTCAAGGAAAATAATCTGGATATTTGGATATTGATTCTATCTCAAAACTTTTTACAGAAAGATTTTAAATCTCTTTACAAAATTTTTTGTATCTCCTTTATCCATATTTTTTGCCCTGAAAAACCATTTTTTTCCAAATTCTTGAAAATAAACAAAGTTTTATCTCGTGTTATAAAAATTCAAAAAGAAGAAGAAGTTATTTCCTCTGTTTTTTTATCTATTTTCAAATAAATGGAGCAGGACCCGCCTTTGAATTAACATCATACTCAGATTCCCAGGTAAGTTTCTTATTTTCAAGCGGGACCCACCCGGAGATCGCACCAATTTGCAAATTCTTCTTTTTTCTGTTATTTGTTTATTCAATTTTTTTTAGTTAGTGGGCCCACACACATGTGGCACCCCAATTGAAAATAAAAGATTTTCCAAAACAAAATAAAACATTATTTTCCAAAAGGATTTTAAAAGTAGGTTGAAGTGGCATTTCCATAAAAGCCTCTCATTTATTTCAATACTCATTTTTTTATTTTATTCCTTTTTATTGATTTGTTTAAATAAATTTTTTTTAAGAAGGATGCAACCTTAAATGGCACATCCGAACTTCCAAAAAAATAAAAAAATAAAATAAATTTCATTTTACCTAAAAACTTAGGTAAATGAAACAAAATTTTGAAAAACAAGATGTGCCCCTTTTGATTTTCAAATATCGATTTCAAAAAACTATAACGGTGCTCTTAAAAGAAAATACGTTTTTGTAGAAAGGGGCTGAAGGTCTTTAAAAAGACCCATCCATTGATCGATTAGGAGGGGATTTTGATTTGCTGGTCTTTTGATTTTCGCAGGGGAGGCCATTCAGCGTGAAGACTATCCACCTCCAATGGTTCCTGCATCTCCTTCAGCCCATCAGCATAGGCAGCCAACGGCTGCTGCCATCCTTCTTCAACCTACCAGCAGGCTGCTCTTTATCCCAACTTCAGCCCAGCAGTTGCTTCTTACCTTTCTTCAACCCACCAGTGGCTGCTGCACATCCACCATCAGCAGAGGTCCAGCAGCTGCCCATCCTTCTTCAACCCACCAGAGGCTGCCGCACATCCACCATCAGCAGAGGTCCAACAACTGCCCATCGTCCTTCATCCTTCCAGCCCCATTGAAACTCCATCCAGCAAAAACGCAGGAGACTGCCCTCTTTTCTAATCCCTCCAGCCCCATTGAAACTTCATCTAGCAAAAACGCAGGAGACTGCCCTCTTTTCTAATCCGTACAGCCCCATTGTAAGATTCATCGTCTTTCTCTTCTTCTTCTTGGGATTCATCATCTTCCTCTTCTTCTTCTATTTAATTTTTGTTCATCGGATTCCTGTTTTCAGCATGTTCTAGATTCAATATTAGAGTTATAATTCTGTTATCATGCATTTTTTTTTCAATTCGTGATTCCCTGTTTTCAATTCCGATTTTCCTGTTTTCTGTTTTTTTTTTCACTCATAACTTTCTATTACTTGTTTTGATTCATTGTCCGATTTCCTGTAGTTCTAATTTCCTTTGTTTTGAATTCATTAAAATTCTTGTTTCTTCATTTAATACTTTATTATATTTTGTATTCAAATTTCCTGTATTGTGCTTGTTTCTCCATTCTTTGTTTGCTATGCTGAATTCCTGTTTTCCCTGTTTTCCATTCTTTTGATCATTTTTTTAATGTCCTGTGTGTTGTTTTACATTCTTGTAATCATTTTACAACATTGTTTTTCATTTGACAACATTCTTTTGATCATGTTTTTTTTATTCTTTTTGTCAGTTCTTGTCTTTGATGCCCAATCATCATCATCCTTATCCATCGGGTTCTAACCCCTAGCATCATCAAGGCTTATATTTCAATACTTTGTACGATCCAACACTATCACTGTGCTGTGTCTTAACAGCCTCCACCTATCACCCTTCACAACCATCACTTACAGGATCACCTTTGTATTCTTATTCTCTTTTCTGCAGGTGTGCAGTCTTGAAAATGAGCCATGTTCATGTATGAATATTTTAATATCCATTCAGGCTTTATGAACCATCTTTTGCATGATTTGTTATGGATATATAGGGAAGCTCCATACCCAATTCTACTGCAAAATATGTTATAATTTGGGAATTACGGCTTCGTGAAATCCCCTACAGAAACTGTATATACCCTGTATTTTCTTATTTTACCCATTATATATAAAATTTCAATTCTTATGTGTATTTTCTCATTATATGTATATATATATATCCCTTCATGTGCACTTGTTTCCATATATGAGCATCCATGTATCTATTTTCTCATATAAATACACCTTCATTGTTACATGTCATTTAGCACAAATTTTAGCATTTTGATATATATATATATATATATATATATATATATCTTCATTGTATATATTATATATATATACCCATTTTTGGTTATCTTGTACTAATTCTCATTTTGCAAGGAAATTTGGAGGAAGCTGATTCTTTTAACTCTGTATATACATTTTTTTTATTTTGCTTTACGTCAGAGATGTAATAATCAAGTCTGGAATAAGATTTGCTTTTACTGCGTAGATTAGGATGCATCTCATGTAGTTTGATTCCTGCAATATCCTGATTCTATGATTCATATATCTCAAATTTCAAAGTTCACTGTGGATGAACACGAATGACACGTGCACCAACTCTTAGAGAGTTGATGGACTCGGTGGAGTCCATATTTACGACCCTAGTCTGAATATGGACGAGACCCAGATCCATCATCTTTCTACCAGTCACATTGAGCCTACACTCTTAGGCTATCTTCGAAATGCACATCATATTTTCAATTTTTCAAAATATTGTGAATTAACTCAAATAAACTCTGAACATATTCCTGGCCACAGTCAGAATATGTGAATGATTTATTTTGACTTAATACACATTTTCCAACAAATTTTTCAGAAATCTTTTCAAAGTGCATTCATTCATTCAAATCATCTGCATCATCTGTTTTTCTCATAATTTTCTCAAGAAATTTTCACTTCATGGAAATCGATTCCTCAAGAAACTATGAAGATTTTCGAAGTTGAATTTCCCAAGTTAAAGTTTTCCCGTGATTTTCTCTGAAAATATTATTTTCTTAAGATGCTTTCAAAACGAATTTCTCATCTTTTTCAAGAATAAAAGTTGTTTTTCAGATACTTCAAAGACAATATTCTCAGGATTTCAACTTCCTAAGTTTTGAATTTCCTTCTCCAATGAGTTTTCCTATAAATTTTCCATCATTTTCCTAAGAAAATTCTCAAAGTCCGAGTTTCTCCTGATAAGTGTTTTCCTTCTCAAGTGTCCATCTTTTCTCAAGAATTCCTTCTATTTTCTCGAGATTCTCATTTCTTCATGATCTTCCAAATCTTTATAAACTTTCTCGAGATTTCAAATCTTCTTCGTCTGAGTTTCCTGAGACACTGATTTCCATCTTTTTTTTGAGAAATGCTTTTCAACTCCAAATGTTTTTCTAAGCATACATCATAGTTTTCCAACTTATATTTTACCAAATCTCATAGCACATGCCTGAATTCTCTGTGCATTTAGGATAGAACACAATTTCGATAATTTCACTAAGTCAAGCACAATTTTGGTTCGATTACCTCTGTTAAAAGCGGCAGGAACGGTCAAACCTTGTACCGACAGGTCGAGCCCCATCCCATAGATTTTCCCGCAATTTTCAAAACGGAGGCAAGTATTTCAAAACAATTTCCAAAATCCGGTCAAGTTTGAATCGTGAAAGCATTTTCCTCTCTCTTCCGCAAGGAAGGGAAGACGGGAAAAATTTTGCGACGATAACAGGTTTGGCGACCGTGATGGGACCTGTCCTTGTCTGATTAAAATTGTGCTTGACTTAGTTCAATTATCGAAATTATGTTCACAAAATGTCAGCTCTTTACTTTTACTATCATGCGAACCTAGGAGCCTAGATTCTGACCTAGCTGACATTGACTGCATATAGACTAGGCATGGTTTGGTAGGACTATATTGAGGAGATCCTTTCATGCTCACATAGACTTAAGTCTGAATACAACTCTCCTCAATTTAAGATCTGAATGCAAACAATGTATGCTTCTTCAAAGTTTTCAAAATCTATCTCTCTAGGTTTTAGAGCCATCTATTTCTTGCATGTGATCATTTTTGCAAAACCTTCATTACCTATCATTACCCGGTCTTCACGTTGCTGGGCTCTCTTTCAGAACCCTAGTTCGGGACAGAGCCTCACAACTGGGCCAATTATTTGGGTTAACCCCCCCCCCCCTACCACGTACCGCGGGCCACAGTCTGAAGTATATCGGTAGGTGCTCAAGGATGTTGGAAAACCTTACCTTAGAACCGGAGTTGAAATTATATGCCACGTACATCGGATTTCGGTTCGGGTATATTGGCATAACTGGATTGGACAAAGATGATCTGAACCTAGAGTTAGGATTAGAGTCCTACAACTGTTTTCAAAATGATGCATCTAGAGTCAGCCTTTTAGGGAGTGTTGTATGCGCATGAATGTTTGTGCATGATGTGATTGTTCGTATATTATCTCTATTTTCTTACATTTTTCCTAAAATATTTTCAAATACCCATATTTCTCATCTTTTCCTTTTATTTTCTCAAACCCTAGATAATTTTCCCAAATATCCAATTTCTTTCAAAACTCCAGGTGATTTTTCATTCTTCCGTTCTACTGGATCTCGAATTTTCAGCTGCATTTTTATCCTGCCTGCAATTTTTCAAAATCATATGTTTTCTCTCATTGGATTTTCAATCCTTTTGTCTATTGCAAAATTCTTCACCTTATTTTCCTCGTACATACCTTGATTATTGCGGTGGAAATTGTTTACCCATTTGCCTTCTCCTTATTCTAAATCCGTTTGCGGATTGTTTTTCCAAGAGATATCTCTTTCCTTCAAAATGGTGTTTTTCTCATGGTTGACGACCTCGCCTAGGTAACAAGGCACACTTTTCGTTGTTTATTTCTCTAACATCGGCAATTCCATCCCCAGTAATGGGATATTCTTTCAATTGTCTACCATATCGTCAATAATCATTTTCCTCCCAATCCAAAATTCCCTTAGAGTCTAATCAAGACTTTATCCCGCAGAGAGCATCTGTAGGATTTGATGGTTAGAACAAGGTCAGGAAGAAGAACCACATCCCCACAACACTCCTCAGCTTCAGAAGGAGAAATGGATCCCCTCAGAAGTCAAGATCAGCAGCAAGAGGAGGATGGCATAGACCCACAGATGTATGCCATGTTCCAGAAAATGATGATCAAAATGATGAACGAACAGCCCGGAACCAGTGTAGAGAAGAATCCATTTAGAGAGAAGTTCCATGGGCACAAGGATAAGAAGGTTCCCAAGAAGCAAGTTCAGCGAGAGGAAATTTCAGATGAATCAGAATCAGAGAAAGACACCGATGAAGAATATGAGGTGCCTCCAGCATTTCAGAAACATAGCCAAAAACAAAGGAGGAGTCCCAAATCAAAAGGTCAAGCTGCAGAAAAGCTCTTGCAGGCATAATTCAAAGAAATGGCCAGAGTGGTTAAAGATCTCCAAGCCCACGACAAGGGCAAGAAAGTCTTCACCAGCGAGGACTTCTATGATGGCCTAGAAGGAGACGAAGATCTGGAGAATCTTCCCCGCAAGTTCATCAAGTTTGATGGTTCTGGTGATCCCAAAGCCCACCTCGCCATGTTCTTCGTCGAATGCTCAAAATTCAAGAGAGACAATAGGGCCCTATTTCTCTGTTTTCCTCGTAGCTTAGAAGGCACTGCCGCCAAGTGGTACTCCGAGCATATCAATCCAATCGAGCTGCGAGAATTCGATAAGGTGGTCAATCTATTTATCGAGCGATTTTTGTTCAATACTGAAGCGCTACCAACGTTAAATCACCTCTGTAATCTGAAGCAGGGAGATAGTGAAAAAGCCAAGGACTTCATTCGCAGATGGAGAGAGACCTGCAACAAAATGAGGGATCCTATATCAGAGAGACATGCTTTATCGCTGATCCTGAACAACTAATCGCAACCTTTGAGAAGTCTTATCTCCACCTCGCCTTCCAAGTCTTTCATAAAGCTTACCGAACGAGCCGAGTGGCTCGAGATGGGGTTGAAGAATGGTGTCTATGATGGTATCACCCTCGTCAAGAACAATCTAGATCCAAAGAAAAAGGCAAATTTCACCTCCTCCGCCAACATCAGCCGCAATGATAACAAAGGTAGTAAGGGCAATCATGCGGATCGAGAGGAAAGACAGAATAACAAGCTATCTCAGCCCAACTTTCCACAAAAGGAAAAGATAAAGCGTGAAGGTTGGGGTAATGATCGTGTGTTCACTCCTCTCAAACAAACACTCGAAGAAGCCCTTGAATTCATGCTGACTAAGGGATTAGTGAAGCTCCCAAAGGCCACAACTCCTCCCACCATCATGGGAAGGTTCAAAAATCAGTTTTGCAAATTCCATCGGGCAGTGGGGCATGACATTGACAATTGTTTTGTATTCAAAAATATTTTTCAGGATTGCATTGACAAGAGCCTCCTTGCTGAAGATGAAGAAGAAGACGAGATGGCCATCCTAACCAAGCTGTTCCCAGATCATTCAGAAAGTTGATAATGCCAAAGTTTCCTATTTTTTTTTCCTTTCGTTTTGCCAGTCACCTGGTAGGGGCAAGTCAGTCCAGTTTTTGCAACCTTTTGGTCGAGTGCTTATAAATATGCAGTCTTTTTGTTATCAGTTTTGCTTATCAATAAAATGTCAATTTTCTTCATCCAATACTTCTTTCTTTTGCCCCATTAGGGCACCTGTTTTTGTTTTGAAGAATCTTCTTTGCCCATTCTTTTCAAGACGAGGGGCAATCCCAACATCATTCATAAGAGAAATGAAATTACCTATGAGGGTTTTTCAAAAATCATGAAATTCTTGAAAATTTTCTACAAACATCTTTGTTATGATCACCCAAAAGTTTAATATTTCGGTTTAATCTTTTTCGAAATTCAACCATCGCGGTGATCTTCTTTTCTTAAATTGGTTTCAAACCATTATCTTTAAAATCAACCCTTGTGTTGATTTTCTTTTCCAAAATTAGTGTTAAACCAATTCATTTTCAAAATCAACCCTCATGATGATCTCTCTTCAAAATCAACCCTCGTGTTGATTCCCCTTTCAAAGATCAGTTCTCACGCTAATCATTCTTCAAAATCAACCTGGCAGTTGATTTTCTTCCCAAAATGATTTCTCACTTACAAAATAACATTTTCCTTTTACTTTAAAGATTCCATGTGCAAACACTTTCTCACTTCTCATTTTGCTTTTATCATTTCAAAGGGATAATATAATTTTGTTTCCTTTCCTCGATTTTTAAGCATTAATAAAATTTGCCAATAGTTTGGCACCATTTTATTTGCGTCTCTTTCCTTTTCACAATATGTCTCTTGTAAGGAACGATCTTGAGGACGTCTCTCGATCAAGAAGCTTGTCACCTTATTCCTCGATTAACCTTCTTTGTATTCAAAATCTTCCTCCCTAGTTACACTGGGGCATTTTTTTGAAAAATCTATCTTTACCTCAAAACATCCTATATGCAGGCAGAATAAACCAATCTCTCATTTTGCATGTATATGCACCCACTTGCATTAATTTTGCATTCATTTACATTTCATGTGCATTTGCATTTGCATTTCATTTTACATTAATTCTGCATCCATTTTCTTCCCCTTCAGGTTAAGGGATAAACCTGAATCATTTTTCATGATTTTCCAATCTCTATTCATATCCCCGTTCAAGATAAGGGGTTAATCTGGAAAATCAGACCACATACATCTAAATATGATGGTCTTTTTCATTGCAAGTCAAATAATCCAGTCCTCGAACTGGCCATTCTCAAAACTTTCAATCCCAGTTCTCGCACTATCGATTTTCAAAATTTTAATCTTCTGATTAAAGATTTTCCTTTAAGATTCGAGCCCTGACTCGAACTTTCCAGCTTTCCTTTGAAGATTTGAGTTTTTAACTCAAGTCTTCTTTCCTTCAAAATCTAAACTTTCCAGTTTCTTTTTGAGATTCGAGCCCTGACTCGAACTTTCCTGCTTTCCTTCGAAGATTTGAGTTTTAACTCAAGTTTTTTTTTCTTCAAAATCTGAACTTCCCAGTTTTCCTTTGAGATTCGAGCCCCGACTCCAACTTTCCAACTTTCCTCTGAATATTTGAGTTTCGACTCAAAATTTTGAATTGGCCTAGTTTTTTTTTCCTTTTAAGATTTGGGTTTCGACCCGAACTTTATCTCATTAGAAACCAAACTTCCTAGCTTTCCCTCGAAGGCTCGAGTTTCGACTCGAATCTTCCAGCTTTCCTTGTAAAAATCCGAGTCCTAATTCAGATGGTCTTTCAAAACTAGCATTTGAGTTAGGCTTACCTTCAAAATCCAGCATTATGCCAAGACTTAGCTTCAAAATTCCAACTTCGTATTGGATTTACCTGCGAAATTGATTTCCATCGTCAGGGATGTGTCAACTCGGATGTCAAGCGATCTCTTTTACTATGGATTTCAAGAATACTTTGTCAATTTGTCAATCAATTACCTGTTGATTTCAGAATTTTATTGTATAAATTTTTACCTCAGTTTACCTTCAATATTACTTCCAAAAAGGCAAACCTTTTGTGAAGAAGGATTCAAAATCCAAATTCTTTCTATTGGCCAACCAAAAGGATGAAGGATAAATCTTCGATATGGCCAGAAAAGAAGATTCAATGTTTTGCAAAGCCATAGATGATTGATATTGATCGCAGTCAATGGCACATTTTTAAAGACCATTCTTGTGAAAATGAGGCAGTGAAAATATCCTGAGCGTTAGAAAATGAGAGCATTCACCAAAACCCTGACTCCTCAAAATCACTTAAGCTGCAATTAAATATCCGCAAAAGGGATCTCTCACTTGTCGTCAAGATGAAGGCGAATTAAGGGAGTAGACCCCCAGGGCCAAAGAAGATTTGAAACATCTCCAAGATGACGGAGTTTGCGACGGATCCTTCCAGGGAAAATCCAAAGCACTGTCGAGATGAAGGCAGATGCGATGAACCTCCCGACAATCCCTAAAAGATATTTAATTTCAGCTATCATCCAAATATCTCAAACCCATGAGCCAATATCGTCAAAGAACGATCGAAACATCTCCAAGTTGAAGGAGTTTGTAACGTAACCTTCCAAAAAAAGAGCAAGAGAGGAAAAAGAAAGAGAGAAAAGTCAGGACATCTCCAAAATGAAGGATGATGTAATAAATTGCCTCGAAGCCCAAAAGAGTGCAGAAAGATTATCATGAGAGAAACTCTCAGGATATCAAACTACCAAATTTATCAAGAATCTCCTTTAAACTTGTGAAATTCTATTATCAATATCCTTTCATCAATCGCTTTCACAATACTAAATTCTCTTTTCTGTTCATATCAAGGAAATTGATAGCTTCCTTGAAGAAGGTCAATTGCAAGTAATTTGAACTCCAAATCTTGATTCTATGAAGTCAATCCTGTTTGGAGGTAATATTTCAGGTAGAAAAAAAGGAATATTTTCACAACAATGAGCATCATTTTCAATTACTTTGAATCAACAAAATTTTCAACATTTTGACAATATTTTCTAGCTATCCTGACATTAAGTGAGAGTTTGATGTCCATATTGAAGCATCTTGACCCCTTCGAGAGATTTTCCTTTGTCGTCTTTCACATTGTTGAAAGATTAGCCTTATCTCCGAAAGGATAGCCTTTATCATCTTTCGTGTTGTTGAAAGATTAGCCTTCTCTCCGAAAGAATAGCCTTTATCATCTTTCACGTTGTTGGAAGATTAGCCTTCTCTCCGAAAGGATCGCCTTATCATCTTTCGCGTTGTCGAAAGAATCACCTTTCTCCTTTGGATTGCCTTTGTCATCTTTCGCGTTGTCGAAAGAATCACTTTATTCCTTTGGATCGCCTTATCATCTTTCGCATTGTCGAAAGAATCACCTTGCTCCTTTGGATTGCCTTTTGTCATCTTTCGCGTTGTCGAAAGAATCGCCTTGCTCTTTTGGATTGCCTTTATCATCTTTCGTGTTGTCGAAAGAATCGCCTTATTTCTTTGGATTACCTTTGTCATCTTTCGTGTTGTCGAAAAAATCGCCTTATTCCTTTGGATTACCTTTGTCATCTTTCGCGTTGTCGAAAGAATCGCCTTGCTCCTTTGGATTGCCTTTTGTCATCTTTCGTGTTGTCGAAAGAATTGCCTTATTCCTTTGGATTACCTTTGTTATCTTTCGCGTTGTCGAAAGAATCGTCTTGCTTCTTTGGATTGCCTTTTGTCATCTTTCGCGTTGTCGAAAGAATCGCCTTACTCCTTTGGATCGCCTTATCATCTTTCGCGTTGTCGAAAGAATCGCCTTACTCCTTTGGATCGCTTGCGTCTGTCTTTCGTGTTGTCGAAAGAATTGCCTCATTCTTCGTTGGAAAAAATGTCTTATTCATCTTTTGCATTGTCAAAAGAGTTGCCTTACTCTTCTCTGAAAGTGTTTGCCTTGTCTGTCTTTCATGTTGCCGAAAGAGTTACCTTATCAAAAGATTGCCATATCCATCTTTCGCATTGTCGAAAGAGTCGTCTTACTCCTTACCTTATTCATATATCACACTGATAGAAAATTCACCAAATCGTCTTGATCATCTTCCAAGATTGCCTCTTACTCCTTACCTTATTGCCTCGTTCCTCTTAAAAAAAAAAGTTGTCTTATTCACCTTCCAATATTTCATTTTCCGCCCGATCAGGATAAGGGTACAAACCTGAGCCTCATTCAATGAGGTATTTCATTTTCCGCCCGATCAGGATAAGGGTACAAACCTGAACCTCATTCAATGAGGTATTTCATTTTCCGCTCGATCAGGATAAGGGTACAAACCTGAGCCTCATTCAATGAGGTATTTCATTTTCCACCCGATCAGGATAAGGGTATAAACTTGAGTCTCATTTCGATGAGATATTCCATTCCCCAAACAGGTCAAGGGTTAAAACCTGAGCTTCGTTCTATACGAGGTATTCCTGTTCCATCCAGGATAAGGGCATAAACCTGAATTTCACTCTCACAGAGTGAGTCTTTCCTTTTCATTCTCCATTTCATATCTATCATCTTCATCGGGCTAATTTTCTTCATACCCAGTCAGATCCTTCTATCTGGGGCATTTTTATATAGCCCAATTTTGGTGTGTTTTCTTTGCCACTAAGCTCGGCCATAAGCCAGCTTAGTAGCAAAGAGGAGCATCTGTAAACACCCCAAATTTTTACTCAACTTTCTGACATCGCCCTCAATCGGCACAATTCAGTTCTCCGGAATCAATGAAGGGCAAAATGGTCATTTTCTGAGTTTAGACCTTGCAGAAAGTCTAAAATTTCATTCTTGAGCCTCATAATTTCTATATTTAGGTTCAGAGACATCTTTAAACTGCAAATTTTCAAAATTCTATTCCTAACAAGAAGTTAGAATTTCCAATTCTAGATTCAGAATGACATTTCATAGGACATGTCTTTGCATAGCATTGCATGAACACTTTGTATCATTTCACTGCACAACATGTCAGTTTGAGATCCAGAACTCCTGATTTTCAAAATTGTCAATCCAGATTTAATTTTTAAACTTTTCAAAATTGATTTTTAAAACACTAGGTATTCAAAATTACCGTTTTTCCCATTTTACCCCCAGGACTTTGAATTATAAAAGTCTTTCTCAAGGAAAATAATTTGGATATTTGGATATTGATTTTATCTCAAAACTTTTTACAGAAAGATTTTAAATCTCTTTACAAAATTTTTTGTATCTCCTTTATCCATATTTTTTGCCCTGAAAAACCAATTTTTCTAAATTCTTGAAAATAAACAAAGTTTTATCTCGTGTTATAAAAATTCAAAAAAAAGAAGAAGTTATTTCCTCTGTTTTTTTATCTATTTTCAAATAAATGGAGCAGGACCTGCCTTTGAATTAACATCATACTCAGATTCCCAGGTAAGTTTTTTATTTTCAAGCGGGACCCACCCGGAGATCGCACCAATTTACAAATTTTTCTTTTTTCTGTTATTTGTTTATTCATTTTTTTTAGTTAGTGGGCCCACACACATGTGGCACCCCAATTGAAAATAAAAGATTTTCCAAAACAAAATAAAACATTATTTTCCAAAAGGATTTTAAAAGTAGGTTGAGGTGACATTTCCATAAAAGCCTCTCATTTATTTCAATACTCATTTTTTTATTTTATTCCTTTTTATTGATTTGTTTAAATAAATTTTTTTTAAGAAGGATGCAACCTTAAATGGCACATCCGAACTTCCAAAAAAATAAAAAAATAAAATAAATTTCATTTTAGCTAAAAACTTAGGTAAATGAAACAAAATTTTGAAAAATAAGATGCGCCCCTTTTGATTTTCAAATATCGGTTTCAAAAAAAAAAATCAAAAAACTATAACGGTGCTCTTAAAAGAAAATACATTTTTGTAGAAAGGGGCTGAAGGTCTTTAAAAAGACCCATCCATTGATCGATTAGGAGGGGATTTTGATTTGCTGGTCTTTTGATTTTCGCAGGGGAGGCCATTCAGCGTGAAGACTATCCACCTCCAATGGTTCCTGCATCTCCTTCAGCCCATCAGCATAGGCAGCCAACGGCTGCTGCCATCCTTCTTCAACCTACCAGCAGGCTGCTCTTTATCCCAACTTCAGCCCAGCAGTTGCTTCTTACCTTTCTTCAACCCACCAGTGGCTGCTGCACATCCACCATCAGCAGAGGTCCAGCAGCTGCCCATCCTTCTTCAACCCACCAGAGGCTGCCGCACATCCACCATCAGCAGAGGTCCAACAACTGCCCATCGTCCTTCATCCTTCCAGCCCCATTGAAACTCCATCCAGCAAAAACGCAGGAGACTGCCCTCTTTTCTAATCCCTCCAGCCCCATTGAAACTTCATCTAGCAAAAACGCAGGAGACTGCCCTCTTTTCTAATCCGTACAGCCCCATTGTAAGATTCATCGTCTTTCTCTTCTTCTTCTTGGGATTCATCATCTTCCTCTTCTTCTTCTATTTAATTTTTGTTCATCGGATTCCTGTTTTCAGCATGTTCTAGATTCAATATTAGAGTTATAATTCTGTTATCATGCATTTTTTTTTCAATTTGTGATTCCCTGTTTTCAATTCCGATTTTCCTGTTTTCTGTTTTTTTTTTCACTCATAACTTTCTATTACTTGTTTTGATTCATTGTCCGATTTCCTGTAGTTCTAATTTCCTTTGTTTTGAATTCATTAAAATTCTTGTTTCTTCATTTAATACTTTATTATATTTTGTATTCAAATTTCCTGTATTGTGCTTGTTTCTCCATTCTTTGTTTGCTATGCTGAATTCCTGTTTTCCCTGTTTTCCATTCTTTTGATCATTTTTTTAATGTCCTGTGTGTTGTTTTACATTCTTGTAATCATTTTACAACATTGTTTTTCATTTGACAACATTCTTTTGATCATGTTTTTTTTATTCTTTTTGTCAGTTCTTGTCTTTGATGCCCAATCATCATCATCCTTATCCATCGGGTTCTAACCCCTAGCATCATCAAGGCTTATATTTCAATACTTTGTACGATCCAACACTATCATTGTGCTGTGTCTTAACAGCCTCCACCTATCACCCTTCACAACCATCACTTACAGGATCACCTTTGTATTCTTATTCTCTTTTCTGCAGGTGTGCAGTCTTGAAAATGAGCCATGTTCATGTATGAATATTTTAATATCCATTCAGGCTTTATGAACCATCTTTTGCATGATTTGTTATGGATATATATGGAAGCTCCATACCCAATTCTACTGCAAAATATGTTATAATTTGGGAATTACGGCTTCGTGAAATCCCCTACAGAAACTGTATATACCCTGTATTTTCTTATTTTACCCATTATATATAAAATTTCAATTCTTATGTGTATTTTCTCATTATATGTATATATATATATCCCTTCATGTGCACTTGTTTCCATATATGAGCATCCATGTATCTATTTTCTCATATAAATACACCTTCATTGTTACATGTCATTTAGCACAAATTTTAGCATTTTGATATATATATATATATATATATATATATATATATATATATATCTTCATTGTATATATTATATATATATACCCATTTTTGGTTATCTTGTACTAATTCTCATTTTGCAAGGAAATTTGGAGGAAGCTGATTCTTTTAACTCTGTATATACATTTTTTTTATTTTGCTTTACGTCAGAGATGTAATAATCAAGTCTGGAATAAGATTTGCTTTTACTGCGTAGATTAGGATGCATCTCATGTAGTTTGATTCCTGCAATATCCTGATTCTATGATTCATATATCTCAAATTTCAAAGTTCACTGTGGATGAACACGAATGACACGTGCACCAACTCTTAGAGAGTTGATGGACTCGGTGGAGTCCATATTTACGACCCTAGTCTGAATATGGACGAGACCCAGATCCATCATCTTTCTACCAGTCACATTGAGCCTACACTCTTAGGCTATCTTCGAAATGCACATCATATTTTCAATTTTTCAAAATATTGTGAATTAACTCAAATAAACTCTGAACATATTCCTGGCCACAGTCAGAATATGTGAATGATTTATTTTGACTTAATACACATTTTCCAACAAATTTTTCAGAAATCTTTTCAAAGTGCATTCATTCATTCAAATCATCTGCATCATCTGTTTTTCTCATAATTTTCTCAAGAAATTTTCACTTCATGGAAATCGATTCCTCAAGAAACTATGAAGATTTTCGAAGTTGAATTTCCCAAGTTAAAGTTTTCCCGTGATTTTCTCTGAAAATATTATTTTCTTAAGATGCTTTCAAAAGGAATTTCTCATCTTTTTCAAGAATAAAAGTTGTTTTTCAGATACTTCAAAGACAATATTCTCAGGATTTCAACTTCCTAAGTTTTGAATTTCCTTCTCCAATGAGTTTTCCTATAAATTTTCCATCATTTTCCTAAGAAAATTCTCAAAGTCCGAGTTTCTCCTGATAAGTGTTTTCCTTCTCAAGTGTCCATCTTTTCTCAAGAATTCCTTCTATTTTCTCGAGATTCTCATTTCTTCATGATCTTCCAAATCTTTATAAACTTTCTCGAGATTTCAAATCTTCTTCGTCTGAGTTTCCTGAGACACTGATTTCCATCTTTTTTTTGAGAAATGCTTTTCAACCCCAAATGTTTTTCTAAGCATACATCATAGTTTTCCAACTTATATTTTACCAAATCTCATAGCACATGCCTGAATTCTCTGTGCATTTAGGATAGAACACAATTTCGATAATTTCACTAAGTCAAGCACAATTTTGGTTCGATTACCTCTGTTAAAAGCGGCAGGAACGGTCAAACCTTGTACCGACAGGTCGAGCCCCATCCCATAGATTTTCCCGCAATTTTCAAAACGGAGGCAAGTATTTCAAAACAATTTCCAAAATCCGGTCAAGTTTGAATCGTGAAAGCATTTTCCTCTCTCTTCCGCAAGGAAGGGAAGACGGGAAAAATTTTGCGACGATAACAGGTTTGGCGACCGTGATGGGACCTGTCCTTGTCTGATTAAAATTGTGCTTGACTTAGTTCAATTATCGAAATTATGTTCACAAAATGTCAGCTCTTTACTTTTACTATCATGCGAACCTAGGAGCCTAGATTCTGACCTAGCTGACATTGACTGCATATAGACTAGGCATGGTTTGGTAGGACTATATTGAGGAGATCCTTTCATGCTCACATAGACTTAAGTCTGAATACAACTCTCCTCAATTTAAGATCTGAATGCAAACAATGTATGCTTCTTCAAAGTTTTCAAAATCTATCTCTCTAGGTTTTAGAGCCATCTATTTCTTGCATGTGATCATTTTTGCAAAACCTTCATTACCTATCATTACCCGGTCTTCACGTTGCTGGGCTCTCTTTCAGAACCCTAGTTCGGGACAGAGCCTCACAACTGGGCCAATTATTTGGGTTAACCCCCCCCCCCCCTACCACGTACCGCGGGCCACAGTCTGAAGTATATCGGTAGGTGCTCAAGGATGTTGGAAAACCTTACCTTAGAACCGGAGTTGAAATTATATGCCACGTACATCGGATTTCGGTTCGGGTATATTGGCATAACTGGATTGGACAAAGATGATCTGAACCTAGAGTTAGGATTAGAGTCCTACAACTGTTTTCAAAATGATGCATCTAGAGTCAGCCTTTTAGGGAGTGTTGTATGCGCATGAATGTTTGTGCATGATGTGATTGTTCGTATATTATCTCTATTTTCTTACATTTTTCCTAAAATATTTTCAAATACCCATATTTCTCATCTTTTCCTTTTATTTTCTCAAACCCTAGATAATTTTCCCAAATATCCAATTTCTTTCAAAACTCCAGGTGATTTTTCATTCTTCCGTTCTACTGGATCTCGAATTTTCAGCTGCATTTTTATCCTGCCTGCAATTTTTCAAAATCATATGTTTTCTCTCATTGGATTTTCAATCCTTTTGTCTATTGCAAAATTCTTCACCTTATTTTCCTCGTACATACCTTGATTATTGCGGTGGAAATTGTTTACCCATTTGCCTTCTCCTTATTCTAAATCCGTTTGCGGATTGTTTTTCCAAGAGATATCTCTTTCCTTCAAAATGGTGTTTTTCTCATGGTTGACGACCTCGCCTAGGTAACAAGGCACACTTTTCGTTGTTTATTTCTCTAACATCGGCAATTCCATCCCCAGTAATGGGATATTCTTTCAATTGTCTACCATATCGTCAATAATCATTTTCCTCCCAATCCAAAATTCCCTTAGAGTCTAATCAAGACTTTATCCCGCAGAGAGCATCTGTAGGATTTGATGGTTAGAACAAGGTCAGGAAGAAGAACCACATCCCCACAACACTCCTCAGCTTCAGAAGGAGAAATGGATCCCCTCAGAAGTCAAGATCAGCAGCAAGAGGAGGATGGCATAGACCCACAGATGTATGCCATGTTCCAGAAAATGATGATCAAAATGATGAACGAACAGCCCGGAACCAGTGTAGAGAAGAATCCATTTAGAGAGAAGTTCCATGGGCACAAGGATAAGAAGGTTCCCAAGAAGCAAGTTCAGCGAGAGGAAATTTCAGATGAATCAGAATCAGAGAAAGACACCGATGAAGAATATGAGGTGCCTCCAGCATTTCAGAAACATAGCCAAAAACAAAGGAGGAGTCCCAAATCAAAAGGTCAAGCTGCAGAAAAGCTCTTGCAGGCATAATTCAAAGAAATGGCCAGAGTGGTTAAAGATCTCCAAGCCCACGACAAGGGCAAGAAAGTCTTCACCAGCGAGGACTTCTATGATGGCCTAGAAGGAGACGAAGATCTGGAGAATCTTCCCCGCAAGTTCATCAAGTTTGATGGTTCTGGTGATCCCAAAGCCCACCTCGCCATGTTCTTCGTCGAATGCTCAAAATTCAAGAGAGACAATAGGGCCCTATTTCTCTGTTTTCCTCGTAGCTTAGAAGGCACTGCCGCCAAGTGGTACTCCGAGCATATCAATCCAATCGAGCTGCGAGAATTCGATAAGGTGGTCAATCTATTTATCGAGCGATTTTTGTTCAATACTGAAGCGCTACCAACGTTAAATCACCTCTGTAATCTGAAGCAGGGAGATAGTGAAAAAGCCAAGGACTTCATTCGCAGATGGAGAGAGACCTGCAACAAAATGAGGGATCCTATATCAGAGAGACATGCTTTATCGCTGATCCTGAACAACTAATCGCAACCTTTGAGAAGTCTTATCTCCACCTCGCCTTCCAAGTCTTTCATAAAGCTTACCGAACGAGCCGAGTGGCTCGAGATGGGGTTGAAGAATGGTGTCTATGATGGTATCACCCTCGTCAAGAACAATCTAGATCCAAAGAAAAAGGCAAATTTCACCTCCTCCGCCAACATCAGCCGCAATGATAACAAAGGTAGTAAGGGCAATCATGCGGATCGAGAGGAAAGACAGAATAACAAGCTATCTCAGCCCAACTTTCCACAAAAGGAAAAGATAAAGCGTGAAGGTTGGGGTAATGATCGTGTGTTCACTCCTCTCAAACAAACACTCGAAGAAGCCCTTGAATTCATGCTGACTAAGGGATTAGTGAAGCTCCCAAAGGCCACAACTCCTCCCACCATCATGGGAAGGTTCAAAAATCAGTTTTGCAAATTCCATCGGGCAGTGGGGCATGACATTGACAATTGTTTTGTATTCAAAAATATTTTTCAGGATTGCATTGACAAGAGCCTCCTTGCTGAAGATGAAGAAGAAGACGAGATGGCCATCCTAACCAAGCTGTTCCCAGATCATTCAGAAAGTTGATAATGCCAAAGTTTCCTATTTTTTTTTCCTTTCGTTTTGCCAGTCACCTGGTAGGGGCAAGTCAGTCCAGTTTTTGCAACCTTTTGGTCGAGTGCTTATAAATATGCAGTCTTTTTGTTATCAGTTTTGCTTATCAATAAAATGTCAATTTTCTTCATCCAATACTTCTTTCTTTTGCCCCATTAGGGCACCTGTTTTTGTTTTGAAGAATCTTCTTTGCCCATTCTTTTCAAGACGAGGGGCAATCCCAACATCATTCATAAGAGAAATGAAATTACCTATGAGGGTTTTTCAAAAATCATGAAATTCTTGAAAATTTTCTACAAACATCTTTGTTATGATCACCCAAAAGTTTAATATTTCGGTTTAATCTTTTTCGAAATTCAACCATCGCGGTGATCTTCTTTTCTTAAATTGGTTTCAAACCATTATCTTTAAAATCAACCCTTGTGTTGATTTTCTTTTCCAAAATTAGTGTTAAACCAATTCATTTTCAAAATCAACCCTCATGATGATCTCTCTTCAAAATCAACCCTCGTGTTGATTCCCCTTTCAAAGATCAGTTCTCACGCTAATCATTCTTCAAAATCAACCTGGCAGTTGATTTTCTTCCCAAAATGATTTCTCACTTACAAAATAACATTTTCCTTTTACTTTAAAGATTCCATGTGCAAACACTTTCTCACTTCTCATTTTGCTTTTATCATTTCAAAGGGATAATATAATTTTGTTTCCTTTCCTCGATTTTTAAGCATTAATAAAATTTGCCAATAGTTTGGCACCATTTTATTTGCGTCTCTTTCCTTTTCACAATATGTCTCTTGTAAGGAACGATCTTGAGGACGTCTCTCGATCAAGAAGCTTGTCACCTTATTCCTCGATTAACCTTCTTTGTATTCAAAATCTTCCTCCCTAGTTACACTGGGGCATTTTTTTGAAAAATCTATCTTTACCTCAAAACATCCTATATGCAGGCAGAATAAACCAATCTCTCATTTTGCATGTATATGCACCCACTTGCATTAATTTTGCATTCATTTACATTTCATGTGCATTTGCATTTGCATTTCATTTTACATTAATTCTGCATCCATTTTCTTCCCCTTCAGGTTAAGGGATAAACCTGAATCATTTTTCATGATTTTCCAATCTCTATTCATATCCCCGTTCAAGATAAGGGGTTAATCTGGAAAATCAGACCACATACATCTAAATATGATGGTCTTTTTCATTGCAAGTCAAATAATCCAGTCCTCGAACTGGCCATTCTCAAAACTTTCAATCCCAGTTCTCGCACTATCGATTTTCAAAATTTTAATCTTCTGATTAAAGATTTTCCTTTAAGATTCGAGCCCTGACTCGAACTTTCCAGCTTTCCTTTGAAGATTTGAGTTTTTAACTCAAGTCTTCTTTCCTTCAAAATCTAAACTTTCCAGTTTCTTTTTGAGATTCGAGCCCTGACTCGAACTTTCCTGCTTTCCTTCGAAGATTTGAGTTTTAACTCAAGTTTTTTTTCTTCAAAATCTGAACTTCCCAGTTTTCCTTTGAGATTCGAGCCCCGACTCGAACTTTCCAACTTTCCTCTGAATATTTGAGTTTCGACTCAAAATTTTGAATTGGCCTAGTTTTTTTTTCCTTTTAAGATTTGGGTTTCGACCCGAACTTTATCTCATTAGAAACCAAACTTCCTAGCTTTCCCTCGAAGGCTCGAGTTTCGACTCGAATCTTCCAGCTTTCCTTGTAAAAATCCGAGTCCTAATTCAGATGGTCTTTCAAAACTAGCATTTGAGTTAGGCTTACCTTCAAAATCCAGCATTATGCCAAGACTTAGCTTCAAAATTCCAACTTCGTATTGGATTTACCTGCGAAATTGATTTCCATCGTCAGGGATGTGTCAACTCGGATGTCAAGCGATCTCTTTTACTATGGATTTCAAGAATACTTTGTCAATTTGTCAATCAATTACCTGTTGATTTCAGAATTTTATTGTATAAATTTTTACCTCAGTTTACCTTCAATATTACTTCCAAAAAGGCAAACCTTTTGTGAAGAAGGATTCAAAATCCAAATTCTTTCTATTGGCCAACCAAAAGGATGAAGGATAAATCTTCGATATGGCCAGAAAAGAAGATTCAATGTTTTGCAAAGCCATAGATGATTGATATTGATCGCAGTCAATGGCACATTTTTAAAGACCATTCTTGTGAAAATGAGGCAGTGAAAATATCCTGAGCGTTAGAAAATGAGAGCATTCACCAAAACCCTGACTCCTCAAAATCACTTAAGCTGCAATTAAATATCCGCAAAAGGGATCTCTCACTTGTCGTCAAGATGAAGGCGAATTAAGGGAGTAGACCCCCAGGGCCAAAGAAGATTTGAAACATCTCCAAGATGACGGAGTTTGCGACGGATCCTTCCAGGGAAAATCCAAAGCACTGTCGAGATGAAGGCAGATGCGATGAACCTCCCGACAATCCCTAAAAGATATTTAATTTCAGCTATCATCCAAATATCTCAAACCCATGAGCCAATATCGTCAAAGAACGATCGAAACATCTCCAAGTTGAAGGAGTTTGTAACGTAACCTTCCAAAAAAAGAGCAAGAGAGGAAAAAGAAAGAGAGAAAAGTCAGGACATCTCCAAAATGAAGGATGATGTAATAAATTGCCTCGAAGCCCAAAAGAGTGCAGAAAGATTATCATGAGAGAAACTCTCAGGATATCAAACTACCAAATTTATCAAGAATCTCCTTTAAACTTGTGAAATTCTATTATCAATATCCTTTCATCAATCGCTTTCACAATACTAAATTCTCTTTTCTGTTCATATCAAGGAAATTGATAGCTTCCTTGAAGAAGGTCAATTGCAAGTAATTTGAACTCCAAATCTTGATTCTATGAAGTCAATCCTGTTTGGAGGTAATATTTCAGGTAGAAAAAAAGGAATATTTTCACAACAATGAGCATCATTTTCAATTACTTTGAATCAACAAAATTTTCAACATTTTGACAATATTTTCTAGCTATCCTGACATTAAGTGAGAGTTTGATGTCCATATTGAAGCATCTTGACCCCTTCGAGAGATTTTCCTTTGTCGTCTTTCACATTGTTGAAAGATTAGCCTTATCTCCGAAAGGATAGCCTTTATCATCTTTCGTGTTGTTGAAAGATTAGCCTTCTCTCCGAAAGAATAGCCTTTATCATCTTTCACGTTGTTGGAAGATTAGCCTTCTCTCCGAAAGGATCGCCTTATCATCTTTCGCGTTGTCGAAAGAATCACCTTTCTCCTTTGGATTGCCTTTGTCATCTTTCGCGTTGTCGAAAGAATCACTTTATTCCTTTGGATCGCCTTATCATCTTTCGCATTGTCGAAAGAATCACCTTGCTCCTTTGGATTGCCTTTTGTCATCTTTCGCGTTGTCGAAAGAATCGCCTTGCTCTTTTGGATTGCCTTTATCATCTTTCGTGTTGTCGAAAGAATCGCCTTATTTCTTTGGATTACCTTTGTCATCTTTCGTGTTGTCGAAAAAATCGCCTTATTCCTTTGGATTACCTTTGTCATCTTTCGCGTTGTCGAAAGAATCGCCTTGCTCCTTTGGATTGCCTTTTGTCATCTTTCGTGTTGTCGAAAGAATTGCCTTATTCCTTTGGATTACCTTTGTTATCTTTCGCGTTGTCGAAAGAATCGTCTTGCTTCTTTGGATTGCCTTTTGTCATCTTTCGCGTTGTCGAAAGAATCGCCTTACTCCTTTGGATCGCCTTATCATCTTTCGCGTTGTCGAAAGAATCGCCTTACTCCTTTGGATCGCTTGCGTCTGTCTTTCGTGTTGTCGAAAGAATTGCCTCATTCTTCGTTGGAAAAAATGTCTTATTCATCTTTTGCATTGTCAAAAGAGTTGCCTTACTCTTCTCTGAAAGTGTTTGCCTTGTCTGTCTTTCATGTTGCCGAAAGAGTTACCTTATCAAAAGATTGCCATATCCATCTTTCGCATTGTCGAAAGAGTCGTCTTACTCCTTACCTTATTCATATATCACACTGATAGAAAATTCACCAAATCGTCTTGATCATCTTCCAAGATTGCCTCTTACTCCTTACCTTATTGCCTCGTTCCTCTTAAAAAAAAAAGTTGTCTTATTCACCTTCCAATATTTCATTTTCCGCCCGATCAGGATAAGGGTACAAACCTGAGCCTCATTCAATGAGGTATTTCATTTTCCGCCCGATCAGGATAAGGGTACAAACCTGAACCTCATTCAATGAGGTATTTCATTTTCCGCTCGATCAGGATAAGGGTACAAACCTGAGCCTCATTCAATGAGGTATTTCATTTTCCACCCGATCAGGATAAGGGTATAAACTTGAGTCTCATTTCGATGAGATATTCCATTCCCCAAACAGGTCAAGGGTTAAAACCTGAGCTTCGTTCTATACGAGGTATTCCTGTTCCATCCAGGATAAGGGCATAAACCTGAATTTCACTCTCACAGAGTGAGTCTTTCCTTTTCATTCTCCATTTCATATCTATCATCTTCATCGGGCTAATTTTCTTCATACCCAGTCAGATCCTTCTATCTGGGGCATTTTTATATAGCCCAATTTTGGTGTGTTTTCTTTGCCACTAAGCTCGGCCATAAGCCAGCTTAGTAGCAAAGAGGAGCATCTGTAAACACTCCAAATTTTTACTCAACTTTCTGACATCGCCCTCAATCGGCACAATTCAGTTCTCCGGAATCAATGAAGGGCAAAATGGTCATTTTCTGAGTTTAGACCTTGCAGAAAGTCTAAAATTTCATTCTTGAGCCTCATAATTTCTATATTTAGGTTCAGAGACATCTTTAAACTGCAAATTTTCAAAATTCTATTCCTAACAAGAAGTTAGAATTTCCAATTCTAGATTCAGAATGACATTTCATAGGACATGTCTTTGCATAGCATTGCATGAACACTTTGTATCATTTCACTGCACAACATGTCAGTTTGAGATCCAGAACTCCTGATTTTCAAAATTGTCAATCCAGATTTAATTTTTAAACTTTTCAAAATTGATTTTTAAAACACTAGGTATTCAAAATTACCGTTTTTCCCATTTTACCCCCAGGACTTTGAATTATAAAAGTCTTTCTCAAGGAAAATAATTTGGATATTTGGATATTGATTTTATCTCAAAACTTTTTACAGAAAGATTTTAAATCTCTTTACAAAATTTTTTGTATCTCCTTTATCCATATTTTTTGCCCTGAAAAACCAATTTTTCTAAATTCTTGAAAATAAACAAAGTTTTATCTCGTGTTATAAAAATTCAAAAAAAAGAAGAAGTTATTTCCTCTGTTTTTTTATCTATTTATAAATAAATGGAGCAGGACCTGCCTTTGAATTAACATCATACTCAGATTCCCAGGTAAGTTTTTTATTTTCAAGCGGGACCCACCCGGAGATCGCACCAATTTACAAATTTTTCTTTTTTCTGTTATTTGTTTATTCATTTTTTTTAGTTAGTGGGCCCACACACATGTGGCACCCCAATTGAAAATAAAAGATTTTCCAAAACAAAATAAAACATTATTTTCCAAAAGGATTTTAAAAGTAGGTTGAGGTGACATTTCCATAAAAGCCTCTCATTTATTTCAATACTCATTTTTTTATTTTATTCCTTTTTATTGATTTGTTTAAATAAATTTTTTTTAAGAAGGATGCAACCTTAAATGGCACATCCGAACTTCCAAAAAAATAAAAAAATAAAATAAATTTCATTTTAGCTAAAAACTTAGGTAAATGAAACAAAATTTTGAAAAATAAGATGCGCCCCTTTTGATTTTCAAATATCGGTTTCAAAAAAAAAAATCAAAAAACTATAACGGTGCTCTTAAAAGAAAATACATTTTTGTAGAAAGGGGCTGAAGGTCTTTAAAAAGACCCATCCATTGATCGATTAGGAGGGGATTTTGATTTGCTGGTCTTTTGATTTTCGCAGGGGAGGCCATTCAGCGTGAAGACTATCCACCTCCAATGGTTCCTGCATCTCCTTCAGCCCATCAGCATAGGCAGCCAACGGCTGCTGCCATCCTTCTTCAACCTACCAGCAGGCTGCTCTTTATCCCAACTTCAGCCCAGCAGTTGCTTCTTACCTTTCTTCAACCCACCAGTGGCTGCTGCACATCCACCATCAGCAGAGGTCCAGCAGCTGCCCATCCTTCTTCAACCCACCAGAGGCTGCCGCACATCCACCATCAGCAGAGGTCCAACAACTGCCCATCGTCCTTCATCCTTCCAGCCCCATTGAAACTCCATCCAGCAAAAACGCAGGAGACTGCCCTCTTTTCTAATCCCTCCAGCCCCATTGAAACTTCATCTAGCAAAAACGCAGGAGACTGTCCTCTTTTCTAATCCGTACAGCCCCATTGTAAGATTCATCGTCTTTCTCTTCTTCTTCTTGGGATTCATCATCTTCCTCTTCTTCTTCTATTTAATTTTTGTTCATCGGATTCCTGTTTTCAGCATGTTCTAGATTCAATATTAGAGTTATAATTCTGTTATCATGCATTTTTTTTTCAATTTGTGATTCCCTGTTTTCAATTCCGATTTTCCTGTTTTCTGTTTTTTTTTTCACTCATAACTTTCTATTACTTGTTTTGATTCATTGTCCGATTTCCTGTAGTTCTAATTTCCTTTGTTTTGAATTCATTAAAATTCTTGTTTCTTCATTTAATACTTTATTATATTTTGTATTCAAATTTCCTGTATTGTGCTTGTTTCTCCATTCTTTGTTTGCTATGCTGAATTCCTGTTTTCCCTGTTTTCCATTCTTTTGATCATTTTTTTAATGTCCTGTGTGTTGTTTTACATTCTTGTAATCATTTTACAACATTGTTTTTCATTTGACAACATTCTTTTGATCATGTTTTTTTTATTCTTTTTGTCAGTTCTTGTCTTTGATGCCCAATCATCATCATCCTTATCCATCGGGTTCTAACCCCTAGCATCATCAAGGCTTATATTTCAATACTTTGTACGATCCAACACTATCATTGTGCTGTGTCTTAACAGCCTCCACCTATCACCCTTCACAACCATCACTTACAGGATCACCTTTGTATTCTTATTCTCTTTTCTGCAGGTGTGCAGTCTTGAAAATGAGCCATGTTCATGTATGAATATTTTAATATCCATTCAGGCTTTATGAACCATCTTTTGCATGATTTGTTATGGATATATAGGGAAGCTCCATACCCAATTCTACTGCAAAATATGTTATAATTTGGGAATTACGGCTTCGTGAAATCCCCTACAGAAACTGTATATACCCTGTATTTTCTTATTTTACCCATTATATATAAAATTTCAATTCTTATGTGTATTTTCTCATTATATGTATATATATATATCCCTTCATGTGCACTTGTTTCCATATATGAGCATCCATGTATCTATTTTCTCATATAAATACACCTTCATTGTTACATGTCATTTAGCACAAATTTTAGCATTTTGATATATATATATATATATATATATCTTCATTGTATATATTATATATATATACCCATTTTTGGTTATCTTGTACTAATTCTCATTTTGCAAGGAAATTTGGAGGAAGCTGATTCTTTTAACTCTGTATATACATTTTTTTTATTTTGCTTTACGTCAGAGATGTAATAATCAAGTCTGGAATAAGATTTGCTTTTACTGCGTAGATTAGGATGCATCTCATGTAGTTTGATTCCTGCAATATCCTGATTCTATGATTCATATATCTCAAATTTCAAAGTTCACTGTGGATGAACACGAATGACACGTGCACCAACTCTTAGAGAGTTGATGGACTCGGTGGAGTCCATATTTACGACCCTAGTCTGAATATGGACGAGACCCAGATCCATCATCTTTCTACCAGTCACATTGAGCCTACACTCTTAGGCTATCTTCGAAATGCACATCATATTTTCAATTTTTCAAAATATTGTGAATTAACTCAAATAAACTCTGAACATATTCCTGGCCACAGTCAGAATATGTGAATGATTTATTTTGACTTAATACACATTTTCCAACAAATTTTTCAGAAATCTTTTCAAAGTGCATTCATTCATTCAAATCATCTGCATCATCTGTTTTTCTCATAATTTTCTCAAGAAATTTTCACTTCATGGAAATCGATTCCTCAAGAAACTATGAAGATTTTCGAAGTTGAATTTCCCAAGTTAAAGTTTTCCCGTGATTTTCTCTGAAAATATTATTTTCTTAAGATGCTTTCAAAAGGAATTTCTCATCTTTTTCAAGAATAAAAGTTGTTTTTCAGATACTTCAAAGACAATATTCTCAGGATTTCAACTTCCTAAGTTTTGAATTTCCTTCTCCAATGAGTTTTCCTATAAATTTTCCATCATTTTCCTAAGAAAATTCTCAAAGTCCGAGTTTCTCCTGATAAGTGTTTTCCTTCTCAAGTGTCCATCTTTTCTCAAGAATTCCTTCTATTTTCTCGAGATTCTCATTTCTTCATGATCTTCCAAATCTTTATAAACTTTCTCGAGATTTCAAATCTTCTTCGTCTGAGTTTCCTGAGACACTGATTTCCATCTTTTTTTTGAGAAATGCTTTTCAACTCCAAATGTTTTTCTAAGCATACATCATAGTTTTCCAACTTATATTTTACCAAATCTCATAGCACATGCCTGAATTCTCTGTGCATTTAGGATAGAACACAATTTCGATAATTTCACTAAGTCAAGCACAATTTTGGTTCGATTACCTCTGTTAAAAGCGGCAGGAACGGTCAAACCTTGTACCGACAGGTCGAGCCCCATCCCATAGATTTTCCCGCAATTTTCAAAACGGAGGCAAGTATTTCAAAACAATTTCCAAAATCCGGTCAAGTTTGAATCGTGAAAGCATTTTCCTCTCTCTTCCGCAAGGAAGGGAAGACGGGAAAAATTTTGCGACGATAACAGGTTTGGCGACCGTGATGGGACCTGTCCTTTTCTGATTAAAATTGTGCTTGACTTAGTTCAATTATCGAAATTATGTTCACAAAATGTCAGCTCTTTACTTTTACTATCATGCGAACCTAGGAGCCTAGATTCTGACCTAGCTGACATTGACTGCATATAGACTAGGCATGGTTTGGTAGGACTATATTGAGGAGATCCTTTCATGCTCACATAGACTTAAGTCTGAATACAACTCTCCTCAATTTAAGATCTGAATGCAAACAATGTATGCTTCTTCAAAGTTTTCAAAATCTATCTCTCTAGGTTTTAGAGCCATCTATTTCTTGCATGTGATCATTTTTGCAAAACCTTCATTACCTATCATTACCCGGTCTTCACGTTGCTGGGCTCTCTTTCAGAACCCTAGTTCGGGACAGAGCCTCACAACTGGGCCAATTATTTGGGTTAACCCCCCCCCCCCCTACCACGTACCGCGGGCCACAGTCTGAAGTATATCGGTAGGTGCTCAAGGATGTTGGAAAACCTTACCTTAGAACCGGAGTTGAAATTATATGCCACGTACCTCGGATTTCGGTTCGGGTATATTGGCATAACTGGATTGGACAAAGATGATCTGAACCTAGAGTTAGGATTAGAGTCCTACAACTGTTTTCAAAATGATGCATCTAGAGTCAGCCTTTTAGGGAGTGTTGTATGCGCATGAATGTTTGTGCATGATGTGATTGTTCGTATATTATCTCTATTTTCTTACATTTTTCCTAAAATATTTTCAAATACCCATATTTCTCATCTTTTCCTTTTATTTTCTCAAACCCTAGATAATTTTCCCAAATATCCAATTTCTTTCAAAACTCCAGGTGATTTTTCATTCTTCCGTTCTACTGGATCTCGAATTTTCAGCTGCATTTTTATCCTGCCTGCAATTTTTCAAAATCATATGTTTTCTCTCATTGGATTTTCAATCCTTTTGTCTATTGCAAAATTCTTCACCTTATTTTCCTCGTACATACCTTGATTATTGCGGTGGAAATTGTTTACCCATTTGCCTTCTCCTTATTCTAAATCCGTTTGCGGATTGTTTTTCCAAGAGATATCTCTTTCCTTCAAAATGGTGTTTTTCTCATGGTTGACGACCTCGCCTAGGTAACAAGGCACACTTTTCGTTGTTTATTTCTCTAACATCGGCAATTCCATCCCCAGTAATGGGATATTCTTTCAATTGTCTACCATATCGTCAATAATCATTTTCCTCCCAATCCAAAATTCCCTTAGAGTCTAATCAAGACTTTATCCCGCAGAGAGCATCTGTAGGATTTGATGGTTAGAACAAGGTCAGGAAGAAGAACCACATCCCCACAACACTCCTCAGCTTCAGAAGGAGAAATGGATCCCCTCAGAAGTCAAGATCAGCAGCAAGAGGAGGATGGCATAGACCCACAGATGTATGCCATGTTCCAGAAAATGATGATCAAAATGATGAACGAACAGCCCGGAACCAGTGTAGAGAAGAATCCATTTAGAGAGAAGTTCCATGGGCACAAGGATAAGAAGGTTCCCAAGAAGCAAGTTCAGCGAGAGGAAATTTCAGATGAATCAGAATCAGAGAAAGACACCGATGAAGAATATGAGGTGCCTCCAGCATTTCAGAAACATAGCCAAAAACAAAGGAGGAGTCCCAAATCAAAAGGTCAAGCTGCAGAAAAGCTCTTGCAGGCATAATTCAAAGAAATGGCCAGAGTGGTTAAAGATCTCCAAGCCCACGACAAGGGCAAGAAAGTCTTCACCAGCGAGGACTTCTATGATGGCCTAGAAGGAGACGAAGATCTGGAGAATCTTCCCCGCAAGTTCATCAAGTTTGATGGTTCTGGTGATCCCAAAGCCCACCTCGCCATGTTCTTCGTCGAATGCTCAAAATTCAAGAGAGACAATAGGGCCCTATTTCTCTGTTTTCCTCGTAGCTTAGAAGGCACTGCCGCCAAGTGGTACTCCGAGCATATCAATCCAATCGAGCTGCGAGAATTCGATAAGGTGGTCAATCTATTTATCGAGCGATTTTTGTTCAATACTGAAGCGCTACCAACGTTAAATCACCTCTGTAATCTGAAGCAGGGAGATAGTGAAAAAGCCAAGGACTTCATTCGCAGATGGAGAGAGACCTGCAACAAAATGAGGGATCCTATATCAGAGAGACATGCTTTATCGCTGATCCTGAACAACTAATCGCAACCTTTGAGAAGTCTTATCTCCACCTCGCCTTCCAAGTCTTTCATAAAGCTTACCGAACGAGCCGAGTGGCTCGAGATGGGGTTGAAGAATGGTGTCTATGATGGTATCACCCTCGTCAAGAACAATCTAGATCCAAAGAAAAAGGCAAATTTCACCTCCTCCGCCAACATCAGCCGCAATGATAACAAAGGTAGTAAGGGCAATCATGCGGATCGAGAGGAAAGACAGAATAACAAGCTATCTCAGCCCAACTTTCCACAAAAGGAAAAGATAAAGCGTGAAGGTTGGGGTAATGATCGTGTGTTCACTCCTCTCAAACAAACACTCGAAGAAGCCCTTGAATTCATGCTGACTAAGGGATTAGTGAAGCTCCCAAAGGCCACAACTCCTCCCACCATCATGGGAAGGTTCAAAAATCAGTTTTGCAAATTCCATCGGGCAGTGGGGCATGACATTGACAATTGTTTTGTATTCAAAAATATTTTTCAGGATTGCATTGACAAGAGCCTCCTTGCTGAAGATGAAGAAGAAGACGAGATGGCCATCCTAACCAAGCTGTTCCCAGATCATTCAGAAAGTTGATAATGCCAAAGTTTCCTATTTTTTTTTCCTTTCGTTTTGCCAGTCACCTGGTAGGGGCAAGTCAGTCCAGTTTTTGCAACCTTTTGGTCGAGTGCTTATAAATATGCAGTCTTTTTGTTATCAGTTTTGCTTATCAATAAAATGTCAATTTTCTTCATCCAATACTTCTTTCTTTTGCCCCATTAGGGCACCTGTTTTTGTTTTGAAGAATCTTCTTTGCCCATTCTTTTCAAGACGAGGGGCAATCCCAACATCATTCATAAGAGAAATGAAATTACCTATGAGGGTTTTTCAAAAATCATGAAATTCTTGAAAATTTTCTACAAACATCTTTGTTATGATCACCCAAAAGTTTAATATTTCGGTTTAATCTTTTTCGAAATTCAACCATCGCGGTGATCTTCTTTTCTTAAATTGGTTTCAAACCATTATCTTTAAAATCAACCCTTGTGTTGATTTTCTTTTCCAAAATTAGTGTTAAACCAATTCATTTTCAAAATCAACCCTCATGATGATCTCTCTTCAAAATCAACCCTCGTGTTGATTCCCCTTTCAAAGATCAGTTCTCACGCTAATCATTCTTCAAAATCAACCTGGCAGTTGATTTTCTTCCCAAAATGATTTCTCACTTACAAAATAACATTTTCCTTTTACTTTAAAGATTCCATGTGCAAACACTTTCTCACTTCTCATTTTGCTTTTATCATTTCAAAGGGATAATATAATTTTGTTTCCTTTCCTCGATTTTTAAGCATTAATAAAATTTGCCAATAGTTTGGCACCATTTTATTTGCGTCTCTTTCCTTTTCACAATATGTCTCTTGTAAGGAACGATCTTGAGGACGTCTCTCGATCAAGAAGCTTGTCACCTTATTCCTCGATTAACCTTCTTTGTATTCAAAATCTTCCTCCCTAGTTACACTGGGGCATTTTTTTGAAAAATCTATCTTTACCTCAAAACATCCTATATGCAGGCAGAATAAACCAATCTCTCATTTTGCATGTATATGCACCCACTTGCATTAATTTTGCATTCATTTACATTTCATGTGCATTTGCATTTGCATTTCATTTTACATTAATTCTGCATCCATTTTCTTCCCCTTCAGGTTAAGGGATAAACCTGAATCATTTTTCATGATTTTCCAATCTCTATTCATATCCCCGTTCAAGATAAGGGGTTAATCTGGAAAATCAGACCACATACATCTAAATATGATGGTCTTTTTCATTGCAAGTCAAATAATCCAGTCCTCGAACTGGCCATTCTCAAAACTTTCAATCCCAGTTCTCGCACTATCGATTTTCAAAATTTTAATCTTCTGATTAAAGATTTTCCTTTAAGATTCGAGCCCTGACTCGAACTTTCCAGCTTTCCTTTGAAGATTTGAGTTTTTAACTCAAGTCTTCTTTCCTTCAAAATCTAAACTTTCCAGTTTCTTTTTGAGATTCGAGCCCTGACTCGAACTTTCCTGCTTTCCTTCGAAGATTTGAGTTTTAACTCAAGTTTTTTTTCTTCAAAATCTGAACTTCCCAGTTTTCCTTTGAGATTCGAGCCCCGACTCGAACTTTCCAACTTTCCTCTGAATATTTGAGTTTCGACTCAAAATTTTGAATTGGCCTAGTTTTTTTTTCCTTTTAAGATTTGGGTTTCGACCCGAACTTTATCTCATTAGAAACCAAACTTCCTAGCTTTCCCTCGAAGGCTCGAGTTTCGACTCGAATCTTCCAGCTTTCCTTGTAAAAATCCGAGTCCTAATTCAGATGGTCTTTCAAAACTAGCATTTGAGTTAGGCTTACCTTCAAAATCCAGCATTATGCCAAGACTTAGCTTCAAAATTCCAACTTCGTATTGGATTTACCTGCGAAATTGATTTCCATCGTCAGGGATGTGTCAACTCGGATGTCAAGCGATCTCTTTTACTATGGATTTCAAGAATACTTTGTCAATTTGTCAATCAATTACCTGTTGATTTCAGAATTTTATTGTATAAATTTTTACCTCAGTTTACCTTCAATATTACTTCCAAAAAGGCAAACCTTTTGTGAAGAAGGATTCAAAATCCAAATTCTTTCTATTGGCCAACCAAAAGGATGAAGGATAAATCTTCGATATGGCCAGAAAAGAAGATTCAATGTTTTGCAAAGCCATAGATGATTGATATTGATCGCAGTCAATGGCACATTTTTAAAGACCATTCTTGTGAAAATGAGGCAGTGAAAATATCCTGAGCGTTAGAAAATGAGAGCATTCACCAAAACCCTGACTCCTCAAAATCACTTAAGCTGCAATTAAATATCCGCAAAAGGGATCTCTCACTTGTCGTCAAGATGAAGGCGAATTAAGGGAGTAGACCCCCAGGGCCAAAGAAGATTTGAAACATCTCCAAGATGACGGAGTTTGCGACGGATCCTTCCAGGGAAAATCCAAAGCACTGTCGAGATGAAGGCAGATGCGATGAACCTCCCGACAATCCCTAAAAGATATTTAATTTCAGCTATCATCCAAATATCTCAAACCCATGAGCCAATATCGTCAAAGAACGATCGAAACATCTCCAAGTTGAAGGAGTTTGTAACGTAACCTTCCAAAAAAAGAGCAAGAGAGGAAAAAGAAAGAGAGAAAAGTCAGGACATCTCCAAAATGAAGGATGATGTAATAAATTGCCTCGAAGCCCAAAAGAGTGCAGAAAGATTATCATGAGAGAAACTCTCAGGATATCAAACTACCAAATTTATCAAGAATCTCCTTTAAACTTGTGAAATTCTATTATCAATATCCTTTCATCAATCGCTTTCACAATACTAAATTCTCTTTTCTGTTCATATCAAGGAAATTGATAGCTTCCTTGAAGAAGGTCAATTGCAAGTAATTTGAACTCCAAATCTTGATTCTATGAAGTCAATCCTGTTTGGAGGTAATATTTCAGGTAGAAAAAAAGGAATATTTTCACAACAATGAGCATCATTTTCAATTACTTTGAATCAACAAAATTTTCAACATTTTGACAATATTTTCTAGCTATCCTGACATTAAGTGAGAGTTTGATGTCCATATTGAAGCATCTTGACCCCTTCGAGAGATTTTCCTTTGTCGTCTTTCACATTGTTGAAAGATTAGCCTTATCTCCGAAAGGATAGCCTTTATCATCTTTCGTGTTGTTGAAAGATTAGCCTTCTCTCCGAAAGAATAGCCTTTATCATCTTTCACGTTGTTGGAAGATTAGCCTTCTCTCCGAAAGGATCGCCTTATCATCTTTCGCGTTGTCGAAAGAATCACCTTTCTCCTTTGGATTGCCTTTGTCATCTTTCGCGTTGTCGAAAGAATCACTTTATTCCTTTGGATCGCCTTATCATCTTTCGCATTGTCGAAAGAATCACCTTGCTCCTTTGGATTGCCTTTTGTCATCTTTCGCGTTGTCGAAAGAATCGCCTTGCTCTTTTGGATTGCCTTTATCATCTTTCGTGTTGTCGAAAGAATCGCCTTATTTCTTTGGATTACCTTTGTCATCTTTCGTGTTGTCGAAAAAATCGCCTTATTCCTTTGGATTACCTTTGTCATCTTTCGCGTTGTCGAAAGAATCGCCTTGCTCCTTTGGATTGCCTTTTGTCATCTTTCGTGTTGTCGAAAGAATTGCCTTATTCCTTTGGATTACCTTTGTTATCTTTCGCGTTGTCGAAAGAATCGTCTTGCTTCTTTGGATTGCCTTTTGTCATCTTTCGCGTTGTCGAAAGAATCGCCTTACTCCTTTGGATCGCCTTATCATCTTTCGCGTTGTCGAAAGAATCGCCTTACTCCTTTGGATCGCTTGCGTCTGTCTTTCGTGTTGTCGAAAGAATTGCCTCATTCTTCGTTGGAAAAAATGTCTTATTCATCTTTTGCATTGTCAAAAGAGTTGCCTTACTCTTCTCTGAAAGTGTTTGCCTTGTCTGTCTTTCATGTTGCCGAAAGAGTTACCTTATCAAAAGATTGCCATATCCATCTTTCGCATTGTCGAAAGAGTCGTCTTACTCCTTACCTTATTCATATATCACACTGATAGAAAATTCACCAAATCGTCTTGATCATCTTCCAAGATTGCCTCTTACTCCTTACCTTATTGCCTCGTTCCTCTTAAAAAAAAAAGTTGTCTTATTCACCTTCCAATATTTCATTTTCCGCCCGATCAGGATAAGGGTACAAACCTGAGCCTCATTCAATGAGGTATTTCATTTTCCGCCCGATCAGGATAAGGGTACAAACCTGAACCTCATTCAATGAGGTATTTCATTTTCCGCTCGATCAGGATAAGGGTACAAACCTGAGCCTCATTCAATGAGGTATTTCATTTTCCACCCGATCAGGATAAGGGTATAAACTTGAGTCTCATTTCGATGAGATATTCCATTCCCCAAACAGGTCAAGGGTTAAAACCTGAGCTTCGTTCTATACGAGGTATTCCTGTTCCATCCAGGATAAGGGCATAAACCTGAATTTCACTCTCACAGAGTGAGTCTTTCCTTTTCATTCTCCATTTCATATCTATCATCTTCATCGGGCTAATTTTCTTCATACCCAGTCAGATCCTTCTATCTGGGGCATTTTTATATAGCCCAATTTTGGTGTGTTTTCTTTGCCACTAAGCTCGGCCATAAGCCAGCTTAGTAGCAAAGAGGAGCATCTGTAAACACCCCAAATTTTTACTCACCTTTCTGACATCGCCCTCAATCGGCACAATTCAGTTCTCCGGAATCAATGAAGGGCAAAATGGTCATTTTCTGAGTTTAGACCTTGCAGAAAGTCTAAAATTTCATTCTTGAGCCTCATAATTTCTATATTTAGGTTCAGAGACATCTTTAAACTGCAAATTTTCAAAATTCTATTCCTAACAAGAAGTTAGAATTTCCAATTCTAGATTCAGAATGACATTTCATAGGACATGTCTTTGCATAGCATTGCATGAACACTTTGTATCATTTCACTGCACAACATGTCAGTTTGAGATCCAGAACTCCTGATTTTCAAAATTGTCAATCCAGATTTAATTTTTAAACTTTTCAAAATTGATTTTTAAAACACTAGGTATTCAAAATTACCGTTTTTCCCATTTTACCCCCAGGACTTTGAATTATAAAAGTCTTTCTCAAGGAAAATAATTTGGATATTTGGATATTGATTTTATCTCAAAACTTTTTACAGAAAGATTTTAAATCTCTTTACAAAATTTTTTGTATCTCCTTTATCCATATTTTTTGCCCTGAAAAACCAATTTTTCTAAATTCTTGAAAATAAACAAAGTTTTATCTCGTGTTATAAAAATTCAAAAAAAAGAAGAAGTTATTTCCTCTGTTTTTTTATCTATTTTCAAATAAATGGAGCAGGACCTGCCTTTGAATTAACATCATACTCAGATTCCCAGGTAAGTTTTTTATTTTCAAGCGGGACCCACCCGGAGATCGCACCAATTTACAAATTTTTCTTTTTTCTGTTATTTGTTTATTCATTTTTTTTAGTTAGTGGGCCCACACACATGTGGCACCCCAATTGAAAATAAAAGATTTTCCAAAACAAAATAAAACATTATTTTCCAAAAGGATTTTAAAAGTAGGTTGAGGTGACATTTCCATAAAAGCCTCTCATTTATTTCAATACTCATTTTTTTATTTTATTCCTTTTTATTGATTTGTTTAAATAAATTTTTTTTAAGAAGGATGCAACCTTAAATGGCACATCCGAACTTCCAAAAAAATAAAAAAATAAAATAAATTTCATTTTAGCTAAAAACTTAGGTAAATGAAACAAAATTTTGAAAAATAAGATGCGCCCCTTTTGATTTTCAAATATCGGTTTCAAAAAAAAAAATCAAAAAACTATAACGGTGCTCTTAAAAGAAAATACATTTTTGTAGAAAGGGGCTGAAGGTCTTTAAAAAGACCCATCCATTGATCGATTAGGAGGGGATTTTGATTTGCTGGTCTTTTGATTTTCGCAGGGGAGGCCATTCAGCGTGAAGACTATCCACCTCCAATGGTTCCTGCATCTCCTTCAGCCCATCAGCATAGGCAGCCAACGGCTGCTGCCATCCTTCTTCAACCTACCAGCAGGCTGCTCTTTATCCCAACTTCAGCCCAGCAGTTGCTTCTTACCTTTCTTCAACCCACCAGTGGCTGCTGCACATCCACCATCAGCAGAGGTCCAGCAGCTGCCCATCCTTCTTCAACCCACCAGAGGCTGCCGCACATCCACCATCAGCAGAGGTCCAACAACTGCCCATCGTCCTTCATCCTTCCAGCCCCATTGAAACTCCATCCAGCAAAAACGCAGGAGACTGCCCTCTTTTCTAATCCCTCCAGCCCCATTGAAACTTCATCTAGCAAAAACGCAGGAGACTGCCCTCTTTTCTAATCCGTACAGCCCCATTGTAAGATTCATCGTCTTTCTCTTCTTCTTCTTGGGATTCATCATCTTCCTCTTCTTCTTCTATTTAATTTTTGTTCATCGGATTCCTGTTTTCAGCATGTTCTAGATTCAATATTAGAGTTATAATTCTGTTATCATGCATTTTTTTTTCAATTTGTGATTCCCTGTTTTCAATTCCGATTTTCCTGTTTTCTGTTTTTTTTTTCACTCATAACTTTCTATTACTTGTTTTGATTCATTGTCCGATTTCCTGTAGTTCTAATTTCCTTTGTTTTGAATTCATTAAAATTCTTGTTTCTTCATTTAATACTTTATTATATTTTGTATTCAAATTTCCTGTATTGTGCTTGTTTCTCCATTCTTTGTTTGCTATGCTGAATTCCTGTTTTCCCTGTTTTCCATTCTTTTGATCATTTTTTTAATGTCCTGTGTGTTGTTTTACATTCTTGTAATCATTTTACAACATTGTTTTTCATTTGACAACATTCTTTTGATCATGTTTTTTTTATTCTTTTTGTCAGTTCTTGTCTTTGATGCCCAATCATCATCATCCTTATCCATCGGGTTCTAACCCCTAGCATCATCAAGGCTTATATTTCAATACTTTGTACGATCCAACACTATCACTGTGCTGTGTCTTAACAGCCTCCACCTATCACCCTTCACAACCATCACTTACAGGATCACCTTTGTATTCTTATTCTCTTTTCTGCAGGTGTGCAGTCTTGAAAATGAGCCATGTTCATGTATGAATATTTTAATATCCATTCAGGCTTTATGAACCATCTTTTGCATGATTTGTTATGGATATATAGGGAAGCTCCATACCCAATTCTACTGCAAAATATGTTATAATTTGGGAATTACGGCTTCGTGAAATCCCCTACAGAAACTGTATATACCCTGTATTTTCTTATTTTACCCATTATATATAAAATTTCAATTCTTATGTGTATTTTCTCATTATATGTATATATATATATCCCTTCATGTGCACTTGTTTCCATATATGAGCATCCATGTATCTATTTTCTCATATAAATACACCTTCATTGTTACATGTCATTTAGCACAAATTTTAGCATTTTGATATATATATATATATATATATATCTTCATTGTATATATTATATATATATACCCATTTTTGGTTATCTTGTACTAATTCTCATTTTGCAAGGAAATTTGGAGGAAGCTGATTCTTTTAACTCTGTATATACATTTTTTTTATTTTGCTTTACGTCAGAGATGTAATAATCAAGTCTGGAATAAGATTTGCTTTTACTGCGTAGATTAGGATGCATCTCATGTAGTTTGATTCCTGCAATATCCTGATTCTATGATTCATATATCTCAAATTTCAAAGTTCACTGTGGATGAACACGAATGACACGTGCACCAACTCTTAGAGAGTTGATGGACTCGGTGGAGTCCATATTTACGACCCTAGTCTGAATATGGACGAGACCCAGATCCATCATCTTTCTACCAGTCACATTGAGCCTACACTCTTAGGCTATCTTCGAAATGCACATCATATTTTCAATTTTTCAAAATATTGTGAATTAACTCAAATAAACTCTGAACATATTCCTGGCCACAGTCAGAATATGTGAATGATTTATTTTGACTTAATACACATTTTCCAACAAATTTTTCAGAAATCTTTTCAAAGTGCATTCATTCATTCAAATCATCTGCATCATCTGTTTTTCTCATAATTTTCTCAAGAAATTTTCACTTCATGGAAATCGATTCCTCAAGAAACTATGAAGATTTTCGAAGTTGAATTTCCCAAGTTAAAGTTTTCCCGTGATTTTCTCTGAAAATATTATTTTCTTAAGATGCTTTCAAAAGGAATTTCTCATCTTTTTCAAGAATAAAAGTTGTTTTTCAGATACTTCAAAGACAATATTCTCAGGATTTCAACTTCCTAAGTTTTGAATTTCCTTCTCCAATGAGTTTTCCTATAAATTTTCCATCATTTTCCTAAGAAAATTCTCAAAGTCCGAGTTTCTCCTGATAAGTGTTTTCCTTCTCAAGTGTCCATCTTTTCTCAAGAATTCCTTCTATTTTCTCGAGATTCTCATTTCTTCATGATCTTCCAAATCTTTATAAACTTTCTCGAGATTTCAAATCTTCTTCGTCTGAGTTTCCTGAGACACTGATTTCCATCTTTTTTTTGAGAAATGCTTTTCAACTCCAAATGTTTTTCTAAGCATACATCATAGTTTTCCAACTTATATTTTACCAAATCTCATAGCACATGCCTGAATTCTCTGTGCATTTAGGATAGAACACAATTTCGATAATTTCACTAAGTCAAGCACAATTTTGGTTCGATTACCTCTGTTAAAAGCGGCAGGAACGGTCAAACCTTGTACCGACAGGTCGAGCCCCATCCCATAGATTTTCCCGCAATTTTCAAAACGGAGGCAAGTATTTCAAAACAATTTCCAAAATCCGGTCAAGTTTGAATCGTGAAAGCATTTTCCTCTCTCTTCCGCAAGGAAGGGAAGACGGGAAAAATTTTGCGACGATAACAGGTTTGGCGACCGTGATGGGACCTGTCCTTGTCTGATTAAAATTGTGCTTGACTTAGTTCAATTATCGAAATTATGTTCACAAAATGTCAGCTCTTTACTTTTACTATCATGCGAACCTAGGAGCCTAGATTCTGACCTAGCTGACATTGACTGCATATAGACTAGGCATGGTTTGGTAGGACTATATTGAGGAGATCCTTTCATGCTCACATAGACTTAAGTCTGAATACAACTCTCCTCAATTTAAGATCTGAATGCAAACAATGTATGCTTCTTCAAAGTTTTCAAAATCTATCTCTCTAGGTTTTAGAGCCATCTATTTCTTGCATGTGATCATTTTTGCAAAACCTTCATTACCTATCATTACCCGGTCTTCACGTTGCTGGGCTCTCTTTCAGAACCCTAGTTCGGGACAGAGCCTCACAACTGGGCCAATTATTTGGGTTAACCCCCCCCCCCCCCTACCACGTACCGCGGGCCACAGTCTGAAGTATATCGGTAGGTGCTCAAGGATGTTGGAAAACCTTACCTTAGAACCGGAGTTGAAATTATATGCCACGTACATCGGATTTCGGTTCGGGTATATTGGCATAACTGGATTGGACAAAGATGATCTGAACCTAGAGTTAGGATTAGAGTCCTACAACTGTTTTCAAAATGATGCATCTAGAGTCAGCCTTTTAGGGAGTGTTGTATGCGCATGAATGTTTGTGCATGATGTGATTGTTCGTATATTATCTCTATTTTCTTACATTTTTCCTAAAATATTTTCAAATACCCATATTTCTCATCTTTTCCTTTTATTTTCTCAAACCCTAGATAATTTTCCCAAATATCCAAATTTCTTTCAAAACTTCAGGTGATTTTTCATTCTTCCGTTCTACTGGATCTCGAATTTTCAGCTGCATTTTTATCCTGCCTGCAATTTTTCAAAATCATATGTTTTCTCTCATTGGATTTTCAATCCTTTTGTCTATTGCAAAATTCTTCACCTTATTTTCCTCGTACATACCTTGATTATTGCGGTGGAAATTGTTTACCCATTTGCCTTCTCCTTATTCTAAATCCGTTTGCGGATTGTTTTTCCAAGAGATATCTCTTTCCTTCAAAATGGTGTTTTTCTCATGGTTGACGACCTCGCCTAGGTAACAAGGCACACTTTTCGTTGTTTATTTCTCTAACATCGGCAATTCCATCCCCAGTAATGGGATATTCTTTCAATTGTCTACCATATCGTCAATAATCATTTTCCTCCCAATCCAAAATTCCCTTAGAGTCTAATCAAGACTTTATCCCGCAGAGAGCATCTGTAGGATTTGATGGTTAGAACAAGGTCAGGAAGAAGAACCACATCCCCACAACACTCCTCAGCTTCAGAAGGAGAAATGGATCCCCTCAGAAGTCAAGATCAGCAGCAAGAGGAGGATGGCATAGACCCACAGATGTATGCCATGTTCCAGAAAATGATGATCAAAATGATGAACGAACAGCCCGGAACCAGTGTAGAGAAGAATCCATTTAGAGAGAAGTTCCATGGGCACAAGGATAAGAAGGTTCCCAAGAAGCAAGTTCAGCGAGAGGAAATTTCAGATGAATCAGAATCAGAGAAAGACACCGATGAAGAATATGAGGTGCCTCCAGCATTTCAGAAACATAGCCAAAAACAAAGGAGGAGTCCCAAATCAAAAGGTCAAGCTGCAGAAAAGCTCTTGCAGGCATAATTCAAAGAAATGGCCAGAGTGGTTAAAGATCTCCAAGCCCACGACAAGGGCAAGAAAGTCTTCACCAGCGAGGACTTCTATGATGGCCTAGAAGGAGACGAAGATCTGGAGAATCTTCCCCGCAAGTTCATCAAGTTTGATGGTTCTGGTGATCCCAAAGCCCACCTCGCCATGTTCTTCGTCGAATGCTCAAAATTCAAGAGAGACAATAGGGCCCTATTTCTCTGTTTTCCTCGTAGCTTAGAAGGCACTGCCGCCAAGTGGTACTCCGAGCATATCAATCCAATCGAGCTGCGAGAATTCGATAAGGTGGTCAATCTATTTATCGAGCGATTTTTGTTCAATACTGAAGCGCTACCAACGTTAAATCACCTCTGTAATCTGAAGCAGGGAGATAGTGAAAAAGCCAAGGACTTCATTCGCAGATGGAGAGAGACCTGCAACAAAATGAGGGATCCTATATCAGAGAGACATGCTTTATCGCTGATCCTGAACAACTAATCGCAACCTTTGAGAAGTCTTATCTCCACCTCGCCTTCCAAGTCTTTCATAAAGCTTACCGAACGAGCCGAGTGGCTCGAGATGGGGTTGAAGAATGGTGTCTATGATGGTATCACCCTCGTCAAGAACAATCTAGATCCAAAGAAAAAGGCAAATTTCACCTCCTCCGCCAACATCAGCCGCAATGATAACAAAGGTAGTAAGGGCAATCATGCGGATCGAGAGGAAAGACAGAATAACAAGCTATCTCAGCCCAACTTTCCACAAAAGGAAAAGATAAAGCGTGAAGGTTGGGGTAATGATCGTGTGTTCACTCCTCTCAAACAAACACTCGAAGAAGCCCTTGAATTCATGCTGACTAAGGGATTAGTGAAGCTCCCAAAGGCCACAACTCCTCCCACCATCATGGGAAGGTTCAAAAATCAGTTTTGCAAATTCCATCGGGCAGTGGGGCATGACATTGACAATTGTTTTGTATTCAAAAATATTTTTCAGGATTGCATTGACAAGAGCCTCCTTGCTGAAGATGAAGAAGAAGACGAGATGGCCATCCTAACCAAGCTGTTCCCAGATCATTCAGAAAGTTGATAATGCCAAAGTTTCCTATTTTTTTTTCCTTTCGTTTTGCCAGTCACCTGGTAGGGGCAAGTCAGTCCAGTTTTTGCAACCTTTTGGTCGAGTGCTTATAAATATGCAGTCTTTTTGTTATCAGTTTTGCTTATCAATAAAATGTCAATTTTCTTCATCCAATACTTCTTTCTTTTGCCCCATTAGGGCACCTGTTTTTGTTTTGAAGAATCTTCTTTGCCCATTCTTTTCAAGACGAGGGGCAATCCCAACATCATTCATAAGAGAAATGAAATTACCTATGAGGGTTTTTCAAAAATCATGAAATTCTTGAAAATTTTCTACAAACATCTTTGTTATGATCACCCAAAAGTTTAATATTTCGGTTTAATCTTTTTCGAAATTCAACCATCGCGGTGATCTTCTTTTCTTAAATTGGTTTCAAACCATTATCTTTAAAATCAACCCTTGTGTTGATTTTCTTTTCCAAAATTAGTGTTAAACCAATTCATTTTCAAAATCAACCCTCATGATGATCTCTCTTCAAAATCAACCCTCGTGTTGATTCCCCTTTCAAAGATCAGTTCTCACGCTAATCATTCTTCAAAATCAACCTGGCAGTTGATTTTCTTCCCAAAATGATTTCTCACTTACAAAATAACATTTTCCTTTTACTTTAAAGATTCCATGTGCAAACACTTTCTCACTTCTCATTTTGCTTTTATCATTTCAAAGGGATAATATAATTTTGTTTCCTTTCCTCGATTTTTAAGCATTAATAAAATTTGCCAATAGTTTGGCACCATTTTATTTGCGTCTCTTTCCTTTTCACAATATGTCTCTTGTAAGGAACGATCTTGAGGACGTCTCTCGATCAAGAAGCTTGTCACCTTATTCCTCGATTAACCTTCTTTGTATTCAAAATCTTCCTCCCTAGTTACACTGGGGCATTTTTTTGAAAAATCTATCTTTACCTCAAAACATCCTATATGCAGGCAGAATAAACCAATCTCTCATTTTGCATGTATATGCACCCACTTGCATTAATTTTGCATTCATTTACATTTCATGTGCATTTGCATTTGCATTTCATTTTACATTAATTCTGCATCCATTTTCTTCCCCTTCAGGTTAAGGGATAAACCTGAATCATTTTTCATGATTTTCCAATCTCTATTCATATCCCCGTTCAAGATAAGGGGTTAATCTGGAAAATCAGACCACATACATCTAAATATGATGGTCTTTTTCATTGCAAGTCAAATAATCCAGTCCTCGAACTGGCCATTCTCAAAACTTTCAATCCCAGTTCTCGCACTATCGATTTTCAAAATTTTAATCTTCTGATTAAAGATTTTCCTTTAAGATTCGAGCCCTGACTCGAACTTTCCAGCTTTCCTTTGAAGATTTGAGTTTTTAACTCAAGTCTTCTTTCCTTCAAAATCTAAACTTTCCAGTTTCTTTTTGAGATTCGAGCCCTGACTCGAACTTTCCTGCTTTCCTTCGAAGATTTGAGTTTTAACTCAAGTTTTTTTTTCTTCAAAATCTGAACTTCCCAGTTTTCCTTTGAGATTCGAGCCCCGACTCGAACTTTCCAACTTTCCTCTGAATATTTGAGTTTCGACTCAAAATTTTGAATTGGCCTAGTTTTTTTTTCCTTTTAAGATTTGGGTTTCGACCCGAACTTTATCTCATTAGAAACCAAACTTCCTAGCTTTCCCTCGAAGGCTCGAGTTTCGACTCGAATCTTCCAGCTTTCCTTGTAAAAATCCGAGTCCTAATTCAGATGGTCTTTCAAAACTAGCATTTGAGTTAGGCTTACCTTCAAAATCCAGCATTATGCCAAGACTTAGCTTCAAAATTCCAACTTCGTATTGGATTTACCTGCGAAATTGATTTCCATCGTCAGGGATGTGTCAACTCGGATGTCAAGCGATCTCTTTTACTATGGATTTCAAGAATACTTTGTCAATTTGTCAATCAATTACCTGTTGATTTCAGAATTTTATTGTATAAATTTTTACCTCAGTTTACCTTCAATATTACTTCCAAAAAGGCAAACCTTTTGTGAAGAAGGATTCAAAATCCAAATTCTTTCTATTGGCCAACCAAAAGGATGAAGGATAAATCTTCGATATGGCCAGAAAAGAAGATTCAATGTTTTGCAAAGCCATAGATGATTGATATTGATCGCAGTCAATGGCACATTTTTAAAGACCATTCTTGTGAAAATGAGGCAGTGAAAATATCCTGAGCGTTAGAAAATGAGAGCATTCACCAAAACCCTGACTCCTCAAAATCACTTAAGCTGCAATTAAATATCCGCAAAAGGGATCTCTCACTTGTCGTCAAGATGAAGGCGAATTAAGGGAGTAGACCCCCAGGGCCAAAGAAGATTTGAAACATCTCCAAGATGACGGAGTTTGCGACGGATCCTTCCAGGGAAAATCCAAAGCACTGTCGAGATGAAGGCAGATGCGATGAACCTCCCGACAATCCCTAAAAGATATTTAATTTCAGCTATCATCCAAATATCTCAAACCCATGAGCCAATATCGTCAAAGAACGATCGAAACATCTCCAAGTTGAAGGAGTTTGTAACGTAACCTTCCAAAAAAAGAGCAAGAGAGGAAAAAGAAAGAGAGAAAAGTCAGGACATCTCCAAAATGAAGGATGATGTAATAAATTGCCTCGAAGCCCAAAAGAGTGCAGAAAGATTATCATGAGAGAAACTCTCAGGATATCAAACTACCAAATTTATCAAGAATCTCCTTTAAACTTGTGAAATTCTATTATCAATATCCTTTCATCAATCGCTTTCACAATACTAAATTCTCTTTTCTGTTCATATCAAGGAAATTGATAGCTTCCTTGAAGAAGGTCAATTGCAAGTAATTTGAACTCCAAATCTTGATTCTATGAAGTCAATCCTGTTTGGAGGTAATATTTCAGGTAGAAAAAAAGGAATATTTTCACAACAATGAGCATCATTTTCAATTACTTTGAATCAACAAAATTTTCAACATTTTGACAATATTTTCTAGCTATCCTGACATTAAGTGAGAGTTTGATGTCCATATTGAAGCATCTTGACCCCTTCGAGAGATTTTCCTTTGTCGTCTTTCACATTGTTGAAAGATTAGCCTTATCTCCGAAAGGATAGCCTTTATCATCTTTCGTGTTGTTGAAAGATTAGCCTTCTCTCCGAAAGAATAGCCTTTATCATCTTTCACGTTGTTGGAAGATTAGCCTTCTCTCCGAAAGGATCGCCTTATCATCTTTCGCGTTGTCGAAAGAATCACCTTTCTCCTTTGGATTGCCTTTGTCATCTTTCGCGTTGTCGAAAGAATCACTTTATTCCTTTGGATCGCCTTATCATCTTTCGCATTGTCGAAAGAATCACCTTGCTCCTTTGGATTGCCTTTTGTCATCTTTCGCGTTGTCGAAAGAATCGCCTTGCTCTTTTGGATTGCCTTTATCATCTTTCGTGTTGTCGAAAGAATCGCCTTATTTCTTTGGATTACCTTTGTCATCTTTCGTGTTGTCGAAAAAATCGCCTTATTCCTTTGGATTACCTTTGTCATCTTTCGCGTTGTCGAAAGAATCGCCTTGCTCCTTTGGATTGCCTTTTGTCATCTTTCGTGTTGTCGAAAGAATTGCCTTATTCCTTTGGATTACCTTTGTTATCTTTCGCGTTGTCGAAAGAATCGTCTTGCTTCTTTGGATTGCCTTTTGTCATCTTTCGCGTTGTCGAAAGAATCGCCTTACTCCTTTGGATCGCCTTATCATCTTTCGCGTTGTCGAAAGAATCGCCTTACTCCTTTGGATCGCTTGCGTCTGTCTTTCGTGTTGTCGAAAGAATTGCCTCATTCTTCGTTGGAAAAAATGTCTTATTCATCTTTTGCATTGTCAAAAGAGTTGCCTTACTCTTCTCTGAAAGTGTTTGCCTTGTCTGTCTTTCATGTTGCCGAAAGAGTTACCTTATCAAAAGATTGCCATATCCATCTTTCGCATTGTCGAAAGAGTCGTCTTACTCCTTACCTTATTCATATATCACACTGATAGAAAATTCACCAAATCGTCTTGATCATCTTCCAAGATTGCCTCTTACTCCTTACCTTATTGCCTCGTTCCTCTTAAAAAAAAAAGTTGTCTTATTCACCTTCCAATATTTCATTTTCCGCCCGATCAGGATAAGGGTACAAACCTGAGCCTCATTCAATGAGGTATTTCATTTTCCGCCCGATCAGGATAAGGGTACAAACCTGAACCTCATTCAATGAGGTATTTCATTTTCCGCTCGATCAGGATAAGGGTACAAACCTGAGCCTCATTCAATGAGGTATTTCATTTTCCACCCGATCAGGATAAGGGTATAAACTTGAGTCTCATTTCGATGAGATATTCCATTCCCCAAACAGGTCAAGGGTTAAAACCTGAGCTTCGTTCTATACGAGGTATTCCTGTTCCATCCAGGATAAGGGCATAAACCTGAATTTCACTCTCACAGAGTGAGTCTTTCCTTTTCATTCTCCATTTCATATCTATCATCTTCATCGGGCTAATTTTCTTCATACCCAGTCAGATCCTTCTATCTGGGGCATTTTTATATAGCCCAATTTTGGTGTGTTTTCTTTGCCACTAAGCTCGGCCATAAGCCAGCTTAGTAGCAAAGAGGAGCATCTGTAAACACCCCAAATTTTTACTCACCTTTCTGACATCGCCCTCAATCGGCACAATTCAGTTCTCCGGAATCAATGAAGGGCAAAATGGTCATTTTCTGAGTTTAGACCTTGCAGAAAGTCTAAAATTTCATTCTTGAGCCTCATAATTTCTATATTTAGGTTCAGAGACATCTTTAAACTGCAAATTTTCAAAATTCTATTCCTAACAAGAAGTTAGAATTTCCAATTCTAGATTCAGAATGACATTTCATAGGACATGTCTTTGCATAGCATTGCATGAACACTTTGTATCATTTCACTGCACAACATGTCAGTTTGAGATCCAGAACTCCTGATTTTCAAAATTGTCAATCCAGATTTAATTTTTAAACTTTTCAAAATTGATTTTTAAAACACTAGGTATTCAAAATTACCGTTTTTCCCATTTTACCCCCAGGACTTTGAATTATAAAAGTCTTTCTCAAGGAAAATAATTTGGATATTTGGATATTGATTTTATCTCAAAACTTTTTACAGAAAGATTTTAAATCTCTTTACAAAATTTTTTGTATCTCCTTTATCCATATTTTTTGCCCTGAAAAACCAATTTTTCTAAATTCTTGAAAATAAACAAAGTTTTATCTCGTGTTATAAAAATTCAAAAAAAAGAAGAAGTTATTTCCTCTGTTTTTTTATCTATTTTCAAATAAATGGAGCAGGACCTGCCTTTGAATTAACATCATACTCAGATTCCCAGGTAAGTTTTTTATTTTCAAGCGGGACCCACCCGGAGATCGCACCAATTTACAAATTTTTCTTTTTTCTGTTATTTGTTTATTCATTTTTTTTAGTTAGTGGGCCCACACACATGTGGCACCCCAATTGAAAATAAAAGATTTTCCAAAACAAAATAAAACATTATTTTCCAAAAGGATTTTAAAAGTAGGTTGAGGTGACATTTCCATAAAAGCCTCTCATTTATTTCAATACTCATTTTTTTATTTTATTCCTTTTTATTGATTTGTTTAAATAAATTTTTTTTAAGAAGGATGCAACCTTAAATGGCACATCCGAACTTCCAAAAAAATAAAAAAATAAAATAAATTTCATTTTAGCTAAAAACTTAGGTAAATGAAACAAAATTTTGAAAAATAAGATGCGCCCCTTTTGATTTTCAAATATCGGTTTCAAAAAAAAAAATCAAAAAACTATAACGGTGCTCTTAAAAGAAAATACATTTTTGTAGAAAGGGGCTGAAGGTCTTTAAAAAGACCCATCCATTGATCGATTAGGAGGGGATTTTGATTTGCTGGTCTTTTGATTTTCGCAGGGGAGGCCATTCAGCGTGAAGACTATCCACCTCCAATGGTTCCTGCATCTCCTTCAGCCCATCAGCATAGGCAGCCAACGGCTGCTGCCATCCTTCTTCAACCTACCAGCAGGCTGCTCTTTATCCCAACTTCAGCCCAGCAGTTGCTTCTTACCTTTCTTCAACCCACCAGTGGCTGCTGCACATCCACCATCAGCAGAGGTCCAGCAGCTGCCCATCCTTCTTCAACCCACCAGAGGCTGCCGCACATCCACCATCAGCAGAGGTCCAACAACTGCCCATCGTCCTTCATCCTTCCAGCCCCATTGAAACTCCATCCAGCAAAAACGCAGGAGACTGCCCTCTTTTCTAATCCCTCCAGCCCCATTGAAACTTCATCTAGCAAAAACGCAGGAGACTGCCCTCTTTTCTAATCCGTACAGCCCCATTGTAAGATTCATCGTCTTTCTCTTCTTCTTCTTGGGATTCATCATCTTCCTCTTCTTCTTCTATTTAATTTTTGTTCATCGGATTCCTGTTTTCAGCATGTTCTAGATTCAATATTAGAGTTATAATTCTGTTATCATGCATTTTTTTTTCAATTCGTGATTCCCTGTTTTCAATTTCGATTTTCCTGTTTTCTGTTTTTTTTTTCACTCATAACTTTCTATTTCCTGTTTTGATTCATTGTCCGATTTCCTGTAGTTCTAATTTCTTTTGTTTTGAATTCATTAAAATTCTTGTTTCTTCATTTAATACTTTATTATATTTTGTATTCAAATTTCCTGTATTGTGCTTGTTTCTCCATTCTTTGTTTGCTATGCTGAATTCCTGTTTTCCATTCTTTTGATCATTTTCTTAATGTCCTGTGTGTTGTTTTACATTCTTGTAATCATTTTACAGCATTGTTTTTCATTTGACAGCATTCTTTTGATCATGTTTTTTTTATTCTTTTTGTCAGTTCCTATCTTTGATGCCCAATCATCATCATTCTTATCCATCGTGTTCTAACCCCTAGCATCATCAAGGCTTATATTTCAATACTTTGTACGATCCAGCACTATCACTGTGTTGTGTCTTAACAGCCTCCACCTATCACCCTTCACAGCCATCACTTACAGGATCACCTTTGTATCCTTACTCATTCTTTTTTCTGCAGGTGTGCAGTCTTGAAAATGAGCCATGTTCATGTATGAATATTTTAATATCCATTCAGACTTTATGGACCATCTTTTGCATGCTTTGTTATGGATATATAGGGAAGCTGCATACCCAAATCTACTGCAAAATATGTTATAATTTAGGAATTACGGCTTCATGAAATCCCCTACAGAAACTGTATATACCCTGTATTTTCTTATTTTACCAATTATATATAAAATTTCAATTCTTATGTGCATTTTCTCATTATATGTATATATATCTATATATATATGTATATTTACATATTTATATACATATACATGTATATATATATATGTGTATATATGTATATCCCTTCATGTGCACTTGTTTCCATATATGAGCATCCATGTATCTATTTTCTTATATAATTACACCTTCATTGTTACATGTCATTTATCACAATTTTTAACATTTTGATATATATATATATATATATATCTTCGTTGTATATATTATATATATATACCCATTTTTGGTTATCTTGTACTAATTCTCATTTTGCAGGGAAATTTGGAGGAAGCTGATTCTTTTAACTCTGTATATACATTTTTTTTATTTTGCTTTACGTCAGAGATGTAATAATCAAGTCTGGAATAAGATTTGCTTTTACTGCGTAGATTAGGATGCATCTCATGTAGTTTGATTCCTGCAATATCCTGATTCTATGATTCATATATCTCAAATTTCAAAGTTCACTGTGGATGAACACGAATGACACGTGCACCAACTCTTAGAGAGTTGATGGACTCGGTGGAGTCCATATTTACGACCCTAGTCTGAATATGGACGAGACCCAGATCCATCATCTTTCTACCAGTCACATTGAGCCTACACTCTTAGGCTATCTTCGAAATGCACATCATATTTTCAATTTTTCAAAATATTGTGAATTAACTCAAATAAACTCTGAACATATTCCTGGCCACAGTCAGAATATGTGAATGATTTATTTTGACTTAATACACATTTTCCAACAAATTTTTCAGAAATCTTTTCAAAGTGCCTTCATTCATTCAAATCATCTGCATCATCTGTTTTTCTCATGATTTTCTCAAGAAATTTTCACTTCATGGAAATCGATTCCTCAAGAAACTATGAAGATTTTCGAAGTTGAATTTCCCAAGTTAATGTTTTCCCGTGATTTTCTCTGAAAATATTATTTTCTTAAGATGCTTTCAAAAGGAATTTCTCATCTTTCTCAAGAATAAAAGTTGATTTTCAGATACTTCAAAGACAATATTCTTAGGATTTCAACTTCCTAAGTTTTGAATTTCCTTCTCCAATGAGTTTTCCTATAAATTTTCCATCATTTTCCTAAGAAAATTCTCAAAGTCCGAGTTTCTCCTGATAAGTGTTTTCCTTCTCAAGTGTCCATCTTTTCTCAAGAATTTCTTCTATTTTCTCGAGATTCTCATTTCTTCATGATCTTCCAAATCTTTATAAACTTTCTCGAGATTTCAAATCTTCTTCGTCTGAGTTTCCTGAGACACTGATTTCCATCTTTTTTTTGAGAAATGCTTTTCAACTCCAAATGTTTTTCTAAGCATACATCATAGTTTTCCAACTTATATTTTACCAAATCTCATAGCACATGCCTGAATTCTTTGTGCATTTAGGATAGAACACAATTTCGATAATTTCACTAAGTCAAGCACAATTTTGGTCTTTGGTTTGATTACCTCTGTTAAAGACGGCAGGAACGGTCGAACCTCGTACCGACAGGTCGAGCCCCATCCCATGGATTTTCCCGCAATTTTCAAAACGGAGGCGAGTTTCAAAACAATTTCCAAAATTCGGTCAAGTTTGAATCGCGAAAGCATTTTCCTCTCTCTTCCGCAAGGAAGGGAAGATGGGAAAAAATTTGCGACGATAACACTGGGTCCCTTGGGAGGTGTCGCTCCTGAGCCATGCCGAGTCGTGCGGCTGCGGTGTTGGTCGGCGGTCAGGGTTGGTGTGTTTCAGTTTCGAGGCTAGAACATGACCATGGTGTAACCCTCCATGGTAGTGTTGCTGCAACAGTTGGGGGCAGCATGCTGTGCCCCCCCCCCCTTCCTCGTTGCTTCGAGGTTTCCCCAATGTCGTGGCCTCAATGGCCGATTGGCTTAGTTTCGCAACCCAAAGCATGACTACTTTTGTCACGATATATTTTGTCAGATGTCTTCCTTATCGCCGTGGAAACACAAATATACTTCCCATTCGTGCGATGATATTTCTTTTACACATTAGGTCACTTAAGTGCATTATAATTGGCATATTACGCGATTGTGTGGCTTACGAAATACATGTAGCAAATTAATATCATATGCGATGTTATGATTCAAGGAACACAAGGAAGCCACTTGCTTACTGTTTTCGCACTTAATTGGAATTATTTGAAAGATTTGGTTCAATAATTTGGGCACTATGTTTTCCAATATGTGTTCATGCCACTTGACACTTGCACATCTCTCAACGCACATGATTTCTAGTTGCGTAGATAGAATGGCTCTCAATTGCAGGATAACATGGGGTAATGACTTGTGGCGATGATTGAATATGTTTTAGGCGTATCGATAGAATTGTAATGCCCATGTCTTTGAGACTGGTGGGATGGTAGAACTCCGTAGTGAGTTAGTGCGGGCGACGAACCCACCTTGTGAGTTAAGCTCATTAATGCTAGAAATGTGTGATCACACGTACCTTTCCTTCTAAGTTCATCTCGTACGATATAATTCTAGAGAGGTCTTACTTCGGCTAGCTAATTGCTGAAATGTTTATTATTGCCATTAAATGCCAATGTTAATTCCATCAGCTTGTTAGTCGCAATATCACATTTCTAATGCTTATTGGGATCATGATGCTAGAGTTGTATTTTCCTTTGCTTAAATGTTTGACTTGCTAAGTAAGTTAGTGCATGATCTCGTCACTTATTACTTAGTATTATTTCATTTACTTATTGTGGTTACTCTTGTTTTCTCATTTCAAATATGCTAATTGTCTCACCACGATGCACATATATGTTCATTTGTACATATGCATTGCTTGCAATTTTTTATCTGTTCTGTCATGATATATTCTCCTGTGTTGTTACCTTGGTTATTTATGTTATTAGATGCATATCATGTTATAAATGTTGTGTTTTTCGCAAATGGATTATCATGGATGATATCTCGCCAACTCGCAAGAGTACTGACCCTATTTTATGGGAATACAGGTGGTGACTTCTCGTGGTGCGATGGAGCTCGATGCGCGGCGGGGGGACTGAACCCACACTCTAAAACTTTGAGATCTTGGCAGTTGTCTTGTAAAAGGGAAATGTTGTTTATTTCTCCTGTATCATTTTGTAAAACTGTGATAATAAAATGTTTCATTTTGTTATTGTTGTTCACTCTGTAAACCTCCTCGAATTTCCAGTTTTTTTTCCTCATGTTTTTTCGCCTTGCACAATGTATTTCAAAAAAAAAATCCTAAAAATCTAAAGGATTTTCCAAGTTGGGATTTTGGGGCGTTATAGAAACTGGTATTAGAGTTGTGTTTTAGAAGTATGGTTCAAGACTCTGCACGCATCGACCATCGCACTATAAGTATACCTGATTTAATAGAATTGTGTTTCTATTGCTTAATTGCTGTTTTCTGTATGTTTAGATCAATGTGTGTTTTTCTGTTGTTGTCTGATGCAAGACACAACCTGATGCTTAAAGCCTTACAGAATTTGGCTCAAGGCATCGAGAGCCTGAACCAAGCGGTTCAGACTATTATGCAGAACATGCGAGTGTTTGTGAATCAAGCACTTTATTATGCAAGATGTAAGATAGAACACACATGGGGCAAATCTGTCTCCGTGAACTGAGTGTATACGCCTATTATGGTCTGAGAAAACATTTAGAGATTAAGTGCTAGTTGAAGTTTGGTGTAGAGTTCTTGAATGGTTTTGCTTTTATGCGTGTGGATGTGGTTTCCCAAGCTAATTTGTGTCAACTTCTGTGAGAGTTGAAGTCATCGATCTAACCTAGAGACCTCTTGTGTATTTCACCTTCTCATTCTACATTACTTGAGTAGAGACGATGGATGAATCGTAACGAGTATCGAAACTGTTGCACCAATCGTGTTGAAGACGATGTGATTTTGATAAGAGTCGTCTGATGAAGCTCTCAATTAGTGTTTTCTTCTAGCTTTCCAACTACATTGAAGATGTCTGTGACCCTGTCATTGATGAAGGGTATGTTTTCAGAGATGATCTTTCGGATAGAAGGCTAAAGCTTTATTTGTGCCAGTTGAACCCTTGATTTATCCCGTTAGAGGATGCTGTTGATCCCCAGTTATTCTTGGTGATGAGAACGTAAATGATGTTATGCGCTTAGCAAGTAGATTTTATGTTGTCGATGATGGCAATCGACTCCCGAGAGGGTCGTAGATGGGGACAACATAACACCGAACTTCAGGGTGTTATTGCTTTTGAGAGAGCGTTGTGGGAATTCTTGTTTCCCAGCCATAGTCAGAAGGGATTGTGGTAAGATGAGTTGACTCAGGTGGTGATTCCTGGTAGTGCTAGCGTTGCCATTAGGGTGGTGATTCTCTAATGATGCTGTTGAAGTAGTGATTCTTCAACAATGCCATTAGAGTGGTGATTCTCTAACAATGCCGCTAGGGTGGTGATTCCCTAACGATTTCATTAGAGTGGTGATTCTCTAATGAAGGTTGTTGAAGTGGTGATTCTTTGACAATGTCATTAGGGTGGTGATTCTCTAACGATGTCATTAGGGTGGTGATGCTCTAAAGATGTTGCTGGGGTGGTGATTCTTCAACAATGCCGTTAGAGTGGTGATTCTTTGACGATGTCGCTAGGGTGGTGATTCCCTAACGATGCTATTAGAGTGATGATTCTCCAGAAATATTGTTAGGGTGGTGATTCTCTAACGATGCCATTAGGGTAGTGATTCCCTAATGATGTTGTTAAAGTGGTGATTCTTCAACAATAACGTTAGGGTGGTGATTCTCTAACGATGTCATTAGAGTGATGATTCTCTAATGAAGTAGTTGAAGTGGTGATGCTTCAACGATGACGTTAGGGTAGTGATTCTCTAACGATGTCATTCGAGTGATGACTCTTTATTTTGTAATGTCGGAATGGTGATTCTCTGTATGGTGTGTCGGAGTGGTGATTCTCCATATGGTGTGTTAGAGTGGTTATTATCTAATGATGGTCATCTAAAATGGTGATTTTCTGGCGATAGCAGCCTTATGTGGTGTCGCTTGGGTTTGTTCGAAGAACAGGTGTATAGATTGCGTTACTGCACAATTAAATTGTGTTGTGGCACTGCTTGAATTGTGCATAGTGCACTCGAGACTTTATGAAAGACTACTATGATTATTACCTGATGAGCATGATTGTGAAGCCTATCAATTAGTTATTATTATATCTTTTTGTCCTGATAGATGGCATGGGAAGCCAGGTGCAACGATGTCTTGGACACTGTGAACAACCTTGCAGAGGTTGTGCAACAACAGGTGGTTGCAATAAAACAGATAGGTGTGAACCTCCAACACGTAGCCCAAGGTAGGTAGAACATAGGTATGATCACCTATAAGCGTTTTATGGAAATGGATCCTCCTGCTTTTAAGGGTAAGACGGACCCTGAAGCTGCTGAGACATGGATACGTGAGATAGAACATATTTTTCGCGTTCCGAATGTTTCAAAAGAGCAGAAAGTGAACTTCGGTACCTATCGTTTGAGAGACCATGCTGAGAAGTGGTGGGACACGTTCTCTATGGTTAAATTCAAAAATAGGAATGTTACGTGGAATGAATTTGTAGAGGTTTTTAACTCTGCATATTTTCTCAAGCATGAACAAAGTAAGAAGATGCAAGAATTCCTAGACCTACAACAGAGAACGACGACCCTGTCCGATTATATTACTAAGTTTCATTGTTTAGAGCGATATTGTCCAAATGTATACGTCACAGACAAGGGTCGAGCAATGAAATTCGCTCATGGGTTGAAGCTGACTCTGAGAACCAAGGTGTTCACTAGCAGGCCAAAGTCACTCGAGGAGGCTATTGAGGTAGCAACTCTACTGGAAGAAGACTGGGCTGAACAACAGACCAAGATTCATGTGCATACCAGTGAGAAGAATCCTAGTAGGAGGGAGTCCTCACCATCGACTAAAAAGTGGAAGTGTCAGAAAGACTACCACAACCACCAACAATGAAGGCAATTGCAACAACCCAATGCCCAGCGAATGTGTCGATGATGCGATAAAAATCATCCATTCAGAGTTTTCCCTTTCTATGATGGCAAGTGTTTCAAGTGTGAACAACCGATGCATATTGCCAAGTTTTGTCCAAGGAAGTCTACTAGAGACTTAGTTATTGCTAATTAGGCACCATCAGAGGAGATTTGACCATGACCGAGAAACCTATCGATATCAAGTTTTGTGTACCGAGACCCTAGTGTTGGTCAGAGTGTGTTGGCAACACCATGGCATCAAAAGATGCGCATGGGAGCCTAAAGTGCATATGAGAACTATTCCAATTGTTTTGTTGTTGATGTTGTGATTCGCAGACGAAATCCTTTTTAAGGAGGGTAGGATGTAAGACCCGAGAATTTTCTGATACAAGATGGAAATTTATGATTTTCTATGTGTTTTCATAGGCCGTGTGTATATATATATATATATATATATATATATATATATATATATATATATATATATATATATATATATATGTGTGTGTGTGTGTGTGTGTGTGTGTGTGTGTGTGTGTGTGTGTTTAATTGTATATCAGAAACACTAATGCAGACAAATGTTTATATACATATTGAAATAAGTGCATACGCATGCATATTTCGATGCATTGGTCATCTAAAACCCTAAGTATTACTCGAATTTTATAAGATCAATCAGGTCTCAGAACGAAAAATTCAAATAAAACTAAAACCCTATTATTTCATGTAAATTAATGAGGATGTGTTTCAAGAGGTATGTGTTATACCAGAGGTGATTTTTCAAGGGTCATAAATTTAGAACTTCGAAATAAAATACATAATGGAAATTTAAATTTACGTGTGTTTACATGGATCTGAGTTTGTATGCGTACATATATGTGTATGTATAAGTATATACGCATGTGTACATATTTGTATGAGTGTATATGCGTACACACGAAACCCTATAATATATATATGTATATGAATATATGTATCATAGTGATATTAGGTCAAACACGTAAGTTTTAAAATAATAATAATAATAATAAATATAAATAAATATACATTGGAGTATTTGATTTGAATTACCAAAATGTAATTGCCTAAGCTCAACATGTTTTGAGAGAATTAAGACGAGGGAATGATCAAAATTTGGGTTTTTCGGTGATTTAGAGAGATGTTTTCAAAAACTTAGGTGAATCTTCGAATAAAATCAAATAAATATGGTATTTTCACTCTAGGAGGCATGTGGGGGCATTTTTGGAAGATATCCAAACCCTAGAGGGCGTCTAGGGCTTAATTGAGGGGTAATTTTGAAAAGGTTTCAAAGGTTTTTGAATGAAATAAGTCTATTGGGTGTAGGAGAGGTGAAACTCAAATATTACAAGTATGTCACCGCCTAGAAGGGTGTGGCATACATCCTAGCCATTCATTTCTAACTTGTAATCTCAGCCATTCACTTAAAACCCTAGCATATTTATATCTTTTGAGAAGAAAGAGAAAGCATTCTCTCATCTTCTTTTTCTCTCTCCCCTCTCCTCTCTCCCCCAAAAACCGTGGGGCTCTCCCACCATAGCTGACAGTACACCCCCCCTTCCTTCTCTCCACCTTGCTAGTGTGTAAGGTTGGGTACCACGTGGGACTCCATCCTTCATGCCCAAGCAAGAAGAGATCCCTTTCATCGTTCTGGAATCCATTGAAGGTGAGATTTCATCCATCCACCATTAGCATGTGTTTGTTTTCTTTCCAAAATATGTATATGATAGTATCTCTTTCCTTATGAGCATGAAATTGAATGCCTAAGATGCATTTTATTACATGCATGAAGGTTCGGTGGATTAGTATTTTGGTTTGTGTTGCATGTTGGTTTTCTCATTCCCCCTTTTCATCATTTTTAGAGTATGAGGGTGTTACTTTGGTTTTTGCCTAAGGCTTGAGCACCGGAACCACCTTCCTCCATTTTGTGGAGTACAAGGGGGTTCTTAGTAGCCCCCATGGTGGATTTGGTTCATGATTTGCATATTAGTGTAGCATGTTCCCCTTTCGATGCTTCATTTCCAATGTTGCGTTTGGGGGAGGGGGGGGGGGGGGGGTGGGGGGTGGCGTTGTTCCATGTCCAGCGCCGAGTGCTGAACATGCACTCCAGTGGCCTTGGGCGCTGGCGCCCTTGTAGCAGGCGCTGGCCTGCTGTGCCCTGCCTCTCTCTCGTGGGGTGTTGCATGCACCTCTGCTGGTCTGAACATCTCAGCCCGGACCAATGCTCAGGGCCCGAGCAGGGGCTCAGGCCTGAGCCAGACGCTGCAGCACCTGAACCGAGCCCGGTTCAGGTGGTGCATTGCGGGTGCCGGTGTGTGGGCAAGTCTGGATTGAATGTCCAGACTTGTTGTCGGGTTTCTGAGGACCACCTGGTCCAACTGTGTGGGTCTGGACCTCTGTCTAGACCAATAGGCTAATGGACTCGTGTGTTAGCAGTACCCTACCTGGGTCCCTTGGGAGGTGTCGCTCTCGAGCCATGCCGAGTCGTGCGGCTGTAGTGTTGGTTGGCAGCCTGGGTTGGTGTGTTTCGGTTTCGAGGCCAGAACGTGGCCATGGTGTAACCCTCTGTGGTAGTGTTGGGGGCAGCACGCTGTCACCCCCCCCCCCCCCCCTCTTCCTCGCTGCTTCGTGGATTCCCCAATGTCATGGCCTCGATGGCCATTTGGCTTAGTTTCGCAACCCAAAGCATGACTACTTTTGCCGTGACATATTTTAGCAGATGTCTTCCTCATCGCCGTGGAAACACAAATATACTTCCCATTTGTGCGATGATATTTCTTTTGCACATTAGGTCACTTAAGTACAATATAATTGGCATATTACGCGATGGTGTGGTTTACAAAATACATGTAGCAAATTAATATCATATGCGATGTTACGATTCAAGGAACACAAGGAAGCCACTTGCTTACTGTTTTCGCACTTAATTGGAATTATTTGAAAGCATTGGTTCAATAATTTGGGCACTATGTTTCCCAATATGTGTCCATGCCACTTGACACTTGCACATCTCTCAACGCACATGATTTCTAGTTGCGTAGATAGAATGGCTCTCAATTGCAGGATAACATGGAGTAATGACTTGTGGCGATGACTGAATACATTTTAGGCGTATCGATAGAATTGTAATGTCCATGTCTTTGAGACTGGTGGGATGGTAGAACTCCGTAGTGAGTTAGTGAGGGCGACGAACCCACCTTGTGAGTTAAGCTCACTAATGCTAGAAATGTGTGGTCACATGTACCTTTCCTTCTAAGTGCATCTCGTGCGATATAATTCTAGAGAGGTCTTACTTCAGCTAGCTAATTGCTAAAATGTTTATTATTGCCATTAAATGCCAATGTTAATTCCATCAACTTGTTAGTCGCAATATCACATTTCTAATGCTTATTGGGATCATGATGCTAGAGTTGTATTTTCCTTTGCTTAAATGTTTGACTTGTTGTCTAAGTAAGTTAGTGCATGATCTCGTCACTTATTACTTAGTATTATTTCATTTACTTATTGTGGTTACTCTTGTTTTTTCATTTCAAATATGCTAATTGTCTCACCACGATGCACATATATGTTCACTTGTACATATGCATTGCTTGCAATTTTTTTTTTGTTCTGTCATGATATATTGTCTTGTGTTGTTACCTTGGTTATTTATGTTATTGGATGCATATCATGTTATAAATGTTGTGTTTTTTGAAAATGGATTATCATGAATGATATCTCGCCAACTCGCAAGAGTACTGACCCTGTTTTATGGGAATACAAGTGGTGACTTCTCATGGTGCGATAGAACTCGATGCGCGGCGGGGGGACTGAACCCACACTCTAGAACTTTGAGATCTTGGCAGTTGTCTTGTAAAAGGGAAATGCTGTTTATTTCTCCTGTATCATTTTGTAAAACTGTGATAATAAAATGTTTCATTTTGTTATTGTTGTTCATTTTGTAAACCGCCCCGAATTTCCACTTGTTTTTTTCTCATGTTTTTCCGCCTTGCGCAATGTATTTCAAAAGAAAAATCCTAAAAATCTAAAGGATTTTCCAAGTTGGGATTTTGGGGCGTTAGAAACACCATTCATGCTAGAACTGTCTGGCATGGTGTACTGTAGAACGATACTGCATTCCTCTAGGAATTTAGCAAATGACCCTAGACGTTGTTCACCTGATCCATCATATCTACCATAGTATTTACCACCACGGTTAAATTTGACGGCTTTAATCCTTTTGGCAAGTTGAGTTTCAACTTGAGCCTTAAATGATTTAGAAACATCAAGTGATTGAGACTTTTCATTAATCAAATATAGGTAGCTATAACATGAATAGTCATCTATAAATGTAATAAAATAATGTTAACCATTCTAGGAAGCTGTAGGGAATGACTCATAAATATCCATATGAATGAGTTCTAAGACATCTATACTTCTGTTGCTACCTAATTTTCTTATGTTTGTTCGTTTCCTTTTTATGCACTCAACATAAACTTGAAAGTTAGTGAAATCAAGGGAATCAAGAATTTCACTTGCCGCAAGCCGTTCTATTCTTTGTTTAGAAATGTGACCCAAGCACATATGCCACAATGTAGTAGAATTCTCATTGGCTAATTTACATTTTATAGTATGTGAACTTGCATGCAAGGTTTCATTATACAAGGCAACAATATCAAGCAAATATAGGTTATCAACCATAGATAAAGAACCAGTTTCAATAAGATTTGAATCAAGAAACAACTTAAACTGACTATTTCCAAATGAACAAGAATAACTGAATTTGTCCAACACGAAAATAGAAACCAAATTCAGTCTAAATGATAGTACAACATATGTTTTTTTCAAATCTAAATAACAATCAGTCTTTAACAATAACCTAAAAGTCTTGATTACCTCAACTTGAACTGATTTGACATCGCTCACATAGATGAATCGTTCAATATCAATTGGCATTCAGCAACTTAAGCAACTCTGCATAGACACACTTATGTGAGTGGTAACACCAGAATCTATTCGCCAAGTGTGCTTGAGTACAAAAGTTAAATTAACCTCATAACAAACCAAAGTGAGGAGAGTATCTTTCTTTTCATGTTAAGCATGATATTCGGTACAATCCCTCTTCATGTGACCCTCGCTCTTGCAAAAGAAATAACTAAACTTTGCATCCTGATATTTTTTATGTTTCTTCTGTGATGGAGGGTCTACCGTAGCTTCTTTACCCATTTTCTTTTTCTTATACTTGTGTTTAGAGGTAGTTTCAAAGTGAGCATTTTCAGTCTTTTCTTGCTTCAACATTTCCTCTTCTTGCACACAATAGAAAATGAGCTTATTTAGAGTCTATTTATCATTTTGGCAGTTATAACTGACCTTAAATTGACTATATTGTGCAGAAAGAGACATCAAAACCAGATGCATGAGTAAGTCTTCAAACAACTCTAACTTTAGTGCATTTAGTTTTGAAGCAAAATGAGACATTTTCATAATGTACTCTTTTATGTTTTCTTTTCCTTTATACCTCATTGAAACAAGAATCACAAGGAGAGTGCTTGTCTCAGCCTTTTCATTTTTAGCAAAATGTTTCTCAATTTCCTCAAGAAACTTCCTGACATTAACCTCTTCAAACATAGCACCCTTGAAAGTTTATAGAATTACATGTTTCATGATCATAAGAGTTATGCGATTGGATCGATCCCACTTCTCATGGTTCTTTTTATCTTCAGCAAAAAATTTATTTATGAGAGCAGGTGGTTGATCCTCTCTAAGTGCAAGATCCAAATCCATATACTCAAGAACAATCATAACGTTCTCTTTCTAGTTTTTAAAGTTTGTGTCATTCAAAACAAGGATTGAATTGATGTTTGCAGATATTATAGAACCTGAAGCATTTACTGAATCAAGAACAAAACAAACGCACCACAACAGGCTCACAATCAATATACATATCCATATGCATTAATTTTAATTAACAAATTTAAATTATGGTGAACTCCATCACAAGATACCTAACACAACATTGATATTTAGTCTTTGGATAAAAATGTCAACTTGTAAGTGGTACTCTTATTACAATAATCAAACATAAAAAATTAATCTTATCAAATAACAAGCCTTTCTTTAGACCGCCTCATTGTTCATTACTAAATATACATTTGAACTCAACCAAATATAAATCTTTCTTTGGTCCGATCACTATTCACATGAATTTCAAATATACAATCATCTTAATATTCTAAACAAGTCAATCTACACAAGAGAGGTTACTTTGGTAACATGTTTTTTAATAAACTCATTTTAGAATATTAAATATTTATACCAAAGAAGAATACCAAAGTTTGAAATTTATATGTATTTGCATGTATATGTATGTATAAAAATATATAAATTCATAATCCAAATGGTCATATCCAAATTGGGTCAAAAATATATGAAGTCAACCCACTAAAATGACCTAAAACAACCTTCACAAGCCCTCAAAATAGAAAACCTAATTGCTTGGATCCAAAAGAACTTTTTGGATCCAAAACTCATAACTTAAAGGGCCTAGGGCTAAAGTCGATGGATCGGGTCACATAAGACCCGATCCAAATCTGGTTGAATATCTTAAAACAATAGGGAGAAGAGGCAGATGAGCCCAGCAGGTCGGGTCAAGCCTGACCCGACCCACGTCCTGCATACCCGGTTACAAAGGAAAGGGTGGGCAGGCCCAGTGGGTTGGGTCAGAACAGACCCGCCTCAGGTCTGGCTCCGCACGACTCTGACAGAATCAGGGTCAGGCGGAGGCCAAACCTGGCCTCCCGCCTCTGGGTCCTAACCGCCCTACAGTGGCTAGGGTAGTCGGCTGGCCCCAGCCAACCGTTGCCAGACATCGGCACGGCGTTCGACCCTCCCTATCACCGGGGATGCACCAGAGAGGGTCGTCTGGCCCTTCTCTTCTACCTCCTTACTGTGCAGGCACCCAATGGTGTCTGCGCTCCACCAGACGGCATCTGGCGGTTAGCCATATGCCTTCAATTGATCTTACCCACCACTGGAAGGAGGAGGGGGCTGCCAGGCCCCTTCTGTCTCTGGTGAGTAACCGAGGAGGGCCATCTGGCCCTCCCTCTACTTCTCTTTCCTGTGCAGGCACCCGATGGTGCCTGCGCACAGCCAGACGACATCCAGCAGGTTGCCCAACGTTGTCTGGTCGTCGATCCCTCTACCCTCTAAAAGCACTACAGACTCGACAATTATATATATATATATATATATATATATATATATATATATATATATATATATATATATATATATATATATATATATATAACCGCCCCTAATGTCGACAGTTAAGGGGGGCGAATCCGATGAGATTCGGGTGGCCCAAAGCCAAGACAAAAGTGATTTCTCATGCCGAACAAAAAGGTTCTCATGTAATAAGAAATCTCAAATATCTCAATGATTCAACAAGAACAAGGGCTTTGATACCAGTTGTCGAAAAACTTAGAAAAATAATCCTTATTTATCCCTAATTTGTTCGTACTGAATCATTGAAAAAAAAACAAAATAAAGTATAGTGCAGAAGCATACCCGAATCCATCGTTGCGCCAGTAGATCTTGATGGACTTTTGATATTTCAAAACCTCTATTAGTGTTTTTTCCTTCTTCTCTAATCTAAATGAGAGAGAAACAGTCTCTTTCTTGATTGGAGAGGGAAAAAAACAGTGACTATATATAGTTTTGGGAACCATAACCTATTTGTAAGTGCCACATTGTCTTCTTTCCAATTCAACCTATCATAAAATCAAAAATAGACATATGAGCTCACATTAGGTATCTACACATTATTATAATCATACTTTATGAAATGTCATATAACCCAACTGCATAAGATCACTTTAAATAGGCTCATACCTTAGATAGTTTATAATAAGTAATTAATTACATATATAGGCCCACACAAAATATCTCATAATTGAAAATACGGGAAGACTGATATTAGGGAATGAGTTCAACGACTGTTACATAAGAAACGTGGGATTGAAACTTTTTCCAGCAATGAGCATAATTAATGTGTGTCAGATTTGAATATTTGATTTTATTTTCCCAAAAAGATGCTTAACATGGTGTTGTTTACCTTTTCCTTCTGCACTTGCCTCTCTTTTCTTTGTTATGATTTAATTATATGGACTTTGTGGTCTCTTTAGCTTTTTTTTGGCTATTCCACATTTTTTTGTCTCTCTCTATTCAATTTTTATCAAATAATTGGATTTCCAATTTGTCCCTTCTGAGATATGCTTAGTAAAATAAGCTATAATTGCATTTATTGATCTCTATGTTTTACTACAGTTTTTTTCTCCTTCAAACACAAATATTCCCCACAATGGCAGCAACAGTAACATGCAATCTATCCTATGGACTATTGAGTTTTGTTTCCCTTCTGTCTTCACTTGTGCCATTTCTATCACAGTACAAGCTCGGGCAGTATCCATCTGTACTTTGGTGTTCACTGCAATGATCCCATGGATATTTCAGCGAGCAGGCACTGTAGATTCTTGTAGAACTATCTAGTACTATATGTTTGGGAAATACTATGACTTGGAAAAGTTACTATGAGATTGGAGTCTACCAAACTAAAGGTTGATACAGTAGAGATAATTTTGTTGTAGCCTACCATGATATTGTTGGCTCTAATGGTGTGACATCAATGTAGTTCTTTTTGTGACAACAGGGTGCAAGATTAAAGCTCATTGAATCTGCAAGTGCATTTGTTTAAGTGAATAAGAACTGTAATTATTTCTCTAATGAAAAACACATGACACACGCTTTATCTTAATCCTTGCACACAATTTGATTCTGTTTCGGTAGGTTTTAAGCATATCCCATACAAGATGTTACTAATCAAATGACATCGTCTAGTTTTTGTAAAACAATCTAGGTAAGAAAAAGACAACAATAGTACTTAGAATCAATTGAAAGATAGCAATGTTATCACAAAACTAAGCGGTAATGAAAATCAAGCAACAAGAGTTAACAAAGACCCTAGTGTCACCAAAATCATATATGTATACATCGGACACGCACGAGTTCATAAGAAATAATGGATTTAATGGTTGTCACGACCGCCACTAAATCCATTTTTTTTACCCAAACATTTAGCAGTCAAAGACTGCTACTAAATGTATGTTTACATTACACTTGAACGCACTAAGGGGGTTCAACGTTACCCCCTTTTGAGTGTGTATATATAGAAAAAATATATGGTGGTCTTGTACCATGATACATTATGGTGGTACACACTCTTGTTTGTATGGATCTAGCCACCAGATGGTAAATCCAACCATATAGATGCATTTAGTATGATTCATTTAATATGTTAGAAGGTTTTATGATCATGTCTAATACACCATCCGATTCATTTTTGATATGCTGAAAAATCAACGGCTCACAATTAGTGAAAATAAGGGCGTCTTAAAAATAGTAAAAGACTTCCTATTTTAGTCAATTTTAACACATGAAATCATCCAAAGGTTAGATTTTGTGTTTACAGTTTAGATCCATGTAAATCAAGTGTGTACCACTACACACACATTATATATATATATGGTAATGATAGGGTGCTCCCGGAGTACCTACTCTCATCTAATAGAAGCTTTAGATTTTCAAAATTTTAAAACTTTTTTTTGTTGTTAGGCCCTTTGGATATGATCTATAAGCATTATTTAGTAGAAAACAACAAGTTTTGGATCATGTGATTATAGCATACATGTATGTTTTTTAAGACTTTTAAAAATCTACGGCTCACAATGTATTAAAATTTTATAATTTAAAAAATCTTATTTTTATGTCCAAAAACATGATCCAGAACATAATTCTTATATCAAATAAAGTATGTTGAGTGCATCCATAAGGTGCCTACAACTATGATTTCTAGTATATATATATATATATATACACACACACACACTTGGCAAACAGACTATAACTTGTGGTGTTTTAATAATTCACTGACGTGCATCACCGTAGTATGACACTATGACGAATTGTAATGGAGCAGATACTGTCACATTGTACATAATAGAAGTACCAGTTGTATTGCTTCACCACCTCACATCTCAGTTGATGAAGGGCCGTGTGAGCCTCATTCTCACATATCTCATGTGAGATGTGTGGCAGGTATTGACTATTGAATGTAATCAACGGCTGGATACATAAAATATGACCGGATCTGCTCTCAACTGTAATAATTCATTCTAGCTTGCCTATCGAAACAAAGAATCAATCATCATCATAAAGGGATCAGTAGAAGCAGGCATGCTTGCTTTTGTACAAGTGAAAAACAAAGGTTTCAAGATGTCTATCAACAAACAGAAATCAGATAAGCATACTCCACTAAGTTCATTATGGAGCATGAAAAACAAACCAGATCGTGTTATCATTATTGTGAGCTTGATACATTATCTCAATCTTAAATATTTTGAAAGAGCACATTATCTCATGTTAAATTATAATTGGAACCCGTGTGCATCTTTATCGAAAGAAAAACCTTGAAAACAATTCCTTAGAAAATTGTGGTCTAAAAAAACTTGCAGGTAAACATTTTCTTTTAATTTCTTGCAGTTTTCTTAGGTTTTTCCCTTTAAAGCATCTCTCTCTCTCTCTCTCTCTCTCTCTCTCTCTCACACACACACACACACACAATCTGTGTGCTTCTTTATTGAAAGAAAGACCTTGAAAACAATTCTTTAGAAAATTGTGGTCTTAAAAAACTTTTCTTTTTTTGAAAGGCAAGCAGGGGTTAGGCACCCCCAACCAGTTATTATTCAACATACCACTGGGTTTTGAACCTGCAACGGCCCACCACAAGGAGACGTGCACTGACAGCTCCTACCAACCACGCGGAGCCCCCTCCCCCTCCCTCCCCCCCGGTTGGTGTGATCTTTAAAAACTTGCATGTAAATATTTTTTTTATTTTCTTACATTTTTTATAAGTTTTTCCTAAAAAGCATCTCTCTCTCTCTCTCTCTCTCTCTCTCTCTCTCTCTCTCTCTCTCTATATATATATATATATATATATATATATATATATATATATATATATATATATATATATATATATATATATATATATTTATATTTATATATCACGTTAGATGCCATATATCTATGGAATTCATTGGTATCACGGGACAGGTTTTTGACAAAAACTCTTGATAGTGCGCTTAATCAAGCCACGCTGAAAGAGATGGATCAGAAATCGAAGTCAACTTGCTGCTCTCACCATAACTTTTCCAAAAAGATCAGGTTTATAGGGATGGTTCTTGATATCCTCCCTTTTTTTCTTTTTCTTTTTTGTTGGATAAAATATTTTTCATAATGCCAATCTGACCTAAGCACCAAAGCTACGTATGGAATCATGTCCACTTTAATACTAGTATCTCTACCATTAAACATACCTCATAATCACATGTTTTAAGCAATCTGCAAGAAGACTCAAATTTTAAGACAAAAATAAAAAGAAACAAACAATAAAAATGTGGGAAACGTTTCCGGAAGATTCGTGCCGCAAGTGCCAACTGATCAAGCTAGCGAGCTTGGGGCAATTGTTCACATGGTATCAGAGCCAACTGTCCTTTCTCTTTTCCTTTCTGTCACATGTCCAACCTGTCATAGAACACCTGAACCTTTCATCTGAAAATATCTTTATCAGTGATTTTTCAGTAAATATCATTTTTTTTACCTAAACTTCTTCGAAAAAAAAAATGAACTGCCATATAAGTCTATACAATGAACTCATATATATATTTACATGAGTATCCGATTGGTCTTGAACTTTAGCTTGTACTTTTTTTTAATCTTCTAATCTATATTATCTAGTAGGGATCGGCCTAACCCCAGCTTGCTTGAAAAAAAAATAATCTGATCAATCATTGCCTCCACGTAAAATATTGCATCCATAGCAGTTGAGATTACCAACGGGGGCTCCACGTGATTGGTAGGAGCTGTTAGTGCACGTCTCCTTGTGGTGGGACGTTGCAGGTTCAAACCCCAGTGATACGTTGAATAATAACTGGTGGGGTCTGCCTAATCCCAGCTTGCCTTTTAAAAAAAAAATAGCAGCTGAGATTCAAAGAACAATACAAGCGAAGAAGAAACGCAACAAGTGATAACCTTGTCCTTATCAGGCCATTCTTCTATCTTTAGCTAGTGTGTGTGTGCGTGCGCGCCCCCGCGCATGCACCCTCTTATCATGTTACATCTAGAACAATCCTGAGACCATTGGATTAGATTCAATCTAACAGCTCACGTTTAAGATCAAATCATATATAATAAGGTATTATTTGTGTCATTTGATATATAGCTCATGCATAATAAGTTACCTTGTGACAATCATTTATGATGGTATGGATGTCAAAATTGTATTTGATCCGGGTGGATTTATTACATACAAAATTGGTTGCCTGTTCTTCTTCTCTCCCTGTCCCTCACCCCACGCCATTTTCAGGAAATTTTCTCACTAGGGATGCAAACGGTTCGGATTTCCGATAAGAATACATTAGAGAATTGGATCGGTTCGGATCCAGGACAGCCAAAATTTACAAAAGTTTCTTCCTGAATCCGGCCCATTTGCAACCCTATTTCTCTTTCTCTCTCTCTCACCCACACATACATAATATAGAAAAGGCCGTAGCTGCGCAACCCTTAGGTACACAGCAACCTACAGGATCATGCCGGCCGTCCATCGTGGAGCTTGATAGACGGTCAATGCAAAAATCACTAAAAAAGTCTGTTTTAGAGGTTTTAAGGTGGTTTTTTTACTGCTGCTAAAGATACCAAGAGAAAATGGAACCTTTAACACTGGCAAAAAATTGTCACTAAAGGTCTCATTTTTTAATGGGGCCTTTAGTGATAGTTTTTTGACCGCTGTTAAAGGTGCCATTTTTTTTGCTGGGACCTTTAGCGGTGGTAAAAAACTGCCACTAAAAGGGCAATTTTTTGTATTTTTTGTGGTCATCCATCACACCCTGTGATGGACGGCCAGTGTGTCACTAAAGGTCCCAATTTTTGTATTTGTTTTGTAGCCATCCATCACGCCCTGTGATGAACGGTCTCTCTCTCTCTCTCTCTCTCTCTCTCTCTCTCTCTCTATCTATCTATATATATATATATATATATATATATATATATATATATATATATATATATATATATATATATATATATGGTGTGTGTTTGAGGAAAATATTGGGTACACTCTAGAGTATTGTACTCTCTAGCTAAAACTCATAGGTGCAAGTTTTATTTGATCTATTGGATCCTATTGGATCCTATGGATGCATTTAGCTTGGTCCATTTACTAAGGAATGCACTTTCATCGAGGGTTTTTAATGCAAAATCATGATTTTCTCAATCATGAAATTTTGACACATTGTAGGGTCATTGAATTTTGAAACCCTTCAAAAACTACTTATACAATGTGATTTAACTAAACAGTCCGTACAGATCATATCTAGAAGCCCTGATCCACAAAAAAATTAAGAAAATGTAATGGAATAAAGTGCTTCTACTAGAGGATATGGCACAGTCGAGGGTAGCCAGTTTTCATGGGAAAACTGGGATGTGAATCAGTGATGATGGTGGAATCCAGTTAGTGAACAAGGACCACATTTTTTTATTAAAAGGAAAAAGAAAAGAGACTAGATGAGAAAAAGGAAGAAAGGTGACACGAACAGATGTCTAAAGAGGTGGATATCCTACGCCAAAAGCTGCTTTAATTGCTTGACCAAGTAACAACAAATTTGGCCACTTTAGTTTTTCTTGGTTGGCTGAGGATACCCCAATCACAACCCAATTACCTGAAAAGATCAGGTGCAATATGATTGCACAAATAGTTGTGCATTAAGCACCTGATCACCCTCCATCTTGAGGATAGGGCCTATCAGGTGTGGGACCCAAGACCTGATGGAGGGTGATGGGGGTGCCTAATGCATAAATTTTTGTGCAATCATATTGCAAGATCCGGTCCTCAATTATGGTGGCCTCTGGCAATGAAAAATTTTCCCATTGTCTAATAATCCAAGGACTTCCTTCCTCCCCCCCCCCCCCCCCCAAAAGCATTTCTTGATGTGACATGGAATTTTAACATTTTAGTAATCACCCACCCCTTATAAAGCTAGAAATAGGTACAGCTCTTTGCATCTCTCTCCTGCCTCAATTTTTCTACATTCCCAACTTGCCCCACCTCCCCCCTCATGTAAATACCACTTGCTCTCAACCAGGACTACCGCCAACCTCTCTCTCTCTCTCTCTCTCTCTCTCTCTCTCTCTCTCTCTCTCTCTCTCCGTAGGGCGCCATGATTCCTCATTTTGAGGTATGTATAATATCCTATGTCACTAACTGCATCTATATAAAAGCATAGTGAGATATAAGTTATTTTAATTAGCTGCCTGATATTTTTGGAATAGTCAATCTTTTGCTCTCTATATATATCCCACACGATGTTTGATCTGGACTTCTATTTAATTTCAAATTTTCACTGGCACACTACTAAGCGTAAATTTTCACTGCCACTGAATATTCAGACAAGATGGTCGATCAGAAATCTACATGTTTTAATAATTTATTTAGAAAATTTAATGCTAAACAATATTTCTTCTCATTGCTAGCACTCAATGGACGATATACAAGGGTCTTCTTGATTCTTTTACAACAAAGTTGCCGTGTCTTTGTCTTATGTTTGTTAAATAACAAGAATCCGTTCTCTTGCACAAAATTTTTAAGTGTTATTCTAATTTGGCCTCTCTCTCTCTCTCTCTCTCTCTCTCTCTCTCTCTCTCTCTCTCTCTCTCAATGCCAACAGAATCCTAAAGTTACTGAGATCCATGTCCGGATGGATTGCAGTGGTTGCGTCCAGAAGATCAAGCGGGCTATCCACGGCCTTAATGGTGAGAGATTAACCATTTATACCAATCGAGTTTTTCTTCTATTTTCTTTTTCGGCTTTATACTTCTGAAGAGATTTATTATTGTCTTCTTATGTGTTTCCTTTTGTAGGCATATATGAAAGCTACATAGATTTCCCTCAGCAAAAGCTGACCATTGTAGGCTGGATTGATCCTCAATTGGTCATCAAGGCCATCAAGAAAACAAGAAAGATAGCAACCATATGCTCTCACTCAGAATTCAATGAAGTAAGGCCTGATTCAGGCCCTCCACCAGCCGAGCCAGCAACTCCACCTGCTGAAGTTGAACCAAAGCCAGCCGAAGCATCACCACCATCTGCTGAACCAGAAAATCCTCCTCCCCCAGCAGAGACTCCACGACCTGCTGAGCCTGTCCCTGTACCACCAGCAGACTCCACACCACCACCACAGGAGCCGGAGAAAACTGCTGCCGAAGCAACACCTTCCACTGAGACACCTACTCCACAGCCACCAGCTAATCCAGAGCCAAAAGAAGTCATTGAAGATATCCAAGTCATAGACTACAACTCAAAGGACTATGCACACAATGGACCTTGGTACCATTACCAAGAAACACATGCAGTGCCTCAAGTTGCTACCTATGCTTACAATTACACCTACGGGCCTACTGTGCATGTGATGCCTGAACCTGTTCGTTACATGCCATCACCACATTACTCACGGTACAATCGCATGGAGCATTATGGGGATGACTATCCTAACAACCGTAGCAGTGGGGAAGGGAGCAGCATTACTTCCATCTTTAGTGATGAGAATCCAAATGCATGTAGTGTGATGTAAGAGGTAGAGTTTGGTGGGGGGATTCTTTTTTATTAACATATTACCATACTATTACGTACCATGTTATTAGTATTGTTAGTATAGTAAGATAGAAATAAGCAAAAAAGAGAACAATAATGCATGAATAAAATAGAAATGAAGAGGAGGCTGAGATGCTTTGCTTGTCAATGAGTACAACTAGGGAATAGTGGAAGTGTATGAGGCTGCATTTCTAATGGCTGTTTCTCTTCACTTTTTTGTATTAAATAAAAAGGGCCTTAGAAAGAAATCATTTATTCATGTGGCTTTATGGTGTCTCACTCCTCCATGGAGCATCGTTGACACTTGAATTGGGCGAGCTTTGCGGGGTCAGACTTTCTAACTCTGAAAAGTGAAGCCGGTGGAGGGTGGCTTTTGTTATTTTATTTATGGCTAAAACATTGCCAGATGAATGAGTAGATGGGCGTCACTACAACTATACTTGGTGCTTCCTGGGATATGACCATTCAGGCTAATTACTTTGTTAAAGCTTCAAAGATGCTTGTGGCTTTGCTTAATCAGAAAGAAACTTGAGGGCTCTAGTCCCCCCCCTTTTTGTACCAAAAGAGAAATAGTTTTTTTCCCACTTCTTTTAAAACTTTCAATTTTAACTCTTTCAAGGTCTCCCTCTCTCTCTGTGAATCACATTCAAATCATTGTTTTTCACTGGCAAAGTATCAAATCTCAGGCAGCTGGAAACCCTCGACTCTCAAGTGGGAATGCTTGAGAAATATTCAAGTTTCTCAGTGGATTTTCAAATTCCTTTCAATTGCCAAGATAAATTTAAACTTCACAACAAACGCAAAAGCTACCTAGCATCATCTTCCCTTGGATATGAATACATGAAGTTAAAAGTGACCGTGGCAAACCTCTAGATGGAAGCTTTGGATAAGTATAGAAGGGGACCAACTTTATGTTTGAATACAAATATCGTAGCCATGACGATCAGATGCATTAGTTCTAGGAACCCATGATATGGACCGGTCCAGTCCAAGCATAAATATGCTTCATCAAGTTCCTCCCCTACTTTTGTTGGAATAGAAATGCATAATGGACAGATTGTTTATCACAACACGTAATACATCATTATCACTCAAAGTGTAGCTCATAAAGACGCACTCACTTGTCAGGAAAAAGTGGGATAAGCTGGAAAGTTGCATTATGAATCAGACACATTTACCCGACTTGTCCCCCTTTTTATGCAACAAGCAGGTGTCCCCAAACGCCCACTAAAAGGTACCCAGTCACCAATATGAACCAACTCATCCAACAAAGATAAGAAAATCACACTCTAGAACATAATACAAGCACACATGAAAAAAAAGTTGTCTTCTCCCTCTCGAACTCGTTCAACCAAGCAAGGATAGCACAGAATTTGGCACCATCAGAACTCTGCAGCCTTTATATTATGTACTATTCAAGAGGACAATATTGGCGTGATATAAAGCACACTTTTTTGTTCACTTCATTGGTTATCGTACAACAGAAGAGAATCAATGTGATGGTTAGATGGCAAAGTCGATCATAGCCAAAGTCTATGATCTTGGGGAGAACCGCCTCTTAGCTTGACTCTCAAAAAGAATATATATCAGTATCTTTTACTAGAATATAAGCAAATGCTAAACTGACCAAATTTTGTGATTTAACAGGATGTAATCAGCTGAGCTGAGCCAAAAATTATCCTGTCAAAACAGCTTACTGCATGCTCGAGTCATATCCTCCTGGATGCATGTTGGAGCATGGGCAGCTGAAAAATGAACCAGCTTAATGCTTTAAAAAACCTTTTCTAAATAAAAAAAAACATCTTTTCCAGAAATTAGTTAACGCACAGGAAAGATGCAGGAAACATAAAGGAAGCCAAAGCTACTAAACAAGAAAAGATTGTTGTTTTTATTTTAGTGCCAGCATACACCAAGGCTTTATGTCAGGTCAAGTATATTTTCTAATAGATTAAATTCTAGACAAGAAACATTTGAAACAAGAACATATTGTACATAACAGATTGGGTCAAACCATGACCAGCAACACGAGAGAACAATGGATACATGGAGTGGCACAACATTATGTTAGAGCGACAAGGCAACATAAAAAGCACATGACTAGGGATGGCAATGGACCGCGGCAGATGCGGGGGAAAGGTCTCCACTCCCGCCCCGTCTCAAAATTCTGCCCTCCATCCCTGCCTGCCTGCATCCCTGCATGAGTTTTGATTTTAACCTCCATCCCCATTTCATGTCCTTCATCTCCGGTCCAAATAGGGCGAGGCAGGGCAGGGTCCCATTTCCCCCCGGTCCACAGCCATCACTAAAGAAGGAAGTCGACCCGTCGAAGGGTATTTTAATTATTTTACTAACGGGGATTGGGGATCGGGGACGGGGTGGGGGAACACGTAAGTCCATCCCCGCCTCCATCCTCGCACAGGTTTTGATTTTAACCTCCATCCCCGTTTCATGTCCTCCATCCCCGGTCCAAACGGGGTGAGGCTGGCCCCGTTTCCCCCCAGTCCACTGCCATCCCTACACATGACTAATCTCAAAAAGAATCTCTCAACGCCGACAAAATTTCCTCAAGCACAAAAGTTTTCCTTTTCATACAGCAAAATGAATAGTAGGAGCTCAACTTTCAGAAAACCAAAGGAATTTACATTTTTTTAAAACTAGCAAAACAACCATGCCATTTGAGGTCGCTTCAGAGTTTCAAGGTACCACCAAAGGATTAGCACGATTATAATTGCACAACTGCCAAGAAAAGAAATGCCCAAAACATTAGATATAACATTATGATACAAGATACAAATCATTGTCAATTCTTCTAGAATACTACTGTAAACAGACATCATGGATGTAATTTTAGCTAATCAAAAGAAAATTCATAAGATTAGCCAAATATAATCATATACTTAAACAAAACAGGATTATTAATCATCCCATTGGTAAGAATGTAGCAAAACTAAAATCAACAGAGAAAGCACCTTTAAGTCATTAGGCTCCAAGGTCCTGCACGTCAACATCAGTATCACTTGGGGACTTGTCACTTTCAGAAGACTCAAACTGAACTATATCAATATCTTCCTCCTCATCATCCTCCTCTTCATTTTCATCCAATGACTGATTGCTCGGCACTGCTGCAGCTTCATCTTTGTTGGCCTTGTCAGCGGATATCTGCAAAGAAAAGGCATATTACCAACCACTAAATGGAATGCAAACTGGCCAAAGAAGAAAGTTTATAAACCTGAGCCATCAATAGCTGCAGTCGACCAGACAGCTGTAGAAAAGATTGAACTGTTGAACTTTTGAACTGTGTTGCCTGCAAAAGGAACAGGATCTCAGGAGGCCAAGGCCAGTAAAACTTCTGCACTTTAACTTCTGCATTTTGTCTCACAACTTTTGCATCAGAATATGGCGTCCATCTTATATTCTGACAATGTGAGGTAAACAAGACTCCATTGATGGTTCCTAACAACAAACTATGCATGGTTCTCTCATGCACAACACGAGGGGAAATGCAGTTATAAGTAGTTAATTATTCTTTTGCAGTATGTCATGTTTATGCATTGTAGCAGAATGTCATAGCATGTATATACTGTTAAGATATTATATATATGTGTCTATATATATATATATATATATATATATATATATATATATATATATATTAGAGGAATGAAAACCTACCCACTAAAAAAATGCCAAACCTACCCACCACACGTTTTATTAGATTTTTGGTGTTTTTTCAAAATTCCGACCATACAGATGTGATCTATATGCTTGTTTTTATAGGAATCAGTTCTTGGAGAATTTGATTCCGATGCATGGATAGGTTTTCATAAGTTTCAAAAATCAACGGCGTACAGTTTTCATAAATTTTTGAAGCTCCAAATACCATTTTTCTATCCAAAATTCATGATCCAAGTGTTGATTTCTAGTAAAGCAATCATGCTGAACACATCTGTGCAGTCAAAAATTTGAAAAAAACACCAAATTTTTTCCATTGGGTAGGTTTGGCATGTTTTTCAGTGGGTAGGTTTTCATTCCTCATATATAATATATGGTTATATCATATATATGTATGTATATAATATATATATTTTCACTCTTTATAGTGTGGTAATAGGAAATACCAGCAGGGGTATTTTGGTCTTTTCACAGTCCTGTAATAGCCTGTGCCCATTAGGGGCACAATGGTATTATGTAACTTTTTTATTTTTTATTTAATGTTGAGGGCATTTGTGTCATAAACAAGAGAATCATAGGGACCTCCCCAAGGACTCTTTCTAGCAGTTGGGGTGATCCCAACGTCTCTTTAAGCTTCCCTCTTGTATATATAAGTGGGTGTTCCCCACTTGCTTTGATAATGCTTTTTCTTAAGCTATACATCTTCTTAGACAACTTATTGAAAGATATAGAGAGAGGAACAAAGATTTGCATATGGTTTTTATTGATTTAGAGAAGGCATACGATAGAGTACCTAGGGACGTTCTCTGGTGGACAATGATGAAGAAAGGTGTTTCTCTCAAGTACATTAGTATAATTAAAGATATGTATGAAGGAGTAGTAACCAATGTCCGCACTTGTGGAGGGGTGACAACCAATTTTCCGATAACGGTTGGGTTACATCAAGGATCTGCTTTAAGCCCTTTCCTATTTGCGATAGTGATGGATGAGCTTACGAGATCAATTCAAGAAAATGTACCGTGGTGTATGTTGTTTGCTGATGATATTGTTTTGATTGATGAGTCTAGAGCTGGGGTTAATGCTAAGTTAGAATTATGGAGACAGACATTGGAAGCTAGAGGTTTTAAGTTGAGTAAGAGTAAGACTGAATATATGGAATGTCGGTTTAGTAAGCAACGAAGTAGTGATGGGAGTGTAGTGAAGCTTGGTGAGCAAGATATACCGGTGAATGATTATTTCAAATATTTGGGATCCATCATTCAAAAGTATGGAGAAATTGATGGAGATGTAAATCATAGGATAAAGGTTGGGTGGATGAAATGGAAAAGTGCTACTGGAGTGCTGTGCGATCGTAGAATGCCATTGCGGTTGAAGGGAAAGTTTTATAGGACGACTATTAGACCCGCTTTACTATATGGTACGGAATGTTGGGCTGCCAAGAGACATCATATTCAAAAAATGAGTGTAGCTGAGATGCGGATGCTTAGATGGATGTGTGGAAATACAATAAAAGATAAGATTCGGAACGAAGAGATACGTAAGAAGGTAGGTGTTGCACCCATTGAAAATAAGATGCGAGAGAATCGTTTACGGTGGTTTGGACATATTCGGCGAAGGCCTAATGATGCTCCAGTTAGAAGGTTGGAGAAATGGGAAAATATATTAGTTAAAAGAGGTCGGGGTAGGCCTAGGAAGACTTGGATGGAGATGATAGGAAAGGATATGAATGCTTTGAACCTCACCGAGGACATGGCGTTGGATAGAAATGATTGGAGGAAAAGGATTCATGTGGAAGACCCAAAATGAATTTCTTTTTTGGTTCATATCGCTGACCCCAATTGTTTTGGGATGAAGGCGTAGTTGTTGTTGTTGTTGTTTTGTTGTATTTTACATATATATAATCCTATATTTTTTAGTGTGTTCTTGGCCCCTAAGTGGCCTATGTGAATGTGAATTTGTGTTCACCTATAAGTGGTCTTTGTGCTCCTTGATACTGTGTTCTTGTAAGCCCATAAGAGGCACTCTTTTGTATTCTTTTTCTTGTTTCATTACAAATACATCATGTGTAAGACCACATGATAAAAGCGATGGTGAATGGCCTAACTATATGCATCTGATACAATATTGTCACACAATCATTGCACTTCCTCTCCACCACTGATTCATAGTGACAACATAATCCCAAGTATCAGCAAATTCAATTTCTTGTTATTCTATTGTGATAACTTCACAGAAGGTGGGTCATGATTTATTGCCTATTTCCAAATATATCACAATTTTTTTGGATGATTTTATCATGATTTTTATTTTCTTTCTATGTTAAAAACATATCATTTTTCTCTATAATCTCCAAAAAACAGATTTTAAAAATTCTTGACATATTTCTTGCCAAGAAAAAAGCAACAAGATTTGTCCACGGAGAAATATATGCTAAAACAGGCACCATTTTATATAAGAAAAAATGTGAAAATTTACATCACATAAATATGATCAAGAAGTTCAATAGCTTCTTACTGGAAAAGTACCTCGAGAACATTGTCAAGTGTTTCATTAGATGGCTCTTCATACATAATATGTCTACCATGAGTCACCAAAATACAGTGTATCCATGGGAGGACATGCCTTGCACTGCTTGATCTGCACAAAGAGGCAGCAAATTTAGCAACAGACTGCAAAAAGTGTTGACACCAAGAAAATATAAGTCACTGTGACCTCTTAGGAGCACTTGAGCAATCAACTCATGTCAAATCAACAACCTAGAGAACAGTACCACCCAAATGAATGAGTAAAATTGGATCTACTATGAGACAACAATACATGAGAATTATCAATTTCCAAGCCACAAGATGTACAAGTGATCAGGGCACCTGTATGGTGAAAACTGACTGTCGGAAGGGTTTATGCCCTAGACGACATTGCATGTTTAGTAACAGATATAGACAATTCCCCTGGGACACACATAACCTAGATAGAAACAGTGTAGTCCACAAGGGGAAATTTAGTTTTCTGGAAATCTGTCGTCCAAAGAGCCTCAGTTGCCTTGGAAAATAATTACCTCTGAGCTATGTCACATAGGTGTGGGTGCAGATGCGGCGATGTGGCGCTTTAAAAAAACTTGGGTGCGGGGAGGATATATATATAATTTTTAACAGTTTTAAGTTAACACTACGGGTATGTGTGTGCATTTATGTATTTATATATATATATATATATATATATATATATAATATAGATAAAAATGGACTTGATTAGGGTTAACTGAATCTACTTTTGGATAGAAATGGACCTCAGTGTAGTGGACTTCACCTAACACAAAGGAAGTTGTGTCCAGGTGCAGTGCCCTGTTAGAAGAGTCCATGTGACAGCCTCTGAGTAAGTTAAGAAAAAACAGTTTTTTGGCAATCCATTATTTTCATTCCTCGTCACAGATAACGAGATGATTGCTCCCAAGTTCAAGGCAGAAGCTTCTATTCATTAGATTCAAAGTGAGGAATGTCATAGCTGAGAATTTCCATTACTAACCATTTTCTGCGACTTTCATTTGTGATGGAATTCCTATTCTCTAAGAAGCTCAGAATGTGTAGTATATGGCCAACCATATACTTTTATTTCAGTGCTCAGAAATACCAAGGTTGATTGTTCCCAAGCTCAACATGCACCAACTCTTAACAATAACGCCCTTGGAAACAGCTTGCCAACTTCTTAACACGCCAAATTTATTTCCTTGCATTATTTCTGACTCACTGCAACATGCTCAAACATTTGCACCATTCAGCTGTGTTTTTTACAGTTTTATTCATCAATACTGCTTTCACTGAGTTCACAATGTTATTCAGCACCATTCTGGTTAACGAACCAGAGAAAAAAGAACAGACATTCTAAAGCCACCACCCACCCTGAAGGAAGATTCCCTGCTCCTTGGGAAGAGGCAAACAACCTGACTGCATTACCTTCCCCCTTATCATGGAGAAAAACTAATAACTACTAGAGGCACCTTTTATCTTGGAAGAGATCAAAACCACCATTTGATCACAGGCTGATAATAAAGCCAAAGAGCTCAATGGCTTTCCACTACGTAACTAGAACTTAGGCAAGAATGCGCTGTCAAGGTCAGCTGAGGGTTATGCTCCAATGATAAAAATGCCATCTGGCGACCAAAATCTGCAAGCAGTAATGAAGCCAACTGGTCTATTAGGGGATTTAGGTCCAGGAGACCATCAGAAAATTTTAAGGATTTGGACTTATGAAGGCTGACATTTGTTTTAGGAGATTTCAGAAAATAAGAGTAATATGAAGGCTTGCCAAAATTAATCAACCTTCAGACAGTTCCAAATCTGACCAAAATTAGTAGTAATTAGGACGTTACCAGATTTCAACCTTCTTTTGACCATGCAATTGAGGATTTTCAATCAGCAGACATCTTGGGTCTATCCAAATAAATGGAAGCAGTTTCTCCCATAGCTTCAAAGTTCAAATTCTCCCTCTCATCAAATTCCCATTTTTCCATCTCCTAAGCTTTCCCCGACTCTCTATATCTGAATGGGCTTATGAAGCTTCAGAGCTAGATTAGGATCCAACCCTTTCTTTTTTTTTCTTTCTTTCTTTCACTTTTCTAATTTTAGAGCCTCAAAGACGCCAAAACAAGCAACCGAGAGATAAATATCTTTTTGCTCTGCAGAAGCTCTGCCTAGTACATTTCAAAAGATATAGAGGAAAGAAACAAGTCAAGCAATGTACACAAATTTGATGGGTAATGCCAAGCATCTCAGAAAAAAATCAATCAACTTGCATATTCTTACAAAACCTAGACAGCAACATAACAAAGCTGATGCCCTATGTCACATGGGTACGAGTGTGAGAAAATGGTTAGAGAGGAGAGAGACACTCTGATGGCTGCATAAGAATAACCAAATCAGGGTCTGCGGTTTTGCTTCTCATTAAGTATATGCAGATACAAAATTAGAGTACGAAAATACACATTACATGATATGTTAAAATTACAACATGCCATTAATGAGCATGTGTTAAATAAAACAAATTGGGTCTGGATCCTGAGAGCCAGACCCAATCGTGAATGACAACGTCTTTTCACCCTCCCTCAAGTTGTACATGGTTTTGAACCATGAACAACTTGCCTTTTAACATCCAAAATTTGTCATTGATAAGTCCTTTTGTAAACAAGCAACTTAATCAACAATTCGTATATATTCTGGTTCAATTTCCTTCTCTTCGACCTTCTGTCTTACAAAATGTTGATCAATTTCAATATGCTTGGCACGACTGTGGTAGATAGGATTGAATGACATGTTGATAGCACTTTGATTGTCACACAAGAGAATGCTTTTAGAAATCGATTCTCCTACTTCTATCAACAGGTGTATGATCCATGTTACTTCGGTTGTAGCAGCTACCATTGATCTATATACAGTTTTTGTGTTCGACCTTGCTATGGCCTTTTGTTTCCTACTGCTTCAGGAGACAAGATTTAGGCCAATAAAAACACAGTATCCTGAGACTGACCTATGCTCAACTGGGTCTCCTGCCCAATCTGCATCGGTGTAAGTAAGAAGTCCATGCATGTGATGGCCATGCATACTCTTTCTGTACAGAAGACCATCTCCAATAGTTTCCTTCAAATATCGAAGAATGCGTTTAACAACTTTCATATGCCTAATATGCGGCTCATGCATGAACTGAGATACCTGATTGACAAAATAAACAATGTCAGGCCGAGTGAAGGTAAGATACTGAAGCATTCCCACTATCCTGCGATATCCTGTAGGATCCTCATACAAATCTCCATCTTGAGAACTGAGTTTTTGATGAAGTACACTGGGTGTGCTTAAAGGCCTGCAATCTGTCATACATGCCTTCCTAAGAACATCAACGGTATACTTATGTTGAGTAAGTGTCATGCCTTCAGGAGTCCTGTCAACTTCTACTCCAAGAAAGTATCGCAGTTTACCAACATCTTGAATCTATGGTTCAAAAGTTCTTTAACCTGTTCAATATGTTCATTAGAGTTACTTGTAATGATAACATCATCAACATATATCAATAACAGGGTAACTATATCTTTGCATTTGAATACGAAAAGAGAATGGTCAAGAAAAGACTGACTAAAACCATATTTTTCTACTTCAAAAGAGAAACTATCAAACCAAGATCGAGATGCCTGCTTCAGACCATATATAACTTTTTGTAACCTGCACATGTATTCTTTAGAGTTCCCTTCTGCATACCTAGTGAGTTGCTCCATGTATACTTCCTCCAGAGTTTCATATAGAAAGACATTTTTCACATCCAGTTGCCTAAGAGTCCACTGGTGCTCAACAACCAATGATAGTATGATGCGGATAGTGCCCATTTTCATGACTGGACTGAAGGTCTCATCATAGTCTTGTCCTTGCTTCTGTATGAAGCCTTTGGCAACCAGCCTAGTCTTGTATGGCTCGATAGTACCATTTGGCTTATACTTTATCTTATACACCCACTTTGACCCAACCACATTTCGATTGTGTGGTCTGAGAACAATATCCCAAGTGTCACATTCATGAAGAACCTCTATTTCTTCGTTCATAGCTTCAATCCATCTCTTAGAATTTATTGCTTGATAAAATGTTGTGGGTTGATCTTCCTTACCCAAAGAGGTTAAGAAGAGTTAAAAATCCATCGTGAAGTTCTCATAACTAACCCACCTATCAATAGGATGTCGAGATCGGGTAGACCTTTTGTGAATAGGAGATTGAATAGAAACAGAAGGAGAATTCTGCTCCTGATTAGAGCCGGGAGGAATCTCCTTCTCACCTCGAGAGTAAACAATGCCTTTATATCTTTCGGGGGCCAATAGTGGTTCAGAAACCACACTTTCCTGAGTCCATTGCGCAACAATAGATATGTTTCCTTCATCTCTTTGATTACATTCAGAAAAACAAACATCATCAATGCTAGAAAAGAGATTTGAGTTCAACCAAGGGGGATAAACTTCAATTTTAGGAGTGTTAGCATTGTGACCAAAATTTGATTCGTCAAACACAACATTTCTGGATATTTTGATGTGCTTGCTCACAGGATCATAGCATATGTAGCCTTTATAATCATCAGCGTACACCACAAATCTGCACTTTAAGGCCTTATTATGAAACTTGTGCCGCATTGAACTGTCAACATGAACATAACATACACATTCGAATACACGCAAATCATAATAATTTGAATGCACACCATGCAAAGAGAAATAAGGTGATTTGTTTTCCAAAATGTTCATTGGCAATCAATTTATGACATAGACTGTTGTATGAAAAGCCTCTGCCCAGAAGGTAACTGGAAGATTACTATCATGCATCATGCTCATTGCACTCTCGACAATATGGTGATGCTTCTGTTCAGCAATCACATTTTTTTGAAGTGTATGAGAGCAAGACACCTGCCTACTTATTCCATTTATTTGGAAGAAACTAATAAAGTCATTTAAATAGAATTCACCCCCTCCATTACATTGAAAACAAAATATTATCAGAGAATTGATTTTGAACAAAAGAATGAAAATTCTGAAATAACTTGAAGGTTTCAGATTTACTTTTCATAAAGAAGATCCATGTATATCGAGAATAGCTATCAACAAAGATGAGATAATATCTAGTGCCAAACATGGAAGGAACTGGAGTCGGACCCCAAACATCAAAACATATAATTTCAAATGGTCTTAAAGCTCTTTTATTAATGGAATGAAAATGAAGAACATGACTCTTACACTGGAGACAACTAGAACATTTTTTATTATCGACACTTAAACTTAAACTTGACTTGGTAATAAGACTACTTGAAACAAGCTTATCAATAAAGCGACTACTACAGTAACCCAGACGATCGTACCAAAGATTCGTCTCAATACATTTAGAAAGATTAAAAACACTCTCAGGAGGAACTGAAGATAATGATGTGAGCTTCAAGATGGAATCAACAGGCTGAACACGAGATGAAGGATTCTCTTGAAACACGTACATATTCCTTTGACATTTTCCTTCAGCGAACGTTTCCCTCGTGTGAAGGTCCTTAACACGAACAAAAAAAAGAGTAAACTCAACTGCAACAATAATGTCATCTACAAGTTTAGAGACAGAAACAATATTTTTCTTGATATTAGGAGCATGAATGACATTTGAAAGAGCAAGAGAAGAGTTGGACATAGGAATTACAGAATTTCCAATGTGTGAAATATGGTGGTGAGACCCATCTCCAGTGACTATACTATTTCTACCAACATAAGGAACAAGATTTAGGAGCTTACCAACATCACCAGTGACATGAGTGGCTGCACCAAAATCAACATACCAAGTGCCTTGATCATTCTGTTTGATATTCAATTCAGCCAAGGCAGATAATAGCAGCTCTTTGACTTCTCTACTATTCTCCAATGTATTTGTTCATTTTTTTGTCTCCAATTGTTTGCCTCTATTTTGCGGGTTAAACTAACAATTTGCCTTTATGTGCCCCCTTTTGTTGTAGAGAAAGTAGGTAGGTATTGTCCTTTGCCTTTGCAAATTAGGAGGCATATTGGGAGTAGGTAATATTCCACGAGCTCCTTGTCCATTCCTTTCTTGACCTCCCCTTTCTCGAGATTCATATATGCCACGTCCTCGACCATAGGTAACTCCTGTGGCAAGAACGTCATGTGCTCCAATGGGGTTGTGATTACCTTCAGAGAATCCCTTTAAAGTCATCTCATACTTTAAGAGCTTAGCACGGAGGTTTTCAAATGTAGGTAAGTCTGGCAAACAAAGCAAGGAAGTAACCATCATATGATAATCAGGTCCCAGCCCGCTCAAAGTTTGTTGCACCATATCTTTGTCACTGACCGCACAACCCACGATGGCCAACTGATCTATGATAGTCTTCATTTTGTTTAAGTACTCCATGACAGTCATGGAGTCATTTCTCAGCATTCGAAACACTTTCTTTAAAAATAAAACTCTAGCTTGAGAAACTTGAGAATATTTGAACAAGACGATGTCATAACTGCATAGTTGTGCAGTCATCTGGGATTGCCACAAGCACCTACTATGACAGGGTGAAAGTGATGTAGGCAACCAAAGCCTGATCTCGCTTCATCCAGGATATCTACTCTGGATTTCTAACAAAAGTAATGGAAGTGTCACCCTCCCCAGTCTTGCCATCTTGTGATATGAACTCTAGAGGAACAGAAACAGAGTCATCCAGATGTCTAGAAAGATCCCAACTTCTTATGAAGGGGATGATTTGTCTTTTTCAGGTGAGAAAATTAGAATTGTTCAGTTTTTCAGATACAAGTTGGCTAAGAAAGTTGAAAGAAAGGCCAGATTGAGGAGAAGAAAAAGAATCCATAGGCGATTGAAGGTGAAAGCAAGGTATAATTAAAAACAAGAGTGGAGTAGAACAAAAGGAGTAATTTCAGAACCAATATGCAATTTCAGAGTAAAAGACTAACAAACAAAATTTAGAAATAAAATTCAGAACCAATATGTAATTTCAAAGAACTCGACTGTCTTCCTTCATTTCTTTCTTTTTTATAGCAGACCCGAGACAAAGACCTAGGTTATGCAGTAAACTGATCTGAATAAAGACCAGTCAATAAAATGCAAAACAAAAACACGTTATTTGAATGCAACATGTTTTGCTTTTCGAAAAATGCAAAGAAGAATAGAAGAAAAGAAATCTGAGAAGAAAGAGATCTGAGATTTTACTCATATCTGAATTTTGTCTTACGTTAATCTGAAGAAAAAGATGAACGATATGGACGTAATATCAACTTGTGAAATCATGCATGAGATCAAAATAGAAAATAGAAGAATAAGAAGGGAGAATCGAAGAATAAGGAGAATAAAGATAGAAACTATCTGATCTGATGGGTGAAGAGAGAGATCTGATGCAGATTATAGAAATAGGAAAATACGTTGGAGGTAAATACGTTGGCTTAAAAAGAATTCAGAAGGAATAAAGAAAACAAAGAATAGGCAAGATCAAATTTAAGAAATACCTTGGAAAACATTGGAGAGGCTCATAAGAATAATTAGATCTTCAGAATACGCCTGCTCTGATACCATGTGAGAAAATGGTTAGAGAGGAGAGAGACACTCTGATGGCTGCAGAAGAATACCCAAATCAGGGTCTGCAGTTTTGCTGCTCATTAAGTATATACAGATACAAAATTAGGGTACGAAAATACCCATTACATGATATGTTAAAATTACAACATGCCATTAATGAGCATGTGTTTTAAATAAAACAAAATGGGTCCAGACCCAGACGTGAATGACGTCTTTTCAGTGAGTGCGGCACTTTCAAAAAACTTGGGTGCGACAAAAATATAAAAAACTATATATATAGTCCAAAAGTTGGACATAAATGAGCATGGGTGCATTGACCGCACCCAGGATTGGGTTGACCACACCGGGTGCCACACCCAATGCAGGTGCAACACCTAGTTGGCCGAATCCCTGTGACATAGCTGATGCCTTATAGTATCTATCTTTTACACCTATGCATTGTACATGCCATCAATTAAGGATACAAATCTATGCACTTCATGCTAACAACCATTTGGAAAAACCTTATAATACACTGTCAAAGATAGTGTGGTTATTCAATGATTCCCTCTCTTCCTTGAGCACTGATAGCCCTTTATATATATAGATATATATATATATATATATATATATATATATATATATATATATATATATATCAATTAACATGGTGATCCGAGCAAACAGTAACTTTCCAGGTTCTGCAACCATCACATTCCACTTGAGGCTTGTAAATTAACCAGTCAATTGCTGTGGTTCAATTATTCAACATGGTGGTTGGAAGGATCAACCATACTAAACTGGACTGACATTAAAAAATTTAAAATTAAGAACTAACGACCAGAGCTCTCACCAATCAAAGAACTTCTGGCTGATTTATTTATAAAGATTATGGTATATATGATGGGCTTAGCAGAATCTGATCGACACTAGCTATCTGTGCCTAGTTTCTTCTTTCTCTTTTGTTACATCTAGATTATATACCACTAACAAAAGGTCAATGACAATGAATTGACATCATCTTGAATCATGGATGGATGGTTGATCATGATAGGATAGACAATTCAAACAAGTACACAATGCACTCATGCCACGTGCATTTCCATGCATACAATATTCATCAGTACTCCATATTGAACCATCGATCAAGAAAACCCAGCAATAAATGACGGCTTTCAACTAATATTCCAGCCATTCATTATGGTGTAAGAGGAAAACTGCTTGTTCAAATGAGCTGTCTTCATTTCCTAGGATAGCGGACACACCAACTTGGTGTATTAGCATGCCTTTAGCCCTTTACCAAGAAATGCAACCAATTATAGTCTATTCCATGCATGGTGCCGCATCCTGAAATGATGCACCATGCAATTCCTATGCACGAACATGTTACTCCTTTATTTTCAGTTTTCGCAGCTTGTTAGCTCATTTAGTGGCCTTTTAAGAAACATCCTCCATTTCGATTGGTGATATGAACAATGAGAATTGGAAAAACCAACATACACAATCTTTGTTCAACAAATAGCACAAACTGAGAAATCAATCCAAGATAACTCGATGAATTCAGGGGTGAAAAACATACAAACCTCGATCTCAACATAGCTGTTAAGAATTTAAGAAATTTGTATGCATCAGCAGAGCTCATCGAAGTTATTGCCGCCCTTATCTATCATGTAAAAATATACAAAAGCTTATTGACAAGCATGGCAAGAGAAAACTTTATCGAAAAAGCAAACATGTAAGACTCGCATCATATTCTATGTTGAATCTTGTTCAATAGAAATCAACTAACCTTCTTTAACGGCACACCACCTTGAATAAATAAGTTACTGTAGCCTTGATGAACCTCATTTAATTCAGATGAATAGAAAGGAAGGCCTTTATAAATTTTTAGATAAGTTTCTCTATCATAATTATGCTCAATGCTTTTATTGAGAATTCCCAGAGGTACGAGTTTTTCCTCCATATAATTTGTTCCTACATCCTCCTCTTTCACTTGCCCTTGCTCATCTGCATAGATCCAGGTATATACAAGCTAAATGCAATGCTTATGGTGTATAACAATTGTATGAAATCAATAACTAAGGTCCATGATGAAGTCAAAGAGCACCATGATGTCCTTGTGAAAATATCTTCAAGAATATCAAGTTCAAAAGATGACTTGATTAACCCACAAGATTAACAAAGAGAATAAGTGCACAAGGAAACACTCACAAAGGAGCACAAATGCACAAAGGCATAAAAAAAGTAATCTTTTATTGAGAGTGCACTAGAAAGCATGCCAATTACATGGGGGAAACCCTTTATTAGGCTACAAGGGACCCAAGGAGGGGCTCCCATATAGACGTTGGAGGGGTCCAACGTCTATATGGTGGACCCCTCCAAGATATAAAAAAACTAAAAAAGAAAAAGAAAAAGAAAAAAAGAAAAAAGAAAAGATGCATATTAAAGTGAATATGCATGTTACATGTGAAAAGACAACTTTACTCTAAGAGGACATTATATATATATGAGATACAATTTAACACCCCCCCTTCAAACTTACGGTGTAATGACCGAAAGTTTGCCAAGGAAAAAATTGAATCTAGGAGAACAGAGCGCTTCAGTAAAAAAATCAGTTAGTAAAAAACCAGTCAGTTGATATTATGATGTTACATAAAGTAGATCTATAACTTTCTTCAGATATTCTTCTCTAACATAGTGGCAGCCAATCTCGACATGCTTCGTGTGCTCATGAAAAGTGTGATTCTTGGAAATATAAATTGCAATCGTGTTATCACAACACAACTTCGTGGGTCCTTGAACATGAACCCCCATGTCTTCCAACAACTGGCGAATTCACACAATCTTTATGTTTTTTGTTGTTGTCATGGCTCGATATTCGGCTTCAAGAGATGACAGGAACACCTTTTGTTGCTTCTTGCATCTCCAAAAGATTAATGATTCACCTAAGAACACACAAAAGTCAGTGGTGGAGTGACGATTATTTGGATCACCTCCCCAGTCAGAATCAGAATAAGCAATTAAATTTAACTGAGAAGATGAAGATAGAAATACTCCCTTATTTAAGGATTCCTTTATATTATATTATATCTGATAATTCGGAGAATTGCACTCATATGAACTGATGTAGGAGCAAGATGGAATTGACTTACAATATGAACGGCATGTAAAATATCTGGTCTAGTAATGCTAAGATACATCAAAGATCCAACAAGTTGCCTGTAAGGAGTGCAATCTTTTAGGAGAACCCCATCATCAATTTTTAACTTTGTTCCTACCACTTCAGGGGTTTCACAAACTTTATCATCCGTAATTCCTAACCTGTCAATAATCTCAAATGCACGTTTAGTTTGAGATAAGAAATAACCCTGTGAGAGTGTGCAACTTTTATGCCCAAAAAAGTATGTCAAAAGTCCTAAGTCTGACATTTCAAAATTTTCTTTTTGTATAAACTTTATACTCTTAATCCCTTTAGCATTGTCACTTGTAATTAGCATATCATCAACATATAATAATAAAAACATGATTTCTGCATTGGATTTCTTGACAAACAAGACAGTATCAGTATAACATGAAGTAAATCAATTTTCTATCATTAAATTATTAAACCGATCATACCAAGCCTTAAGAGCTTGTTTCAAATCATAAAGAGCTTTTCGTAGACAAAGAACTTTACCTTTAGGAACATTCATACCCGAAGGAGCATCCATATAGACTTCTTCATTTAGGTCACCATTTAAAAAAAACATTTTTAACATTCATTTGATACATATTTCATTTTTTAATTGAGGCAATGGTAATAAGACACCTAACAGTAACCATACGCGCAATGAGAGCAAAAGTTTCATCATAGTCTATTCCATATTCTTGACTATATCCTTTGGCAACTAGACGAGCTTTATACCTTTCAAGGGACCTATCACTCTTGGTCTTAACCTTAACAACTCACCTACATCATATTGTCTTCTTTCCACTAGGTAATTCTTGAAATTATCAAATTTTAGCCTTTCTAAGAGCTCTAAGTTCATTATCCATGGCTTTCCTCCATTCTACAATTTTCTTAGCTTCTTCAAAGTTTTTAGGTTCCACATATGAATGAATGACACTAAGGCATGCTCTATATTTAGGTGAAAATGATTCATAGGATATGAATCTAGAAGGAATTCTTCTAGCTCTTTCGGTTTTACGAGGATTTAGATTATTTGTGGAGGTAGGCTCACTAGTTTCACTATATTACTCAATTGCACTTCTAAAAGTGTTTCAATCTCTACGTGTATAGGTGATAGGATCACTAGATGTTCTTACTTTGGTAGGTTGATCAAGAGATTGATAAGGAGAGTTATTCTCTTCTATATTTTCATCATCACTAAGATTATTATATACGAGTTCATCATCACTAGAAACATCATCATTTCTAGAATAACAACTCAAACAAAAAAGAGTAATCTACATTATTGCTATGAGGTTCACATTCTTCAAAACCACTAACATTTTCTAAAAATGTTACATTCCTAGAAACATATAATTTATCATTTTTAATATCATAGCATCTAAAACATTTTTGAGTTTCGGAATATCCAAAAAATGCACAAGGGATAGCTTTTGGTGAGAGTTTATCATTTTTATCGGTAAGAACGAAACATTTGCATTCAAAGACTCTCAACCTATTGTAGTCGGGTTCTTTTTTATATAAAATTTCAAAATATGAGATTTTATTTAAAAATTTTAAATGAAGACAATTTATAAGATAAACAGATGCAATAGTCGCCTCGGCCCAAAATCTTTTATGAATGTTTTGATAAATAAGCAAAGTTCTAGTGGTTTCAATAATATGCCTATGTTTTCTTTCGGTTAGACCATTTTGTTGAGGTGTTTTGGAACAAGATTTTTTTATGAACAATTCCATTGTTTTCAAGATAATTTTTAAATTCATTTGAATGATATTCACCTAAGGAATTGGTCCTAAAAATCTTTAAGTTTCCATTCAATTGATTTTTAATCAACATATGATATGTCTTAAATGATGCAAAAGCCTCATGTTTATACTTAAATAAATATATCTAACAATATCTAGAATAATTATCAACAAAATAACATAATATGCAAATTCTCCTTTAGATATGATGGGTGCCGGTCCCCATACATCTGAATGCACAAGTTCAAATGGTTTGGTTGTGAACATAGATCTTTGTTCAAAAGGCAAATTTCTCATTTTCCCAAGAATACAATCATTACAAGTGAAATCACTTTTACAAAGATCTTTAACAAAATGTAAATAGCAAAGCTTGATGACATTAGAATGCACAAGTCTTTTATGTCGAACATTTATATCTTTATGTTGGGCAAGATTACAAAAAGAATGTTTTAGAATTTGTACAAACTCCATGTAGTAGAGATCTCCTTTTCTAGAGCCTTCCCCAATCAACTTCTCGGACCGGCGATCATGTACCCAACATTTATTTGATAAGAACTTAACATCACATCTATGGTCAGAGAGTTGAGACACCGAAAGCAAATTTAAATTTAATTTTGGTATAAATCTAACTTTGAGAATAAAAACATTGTTTTTCAAAATTTTCAACTCCTTTGATTTCAAGAGAAGCGTCATTTGCGGTTGAAACAAAAGAAGGTAAAACATTTTTTGTGTATTTGGAAAGTGCAAAAATATTGGGAGTCATATGAAAAGAAGCACCTGAATCTAAAAGCCAAGGAATCTTACCGGGAGGAGAAGAAGATGATATTGTGGCACCGAAAATGGATCCTTGGAAGAGGGGTTGAAGAGCCTCCAAGACATGACTTAATGATAATGCTCCATTGTTGGAAGTAGATGGATTCTCCTCCTTGTGTGGTTGAAACGTGGTAGACATAGCCACCTTCTTCTTCCGCTTAGGACAAACCGGCTTAACGTGTCCCGGTTCTTTACAAAAATGGCAAATAATTTTTCCATACTCCCTTCTTTGATTCCATCTTCCATTTTGGCTTCCTTCTTCCCTTACTCCTTGATTTTGATTTTGAAATTTGTTGAAATGAGGAGACTTATAGGTTTTCAAATTATTTCTCGTCCTAGAGACGACGTAAGCTCCTTCATTCTCATCTTTGGTTGAAGGTATAGCCAGAACAATTTGATTGGTTTTACTCATTCATATTTGAGTTTCTTCCCCACTTAGCTTAGTAAGAACATCTTCAAGAGGTGGAAAAGTGAAAGAAGATAAAAGGGAAGATATTATTTGCTCAAATTCAGGTCTAAGCCCATTCAAGAAATTAAAAAATTGTTCTTCTTCTAATTATTTGTGTCGTAGCTCAATGGCTTCTCCACTCCACTTTGGTTCAAGAATAGCAAATTCATCCCAAATGGATGATAATTCGGCGAAATATTCTCTAATAGTCATTTTGCCTTGTTGAAGGGTTAAAGCCCTTTTTTGAAAGTAATATTTGTGAGATAAATCTCTCGAGATATACATCATATTACCAAACTTGAGACGTCTTTTTCAATTTCACAATATTGGCATTAATCCTAATATCAACCATAGAAAAAATCCATGAAAGAATTTTATAATTTTTCATTTCTCATTCTTCATGTTTCTTGTTATATTCTTCAAAAGCCTTCACTCTTTCCTCTCCATCAAGGACTTTTATTTTCCCTTTTTCAACTATAGTAATTTCTTGCTCGGGTTCTGAAATCGTACCTTTGATATAGCTCCAAAGCCTTTTTCTCTTGATATGAGCTTCCATATTATCGACCCAAACATGATAGTTTGACCCATTGAGTTTGAATCCGAGGAAAAAATGTGAATCCTTTTCCGCCACTGAAGAGCTTTTACGAGAAACAAAAGAATCTTCACAATTAGAACACTTACCACAACGGGTCTACTTTTAGCTATTTCTTGCAGTACGTCAAACAAGAAGTAGATTGCAAGGGCATGATTTTTTAGGCAACCGCCGTGATGACACGTGCTAGCTTCTCATAAACCAAGCTATGATACCATGTGAAAATATCTTAAAGAATATCAAGTTTAAAAGATTACTTGATTAACACACAAGATTCACAAAGAGAATAAGTGCACAAGGGCACAAGGAAACACTCACAAAGGAGCACAAAGGCATAAAAAAAGTAATATTTTATTGAGAGAGAGCGAGCACTAGAAAGCATGCCAATTACATGGGGGAAACCCCTTATTTATAAGCTACAAGGGACCCAAGGAGAGGCCCACATATAGACGTTGGAGCCCCCCAACGGTCATATTTATGACCATTGGAGGGGTCCAACGTCTATATGGTGGACCCCTCCAAGATATAAAAAAAGACACGTGAAAAGACAACTTTACCCCTAGAGGGCATTACAATATATATATGAGATACAATTTAACAGTCCTACCTTGTTAGCAGGCACACGAGGAAGACAAGAAAATGCAGTAACTGCCATTAACAGGCACGTTCTAATTAACTATAAGATATTGCAATGAATAAGTGAGTTTTTAGTAAATGTGAACTTTTTCAAGGACATACTTGGCAGTGACAACAGACAAACCATAGTCACAAAAGCTAGAAACATCATTTTACTGGCCATGAATCTATTGAAATTTAAGTATTTCATTTTTCTTCAGATTTTTGCCGAGAAAATCTCACACAATCAAATAAATTAGAATATATAAATTAAAGCCAAAAATTTAAATGGGAAACAATATTCCAAAATATTGCAGACAAATCAAATTTATAAAGACAGAAAACTCACAATTTTCAGATAAAATCAAGATATTTCCAAGATATGCAAGATAGCAGTGGAGTTTTAAACATCTATAAGAATTGTGTGGCTTTAGTGATCATTTCAAAGATGCCACATCACAAAGATGTGAGCTAATTACATGCATCAGCATGGTATTGCAAAAATAATCATGAGTTGGTAAACTTGTTAATCCCCATAAAATGTGGTAAACAGCACATACCCTTTTGGAGGTGTCTCTGCATGTGTGTGTGCATAACACCCACATTCAAAAGCGTAAGGCGCATTAACTTTAAAAAAAGGGAGGGTTTTAAAACTGTCAATGTAACTTTTTTCAAGATTGAAAGCCAATAAGAAATTCTTGGTGGTTACAAAACTGAATAATCAGGGTGTTTATAATTTTTAACAAAAATTACAAAAGCCAATGTCAACAGATGTCTGAACATGGCTCCTGGTAGGATTGTCCAGGCAATGTAGGTTACAGACACAAAAAATGCCCTTAAACACAGGCATAGATTCACAGACATGAAATGACAGATTTTCATTGCCAATTTAGCTGAGATAGGATATTCAAGTCTAAATGCAAATTAAACCGAAACAGGACATTCAAATTTACAGATAAGGATGCACGCAGTTTCTGCAAAAGACCACTCCCTCCCTCCCTCATCCCGACCATTACCACCACTAAAGCAACCAAGACCTTCAGAACTGACGGCAACCATTTTGATTCTTTCAGGGTTTTCCAACTTCATCTCAGATTCCTCAAAGAGAATATTGTTTCTTTTGTCATTTCCCTCCCAGCTTTAAACTACACCAATCATACGCAAAACCTAATCTTAACCCAAATCATAAGGATAAAAATATGGTGGTATCGGTCATCAGTTTTTTCCCTTGTTTGCAATAAATTTGTCAATACTAAAAGTGAACATCAACACTTTATCCGAATCAAGCATGATAGATCAAGCTTAAGCATAGTTAAGCCAACAGGAATCACCAAAAGTAGGCATTTTGAAAACAGAGGGATAGAAGGGTCAAAACTAAAAGCTTCTAGAATTAGTCAAAGGGGTCGGCAGTAAGCAATTTATCCAATTTGCAAAGTTTTTTCATATGTTGCTTCGAGTTATAAAAAATATTGAATTTACATTCATGTTCTGATCATGTAATAAAACATTGAACTTGGTTTTATCTGAAAAGATTGCAAAATATTTGAAATTTTCCCAAATCTTGTCAAAAGTATTCAGATAATCTTAAAATATCAGAATTATTTCAGCAAAATTTAATGTTCATATGTCATGGTGGCATGATATTGGTCAAGCTTGGAGCAGCCAAGAACAAGCTCATGATGGACTGCAATAAAATGAAACATTGACTGTGAAGAGGATCATATAGGCTCAAATTTTAAAGAGACTGCATACAGACCAAAAGAACTTCCACTGAGAACATCAATTCCAAGAAACAAAAATAAGCAACTGTGCCAACAATAGTAATATGTTCCAGATTTCAGATGATTATATGCATGATATGAATTCAGATTTGTGACATATTAGGAAGGAATAACTTCAAGCAATGAGATGGTGCACTAATCCTAGACAGACAACAGGCCTTCTTGATCTAATAGCATCCACGGTTAGTGATTGTTGGAATTAATAATCAATGAGAATCTTAAAGATCATGCGCACCTCTGTGATCCATGGATTTGAATTCACCCCTGACAACATGACCAGAGATTACAGATGTCTGCTTAAGTTCAAGAGACGAGTGTTGTTTGTCACGCCCTTGCTTTTTCTCACTAAAATCATGAAGCCTTGGAATTGGAAGCATAGCATCTTCAGCATTTGCACGATCCAAAGCAGTAACTGTCCAATAATTATATGACATTCACTTAGTCTCTCCATCGAAGGTGAAACTGGATGCAGTTAATGATTCCAGGCATTCATGTCATGGACAAGGACTTAAATGAAAAGTTCAGAACATGAAAATTCAGAATCCAGAGATAATCTCAGAATAAGTTCACAGAGAGAGAGAGAGAGTACAGAATAATTGCTTTAAACACACTAAATATACCATAGTCCCCCACTTTTAAGCCTAAAACATATATACGAATTTTATAAAATAAACACCAGCAAAAGCAATACACTAATTAAAAATGGCATACCTTCAGTTTGCATCGTCTTTTTCTTAATAGACTTGGAGCTAACCACTGGAAAAAGGACCCCATCATTGTTGGTGTATAGGCTTACATCTGTACCATGTTTTACCAAGAGTTTCTCGAATAAAGGCTTAATAATTGAACCGTATGCAACAAAAACTGGCATAGTCTCTGTATTTACATTGTTGTGTAACTTTGCCGCAAGTACAACAGGTGCAGCAACCCTATGGCCCTTTAAACCAGAAGCATCATGGACTGAAGATGATACTGAAATCTTTGTAGGTGTTTTATTCTGTAGTTCTTCAACACTCCTTCCACACCATAACCAGCAAACTCCTCTCTTGGAAATTGTTAAAACTGATAAACCATCAAAATCATTACCCTTAATATCCAAGCAGACAGCAGGATGATCCATTGAAAGAATGCAATAGGCAGAATTCTGTTTGCAACCATCAGTCTTCCAGAGAGCCACATAGCGTTCACCGATACCAGAAGAGACAATGTATTTTCCATCTTCGCTGAAGATCATGCATCGGACGGAGACCTATTCATGCTAGCAGCACATGCGTTAGCACATACACGTTGTCTAAGCATCATGGAGATGGTCACAAGCAGACAAAAACTGTCACAATATAGAGAAATAATAGTAACAACAACAGTTGAAAAACATAACCAAAAACCATAAAAGATTTCAATTTAACAGCAAAGCAGCACTCACAGGATGGCCTGAGAACTTCTGCAGCTTTTTACTATCAAAACAGTTGAAAACCTTTATTTGAGAAGCTGCTGTAGCCAACATACTCCCATCTAACCATGAAAAAATATTATTGAAGCAACAAAAACGAGGAAAAAAAACAATCATATTGAAAGAGAAATATATGAAAACCCCAGTTTCTCAAAGAGGTCAAACATCTTTCATAATGGTGGCCAATGACTGATTTTTAGATTTAGTTGGCAAATATTTTACTTATAATGTGGGCAGGAGCAAAAGAAGTAATCAAGTGCGAGTATTTGAGGACAAACTGCAAGCAGAATTCATAAGCCACCGAGGCCAGAAGGCCTGATTGTTAAAAGGACTCCATTAACTAATGCTGCACATGCAGTCAAGCCAATACAATTTGATAGAACATGTGAAAGCTAAGAGACACCAGATCATTGACATAAAAGCATGAAAACATTTTCAGATTTTTATTGTTTCACGGACTTATTTAGAACATTAAACAGTAGATTTTCAAACAATCTCATTATGTAAAGTTGGTACTTGAAAATGTCCAACATACACATGGAAACACTGGTACATGTGCTGATGTGGATCCTTCTGAGTGTTAACACAAGCACATTGTACGTATGTGGTACATTGTGTATTTCACTAGATATTTTATATTTTCCACATTTTCCTTTTATAGAAGAGCTTTTCATCTTATATTATGTGTTTAGGAGCAACATAAACAACCAAGTCATACCAGCCGTATCCATGTCATACAGCCATACCAGAATCTTATCTGTGTAAAATAGTTTTCTCAATGTAAACCAAAACAAATTACCATAAGCTCACGCATCGGGTTACCAGTCCCAGAGTGCACATTACATCCCACAGATCAGTTATCCATCTGGCTTAAATACCAAGTTCCTATTGAAATGAAATAGGGATCTTCGAAACACGAGCTTAGATTCACAAGAAAAAGTGTCATGAATGACACTAAAGCATAACCCTTAAAAAGGGTATAACTGGAAACAGAATAAAAATAAAAAGGTATTCTTTATTGATATGAAAAACCAATTGCTTAAGAAGCATCGGAATAGAATACAAGAGGGGCTGCACCCCTTTATATACACAGCTGAAAGAGGAGGACTCAATAGAGCTGTTGGACACAGTCCAATGGTTCTAAATAGAGCTGTTGGACGGTGTCCAACAGCTCTATTGCTAGTCAAGTCTGGACAGGACTTGACTAGCAACAATCATTATAGTTCAAACTGAACTAGATAACATAAAGACAAAAAAATAAAAATAAAGAATAAAAAGTTACAGAAAAGAAAGAAATGAAAATTATATATATATATATATAGTTTTACATTTTAAAACTCCCCCTCAAACTTACGGTACAATGAGCGAAAGTTTGTCTAAGAAAAAGTGAAATCGGGGAGCAGTGAGAGGCTTTGTAAAGAAGTTTGCTAACCGATATTCTGAAGTGACATATGGCAGATCAAATATCCCGTGTAGATATTCCTCTCTGACGTAGTGACAATCCATTTCGATGTGTTTGGTACGTTCGTGGAATGTTCTGTTACTGGCCGTGTAGATCGCACTTTTGTTGTCACAGCACATTTGTGAAGTTTTTGTTGCTTCAGCTCCCATGTCAGCAAGCAATCGTCGGAGCCAAACTACTTTCATGGTCGTGGTTGTCATGGCTCTGTATTCAGCTTCGGTGGATGAGAGAGATACCTTCTGCTGCTTTTTACACCTTCACGAGATCAATGATTCCCTCAAAAAAACACAAAAACCAGTGGTTGAATGTCTGTTATTGGGATCACCTCCCCAATCAACATCAGTATATGCAATTAAATCAAGAGAAGAGGAGGAAGATAAGAAAAGTTCTCGTGAAAGAGAGGACTGGATGTATCTGATAATACGCATGACTACTCACATATGAACAGAAGTAGGAGCATGTTGAAATTAACTTGATGTGTGAACAACATGTGCTATATCTGGTCTGGTAATGGATAAATAGGAAAGTGCCCCGACAAGCTGTCTGTAAGGAGTAGGGTCTGCAAGAACTTCTCCATCATCAATCTTCATTTTAGCATTAACAACTTCTGGAGTGTCGACTTTCTTATCATCAGTAATATCAGACCTGGAAACAATATCAAAAGCAAATTTAGTCAGATAATAAATATCCTCTAGGAGAATAAGCAACTTCAATGCCTAAAAAATATCTCAACAAGCCTAAATCAGTCATTTCAAAATGAGATTTAAGAAGTGTTTTGATCATGGTTGCCAGTTGAGGAAGCGGGAAGCGATACAGGAAGCGGGAGGGGGAAGCGAGGCACTTTCAAAATTTTAGGAAGCGGGGAAGCGTGGGACCACTTAGGACCAATTCGGGAAGTGTCTCGGAAGCGACCTAGGAAGTGTCTCGAAAGCAACCTAGGAAGCGTCTCGGAAGCGAGGGGGAAGCGAAAAAAATAAAAATAAAAAATATAAAAATGAAAAAAACAGGAGAAGCGAGGGGGAAGCGTGATGGGAAGCGTGCTTCCCATTAAAGGGAAGTGTGTCCCCCATTAAAGGGAAGTGTGTCCCCCATTAAAGGGAAACGCGTCCCCCATTAAAGGGAAGCGCGCTTCCCAAAAAAGGGGGACGCTTCCCCCCCACGCTTCGGAAGCGCGAAGCGCGCTTCCCCTTTTAGCTAGGCGCTTCCGGTAACCCTGGTTTTGATCGTTTCAACTCTCTGTTTATCGCTTTCGGTGATGATCATATCATCCACATAGAAAAGAAGCACAATGATCCCTACATCAGAATTCTTAATAAACAAAGCAGTGTCAGTTAAACAGAATTGAAAACCAATATCAATCATAACACGACTAAACCTATCATATCAAGCTTTCGGTGCTTGTTTAAGTCCATAAAGAGCTTTTTCTAAGCGAAGGACTTTACCCTTAGGAATACTTAGACACAGAGGGGGTTCCATGTATATTTCTTCAACTAGCTTTTCATTTAAAAAGGCATTTTTGACATCCATTTGAAAAATAGACAATTTTTTTATAGAAGCTAAGGCAATTAAGGTTCAGACAGTTGTCATACGAGCCACCGGAGCAAAGGTTTCTTCATAATCAATCTCATATTCTTGGGCATAACCTTCGGCTACTAATCGAGCTTTATATCTTTCAAGAGTACCATCACTCTTGGTTTTAATTTTATAAACTCATTGACATCCTATAGTTTTCTTTCCTGGAGGAAGATCGTGAATAGTCCATGTAGAAGCTTCTTCAAGTGCATTTAATTCAGCTTTCATGGCTTCTATCCATTTGATATCATTTTTTACTTGAAAATATGTGAACGGTTCTTCATATGAGTGAATTAATGCAATAACTGCTCTATATGTGGGTGAGAAGGACTGGTATGATACAAACTTTCTTGGAGGCCTAGAGACTTGAGATGATTGTCTAGTTGGAATGTTAGAATATTTTTCAAGTGCACATGGAGGATTAGACTCTTGTCGCCTGGAATACTGAATACTAGTATCCCTATGAACTTCTTCATTTTCAACATTATGATTAAGATCAATAATTCTTTAATCATCATCAAAGTTGCAGTCAAGGTCATATTTATCATATGTAGATGTTAGATCTAGCAAAAAGGAGTACTCAGTGATGTCTTTTAATTTTCTAAAATCAAAGAAGCTCTTCTTCTCAAGAAAGAAAACATTTCTAGACACATATAGTCTATTATTTTTGAAGTCAAAACATCTATAACCTTTCTGATTTTCAGCATATCCTAAAAGCGCACAGGGAATCGCACGAGGGGAAAGTTTATCATTTTTGTCAGTAAATATGAAACATTTGCACCTAAATATTCTTAGTGTAGAGTAGGCTGGAGAAATGTTCATAAGTTTTTCAATGGGATTGATATTTTGTAACGAAGAAGATGACATCCTATTAATGAGATAGGTGGCAGTTAAGGCAGCTTCTGCCCAAAAGTCTTTCGGAACTTGATTTGCTATTAATAAAGTCCTAGTGATTTTTATAATATGGCGATGTTTTCATTCCGCCAGTCCATTTTGTTGAGGTGTATAAGGACAAGATCTTTGATGTGTGATGCCATGCAATTTAAGATAATTTTGAAAACCTGTAGATAAAAACTCCCCCCTAAATTTGTGCGAAAAATAGCAATATCATTTTGAAATTTGTTTTTAACCATATTATGAAAAGTTTGAAAGTATGAAAATACTTCAGACTTATGTTTGAGAAAGTAAATCCACGTATGTCGGGAGAAATCATCGACCAAAATAACATAGTAAACAAATCCTCCTTTAAAAATTACTAGTGCAGGACCCCAAACATCCGAGTGTATTCATTCAAGTGGTCTTGAAGAGAAAAAGGTTCTCTTCTGAAATGGTAATCTTTTTATTTTGCCGAAAATACAATCTTTACAATCAAATAATTCAGAGTTACAAAATTTGCCTAGATTTGAAAAATGCTGGATTTTGGCTATATGTGGGTGACCAAGTCTCTTATGCCACAGTTCCAACACTATTTTCTGAATATTATAACAAAAAACTTTCTTCGGAATTTCCAAAAAATCCATGTAATAGAGTCATCCTTCTCTATGGCCTTCCCCAATCAGTTTGCCTAACTGGTGATCCTGTACCCAACAACCATGAGAAGAAAATGAAATATTACACCCATAATCAGAAATTTGAGATACAGATAAAAGATTTAAATTTAATTTGGGAACATGTTTAATTTCTGGAATAGAAAATTTTTTTGTTTTATAAATTTTTTCAAAATTTCCTATTTCTTCTATTTCAAGAGAAGTCCCATCAGCAGTAAAGACCTTTGACACACTTGTTTTATTTTTAACACATTTGGATAGACTTTGATTATTTGGGGTCATATGAAAAGATGCACCCGAGTCAAAGAGCCAATAAATTTCACATGGATCAGAAAAAGATGAGGTTCCTGCACCGGTTGAAGCTTCAGATGAGGAAGAGGCACCTTTGATGAGAGGTTGAAGAATCTCCATTAGTTGGGATAGGGAAACTGGTACATCCTGATCTTTAGGCTCCGATCCAGCAATTGCAGCTCTTTTTTCTCTCAGCTCCTTAAGTTTGGGGCATTGTGGTCTGTAGTGTCCCGGTTCATAACATTGATGACAAATAACTTTATTCTTATCATAGTCACCATTTTGTCGGTTAAAGTGAGAAGGCCTATATGATCAAACATGATTCCTTGGTCTAGACACGGCTAAAACGGAATCATCTTCAATTTTTGAAGAACCTTTCCGGAGACGATTTTCTTCCATTGTTAACTCTTCAATAGTTTCAACAATAGAAGGAATTTTTCCCCGGTGAAGGAAGGCTGATTTAGTGGTTTCAAATTCCGGCCTTAATCCAGTGATAAACTGGTAAAAATGTTCAGCATCGAGTTTTTTTTTACGAAGCTCGATGTCTTCGGCACAATGCCACTTTGGTTCTAAAAGGGAAAGTTTTTCCCAAAGTTCGGACAACCCATTGTAATATTGATGAATAGTTTTGTCTCCTTGTGAAATAGGGATCTTTGAAACACGAGCTTAGATTCACAAGGAAAAGTGTCATGAATGACACTAAAGCATAACCCTTAAAAAGGGTATAACTGGAAACAAAATAAAAATAAAAAGGTATTCTTTATTGATATGAAAAACCAATTGCTTAAGAAGCATTGGAATAGAATACAAGAGAGGCTGCACCCCTTTATATACACAGCTGAAAGAGGAGGACTCAATAGAGCTGTTGGACACAGTCCAACGGCTCTAAATAGAGCTGTTGGATGGTGTCAACAACTCTATTGCTAGTCAAGTATGGACAGGACTTGACTAACAACATGACAAAGACAAAAGAATAAAAATAAAGGAAAAAAAGTTACAGAAAAAAAAGAAATGAAAAATATATTTATATATATAATATATATATATGTACAGTTTTACATTTTAACACCCATCACTTGTATATTCACAATATTGAATTATTAACTGTCCAACAATAGATCAGTTTTCAGAAGGTTGCTCTACAAAGAAGAACTTTGAAAACATGTCTTGAGAAAAGAAAGGACATGGACAATTCAGGGCATCAAAATACATCATCAGAAGAATTGTATTAACATAATATAGAAGAATCACAGTGTACAAGCGTTTGAACGAAAATGTCATACCCAATGAAATGGCAATGGCAGATATAGCTGTTTTAGAAGATCTAAATTTCTCCATAAGACCTCCTGTACTAGAATCAAGCCGGCAGACCATACCATCAGCACCAGCGGTATAGAGGCACGAGTTATGATTGGAAAAAGAGACAGCATTGACCCCCCTATACATCAACAGATTATCAAAATCAGTGTTGCAAGCACAAAAAAAATAATGTGATGGTCCAATCTTCAGATCTGTATGTGTATTGAATGACAATAGCACCATGAAAAAAAATGACAAGATTCTGATATGGAGTACGAAAGTATGAAAGTATGCCACGATAACCGTATAAAAAATTATTTGAGCCTACAAGATGATTTCTACTACTAACTCCACAGTCCATACTAGTTAGGAACTATGTCACCTGGGTATAGGTACGGAGGGTACAGCACGGCAATTCCAAAAAATGTGGGTACCGGGACAAGGCTATATAATATATATATATATGAAAATATTTGCTACTAATGAAGGTAAGGAACTAATGAGCTAGAAATTATAGAAGAAAGTTGTATCGACCCAATCTAACCACAGATGTGTTCAACATGGTTTGTCTGCTAAGGATCAAGCTTTGGAACGTGCTTTTCTGAAATAAAAATGTGATCTTTTGAGTTATGAAATTTTAGTACATTGTGGGCCGTTGATTTTTAGACCCCTCTAAAAACCTAATTATTTGTCATAATCATATGATTGAAAATAAGTTTACTAAACAAACCATGTAGATCACATCCATAGCATTTGATCTACAAAAAATTGAAATTTTTTAAAGAAAAGAGTGGTTTCTACTAATTAGTTCCTTACCTTCATTAGTAGCCAATATTTACCCTACATATATCACATAAATACAAAATAAATTCAAAATAAACTGAATATAATCTAAATGTATATGCTATATCTAAAATCTATATTATATACTAAAAATATAAAGTTATAAACTGAAAATATAATTATAAATTATAAATTAAATATAAACTTGTATGTACGGAGGGTAAAATGGTGTGTACAGGTGTCAACGTGTGTCGACACGGGTACGGAGGGAAAAATGGAGTGTCCAGGTACCATAGGTTAGGAATGGCCTGCATTCCATATGAATGAGACAATTCATTAAAGTTATCTAATCTCCTTATTCATTTTCCAATAAAAGAATCAGCTATCTTAAATCCAAGTATAAACAGCCTAAACGACCTCCTCATGTCCCTCCTCCCAGGATCCACCAAATGGTGACATCCACCAATGATGAGATATATCCTCGGTGTGAATGACCAACACCTTCCCCTTCTCTTACAAAAACCATGTTATACAAGAACAACGTGAAGATGTTATATTATATAACAGCAAAAATGTAAACTGAATCCACCATATGGAGATCCATGAATACAAAAGCACTTGGGATGGGTTCAGCTCACCATGAGATAAGCTAGGGCTCAGCCTAATCAACCCGATCTTGAGCATCTCAACATTTTCTCATTTGGCTTGTTTATCTGCCCTATCTTCTATTAACGAGAAAAGCTTTACATGCACCAACACAAAAACACAAGGATGTTGCCAAAACTGCAGGTTTCATATGCACTAACTAGTCCACAAAGGCCAAGTTGTTTGCGAATTAGAAAATCCCAAACAATCTTGTCTTTCATAGGCCAGTTTACACAAATTGATATAGAAACAAGACATCCCAAAGTCTCAGCTTGGCTAGTTTACACAAATTGATATAGAAGCAAGACATCTCAAAGTCTCCCCAGCTTGCTCATGTTGTATCGTGTCGTAAGTATCATAACTTTAGGACAAACCAATACAATACACACTCGTATATACAAGTGTGTATCGTATTTGTATCGGGTGTATCGTATGATACACCCTTGTATCGTATGATACATGGTATATTGTTTGATACACCTTCCGCTTTAAAAAAATGAAAGTTACTTTTTTTACTTTTTGAGCTTTAAATACCTCTTGAGGGCCGACTCCCTCATTTATGTAGTGCCCATTCAGAGGGGAACCCACGCACCCTAAGAGCCGTGAGAGCGATTTGGGGGCTAATCTGCAGGAGCCGTAAGAGTGATTTGGAGGTCGATTTGTGCACAAGAGAGAGGGCTTTTGCAATTTTCTCAAGTAATAAGCAAATGTTGCGGTTGTCAACATTCCTACTGCTAAGACTTAAGTTTGTTATGTGTGTGTAAACTTATTGTCGAATATTTGTATGCCTATATTTTTATTTAGTGGTTAATTAGTTATATTTTAATTTAGATAATGTTCATCTTATAGAGATGATCCTGCATGGCAATACTACATATGGATGTACCACGATCAGGGTCTTCGTTGAGATGTTTGTTTTGTGGCGCTATTATTAGAGGTGAACTACATAGATTTAAGCAACATATTACAGGCCTTTGTCAAAATGTACGTCCATGTGACTATTCATTTATTTCCGCCACTTTTTGTGTTGATGTTATTGATGAACTAGAAGCAATGTTGTGAAAAGCGTTGGCAAAGCGAGGCCCTCCACAAAAAACTAAGGCGAGGTGTAAGCCTCAAAGCGTAACACATAAGCCTCAAAAAAATTTGAAAACTTAAAAAAAATATAAAAAATATCTGAAATTATAAATAAATAAATAAACAAATGCTTCTTCTTCTTCGTCTTATTATTATTATATGAGTATTATTACTATTATTATTATTATTACTATCATGCCTTAGTTTGGCACCTTGAGGAGCAGAGGGTCTCGCCTCAAGGCGAAGCATGCCTTTTGAGCACACTTTTAACAACATTGAGTAGAAGAAATTCAAAGAAGAGGAATTTTGCAAAAATGAAAAAAAAAGAACTTTCAACTATTGTTCTGGATTATGAAGATGATGATGACCCACTTGCCAATAAAATGGCCGAAGATAAAGAGATTATCGTGTGGCAGTTGGATGCAACAGAAGAGTTACTATCCTAAAGTTTGGCAAATAGGTGCTAGAAGATAGTTTAGTTTTAAGATCTTTATAGTGTAGAACTTTAGAGATGAAAATTGACATCTAAGACGTTGGTTAAATGTAATATTTTTAGTTATCATAAATTCTTAGTAGTTTAGTTATGACTTATGACATTTTAATATGACTTGAATGTGAATTTAATATTGTTAGTTAAGGTTTTAATTGTGTTTAAAATTTAAATTATGTAGTTGGCTTTTATTTACATTGTCAGTCATCAGTTGCATGGTTTGTTATTAATTTTAGTAAGAGGAGAAGAAGATGATAATGATTATGATTATTGAGGTTTTATATAATATTTTCTTTTCGTTTTTATAGTATGAAAGTATGAGTCTTGTGGCATGTTCTTAATTGCAAGAGTCTTATGTAACTCATAGATGTAAAAATATCTTCAAAGATGTGCACTACAAGCACAAACTCCACAAAGGAATATGTGTACAAAGACACACCAAGAACACTTGAACAAAAATACACAAACGTACAAAGAGAACACTTGAAATGCAAAAGATTGAATCTATTGAGCAAAGGTGAGCACAAAGGCTCCCACAAGAATGAGATACAATAGTGAGAATACACCCTTATTTATAATACAAGAGGAGACCAAAAGGAGGGGATCCTACTAGATGTTGGAGCCCCTCCAACGGTTAGAAATCTAACCGTTGGAGGGGGGTCCAACGTCTCTCCAAAAAAAGTAAAAGGAAAAAGAAAAGGAAAAAGGAAGAAAGAAAAGAAAAGAGAAAAAGGAAAAGAGAAAAGAACAAGAAAAAGAAGAAAAGTTACATGCGCATTCACAAGTGTAAATATGCATAAAATGAGAAATGACAGAAATGTGTCTGGGGCTACAAAAAGAAAGAAAGAAAGAAATATATATATATATATATATATATATATATATATATATATATATATATATATATATATACATGAGTTGATACAATTTAACACCCCTCCTCAAACTTAGGGCGTGATGACCGAAAGTTTGCCAAGAAGAAAATTAAATCTGGGAGAACATAGCGCCTTTGTAAAAAAGTCTGCCAACTGGTATTCGGAAGTCACATAAGGAAGATCTATGATTTTCTGCAAGTAAGCTTCTCTGACATAGTGGCAGTCCATCTCAATGTGCTTGGTACGCTCATAAAAAGTGTGATTTTTAGCAATATAGATTGCACTTTTATTATCACAACACAATCTTGTAGGTCCTTGGATCAGTACTCTCATATCCTGCAACAATTGATGAATCCACACAATCTCCATAGTCGTGGAAGACCATGGCTCGATATTTTGCTTTTGTTGATGAAACAGACACCTTCTGTTGTTTCTTGCATCTCCATGAGATCAGTGATTCACCTAGAAAAATACAAAAATTAGTGGTGGAGTGACGGTTATTTGGGTCACCTCCCCAATCAGAGTCTGTATATGCAATCAATTCTAAATTAGAAGACGAGAAAAGAAATACTCCCTTGTTTATTGTGCCCTTTATGTATCTGACAATACGAAGTACAACACTCATATGAACTGAAGTGGGTGTTAGATTTCACTAGGATCTGTCACACGTAAAAAGAGATGAAAGAGAAAGAAGGAGTTGCGACTGTCACGATTTTCAATAATGAAATCATGACCTAAAATGTGTATATATATATATATATTCTTTGTTTACAGTATAGATCGGGTCTGATATATTATCCAGATCCGGAATACAAAATAACAAATACAAGTAAAGAATACACAGACAAATAGACTTTTTCACCCCCCCCCCTCAAGTTGATCATGGTTTTGAACCATGAACAACTTGCCTTTAAGTGTCCAAATATGATCCTTGGTCAAGCCTTTTGTGAATATGTCTGCAACTTGTCTTTCAGTGTTAACAAATTCGGGTTCGATCTCCTTTTCTTCAACCTTTTGTCCCATAAAATGTTGATCTAAATCAATATGCTTGGCACGACTGTGATGAACCGGATAGAATGACATGTTGAGAGCACTTTAATTGTCGCACAGCAAGATAGACCGAGATATCACTTCTCCCACTTCAGTTAGCAAATGCCAGACCCATGTGATCTGTACTCAGCCTCGATACTTGATCTAGCAATGACCTTTTGTTTTCTATGCTCCACGATACTAAGTTTCTTCCAATGAAGATGCAATATCCCGATGTAGACCTTCGTTCATCTGGATCTCCTGCCCAGTCTGCATCACAATATACAGTAATCTCGCGCATGTCCTTGCCAGATGGTTTTGGAGAGTATATAAATCCATCCCCAACTATGCCTTTCAGATATCTAAGTATCCTTTTAACAACCTCCATATGCCCAGTACACAATTTATGCATGAACTGGGACACCTGAATGACTGAATAAACAATATCAGGTCGAGTGAATGTGAGATATTGTAACATCCCTATTAGGCTGCGGTACCTGGTGGGATCCTCACACAAATCTCCATCATGGGCACTCAGTTTTTTGAGAAGAATACTTGGAGTCCCTAGAGGTTTACAATCCTTCATGTCTGCTTTGGTTAGAACGCCCATCGTATACTTGTGTTGGGTGAGAGTCAACCCATCAGCTCGGCTATCAACTTCAACTCCAAGAAAATAACGCAGGGCTCCAAGGTCTTTCATTTTGAATCTCTGACTCAGTAGTTTCTTTACTTCTTTGATATGATCCTCAGAGTTTCCTGTGATGACAATGTCATCAAAATAAATTAGCAATAAGGTGATCACATTTTGCTCTCTAAAGATGAACAATGCCTCTTGCATAAAAGACAACTGGAACACTTTTGATTTCTCTCTTCCACATTGAGACTTTCTTTTGGAACGAGATTATTAGAAACAAGTTTCTCAATAAAATGACTCCCACAATGTCCTAAATGGTTGTGTCATAGAGAAGGCTTATTGCATTCAGAAATACTAAGAACATTTTCAGAAAGACATAACTCTAATAGAGACTTCAAATTTGGGTGAGTAGGACAGGCCGAATGACATGGGTCTTCTTGAAAGACATACATATTGCCTTGTCTCTTTCTTTTAGCGAATGTTTCCCCCGTGCGAAGGTTCATGACCTGTACAGAGAAGGGAATAAATTCGACTGAAGCATGATTATCATCAACAAGTTTAGAAACATAGACAATATTTTTCTTGATATTTGGAGACTTCAAGAGTAGAATGTGACATGGGGATGATAGACTTTCCAATGTGAGTAACAGGGTGGGAAGATCCATCTCCAGTGACAATCTTACTTTTTTCAAAATAGGGAATAGGTTTGAAAAGTTTACCTGCATCACCTATTACGTGAGTAGCTGCCCCAGAGTCAACGAACCAAGTTCCTTGTTCATTTTGCTTTAGATTCAATCTCGACAAGGCAGATATTAACAACTCTTTAATCTCTCCATTATCTTTGGTGTTGCTGGACTTCCTTTTGGATGTTGCCTGATGGGACTTTCCTTTATTTTCAGGATTATGCCAACAATTCGCCTTGATATGCCCCCTTTTGTTGCAAAGGAAGCATGTGAGAATGGGTCTTGATCCCTAAGTAACGATGGGTGTAGGAAATAATACATGTCCCCCATGTCCATTTTGCCCTTGTCCTGCTCGTCCTCGACCATAAGTCATTCCTATAGCAAAGACCTCGGTATTCGTATGAATGTGATTATCCTCAAAAAAGCCTTTCAAGGTCATTTCATACTGAATTGATTTAGCTCGAAGCTCATCAAAGGTGGGAAGAGCAGGCAAACACAATAATAAAGTAACAATCATGTTATATTCCGATCACAATCAACTCAAGGTTTGCTGCACCATATCATTGTCGCTCACAGCACATCCTATAACTGCAAGTTGATCTATGATGGTCTTCATCTTGTTTAGATATTCTATGATAGTCATGGAGTCTTTTCTCAATAGCTGAAATTCTCGCTTGAGAAAAAACATTTTTGCTTGAGAAACTTGTGAATATGTCTGAACCAGTCTCTCCCAAAGTTGCATGGTTGTGCAATTGTCAGGATTTGCAATAAGTACCTCTTGAGATAGTGTAGAGGTAATATACGCGATCACTGACTGATCTTTCTTTTCCCAATTGAGGTATTCTGCATTTTTGACATACACAATTGAAATTGCCCCTTTATCTTCCTTCTCTTCTCGCGCAACGAATTCCAGTGGAGCTGAAGCGGTTCCATCCAGATGACCTAAGAGACCTTAACTCCTTATAAAAGGAATGATCCGTCTTTTCCAAATCAAGAAGTTTGAGGTAGTCAATTTTTTAGAAACAAGCTGATTGAGAAAGCTCGAAGAGAGACTAGAGTGGTAAGAATGTGAGGAGTCTATAGCTTAAAAGTTAGCAAGGTATTCACGAGATACACAGTCCACTGCTTGAGAAACTTGTTGGTCGTCCCTTCTTGCTTTTTTTTTTGCGGTTGTGATAGATGCAGGGAAGGGAGCAGAACAGCTCACGCTGAACAGACTTTAATAAATCGCAGATGGAAACTATGTTGGTTCAAGAACAAAGAGTTTCGTGAATATAGAATTTGACAACAGGTGTATTTCATGCACAACGATTTGCAAGCACAACGATTTGCAAGCACAATGATTTTCAGGCACAACGATTTATAGGCACAACGATTTATAGGCACAGCGATTTGTGGACACAACGATTTGTAAACACCGATTTGTAAGCCCAACGATTTGCGTGATTCAGCAATCAAGAAATATGGTATTCCAGATCGGATACTAATGGATGATCAGATCCGATTGTTTCAGACAAGGTTTGGCAGAAATAGGAATTGCGAGACAAAGAGTATTCATGATCGGATCTGAGTATTTCAGATCTGACAGAATGAGAAAGTGTGAGACGGAGAATATGCACAATCAAGAAAATTTGGGATCTGACGCAAGGATTAAATATTTCAAATCTGACGCATATACACAATCAAATCTGAATATTCAAGACAAATCGTAAAGAAGAACCGAGAAAAAGAAGAAATGGAGCATTTCGGATCTAACACAGATTTACGTCAAATCTGAATACTCAGGCACGAAAAATAGTAGAGAAAGAGTAAATAAAAGAAAGAAGAAGAAGATGGAAGAAAAGTGTGGAAGAAGAAAACCTCTTGATTGGATGCAGGTCGATCTCTCAGGTCAGACCTTCTGAAAGCAACTTTGAAACCCTAGATGGATCTCTGCTCTGATACCATGTTAGATTTCACTAAAATCTGTCACACATGAAAAGAGAGATGAAAGAGAAAGAAGGAGTTGCGGCTGTCGCGATTTTCAATAATGAAATCATGACCTAAAATGTGTATATATATATATATATATTCTTTGTTTACAGTATGGATCGGGTCTGATATATTATCCAAACCCAAAATACAAAATAACAAATACAAGTAAAGAATACACAGACAATAGACTTTTTCAGTGGAGGCATGCTGAAATTGACTTACAGGATCCCACAAGTTGCCGATAGGTAGTAGGATTTTCCAAAGAAATCCCATCAACACCCTTCATTTTTAAGCCCACAACTTAAAGGTTCTCACAAATTTTTTCATCTGCAATGCCGGACCAATCACAAATCTCGCAAGCCAGTTTAGTTCAAGACAAAAAATAACCTCTATGAGAATAAGCAACCTCAATACCCAAAAAATATGTCAGATACCCTAAGTCTGATATTTCAAACCTTTCTTTTAGAGTGGATTTGATAATTTTGATTCCCTTAATATCATTGTATGTTATTAGCATATCATCAACATATAACAACAAAATTACAATTCCTGCATCAGAGTTTTTGACAAAGAGAGCAGTGTCAGTATAACAAGAATTGAATCCAGTTTCAACCATTACTTCATTAAATCGATTGTACTAACCTTTGGGGCATGTTTTAAACCAAACAAGGCTTTTCTAAGCCGAAGAACTTTACCCTTTGGTATATCCATGACAGAGGGGGGGGGCTCCATGTAAACTTCTTCGTTTAGGTCCTCATTTAGAAAGGCATTTTTAACGTCCATTTGATATATGTTCCATTTTTTAATTGACGCATTAGTGATTAAACATCTCACAGTGACCATTTTTGCCACAGAAGCAAAGGTTTTTTCGTAATCAATATCATATTTCTGGCTATAACCTTTTGCTACTAACTGGGCCTTATATCTCTCAAGAGTTCCATCACTCTTGGTCCTAACCTTAAAGACCCATCTACATCCTATTATCTTTTTTTCTTCTGGAAGACTTTGAAATTCCTAAGTTTTGGCTTTGTTAAGGGCACTAAGTTCATTATCCATTGCATCTCTCCATTCTAATCTTTCTTTAGCTTCTTTGAAGTTTCTGGGTTCTTCATACGAGTGAATGGCACTAAGGCAAGCCATATGTTTTGGGGAAAAAGATTCATAGGATATAAATCTGGAAGGGTTTCTCCTAGGTCTTTCAGTTCTTCGTAAGTTGCTATCTTGAGAGGGCTCACTAAAAACACTATATCTTTCCATCGCACTTTTAAACATATTTTTATCTCTATGTAAATATGTAATTGTTTCATTTACTGCTTCTTCTACCGGTTAAACAGACTTCACTATCAATGTTCTCATTATTTGTCTCATCATCACTAAAGAAATCTTCATTCCTATTTTGTAATTCAAATAAAAAGGAATAATCAGCATTATCGGGGAGGATTGTGTCTTTCTCAAAGCCACTTTCATTTTTCAAAAAGGTGACATTTCTTGAGATGTACAGTTTATCATTTTGAAGGTCATAACACCTAAAACGTTTTTGTGTTTCTGAATAACCAAGAAAAGCAGAGGGAATGACTTTAGGAGATAACTTATCATTTTTATCAGAACAAAACATTTGCAGCCAAAAATTCGTAATCTATTATAATCGAGTTCTTTTTTATATAAAACTTCAAAAGGAGATATTTAGCTTAAATTTTTAGATGGAAGATGATTTATTAGATAGACAGAGGTCAGGGTAGCTTCGGCCCAAAATCTTTTTGGAATCTTTTGAGAAATAAGTAGAATCCTTGTAGTTTCAATAATATGTTGGTGTTTTCGTTCAGCTAAACCGTTTTGTTGAGGAGTTTGGGGACAAGACCTTTAATGAATAATCGCATTACTCTCTATATAGCTTTTAAAATCATTTGAGAGAAATTCACCCCCTAAATCTGTTCTAAAGATTTGTAACTTCCTATTGAATTGGGTTTATATCATTACATGAAAAATCTTAAAAGTGGAAAATACTTCATGCTTATGCTTTAGAAAGTATATCCAACAGTATCTCGAATAGTCATCCAACATAAATAACATAATATGAAAAACCTCTCTTAGATACTACAGGTGCGGGTCCCCATACATCCGAATGCACAATTTCAAAAGGCTTAGTTGAAAACATAGATCTTAAACCAAAAAGTAAGCTTCTCATTTTTTCCATAATACAATCATTACAACTAAAATTTTCTTTACATAATGTTTTAGCAAAATGAATATGAGAAAGCTTGTCAATATTTGGATGCCCAAGGCGTTTATGCCAAACATTTATATCTTTATGTTGGGCAATGTTACAAAAAGAGGTTTTTGGAATTTGAAGAGATTCCATGAAATAGAGGTCACACTTTCTAGAGCCTTCCCCAATCAACTTCCCGGACAGGCGATCATGTATCCAACATTTATATGATGAGAATTTTATATTACATCCATGATCCGAAAGTTGAGAGACGGAAAGCAAGTTCAAATTTAATTTTGGAATAAATCTAACTTTAAGAACAAAAAAATATTGTTTTTCAAAGTCTCCAATTCCTTTAATTTCAAGAGAAGCCCCATCCACAGTAAAAATAAAGGATGGTGAGAGGTTTTTAGAATAATTGGTCAGTGTAAAAGCATTTGGAGTCATATGAAAGGATGCACCAGAGTCTAATAGCCAAAGAATTTTACCTGGAGGAGAGAAAGAGGACGCAGCAGCTCCAGAGATTGATCCCTTGAGGAGTGGTTGAAGAGCTTCAATAATTTGATTTAGAGATAGATTGGCATTGTTTTATCTTTTTTCATTTGGGAAACACGGGTTTTATGTGCCCTGGTTCTTTATAAAAATGACACGATTTTACTGTAGTCTCTTTTTCCATAATGTCTGTTATTTTCTCTTCCTCCTTGATTCCTGTTGAAGTGGGGAGGTTTATAATATTTGACATTGCTTCCCGGAGTATATACAGCGTAAGCTCCCTCGTCCTTGTTTTTAGAAGGGACGGCCAATACATTTTGATTGGTTTTATTCATTCCCAATCTAGTTTCTTCTCCACTTAATTTGGTAAGAACATCGTCCAAAAGTGGAGAAGAAAAAGAAGATAAAAGAGAGGATCTAGACTGTTCGAACTCGGGTCTAAGCCCATTTAAGAAATTAAAAAAGTGATCATCTTCAAGTTGTTTTTGCCTCAATTCAATTGCCTCTCCACTCCATTTAGGTTCAAGGAGAGCAAGTTCATCACAAATAGTCGATAATTCAGCAAAATATTCTCTAACTGTCATCTCTTCTTAATGAAGAGTTAAAGCCTTCTTTTGAAGGTAATATTTATGGGATAAGTCTCGTGATGTATGCATTCGTTCAAGGTACTCCCATACTTGATATGCTTTCTTGAATTTCAATATATTGGCATTAATCTTTGTTTTCACCGAAGAGAAAAACCACGAAAGGATTTTGTAGTTTTTCATCTCCCACTCTTCATGCCTTTTATTGTATTCCTCAAAAGTTTTTTTCTTTTTCTTCTTTGTCAAGAACCTTAATCTCCCCTTTCTCAAGGATAGTGATTTTAGGTTCGGGTTTGGGAATATTTCCTTGAACATATCCCTAAAGACCCTTACCTTTGATGTGGGCCTCCATATTCCCGACCCATATATGATAATTAGATCCATTTAATTTGAAGCCAAGAGAGAAGCGAGAGTCCTTTTCGCCCATTAGAGAGAAGAAGAAAAAAAATAGATGCGTACCACAAGGAGATATAAGGTCCTACTCGATGTAGGATGCTTCTAAAATATTGAATGAAAAAACTAGTCTTTACCCCGATCACCAAAACTTGATGGCACATTTTTCGAGGCACCCAATAGAGAAAACAAAATACACGATCTTCTTTTCTCTCAACCTTACTCTGATACCATGTAAAAATATCTTCAAAGATGTGCACTACAAGCACAAACTCCACAAAGGTGTACGTGTATAAAGACATACCAAGAACACTTGAACAAAAGTACACAAAGGTACAAAGAGAACACTTGAAATGCAAAAGATTGAATCTATTGAGCAAAGGTGAGCACAAAGGCTCCCACAAGAATGAGATACAATAGTGGGGATACACCCCTATTTATAATACAAGAGGAGACCAAAAGGAGGGGCTCCTACTAAACGATGGAGGGGGGTCCAACGTCTCCCCCTCCTTTGACTTTGAATCAAAAAAGTAAAAAGAAAAAGAAAAAGGAAGAAAGAAAAGAAAAGAAAAAAAGAAAAAGGAAAAGAGAAAAGAAGAAAAGTTACATGCATATTCACAAGTATAAATATGCGTAAAATGAGAAATGACAAAAATGCCCATGGGGCTATATATATATATATATATATATATATATATATATATATATATATATATATATATATATATATATATATATATATACATGAGTTGATACAATTTAACAATAGAGACATAAATGCTTCATATGTGATTTTATGATTGTATTTTGTGCAATTCATCATTGTTTTATCTGTTATGAATTTTTTTATAACTTTTGCTATTTTTTTAATTTTTTGAAAATTTTAGAATTTTTTTATTAAAAATTTACGATATGATACAATACAAGCTAATTTTTTCCCGACCGATACGGGTAACGATACCATACAACCTTGGTTGTATCCATATCTCCAACAACTTGACCATGTAGCAAAGGGGCTTGGAACTCCGCATGACCATATAGTTAGACAAAAACAACTCAAAATCCTTCAAAACATTCATTGTCCAAAATCCTCTTTACAAATAAGAATATCTTAAAGGCTTAAGCACCAAGGTTCTTGGGCAACTTGGCCATGACAAATGGTCAACAAAGATGTCAAACACTTAATGGAAAACGCAACATAAAACAAAATGTGTGGAGAGGGGAAAGACATCTTCATTAGGTAGCCAAATCATCTTGGTCTTCTTAAAATAAAATTTGAAAGAGTGGTGAAAATGATTGATAGTACAACTTATGAGACGGGAAAAACCTTTTCCCCAATAGGTTTTATGATCATCCACTTCTATCACAATCCCCCGCACCATCATAATTGAAGAAACATGTCAGATCTAAGTGAGTTGAAAAGGACAAGCACGTTGAAGATGCACAGGTTGCAATCAACACATTAGTATGGTTGTGTAACACCTCAATTTTTATAACCCAAAAATTATGATTTTTTTTTAAATATCTTTAAATATTTTAACATATAACAGTGGAAAAACTCATCAAGTCTAAAAGTTAGTGTGCTTCTTTTCGTATTCATGCATAACCATATGATTGTAGGAACTTAAAAAAAATAGATCTCGCCATGCATAAAATGAAACAAGGTCCACAATCTTTCAAAAATATTAATTACTTTTATCCACTGACATAATAATCAAATAATAAATCAGAGTCTAGAAATCTTGTAAATGCAAAGAAAATGTAAGCTCAGTCCCCGTCGCAACCCCCCGCCTTCGCAGGTAAGCTATTCCTCAATACCTAAAAAATATTAAATCATATAGAGTCAGACAAAACATGTCTCAGTAAAGTGAGATATACTAAACTTGTAAGGCAAAAATACAAAGCAAGAATTTCAGTAGAAATTTCATAGTTTAGCATTTGGAATTAACTGAAACAAATACACAACTAGTCATACTTATTCAATCAACCAAATTAAACAAGAGAGCATCAATTCATACATTTCACGAAGTTAAAATGCATGAGCAGTTAATAAGCATGACTTATCATATGTTGAAGCCCTTCAATGCGTGCATAAATTCTTATCTTTAATTAAATTTTCTTTCTTAGATGATGCATGTGATACCTGACTAATGCACATATATCTTAAGTTATCACTTCTTAGCCCTGCTGATACGACATGGGCTTAGATTCTCATATCAAGACCATGGCTCAGACAGTATTTTACATATAGGGGTGGTTTTAGCCTAATCAGACCTATTCATCAGGATAGAGTGAGGGATGTTAATATGAGAGAGATTCCCAACACCTTTTAATCCGATTCACCGATTTTCCTCATGAGTACATTGTCATTTGCACTGTAGTCTAATGCAGAGGTTTCTCCATAAAATCGTGGGAGGGGAGGGACAACTTTTTGTGCCTGAAACATACTTAACCCACGAAGTTTTGTACCACCTACCACTCTCTTAGCAAGTATCTTGATTTTAATGTCACATGTTTACTTGATTTCATACATATTTTTCATGCAACATCAAAACCTTTGGTCACTTTACCCGCAATGGATGCATTCTTATAAAGCGTTGAAATATTCACTTAATCATACTTGTAACATAAACTTAGGAAGATGCATAGATGAAAATTTTATTCATTTTCATGCTTCAGTTAGCATTTATACAATAAAGAACATGAATTTGAGAATTCATATCATTGAAACATTCATATCATCATCATCATCATCATCATCATAATAACATAAACATACATGCAACCAACATAACATTCGAAAAGTAAACATAAACTTGCATTAATTGGATTTGGATCTTTTGATCATTCATCTTAATGTGTAGGCTTTATTAGGCATCATGCCTAACCATTTATTAGCAATTCATGTCTTAGGCATATTTCTGCATAACATCGTGCATGCATAACTCCACATAATACATGATGTTTGAAACGAAAATGTTTGCATGAAAAACATGCGAACAATGCATATGTTGACCCTCGGTTCAAAGACCGATCTTGATTAGCAAAATCTTTAACTTTATCCGACTGTTACAGAGTTCATAGAAAAAATTACATTCGCCAAACAGAGCTGATATTTTCATAGTATGTAAAAAAAATCAGCTTTCCGTAGCCGCAAATCATTTGTGAAAAATCCTCTATATGAGGGAGTTATGAGCGTTTTACTATAGACATGTCATATTCTTTTCCGACTGTCACATGATCGTGCTCAGTCCATGAACAGAGCCCAAAATTTCACAATAGATGTGAAATTTTGTTAGCTTTCCAACGCAACAACCCGTTCGTCAAAACTCCTCTAGACGAGAGAGATACGAACGTTTTACTGGTCGGATGTCTGACTGAGAAACTGTAATTCCAGGTCTATACATTCAGGTCGGGCCAAACCGAGTCACCTGAATCCGTACACCCGTGATTTTTCTTGCATATTTTAAAATAAAAACCTTAATATAATACACAGGTAAATCTGACATATTCTATCTGAGATAAATTATATTTTTCCTCAGCCTTTTGGCAAAAAAAATATGCCTATCTCGCATATGCTTTATTTTCTCAAAAATAATTTCGACAAAATACATAATAAATTAACTAAAACATGTAATATAAAAATTCAGAAAAATCTACAAAAAATCACAGAATACCTACCTAATCATAATCTATCAAAAACCATCAAATATTGCATGAATCTAACCACAAACTCCATATTTTTTTTAAATTTATCGATTTCTTTTCTGCCCGATATTTCTAAAATCGCAATATCTCAAGATTTCGACCATAGAAATTCACAAAAATTTTATAGAAGGTCTGCAATAACATATCCTACCAATACAAATTGATACTTGCAAGAAAATCATAGCATAATTCAAGTATTTACAAATTTTACAAATTTCTTTTCTAAGAAACCAGTTTTTTATGAAAAAACCTGATTTCAAAGAGGGTTTTCTTTTGAGGAAAACATTCTTTTTCCATAAGTCTTTAGATCTGAGTCAAACCCACAATTAGGAGAGTCTAATCATAGTCTAAACCCATGAAAAATCATTGGAAATCATGCCAAGAATTTTGTTCTTGCAAAAAAAGCACAAATCACCTACCTTTTGTCATAAAAACGTTTTTCGTAGGATCTGACGGTTCTTTTTGCATGATGTGACCAATCTGCACCTTCTACAAGCTAGAGAAGGATCTAATACACCCTCTAAAATCACGTGAAGGCCTTTCTTGAACCTAAGAAATTAGAAGAAAAACCCTAAGGGGCGTGGAAAAGAGAAGAGAGAGAAAAAAAGTTTTTGTGGGAGAGAGAAAGAGAACTAACCTCATTAATTCTCCTCATGAGGGCCTCTATTTATAGATGGGCTTAGACAAGAGTTACATCTCTAATATAAGAAGTTAATAATTATTAATAAATTATGAAACCTAATTAATTAAATTTTGAAATTACTTAAGCTATAAAAGAAAAGTAAGAACTTTTAACCTTGGCTTGGGCTCTAGTAACATGGTAACCTTCTGGTATGCCTACGGACCCAAAGGCTCATCAGAATTAAATGTTTAAAGAGTTGATTTAATAACCCTTAAAATGTAAATCGTCGTGGTGGTCTTAGATTTAACCGTACGCATACGGATTGGCAAAAAAATTTAGTCAATATAAAAAAGCGTTAATTTTTTACCTATAATTAGGCATGAACTTCAGCCACTAATAAAACGCTCAAATCAATACCAATTTGGGCTTGTAAATAGTCGATTTTGATGCCCTCGAAATGAGGAATGTCAAGGTCAACTCCGATTTAATAGATGAGCCACTGATTGACCAAAATTTTTGTCAAAGCAATAATGACATCTGATACTATTGGTCTAATCCAATGAGATTAGATCCAAATACAAAATTCATAGTTTGAAATCATTTACTTTCTTGTTTAGTCCACATATTTTGGTTTTTTTTAATTATTCTTAAAATAATGTTCATAACTTGAGACAAAGGTTCATAATTAATCTAAATCGCCGACCCCAATTGTTTTGGGATGAAGGCGTAGTTGTTGTTGTTGTTGTTTGTTGTTGTATCAAGAAAATCACTAATTCCAAGAAAATCAAGAATTCACGATTATAGTCATGAATACACCAATAATTTATCATTTATTCATTTTAATTATCAAGGAAAAAACTTGGGTTTTACAAGTTGTTACATGTAGAGTCCTGAAATGAATATAAGATTACTGAGGTGACATAAAGGAAGTGAATGGTGCTAGAAACAAGCGTAGGTCCTTCCTAATCAGGAAAATTGATGAGGGTACGCATGTGACACCCAATTCAAGTGATATCTGGTAAGTATTTCTTGACATTAAAAGGAAACAAATAGATGAGAGTATTTAAGTTCCGTTATGTGATCAGTTTGTTGCCACAAAGAAAACTTACTAGAGTTTCAAGAGCTTTGGACGATTTGGAAAGGTTGAAGCGTTAGTCTGCCAGTAGCCACATACACAGACTGACTCTTAAACAGATCTAAGCTGACATTTGTTCCTACTATGTCTATTTGACATGTTTGCCTGGTTCTTAAAACTTGATTTTAAAGTTATCCCAGGATTTATTTAGCTTACTCATTGTAATTTTTCCTCACCGTTAACACGTCGCCATTGAAGAACGCCACTTAGAAATGTTGATTCCAATGAGGAACCCATGGCTCTTGGACATCATTTATTTTTGTGTCGAAATTGCATATCTAAGTGCTCTGTGAACTTCTTGTAAAGTAAGCTTACACATGTCTGCACACAAATTCGCTCATGTCAGACACGATAAGATTACGTGAGAAAACAAACCCGGGATGGCAATCATTTACTCTCCACTTCAACTGCCCAGCAGACACATCAAAGGCAAAAACATCACCACTCCCTGTCCCTAACACCAACAATGAAGTCGCGTGTTTCTTTTTTTTCTTCTGCACATCACAAACAAAATAAACTACCCAGTCAATCTGCCACTCTGAAGAACAAAAAGGCAAGAAAATGAGCCGTAGTTAATAAATGTATATTATACCTCTTTGTGGACGGTAACCCACTTCATGCACTTATAATCAAGAGAAAGATGACCCTTTTCTGTTTGAGTGTAGAAGTTGGAGTCATCACCTCCTGTTGATGTTATGTCAGAAAATTCAGTCTGAATCTGACCTTTCAGTGTGTCCCATATCTGTGCAATAAAAGACTCAAAATGGTCAATTTCATTCAATAATGATCACCACCAAAACTGGGTCATAGTAAAGTAGCATCAATGGCTAAGGTTTGCCATTATTTTTAAATATTTGATCTGCCCTCTCTGGTGTTACTATATTCCACTTTTTACTTCTTTATATTACAATAAGTTGATGATCAAGATCCTAATCACTTATCCACCATTTGTAGTTGGCCTGTCCATATAAACTAATTTTTTGGAACCTATCTTCCTCGTCTGTTATTTCTAGGGAAATAAAATGTTTGTTCAAACTTTAAGAATAGCAAGAAGCGAAAATGAGGCCGAACCAAATTCAAGCAAACGATCAACAATAGAAATCCCTCTCTAGAGAAGAAAAATGCATTAATAAAAGCTATCAATTCCGTATCAAGGACAAATAAGCATCAATTCGAATTAAACCTAAAGCAAAGTTACTCCAGAAACGAACAAACCAACGATCGCTCACAGACACGAATGAGGAACAGAATCAATCCTTCACCTTAATCCTCCCGTCTCCGGAAGAAATGGCGAGGAATTCGGCAGAAGTGCTGAACGACGTCAGTAGATCCTTCATCTTGAAAGAACTCATCGCCCTGCACAAAGATTAATCCCGTAACTACTTAAACACGCACAAACAGCCCAGAACCGCCATAGACAAGAAAAAAACAGAAACTCAGCAATGAACTACGGAAAAGGAATCTCAGAGCTAGAGACAGATGAGCGCCGCCTAGGGTTTTCTGAAAGAGCAGGAGAAGACATCGATCGTCGCTTACATTTTGAGACGCGGCGGATCGCGCCGGAGTCTCTATTCTCCGGCCAGAAGCGATCCTCGCGTTCTGCACTCCTTCTCTCGCGCTCTCTCTCTCTCTCTCTATCTCCCTGTCTCCCCTTCGTGAGTGCCGACGGTCTGTAAAACCCTAGATTCGCAGAAACCCTAATCTCTCTCTCTGACGCTTTCCGGTTCTCCGACGGACCGCCGTTCTCGCTCTTCGCCCACTCCCTTTCAAATGCGAAGCCTTAGTGCTTTTTACGCGCGTCCCGGCGGCGCCATCCCCGTAAGTGATTTCAAGACAAGGGAATGGAAATTAGAATTCCGGGTCCGCGGCTATCATCGTGCCGAATATCCGATCCGTAAGGCTCGCCCTCCAGCCTGCTCGATGTAAACGGATTCGGGTTTACGTGATGTTGGGTCTGACGAAATGAGAGACCAAATCCCACCCAACAAGTTTTCTGTTTTTTTTTTAAGGAAACAAACAAACAAGTCTAAAGAATGCTTCGTTTGGAGGTAATACTTTAGGTGTCAATGGGTTAGATTTGACTCCAACACGACCCATACTAAACTCTATAGGGTCAGGGTTTGATGATAAATAAGAAGGTTCTATTGGAATCCAGATTGAACCCTCATCAAGTCTGACTAGTAGAGGCGGAGCCACGTTAGGGTTAAATTTTTTCCAATGGTTCAAGGTGGGAAGTGCCCACCCTAACCCTTTAAAACGTGAGGTGAGGGTGGCAGTGCCCACTTGACCCTGTGAAAGGTTGGGTCAGGGTGGGCACCACCCGGACCCGACCCTTTTAAGCATGGGCCATCCCGACTCTCTCTCTCTAAGATGTTGAATCTTAGTCATTTGTTTATGATGTGTTTTTTTTTCTCAAATAGAGTTGTTCTCAAGATCATTGAGAAAGAATTTTTTGTGCCTTCCATGAATATAATTCATGTTTTTTTTTTGTTTAATCGGATTTTGGGTTGTGGGTGTTGTTAATTACTGCTTGTATATTGTTGTGTTAGGTGTTTATGGGGGTGATGATAGGGTTGGGTCTATGCTTACTGTTGGAGGGAAGTCTGTTCTTTATTAACTGATACTAAAGAGAACAGTTTGGGGTTTTCCTTTTATTTTTTTGTTCTTTTTTTTTGTGTGGTTAATTGATTTTCACCACTTAGCCTGCTATTTGATCATGATTGTAGTTAGTTTCTTAATTGTTGGAGAGAAGAGAATGTCATTCTCACTTAAGATGGGATAGCTATATGCCATGGTTAAGTTTAATGGAGACTCAGCTTGTTGAGTGTCAAGCTGCCTTATGTTGAATGTAGGGATGGCAGTGGGGCGGGGCGGGGCGGGGCGGGGCGGGGGACAAGGTCTCCACCCCCGCCCCGCCTCAAGATTTTATCCTCCACCCCCGCCCCGCCTCCCAGGCAGGGATGGATTTTATCCTCCACCCCCGCCTTCATCCCTGTTTCATGTCCTCCATCCCCGGAAACGGGGATGAGGCGGGGCGGGGAAAAGTGCACGTCCATCCCCGCCTCCACCCCCGGACGGGGATGGATTTTAACCTTCGTCCCCTCCTCCATCCCCGTTTCATACCGCTCATCCCCGGTCCAAACGGGGCGAGACGGCCCCCGCTTTCCCCCGGTCCACTGCCATCCCTATTTGAATGCCTTTTTGGAGCATTAAGCCGCATAAAGCATAAAGAGTAAGACAGCATATGGAAACTTTGCGAGAAGGACCTTTGAACTCAGTTAGAAATCTCAACTAAGTTGACAATTTACTAATCTCAGCACTAGATGACAAATAGCCAAGTATTGTGGTCTATTAGTGCAATAAACTACATGCGATTATTATATATTGAAAGCCCATTAATAGAATCACTAATAGACTACATAAATATAAAAAATTATATATATATATATATATATATATATATATATATATATATATATATATAAAGTCCAAAAGTTGGACATAAATGACCCTGGGTGCATTGACAGCACCCAAGGTCAGGTTGACCCCATCGGGTGCAGGTGCGGCACCTAGTTGAAGAGCCCTGTGAAGAATGGATTTTAGGATGTGTCTCTTGTGAAAAAAAACTTTCTTGTTTCTACTGCATATGAGCAAGGAATATTTCCACTAGCAGTGTGAGTTTTGCCTCCTTTTTCATTATTGACCAACTGATAGAGAGAAATAATAGAGATAGATTTTTTTTTTGAAAGTTTATAATTTAAGAAGTATTCTTATGTGATCATTCACTTTATTTATGTAAATTGGTATCCATGCAATAGGTAAAATTTAAGGTGCATATGGATATCATAGTGCAGACAATGTATGATGTAACAACATACTCAACTTTCTTCCACCTGTTCTTTTTATTGTATGTTTGTTTCTACCCTAGTTTAGATTCTTGGCTTCGCCCAGAATAACTAGTATATTAAGTCAGGCATGGGTTGTAAATTTTTATACTAGACCCACATTCGACCTGAGTTTCCATTAACATCCATGATTTTTTCAATATAAAAAAAAGTAAAAAATTTATTATTTTACCAAGTATGGAATAGGTCAGGTTCATGTAATCACCCAAGTATGTTGTTTCTTGAGTTAGAATTCATTGGACTTGGGTCCGGACGCAGTAGCAGCACCTCAAAGATTCGCCTGGGTTAGAACCAGATCCAATCCGTTGACATCCCTACCCTCGTTAGGCACTCCTTAGTCTTTATTGAATTTTTTTAATACTTTTAACTTTTTATTTTTAATTTTTATGTATATCTAACATTCTAAATGTGATCTACATAAGAAAATAATAACGTTTGGATCAGGTTTTTTAATATATATATATATATATATATATGCCAAAGTTTACAAAGGTTAAAAAATCAACGGCCAATAATATATCAAATTGTCAACCTCGAAAAACATATATTTTTACACAACAAATTATGATCCAAATAGGGGTGTCAATGGGGGTTTGACCCGGACCCAACCCATCCCAAACCCTATGGGGTGTGATAAATAAGAAGGGCCTATTAGAATGTAGTTATGTAGGTGGGACCCAAAGGATCCAATTAATATATGGAGCTGGGTATGGTTTGTGAAAATCCATACCAAACCCAGGCCCGACCTAAGTTCTGATTAAGATCCACAAATTTTCAAGGTAAAATGTTAAAAAAATATTATTTTTTGAGTATGTTCTGGGTGGTTGATGTAATCCTTATAGGATCCAGGTATGGTAGCAAATGTTATCCTTTCCATTTGTGCCTCTTGAGTTGAAACTTGGACGCGAACCCGCCCCGATCTTCAGCCCGCTCTAAAACCAGTTGTACAGTTGTCATCACGAGCACACGGGCTTGACTTTTACATTCAACCCTGTACCACCATTTCATCCATCTATAACAGCCATCCTCTTCACTCCCAAAACCCTACCCTCACTGCGATAGCAAAACCCTAAAAATCGCCTGAAAATGCCGGAAATAATGGAGATCGACGAGAAAATATCCCTATTAGACGTCTCTCTCACTTCTCTGCACCTGGAAGAGGAGAACGAAGAGATTGGAGAAAGGGAAAACAAAGAATTTGAAGAAGATTACGACGACGAAGAAGAAGAGGGAGGAGAAGATCTTCCAGTAACCCTTGGTTTTGTGGAGAATCCGAAGGATCCGAAGTTTCTTCTCCGCCATTTCTTCCCTAGCAAGTCCGGAGGCGCCCCTGTAAGTCTTCCCGTTAAGCTGTGTTTGGATTCGAGGAATTGGTGGAATTTAAATCAACTTATACTTGGTCACTTTCAACCACAAAGACAAATTTAGCAGAACTGGATTCCAATTCCACTGAATTTCCTGAATCCAAACACACCCTTACGTATAAGATTGGTTTTTTCCATTCTCTCTTCGTTTTTCTGATCATGGAAGGAAAAGTTTTGGATTTTGTTTCTTCTTGTGATCTATCGTAGGCGTGGTTGGATCCGATCAATCTGCCGTGCGGAGACTCTTGGGTTTGCGGCATCTGCGGGCTGCCGCTTCAGTTTTTAATTCAGGTAGTCGATTCTTAGGATTTCGTATCAAATTTTACTGGTTTTGATTTTGAGATCTATCGATAATTTAACCTTGGTCAGAATTTAAGGGCGTAGATGTGGATTTTGGGCGGTTTGTGCAGGTTTATGCTCCGATTACGGAGAAGGAATCAACTTTCCATCGGACTTTGTTTGTCTTCATGTGCCCTTCCATGGAGTGTCTCAGGAAAGATCAGATTGAGCAACGAAGAGGCGATGCGGGAATGCAATCTCGAAGGTGTTATTGATTTTCTTTTTTTTATTGTGTTAACATGTTTGCTGGTTTTGGTATTAGAATCGCGTGGTCTCTCAATTTTAACGATTGGACGGTTTCGAAGTGTGAAGGTTTTCCGATGCCAGCTGCCTCGGGAGAACCTTTTCTACTCCAGCGAGCCACCAAGATACGATAGTAATGATGCACCGCTTGGAACTGGAGGTACAGGTTATAGTCATTTAATTTGTTCATTGGTATTGAAATTGATTGAATGATAATTATGCATCAGTTGGGATCGAATGCGTCCATTATTTTCACGTTACTTTATCATCTTTATTAGATTTGATTGAATGGCTTTAGCTAGATAGCCAGGGAGCGAGGGAGACATGATTACTTTATTTAGTGCTTCTTTTATGGTGGAACACCAATGTATCAATTGTATCAATCCCAATTATACCAACTTGAAGAATTTGGAACATTGAAGTTCTTTGTAAAATTATGGCTTCAATGTCAAATAGTTTATTAACTATTGTAATGACATGTAGATATTTATTTCCAGTGCCAGACCATAGCTCACTAAATTCTCCTGAAAACGCGAAGTTGATTGCCTGTCTTTGAAGGTAACAATGGCGTAGAAGTTGGGATAGGAGTTCTGTAATCTTTTACATGATATTTGTTGGGTCCTGCATAAAGCATTCATCTCTTGCCTTTATCGTTGTTATTAGTGGACGTGGCCTGCACTTATTATTACATAAAAGGGATGGATGCTTCTTACATATTTGTAATGGTGACATCCTGCCTTTTGGAGGTGCTCAGCGTGCTCAATTGTGAAATGCTTGGTTTTTAATTATTTTTGAAAAGATAGCTAATTGGAGATGGATGGATATATATATATATATATATATATATATATATATATATATATATATATATATATAGGAAAACGCATATCTTCGAACAGGTTTTCCTTCAAACTCATTCGAATGCACGGTGTAATGCTGTGCGTTCCTTTTTTCTTGAAAAAAGATGATTTAGCGGTACTAAATCCCTGTTTTCCTCCCAAAGATTTAGTGGTGGTAAAGACCGCCCGCTAAATCTCCTGAACGCAAAAGAAAATGATGCAGCATTGCCGTTTCATCGCATGCGATCAACAGCGATGCTTCATCCAAACTATCTTCAAACACTTAATGTGTTTGAAGATACGAGTTACTATATATATATTTGCTGGCTTTGGGTTGTCACTTGTCAACAGAGTGTATTTTCTTAATTGATATGCAAACTTTTCTGTCTGTTATGTATAGAAAAATTCCGACTTCTCAGCATTAGAAATTTCTCCCATTTTATGTTTTGCATTTTGAATTTATCGTTTGAAACAAGAGTGCCTTGTTGGTGTTGGAAATCTTGTTTTCAGTGCTTCTCCTTGGTATGTTTGTGATGCTTTTAGGTGGCCTAGGATCATAGGTTACGCAGGGCATGTTTGGAAGTGGGAAAATAGTAAGAAAAGTGGAAGTAAGAAATAAAAAATTATAATTTTTCCATCTGATCCAAACTAGAGATAAATTTTGAAAGAAAAGTTTTTCTAAAAAGTCTGATTTTTTATAGGAAAATTTCTTCAACCTAGAGGGGTGGAGTAATTTTTTTCTATCATTTTTTTTTTGCGTTAAGGCAACTATTCACCCACAACACATCTTATTCCATGGACAGCCACAAGAAGAGCTTCTTCTTCATCTTCCTCCCACCCACCATCATTTTTGGGTCTCTCTCACATTTTTCTCACAATTTTCCATTATGTTTTTCTCATGCTACACAAACAAGCAAAATTCTTCATTTAGAAAAATTATCATATCAAAATTCTCATAGGCAAATTTTTCCTTTCCTATGAGACTTTTTCTTGCTTCCAAACCAATCCGTAGTTTTTAAGCAGAGAAGGTGTCTTGCTAGGTTAGTAGAAGACAATTCATGCATGAGACCCCTATCTATCCTGGGATTGGAACTTTTATCCTTTCCTCCTGGATTCTGATTCTAAATGATAACGTTTTTTCTTGATAAATTTTTTTCAGCTGCACTTTGTTGTTGGTGTGGAACATGGAAAGGGGAAAAGGTTTGTGGTTCTTGCAGAAAAGCACGCTATTGCTCTCAAAAACATCAGGTCATTATGATTCTTTTTCTGTGGTCGTTTTCCCATATGTTCCTTATCCCTGGTGAAGCCTCAATACAAAATCTAGTTCCTCTTTCTCCTGCAGGTTATGCATTGGCGTGCAGGGCACAAAAGTGAATGCAATCAGATAACCATTGCCTCAGAAGCTTTCGCTCATGTTCCTGACATCCTAAAGACCAAAAATGGTCTGCAAAATACTAACAAAGGCAAGTTTGTTGAGTTTGGTTGATTAGATAAGGTCTGAGGAAGTCTCTTGAGACCATGAATTTTTTTTGGGTTCAGCTGCTAGTGCCTCCCTATGGAGAGAGTACGAAATTGCCTGTGATGATGAATGTGCATACAATGAAATAGATGCAGAAAAGGAAAAATATGAATCATCATTAGTTTCTACAGTGAATACAACTGAAGCTCTTAAATCGTTGCTGGACAAGTTTGAGGTATAGCCCCGTGAATGGGATCCTATCCCTTGCCTATACGTTGTTATTACTTCTGATTACATGTTAACCTTTGTATGTAGGGGGGTGAAGAAAGAAAAAGTTGGGCATCTTTTCAAGAGCGCATTGCAAAGGCCCCTGACCAGGTGCTAAGGTTGGCTTTTGCTCTCTCTGTCTCACTGTTGCTACTGTTATTACTGTTATTATTGTAAATGACCAGGGTTTATCAAGACTTTCTAATTCATGATCTGATGAGTTCTATGTAAGGGGGTGTTTGAGTCCTCGGATCTCAAATTTGTGTATTGATTTATGCATGGATTGAGATAATATCTCTTATCCTCGGATCTCATATTAACATCTGAGATCTAAGCAATCAAATACACCAGTCTATTTGTAAGAAATAAATTAAAACAAAAGGGCAACAAAGCAAGACTCTATGTTGACTAGCAAAAAGAAAAATAAAGTCTGCATGAAAAGTGAGATTGGGAATGACCGCCCATGTTTAATGAGGACAACTGAAATATCTGGACAGCTATGTTACCAGGACACGCCACTTTAGGGACACGTCATTTTCCATGTCCTATATTATATTTTCAGTACATTTTTATTATATAATGTATATATTTTCAGTATATAATATATTATTTTGAATTTATTATGTATTTACATGATATTTAATATATATATATATATACACATATATAAATATAGCCGTGTCCCCATACCCACGTTTTTTGGAATTGCCGTGTCATACCCTCCGTACCCGTACCCAGGTGACATAGCTGGACAATGAGCTAACCACAAATCTCATTGTCCTGTAAATCATGTAAATCATTGGTCCACAATATGTCCATACTCCAAGATTTTCTTCGCTGTGCAAGTCTGCTTGCTATGAGCTTGTCCATAATATATTGAACAGTGACACCATGCATTATCCTTGAATATATTCTCTCTCCTCCAAATTATCTGCCTTGAGGGCTGCCACTACCATCTAGCTACATTGGAAGTACTTCTTGCACATCGAAGCCAATCAGCCATGCTAGTCTTCTCAAGTTCTTGTTTAGAAATATCTGAATGTTGTTCATTGTCATGCATGATATATCTGTTAAGCCCTGACAATGGTGGGTGGCTTCTTTCAACCACAACTTGTGATCAAATTCTGTGGTCCTGAGTGGTGATATGGTGCCCAGCAATTAAATGTTAGCAGTGCCTTCCTTATATTCACGGGCTTCATTATTCATGGGCTTAAATTTAGTTTTCCCTCCTTTTACTTAAGTTATGAAACACATGCTTCCAAAGATATTGGATACTATACTGCTACTTTTCTTGGTTCTCACCTAGAGGCCAGTAGGCATGGGTGGACATCTTGTATAACCTGGATGAATCCTGACAGATTCAGCCTTGAATTATGATATATGCAGTCTGGCAAAAAGAGGTTTTCAAGTACTGTTGTGTCCATCCAAATAATGGGGGGTGGGGGGATAGCAGGTTAATTTCACATAGATGCAGAGGTGCAGACGTGTATATGGGTGTGGAGGGTGCAACATGATAATTTCAAAAAACTTGAATGGTGGTGTGTGTGTGTGTGTGTGTATAGGGTAAATATTGGTTACTAATGAAGGAAAGGAACTAATGAGTAGAAATCACTTTTTTCTTCAAAAAATTTCAATTTTTTGTAGATCAAATGTTACAGGTGTGATCTAGATGGTTTGTTTAGTTGGAAACTTGTTTTGAATCACGTGATTATGACAAGTAATTAGGTTTTTATAGGGGGCTAAAAATCAACGGTCCATAATGTGTCAAAATTTCATAACTCAAAATATCACATTTTTACATCAGAAAAGCATGATCCAAGCCTTGATCCCTAGCAAACAAACAATGTTGAACACATCTATGTGGTTAGATTGAGTCGATACAACTTGCACCTATGATTTCTAGCTTGATGCAACTTTTCTCAACAATATTTTTAAAAGATATTTTTAATAAAAAATTATCAGTGTAAACCGTGCATCAAATTATAAATAACCGGTTCACACTAGTGGTGAAGTCTGTGTCGAACATAGGGAAACGGGTCAAAGTCTTGTACTTCACACAAACACTTTCTTTATTACCTTGGGAATAAACAAATTCGCGATTAAACTTATTATAAATGTTCAAGCGAAAATAAAAATTATTACAACCCAGAATAAATAATTGGCCTAATGCCCTAATAATAAAGAAATTAAACAAATAGCAAGTCTTTGTTTGCTCGTGAACTCGCTCCCGTTGTCCTCATTTGTACGGGCGTGCCTTGGTATGTCCACTGCAGCCCACTTGTAGGACCTAAACTCAATCAGCCCACGATACTACTTGCAAAACACAAAACACAAAAAAAAAAAACATGAAGACAAGCTAGTATATCTACCCTAGCTACGGTTAGTCCAAGTGAAACAAATACTTGAAATAAACCTAATTATAATGGATTGCTACAACTAAATTTAAGAAAAGAAATAACTCTCACTAGGACACAACTAGGACACGGACACGATTAGGACACAGTTTTGCTGAAAAACTGATTTTATAAAACACGTGAAACACGTTTTCGGGAAACACGTGAAACTCAATTTTATAGGATCTGCGCCAAACCAGATTTTTATCCTTAAACTCACGTGAATCTTTTGCAAAACCGCTACCCTAAATATAAAAGCTTAATAAAGTTAACAATCGACCCCTAAAACTAATAAAAAAAATCAACACAAATAGGTCTAGCCGACCGTTTGTGACTGATCAGCCCTAGCCGGCAAATTTGGGTTGGGCCGACTGGCTGCCCTAGCTGCCGGTTTTCAAAACCAGATTTTAACAAAAATAAAAATTGATTTTTTAATGCTAAAATAAATGGAAGAATCCCTAATCTATATGCAGCAAGAAGAAAAGCAAAAATAAATCACTAATCTATATGTAGATATGCACCTAAACTAAAGAAAGGGTAGGAAAGAGCGTACCTTTTGGCATCTCCAAGGAGCTTAGGGGAGAAGACAACGGTCTATACCTGTTCACGCACATGGCTGCCTTCCTTCCGAGTTGAACTCCACAAGGTTCACTATTCTCTCGCTTGCGTGTAGCAATCTTTGTCGAGCAACCGATGTGGGAGAAGTGTGCAGGAGAAAAGAGGATGTTGGTTAGGGAGAAAGAAGGGTTCGGTCAGTATCATGGCAGCATAAAAACTGAAAAGAGGCTTCGATGGCACCACGATCGAGGTAGGACCTTGGGTAAGAAGAGGGAAGAGGAAGAAAGAGGGGCCGGTAATTCCAATGAGGTAAAAGACAGGCTCTCACACGCCCTACTAATGCTTAAATATGTTATTCTAGGGTTAGATGAGAGGTTTTGTAAAATTATTAAAGAGGCTTGTTTTTCAAAATTTACAAAAACACCTCAATTTAACAACTATTTTCTAAAACAACGTTAAATTTTTCACTAATTCTAAAAAGTGGTTGATGTCCCACTAGGGATACAACAACAAACAACAACAACTACGCCTTCTTCCCAAAACAATTGGGGTCGGCGATATGAACCAAAAAAGAAAATCATTCTAGGTCTTCCACATGAATCCTTCTCCTCCAATCATTCTATGTCTTCCTAGGCCTACCCCGACCTCTTTTAACTAATATATTTTCCCATTTCTCCATCCTTCTAACTGGAGCATCATTAGGCCTTCGTCGAATATGTCCAAACCACCGTAAACGATTCTCTCTAATCTTATTTTCAATGAGTGCAACGCCTACCTTCTTACGTATCTCCTCGTTCTGAATCTTATCTTTTATTGTATTTTCACACATCCTTCTTACGTATCTCCTCATTCTGAATCTTATCTTTTATTGTATTTTCACACATCCATCTAAGCATACGCATCTCAACTACACTCATTTTTTGAATATGATGTCTCTTGGCAGCCCAACATTCCGTACCATATAATAAAGCAGGCCTAATAGTCGTCCTATAAAACTTTTCCTTCAACCGCAATGGCATTCTACGATCACACAACACTCCAGTTGCACTCTTCCATTTCATCCACCCAACCTTTATCCTATGATTTACATCTCCATCAATTTCTCCATACTTTTGAATGATAGATCCCAAATATTTGAAACAATCATCCACCAGTATTTCTCGCTCACCAAGCTTCACTACACTCCCATCACTACTTCGTTGCTTACTAAACCGACATTCCATATATTTTGTCTTACTCTTACTCAGCTTAAAACCTCTTCCTTATAATGTCTGTCTCCATAATTCTAACTTAGCATTAACCTCAACTCTAGACTCATCAATCAAAACAATATTATCAGCAAACAACATACACCACGACACATTTTCTTGAATTGATCTCGTAAGCTCATCCATCACTATAGCAAATAGGAAAGAGCTTAAAGCAGATCCTTGTTGTAACCCAACCGTTATAGGAAAATTAGTTGTCACCCCTCCACAAGTGCGGACATTGGTTACTACTCCTTCATACATATCTTTAATTATACTAATATACTTGAGAGAAACACCTTTCTTCATCATTGTCCACCAAAGAACGTCCCTAGGTACTCTATCGTATGCCTTCTCCAAATCAATAAAAACCATATGCAAATCTTTGTTTCTCTCTCTATATCTCTCAATAAGTTGTCTAAGATGTATAGCTTCCATAGTTGATCTTCCAGACATAAAACCAAATTGATTCTCCGATATCATGACAACCTTCCTCAACCTAGACTCAATCACCCTCTCCCAAAGTTTCATAGTATGACTCATGAGTTTTATACCACTATAGTTTGTGCAATCTTGTATATCACCCTTATTCTTATATAGAGGCACCAAAGTACTCTTCTTCCACTCATTAGGCATCTTATTTGTTCGCCAAATCTTGTTAAAAAGATTTGTCAACCATTCTAAACATTTCTCTCCCAAGCATTTCCAAGCCTCGATAGGTATACCATCTGGGCCAACTGCCCTTCTTGATTTCATTTTCTTTAAAGCTTCTGCAATTTCTTTCTTTTGAATCTTGCGCATGAAGTCACGATTCATCTCATGAAAAGGAATTGAGAAGTCTCCAAGATCCTGAGCATAACTTCCATTAAATAGCTTATTAAAATAATCTTTCCATCTCTCCTTAATCTTCTCATCTTTGACTAAAACTCTTTGTGTTTCATCTTTGATACATCTAACCATACTCAGATCCCTCGATTTCCTATCTCTCATCTTTGCAAGCCTATAAATATCATTATCGCTCTCTTTGGTATCCAACTTGTCATAAACCGCCTTATATACCTTATCACTCGCGTTTCGAATTACTTTTTTAGCTTCCTTCTTTGCTATCATATACTTCTCCAAATTCTCATTATCACGACTCTTAGATTTCTATAACACTCTCTTTTAACCTTAATAGCTAATTTGACATCCTCGTTCCACCATGGTGTATCCTTACCTAGCGATGCACCGCCTTTAGACTCACCCAATGCTTCCTTAGCCATCTTTCTCATGTCATCCGCTATCTTATTCCACATTGATTCTGAATCCTCTTCAAGACACCAATCAGTTTTCTTAACTACCTGCTCTACAAACATACCTTGTTTAGCTCCTTTCAGTGCCCACCACTTAATTCTAGGATTTATCCTATGTCTATCCCTTTTGCTGCATTGTCTAATTCTAAAATCTAAAATTAAGACTCTATGTTGTGTAGCTACACTTTCTCCCGGTATAACCTTACAATCGATGCAACAACCCCTATCTCTCTTTCTAAGTAGGAAAAATCTATCTGACTCGTATTAACCCCACTTTTAAATGTTATTAGGTGAGACTCCCTCTTCCTAAGCCTCCATGGGTACTCCCTGGGTACTCATAGGACAAACCAAAATCTAAAATCCTTTCTCCTATACCATAGCCTCCATGGGTACTCGCAAATCCATCCCTACTAATGCCTACATGTCCATTAAGGTCACCGCCGATGAAAAGCTTTTCTCCATAAGATATCTCTTGTACTACTCCATCTAAATCTTCTCAAAATTGACGCTTAATGGAATCATCTAAACCTACTTGAGGTGCATAAATACTAATAATATTAATAATATTCGTACCTAATACTAATTTAATAAGTAAAATCCTATCACCCTTCCTACGGACCTCAACTACATTATCTATAAACTCACGACTCATAACAATCCCTACTCCATTTCTATTCCTATTTATTCCTGTATACCAAATCTTATATCCTCAAGGTTCTATCACTTTTGCTTTCTCACCTACCCATTTGGTCTCTTGTAGACATAAAATATCAATCTTTCTCCTACACATAACATTTACTAACTCTACCAACTTACCAGTTAAAGACCCTATGTTCCAAGTGGCTAACCTAATTTTATAGTCTTGGACTAACTTCTTTACCCCCACCCGTCCAACAAAGTGAGAGAACCCTTGCCTATTTGACACCACACCCGGGCGTCGGTGTGACACGTCGCTTCCGGTCGACAACCTAGCAACCCTTGCCCATTTATCACTGCCTCCGGGCCTATAGAGTACAACGTGTCGATTAGTAGGGAGCGCCCCAACGAAATTCTCATATTGATTCATATTCATAAGGTATGACTAAGTTTTTATGTTGGCTGTCACTGGCCTGCCGCAACCCTCCTCCTTTATCCGGGCTTGGGACCGACAGTGTATAACTAAACAGTTATACACAGGTGGAGTTGTCCCACTAGGGATATTTAAGTATTTTAGGCCTTCTAAAGAATTGATCGAATTATGGATTTGGATTGGTACTTACCTCGAGATTTGATCCGAATACCTTCAAACTGCTCCAAATTGCTCGTTTTAGCTCCGGTTCTCGCAAAATTCGAACGAAGGCTTCCCTACCAAAAAATACACATAAAACAACTAAACATGGGCATTTAGACATTAAATATGCACAAGATTATGCATAAGAATATATAAAAATATGCGTAAAATATGTATGATCATAGCTCATTAGTTCCTTAACTTCATTAGTAGCCAATATTTTTTCATATATATATAACTGGACTTGTCTAGGGTTAACTGAATCCACTTTTGGATAGAAATGAACATGACTGTAGTTGACTTCACCTGACACAAAGAAAGCCATGTCCAAGTTAGAAGAGTCCATGTTACATGCTTTTTGAGTGTTCTTGTATCATCATTTCCATCACATCACATTCATACATGCATGCTTTGCTGTGTAATTTTTACAACATTTTCAGGATGGTGCTTAGTTATGTCAATCCATAAATCCATTAATTTCCGCACTGGATTCTGGATAGCTTGTCAACCACATTTCAGTGTACCATTTTCATCTTCCTTGCCATAACGTCACAGGCATGCCTTCGTTCCTGCTTACAAAGTGCTATTCATATGCAAATGAATAAAAAATTAGAGCCCTGAATATGTTCTGCTTTCATGAATTGAATTCTCATAAGTGATTGACATAATCTATGTCATCCTTCAAACTTGTCTGGATTTTCTATTATGATGTGATCGTGTGATTCATAATCACCATCTATGGCATTAACCATGGCTACTTATTTATGTCAGGTACTGTAGGGACATTAGAGCTGCACCTCTTTGGCCCGGGTTTAGCGGACGTCCATCTGAAGCTGATATTCCCAATTGCAGCTTCTGTCATGGACCTCGATGTTTCGAGTTCCAGGTGAGGCACATGTTTTGGTTTTTCCAATGAATATGTTTTGTAAACCTGCAATTCTGCTTAGAAATACTTAAACATGAACTATGTTTTCACATGCATGCTTCATGATGGACCCTATTTACACAATTGCATGCATTAGTCTTCAACCTTGCATTGTTGCCCAACAGCCAACTAATCCTGAAAACTGCAATCTTATCTTAGGTTTCTTTTCTTTCCACAGGTTCTGCCGCAGCTGCTTTACTATTTCCACATAAACAATGAGGCAGATTCTCTTGATTGGGCGACAATAGCCCTATACGCCTGTGCTGCTTCCTGTGAAGCAAACACCAGCTACAGTGAGGAGTTCGCTTGGGTTCAGCTTTGTTCTTCATCAATCTAGGTTCATCAATGTCCTTTACAATGTCTGGGTGAGTTGGGGGATCATCAGTTTTGATAGAAAATAATATTAGGAAAATCAAAGTGGCTCAGAGAATATCACATTGATATGGAGTATTGGTTGACCATGGTATTCATGTTCTCTTTTTAGCTATGGTTGGCCGTTCGTCGTATTTGTGCAATTTGTAAGATCTATAAAGTTGAAATTAGTCCATATTAGTTCAATTGATTCAGGTAAGCCTGCCACTTAGGAAATATTGTGACTTTGTGAGTCTATCCCTGACCGCCTAGGAGTAGACCCAGCTTCAACCTTGCGGCAAGGGGCACCATATCGCTAGATCTTGAGAAATATTTGTGACTTGTGCCATCTGTGGGATTCGAGCCCAAGATCCGATAGTGCAATCCTACCTGGGCCAGCTATCCTATTTGAACATTATAAAGATGATGCCTATTTATCTATCAATCTAGGTAAGCTGGTCATGAATCTACTTAAATCTTTGTCAGATGAAACTCTTTTAGCATTTTTGTAAGTAGATACAAAAAGGAAAAAAAAAACAAATGTATGATCATTCTTTTATTTAATCACTTTATCGTGCAAAGTTAAATCTTGAACAAAGAAAACGTAAAACAATATCTTTTTGTGGATAATACAAGTTTCTTTTTTTAATACATTATTAATCAAAATAAAAGATTTGCAAATACATCCATGAGTTCGTATATAATACGTGCTTTTTTATTATTTGAAGTAATTGTCTAAGGTTGTATTTGTTTCATGCCGTAGAACCGGGGGTCGCACAAAAGCTCCATGGGTGGAAAGGGGAATCTCTCTCTCTCTCTCACACACACACACATATATATATATATATATATATATATATATATATATATATATATATAGTTGAACACCCAGGAAGTTTGACAGAAAGTCGGACTTGTTTGCGTCATTGATCACGCTGGCTATCAGCAGCACATTTTTTTTTGTGCTCAAAAAGCCTTTAGTGTCCGTTAAAGACTAGCAAAAAATTTTGCACAGCTGATGGCACACACACAATCAGCGACGCAAACAAGTCTAAGCGTTGTCAGATGCTTTTATTGTTCGATGAAACCCCTATATATATATATATATTAAACATAAGTATACATACTTGGTGTGTTTAATTTTTGTAAATTTCAAAATAAATTGATTATTGTTTGGTCTTTTTTAGCAATGGCACAGGGATACGCCAATTTGGCTGCGTGTCCCTGGTGACACTTGTCGACATGCTCGAACACCCCAACTCTAACACTGACATGTATGCCATTATTTTAATATTTTAAAACGATATTTTGTTATATTAATTTATTTCAATAAAAATTTTATTTTCAATACTAAAATATTCAAAAAATAGTGTTTTTTATTGATTAACAAATTTAAAAATTGTGTCCTCGTGTCCCATTTAAAAAAAATCAAACTTTCGAGTAGATACTGAATCCCGTGTCTTCGAGTCCACGAATCATTGTGACAGTTTTTTTAGTGCAGGCACGCGTCCAACATAAAACATCAAACCATGGTCCATGGAATCAGCTTAGAGTTTTACTTGGCACGAACAAGGGTCGTGTGTGTGTGCGCGCATACGTGTATGCATGCACATGTATGTGTGTATCCGTGGATGTGTCTACGTGTGTGCATCCAACTTTTTTCAGATGGGAACCCATCCTTATCCGAAACATGAAGGTTTGAACTTGAACATTTAACAATTGAAAACTTGAAAACCATTGATTGTGAGAACCGGATCGCTTGGGATCCATGATTCTTGATCAGATCCACATTTCTTAACAACCATGACTCCCACGTTCCCACAAATGCGTACCCACCTCTCCCTCTTCATCTCCCAACATTTCCTCCCTCTTCTTTCCTCTCCCTTCTCCTTTCCACTCTTTCGAGTTGCATGCAGCTATGGACTCTCAAGAAGCTCATAAGGAAGGCAAGGACCCCATGAGTCCTGAAGGCCCAAAACACCAAAAGGCAACCCCCAGCCCTGGGACCAACCTACTCAAATCTGTTCTCTCCATACTCAGCCCAAAGAAATCGGCCTCCAAAGAGGAGAATGTTTCAACCAATGGTGAAGGAGATACAATCGAAAATGGGAAACAAGGGTCTTCAACTTCTACCATCATCCTCAAGGTTTCAACCAAGTTGAAGTCACTACATCTTACAATGCCCAACAAAAGGAAACCAAGATCCACCATTGAACACAATGATAGGACCAGTGGTCCTTTGATCAAGCTTGGGACTCCTACCAAGTTTCCAATCAAGCTTGGTCTTAGAAAGCACAGAGGTGTGACTAAAGAGAGCAGACCTTCCTCAAATGATGGTCTCAAAAGCAGATTGAAGAAGTCTCCCCTTGGTTCATTTGCCTCAACCAAGGTAAAGTATTCATCTTTCCTGAAGACCTTCAATGTGAGGAAGGCTAAAAAAGAAGCACCATCATCATCCTGCACTACCTATGGAGTGCCAAAAAGGTATTCTTTTGATTATTTGCTTTGTGGTGTTGGTGGTACAAGGGTTGGTCCTTGTGGTGGTGATTCCACCATTATTGGTCCTCCCCCAGATGCCAACAATGATCACTATGATGATGGTAGTGATAGTAGCAATGAAACAGAGTCACCATCATCACTGATCAATGCATTTCCATCAAAGAAGATCCACAATGTGAATATAGATGATGATGGTCATAATACTCTAGTGAAGGGGAAGCCAGAGCGCGATGAAGGCACAGCAGGGGACTGTTTTGAAGAGGATGGTGAAAGAGTAGAGCTTTGGAAGAACAGAATTTTGTTGGGAAAGAAGTGTAGGCCATTGGATTTAGCTGATGCTATTAATTACGATGAGGATGGGAATCTCATTGATGGATCCCATCCTAGCAGCTCCGCTTCATTGTTTCCTGCTCATGAAGATTCTGAGGATCCCAAGCAGTATTAGTCAAATGTTCATTCTTGATCTGGATTAGTTTAGATGGTGCAGTTAATAATATTAGTTGTGATACGGTTCCAGTGCACCGGAATCTTGTAAGGGATCTGCTTCAGTTGACCGACTTTGTTCTTTGTTTTATTTCTGCACTTTTGTGATCTTGGTGCTTCTCTTGTTTATGAGGAAAGAAATGTTTTTTTTTGTTCCTTATGTTTTGTTTTTCTCTGTAGTATGTACATCCTTAGCCAATGATCATGCCCTGCATCACGATCATATTTTAACTTTTAACCTCTCTCTCTCTCTCTCTCTGCTTTGCTAGCCATTGAATTACATGTTCAAAACGGTTAAGATATCAACCACGGATTTCCGCTAACGTCATGCTTTAGCTATTCAAGACTGGTTATTCCATTTACTGACTATATTTCACTGTATTTAATTCAGCCTATCTTTCATTCTTTACTATTATTTATCCTATACAAATTTCAACACTGTGGGGTTCTCAGCATAAAAAACGGCATTTTCTATATATATATATATATATATATATAGAGAGAGAGAGAGAGAGAGAGAGAGAGAGAGAAGCGTGGTGCTTGAATATTAGGCGCTTGCGATATGTGCTTATGGGTTTTTCTGCTCTTTCTGTGTTTTTTTTAAGTTTTGACCCCATAAATGCGTTGGGCATGGTCAATTTATGAGAAATCTACACCTGGATCATGTATTTTTTATGAAAAAAATGATATTTGAAGCTTAAATAATTTACAAAGATTTTGGACCGTTGATTTTTTGAACCTCATAAAAACCACCCATGTGCCGGATAGATCAGATCTGTACTATCAGAGTTTAAAAATAAAACAAAAATACCTGAAAAACTCAAGCACCTCTCTCTCTCTCTCTCTCTCTCTCTCTCTATATATATATATATATATATATATATAAAGAGAGAGAGAGTCTTACTTTCCTACTTTTTTCTTTTTTGATAATATCAATCAATTTGGGAACCGTTTATCAAATCTATGGAAGATGAAATATGAGACAGACTTATGTGGGGTCAGTTAAAGGATAAGATAGTTTGGAAGTAAAACATAGGCAAGGCGTGGGAACTTTCTGAGCCTATCTAAATCGGCTCGTCCAAAAGCTTAACGATACGTTATTCCCAAACGATGCATTTTATAAAAAATAGATTATCTAAATAAAAAATTAGCAAATCAAAACTCATCATTTGGTTTATCTGTCACTCTTTATTGGGATCGAATGAGATAGAATCCCACAGAGATTGTGGAGGGATAAAAGCCACCCGACACAGAGTCGTTGCTTCAAAGAAAAAGAGGCAAAACTGTCCAGGTAGAACATTTCAAACACGACACAGCCTGCCACTAGGGACGGCAGTGGACCGGGGGAACGGAGCCCCCCCCAGGTTAAAATCAAAACCTGTGCGGGGATGAACTTATGCTTTCCCCGGCTCCGCCCCCCGTCTCGATCCCCACCTTGCTCCGCCTTGTTCTCGATCCTTCTTTAAAGATAGAAGTGGACCGAGGTGAAACGGAGCCCCCATCTCGCTTTGGCCCATTTGGACCGGAAATGAAAGACATGAAACAGAGATGGAGGTTAAAATCAAAACCCGTGCAGGGATGAAGGGCAGGATTTTGAGACGGGGCATGGGTAGTCTCCCTGTCCCCACCCCCCGCCCTGGTCCCAGTGGCGGAGCCAGGGGTGGGCATGGGTTGGCGGTCGCCCACCCCAGAATTAGAAACCGAGGCAAGGGGAGTGGGCATGGGTGAGCCAAGCATTTCTTCAATTCCTTGTTTACCACGACATCCTAGACTTGATTCTTGTCCTCATTATAATTTGCCTAATTTACAATGGCAATCTTCTCATTTGCATAAACCAACATTGAGAAAGGTCAATATCTTAAGAAAGACTGTGTGTATGCTCGCACGTGCACGCACGTGTTCTAACTTGTCAGTCACCATTCACCAATATTGCTATCCGCAACATTCTTAGTTGAAAAATAGTCACTCTTTTCCAAAGATCCTGTAAAAATTTTGGCAAAGGAAATTTAAAGAGAAATACCTTTTGTCTAGCTGAAGTACAATGCATCAACAACACAAAACATTTTTTAAAAATAAGTAAAAACGATACACAAAACAGATACATGATACAAACTACTAAATATGTGATTTGGGTACAAACTGGATATTTCCTATACTACTTTCACAAATCTGACCGCACATATGTGTTCCACATAACCCATATGCTAGGAACCAATACAAAAAAATATAACTTTTTGAGGCTTGAATATTAATGAAAGTTCTAGGCCATTTATTTTCAAACGCTAAAAAAACATGCTTGCATGTTGTAATTATACAATCCAAGAGCCGATTTTTAAAAAATCAAGCATGGGTGCCCGCCCCCCTTGCCTCTGTGAGCCCTTCCCGACAGGGGGCTTTGCCCCCCCTTGTCTCTCGATTGTCGGCAGGGGCTCTGCTTCCCTTGCCTCCTTTGATTGCCGGCCCTGTCCCTCGAATAAATGAATCGTCCTTCAAGAACATAACATTAATTGTTCTTGAGACCCGAAGTCTGCCCACCCAACGGAAAACTTCTGGCTCCGCCCCTGCCTGGTCCACTGCCATCCCTACCAGCCGCTTTGTCCTTAAGCGGGTTTTGGCTTCCAAATCAAATGCGCTCTTAGTTTACCTTTAATAATAAAAAGAACTTTTCAATTATGTATTTGGACCCAAAGTCTAAATGATATTCTTGCAAGTCAATAAATCAAGGATCTTTCTGGAAGATCTATCTAGTGGAATATATATTTAGAGGGAGTTTTGAGTGTCAGGAAAAATGTTCATCCTAGATGAAAGTGTCTTGCCAAGGCGAGACACAAATGTTTTTGTGTCCCACTTTAGCAGGATAAAACCTATGTTAGATGTGGGCCCTGGGGCCCAGGAGGAATGGGACACGTGGTCATGTGGACCATTTCATCCCCTATCGAATCACTATCTTAACTATCCATCATGTAAGGAGATAGATGAAGATTTTTTGTTAAAAGAGGAGAGAGAATAAAAAAACTAAAAAAAAAATAAAGATTGTATCCATTTTACCTAATTAAGAATTTTGTTATCAATTTATTTCTGTTAGTTTTGATTATTTCTAAATGATTACTCTTAAATCATAAAAACATTCCACTCACTGTTTTGTGGTTACAAGGATGCAATGATGTTATTAATTTGTCGATTTTGATGTGATATTCGGCGATCTGTGAGCTTATTTTGAGAGGATTGACCTATTTGAGCTTTAACTCATAAACGGAGTTACCGAAAGCTTCTTAGGTAGGTCAAAAGTGTACTTCTCTCGCTTTGGAAGCATGATACTCCTCGCTTCTGAAACTTTATGGGAATCTTGGTTTCTCCACACTTCTTCTCCTACACACATGGTATTTGTTTCCTATATGCTTTTTTCATGTTTTGTTTTTTTTCATTTTTTTCATGTATTTTCTCTGGCGCTTTCACCCACTTTTCACGTACTTTCTCTAAGTAACCATCATTGTTAGGTTTTAACAAAAATTTAATTCTTTTACTGAAAATCATGAAATATAAGAATAATCAATTTTATTTTAGGTTTTATTTGCTTCTTGTTTGATTCCTATTCAGTTACCATATTGCTTCATTTTTTATTTATATTTTGCTTTCAAATTAATAGTTCGCTTCCTGCTTCCTATAAATTTCAAAATACTTCGCTTTTCGCTTTTGCTCGTTTTCCGCTTTGCTTTTTAGTTTGGCAACCTTGCTCATAACTTTGAAGAGGTAAGACCCAATCTAAAATTTTCAATCTCATAGTTTGTTTAAAAGAATAAAACATTTAAACAATGAGGTAGATGACACTATTTTTTAGCACAATACCATAATTAATTTTCAGGCCACAACTTGCATGACTTCGAATTTTTTTAAGCGATAATTTACATGACACTAGATTTTTTTTAGGCTTGGTTCATGCGACAACTTAGTAAGTGGTTTAACCAAGGTGCATAATTTTTCATGCGATAAAAGGGTAAAATCATAAAAAAATAAAAAATAAAAAATTGGCGAGACAATCATATTTTTGAGTTAAGAATTTGTAATGTTTATCATATTTTTTTGGTCTCGACCAAAGCGCAGAATGGTGTGTCGTCTACGTCTTTTAAAACATTGCACATGAAGTTTTTTGATATAAATAAACCCACAATCAAATTAATGATGAAGAGCTCACAAATGAGTTTTCTTGTACAGTCATATGTAACCAATACCCCTCTTTATCTCTCTATTGCATTAATTTAACTTTAAACTAGTTATGTTTAACATTAGCTATGTTTAATTAAATTAAAATAACTAAAAATACCCTTAAAAGAATGATAGTTTTTAAAATGCACAGTAACTTTTTTGGGCATTATAAGTTTTTTGAATTTGAAGGAAAATGAAAAGATGTGATTTAGTACTTAATTTTATATTGATCAGCTCTTAGGGACACATGAATGCATAGGGAAACAATGTTTCCTCTTGTTTTTTTTTCATTCTTTTTTCTTCCTTCTTGTGTTTTGCATTTCTCTGTAGTATGTAAATCTTTAGCAAATGATCATGCCCTGCACCATGATCATGTTTTAACTTTTAACCTCTCTCTCTATTTGATTCATAGTGATTTATGACGAGTGGTATTATCAAAATTTGATCTTCTTTGAGTTGTTGATTATTCATTGCATGCATCATTTCATTGAGTTTTTTGAGTGGTTCTGTTTGTTTCCTTTAAAGAAAAAGTGGTTATGTTTGTTGCTTAAAAAAGTTTTGGCTAGTATGGTTGTTAGGATTTGCATTAACTTCTCCTTATAACAAAAATTTGATTCTCTTTGGTTGGTTGAGTTCATCAAAGCATGCATTGTACAGGACTTTTTTGGTGTTTTTTAGTGGTTTAGATATTGTTGTGAAATTAAAGTTTGACAAACTATGACAGACTATGTTGCTTGTAGAGAATTTTTACATTTCATACAACAACAAACAACAACTACGCCTTCATCCCAAAACAATTGGGGTCAGCGATATGAACCAAAAAAGAAATGAAAAAAGAAATTCATTTTGGGTCTTCCACATGAATCCTTTTCCTCCAATCATTTCTATCCAACGCCATGTCCTCGGTGAGGTTCAAAGCATTCATATCCTTTCCTATCATCTCCATCCAAGTCTTCCTAGGCCTACCCCGACCTCTTTTAACTAATATATTTTCCCATTTCTCCAACCTTCTAACTGGAGCATCATTAGGCCTTCGCCGAATATGTCCAAACCACCGTAAACGATTCTCTCGCATCTTATTTTCAATGGGTGCAACACCTACCTTCTTACGTATCTCTTCGTTCCGAATCTTATCTTTTATTGTATTTCCACACATCCATCTAAGCATCCGCATCTCAGCTACACTCATTTTTTGAATATGATGTCTCTTGGCAGCCCAACATTCCGTACCATATAGTAAAGCGGGTCTAATAGTCGTCCTATAAAACTTTCCCTTCAACCGCAATGGCATTCTACGATCGCACAGCACTCCAGTAGCACTTTTCCATTTCATCCACCCAACCTTTATCCTATGATTTACATCTCCATCAATTTCTCCATACTTTTGAATGATGGATCCCAAATATTTGAAATAATCATTCACCGGTATATCTTGCTCACCAAGCTTCACTACACTCCCATCACTACTTCGTTGCTTACTAAACCGACATTCCATATATTCAGTCTTACTCTTACTCAACTTAAAACCTCTAGCTTCCAATGTCTATCTCCATAATTCTAACTTAGCATTAACCCCAGCTCTAGACTCATCAATCAAAACAATATCATCAGCAAACAACATACACCACGGTACATTTTCTTGAATTGATCTCGTAAGCTCATCCATCACTATCGCAAATAGGAAAGGGCTTAAAGCAGATCCTTGATGTAACCCAACCGTTATCGGAAAATTGGTTGTCACCCCTCCACAAGTGCGGACATTGGTTACTACTCTTTCATACATATCTTTAATTATACTAATGTACTTGAGAGAAACACCTTTCTTCATCATTGTCCACCAGAGAACGTCCCTAGGTACTCTATCGTATGCCTTCTCTAAATCAATAAAAACCATATGCAAATCTTTGTTCCTCTCTCTATATCTTTCAATAAGTTGTCTAAGAAGATGTATAGCTTCCATAGTTGATCTTCCAGGCATAAAACCAAATTGATTCTCCGATATCATGACAACCTTCCTCAACCTAGACTCAATCACCCTCTCCCAAAGTTTCATACTATGACTCATGAGTTTTATACCACGATAGTTTGTGCAATCTTGTATATCACCCTTATTCTTATATAAAGGCACCAAAGTACTCTTCCTCCACTCATTAGGCATCTTATTTGTTCGCCAAATCAAGTTAAAAAGATTTGTCAACCATTCTAAACCTTTCTCTCCCAAGCATTTCCAAGCCTCGATAGGTATACCATCTGGGCCAACTGCCCTTCTTGATTTCATTTTCTTCAAAGCCTCTGCAATTTCTTTCTTTTGAATCTTGCGCATGAAGTCACGATTTATCTCATGAAAAGGAATGGAGAAGTCTCCAAGATCTTGAGCATGACTATCATTAAATAGCTTATCAAAATAATCTTTCCATCTCTCCTTAATCTCCTCATCTTTGACTAAAACCCTTTGTGTTTCATCTTTGATACATCTAACCATACCCAAATCCTTCGATTTCCTATCTCTCATCTTTGCAAGCCTATAAATATCCTTCTCGCCTTCTTTGGTATCCAACTTGTCATAAACCTCCTTATATACCTTAGCCCTCGCGTTTCGAACAACTTTTTTAGCTTTCTTCTTTGCTATCATATACTTCTCCAAATTCTCATTATCACGACTCTTACTTAGATTTCTATAACACTCTCTTTTAACCTTAATAGCTAATTTGACATCCTCGTTCCACCATGATGTATCCTTACCTAGTGGTGCACCGCCTTTAGACTCACCCAATACCTCCTTAGCTACTTTTCTCATACCACCTGCTATCTTATTCCACATTGATTCTGAATCCTCCTCGAGACACCAATCAACTTCCTTAACTACCTGCTCTACAAACATTCCTTGTTTAGCTCCTTTCAGTGCCCACCACTTAATTCTAGGATCTATCCTATGTCTATCCCTTTTGCGGCATTGTCTAATTCTAAGATCTAAAATTAAGACTCTATGTTGTGTAGCTACACTTTCTCCTGGTATAACCTTACAATCGATGCAACAACCCCTATCTCTCTTTCTAAGTAGGAAAAAATCTATCTGACTCGTATTAACCCCACTTTTAAATGTTACTAGGTGAGACTCCCTCTTCCTAAACCAAGTGTTTGCTAAGATCATATCATAGGACAAACAAAAATCTAAAATCCTTTCTCCACTTTCATTTCTTTCTCCTATACCATAGCCTCCATGGATATTCTCAAATCCATCCCTACTAATGCCTACATGTCCATTAAGGTCACCGCCGATGAAAAGCTTTTCTCCATAAGATGTCTCTTGTACTACTCCATCTAAATCTTCCCAAAATTGATGCCTAATGGAATCATCTAAACCTACTTGAGGTGCATAAACACTAATAATATTAATAATATCCGTACCTAATACTAATTTAATAAGTAAAATTCTATCACCCTTCCTACGGACCTCAACTACATTATCTATAAACTGACGACTCATAACAATCCCTACTCCATTCCTATTCCTATTTATTCCTGTATACCAAATCTTATATCCCCAAGGTTCTATCACTTTAGCTTTCTCACCTACCCATTTGGTCTCTTGAAGACATAAAATATCAATCTTTCTCCTACACATAACATCTACTAACTCTACCAACTTACCAGTTAAAGACCTTATGTTCCAAGTGGCTAACCTAATTTTATGGTCTTGGACTAACTTCTTTACCCCCACCCGTCCAACAAAGTGAGGGAACCCTTGCCTATTTGACACCACACCCGGGCGCCGGTGTGACGCGTCGCTTCTGGGCGACGACCTAGCAACCCTTGCACATTTATCACTGCCTCCGGGCCTAGAGAGTACAGCGCGTCGCTCAGTAGGGAACTTCCCAACGAAATTCTCATATTGGTTCATTTTCATAGGATATGACAGTTTTTATGCTGGCTGTCACAGGCCTACCGCAACCCTCCTCCTTTATCCGGCAAAAACAGGGCAAAAACATCCCAAGCAGTGCATTAAAAAATGCAGGACTTTTTTGGTGTTTTTTAGTGGTTTAAATATTGTTGTGAATTTAAAGTTTACTTTCCCAAAAATAGGGCAAAAACAGCCCAAGCAGTGCATAAAAAAATGCAGCACAGCCCGTCGCTTTGTCCTCAGGTGGGTTTTGGCCCCACCAAATCAAACGCTCTCTTAGTTTACCTATAAAAATAAAAAGGCACTTTTCATTTTTGTATTCGAACCCAAAGTCTAAATGATATTCATGCAATTTTGACATGTTTGAGAGAGTCTCATGAGATTAAGACTCATGCAAATGAGAGAATGAATTTCATTGGAAGAACTAATGAAACATCAGAAAATGAACTGTGAAAAAAGAAATGTGCTTTGAAATTACATTTGGGGTGTCGCATCTTATGTGGCTCAAAATCACATATTCCATCCTGTGATTGAAATCATAACGTGATTCCAAATCACATGAGATGCAACCAAACATGAGTCTAAGTATGAGGATATGATCATCCGGGACAAAAGTGTGTGGTCAAAGTAGAACGCATTGACTTTGCATCCCATTTTGATCTCTTTTCTCATTAGGGAATACCAGCCGTTTTTTTTTTTCAATTTCCTGTTGAATACTCTTTCTCACATATTAAAAAAATTTGGTCGATCCAAAAACAACCAAAGTATTATTTGGGATTTTATTTTATATCAATTTAGAAAATGATAAAAATAGAACATGAGCTCAAATTTAGGACTACCCTTATACTTAACATCAAATATAGATATGAGTTTGTAGATGGATCCAAATTGAGTATAGAACAGGATCTCTTTTTATTTTGTAATATATAGACAATGGTTTAATTTGCAAGTTGGATCCATACTCTAGACTAAAGTAGTTTCAGTTCACTCCATCTTGAGCCCAAACATCCATTGAAAGTTGCAGGACAGTTGGGTCTGAAAACTCTACTAATTGGCGCTCAAAGCATAGTCTAAAAAAGCACTGCAGTTCTAGATGGACTAAGGTCCAAAGTTTGGGTTCAACCTTGATAACTCAAATTTTCAACTGGTCCAGCATGAATCAAATATGACACTCATCATTGCACACACACACACAAAGAGAGAGAGAGAGAGAGAGAGAGAGAGAGCAACATTACCACTCATGAAGATCAACAAAATGTTGATCCCATGAACCGAACAATATAAAAAAACAAAACAAAAAATAACTAAAGAAAAAAAAACTACATACAGATAACAACCGACAACAAAGCCAAGCTCAACCAGGATCCGTTGGATTAGAAGAAACCACCGATGAGTGAACATTGTTAAGAGGAAATGAGAGGTCTCTAAGATGCATATATATAATCACATATACAACAACCAAGATTTTATGGACAAGATTGTTAAGGACAACCGAAATTTAACAAAAAGTAGCATCATTGTGTGCCATCCAAACAAACCACCAAGCAGTAAGCAACCACGTCTTCCAGATTAATTTCCACCGCTTGCAACATCTAATTTCAATAAGGTCCAGGAGCAAATCAAGCGCAAAAGACTTCTTTTTGACAATTACGTCCAAAGATCTCCACGTCTTATTAAATAAGGGCACAATTGGGCAACACCAGAATAAATGAGTAGTTTCTTTAGCAGCTTGACAAAACACACATCAGCTAGAAAACTGAAAGTCTAACTTCTTTAAATAATTGTGAGTCTGAATCCTATCATGCAAAATTAACCAACCCAAGACCCGTTGGAGAAGGGCCCTTAGCCCATAACACACACTCAGGGAACCAATCTGCCTCCGGAGAGAACAATGATCTATACACTTTGTGAGTGAGGAACACACTATTTGACGCAATCATTCATTGCAACCACTGATCGTAATTTCCCGCATCTCCAATTTGATCTCTGAAGAATAATAAAGCTCTCAACCACATGCTTCACAAGTGCAAGATCGCCAACCCCCGGGTTCCATAAAAAAATAGATAAATCAAGAGCACCATATTTAGCATGAAGCAACCTAACGCATGGAGAACCTGGATGATGGCCATCCAATATTGCTTGGCAAAGAGAGAGAGAGAGAGAGAGAGAGAGAGAGAGATTTACTGTGGTAAACATGTAAAGGGAAAGAAGACATCGGCTGTGTGAGAGAGAGAGAGATTTACTGTGGTAAACATGAAAAAAGGAAATGAAGACTAATCGGTTGAGAGAGAGAGAGACCATGTGAACAGAAAAAGGAAGCTGGGAGGCAACTGTTGAGGGAGAGGCCTATCTAAAAACACACAGTTGAGAGAGAGAGAAGCTTTACCGCTGTAAACAGGCTAAGGGCAAGAAGGGGAAACGTTGGTATTCCTAAAAAATAAAAGGTTAAAGATGCTTTTACCGTAGTGTCGGTTCCACCGAAAGAGGCCTCCCATATGGCGCCAAGCCATTGGTGGTGTCCGTTGTGGCCATAGCATTCCTCATAAATATACACAGAAAAATCCAAAATTCACTCTCTCTCTCTCCCTCTCTCTCTCTCTCTATATATATATATGGACAGATATAGATGAAATAAATTCAACTGATTATATTGGAGAGGTAAAAGGGGGGCATGAAGAAACAAAAGAAACTGGCATGCGCTAGCATCAATAAAATAACATGGCCGTATCCAAACAATAACAATTTTTTCATACAGATGAATAAAAAAATGTGGCTGTACAAGAGACATAAATATAGCAAGCTGGCAAACCCTCGCACAAACCACTAGTAAATCCTTTCCACTCATCACTGTCATCATCGACAATGTAACACAATGGCCATGCCGACATGGCATTATGACATATCACAGAGACACGAGCAGTGATAGAAGACAAAAGAGGCAGGATGAGAGACCTTATTGTCAAAAATGGGAAAAAAAATTACATGCACAGAGAAGAGAATGTAAAAATCTGTCACATAGGATACTCCATTTTGCCTCTCGAATCGCGTCTCCAGTCATATTGAAAACTCCATGAAAAATGACCACATTCTCATATGCACAACCGTATCCGTGTGACAAAGGTAAAAAATGAGATTTAATGGACTCATGGTACAGGGGGACCAAGCATTATGTACATAAGGGAAAAGAAAAAGGGGTCATGAAGATTGTGGGTACCCATCAACCCCTAGCAAAGAATAGCATATTGATGTTAAGTTGGAGAACAGGTTTCGGAGGTCTGGACATGGTTCAGGGAAAACAAACTCTGAGAAGCCAATCACATTGGAACATACCCATGGGACTGAAGTTCTGGGGATGATGTCCAGGACAACATTTGAAAGACAGATTGCTGTAAATGGTGCTTGCTGAATTCCATCAAGATCACCAGCCAAGCTGATGTTAGTCCCAACCACGTCGGTCACAGTAATCTCATCTACTATTGGAAATGCTGAATGATTGTACCGATCATCTGGATGGCTGCCGCAATGGCCGGTAAATTCGAATGCGACTTTCACGCTGTCCATTTCAATGCCGGAGATGAATATATCCTTGATACGACCACCTCTGCCTTCAGTTGTTTTGATCTTAATGCCGGTATGAGAATTATGAATTTGAGCGTTTTCCAGATGTATGTGGTTGATGCCACCTGACATCTCACTGCCTAGTGCAAAGGCAGAAGCAAAAGGAGCTTGCAGGAAAACACGTCGAATGTGTATTTCTGAAGTGGGCTTTCCATAAGAAATTCCATACTCATCCCATCCACTCTTGACTGCAATCGCATCATGGCCGACACTAATAAAGCTGTCCTCAATGCACATATTCACACAAGAATCTGGAAAGAGAGAAAACACATTTTTTATTGACTGCATCAGCATTTGACAAAAACAAAGTTGAGCATGAATAATACTTCTAGTGAACTTGTGAAGCATTGGGATAGTACTGAAAGAAGGCTATTTTTACTGCAAGGACAACATGATAATCATCCTTATGGACTAATCACACAGCAAAATTATGTCTTATTTATTTAGGATGGACCCCTCACTGGATGCATATTACCAATAATCAGCATAGCATTGTTGATAGGTTTCTTAAGCTTTTAACAATAGAATAGAGCTGCCAAATTTGCAACTACAATGAAGGACACCAGTTCAGGTAAATTTCAGGCAAAGATTTACCCCTAGAACGCATGATCATGATTATCATTTTTCCTCATCTGATTTGCAACAAAAAGGAAGAAGAATAAAAATCAATGGTCTTAGATCTGAATGTCAACAAGTTTACTTAAGGCAAGACTAATGTATAACTGCTGTATATTTGCCCCTAATTTGATTTCTTCATACCTGGGCATAGAATGTTAAAAGTTAAAACCCAAGATGGAAATGCGGAAAGTGAACCCAAGTGCATAGCAAATTGTGGTATGACACTTGAAAAGCCTCTTGCATTACACAATATGCATCTTCAAAGAAGTGCTAATTCCCTGGAACTTTCATTTCCGCATCATTGTTTGTGCATTGTTATTAAAATTTTACTTATGTATAACCAGTCTGAAGTTCCTGTTTGCTGTAATATTACCACATTCCCTAGTTCGAAGACTCAAACACTGAATTCTCAGTATCTTATGTTGAATGTTCATCTTAAATGCTTGAATACCTTCTTATCAATAACACCATCATCAGGGAGCATCACAAGCCTTCAAGCCATAATGATACTACACTTTTTACATTAGATATTGCCTTCTGCCTTTTTTCTCCAACAGAGATTTTTAACACAGTAAACAAAATAAACAATTATACATCTCTCTTTTACTCTATATCGAATGCAAGATAATTATACCGAACATCTTCTAAGAGTAGAAGTCCACAACAAGAATGATTAAGGTGTTGATCCCAAAAATGCTTGGGGAATGATACTTAGCAATGTATGGAGAGCCCCAACCTCATGCAGGAGCATAAATTATTTCAATAAAAGTGATTGTAGAATTGATTATTGCACTAACTAAAATTTATAGAACTCTAATCACAAATAGATCCTGAAATGTTACAGCATTCTTCTTGACACATGGAATTCTATATTGACAAATAAAAAGATCTGCTCAACTATAAAAGGAAACAATTTGGTAAAAAGATAGCAATATTTGCTACATTTGCAAAAAAGAAAGGATGATAAGGACTATTTATCCAAGGATAGTAGCAAATCTAATACCGATCCTAGACAATAATCCTAAACTCAACTCCTCATGCAGAAAGAAAAGATAACAAATAGAACAAAAACAAAACAAAAATGAAAAGATGGAATGCTGCCAACAATTTCTGACCTGGAACTATGCCATCTGTGTAAGGTGAATCTCGAGGAGCATGTATTGTCACATTCTGAACCTGCACATTTCTGTATATGATAAAAAGGTCAAGAAGATCTAAAGGACTTATCAGCAATTTCGTCACACAAAATTTATCAGTAATTTCCTTACTCTTTTATGTTTTTCAAAAACTTGGTTCTGGACATCCAAATTGCCTGACAAAATGGAATGACAATTTTGATCACAACATGATGTTGGCTTCCCTACCTGCAGTAGACTGGATGGATGCTCCAAGCCGGAGAGTTTATGAATGTGAGCTTTGAAATAACAATGTCATCGGAGTTTGTAACTTCCACAAGATGAGGGCGGCTATAGTTTAAGGAATGTGAACGAAATGACTCCCACCATACGGCACCTTGGCCATCAATAGTGCCATTATCACCTGTTACAATTAATATATGAAATCCATGTGAAAAATCACTCATACAAGAACAACCAGACAACTGAGAGAGAGAGAGAGAGAGAGAGAGAGAGAGAGAGAGATGTCATTCTGTGCACTGCAAGAGTGAAATTTGTTCAATGCTGAAGTATATTAGTGAATTAAACTGTTGTGTGCTAGCTCCATGACATGCATGGTCTAGACTTAAGATCCAACTACCTATAATTCCTGATTTTAAAGCCAAAGAGTATGTCCTAAAGGTTGATTGAAGGGAGGGAGATATACATGCCTGTAATCACCACATCTGTCAATTTGTCTCCATTAATCAAGCTGCTACGCCTTCCACCAGCGACATCCAACCCTCGACCATATGAAGGCAAGGGGTCAAGGACAGGCCAGTGAGATGCTTCCTTCATGTGTAAACAACGAAATGTTAATTGTGGAGATAATTTACAGTAAGGTTGTGCATCAAAATATCAGCATGAAATGCATGTGAATCAGATACCCAAATTTTAAAAGGGCAGCAACCAATTAGCTGTTGATTTCCAAGTATTTGCATAATCATAGTACCTACCTCCAAATTGATCCAGTACTACAAACAGGAAAAAACACAATAAAGCCCCGCCACCAACCACACCCCAATATGTTGATATATAATGAGATAAATGCGAGACCTTGCCATATCAATGAATACTCAATGAAGAATAACTCTCTAGGAGGATGAAAACATGATTGGGCACTCTGAAGCTGAACTTGCTGCTTTTAAAATAACTTGCGTAATACAAAAGCCACACAAACGAACAGAACTTGATAAAGAACAAAATCCTTAGTTGTTGTCACATCGAGATAGAGACTCCAAAACCAATCAAACTAACATCTTTAGGGAAACATTAGCTGACACGTAACAGTGCATTAGAATTACAAACAATTGAAAAATACAAAACCTGTGATAAAAAGTCACAAACCAAAACAACCACAGTTGGCAGAGAGAAATACATTACACAAACCTGTGATCCGAGGATGACAGCGCTTCTGTGCAAGAATAGCGTGAGGTGGCTGGTGAGATTGAAGCTCCCTGTCAACCATTTTCCTGCAGGCACATAAAGCTTAGCACCACCCTTATCAGCAAATGACTTGAGGTAGAAGATGGCATTTTGGAATGCCAATGTGTTCAATGTGATCCCATCGCCAACTGCCCCAAACTCGGTTATTGACACACTGTGAGGCCTTGGCCTCAATATCATATTGTCTTCACACTGCCAGTTGTCAGATTTCTGAAACAGAGCAGAGTGAGCACTCTTGCTCCTTTCTTCACTGCCATTAACACCACGGCTTAGAACCAAAAGCATCAATAGAACCTGCACAAGAGGGAAAGGAATTTGAATCAAACCTAATGAAGTTTATGAACTACATGCCATTCTTCAACCAATTTGTGAGCATGAAAGGGCATAGTCTAGTATCAATCTCGGCCGCTAGAATCCATAAATAGTGAAGGGGTCACTTTTTCTAATAAACACTGTGCCCATCAAATTAAAAAGATCGAATTGACACGGAACATCGTCCACAATTCTGAATAAACATGAGACCAATTGAAAAGTTCACCAATAATCAAGGCTGCATCAAAATACACGAGAAAAAGCAAAATCTCGACCACAAATAAGTTAAGCAAATTGCGAATAAACCAATCAATATTATATATGAAAGACAAAGATGATAAATTTCATGGCGAGGAAGAAAAAATCGATTTGAGACCAAAAAAAGGGGAAAAAAAGGAAAAATCTATGACCACTTAGAATATAAACAGGAAAGTAAACTTTAAATTCTAAACCACTAAAAAAAACTAAAAAAGGCCTACACGTTGCATGTTTTGACGAACTGAACCAACCAAAGAGAATCAGATTTAGTTACAAGGAGAAGATAATGCAAATCCTAACGACCAAAATAGTTAAAAAAAATTATATAAGCAACAAAATCCGGACTGCCCAACGAACAGAACCACTTTTTTTTAAAGAAAATAAACAGAACCACTTTTTTTTTTTAAGAAAGTAAACAGAACCACTTGTTTTAAGGAAACAAACAGAACCACTCAAAAAACTCAATCAAATGATGCATGAAACGAATAACCAACCACTAAAAGAAGATCAAATTTTGATACTACCACTCATCATAAACCAGTATAAATCAAACCGAGAGAGAGAGAGAGAGAGAGATCAGACTCAACGCATCAAGAAACACCAATCAAACCAAGAAGCAACGTACTTACTAGCCTCTTCATGAGCAATACCACCAATGGAAACTCAACGAACCAGCAGGAAATGAGAGGGGAGGATGACTAATAAGTGTGAGAGAAGGAGGAAGAGGAGGAGGAAGGCAGTGAGACAGGCTCGGCTCCATGCGCAAAAATGGAGCCGGTCAGCATTAGAAAGTTTTGCAGCCACTTAAGTAAACAAATGCCTTCCCCACTTTCTACTTCTTCGTTTTTGGCCTTTTGCATTTATGGCTCGCGCGCCGACATTAATGACCACCACGCTCGGCGCCGAAAACGGCTCCATCATCCCCTTGTTTCTTTTTTTTTTATCCATCCTGTGTGCCTGAAGTTGCAATCATACCCTCCAATCAATCATTTGAGTACCAAATTAGCCCTTACCAGTTCCCCCCATGGAGACTTCAGACCTTTCCATCTCGATGAAATATTTAACTGTTTTGGTTTCTGTTTTGTCGAAATTAGTAGATTTCTACGTGTGAATTTGGTTGAAAATGTTATTATTACTAAAAAAAAAAAATATTTCTCATGGTCAATTTTAGAAGGAAAAATCTCTCGACATTTTGAAAACACTATCTTTTTAATGAAAAATCTTGAAAGAATGTCAGCTTTTGCAAAAATACATAAATTACGGGGATGGGGTTTGAACCTGGACCACCCGTCTAGCAGCCTAGGCTCCATGGGCTTCAACTTCCTGAGAAATCCTAAGCATAGTGACAAATACCGCGAGATTTATGAAAATCTCGTGATAATATTATGAGAAATTGCCTGAAAGTCTAAAACATCAATTTCTCACGAGATTTTCAAAATATTGTGAGATTTATAAAAAAACATAGATACCACGATTTAAATGTGATATTTATGTTTTAAACGGATATTTATCATGAAAAAACCATGTATTTTTATTAATATTTTCTTATAAAAAAGTATTTGTTTATTTATTTTTTATTGCCGAGAATTTGCCAAAAAATGCGAGATATATGAAAAAACTTCAATTTCTCACAAGTTTTTGAAAAATGGGATTTTGCCGAAAAAAATGTTTGTCACTATGATCCTAAGCAAATTTCTCGCAAGGAGTAAGCTCGTAGAGTTTTATGCTAGCATCGATAGTGACCATAAGTATGGTGGGCAGCGCTAGCGTGACTAGGTCTCTAATACCGAGGGCCGTTTTATAAATAAAAAAATACAAAAATTATGTATGGGTAATAATAGGGTGCTCTGGGAGTACCTACTCCCACATACATGTATTTTCTCAATTAAACCTTATGGATGTGCTCAACATAGTTTATTTGATAGGAATCAAGCTTTCGATCATGTTTTTTTAACATAAATATAGGATTTTTTAAGACATGAAATTTTGATACACTACCAGTTGTTGATTTTTAAAGTTTTTAAAAAACATACATCTATGATATAATCACATTATTCAAAACTTATTTTCTACTAAATAATGCTTATAATCATATTTATAGGGTCTGATCAACGAAAAAAAGTTTGAAAAAAATTGAAAATCTAAAGCTTTTGTTAGGTGAGAGTATGTACACCGGGAGCATATCATTACCAACTATGTATAACTACAATAATAGGCCAACAATATAAAATACATTATAAAAATGTTTTTACTATCTTATAATATGATAAAATTATGATACTATTCAAATAGGTAATATTTTGAAACATTATGTCTTTAATATTATAGCAGCCCCTTAAACTACCACGATTAAATCATGTTATTTTAAAAATGTGATGTCTGACAATACACCGCATGGTTAAGTGAGAAACATGACTCATGATTTAGGTGACTATGGTTAACCATGATGTAGGTGGATAGCGGTATAGGGTTATACATCTTGTCATAGTTGATAACCGTAAAATAATTGGAGACAGTATTGAAACTTTCGGGGTGCATTTGATTAAGATTTATGGCTTTATTAAAAAAAATCAAATGCTAATATCATGTTTAATTTTTGTTTTAAAACTACTTGATGTTTTTGAATTTTGAAACAGGCACCCGACATTTCATAAAATACTTCAAAGAGGTTTATCAATTAATTTTTATCTACATTAACCACTTTTAAAATTTTAATTACTTGAGTACAAATAAAAATTTTATATATTTTTTCTCTTCAAACCCTTGAGCACTCAACAGAAAAGATCATCAAACCATGTTGAACTCCTCTTTCTTCTTTACATCTCTTCCTTACCTTGTCCCAAAATTTGAAACAGAAAGATTTTTAAGGAATTACACATAACGATTTTTGGGTAAAATTGCAATTCTACCATCGAGTAATGGTTTCTATTATAAAACAATAAAAAAAAATGTAGCTTTAAATCAGTCTAGCAGCTAATTACATTATTCAAGAGTTAGAATAAAAAATGAAGAACATTAAAATGCACCAAGTATACCTGCTCTTTTCTAACTGTAAATCATGTGCATATGCTACATTTTCTCAACCTGACCCATAGCCATAGGCATATTCAACAATCCATTTGCTTAGATTATGTTTTTTTTTTAAGAAAATAAAATAATTTATAAAAATTATATATACTAAAGCACTATTTAAGGTGTGATTGCTTAGATTATGTTTTTTTTTTAAGAAAAAAGAGATTAATGCATATGCACATGATTTTCTCAACCTGACCCATAGCCATAGGCATATTCAACAATCCATTTGCTTGATATCTCTTTTTTCTTAAAAAAAAACATAATTTAAGCAATCACACCTTAAATAGTGTTTTAGTTATATAATTTTTATAAATTATTTTATTTTCTTTTTTTATTTATAACCTGAAGAAACTACGTTCGGCGTAAAGACTTGGTTCTGCTGACTCAGCCTGTCGTACCTATGATTGTGGTATCGACTTCTAAAAAAATTGGATTTGGCAGCTACCACCTCCTAGAGGAGGTAGCTGCCAATTTCATGCTTTAGTGTGAATACAATGCCACTTCCCATCCCAAATGCATTAACTCTCATCCCAGCTACCAGTTTCCAAACAGCTGGTAGTTTGACAAACTTTTTGCCAAATGCAATAACTCCTATCCCAGTTCTCAGATTCCAAACAGGGCCTTAAATAAATCATGAGACATAGTTTTTTAAAGGACAATTTAGTCATTAAAATAAATGTAAGGCCTGTTTTTGAAATTTCGTGCTTTTTGGTGGCAAGCCCGACTTTGGTGCGTTATTCTGGGGGGCTGAATAAGCCGGATAGCCGGCATTTTATAAAATGACATAAAAATTCCGAAAGTATTTATGAATACCGAGGGAAAGGAATCAAAGAAATGCATAGGTTTTTTCGTCAGTTTAACAATATCCAGGGGGGTTTTAGGAATTGAATAGTTCTCCTATTCATCATCCTCCTCCTGCATGTGGGTGCCAGGTCGACGTGGGACCCACATTCAATCATTCCACAAATGCTAGCCTGGACTCGTTCACCGGATACACACCGTCTTGTCATCAACTAAAAGACTGTTATACCCTCGTGATAGAAAAGAATGACCTAGAGCTCTTCAACTTCTGCCTTCCTGTACGTAAGGGCCCGTGGTAAATTTCTCTATTTTCTTGGAATATTCTCACTCGTCAAACCGGGTCTGATTCCAGATCCAATCAGACCTATTATAAGAGAAATCATACCCAGATCCTATAAAATTACATGAACCAGACCTGGATCATGCTATGTAAAATAATAGTTTTTATTTATTTTACATTAAAAATTACCAATCTTTGTTGGAACTTGAGTCGGGCTCAGATCCGTTATGAAATTTCACAAACTATACCTGGATCCATATATTAATCGGACCCTTTGAGTCTAACCCAGATTTTAACCGGACCTTCATGTTTCTCAGCAAACCTTGTCATAGGGTTTGATATGGGTGGGATCTGAGTCAAATCCGACCCATTGGCAGAAGCCACCAACTAAGGCCATTTTCGTCATTGGGATGATACCGAAAATGCCCTTCTTGTAAATTTTCATCTCGTACCTTTTTTACCAAAATTTAGTTGTGCCTGCCGACATGAGCAGCCCCAACTAGGTTTGTCAACGGATCGGTTCTGGGTCGTACTGGGTCAATCTATGATAGGCCCAATTAATATGTTTTTTGGGCTCAAAACGGTTGGGATGCAAATGGATCATAGTCCGTCAGGCATCTGATCCGAATCTTGCGCATTGTTTCAAAATATAGACCTTAAGAAAATATCCGAATACATATTCAATTTGGATTCACACTTGCATGATCTGACTTTTCTGGATTTGATATGGATTGAGATCTGTAATTTTTGTTGGATCTTCATAGATCTGATTCCAATCCAATCTTTTGCACCTTTTACATGTAAAAATCATTCTTTTCAGACCTCTTTGTTTTTTTTCAAAACTGATTTATCATTTCAGATCCAAATTCAACTGCACCACATCAAATATAGTTCACATACAGATTCAAATTTGGATAGGGATGTCAATGTATCAGATTTTATCCATACACAACTGTATTCAATTCTGTTTAGTTGCATTTTGGTAAGCCAAAACCATATCCAATTGGGAAGGTGGTAGCCGTTAACCGCCTAACTAACAGGGTTTTTAAAGGGTTTTTTTCATGTTTTCCTTAAATCCGACAGTACAAATGTGTTAAACACATGTTTTTTAATAATAAAAAAATTCAATTTTTAAACCTTGAATATTTATAAAAATCTTAAACTGACTATCTTCAAACCGTATAAATTTTTTTTTTTTTTATAGTTAAACCTTATAAAAACCTGCCTGCATATCGCAATAAGATGATTCAAGAGTTGATTTCTAACCTTATAAAAGCCTAGCCCCAACTCATCCCGTTCGGCTCTAATGGGCTTGATCCGACCTGCTGTCTCAGATTTCGGGTCAAGACCAGGTTGCCGCATCTTCAACCGGATATGGATCCAAAGCTACGAAATTAAGCCGGACCTCAACTATACTATGCAATTAATTTTCATAATGCAGCATGTACTCTTTTTTGTTGCAAGTAAGAACGGTAGGTAGTTGGTGACCCTTTTTAATACAAACAGAATTACCAAGTCTTTGGTGATAACAGAATTACATTCCTTATCGTGCTGGTGCATTTAGGGATGACAGTGAACCGGGGCAGGGGACACAATCTCCACCCTCGCTCCATCTCAAAATCCAAACCTTCATCCTTGCCTCCATCCTTGCACGGGTTTGGATTTTAACTTCCATCCCCGCCTCTATCTCTCTTCCATGTCCTCCATCCCCGGTTCAAACGGGGTGAGGCGGGACAGGGCTCCGATTCTCCTTGGTCCATTGTCATCTCTAAAAAAGGATTGGGGATGAGTCATGTAAGACACGCAATTTTTCAGCATAAGTTCTGAATAAAATTCACGAGGCATTCACCGGTAAAAATAGCATTTTTACTCAGAATGCGAAACGAATCAAATTCTACGAACAAGTTATACTTAGTATATTCGTCGTTTTGCGAATATATGCTCAAACACTCTGAAAGTCATAACTTCCTAACTAGACAAAATCAAGAGATTTTCTCGAGCCAACTTTTTTAGTTACGTCAATACGAATGGAATGACGTATTCAGATTTTTTTTTAAAAAAATCGCCTAAAAGCCAAAATTTTTGCGGGACCCACGAAAATATTGGTGGAACCCACAGAAATATTTCTTAGAAAATATCTGGTGGGATCCACAAAAATATCTCATGAAATTTCCATGTGACCCCCACACCAAAGGAACCTCTTGTCTTTAATTTAAAGCAAGGGGTGGTTTAGTAAATAAGCTAAACCTTATCCTTTAAAAGGATAAGGCTTATCCTTTAGAAAGGCAAGGAAGGCTTGCCTTCCTTGGCCTATAAATAGAGGAACCCCCCTCATTGAAAAATCGTCAACCCCTCTCTCATCTTCTCTCTCCTAAACCTCTCCTACCTAGCCTATCCCACCTGAGCCAACTTGACCTGGTCTGATTCTGACAGAACTGGTCTGAGCCTACTTGACCTGGTCCGAGTTCACCTGACCTGGTTCAAACTCAGTTGACTTGACTTGAACCTGGTTTGGTTTAAAGTCAGAGTCAAGGTCCTTTTTATTCCAGATTCTGGTTTGGTTTTCTGAACCCAGACTTAGCCTACTTAGGTTGAGTTCGAACCTGCTAAACCCAGTTGACTTGGACTGAACCCAGTTTGGTTCAAACCCCTTGGGTTGAGCAGCTTAACCTGCTTTACCTTTTTCTCAACTAGGTCGACCTCATGTGACCTAGTCTAGCCTCTTAAAGGAAGGTTCGAAGCAAAAGGCGCAGTTCAGAACCGTTCTTCGCAAATCAACAAGTAAGTTCGCTTCGTTGATCCATCTCTTTCAAGTATTTCCTTGTTTGTATATAGCATATACTACCTGAAGTAGTATCTGACCCTAGTTCTTGGTTGAGCCCTTTGGGACACTTCGGTGTTCAACCGCTCGTCTCGTAACTATCGTTAGATATATATGTTGAATACACAGTATATGCGTTCTTAAAAATGGTATCTTACCCTAGTTCTTGGTTGAGCTCTTCGGGACACTTCGGTGTTCACCCGCTCGCCTCGTAACTCTCGTTGGATGTCAAACTTCGTGTATATCATTTGGTGACTGTCATCGTATCTTATATCGCCAAGGCTTTATAATTTACCTTTGCCGTCGCGTCGTATGATGTCAAGGCTCTCTGCTTTCTGCAATTTCCAATTATGCACTTCTGATTACGCATTTACATTACACTGTCGTGTCGTATGATGCCAAGGCTCCCTGCTTTCTGCAATTTCCAATTATGCACTTCCGATTATGCATTTACTTACGCCGTCGCGTTGAATAACGCTAAGACTTCTGCTTTCTGCAATTATATATGTAGAATATTTCATTCGGTTAAACACCCCGAACAATAGTATATGCATTTTCTTACGCCGCCGCCATATAAAGCACAAGTTTCTGCTTATATTACATATATGGCACGTAAATGAGCGTTTAAATGAAAATCAACTCCAAAATCGCCAATGTGATTACCTTACCGCTCCTCGTTCAAGATTTTGCTTGACGAATGAAGCCCCTATTGGAAAGGCTTCGCTTTTTGGCAAAACTACGTTTTACGTAAAAACTAAGTCATTTACGTATGGCCCAAAGTTTCAAACAACCTTAATGGATGCAACATACGGACAACGGTGCACATCCATTTTTTGAGTTAAGCGTAGCGATTTCCCGCCAAAGAGAGGAGATGCCGCTGAAATGGATAAATGAAACGCACACTTACTCTGTCAAGGAGAGGAAGTGCTGTTAATTTTTTTGAAAAAGCTAAGAATAGCTCAGAAAAATCATAGCAGGCACTCTGTCGTCTAGCGGAGTGTTACCCAGTTCATGAGATGCTTTCTACAACATAGAAAGGATCGTCGCACCACTGCCGATAGAGCAGGGGAGGTGCTAACGAAATGATTGGCAGAAGAGTTACCAGAACCGGTTAAATGACACAAGGATGCTTGTTGTTAGAACGATGCCAGATTGGCTCATCTCCCTGATACCTATAAGGGCACCTTGCTCGTAAGGGCCGTTGTGTCAGAGTAATGGTTGCACCTTGACTAAGTTGTGGGCTCATTGCGTAAAAATACGTCGAGCAACCGATCCATTATGATCATGTCATATGCATGCTCATTGAGAGACCGATACACAACTAGACTTGTAAGGGCCGCAGTGCCAGAGTACGTTGTCTACCCGAAAGAGGTGAGATGCTCGTGATGGCCGTGGTGTCGATGACAGAGTCAAGCATGCATAAGAATAAAATAAAAAGACCCCGCGGTTGATGACTGTGTTAGGGGCATACTGAACGGGGTCGGGTACATACTCCTCAACGGCTGCCCTATAGGCATGCATTAAGTAGCTTGTCAGACCGGCAGACCCCTTCAGAAATTTCTCACTGAGGAAAACGGTGATGGTGCAACCTTGAGTGACTTATATTATCTTCGAACCTGATAGAGTTCATGATGACCTCCGTCACTCAGAGGCATGGAGGTCGTGGTTATCCTTAAATTCTAAGGATTGAACCCAACTACTGCAGTAGCAAAATGCATTTGAATACCTAGTAGGGACTTCTTCCGATATGATTGTACCATCCTACTGGGAGGATGGGGTCAACCAACCCCAAGATCGTCGAGTTGATGCTTAGATATACCTCCCTTAAGCCTAGGGGGAGGGTTAATTATCAAAACAAAGTATTAGTTTAGGTTCAGCGATGTTTGAATGTATGAGTGGATGAACGTTGTTGAGTCAGTTCTGCATAACCTTCGTGAAAGTGTCATGATCAGTATACGACTGGACCGACTGGGTGAAGACCCATATTGTATCTGCACGACTAAGCGAAACTTGAGGAGTTGTCCTTAGATGCAAGGGATACGAATCTGTCAAGTATGAAGACTTGAGGTAGACATCCCTTTGAGACCCAGAAGAGGTCAAGGCCAAGTCGTGGAAACTTGAGCGGTTATTCAAATCACATCTCTGAAGAGGCTTGCGCCAAGTCATAAAGACTTGAGCGGATGTTCAACTCATAGCCTTGAGGAGGCCCTTGCAATATATGCTAAGTCGTAGAGACTTGAGTGCCGTTATTACGAACTGCGACCCTAAGTGGTTAACATATGTACTTGAGTAGAATGGTTATACGATTGCTTGCTTACCAGACCATCAGTGGTTCTAACACCGTTTAATGAGGATTTCACGTGTTGGACCTGTGTTGCGATATGCAGAGCAAGGCGGCATCAAGTTTCAGAGTTTCTCTAGACAGAGTTGTTCTGCTTCCTCTTGTTAAACCTATACTGTTTTTTCAAGCAGTGGTATTGTAATAAACATGTGGTTTTCGATAAAATGAAACACTTTGGTGGTCAATGAGTTGCTTGGCTACATACCTGTAATGTGCTCAGAATTTTCTAAAACTGACGACTCATTATCGTCTGATTTTGCTGCTAAAAACTTTCTAAAGTTCCACTGAAAAGAAAAAAAAATCATGAAAACTTTTAGCTTTGTTTTGGAAATCCGGGGCGTTACAGAATTGGTATCAGAGCACGTGTCTGAGAAACCTGGTTCAAGATCCGTCTTGTTTGCGGTATCGCACTGTAAGTATAAATTTTAAACTTTTGTTCTAATCTGGGTGCATCTTTGTATAGATGGCAACTCACGACTCTCGCGGTTATTGCTATCGGTGCAAATTCATGCACGATTAGTGAATATGCCTGTATGAAGTCCAAGATTGCCAGTTTTGTGACGAGGATGGTCATTCCGCCAACGAATGCCAAAGAAGGTATACCGGCGATATGGGTCGGCAGACATCAAAGGGTCTTAAGGATGAGACCTCGCTTGTCAGTGGACCACATCACTCAAGTGTTGGGAGCAACAATACCCCAACGACTTCTGATGGATCACCAAGGCTGAGAGACTTCGATTTGAACCTCCTTGCGGAAGTCAATCGCTCGCCAAGCTACCACCCGACTTCACATACGCCAAGCTTGAATGATTCGAATGAAAGAGGAAATTTCTTTTATTCGCCAATCATAATTTCAGACTCCCCGAGTCTTGATACTACCGACTGGGAGAGTGGAGCGGCATCTCTCATCTATCCCCAGGATTTGCTTGAGAGTGCGGAAGTGCCGCCCAAGCCGACTCTTGTTGTGCCTAAACCAAGGCAATGTGGCAATAGATGAACTTTTATGAGTTCATCTTCATCAAGAAAATTCAGATCTTAAGCAACTGGTGATGTTTTGGAGTCAATAGACTTATGTATATAGTTTCTCAACGCTTATGTTTGCCAGTGTGGCATGACACTTGTATATAAGGCGATGTTTGTGTAATGGAATGTATATAAGTAAATAAAGTTTTATTTCCCTATATACATCAAGAAACTAAAGACAAGTGCTTGTGTGTGAATAGATAAATGACTCCTATGACGAGGAGAACCATGTCGAGCGAGGAGTCTCATACGCAAGGATTCCTGCTAGAGACGCTCAACAACCTGGTTATGGTCATCCGTGAGACGAGGCCAGAACCAGTCGCACCTCGCAACGAGAACCTGAGAGGAATAACCTATGAGAAGTTCTTCAAACTTGACCTGCCAGTTTTCGCCGAAAGAGCCGATCCAGAGATTGCGAAAAGCTGGATCGAGGAGACAGAACGTGTCTTCCTGGTACTGGGAGTACCAGAAGAGAAAAGGACCAACTTTGGCACGTACAGGCTGAAAAACAATGCACGGAAGTTGTGGGATACCACTAAGATTATCTAATTCTCACAAGTCGAAGTCATCACTTGGACTGACTTTCAGAGAACTTTTATGGATAACTACTTCCCATTGCATTTTAGAAACAAAAAGAAGATGGAGTTTCTGGAACTGGAGCAGGGTGGTATGAACCTTATCGACTATACCACCAAATTTCAAAACCTTGAACGATATTGCTCCCAGTTATTTGAGACCGACCAAGAAAGGGCCGACAAGTACATCAATGGGCTACGAGAAGGGCTAAGGTCACAGGTTATAACCAGCATGCCCCAAACTTTTCAAACAGTTGTGGCAGCCGCTTCAAAAATAAAAGTTGATTGGGAGCGATCAAAAGTGATCATAGCAAAGAGACTCATAGTTGATAGTGGGAACTGCAAGAGGACGTTCCCAAGTGGGCAGGGTTCACGACAACCCTTTTAAAAGAAGAAGTTTCAAGGTGGTAACACAACTCAACAAGTCGTAAGGTCAAGGCAGAACGTGGTTCCAAACAATAAGCAGTCCAACTGAAACTGCCCGAAATGCCATGTGAACCACTATGGAAAGTTGTGTCCGTGTGACACGGGTGGTTGCTTTTACTGTGGCAAAGTAGGCCACATAGCAAGACAGTGTAGGAAGAAGCTTGCATATAAGCAAAAGATGAATGCCGGATCTATCGAACCCTCTCAACCAGTACCACAACGATCACAATTCCAACGAACTCCACCTAGAGTAGAACAAAGACCTGCTGCAGGTCGTGTATACGCTGTAACGACTGAACAAGTAAAAAATGGTGACATGATTGAAGGCACCATACCTGTTAATGGACACGCAGCTTACATCTTGTTTGATTGTAGTGCTACTCATACTTTTATCTCTGATGATTTCACCGAACAACTCCACTCTTCGGTGCAACCGGTTGATAAAATGATCGAAGTATACAACCTGTTGGGTTTACGCACCAAACGTATCCGGTGCGTGAAAAACTTGGATATTGAGATAGCAGGGCAATACTTGCCTATTGATGCCATCCTAATCGATATGGTACAATACGATGTCATTCTGAGAATGAATTGGTTGGCCCAGAACCATGCCAGGATTTTGTGCCGCGAGGGCAGAGTGATTCTATCTCGGCCAGGATTGCCTAAGGTGGAATATCAGTTATCAAAACCTCTTCCGCAGAAACGACTCATATCAGCTCTTAAGGCACAAAAATACCTTAGGAAGGGTTGTGTAGCCTTCTTGTTAAGCCTCTCAGTGGAAAGTGCAGGTATCCAGTCCCTTGAGAGTTTGAAAGTGATGCGGGAGTTTTCCGATGTGTTTCATGAGAAATTGCCAGGACTTCCACCACTTCGTGAGTTTGAATTCAGAATTCAATCCTTACCTGGAACATCGCCGATATTCAAAGCTTCGTATCGAATGGTGCCAACTGAACTCAGTGAGTTGAAATGTCAGTTGGAAGAACTGATGGAACAAGGGTTCATCCGTCCGAGTGTATCACCGTGGGGAACCCCAGTGCTATTTGTAAAAAGAAGGATGAATCACTTCGGTTATGCATCGATTATCGGATGCTTAATGAGGCAACCGTTAAGAACAAGTACCTGTTGCCTCGGATTGAAGATTTATTCGATCAACTCAGAACTGCCAGAGTATCTCTAAGATCGACCTCAGGTCTGGGTATCATCAACTCAGAGTTAAAGAGGAGGATATACCTAAGACTGCCTTTCGAACGAGATATGGCCATTATGAGTTCGTAGTAATGCCCTTCGGACTCACTAATGCGCTTGCTGCCTTCATGGATCTGATGAATCAGATATTTAGACTATACTTGGATAGCTTTGTCATCGTATTCATTGATGACATTCTCATGTATTCAGAAGATAATGAGCAACACAGTGAGCACTTGAGGATAGTCTTGAAGACCCTTTAGGATAATCAACTCTATGCCAAGTTTTCGAAATGTGAATTCTGGCTAGACAAAGATATGTTCCTTGGCCATGTAATCTCTAAAGATGGGATCACAGTAGATCCTACGAAGGTGGAAGCCGTGATAGACTGGAAGCAGCAAGAAAATATCACTGAGGTTCGCAGCTTCCTCGGACTTGCCGGATACTACCAGAAGTTCATACAAGACTTCTCTCGAATCGCTGTATCCATGACAAAATTGTTAAAAAAGGGAGTTAAGTTTGAATGGAATGACCAGTGTAAGGAGTGCTTTGAGACTCTCAAACTGAGGCTCACTACTGCCCCTGTCCTCATTCTATCGTCTGGTCAGGGAGGATTCATCGCTTACACAAATGCCTCAGGAACGGGTCTGGGTTGCGTATTGATGCAGCACGGCAAAGTAATCGCCTATGCGTCCCGACAATTGAGAATACATGAGAAAAACTATCCAACCCATGACCTACAGTTTGCCGTGGTGGTGTTCGGGCTTAAAATCTGGTGATACTACTTGTATGGAGAGAAATTTGAGGTCATGTCGGACCATAAAAGCTTAGAATACATCTTTTCTCAAAAGGAGCTCAATATGCAACAACGACGATGGTTGAAATTCCTCAAAGACTATAAATTAACGCTTTCCTATCACCCTAGAAAGGCAAATGTCGTAGCAGATGCCCTTAGTCGCAAGACTGTTGGCACTCTAGCCAGCCTCGCAGGACAATGGAAGTTGATGAAGGATTTCGTCAACTGGAGGCCATTTTTGGCGGATCCAGGTAGAATCCGATTGTCGTGTTTGACAATCCATATTGAAATCCTCGATTGAATTGTAGCCGAACAGTTCAAGGACCCCCAGTACTTGGAACTAAAGGCTCGTGCTGAGAAGGATGGCACTTTCTTCCATTTGAAAGAAGATGAAGGAATATGGATGCAAGAAAGAATATGGGTTCCAAATAACCCTGAGCTAAGAGAGGAAGTACTCTGGGAAGCTCATAGTAGCAAGTACACTATCCACCCTAGAGGTATGAAAATGTTCCATGACTTGCAGAGAAAGTACTGGTGGAGGGGTATAAAAGAGATGTAGCTATGTTTGTCTCGAAGTGTTTGATATGCCAGCAAGTCAAGATCGAACATCAACGACCTGACGAAAAATGCAACGGATCAAAATTCTAGAATGGAAATAGGAAGGCATTACAATGGATTTCATCGTAGGACTACCTCGATCCAAGAGACAACAGGATTCGATTTGAGTGATTGTGGACATACTCACCAAGTTGGCTCACTTTCTGCCAATCAACACTCAATACTCAACCGAAAGATTGGCAGAAATCTATGTTTGGGAAATCGTCAGACTCCACGGAGTGCCGATATCAATCATATTTGATCATGACCCGAAGTTCACCTCCCACTTCTGGGAGCAGCTATAGAGAGCTCTGGGGACGAAACTAAGGTTCAGTACAACATTCCATCCCCAAACAGATGGGCAATCAGAACGAACCATACACACTCTGGAAGATATGTTGAGAGCCTGTATGTTGGAATGAAAGGGTGATTGAGATTCCCATCTAGCGTTGGCTGAGTTTGCTTATAATAATAGCCACCACGCTAGCATTGGAATGGCACCGTATGAAGCATTGTATGGACGACCCTGTCGATCACCAATTCATTGGGGTGAAGTGGGTGAGCGAACCTTGGACTCGCCCATTGTATTGCAGCATTATACTGAGTAGGTGATCAGAAAGAAGCTACTGACTGCTCAGAGTCGACAGAAGAGCTACGCAGATCAACAGCGTAGGGAACTCACATTCTCGGTTGGAGACAAGGTTTTTGTCAAGGTCTCCCCAACCAAAAGTGTGTTTCATTTTGGAAAGAAGGGGAAGCCCAGCCTCAGATTTGTTGGTCCCTTCGAGGTTTTGAGCCGGATCGGAGAGACCGCCTATCGAGTAGCATTGCCATCGCAGTATGCACAGATTCACAACGTATTCCATGTGTCAATGCTTCAGAAATACGTTCATGATTCTTCTCACGTCATCTAACATGAAGATATTGACATTCAAGAAGATATGACGGTGGAAGAAAGGTCAGTGGAGATCATGGACCGACATGAGCAAGTGTTAAGAACGAAGGTCATTCCACTTGTTAGAGTGAGATGGCAACATCATGGAATTGAAGATTGCACTTGGGAGCCCGAATCTGATATGCGGGATAAGTATCCTGAACTCTTTGCCTTGTACTCTTAACTGAATTTCGCGGACGAAATTCCTTTAAGGGGGTAATGATGTAAGACCCACAATTTTTTAATATAATTTCTGAATAAAATTCATGAGGCATTCACCAGTAAAAATAGCATTTTAACTCAGAATGCGAAACAAATCAAATTCTACGAACCAGTTATACTTAGTATATTCGTCGCTTTGTGAATATATGTTCAAACACTCCGAAAGTCATAACTTCCTACCTGTACGAAATCAAGAGATTTCCTCAAGCCAACTTTCTTAATTACGTCAATACAAAGGGAATGACGTACTTAGAATTTTTCAGGAAAAAATCGTCGAAAAGCCAAAATTTTTACGGGACCTACAGAAATATTGATGGGACCCACAGAAATATTCTTCAGAAAATATCTGGTGGGACCCACAAAAATATCACATGGAATTTCCATGTGGGCTCCACACCAAAGGAACCTCTTGCCTTTAATTTAAAACAAAGGGTGGTTTAGTAAATAGGCTAAACCTTATCCTTTAAAAGGATAAGGCTTATCCTTTAGAAAGGCAAGGAAGACTTGCCTTCCTTGGCCTATAAATAGAGGAGCCCCCCCTCATTGAAAAATCGCCAACCCCTCTCTCCTCTTCTCTCTCCTAAACCTCCCCTACCTAGCCTAGCCCACCTGACCTGGTCTGAGCCTGCCTAACCTGGTCTGAGCCTACCTGACCTGGTCCTAGCTCACCTGACCTGGTCCAAACCCAATGGACTTGACTTGAACCTGGTTTGGTAAAAAGTCAAAGTCAAGGTCCTTTTTAGTTTAGATTCTGGTTTGGTTTTCTGAACCCAGACTTAGCCTACTTAGGCTGAGTTCGAACCTGCTGAACCCAGTTGATTTGAACCAAACCTAGTTTGGTTCAAACCCCTTGGGTTGAGCAACTTGACCTGCTTTACCTCTTTCTCAACTAGGTAGACCTCATCCGACCTAGTCTGACCTCTCAAAGGAAGGTTTGAAGCAGAAGAAGCAGTTCAGAGTCGTTCTTCACAAATCAATAAGTAAGTTCGCTTCATTGATCCATCTCTTTCAAGTATTTGCTTGTTTGTATATAACATATACTTTCTGAAGTAGTATCTGACCCTAGTTCTTGGTTGAGCCCTTTGGGACACTTCGGTGTTCAACTGCTCTACTCGTAACTATCGTCGGATATATATGTTGAATACACAGTATATGCGTTCTTAAAAATGGTATCTTACCCTAGTTCTTGGTTGAGCCCTTTAGGACACTTCGGTGTTCACCCGCTCGCCTCGTAACTCTCGTTGAATGCTGAACTTCGTGTATATCATTTGGTGACTGCCGTCGCATCTTATATCACCAAGGCTTTGTAATTTACCTTTACCATCGCGTCGTATGATGCCAAGGCTCTCTGCTTTCTGCAATTTCCAATTATGCACTTTCGATTACACATTTACATTACGTCGTTGCGTCGTATGATGCCAAGGCTCTCTGTTTTCTACAATTTCCAATTATGCACTTTCGATTATGTATTTACTTACGCCGTCGTGTTGAATAATGCCAAGGCTTCTAGTTTTTGTAATTATATATGTAGAATATTTCATTCGGTTAAACACCCCGAACAATAGTATATGCATTCCTTTACGCCGCCGCCATATAAAGCACATGATTCTGCTTATATTATATATATGGCGGGTAAATGAGCGTTCAAATGGAGATCAACTCCAAATCACCAATGTGATTTCCTTACCGCTCCTCGTTCAAGATTTTGCTTGACGAATAAAGCTCCTATTGGAAAGGCTTCGCTTTTTGGCAAAACTGCTCTTTACGTAAAAACTAAGTCATTTACGTATGGCCTGACTATGGCCCAAGGTTCCAAACAACCTTAATGGATGCAAGGTGCGCATAACGGTGCACATCCATTTCTCGAGTTAAGCATAGCGATTTCTCACCAAAGAGGGGAGATGCCACTGAAATAGATAAATGAAACACACACTTTCTCCGTCAAAGAGAGGAAGTGTTGCTAAAATTTCTGAAAAAGCTAAGAATAGCTCAGAAAGATCGTAGCAGGATACTCTGTCATATAGCAGAGTGCTACCCAGTTCATGTGATGTTTTCTACAACATAGAAAGGATCGTCGCACCACTGCCGATAGAGCAGAGGAGGTGCTGACGAAATGGCTGGCAGAATAACTTCCAAAACTGGTTAAATGGCACAAGGATGCCCATTGTTGGAACAATGTCAGATTGGCTTATCTCCCTTATACCTGTAAGGGCACCTTGCTCGTAAGGGCCGCTGTGCTAGAGTAATGGTTGCGCCTTGACTAGGTTGTGGGCTCGTTGCGTAAAAATACGTCGAGCAACCGATCCATTGTGATCATGTCGTATGCATGCTCATTGAGAGACTGATACACAACTAGACTCGTAAGGGTCGCAGTGCCAGAGTACGTTGTCCACCCCAAAGAGGTGAGATGCTCGTGATGGGCGTGGTGCCGAGGGCAGAGTCAAGCATGCATATGAATAAAATGAAAAGACCCAGCGGTTGATGACCGTGTTAGGGTTATACTGAACGGGGTCGGGTACATACTCCTCAACGGCTGCCCTATAGGCATGCATTAAGTAGCTTGTCAGACCGGCAGACCTCTTCAGAATTTCTCACCGAGGAAGACTGTGATGGTGCAACCTTGAGTGACTTATATTACTTTCGAACCTGATAGAGTTCATGATAGCCTCCGTCACTCAGAGGTATGGAGGTCGTGGTTATCCTTAAATTCTAAGGATTGAACCCAACTACTATAGTAGCAGAATGCATTCGAATACCTAGTAGGGACTTCTTCCGGTATGATTGTACCGTCCTACTAGGGGGATGGGGTCAACAGGCCTCTGGGGTATCTAAAAATACATAAAATAACCAACCCCTAGATCGTCGCGTTGATGCTCAGATATACCTCTCTTAAGCTCGGGGGAAGGGGTTAATTATCGAAACAAAGCATTAGTTTAGGTTCAATGATGTTTGAATGTATGAGTGGATGAACGTTGTTGAGTCTGTCCTGCATAACCTTCGTAAGGGTGTCATGATCGGTATATGACAAGATCGACTGGGTGAAGACCCATATTGTATCTGCACGACTAAGCGAAGCTCGAGGAGTTGTCTTTAGATGCGTAGGATACGAATATGCCAAGTATGAAGACTTGAGTTAGACATCAATTTGAGACCCGAAAGAAGTCAAGGCCAAGTCGTGGAGACTTGAGCGGTTCTTCAAATCACAACCCTGAAGAGGCTTGCGCCAAGTCATGAAGACTTGAGCGGATGTTCAACTCATAACCTTGAGGAGGCCCTTGCGATATACACTAAGTCATGGAGACTTGAGCGTCATTATTACGAACTGCGACCCTGAGTGGTCAACATATGTACTTGAGTTGAATGGTTATACGATCGCTTGCTTACCAGACCGTCAGTGGTTCTGACCCCGTTTAATGAGGATTTCGGGTGTTAACCTGTATTGCGATATGCGGAGCAAGGCGGTATCAAGTTTCAGGGTTTCTCTAGATAGAGTTGTATTGCTTCCTCTTATTGAACCTATACTGCTTTTTCAAGCAGTGGTGTTGTAATAAACATGTGGTTTTCGATAAAATGGAACACTTTGGTGGTCAATGAGTTGCTTGACCACATACCTGTAATGTGCTCAGAGTTTTCTAAAACTGACGACTCATTATCGTCTGATTCTGCTGCTAAAAACTTTCTAAAGTTCCGCTGCAAAGAAAAAAAAGAAATTAATGAAAATTTTAACTTAGCTTTGTTTTGGAAATTCGGGGCATTGCAGGTCAAGGCGGGGATCAGGATGGGGACGGGGCAGGGTGGGGGAAAACATAAGTCCTTCCCCGCCTCCATCATCACACAGGTTTTGATTTTAACCTCCATCCTCGTACAGGTTTTGATTTCAACCTTCATCCCCGCCTTCAGCTCCGTTTCATGTCCTTCATCTCCGGTTCAAACAGGGCGAGGTGGGGTCCGTTTTCCCCTGGTCCACTGCCATCTCTATGTGCATTGCATGATATGGTTGCTATCTTTAAATGTGTTGGTGTTAAAAAAAGGTCGGTTTTGTAGGGTATCCCTTAAGAGCTTGTACCCCACTCGGACGTTCAATGTGGACCTAACAATTAGGTAGTACGTGATGTTGCATGTAATAAGAAATATTCTCTCCGACTCTATAAAATGATTTAAATTGACTTCCATCTTTATTCTCGTGGTTGCTATCTTCCTAAATGAGATTTAATGAGCAAGAAGTTCCACAAGGCTCCATTATTGACAACCTACCGCATGCGACATGTCTGCCCCATATCATATAGGTTTACATTGTTTATGTCTTTCAAATCTCAAATCCAGTAAGTATCCAAGTTTATTGTTATAACCATAGGGGGGCCACGAACATGGAACGTCTATGGTTCAAAACCAAGCAAGGTGTCTCTTGTCACAAGGTCGAACTTAGGTGTACTCCCTGATGGGCAAGGGAGACCTCATGGATTTTACCCATCAGAGGCTTGCAAATGTGCAGTTGATGATAAGGGCATTTTCTTTCAACTGAGCCCCATCACCTCCCCCATGCCCCCTCTCTTTCTCTATTGGACTTAACCACCAGACTGGCAGTCAAGATCGCATATCGCATATCATAGAGAAAATACATTTGCAGTCAAGATCGTAGATCGCATATCATGGAGAGTTTATCTCCGGCGATTACACTTGCAGTCAAAATCGTGGATCGCATATCGTGAAGAGTTTATCTCCAGCAATTACACTTCACAACCGCACATCATGGAAATCACATATCATGAAGATGATGATATTATCTCCTTTTCTGTTTTGTAGTTATATCATATACTTTATTCTTTTCCTTATAACATCATATATACAATGTATCTCTCATTGAACAATATAACATTTTCAGAGTTATCTCCTAATTCACATGGTATCAGAGGAGTAGGGATGATCTTGTTTTTCATCCTTCTACCATGGCCGATCAAGCTCAAGTAGCACATCATGTTTCTGGTGCTTGTTAGGATTCCTCTGAAATGCGAGCTGATATATTGTCGCTATATTTGTTGCATCACTTCGACAATCCTAGAACTGTGCTTGTTACGTCGGTGTTTACGGATGACAATTACTCGACATGACAACATGTTATGCGGATGGCTTTGAGTGCCAAACACAAATTTGTGTTCGTCGATGGTTCTCTCCCAAAGCTGGCGAGTTCATCCACCGATTATCAATCTTGGTGTCGATGCAATGACATGGTTCTATCTTAGCTTCTAAATGCCCCTTCTAAAGACATCTCCAATAGTGTCATCTATGCGAACACGGCTCAGGATGTTTGGGTCAATTTAGAAGAACAATTTTCTCAAGGCTCGCATTTACCAATTGAAGAAACTGATTTTTTATCATCGTGAGGAGAAAAATTTTCTCGCCACTTATTTCACCACTCTCAAAACACTTTACGATGAACTCAGTTCATATTCTTCTCTTCCCACTTGCACATGTGGCATATTCAAAGACTTCAATGTTTGTCTTGAGCTAGAGAAAGTATATCAATTTATCATGGGGCTAAATGAGATGTTTGTTGCGATTCAAAGTCATATTTTGACTATCGAACCTCTTTCAAATATCAACAAAATATACTTGATGATCCTTCAAGAAAAAATACAGTGACTCCTCATGCCTCTTAGTGGTGGAACTATTGATAATTTAACACTTTCGGCTAAATTCTACCAATCTCATCCGACTAGTAGTCACTTTTCTACCAAGAATAACAAGCCCCGTCCCAAATGTGATTATTGTGGGCTATTGGGACATGTCAAAAGTCATTGTTATTCACTTCATGGCTATTTGTCACATCATCCAAAGGCCAGCTCTAACACAAAATGTGTGGATCATGGATCGGCCAACGCAGCATCTCAACAGGAGTCTATGCCCACTCTTATGTGCCTAAATCCAAGTTCAGCTCTATTCTTTCACAGCTCATGGAAGATCAACTCGAACAACTTGTTTCTTGGCTTAATGTTGATGTCAAACCCACCTCCGCCAACTTGGCAGGTAACTCATCCTTCCATTCTTTTTTTTCCTAGGTCATTGACACAGGAGCCTCTCATCACATGACACATCATATTCATCTTCTTTCTAATGTTATTGTTCTACCTAAACCATGCCCCATTAGTCTCTCTAATGGTGAAAGAATTCTTGCTACTCATATGAGAAATGTTAAACTTTATTCTTCTCTTATTCTTACTGATGTTCTATACGTTCTTAACTTTCACTATAATCTTTTATCTATCCCTAAGATAGCATCTTCAGTTCCTTGTATTGCTACTTTCTTTCCTTCTTTTTGTCTCTTTCAGGATCCTTTAAAGAGGACAGTGATTGGAGCGGGTAGATTATGTGATGGCCTTTATCATCTCATCCTTCCCAACACTCATCATGCTTTGACAATTTCATAATCAAATAAAGGCATTTTTTGGCATTTGCGACTGGGTCATCTCTCACATGACCGGATTTCTTTATTAAATAAATCCATTTTAGACTTTGCTTTTGATCATAATCATGTTTGTGATGTTTGTCATCACGCTAAGCAAACATGACTTTCATTTTCAACTAGTTTAAGTCGACAAGCACACCCCTTTGATCTTATCCATTGCGATATCTAGGGCCCTTATACTACTCCATCCCATTCGAGTGCTCATTTTTTTCTTACCATTATCGATGATTTTTCTCGTTGCACTTGAATTTTTTCAATGAGATACAAATCTGAAATACTATTGCATTCAACGCTTGTGTGGCTTAGTTCATAATTTTTTTCAATCTTCAGTTAAAAGCATCTGTAGTGATCATGGCACTAAATTTACTTGTTGCTTTCAAAATTTTCTTCATCAAAATGGCATTGATCATAAAAAATCCTATGTCGGAACGCCCCAACAAAATGGGTGTGTTGAACGTAAGCACCGACACCTATTAGAAGTGGCTTGGGCTTTACGCTTCCAATCTCATCTTTCGACATTTTTTGAGGGAGAATGTATTCTCACCTCCACTTAATCAATCAATTGTCTTCCCTCTAAAGTTTGAACAAAACACTCTATGATTTAATTTTTGGAAACAAACCTCAGTATCATCATTTACGAGTGTTTGGTTGCCTATGTTGTGCTAAAATTATCAATACACATCAAAATAAATTGTCCTCTCGAACCAGACGGTGCGTATTTGTTGGCTATCCATTTGACCAAAAAGGATATCAACTTTTTGATCTTGAGAACAAACAATTATTTACTAACTGGATGTAATATTTTATGAACAAGTTTTCCCTTTCCAAAATCATGTTGAAAAAGATGCCATATTCGTCGTAATACCTCTTCCATTACTTGATACTGATAATGATATGACTCCGATCCTCAATCAAGCACCCTATACACCACCATCCAATTCACTGGATCCGCTCAATTCACAACCCGATTCCACCACCACAATCCAGCCTGTTACACACGTGCGTCGTTCCCAATGACCTAAATCCACACCATCTTACCTTAAGGATTACGTATGTTCGGCTCTCACACCTGAATCACATATTCTACTGTTGGCTCCAAAACCCTCCCCTTCCAAGTGTCAATACTCCATTAGAGATTTTCAACTTTGTCATTCATATCCTCCTTCCCATGTTGCTTTCTTCTCATCTCTTCTTTCCGACGAAGAGCCTAGACATTTTGGCAAGGCAATGAAACATCTGCATTGGTGCAAAACAATGTCAAGTGAAATGTGTGCTTTGGAAGATAACTACACTTGGTCGATTGTTACCTTACCTCCTGACAAACACCCTATTGGTTGTCGTTGGGTGTATAAGGTTAAACACCAAGCAGATGGATTAATTGAGCGCTACAAAGCGCGACTTGTGACAAATGGGTACACACAAATTGAAGGGTTTGATTATCATGACACATTTGCTCTAGTAGACAAACTAACCATTGTTCGGTGCTTAATTTCTTTAGCAACTATGAAGAGTTGGTTCTTCTATCAGCTTGATGTAAGCAATGCATTCTTATAAGGTGATTTGCATGAGGAGGTCTATATGCAACTTCCTTCTGGTTTTTGAGTTAAAGAGAACAACAAAGTATGTCAACTTCACAAATCTATTTATGAATTACAGCAATCCTTGTGAAACTGGTTCATGAAACTTACTTCTGCTCTTACAGATGCTCAATTTATTCAATCACGAGTTGACTATACTTTATTTACACAACGAACATCCAACAGTTTCATCCTCATCTTAGTATATGTTGACAATATTATTATCGCTAGCGATAATGACTTCAAGATTACATAAATTAAGAACTTTTTTCATACAAAGTTTCACCTTAAAGACTTAGATGAACTGAAGTATTTTCTTGGCATCGAGGTGGCACGTGTCCCTTCTGGCATTTTTCTCAGTCAGCGGAAATATATTCTGGATATTTTATCTGATGCTGGTCTCCTCGAAGCTAAGCCTAGCTAATTCCCTATTGATCAGAAATGTTGACTTAGACCAGATGATAGAGATCCATTACCTGATCCTACTCCATACAGTCGGTTAGTCGAGAGACTTATTTATTTAATTGTGACACACCTAGATATTGTCTATCCCGTGTAACTCTTAAGTCAATTTATGCAAGCCTCACAGACTTCACATCAAGATGCAGTGTTCAGAGTTCTACGATATTTGAAGTCCTCGCCACATAAAGGGATTTTTATGCATTCATGCAATACTTTATAATTGTTGGCTTATTGTGATTCGAACTAGGCCACTTGTCCTACAACTCGTTATTCAATTACTAGATACCTCACATTCCTGGGTCAAAATCCCATCTCATGGCGATCTAAAAAGCAAAATATGGTATCTAGATCCTCTGTAGAGTCTGAATATCGAGGCATGGCAACAACTACTTGTGAGCTCATTTGGTTACGAGCATTATTACAAGATCTTGTCTTCTCTCATTGACAACCAATGCAGCTATATTGTGACAACCAATCCACACTTCACATTACTGTGAATCCTGTTTTTCACGAACGCACTAAAAACATTGAGGTGGATTGTCATTTTATTCATGAAAAATTACAAACAGGCCTTATTTCAACCCATCACGTCTCTACCAAAACCCAGCTTGTTGATGTTTTAACTAAGCCACTTGGGAGGAACCAATTTCATGAACTTATTTCCAAGTTGGGCATCGTGCAACTGCTCACTTCAACTTGAGAGGGAGTATTAGACTTATCCATCATGCTGGCAGTCAAGATCGCAGATCACATATCATAGAGCGGTTACACTTGCAGTCAAGATCACAGATCACAGATCACATGTCATGAAGAGTTTGTCTCCAACGGTTACACTTGCAGTCAAGATCGCAGATCACATATCATGGAGAGTTTATCTCCAGCAATTACACTTCACAACCACACATCATGAAAAACACATGTCATGAAGATGACAATATTATCTCATTTTCTGTTTTGTAGTTGTATCATATACTTTATTATTTTTCTTGTAACATTTTATATATTGTGTATCTCTCATTGAACAATATAACATTTTTCAGAGTTCACCTACTTCACACTCCCTTTATATATATAGTCACTAAAATATGAGAAATGCAAATATGAGAACTAATATGTCAATCATGATTTTCATAGATTTTTTGTTCTTCTCTCTTGAATCTAACTGCACGGATGTGATCTACATGTTTGGTTTTATAAGAACACACTATTGAATAATCCAGTTTTGATGCATAAAAAATATTTTTTTAAGGCTTTAAAATCAATGGCTCATAATCTTCATAAATATTCAAGCATTCAAAAATCATATTTTTCATTGAAAATACACTATTCAATGGTTGATTCCTAGCATATTCACCATGCCAAACACATCCACATGATTGAATTTGCAAAAAAAGTATTGAAAATGGCCATATTTCTAGTTCCCATATTCTAGTGATTATATATATAGTGAATATGAAAACTGAAATATGAGAACTAGAATATGAAAACTAAAAATATGGGCATTTCCAACACTTTTTTTGCAAATCCAACCACGTGGATGTGCTTGACATGGTGAATTTGCTAGGAATCGATTGTGTATTTTTTATGGAAAAATGTGATTTTTTGAATGCTTGAATACTTATGAAGATTACAAGTCATTGATTTTAAAGCCTTAAAAAATCTCATTTATGCATCAAAATCAGATGATTCAAGAACAGGTTTTTATAAAACCAATAATGGAGATCACATCCCTATGGTTTGATTCAAGAGAAAAGAACAGAAAATTTATGAAAATCGTGATTCACATATTAGTTATCATATTTTCAGTTATCATATTATAGAGACTCTTTGAGTCAATTTTAACACATAAAAATAATAAATAGAATATGATAAGTATGATCCAATGGTTAGATTTTGCATTTAAAGCTTAGAACTATGTTTCATCACAAATTATGATGGTATAGTACACACTATATATATATATATATATATATATATATATATATATATATATATATATAGAGAGAGAGAGAGAGAGAGAGAGAGAGAGAGAGAGAGAGAGAGTTTTCATTGTTTGGTCTTTTTCAATAATTGGCAACCAATGGCATCAATTAAAGGAATAATAGTGATGAATCAATAATTGAAAAGAAGACAATAACCGACCGAGGAGGTTCTTATTCACACACTTTGAAAGCTTTTCCATTTGTTGGTATCTTTCCCATCTTGATGTTGACAAGCTTTAGTTGGACCACAAGTAGTCTCTACCACAGCTGGACAATTAACAATGGAGGGAGGGACACAATTTTCAAATGAGCACCTTCCAAGGAGCATGCAACCAAACACCATTTTTCAAAACTACATGTTCTTTCAATAATTGATCTCCACTGGCTTGAACCACAAGATTAGGGTACAAAGCATTGCAACATGTGGGTCACTTCCACTACAAAGATGTGACATTAGCATGGTGGGCCCTCATACATTACACACATCAAGGGTTTGGTATAAAGTTCCATCATCTCGTCAAGTAATGCCACCAACATGCTGTTCTCCTCTCTCTCTCTCTCTCTACACAGTTTGGTTAAGTGATACCATTTGAACGCAAGATCCCTTGGCTAAGATTATCACATCATACTTACAATCACGAACATAAACCAGAAAACGAAACGGATACGAAAAGCATTGTGTGAAGTGGAAGCGGGGAAGCGTGATACAGTTGTCAAACAACTATGCAAGTGCATGAAAAAACTGAAAAACAAACACATAGAAAGCAATATGAAGGGCAGGTTGAAGCAAATAAGAAACGACGAGGATACAAATATAAAACAATATAAAACCAATATGCAAGCTTGTTATAAAAGCAATTATAATTTTGTAATATGAAAAACATAGGAAGTGAGGGGGTAGTAAGTAAGAATTGATGAGAAGGGAGAGGAAAACTTTAAGGAAGCAAAAGAGAATTCATTTGAGAAACCAAGAAGAAGCAAACTTCTCACTAAAAGGAATCCAGTTTCTCATGTTTTTTGAAAGCGAGTTTCTCAAGCTTTTCTTCATTTCGAAGAAGCAAGAAGTTTCCTGCTTTCAAGCGTCTTTCTTAAAATGTCATGATATAATGCAATTTGAAAAAAACTTGAAAAGATATAACATTTTATAATATTATTTATTTAAAAAATCAGTGATTTTTAAAGCTTGATTACTATCTTTTTAGTTTTTTATGCATTTACTTTATTTTTATGATAATAGTGAGAAACCACAGTTTTTAGCCATCCGCAATATAAAACTTTGTGAGTACTTCCTTTTTATGCATTTACTTTCTTTTTATGATAATAATGGAGAAAACCACGTTTTTTGCTAGTGTAAAACTTTACAAGTACTTCCTCATGCCTCTTAGAGGTTGTTTTTCTATTGGCTTTGATCTTGCAACAAGAGAATGCACACCTTGGTTATTGAATTCTCAAAGTTCTTCAATTTGAATGCCTTAAGTCAACTTATTTAGTCAGCATTAAAGTAAGAACGAACTTTAACATGTTTATTATACAAAAAATGATTGTACTGTACATGCAATTTGACACATTTTCTTAAAAAAGCTTATAATTTTTTATATTCTTATCATGTCCAAAATCGTAAATATCTAGATTTAAAAAGACTTTTTTTATCCTTCTCACACGTGAACTTTCTCTTATATATATTAGCTTTCTCTCAGATATGTGACTATTTTTTGTAGAACAATCTATGTTCTCATATCTATATCTTTTTTATCATATATAAAAAACTTAGGTATATTTGTTGGAAAGCTGAGACTCAGGCCTATAACTTTCATGTTTTGAGTCAGAGTTGAAAACTCATCTAGAGTATTGCATTTTCCAAAATCAAAATAGAAGCACCTTCCAAGGTTGCACATTTTCTATCTGTTCTATGCTATTTTCTTGCTACCTGCATCAAAATTAAAAAAAAAAAAGATTGATCAAGACATTAGCTTTTCACTGTCACCAAGATCACATTAACTTGATGAGCAATTAGGGAAAAATGTCACCTAAAAGATAGATTGTTCTTCCTAAACATGCAAACAATAAACATAAGCGAGAATGGAGAAGTCTGCATATATTGTATGCAAACTTGAGTTATGAAGACTTTCTCATTTTGTTCAAGTTTAACAAGAAGTTCACATATAATTTTATGCGAATTTTGTGAAGTCTATAAAAAATAATACGTGGACCTCATAAGTGGGTGCTTGCGGCACCCGAAGAGTGGAATGATATATCGCATGAACTTCATCGCATGTGAAGGGTAAAAGAAACATTTCTAACACTAGCTAGTTGTGATTTTGAACATAGCGAGAATATCAAAAATTGTAGGGTTTTAAGGAAACACATCAAATTAGCTAGTTGTCATTTTTCATTTATTATAAGCATATTCATTTAACCATATAAACTAAGTTGCTATTTTTGATGTATATGCTACGTGAATTTTACATAAACTGATTTAAATGAGTTGGACCTAGATGAATACCTATTGCTCATGTTTTTCTTGCTTATATTAAATAAGCCCAAACAAGCTCCTTTCAAGCCTGTAGCATAGGCCCCGAGGGCAAACGTCCTAGCCTCAGAGTTTTATCCTATCAGGCTGAGCCAGCAGGACCAGGTCTTCGTGTGGGGTGTAGTTTCTTCAGGTTATACATCTAAAAAAAAAAAACTCCTTTCAGGCCAAACGGAGTAAAGCCTAGCGTTGATCCGTTTGTTTACCAGCCCTATAGCTAGGTGTGCAAAGCTTTTGCAGAGATTTATTTTCTTCATATTTATGTTATGCTAATGTTTTTCTAAGATCCTTACAAATAACGCTGGCAAACGAGCCCAAAGAGCCAAGCTTGGGCTGTTCGGGATCGGCTCATTTAGGGTACATCCCAGCTCGAGCTCATGCGCCAAGCCGGGACCGATCTCATTACGAGCCACCTTGATCCAACCTTATATAGAGTCATGGTAGACACCAACTACCCACCTTGATCTGAACCCTTAGTTGGGAAATTTGGGGTCAGGGTGGGCACGTGCCACCCTGGCCCCAATGTGGTTCCACCCCTGCCTTTTTGCCTTGCAAACTGCCCGGTCATCCCATATGTCAAACCCTTTTGTTATACCTCTTTTGGGTTTCATTTTTTGCAAGTTTTTATTAAATTTGACCCTATAAATAGACTTAGCTTGCTTGTTTGATAGAAATCAACTCTTGAATTTTTTTTTGAAGAGGAATCCCCATCGAGAACAGCATAACTTAATGGGCTCGCCCCCTGCTAGGTAAACCTGAGGTACAGTCACCAACACCCAAGCCCTTACATTGCACACCAGTTAAAGCACCCACACACCCGGTGGGAATCGAACATGCATGGGACAAAGAGGTCAGCACCTTCTCCCTGAACCCGCTGCCACTTGGGCAAAATCAACTCTTAAATGTTTTCTATGGTAAAGCATGATTCAAACAATTGAATGCATCCAAGCACCTCCTCTATGTGCATTAATGCCAAAAGGAAAAATCAAGAATTACTGGATTTTTTGAGGTTCACACAATAGATGATAAGAAATCTATTTCTAGTAATATTCCGGTTGTGGATTCATCATCCTATCAGAAAGCCCATTGGATTGCATTGAATTATTTCTAGCAGCAGGATGGCGAAAACCACCAACACTTCATTTTGAGATTAATATAAGAAAATTCAAATCCTACACCTGCTCAATTGCTGATCAATTATCAACGATACTATTTTACAAAAAAAATATATATAAAAAAAATAGTTTAGAGAGGGGAGAAGACAGGACGGGGGGCACTTCGATCAGAGTTATCAGATAGGTGGAAAGCACGCTTTTCAGAAACTTGCTTTGGAAGTAAGAAACTCTCCACTTCCGAAACTCGATGAAAATCTCGATTTCCACATTTTTCTTGTATGCTTTTCTACATGCTTCCTATGTACTTCTCTTATGCTTCTTTTCACGTTTTTCATGTGTGTTTTTTCATGCTTTCCACTGACTTCAAATGTACTTTCTCTAAATTGGTAACCATCATTTTTAGATTTTGAGAAGAATTTCATTCTTATACTACAACATCATAAAATTTTAAGAATAGTCATTTTTATTTTAGCTTTTATTCCCTTCCCATTTGATTAGTATTTCTTTTCACATTTGATCCTATATTACTTCTTTTATTCCTATTTTGTTTTCAAATTGATTTCTCGCTTCCTGGTCCTGCTGCAGATGAATTTTAAAATATTTTGCTTCTCATATCGCTTCTTGCTTCGGCATCTTAGTCTGGCAACCTTGGTTTGGATGATTAACCTGGTTATTTGGAAACCAGGTATTAAAATGATTTTGAAGCAAAAAAACGCTGAAAACCTAGAAATGTTATGTGGATGTAATGAGAAATTAACAAAACTTTTTTGCAATTGTTGTGTAGATGACAACCAACTTATTTAAACAGTGCTTTTTAACATATCCAAGTTCTACAAAACCTTGTTCTTTTGTCACCCGAATACCCATGTGATTTATATTGGTTATAACGTTAAAACCCCCAAAATAGCATTTTCGACAAGGTTTTTAGCATCATCCAATTTTTTCCTGAGTAATTCAATAAAATCAAACACACCGGCAGCCATAAAGAAAAGATTTTTCTAAAGATGAAGGCAACTCAATGATGTTCTTGGAAAATATTGAAGCATAGACGGCCCTTATCCGCGGCCGTGTGCAGATGACAGTATGTAACCCAATCAGGTTATCCAGTTTATGCACTAAAGAACTTTCTTATGAAAAGATTGAACATGTTTGCATCACAGAAAGCTTGGGTTTTCCCCAGAAAAACACAGAAAATAGAGCGTTTCTGCGGGGTCCACTGTGATAACACAAACATGGCACCCACTTTCCTCGTGGTGCCATGTAAGCTTCCCCGCGGAGCATTGCAAGAGGGCTCTTTGTCAGCATAGTTACAGAGATCATTTGGATAAGGAGCTTGCTTATTGTTTTGAATACTTTGTTGAGAAAATCAAACGTACATTTGATTGTCATTTCACTCTCATCAAATTCAATGTTGCATGACTGATCCAAAATTTCCAATAAACTTGAACATTCTGTGGAAGAAGAGCCGAAACAAAGTTGGTACAGATTCATAAGACCAAGTTATGGATATACACATCAAAAATTTACGAAGACTTGAAACAATTATTCAAAGATCTCTGCTTAAAAACAATTCTTAGAAGACCAAGTTATACATGTTTAGCACTGGATGTACAAGTTCAAGGGGATGTTTAGTTCCAGAATACATTTACTCGGAGCCATGTAAAAAAGTTGAAAAGTAAGCAATCCACCGTGGAGGTGTGAAACTTCATAAATCATCTGATTTATGAAAGTGCCAGGATCATCAGGACCAACAATGTACAGTTAAAAGGACTGAACAATACACTACCATGGTGCAATAAATAATCATATCATTAATAAAAGAAAACTTGTTAATGAACCCCCTTCCCAGCCCTCACTCCAATATGCCTATCAAATCAAAGATTAAGAGAAGGTACCTACTATTGTACAAAGTATATAACACAGATGCAGATTGCATTAGAAAGGAACATTACAATACAAGGTGCCATCATCACCTTGAGGCTACAAGGTGCCATCATCACCTTGAGGCCTGGTCAGCAGCTTGGCTACTGATTGCGGATGAATTAGCCAACCCAACATCATCTTGAGGCCTGCTCAGCAGCTTGGCTATTGATTGCGGATGAAGCAGCCAATCTACCATTTGATAGTCCATTGTCAACAGGAGCTGACGCTCCCCACTTTCCTTCAGATTCAGATGGCTCTATCACTTTAACTGCACCATCAGTCAACCCTATCGCAAACTGATTCGACTCAAACGGGGGTGTAGCAACTACAAGGGGGTACACCGAGCTGCATTAAAAAATCACAGATTATTAAGTGTTAACCACTATAGGTGCATTGTTACAGCAAGAAAAGGATTGATAGAGGACAGACTAAAATAAACTATAGTTCATGATAAGGAAGTAAAAGGGAAAAATAAAAAATGTAGTTATCCAAATTCAGGTAACATCAAGTAAGAGGGAATTAACACAAGGTCTAGATCAAAGAATCATAACAGACACCAGCTTAATGTTTGATATAATACACTGAAATAATACCACCTTCAGTTCATGGACAGAGATATCCAAGAAAAAAAGAACATAGTAGCAACTATGCTCTGAAGTGCAGAGTTTGAATTTTACCTGTTTGCTGCTGTGGAAGCCAAGTATGCAGATGGAGATATGCGGCACCTTAGCCTCAAGCTATCAGCATCAAATACACCAATATTCCCATCACAAAAGGAAGCAAAAACAAGCTGGCTGTTGTAGGAATATGCAGCACAAGAAATAGGAGCAGCTAAAAGATCCTGTAGTACCCACTGCAGGAAGGATCAAGCATAAGAATTAAAATAGCAGCTACCAAATATCATCTGGGAAGGAAAAAAAAATTACTTCCTAACCTGTCGGACACGTTCTAACTTGGAGACATCATACACTGCAAGCTGAGTCTCATGGACGACCAACAAGCGGATCTGATCAGAGTGGAACTGAACTCGTGTGTCCCCACCAGATGCTTTTCCCACTGGCATTTGAATCATGACTGACTTTCGTTTCTCCCATGTATCAGTATTCCAAACACAAAGCTGCCAAGATAATTCATTAGAAGTTTTCATTTGCATTGCTAGTGTCCTCATCAGAAGGCTCCACACTAAAATATCCTATAATTGGCTTGGAGAAAAAAAAACTGCAACTATTTTCATTTGCCTGCGACAAGCTACTGAAGCCTATACTAGTCATTACCTCAAATGTACAAAACTCATTTGTGCCCCCACCAAGAGCATACAAAGAATAATGCGCTAGGGGACAAACCAGCAGAACAACAGAGAAACTCAAACACATGAAAAAGAGGATCCAAAGAATCAACACAGAGAAGTATTACCTTTAAAATAGATGTTCAAGTATATGAAAATCATAAGATATAATAGACCAATGGAAAAGCAGATCACCATAAACACTACACAACAGAGTAAGAATTTTGATAGATAGAACAGGAATATTGGTAGAAAATGCCAGACTGTAAAGCTTATAGAAGATGGAACCTGTGCTTCACAGAATATAGCGGAAGAGGGCAACCGAGAAGGCAATGTCCTAATCACTCCCTCAAAAGTTTCTAAAATTGAATTTAGAAGGTAGTTGCAAAGGGAGCATATGTAGCACAATTCCACAACCAATTCTCTAGTGTTGAAACTGTAAATGCATCTAAGATCAAGACGATTTCCTATACGACAAGATTTCATCCCTTGATGCAAGATGATTTACAAATATCTTTAAGAATCATTCATGGGAAACATCCCTTTGAGAACGATTCGATTGGCCAAGTTTCAAGACTCTAGTCAGGTGGCAACAAGATTTCATTACATTCCCCTTGTGATCATATAGCATGCAAAAACATACATTCATATTTATTACTAGTACACAACTATCCCATTCTAAATTTCAGTTAAGAGCTTATAGACTGGGAAGATGCCCAGGCTTATCACAATTCTACTCCTAGTCCAGTGATCCACTAAGTTACAGAAACCTTGATCACATTGTTCAGCTCAGAGTTCAAGAAAGTATGCTTGAAAGATGTGCATATGAGATTACAGGTGAACCAGTCCATAAGGTGCACCCTAAGTCACAGGGATTCGGCCAACCAGGTGCCGCACCCGCATCAACGCGACGCAGGTATGCGTGCGGGTGTGGCCGCACCCAGGGTCATTTCTGTCAAGTTTTTAGACTTAAAAAAAAAAATCCGCCGGATGAAATGGACTGCGGAGGGGAGGATTAGGGCAATTTTTTTTTCCTAATCCTCCCTTCCTCTCCTCCCGACCTCTCCTCCTGAAGCCAAAGCCGGCGACGACCTCTCCGCCGGACCCTGACGCCGATGACAACCTCTCCGCCGGACCTCTCCTCCTCAGGTACTCTCTCTCACTCGCTCTGTCTCTCTTCTCTCCGTCCCTCACTCTCAATCTCTCTCTCTCTCTCTCACTATTGCTCTTTCTCCCACCCTATCTTTTCCTCTCTCTGCAACCCTCTCTCTCTCCCGCCCTCTCTTTCCCTCTCTACGCAACCCTCTCTTTCCCTCTCCCAAACCCCTCTATCCTGCCCTCCCTTTCCCTCTCTGCAACCTTACTCTTCCTCCCATTTTCTGTGCATTTATGAAGTGCTCCCAATGATTTCAACGTTGCTTTCTCATACACTATGCTATTACACATTGTATACAGTGTCATTATCCTTGGGCAACTAGGAAGGCACATTAGAATCAGCTGCTGGTTTTACCGGAATAGAGACAGTTCTGCCAGACATAATCCGCAGGGGGATGCTGCCTTGCATTGACAGTTCATGTTTATACTTGTTATTTGCAGTACTATGGCTAAGAATACTCTCTTCATCACTAATTTATAGATGGCTTTTGTTGTTCTATCTCCTTCAAGCAGTGTTGTGAAAAGCGTTGAGGCGTAGCGAGGCGCTCCACCAAAATCTGAGGCGAGGCGTAAGCCTCAAAAAAAAAAAATTTAACTTAAAAAAAACTATACAAATTATCTAAAATTATAAATAAATAAGAAATGCTTTATTGATGAAGCGCCAACCAACACGAAATAAAAAATCTCAAATAAATACGAAAAAATATGAGATTAACATGTAAAAGTAACATTAATGCAACAACTTGATCTATATAAGTATCTAATTGCATAAAAACGGAACTACCAAATGAACAACAGTAAGCACTCTCAAAGTCTTCAAGTGCTAAGAAGAAAAAACGCATTATTGTTTCACCATCATCTGACCATTCAGAGACACAGAAAACAAAGGGATGAGTACCAAAGACTTTCCTTGTTCAAATTCCCATAAGCAGAAAACACAACAAAGGAGAAAATTAACAAGAAACCATAACTCCAAATGGAATATCACCACAACACCCACCTATCATAACATCATTACCACCATAGCAACAAGAACTAAATCCAAGCAAACCTCTCAAAAACCACCAAACACGAGAAAATTTCAATATGTGGGCGCCATAAAAAGCAAAATCAGGGAACACCCACTTTCCCAAACCATTGATTCAGCAATTGGGTATTGCATAAAATCACAGAAAAAGGAAGAATAATCAAATGGGCATATGGTCCAATGGCTTGAATGACAAAAAAGAAGTGAAAAAACAACCTATAGTTTTCTCTGTTGCAGGATTGATGACGGGAAGACGCCTCCCATTGAATGGTTTTTCAAACTACCAGATCAACTCTTGAATCACAAACGAGATAAATCACTATTACAGCCAAATCTGTCCAAAATAAACCTCCAAATCTTCTTTAACTGGATAGAAAATAAAAACATGCTGATTGGACTCCTCATGACAACCACAAAGCAGACACTGGTTAGCCAGTTGAATGTCATAATGCTGCAGTCTGTCAAACGTTGGAAGCCTGCTCTTACAAGCTAGGTAAACTGTCCATAAGGCCCTAGGTACAACATGCTTATACCAGAGATATTTGCACCATGCCTCTGCAGGAAAACTCATGTGCAAAGTCCTTCCAAATCACACCACGAGGAACTGAATAAAAAATCGTGTTTCCCCACATGAGTTTATCTGGGCCCCAACTAAGCGAGATCGAGTGCAAGAGTGAGGAAGACACTAGCACATGAGAACGAGAACCTTTGCGCTCTCTAATGAACTCAGCAATCGATAAATGAAGATCTTTACGCACTAGATCATAGTCTTCAGCCACAACAGTGTTTAGTAGAATCTGAGATGACCAGGGCTTAGTCTAAACTCTGCATGTCTCAACTCTCTCGAGCTATTAAACCAAGCATCTTGGGATACATTCGTAAGTTTGACAAAGAAGTAGAAGTGACACGAATGTCTAGCAGAAAAATGGAACTACCAAATGAACAACAGTAAGCACTCTCAGTGAGGGGTCGACCAAGAGAGAAATAGGGAATCTGAATGGGAGTTAATAGGGAATCTGAATGGAGTTAATACCCACCAAAGGCGACGACAGGGGCTCCGCCCCCTGTCGGTCGACCAAGAGAGGCAAGAGAGAAAAGCAGATTGGGGGCGACAGGGGGGCAGAGCCCCCCCTGTCGGTCGACCCATCACTGAGAAGAAGAAGCAAAGAATGGACTGCGTTTACCTGTCACCGGAAAACGCAGAGGTCGCCGGAATGGACGGCGGTGGCTGTGAGTCGCTGGCGCGGCGGGTCGCCGATGCCTTCTCAGCAGAGGAAAGAAGAACCGATGATCGGCGACGGGTGGTGGCCGGCGGCGAGTGGTGGCCGACGACAGCAGTGGCGGGGGACGAGAGGGGACGGAGTGGAGAGAGAAGGGGCGAGGGCTTTCCCTCGCCCCGAAGCGCCTGTGTCTTTTTTAAAGACACAGGTTCTCGATCTTTCGAGAATACGGGCCCGGATCCGGGTCGAACTCGGGTTCGAGCCATCCGATTTTTAATGCGCGCCTCACTTTGAGGCGCGCCTCGCCTCAAGGCGCATGAGGCGTACGCTTTAATGACGTTGCGCTTTTTAAGTGCGCCTCAAGGCGAAAAGGGCCTCGCCTCGAGGTGAGACACGCTTTTTGCGCCTTGAGGCGCATTTTTAACAACACTGCCTTCAAGCATAGCGCCAACATGCTAAGCTAATTCTAGAAAGCAGTAATCATCCAAACCAAACCTGAATTTGTGTACTCGGATTTGATAAAGTGAGGAGCATCCAATTAGCAATTAGATTTGAATTCATGTTGAACAGTTGAAGCTTCACACTTGAATTTAAAACCAATAGACTCTTGATTATGTTGGTTTTTATGATGTAGAATAGAATTGTAGATTGTTAATTTGATTTATTGCATGCATGATGATGAATTGATTTGATGATAATTGTGATAATTGTTTTTTATTTCATTAGTGTTACTGTTGTTAACTGTTAAAACTTAAAAATTATATATATATATATATATATATATATATATATATATATATATATATATATATAATTTTTTAGATTTTTGCCGCACCCCCGCACCCGCACCCATGTGACATAGTGCACCTTATGAACTCTTAATCATTTTAAGTTAACCAATTATTTGAAAAAGAACCAAAGAACTTCCAATGATCATGTAACAACCACTCTTGACATGGTGAAAATTGTTAACGCATATGTGGAAAACCAAACAACTCACTTGTGCATCAGCACCCGAAGAAACAAGGATGTTAAGGCTGTTGGAAAAAGCCAGTCCTGTTATGCGCTTCTGGTGACCCTTCAATTTGGTCTTAACCTAAACATGATAAGAAAAACATCTATCATATCATCTTATCTTACCATTGTAGTCCAATATAGTCTCGTATGGTGCACTGAATGTCCAGAAAGCCGTACCTCATCAACACGAACATTATAGATATGAATGGTTGAATCTTCCATTCCAATAGCTATTATGTTATTGTCCTGGGGGTGAAATGCTAAAAATGTTGAAGCTGGAGGGGGTGGCATGAATGTTGTCATTACCTGCACAAAAATTCAAAGATAAGTTCCATTCAAACTCCAAACCACCGATAGGTTGATTTTAGATTTTTTTTTTTTTTACCTTAAATGTCATCATGTTAAAAAGTGAAACCTTCCCGCCTGATGCCGACATTACATATGAGTCATTCTTTGAGAGTGCTATACATGGAACTGCTTCTTCAGGATTCGGATCTGGGACATCATTATTCATAAGAAGACCACTGCTTGGTTGCCAATGTTGAGGAACAATGCTGGCAGTGGCCTTTTGCAATCACCAAGTTCAGTGATAATTTCTCAAAGAACAATTTTAAAGACTATATTTCTAAAGAAATCTGATCAGAACCAAGCAAGAAGGCGGATCAGCAATAGGTACCTTCCCACTTGGATTTTGCTCAGACCGGCTCCATTTCCACAGTCTCTGAATTCCAATTGACCCAAGCACTAATAGGCCACCCCCAGAGTTGGTGTAAAGAAGTCTCGATACCTGATCAGATTTGATCGGTTAGGTCATTGCAAGGTTGATGATTCACATGTTGAAATCATGATAGAAAAAACAGAACAATATAAAACCTTGCTAGGAGGATCTGTGCTGTCTGGCATGGTTACAACCCGGCATCGAGCAGGATCCACAACCTCAGTCAACTCCCAATGTTTGGTTTTATCAGGCACATCATCCAAAAACCCTGGCTTCTCTGTGTTCCTTACTGTCAGTTCAACTCCATTCTACATTTCAAAGCAATTATAGATTAACAATAAATTTTACTTTCAGCTCAAAGAATATAATTGCCATGATTTGGATGGGATTAAGTTTTTGTCAGGAGAAAAAATTCCTCAAGTGAGAAATAGATCCAAAGATTATTGAAAAACAAGAAAATTCAGATGACTAAATCTTACTCTACAGACACGTCACACAACAACTTTCAAAGGATAAAGAAACTCAATATTTAATAGAGATGAAACAGTGTAGAATAGTGGCTAAAAGAATGAAGTTGCATTTATTTCAGGCATTAAAGGATAAAGAAATCATGAAGCTATAAGAAGCTAAAGTAATACCCCATCTGATTTAGACACACACATACTGCAATGACAGAATATCAATCAGAAAAAGCTAAGCAAAATTGCCTGCCCAAGTTAGTAACATGCAATGGGCAATACCTAGGTAACTCAAACAGTTCAATTTGATGATGAGTGCTTATTCATCACAGACACTTAAAACAATTAATAGGGCAGAAAAGAGAAAACCATAGAAATGATAGGAAAAGATCAATGCAAGCCAGAGTTAGTCAAAGACGGCAAATTTTTCCTTGATATAAAATTCAACGAAACTAAACTTTATAAAAAATTAGATGATTAATACATCATGGCACTAAAAAAAGGTTAGCTACCTGTCCTGAATTAAGACCAACTTGTGATGAGCTAATCCAATCAAGGACAGCACTAAACCATCTAAAGGAGTGTCCTAACCTCAACAAAGAATCCAAAAAGAAAAGAAAAAAGGAATGTATAGGTAGAAAATGGTTTTTGAATAGTGAAGCTTTCTTCAGATAATTAGTATTAAAATCTTATACAATTCCTTTTCACCTGCCTTGGAACTTTATCATTTTGTGTATGTTAGACCAAAGTTCACATTACCCTTAAGGTGAAAGCAATTCAAAATGAATAAATATCTACAACACTTTCTTTTTCTTTTGATCTCACATACAAGAACAGCAGGAGGCCGAGAAGGGGAATTTCCATCAAGCCGATCCACTCTGCTAACTGCTTGGCTCATGCTTGCAGCTGCGGTTGCAGCAGCACTAGATACCTGCTGAGGAAACACCAAATGAGCAAAGGACACATTTTCTTTTCTTTCTTTTTTTCCTAAATTGAAGAAACCTACATAATAATCAAGAAAGTAGAACCTTTATCAAAGAAGTATCAATAGGTGCCCTATTTGCTTCAAAAGAACGGTTTTCAATAGAACGCAAGTACCGAAGGCCATCTGCATTAGCAAGAATCTTGAAGCCATTGTCTGCTGTAGTAACAGCTAGAAGACTTCCATCTCTATTGAATCTCAACCGAGGCAAACTCTGCGCCGGACAACCATATGTCAAAATGTGATTGAGAAGAGAAAACAAATAATAATGATAATAATTTCTTTTTCAGAAGAATAATGATAATAATATTAATAATAACTTGAACAAGAAATTCTCACCGGAAGTCCACCATCAGCATCTGTTGTCGTGAGAATGTTGACATTGTCCATATCCCAAAATTTTATTTGGTTATCTTCACCAGCAGCCAGAAAGTGATTTTGTGTGGTATCAAATTGCACAACACCAGCAGATTTCTTTTTGAATCCAGCATACGTCCTCTTAATGGCACCTTCACTTTCATTCCACTCAACTAGGTACGAGTCACCATCTTTACTTGTCCCACAAGAGAACAATCTAGGTGGCACAAAGGAAGCAACAAACACTCATAAGTACTACAATCAATGTAATCAAACATTTTCAGCTACAAGAAAACCCTTAAGATATTTGAAATTCAGGCTTCACTTACCTACTTCCATCAGCACTATACATCATTGTTGTACACCAGTGGCCAGGAGCATCATAATCTACTCTTGAACCCAAATTGTCATATAACCATGCCTTTATTTTCCCATCAAGGGCAGTTGAAAAAATAAACTGCAATTCAAACAGAACAATTAACAAGATCTGGCTCACTTAGCTCAAATTATTCTACTTTCCTTGGTTACTTTTTTAAACTCTAGCTAGTCTAATATTGAATTAAATGGTTTAATACAGAATGCAGTCATCAACCACGTGAAAGAAAAAAATCATATTTTATACAAATTTTTTTAATAAGTATTACATTTTTCTGAAATGTAATGCTCGCAAAGGCTATCTTTATGAAGGTCATCATGTCACTGCCTTCTAGGATGGTTGGTGGAGATAGGTCACTTGTTTTTTTCACATTAGAAAGGAGGAACCGTGACATTTGGTATTTGTGCTTTTATGAAGGAAACAATGGCAATAAAAGGCAGTGAACAATATAAATTGTACGGGGCAATCTTCAGCTACCTCAACAATAATAAGGATAAGTTACAGAAACCATAGTTACAAATATTGGTGGTACTTTGAAATATTGTGCTTCTATCATGATATCAAGACTTTAATTCTTTAGTATTTTTATCTTTTATTTATATTGTACATAGTTTCTATATTTTTAAAAATATATGCATGCCAATATTTCTCCAACATTTTCTCAAAACCAAAATTTTCTAATTTATTACAGAATTTTTCCATTGCCGAGAAAATCACAATGCTCTGTGACATTAGTAGGAACTAAGTTTTGGTTTCTTCCAATGAAGACAAATTCTCAACGGTTCTTCAATTCAATATCACTATCATAGTATGTTAAAGACTTAGAAGACACATATTTGCTTGACAATTAAAGCAAAGAAGTTACCTGAATATTTTCTTTATGATGCGGACACACAGAATAAACGGGTGCCTCATGTCCTTCAAAAGTATATAGTCTTCTTCCATGTAGATCCCACACCTGCATACACAATGTTTTGGTACTTAAAATGGGAATGTGTGTCTAGGAGAGAGAGAGAGAGAGAGAGAGAGAGAGAGAGAGAGAGAGAGAGAGAGAGAGAGAGAGAGAGAGAGTAAAGTCAGTTTCTGTCAACGAAGACAGATTGTGTTACAGCACACACCTTTATCAACTTATCATCTCCACAAGTTACAAAGCAGGGTTGCTTGTTTGGATGAGAAAATGCTAAATCATTCACTCTACCACCATGAGCATCAATCTGACAAAGAAATGTAACTTTTTCAGAATGTAATCTTATAGGAATCTAAAGCAAAACACTCCTACAAACCTCCAAATGGTGTCGCAAATCAGCACGGCCCTGGTAAGCATGCAAATGAACCAGGTGCTTTGTAAATGCAATCCCTGTACTCAGGCAATTGAAAGATTTTAAGCAAGGAAAAAGGATCCAACGGAAGCTATATCAACAAGTAAAGGGCACACACCCATGAAACTCCCATCAGGACTCCATGTTACTTTACTGATGGAGACAGAAAAGTCTTTGGTCATTGCAGCCTGTCAATATCAGCAGAGCATTTCATAAAAGAACATTAGAAACAAATAAGTTAAACCTAAGTAATGAAGGAAAGAAAAATCTTAATCTTCTTAAGAACTACTATTCATCACATTATCAAAAGAGGAAAAAATCAACGAAAAGCAAATTAAAATAAATCACCTGAAACAAACGAAATTCTATTTTGAAATTCTATTTTACACCTTGTGCTTGCATTTTTCCCACAGAGATGTATATGTTAGAAAAGCAACCATCCGAATGAAAAAGTGGTATAGAAAAGAAGACACTTATGTTTCCTTTTAGACTGGCCATGGATGTATATGCTGGTAGTGCCTGGAAATTATCACCATGGTAATTGTGAATCACATGAAAGCATGCCCATCTAGAAATGTTACTGCGACATGAAACATCACTTCCAGATAATACCATCATTTTCATATGCACAATGGCCAGTAGAAAAAGACAGGAAACACTTTCATACATCATTCATTTTCTTAAGTCAAGAAATCCCTGGGAAAGCATGTGATTGAACATTGTTGGAACAGCCTTTGAACATTTCCAGTAAATGTTAGTACTTATTCGAGAACCATGATGTGAAGGTCTGATAGGAACCTGGAACGGTAATGATAATGCAGCCACATCTCTTATCTTGAATGGTTTGTTCAACAACCTTTCCCGAGAACCAACTTCCCACAACATTACTTCACCATTACTAGAACCAACTGTTGGAAAACAAACAAACTGATAAATGAACAGTACTTTCTACGGCAGCATAAAGTATGAAAACATCACAAATAAATTTATACCAAGAAGCAATGTTTGATGTGTAGGATGAAAGTCCATGCTTGTGACTGTAGACCCTTGATTAATAGTACGTGCAACTGTTCTGGGAAGGTCCTCAAATGACCATGATGTTTGTGAAATTGGAGCTGGATATGTTACCTGTACGAGAAGAACCAAAAAAGGAAAACAGAGCAAAACGCAAGATGATAATGAACATTGATCACATGGTGAAGATAAAAAGAGAAGGGCATAAGAGCAAGTATGCTCTCAGTGCTAACAAGAGCGATAAAAACCTTTCTCAGAAAAAGAGTGATATTAGCAGGATTAACCTCATCAACAGGTTGAGATGCTGAGCGCAGACGCTTCATAAGTTGTTCAGAGTCAGTACTTTGGTACTCTATACCTAGAACATTTGGGGGAGTCCTAGGACGTTTCAAAAGGGAAACTGTTGCAAAGAAAACAAAAGAAATGTCAATATCTTTAAGGAACCATGTCTAATTCTTCTCAGTTTCTTTAAGATCACGTCATGAACAACCTGTTCTGTTCAATCCAGTAATTACACTTGAAAGATGGAACTTTCACTCTGTGTGATTAAAAAGAAAAGAAGATATAGCTCTGCACAAAGTTGCAGCAATGATTTTTTTTTGGAAAACAAGCAGCCTTTGTAATATAACCAGGCTATTCTCTATCACTTAAAGAACACACAAGGAGAAGCCCCAACTCTTCTCAGCAAGACCATATATCAACCTTGATTTGGTGGAACCGGAATTGCTGATGCAGCTACAACAGCAGGCTGGACAGAAGAAGACGCACTAGCATTTGCCATCCAACCAGTTAAAGCATTTGCGTTGGCCGCTGCTGCCGTTGGAGGGAAAGGCTGCATGTGACAACGTTATCAAGTGGATCAGATGACAAGTTTCAAAAAATAAAAGATGGAACAAAATTGGCCTTTAACAAACTCAAAAACTGTACCCCATGAACACCCAGGGCTGTAAATGCAGGAGTCTTCAGCCCGCCTGCAAGTGGAACAGTGACAGGTGTAGGAGCACGTGCTCCATTTGGAGGCTGACATGCATGGTCAGTGAATAACGTTTTGATATCTGGGTTTGGTCTTGGATTCTTACAGAGCTGGTGCTGCCAGTTCAAACTGCCATGAACCACCAAGACATACTTAATCCAACAGGTTGAAAAGATCACAGAAATCTACATGCAACTGATAGCAGCAAAACCAAGTCTGTTAGACAGCAGCAATTGGATTACCATCCACTCACATAAGTTACCAGAACCATCACAATAAAAAATGAGCCATCACAACAACAGCCAAACAAGGGAATTAGGAGTGACAAAAATTATTTGAGAAGCTACGAAATCAAATGAGCCAATACAAAGAAAAGAAAGAAAAGGGTAATATCTAGATGGAATACTACCATCCATGACGCTCACCTTTGATTGATTAGAGTTCTCAACCTTGATGCTTTCAGTGTTGGAGAGACTAGCTTCTCTCGGAACAATGGGTTTGCTTCTATCAGCTTTTTAAGTTCTATTAGCATAATGCTTCTAGCTGACTTTGTGTCACCATATTTTGACAACTGCTCATTTTCCCTGCATCCATATCAGCTCCTTAAAGCATGTTTACGAAGATAACAAGCAAGGCAGCGTGGAAAAGTCAGGTTTCCGTAATCAGATGGCAGTCTATTTTTAAAAAGAAGATTGACAGTTCCTTCCTCCCCAAACAAAATTAATAACCATTTAACAGCAAAACACGTTAGTTGGACTAGAAACCAACAATTGGTCTAGTTTCTACTTAATATCCTCCAAGCATTTCTATAGCTCCTATGCATACACATGATTCACTTTCCTACTAAAATGCATACTAAGAAACTAAAAGAATATCATAAAACATCTATACGAACAACAAATCATTAGTCGTTCACTAGACTCTTAATTCTTCATACGGATGCATCTAAGATGTACAATAGACTTCATGAATCAGTAGAATACCTGAAGTTGTCCAATGTAAGAAGTTGGGTGATCTCCTTGTAAAGGTCTTCATTGAAAGTAGAGAACACTTTCAAATCCTTCACCAAAATCTCAACTGCTTTTCCTCGGTCCTGCCTGCGCACACACCCAAAAGAGCAAGAAAATCAGCCAAAACCATCAAACAGTGGCACCGCCACCAATCCCAATTGAAAAATCAAATCCATTCCCCCGCGAACTCGGCATACTTATCCAACGCTTCCAAATACTTCTGCTTCCTGATCTCAAAAAATATCTTCATTGAGTACCGATTGTCATCGACTTTGGTGAACCCCGAAAGGTACCGTTCGACCTCATCCCACTCGCCCGCGTGCGCTTTGTCCTCGAAATACTTCATATTGAAGAAGAACCCAGACTCTTGTTCGAGCCTAAGCACGCATTCAAAATACATCTCCTCAGAACAATATATTCAATGTACAAAGCTCGCAACCAAAAACTCGTCAATTGGGCAAAAACGAACAGGAAAAACCATCACTCACTTGTGAACGGACTCCTTGAATTTCTCCTCATCGAGGAATTGCAGTATGAGGAACACCAATTCTCTGCTTAGCGACGACATCTCCGGAAAATTCCGCCAAAAACCCAAAAAAAAATAACAAAACTCTCAAAGGAAAACGAATTCTCACCCACCGAGAGTCATTCCCTGTCAAAAAACGAACAGAATCAAATTCAACAAAAAGAGAAAACCCTAAACAACGGAACACACACGTATTAACTTCACTAACAAACCAAAAAAACCCAACTTACAATTCCTAATTCCGTCAAAAAACAGGGAAAACAAAAACCCGGAAACAGAAACAACTCAATCAAACAACGACGGCTCTTAGGGTTTTCCGAATTTCCTCGTTTTCGCAGAAACTCCAAACAAGAAAACCGAAAAAACACGCCAAAAATCAAACCGAACGAATCAGAAAAACACTTCACGAACCAAAAAATTGCCTCAAAAAAAGAGGGGAGGGGGGGGGGGGGGAGAGGAAAGAGCGAGACGAAATTCACGAAGTTCAGAGTGGAATCAAACACACGAAACGGGAAGAGAAAACCGTGATAGGATTTCGAGAAGATCGAGAGAGAGAGACTCACAAGAAATACAAAGAGAGCCTTCCGTACGGAGTCTTTCCTCATCAATGGCGGTCGTCGAGGACTCGAGAAGAGAGAGAGAGCAGCTCTTCCTTTTCTCGCTTTCTTCGATGCACTTGGTTGCTTCCCACGGCCACCGACTTATCAACAGATAAGCATACGTACTTATCTGATACGCGCACATGTAATGTGGAAAGGGGCGTTGGGCGGATTCGAAGCCCGAGCTCAAATCCGTTGAATATTCTCCAACGAGTCCACCACTGGTTTCACCATGTCGGGCGCTGACGTGGCATTTCTCTCCCCCCTCCCCCTTAACCCACGACGGCTGACCGCGGTTAGTTTAGGGGCCGAGTAAAGCGCACGAGCGACGTCGGGCCCACGCTGCAGATTTCTGGCGAACACGTGACCCAACCACAACACCGCTTCTCTTGCACGCTATTTTCATTTTTTTCTTATTTTGGGTTTTTTTAGCCAATGACAGGATGACATCCTCAGCTACTGAAATTTCCGTTTTACCCTTTTACTCGTTAAAATACTCTAAGACAACCCTTTGAATAGGGATGGCAGTGGACCGGGGCGGGAGCGGGGGACAAGGTCTCATCCCTCGCCCCATCTCAAAATCCGGACCCCATCATCGCTTCAATCCTTGCACGGATTTGGATTTTAACCTCCATCCCCGCCTTCATCCTCGTTTCATGTTCTCTATCTCCGGTTCAAATGAGGCAATGTGGGGCGGGCCCCCATTTCTCCTCGGTCCATTGCCATCCTTAGAAAGATTCAGCAGGGCAGGGATTGGGACGGGATAAGGAGAGGGGAGAAAACGTAAGTCCATTCATGCCTCCACCCCGCACGGGTTTTTTATTTTAACCTTCATCCCTGCCTCCATAGTAGGCCCTTATGGATTCTGAACACTATGCAACAGATTCCATCAATCCAGACTGAACTAGTGAGCGTTATATCAAATATAGATCTGAAGTTGTTGTGGTTATACTTAGTTCCGTAAATGAGCCAAACGAACCCAATAGAAGAACATGTTTAGGCTCGATTCTTTTACCACTGGATTGAGCTCATGACTCTGCTCTTGTTCGTGTTTAGCGAGCAAAACTCAAGCTTAGCTCATTTTTAAATAAGCCGAATCGAACATGAGTTGGCTTATAATATGAAATATGTGTTGGGGTCATCCGGGATCACCTCCCCTATGACAGGGCAAAACCAGAGAAACTGTTATGTAAAATAGTAAAACACAGGGGGAGTGTTGTGTACCTGAGGCAGCCATGGGTACTGCGCTTGCCAAAAATCGGAGGTCGTTGGATCAGAGGAAAAACGTTGAGCAGAGGGTGGTGATCGATTAGGCAAAGGGAGGATTTTCTGCTCAGTCGGGCTGCAGCCACCACGAGCGCAGACTCCCTTAGGCAGCCAATGAGTAGACCTCTTCCCTCTTTTAGATTGCACACATGCAATTTTTCTTGATTGAGGGTAGCTCATGATACCCTCTGATTTATAGGGCACAAGGAGGGAACGGTTTGTGTAACCGTTCCCCTTGATCCTGTGCTGATTTATCGAAAAGATCACCTCGTATGTGGGGATGTATCCACATTGTGGATAACCACCACTACTTTAGTGATGGTTAATCCAACATCCTCCCACTTGATCCGACGATAAACCCTTTAACCAGAAAACCTTATGAGAATAACTTGATGAATAGAATGGCCTTTTTATTTTATTCTATAGGTCCTTAGTTAAATCTCTAATCCTTATGAGATTAAAAAAAAAATGAGAATCAAGAACTGAAAGTGATCACTTTATTTATATGCATATGTCAAAAGAGTTTAACAAGCTCATCCTCATTACATGTTCAGAATATAATCTCGGTGTCAGCCCTTTAGTAAGAGGATCAACGATCATCTCTTTGGTACCAATATTAATAATATGCACTAAATGATTTTTCGTCATTTCTTTAACAACAAAATACTTCAATTTCATATGCTTACATAACATAGTACTTTTGTTGTTGTTCGAAAAAGACACCACAACTTCATTATCACAGTAGACCTCCAGTGACTTCCTAATGGAATCAACCACCTTTAACTGTGATATAAAGTTCTTTAACCATATAGCCTGCGAGGTAGTCTCATACAATGCTATGAATTATGCTTTCATGGTGTGAGCAGCAGTGGTCTTCTGCTTCTCACTCCTCCAAGAGATCGCGCCCACATCAAGTAAGAAGACGTACCCAGTAGTAGACTTTCTACTATCAAGGCATCCTCCTAAGTCCGCATTTGAGTAGCCAATGACCTCGAGGTGATCAACTTTATGATATGTCAACATATAGTTTTTTGTCCCTTGCAAGTATCACAAGACTTTTTTGGTCGCCTCATTGACTCTTCAGTTGAGACAGAAGAAAACGTCTTGGCCAATATACTAACTAAAATGCAGAAAAATAATAAGAACTATCAAAAATCAAACAACTAGTAAAATGATTATTTTGCCCTCAGGTAGTGTAAAATTGGATTCTGACAGGTTTTTGCAAACTATGAATTTGAAGGGGCAAACAAAGTTCGATTTTGAAGATTTTTCTTTTGTTCTGTTCTTAACAGTTTCAAGAATCTGTCAGATTTTACGGATTTGAAAAACTCATCCAAAAGCTCCATATATAAGTGTTTCAAGTTCATAGAAAATCTGAAAATCATTTGTCCCGAAATTTAAAAACGCAAAAAACCTGATTTTGAAAAACACTTAAAAGTCAAACCAAATCAACTCAAAATGAGCTTATTTTTTGTTTGCAAATAGTTAACACATCAATGAATAGAATAGAATAGGAATTTCGGAAAAACTCAAAAAAAAATTACATAAAATAATGAGTGCAAGTCAGTGCAAAAATCTGGTTTTTCCTTCAATATACTATTCATTGTCAAAATCCAATGTATGCACTATTTCTTACAGTATATGCAATAACAGTCATTCACAGTTCTAAGGGTAACTAACTAACAATAAATATAATTAATTAATACTAAAAAAATAAAATCATAACTATCTATGTTATTTGCAAGAACTAACAAGTCAAACGACCAATAATTAACACTAACACGACTAAGTTAATTTCATAACTTGAGCTATAAATACCAATTACATAAACATACTCTGAGATGTACACTCCTACATGCAGACTCCATCATGAATAATCAAAGCAATTTAAGACATAAAATAACATACATGTAATACCATTTACCTAACTAAGCACTTGTAAGCAACAATATATGAATCGACCCCTATGTTAGACCCATTTAGTAACTAAATGACTAATATAATGCACATCAATACTCTAAACTAATATACAATACTGAATGTTAGATATTATTCACTAGGCTAAATACATAAGCCAAATGTTTCTTAAAGTAAACAAAATGCATGCAGTCAACTATACTACCCTATGCTTAATTGAAAGAAGCATAAATGACAAGTGGCGAATTCTAGAAATAAGTGGGTCCCATAAAGTCTTGCATTAAGGACCAATAGGAAGGGTTCAAGGTTCAACTCGTCAGGCCCAAAGAGCCCATACAATTTTGAAGAAATATTAAATGCAACTCCTATAGTAAGATGAAGTATTTCCAAAATCGGTTCAATTTTAAATCTGGGGCAAGAGTTTAAAAATAAAAATCACCTTCCTAAAACCAAGACCTTCCTTCCATAGCCAAAATGCCAACCTTAATGGGACCACACGTTTTTACCATGCAAGGATTTGGTCTTCTTTCTTTAAACAATGGCAAACCACAATTAAGTATATGATTCGAAATTAAATCACTTGGCTTACTTGAATAGGTACAGAATCAACCTAAATTGGCATCCTCAAAGAGGTCCCAATACTTTCCACTTTGAATCCCACGAAAATCAGAAATGCCCCCACCTTGCTAAACTTGTCTCCTACAATGCAATTACCCTATTGCCCTCTATTTAAAATTCAGATGCATGAAATTATATTAACTACTAGCTATCTATATATTATCCTACATAATGGTCAAACTAAATGCAAGGCTAAATTGAGAATGCAACTTAAATTATGAATAGCTAACAAATAAAAACGTCAATTTCAATTTAGTAAACTATTGACTAAATATCCTAATATTTTAAGTGCAATGAACCTAGACCTAATGAAAATGATAATTCCTTAAACACTATATGACTTATCTAAACCCAAGGACCTGGCTGGTCCAACAATGACTGTGAGGCCCTATGTGGAAGATGACAACATAACACACAAAAACTGATCTAACACTAACTTTAGGAAAAACAATTTTTTACTAAACGAAATTTAAAATACTCAAAAACTAAATTTTTATTTATCTTAAACTACAACCAAGATCGACCCTAGACTATGGAAAACAATGAACTAACCTACTCTTACATGCAGCAAAAGACAGGAAAACAAAACTTTGGACACACAATACAATCCACTAAGGTATGCTTAGCCGATCTTCACTATTAGACTAGACACAAAACACAAAACGTCATGACTCTCTAACTAGATTAAAACTTGATTTTAAAAGGACGAAAAACACATTGTTAACCTACTGACACTACCTAAAAAAATCAGAAAACGAAAAGATGTAAAACATTAAAACCGGCTAGATTACCGATTTTGAGCTTTGGCTGACATAAATGATTGGAATGGATTGACGCCTAACCTAAGACTTAAACTCGACCTAAAAATAGCAGAAAATACAGAAATAAAGATAGTGGTTTTTGTTGTCAAAATAATCATAAAATAAGAACGGGTTGAGGATGAGATTAATGGACCAAGGGTGGACTCGATCTTCTAAAAGAATGGAAGGAGGAGAGGACCTACCTTAAGGAAGATCCGACAAAGGTGGAGGTGAGGTAGATTGGTCAGTTGGAGAGGTCTTCACACCCAGCACATCCTCCGGTATGTTGTGCTTCTCCCTTGCAAGGTTGCACCGATGTTGAAGCTGATTTGAGAGGGTTTGAAGAAGAAGAAGAAGGTCATACAGGAGAGAGAGACGACCAGCCCCATGGTGTAGACGGCACACCTCTGAGACCAAGCTTCATGTGATTTGCAACACCTGCAATAGGAAAAGAACATAGCACAATAGAGAATAGAAAAACATAAAATGAAAACAAGAAGGAAGAAGCTACACGCACAAGAGGGAGGGGTGTGTGAGAGAGGAGAGGAGGAGAAGAATGAAAGAGGAGAGAGAAGAGGGAGGCATGAATTCTAACTCCAAAAAAAAATCTGGTGGAGAACATGTCTGCGCGTATTGCAAAGTCTTGCGGTACTTCCAAGGGACAAAAGACTACCAAGAAAGTCTTGCGATATACCTGGGTTAGACTGAAATCTGCCAAGCACCCCTACTGCAAAAGAAATATCTTGTCGAGAATATGTCTGCGCGTACTGCAAGATGCCAACAACTGATGCATATGGATAAGCACTCATATGTACTTTGTCAATATCGTCCTGTGGACAATCCTTTAGGCTAAGCTTGTCACCTTTTGATATGAGTGTTGAACTAAGCAAACAATTCTCCATCCCATATCGCTTTAACACCTTATTTATATAAGATCTCTAGGAGAGGCCTAGAAAATCTTTTGCTCTGTATCGACGGATTTCAATGCCAATAACATAAGCAGTCTTACCAATATCTTTCATATCAAAATGTGATGCAAGAAACTGTTTTGCCTCTGAAAGCAACTTTATATCGTTGGTTGCAAGTAAAATGTCATCCACATACAACATCAATATAATGAGCTTACTCCCACTTTCCTTAAGGTATATACATTGATCAATAATGTTTTTTGTAAACCCGAAAGTCACAATGACTTGAGAAAATTTAATATATCACTGTTGGGAGGCTTGTTTAAGTCTATATATTGATTTGTTGAGCTTATAAACCAGACAATCATTTTCAGAGAAACCAAGAGGTTGATCCATATATACCTCTTCATTTAGATCCCCGTTGAGAAACACTGTTTTCATATCCATCTGGTGTAGCTCCAAGTCATAATGAGCTACAAGGGCCAAAATTATCCTTATTGACTCTTTAGTTGAGACAGGAGAAAATGTCTTATTGTAGTCAATGCCCTCCATCTGGGTGAATCCTTTAGCAACCAATCTTGCTTTATTTCTCTCTATGTTACCTTTGGAGTTCTTCTTGGTTTTAAAGACCATTTACACCCTACGAGCTTTACTCCCTTAGGTAATTCGACAAGATCTCACACTTGATTTTTAACCATAGAGTCTAACTCTTCTTTCATGGCTTCTATCCAGTATGTAGATTGTTTGCTTTTCACAGCTTCCATAAAAGTCAACGGGTCATCATCCATATCTATGAAATCACCAGGCTCCTGAAGGTACACTACATAATCAGGATATATGGTAGATCTCCTAATCATTGTGGATCTCCAAAGAGGTCGTTCTTCAGGTTCAGATTGAACCTGATCATCCTGTTCGTGCTCTTCTGCATTGTCCACAATAGATTCACTTTGGATTTGTGCATCAACAACCGAATGATCAACCATATCATCATTAGAAATAATAATGCAGTATCTTTTGGTGTTTTCCTTAACAGGTGACGAAACTGGATCTTGTACTCCCTCAAAACCAAGGTTTTGAAGTGCACTTAATCCTACTGAACCATCTTCTAGAAATTTTACCTTATCCGTTTCAACAATCTGTGGTGAATGAGATGGGCAATAAAACCTATACCCTTTTGATCTCTTTGGATAACTAATAAAATATCCACTGGTTGTTCTTGGATCAAAGGCTTTAATGTAAGGATTATATAGCTTAGCCTTTGCAGGACATCCCCATACGTGCATATAAGACAAAGATGGTTTTCTACCTGTCCACAACTCGTAGAGAGTTTTAGGCACAAATTTCGTAGAAATCTTATTCAAAATATGCACAGCAATCCTTAAGGCTTCACCCCACAACTTTATGGGAAGTGTTGAATAATTCAACATGGCCCTGACCATTTCTTTAAGCGTACGATTTCTCTTTTCAACTACATCATTTTGCTAGGCACTATCAGACATGGTATATTGAAGCACAATGCCTTCCTATTTGAGAAATCACGCTAATGGTCCTTCCCTTTGCCCCATCTCAGTAAACCTACCATAATATTCGCCACCTCTATCAGACTTGACTATTTTAATAATTTTATCGGTTTATTTTTCTACTTCTTTCTTAAATTCCTTAAATATCTGAAAAATATCAGATTTTTCAAAGATCAAGTAGAGATACATATACTGAGAATAGTCATCAATAAAGGTGACACAATATTTTTTGCCTGTGTAACAGGGGGAAAAAGGTCCACATACATCTGTGTGAACTATCTCTAATATCTCGCTACTGTGTTTGACACACTCTTTATATGTGTTTGTATGCTTAGCCTTTATGCAATCAACACATGGGTCATTATCGATAAAATCAAGAGATTTCAAGATCCCTTCATTTATGAGTCTCTTTATTCTCTTTTCAGATATATGACCCAACCTTCGATGTCAAAGCATGTAAGATTTATCATTTATAAAGCCACATTTATTTTCAACCAATGCATATTCAGAAGTCAGGGACTCCTGAGTTTGGATCTTCATGTTCAATCTATATAAACCATCATAAACTGATGCAGAACCAATTTCAATTGAATTTCTATAAATGAACAATTTAAAATTTTCAAACTTAAAATAATATCCAAATTTATCCAATTTCGAAATTGAAATTAAGTTTCTACTATATGATGAAATATAAAAGACATCATGAAAATCTAAAACTATGTCTGTATCTAGAGTAATCCTGCAGGTTCCAACACCCTTCACATGTGAACGCATCTTGTTTCTCGAATAGATGATCTTCTCATGTATTGTTGGTTTTCTTCTGCTCAAGAACAGCTGTAGACAGTTGGAAATATGAACAACTATTTTCAGAAATTTGTAATAGATTATATTCATGAGAAACAAATAATAAATTACCTCTCTTTTCCAACCGCTTTTTATACTTTATGAAATCTATTTTCCTGTGTCCCTTTCCCTTGCAAAAGGAGCACTTTATGGGATTAGAGTCGAATTGCTTGCCTTGAGATGTCTTATCCTCTATTGGCTTCTTCCTAGCATTTTTCTTAAATGCATTCTTCCTTGGTCTTATTTTGGATGCATGAGAAGCCATATGTACACTGTGCACCTTCTCCCCTTTCAACCTCTCTTCTTCTTCAACACACTTGGACATAAGTTCATTGAACGTCCATTCATCATTATGTGTATTGTAAGAGATTTTGAAAGGTTCGTACTCCAAGGGTAAGGCCAATAGAACTAAATGCACTACGAAAGAATCAGAGATGGTGAACTTCATGTCATTCAGCTGAGATGCTATGTTTTTCATCTCTAAAATGTGCTAGCGAATGTTTTCCCCTCCAGTATATTTCATAGATATGAGTTTAGACATTAGGGTATTGGCTCTGACCTTGTTGAAACTCACAAAGTGTGCTTCAATAGAACTTAAAAACTCTCTAATTGTCCTGCATTGTGGTATGACACTACGAATATTCTTAGTCACCTTAGATTGCAAAAGCAACAAGCTAAGTCTATTCGAGCACTCTCACTTCTCAAAAGCAGTCTTTTAATCAATAGTTCTTTGATTAGTTAGAGCAGCAGGTTCTTCTATCCTTAGAGTCAGATCCATATACCCTAATGCAAAAAGTACAGTCTCTTTTCATCACTAAAATTTGATTCATCTAGAAAAGGTATACAGCTAGAGCCATCTAAAATCACATGACTAGAAACTGCACGACAAAAGACATGTATCAAAAAGGCATTCGTACGAGACTAAAACTTTAATGGAAAAAGCAAAAGAATAAAGGTCGTTAATATGTGTATTTCTAAGCGAGTGAAGGGGGTCATCGGAGTCCTACTTTGGTAAGAGTTCCGACACGCGAAACCACTTCGCCTACCGACCATATTCGGTAAAACTAAGGTTCTTGTGAAGTTAGATCATCGACACAAGGTACCTTTGGATACACATGTGTGATGTATCTCGACACGTTTACCTTATTCTACCCTACTTAAATTCTAAACACGATAAAACTACCTTTGGGTCGTTCTCGAGATTTTTCTGAGAAAAGGCAATGCATGATGTGATTCAGTGATGGTAAATTGCTTGTATTAATTATAAGGTTTTTGCATATAGTTATGTATTATACATATGTATATGTATATAAGTATGGATATATGAGACCCTAAATCGCGTAAGTAAGATGTACGACATGATTGAAAGCAATCTATAATGCATTAATTTTTTAGAATCCTAAGTTAAATTCATAATATATATAGTCGATCCTCGAATTTGGGACCCAAACAAGGAAAAAACCTCGTTATTTCATTTGAATTAGTGGAGAGCGTATATCGATAGGGAGTGAGTTATAATGGGAACAATTTTTGCAAGAGATGAAAATCTAAAGATATGCTTTGAAAATTTACATATATATGGAAATTTAAAATTTATGTGTATTTATATGGATCTAGGTATGTATATGTATGCTTACATATTTGTATATGTATATACATACATACGAAACCCTAGAATGTATGTATACGTATACATATATCGTAGTGATATTATGTCAAACACGTAAGTTTTATTAAAAATGCATAAGGGCATTGGTTTTGATTTACCAAAAGTGTAATTGCCTAAATTCAACTTATTTTGAGAAAATTAAGACAAGAGAATTATCAAAAATTGGGTTTTTTGGTGATTTAGAGTGATGTTCTCTAAAACTTAGGTTTATTTTGAATAAAATAAAATACATAGGGTATTTTCACTCTAGTGGGCGTGTGGGGGCATTTTTGAAACTTTTCTAAACCCTAAAGGGTATGTAGGGCCTTGGGGAGTGGCATTTTTGAAAGGTTTCCAAAAAAATTTAAATGAAATAACTCTATTGGGTGTAGGAAAAGTGAAACTAAAATATTACAAGTATGTCACCGCCTAGAAGGGTGTGGCATACATCCTAGCCATTCATTTCTAACTTTTAATCTCAGCCATTCACTTAAAACTCTAACATATTTATATCTTTTGAGAAGAGAGAAAATCATTCTCTTCTCTTCTTTCTCTCTCTCCTTCTTACCCAAAATCGTGGGGCTCTCCCTCTACTCGTATGTACACCTTCTTTCATCCCTCACCACCTTGCTAGTGTGTAGGGTTGGGTACCATGTGGGACTCCATCCTACATGCTCAAGCAAGAAGAGATTCATCTATTGTTTCGGTAGCATCGAGGGTGAGTTTTCTTTCATCTTTCATTTGCAAATCCTTTGTTTTCGTTTCAAAGAAATATATATGATTGTATCTTCTTCCTTCATGAAATCAGATTTCATAAATGCATGTATGTGAGTTACATGTAGATTAGATTTGTGTGTTGTTCTTTACATTTAGTCCATAACACCTACATGAGATGCATCACGTGAACACACACACACACACATGTTTCAAAAAAAAATGTAGTTTTTGCATGCATTGGATCTTTTCTGAATCCAGAGTTGTCAGAGATACCTCTGATAAATGAACTGTATCTCCTTGGATACAGGTCGAATTTCTGTGTTCTTAGACATTCTGGAAAGCTCAGACTCAGACCTCTAACTTTATAGTTAAAGGTTTGTCCTGATTCGGTTCGTAGGATCCTCTAAAATCTTTGTCAAAATATAGTTTTTGCATGCATTGGATCTTTCTTGAATCCAGAGTTGTCAGATATACCTCTGATAAACTGACTGTATCTCCTTGAATACAAGTCAGATTTCAGTGTTCTTGGACATTCGGAAAAGCTCAAACTCAGACCTCTAACTTTGTAATTAAAGACTTGGCCTAATTCAGTTCAAAAGATCTTCTAAAATCTCTGTCAAAAATATAGTTTTAGCATGCATTGGTCCTTTCCTGAATCTAGAGTTGTCAGAGACACCTCTGATAAATCAACTATATCTCTTTGGATACAAGTCAGATTTTGGTGTTTTTAGACATTCTGGAAATCTCAGACTTAGATTTCTAACTTTATAGTTAAAAGTATGGCCTGATTTGGTACATAGGATCCTATAAAATTTTTATCAAAATATAGTTTTTGCATGCATTGGATCTTTACCGAATCCAAAGTTGTCCGAGACACCTCTGATAAACCGATTGTATCTCCTTGAATACAGGTCAGATTACGGTGTTCTTGGACATTCTGGAAATCTCATACTCAAACCACAACTTTGTAATTAAAGACTTGGTCTGATTCGATCCACAGAATCTTCTAAAATCTCTGTCAAAAATATAGTTTTTGCATGCATTGGCATTTTCCCAAATTCAGAGTTCTCAGAGATATCTCTGATAAACCGACTATATCTCCTTGGATACAGGTCAAATTTTGGTGTTCTTAGACATTATGAAAAGCCAAGACATAGTCCTCCAACTTTGTAGTTGATTACTTTTCCTGATTCAGTCTGCAAGGTTCTTCAAATCTCTTATCAAAATGTAGAACTTTCGGATTATTGTCAGTCCTTGTTCAGTCCAGAACGCCCTGGATAGCGTACCATATTTTCAGGATTTTTCCTGACTCCCTCAATGAAAATTTGATTGGTTTGATTCTGTGGAAATCTAAGAGATAACTCTATAACTTTTATGTTTAGGGTTAAGGCTGAATCTTTGCCTAAATATTTCAAAAACATTGATCTTTTTGTTGTTATAGGAAGTCATGATTTTCTTTTAACTTATTTTAAATCTCTCTCCTTTTGGGGTCGAGTTGAGTGCAACCCAGCTGAGACACCAAGTTACTGAACTCAAACGACCTAATTAAGCTTATTTATTATCTAATATGGTTGAATTGAGATTAGCCAACATGCAATATCATGCTCATATTGCTTTGATTTATGTACGCCTACACACTACATGAGAACAATGTGACATAAATGTTATAACACAAATGAGCACTTCCACTTGCACATCATGTTACCAAACTTAGAGTAATTGCATGAATCATGTTGATAATTCAAGTGTCCTAGCATTTAAATGAATATTTGATTGTGTTTTGTGTACGTTGCATTGATCACACGATTCACCTTTGACACTTGATCTGTCCCGTAAGTATAAAGGAGACTTGAGGCACCTTGTAAGGGCGTATTTGTCTGTGAGACTTTGTGGGATGCTAAAAACTCTGTGGCGAGTTAGTGTGGGCAATGGACCCACCTTGTGAGTTGAGCTCACTTATGTCAAAAATATGCAGTTACCCGTACTTTCTTTCTTATGAATATCTCATGTGATATAATTCTAGAGAGGTCTTCCTTTGGTTAGATGGTTAATGAAATATTCATTGTTGAATGTTAATGTTAATCATGTTAGTCGCTCGATCACGATCGCACTACTTATTTTGATCATGATCCAAGAGTTGCAACTTCCTTGCTCACTTGCTTAAATGATTGATGTACCTGCCTATGTATGTTGGTGCATGACGTTGTCGTTTATTACTTAGCATTGTTCTTTTACTGCCGCTTTACTTGTTGCAATTGCACTTATTTAATTACTTCAATTATGTTAATTGTCTCACCACGATGCACATATATGTTTACTTGTACATATGCATTGTTTGCGATATTTTATCTATTCTGTCATGATATATTCACTTATATTGTTGCTCTGGTTAATTATGTTATTAGATGCATATCATGTTATAAATGCTATGATTTGCGCAAATGGATTGTCGTGGATGATTTTTCACCAACTCGCAAGAGTACTGACCCCATTTTATGGGGATACAAGTGTTTGTTTGCTTCCCGTGGTGCGATGGAGCTCGATGTGCAACGGAGGACTGAACCCACACTCTAGAACATTGAAGATCGTGGCAGTTGTCTTTTGTAAAGGGAAATGTTGTATCATTTTGTAAACAATTAATAAAATGTTTCTTCTTGTTGCTCACTCTGTAACCCGCCCAGAGTTTTCACTTGTTTTCCCTTTTTGGTTTTTCCGCTTCGCGCAATGTATTTCAAAAAAAAAATCCCTAAAAATCTAAAGGATTTTCCAAGTTGGAATTCTGGGGCGTTACAAGTTAGAGTAGCATGTTCTTCTATTCTTAGGGTCAGATCCATATACCTTAATATAAAAAGTACAGTCTCTTTCCATCACTAAAATTTGATCCATCTAGAAAATGTATACAACTAGTGCCATCTAAAATCACTGGACTAGAAACTGCGCGGCAAAAGACATGTATCAAAAAGGCATTTGTACGAGACTAAAACTTTAATGAAAATAGTAAAAGAATAAAGGTCGTTAATATGCTTATTTTCAAGTGAGTGAAGGGGATCATCAGAGTCCTACTTTGGTAAGAGTTTCGACACATGAAACCACTTTGCCTACCGACCATATTCGGTAAAACTAAGGTTCTTGTGAAGTTAGACCATCGACACAAAGTATCTTTGCATACACATGTGTGATGTATCTCGACACGTTTATCTTATTCTACCTTACTTAAATTTCAAACACGATAAAACTACCTTTGGGTCGTTTATCATTTCACGAATCTAAGTACAATATTAATATCAACTTAAATTGTATGATGGTATTGAAATTCTTTGACGACATACGTGTATTCAGTCACTTTGGTGATGTGAATACACTAAGTCATATAACTATCTTTAATGCAAATATTAAACAATCATTTACGCATGCATAATTTCAAATAAATGCATGAACAATAATAAAAGCCAAGCTTAAATGGGTAAAACCCTGGGTCCTCAAGCAGGAACCGGTCTGAAAGCACTCTGAACTGGTCTGAAACAACCCCAACCCGGTTATCCAAGGGTCTGAACCGGTTCTGAACCTTATGAACCGGTGTTAAGTATGAACAAAGGTTCATAAAAATCCTATAACTGTATGCCAAAATCCATGTATTTTCTTATATTTATGAAAACATGGTCTTAGCATCTCGGAACCGGTGAGAAATTTGAAGGAACCTGTCAAAAACAACTTTAAACCAGTCCCGAAAGGGGCCGAATCAGTCTCTGATCTGGTTCAGGCCAAATAGTGCTTGAACCCTTCTGGATCCGGGTCAGAACCAATTCGAACTGGATCCGGGTCAGACCCAGCTTGAACTGGATCCGGGTCCGGGTTGAAACAGAGTGGGTCCCCCACCCGAATCCCGGATCCGATCCGTATAACTTTATAGATCGGATTCGGGTGGGGCGGGTCCAGTTCAGAGATTGAGCCTGACCTGAAGACTTTAAAAGAGGACTAAAACATGAAATAGGGTTTTCAAGCCCTATTTCGTTTTTCTTCTCTGGTTGCAAAGGAAGAACGTTGCTGTCGGCCCCGACGGTCCGGCAATTCGATAATTACCGATGATCCAAAGGCAAAAGGTGGAGCTCCACCACCGTCAATGACCCAACGGTCACTTTCTTTCGACAGTGGGGCAAAACCAACCACTGTCAGGCATGCTGCCATGCTCCGGCGACTCGATAGTCGCCGACGGCAGCAACAACGTCGGCTTTGCAGCACCAGATGAAGAATAAGGAGGACACAGGCAGCCGACGCACCTTGCCCGATTGAAAACCCCCTAAAATTGAGGTAAGTCCCTCTTTTTTTTTTGTTTTGTCGTCCTACGTCGACAGTCGCCGGTGCCGTCGACCAGCTGCAGCGTCGCCCCACGGTGACCTGCATGGTCGGACGACCAGGACACACCCCGCGCAGCGGATGCGGGGTGTGGGCCCATAACCCATTGTTGGGGTCGTCCGGAATCGCCTCCCCTGCGACAGGGCAAAACCAGAGAAACTGTTATGTAAAATACTAAAACACAAGGGGGAAGCTGCGTACCTGAGGCAATCATGGGTAGTGCACTTGCCGAAAATCAGAGGTCGCTGGAGCAGAGGGTGGTGATCGATTAGGTAAAGGGGGGATTTTCTGCTCAGGCGAGCTGCAGCCACCACGAGCGCAGACTCCCTTAGGCAGCCGGTGAGTAGACCTCTTCCCTCTTTTAAATTGCACACACGCACTTTTTCTTGATTGAGGGTAGCTCATAATACCCTTTGATTTATAGGGCACAGGGTGAGAACGGTTTGTGTAACCGTTCTCCCTGATCCTGTACTGATTTATCAAAAGGATCACCTCGTATGTGGGGATGTATCCACATTGTGGATAACCACCACTACTTTAGTGGTAGTTAATCCAACAATATGTATATATTTTATATATTATACTTAATATATATATATATATATTATATACATTACACTTAGTAGTTCATATTGTACATATGTATTTTTGCATACTTTTGTTTGTATATATATTTTATGCATTATTCTTTTTAAATAATATAGATAAAATATATGGTATACATAATATGTATTTTTTATGTATAAACGCTCTCCCAAGTAGAACACCCTGTGTTTGGGTTCAACTTGTTTAAGCTAAACGAGCCGCTTATGCCTAAACTCACCGGCTATACAAACTAATCATGAATGAGTTGGTGATAAACCGAACCGAGTCACAAGATGCTCAGTTTGCTTACCAGATCTAGTTATACTGGATCTGACAAAAAAAGTTGAAAACGAAGATGTTACACGTAAAAATAGCGAATGGGTTGCATTTGATACAGACCTCAGATCAGGCAGAAAAATGCCTATCTATAGTGAATCCAAAAGATATGATCATGTAAGTGCTAATCCAATGTGAATTTATATTTGGATTGGGTTTTTGCCTGGATAGATCAGTCCCATAAACAAGCCTTTTAGTGGAAAGATAAATGGTGTGTTTGGATATGAGAAAAAATCGTCCTACGAAAGTGGTTTGAGGCATTTTTCATGTGATACCTCAGTTCACGAATGTGAGGATCTGATTGAGAACCGAGATACACTGAAAAAAGAAAAGGATTTCCAGATCCCCAAAGACTGAGGATATGAAATTCAGTGTTTGAATTGCTGGAATACAGAGTAGGCCCCACACCAGATCCAATCCATCAGATCTTGTCCTCTAGGAAAATTAGTTCAGTTTAGAAGTATAACTCATTTTTAACATGTTAAGCAGAAATTTTTTAAAGGGTTTGGGTATGATTTCACTTGAAAATGGCTCTCTTGTTTTTCCGGCTAGGTCGAACCAAAACCGTCCAATCCCCAACTGCATATTGACTGCCCTTCAGTTGGTAAAATCCTTTTAAGTTCTTTTTTTCCACTGAGGTTTCCATCTTGCGACAAGGAATGCCAAGAAAAATGACTCTCCCTGTTTGCAAGAAAAAAAAATATCAGAGAACTTGCCCAAGAAATCACTGGTGTTTTCTTTGGAAAGAGAGGGCATAAATGTCAATTTTTTGTTTTCCCTCCTAAATTTTTTGCTATATTTTTGCAATTTATGCTCCAAACCTGGTTCAAGTCTGGATCTGGATCGAGTTGTACCGAAATTTGAAGTGACTTTTAACTGCTAAAACTAAATGTCCTGATGTGCTATAAAAGATAAGGGGCATTTTTGGCATTTACTGTAAACGAAGAATGCTAAAGGCAACTAGCAGATTTGCTATTTGTACAACTGGCAAGGGAGGAGATGGCAGCAAATGTAAGGGAAGACTGGACTATGTTTATGATTGCATTCTTACTTCTATGAAATTACAGCCAGCCCCTCAAAGAGTTTTTTTTTTTATATATTTATCGAAAGAAACCACACTCAAGATCAGAGACCTAGCTTACCTGCTGTACTTATGATCGTTGTTCTGATAGCTTAAGGTGAAGGGAGTTGAGATCAAGTCCCCATGAGTAGTAGCATGCCCCCCATTGCTTAATAAAACCCAGTGGACCCAATTGGGGTTTACTTTATCTAGGGTTGGGCCCATTAAGTGACCTGCATTTCTGAAAAAGTTCTTTGTCATTAAGAAAAAAAATACAAATATCTTTCTTAAAAAATCTTGGTGAAAAAAAAAAGTCAAGATAAATGAAATGAATGTTGCTTCCAAGGAAATATTAGTGTGTGCATTTAAATTATTAAAGTACACATAAATGCAAAAAAAAAATTAAAATGTACGTGCCATGTTAATTTTACCATCAAATTATATTTTCAGAATAAATTGCCTTTTTTTTTTAGAACGTACTGGTTATTGAAAATATTGGGATAAAATCATGATCACTGACATATGTTGCGAAGGTCTAAAAGTCAACTAGAGATCCGTGACTTAGGTCTAAGACCAGTTCTCGACTCTGATGTGCCTACCTTAGGCAGTCACACCAAGAACTTAAATGCAATGAAGTTTTTGGTCATAGAACAAAGTCAAAAGTTGATATATTTCATTTTCAGGATTTGGATCTATTTTGAGAGAGAGAGAGAGTGTCCCGTAACAAACAAATTGGCCAGATCTTTAATTTCCTTTTAGGAACCCAATCTAAAAATTATCATATCCAAACATGAGCACTTGCAACCACTACTTTGTGGACTTCCTATTCCTAGTGTTCAAATGCCATGTTATCCAAACATACCCTGCAAGAAAATGTAGTTTTTCATATTCTTTTACCTGGCTCTTCAACTTTTGCTCATGCCCATTTTGCAGCTTTTGATATCAGGTATATAATGCCTACATGAACAACAACAACAACAACCAAGTCCTGAATGACACGTGTGATAGCAGGTTTGTACTTCATACCCGGCTTCTACTCTCACCAGGTGTGTGGGTACCTTTAACCGGTGGGCTGCGTTGGCGAGGCCACCTCGAGTTCACCTCTCATGGGGCAAGCCAATTAACTGACTCAGTTCTCGGCGAGGGTTCCTCATCATAAAAGAAGGAGACAACCAAGTCATGAATGGAGTGAATCTGCATCATTCTCACCCACCAGATGCACATTGGCAAGCCTCCTATTGGTATCTTTGAGGTCCCCCTTGCTCATCAAGGACTTCACTTCAACTTTGTGGGATGGCTCCTGTGGGTTTTGAACCATGGTCATCTCATGTCAAGTGACAAACCACGGTTACTCTTGGTGGAATCCTTGTGGGCTCTTTCCTAATTAGGGAACCAAACTATTGTCTTATGCTCTCATTTTTTTTCTTTCCAGTGTCTTTCCTCTAAAAATGCACTTTTTATGTTGTGCGTTATGTGTTGCATATTCATTTAAATCGATAATAATGCCACAAACTAATAAAAGAAAAAGGAAGAAAATGTTTTCTGCGTTCACCTTAGTCCAAGGTTTGGTCTTGAAGTATCACCACAGTGGCAAAAGTTCAAATTACCAATTTATCTGCCATGACTCTCTCTCCCTCTCTCTCTCCACAAAAAAAAACTGAAAAAATGAGAATAAACAGGCTGTTTTTAGGAGAGTGTATGGTATACTTTAGGGCAGCCAATATTTTCTCTTTCTAGTCTCCTAAACAAGTTTTTTTTTTTGAAAGGCAAGCTCGGGTTAGGCGGACCCCTACCAAAACAACAGCCATCCCATGTGGCAGAGGGATTCGATCTTGGCCTTAGGTTGACACAATACACCGAGCTTCGACCCTGTTTTGAACTTGTGACTTCCTGTTAACTTGGTGACATCCCTTATTAGATGAGTGGGAATATTGTATTTTTATTTTTTTCCTTTTTTTATTGTGAGTTAGGTTGGGTTTTTTGTTATCAAAAAAGGAATCTTAAAATTTTTGCCATTTTTTGGATTTTAATTTAACAACATTACTTTTGGGACAACCAACAAGTTGAGGGCATAAATTTAAGCTCAATATGTCAATTCCAAATTTGTGGAGACATCCCCTAACTTGCCATGCGCGTATAGAAACTTGACCAATGTTTGGGTAAAGCCTTACAACATAAGCCATATAATATGGCATATGCCCTTCAATTTAAGGAAATCCTCATATTTGAGATTTGATGGTTATGCCCATCAACAATATAATATAACATATGCGAAGGTTAAAATGGTTATTTTAACGCCCAACATTTATGGATTTGGTATCGAACCAATTTTAGCAAATTGTAAGGTTTTATAGAAAAACACATCATTTTTCATACAATACAATTATTTTCTGCTTATATAAGATCTCATGTTTGAGAAACCTTAGATCTTGTGTGGGGTTCGTGTCAAGCTAATTCAGATCCTTGAATTTGAGATCTAAGGCTCTCAAATGCCCCTAATGAGTATCCTACGAGCCTGAATTCATCCCATCCCCAATTATGGGGAGCACTAATTTAATCACCATTTTTTTTAAACAGGTATGGACACGTGACAGTGTCCTCCTCAAACTTATTTATTAAGAATCTGATTGCATTTAAGGGGTCATTTGGAGTATTTGAATGCAATGATTAATTAAGAGATTATCAAATAGTATCATATTTTGACACACACTAAACGCCACATCCGTTTTTCTCATTTTCATTTGAATTGTCTGACATTGGCCGGTTGGTACTGTTTGGTAGGAGCACTTTGTGAATGTGACGAGACGTTGCAACTTCGAACCTCACTGGTATTCATGCTTGAATAACTGCCCAAGTTGTATAGCCATCGGTAGGGCTTGTTGGAAGGGGGTGTCTTAAGCCCCCAGCTTGACATAAAAATACAAAACAAAACAAAAAACAATGGTTAAGGACAAGAAGATTCAAGCCACGTGATCACCTGATCTTTTCACTTTCTAGCAAGGGATGGCAATGGACCAGGGGAAATGGGGCCTCGCCCTGCCTTTCCCCATTTTGATTGGGGATGGAGGACATGAAACGGGGATGAGGTTTAAAATCAAAATCCGTGTGGGGATGGACTTACTCTTTCCCCCTGCCCCGCCCCATCCTAGTCCTAATCCCCGCCTTGCCCCGCCCCATCCCCAATCCTTTTTTAGGGATGGCAATGGATCGAGGAGAAATGAGCCCCGCTCTGCCTTATCCTGTTTGGATCGAGAATAGAAGACATGAAACGGGAATGGAGGTGGGGGTGAAGGTTAAAATCAAAACCCGGATGGATGGCAGGATTTTGAGATGGGGCAAGGGTGGTGACCTTGTCTCCCACCCCCGCCCGGGTCCACTGCCATGCCTATTCCTAGCTAAGGGCAGCCATGGTTTGTCATGTGAGAAACCCACAGTGGGCATCCCTTGCTGCAAGATCAAAGTTTGGTACTTTTTGGTGGGTAGGGAGACCTCAAGGGTTTTACTAAACAGAGGCCTGCCAAATGTCCGGTCTGTGATAGAGTTTTTTTTCCTTGACTGAGAAAAAAAAAGTAATTTGAAATTTGGATGCAATCATTAACAAAGAAAACCCAATTGCCTCGCCTAATTTTATCCATAATTTATTCAAAAACAGCCTAGTCCATTTGAAAAGTATTATTTTGCTTTGAATAATGAAAAGGATGGATTTGGAAATAGTTAGAAGTGAATGTCACAATGTCACTATCAGAATTTTCTTGGTGGGGGAAAATCCATGATATTTTTTTTGAGAAAATATTAGCATAATACTGTCACATGTAAATTCTAAAAAATATTAAATATATGTTATAAATAAAAATTATAAATCTATACAAAAATTAAGAAAGCATCGGTATCATGACCATATCATGTTAAAATTGCAGTACTTTCATAACAGGTGATGTTTTGAAGAACATCATGATTTTTCTTGGATGATTTGGCTTTAAAGTATCATAAAAAAGTGCAGGATATTTCCAAAATGTCAAGAAAACTTGTGACAATGGTTGAACTAAGTCAATAATCATGGCAATACAAAAGTCTAAACAGCTTCACACAGCTCGGTCAAGTTTGAAAGATACTTCATTGTCCTTTTGGTAGGGCTATCAACGGGTCGGGTTTGGTTCGAACCCTTGTAGGACCAAACCCAGTTTTGATTTGAGATGTTGGTACCAGGTCGGACTCGAGTCCAATAGAACCTACCTTAAGAGAAATCATATCCGGATCCTATAAAGATTACATGAATTAGACCCGAACCATTCTCGGTAAAATAATATTTTTTAATCCTTTTTTTACATTGAAAATTTGTGGATCTTATTCGGAACATGAGTCAAACAAGAGTCTGGTATGAACTTTCACAAACCATACCTGGCTCCATTTATTAATCAGATCCTTTGAGTCTGATGACAAGTTTCTAATCGGACCTCCATGTTTATCACCAAACACTGACCCTATAGGGTTTGGTACAGGTCGGGTCTGGTTTGAACCCAACCCATTGACACCTCTAACTTTTGGTGAGCCAAACACGTACATGTGGAGGAGATTGACTATGACCAAGCCAAGTATAAACTGCACCTGGGACAACTAGGCCTTAGTCTTTTCAATACAATTTCTTTGGTCTCCCAACACCAGGTGGTGTGTTTGGATGCTCGGGAAGGTCGGGAGCCAACTACAAACTCTGTTTGAAGTTCTTATCTATAGAAAGATGAAAAATCTGGATGTTTTAGGAGAGTTTGGATTGATTAATTATTCTAAACTTGATTTTTCTTTTTCTTTCTTTCTCTAAACCTTATTCTCTACTTTCTTTTCGTAATTGATAGTTTAGATCCTAAATCAAAGCATAGATCTTTGCATCTGCATCTCATGCGTAGGTTTGAAAGTTACTCATCATGAGATCAATGGCATCTAAAGGAACTCTCACATCCCATATCAAATTGATAATATTGATGCCTCAGGGGAAGCGAAGGGGAGCTAATATTATTGTGCCTTCCTCATTGCCTCTTTAATGCTGACCGGTCCCATCTTTTCTTTGATAAAATGCATGATAACATCTTCTTTTTTTTTGCAATAGTGGACATTTGCCATAAACAATCATGCATTTATTCCACATCCATTACAAACCTCTTTTGTAAGTTGGTAGCTGATATAATTGTCTTCCTCCTTTCCTCTTTAATACTAACGACCCGTCCCATCAAACTTATTTTTCTCCTTCCAAATGCCCTCCAACAAGAGGGGTTGCCCTACCCCACAACCTAATGGGGGTTTACAAAGTAGTTTTTTTTTTAACGGAAAATGACTATATTGTATAAAAAATTTGTTTTAAAAAATGCTCTTCAATTACTAAATTTGTAGGATGGACAATATTGCACGTTCTCAATTTTTTCTTGATGCTTTTGCCCCTTGCATATCTGAATTTCTGATTTTACACATCATGATGCTAAAATAATACAACTACTAAACTCATCAACAAAAGTGCATATGAGGTTGTGATTTTTCAAACAAGATTGCAAATTTTTAAATTTGCGAAACTCATGACGAGTTTCGCATGATCACCTGTGAAAATTATAAAATTTGCAAAAGTCTAATATTTGCAAAATTATGAACATGTATCACATGAAGTATTGCAAAAATTGTTACGAGCATAGTAAGCAAAGGTAGAGTTTCACAGAATCTAGGTTTTTTGTGGTCTGAAACTAGTTAAAAGCTATGGCTATTTTTTCAAGGCCAAGCATTGGTAGTGAGAAGATCAACAACACTTCATCGATGATGAGTTTTTTCGTAAGGGCATATTATGGTATGGGTGACATTGAAAATGAAATATGCAACCCGTTCTCATCATAGAAAACAGGAACGATGATGATATAACTTCCATCAACACAAAGTCGATGTATATATCATTATTGATGCATCAACTTTAATAAACTTAGAGTTTTTTCAGTAAGTGCATCTTATGGCATGGGTGGGATAGAAAACCAAAATTATGCAAGTTATCATATGAAAACTTGTTCTCATCATGGACAATGATGATATAGAATCATTAGGGGGTCTCCAATCTAACGAATTGTGATAGCTAAATAGCTATGTTTTCTCTCTATCAACATAAAGTCGATGTATCTCATAGTCAACGTTTGATCACATGGTATGAATAAGATAAAAAAAATCAAGAGAACAACACCGAGTGTAGTGTTTTCTCTCTATCAAAGATGCAATGATATACAACATTCTTGAAGTTCAAGAGATGAAGCTACCTTTGCACATACTATGTTTTCTCTATATTAAAGAGATAGTAAGAAAATAATATTTTTCTAAAAGAATAAAATGAATGCAATATATGAATGACTTCATTTTATGAAAGAATGAAATGAATGTAATGTATGAACGATTTTATTTTTTTTAAATGTAATGTATGAGGGACTTCACTTTGTGAAAGAATAGAATAAATGGAATGTATGATAATCTTTATTTTGTGAAAGAATAAAATAAACAAAATGTATAAAAGACTTCATTTTATGAAAGAATGATGCTTCATTTCTCAACCCCTTTTTTTGCATATGGATGCCCTTTTTTTTGCAAACTCTGAATTTTGGCCTGCTTCCAATGATTTTTCTGATGAATCTTCTACAAATAGTGGAGGTAAATAAGAAATTTTGCAAGAAAAAAAATTAAAACATCGGTGCAATGCTAATAAGAAAGTTTGCAATATCGAACTTTCATAAATTTTTGCACATACCATGTGAAATTCTTTTTTTATTTAAAAGAAATGAATGAAAAATTGCATGAACCTTGCAAAATTTCTTTTTTATTTAAAAAAAATAAACTAAAATTTGCATGTACCTTACAAAATTCCTTTCAGATATGAAATTCACATATACCTTGCGAAACTCATGTTCATTCCCTGCTATATATACATTATACATAATTGATTCTTATAAACAAATCAATCGCCTGTTACGTAAACAATACATATCAAACAAAAAACAAGATCAAATAACTTTATTCTCTTAAACAAATCAATTACCTGTTACATGCACAACACATAAGCAAATCAATTACCTATTATATAAACAATTCATTCTACTCAAAAAACAAGAATTAAACAACTTCATTTCATGATATATATACACAGTTCATTCTCCTTAAAAAAACAAGATTCAAACAACTTCATTTCTTATTATATACACAATTCATTCATAAACAAATGCAAATACATTATAAAACTTTTCATCAACTTTCATTACCGCAAGTGCAATGATCATCTTCATCAGCTTGCATCCATAAGTGCAAGTGCATCTTTTGGCTTAGACACTTTATCAACTTTCATTGTAATAAGCACAACCCTCATTTTCTAGTTTGCTTAATCTCAAGTATTGCATATACAAAAGAATTTATATTCTACAATCGTATATGTAGCATTTATATACCAAGCAAACAAACATGTACACAAGTAATTGTTAGTTTGATGGCTTATGAATGTTAGTAGTCAATCCTGCATAAATATCATAATCAATCCATAATAGAAAAAAAATGAACCTGAAATACAACATTAAATTGAATGAGTACTTGAACAAAAAAAACATAATATTGAAAAATATTATATAAACTACAAAGAAGTATATCATAAACTACTTTCAAAATACATCTAATACTCACACATTACTTCCTAATCATGTTTCTCCATGTTATGGCTAAACTCATGACATACACTATACTTGTATAATTGTGTTTTGATCTTCGTCTCTTCACTTTGGATCGTCCTACTTTCTTAATTAACATTGATAGTAAGAAGAGAATAAGAGTCAAAAGAGTGACATGTGGGACATTATTAGTCATCAAATAAAACGGATATGTATCATATGCAACTCGATACGATTCAAAGGTATAGAACTTATCGTAGTAATCATGAAAGATTGTCCTCGTACAAAATGCATATGAAGGCATGCTCATAAAGGATCTTGCTAGCTTGTCACTCTTCACAAGAGTATTTTATGCTCTCAAGATCAACACAATAGTTGTACTTATAGTCATGGGCTTTGTAACGATGGTGGAGGTAATACACTACTACTACGTGTAGCTTTTGTGCTTCTATCTGACGCTCTTTAATCTTTATAATTACCTTAGGCACCACAATGTTAGTCATTTTATCTCAGTTAGTCCTTTTTTCGTAAAATTTTATCAACATTAGATGAAACTTCTCAATAAGTGAAATTAAGGGCTTGTCACATATAGAGATAATCCATGAATTAAAGCACTCTATTGTATTAGAGGTTAAGTACTTGTACCTTTCAGCAGAAAAATGATTGTTAGCCCAATGAATCAGTTTTACCTTAACAATAATATATTCATATGATTTTTTACTTTGCTCATGGATTTTTAAAATATAAAAATAATATTATTGTCTTGTGGGTGCTTTGGTGGCACACTACCAGTATGCATTAAGTGGTGCATCAAATTTCTTCAAAACGTTCTCAGTCAGTTGTTTCACGCAATATCTATAATGATAGTTAATTATGCCACGTGTGATGGATAACATAAAGAAGCTCATCATGTCTATTTGAGATAATTGTTAACTGTTGTTTAACCTTGGGCTTATCATCGTCGTAGATATCTATTTGGTTCTTCACATGCTTCAAAAACTATTTTCATGACTTCTTTGACTTCTTATCCACTACTTTAAATGCTACACGAAACATATCATCAAAAGTATCAATTGGGTGTGCAGACAACAAAATACTTATGTATTTTTATTTTAGAAATGTGTCATTTACCATAAAAAGTGGAGGGCATCCTTTAACAAACTCATTAATGTAGGAACAAAAGGATAAGAACATGTACTTAAATCTAGTGTCTATATCAATCTCAATAAACACTATTGATTTAGGGTTAGTTGTCATCAAATGATGACAATAAGTAGGAAGCACCTGAAAGACTTCTCGAATGAACCATATAGCATCAGCTTAGTCAATTCACATCCACACCATGCTTGTTTATAAAAAACCTCCATACCTACATCATGATTGAGGTTGTTCATAAATTTTTTTTGAGTCATCTTGAGGTTATTGTGCAAGCATTTGTGAATAACACATGAAATCCACTTGAAAGATATTTTTTTTGCAAAAAGGTTGCCCATTGATCACCATATGCATGCTTACCTTGATACCTCTTCACTTTAAAGAACGCTGCTCTCCACATCTTTGTGTAGTGGATCTTCTATAAGCAATATATTATAGTCAGTGGGTCCTTTCGCGTACGTACGACAACAACTTTATTATTGCAGCTCTTATAAATTTTATTTTAAAGTTATTCCTAACCATATGATTTCTCAAAAATCACAACACTGCTCAAGATCAGTAAACCTTTTGCCACAAACAATTTCGTAATTGTTTGACTTTGTTGATAGATATTGAAACTGTTTGGATTCGTTAAGTTTTATATTATGCAACTCGTCATACAATTGAGAAGCCTTTGCTCTTTATTGAATGATAATCTATTTATTAAGAATCAAAAGTTTGACTTCCCAAATATAATTAGTACATCATTCTCACCCACTAGTACTTGTTTCAAATCATCACTAATTTGGTCCTCCTTTATCATTTTTGAGTATGTCGTAGCCAATATGGTATACTAAGATGCGTCGCTATCATCTTATTTTGCATTGTGCTCGTTATTGCTGCTAGCACAAAATGAATGATCAATTGCACAAAGTAAATCAAAACTCGTCATATCTATGACTTTCTATGATTTAAAAAATACAACATTCTTGCATTCTAAACTTTCAAGATTAACAAAAAAAATAACACTTTTAGTCCAAGTACAAATTAGAAGGACCATCAATCTTTACCTATATTTGTCATTTGCATTGAAAGGTTGGGTGTCATACAATATCCTACAATGAAGATCACTGCCACTATTTTTTTCAAATGATTCCACATTGTTTGCAATAATTCTCTTATCATTAACTATTGGGAATGGTGGGATATTCGCCAGAAGAGTGAGCTCAATAGCTAGTGAAACAAACACTCTTTATACTTAGAAATTTATGCCCATTTTTTTCAAGATTTCTTTAAAAGGTTTAACACAACAAAATAGACTTATTAAAAGGTTTATTTTTTAAAACACAACAGGAGACAAAATCTTTAAATTTTCTTTTTAAAACTTGAATGATGGAAATAAAATACCCCATAACTAGGATCTCATTGACACAGTGGAATCCAAAACATTTCATTTATATAAATCCAAATTTCATACAAAATTATGTTACACCACTGAAGCCGTACATGATACTTCAAGTACAAGGTTTTGATGATGAGCAAGTGAAATCAACTGCATTTCAACTAAGGCAATGAAGACATTGAAGAATTCGATGAAGAATCTTTGAAGACTAGTGTGCAAATGTTAAATTCATTAAAAGTCTTAGATTCTTGTAAGAGCCTTACTTATAGTGCATATTTAGGTTGCATTTTACCTAAAAAGTCTTTAGAAAAACTTTTGTAAAAGAACCCTTCATGAAAATCTTTTTAGAAAACTCTTTTCTTAAATTTTTTTGTTTATTAGTCGACCAATAGACTCACCAGTCGACTAATCCTTTTGCGCCATATTTTCTAAAAAGTCATTTTTTTGTCAAATTAGTCGACCGAAGGTTTTATCAGTCGACTGGACAAAATGTCTGTTTTCTGGAAAATTTAGCAACAGTCGACTAATGACTTTATCAGTCGACTGGACAGAACATGTGTTTTCTAAAAATTTAGCAGCAGTCGACTAATGCTTTTATCAGTCGACCAGACAAAATGTATGTTTTTTAGAAGATTTTAGCAGCAGTCGACTGAAAGGTTTTTCAGTCTACTGATGATATTATCAGTCGACTAATTTTATCTCTAGTCGACTAAGTTTCAAAAGTTCAGATTTTCAAACGGCTCGATAAACAGATCAGTCGACCGACGATAACTGTCAGTCTTCTAATAACTAACTATTAGTCGACTAACTACTGTTCCAGTCGACTAATTTTGTCATTTTTCCTGAAACTTCAAAAAGGCATGTCTTTTCATTTTTCAAACGTTTTGATCAATCAAAATGGACTGTTTTGACACCCTTTCATACCCTCAACGTATGGAAACTTTCACTATAAATATGAGTGCATTTTACACTCAAAACAACTTCAATTCAATCAATTTGAATCAATTACTCTTTGCTTTTCATTCATATTCATTTTCTCACTCACGTGATATTTTTCACTTCAGCTTTTCACTCAAATTCTTTTGAGAGATAGTGAATTCGTGAGTAGAGTATTTCAACAACCTCAAAAGCCAATTGCATCTCATTTACATTCAAAAGAAGGGTTCATAGGTTGTATTGTAAGTTGTTACTTATTTTCTGTAAAAGAAAGGACTCCTTGGTTTAAAGGAGTTGTTTGCTTTTAGTAGGTGTGTTACTGAAAGTGGGACCGGATTTGGTCTGTATGATCATGTAGTTACACAAGATTGATAGTGGAAATCTCAAGCGGGTTTTGCTTGAGGACTGGATGTAGGTCGGGAAAGACCAAACCAGGATAAATTATTGTGTTCTTTGTGTGTTTGCTTTTCAAATTGCAAAATCTGTCAATATTTCGCAGACAAAATTTTAAAAGCACTATTCACCCCCCCTCTAGTGCTCGTTGTCTCGATCCTACTGCACTTTCATTTGGTATCAGAGCAGGTTTGCTATTATTTTGATTTGATCATCATCTAGCATGGCAACTACAACATCTCAGCACAAAGAAGGATGCTCCTCTGTTCGTCCTCCTCTCTTTGAAGGAACAAACTATGTATACTGGAAAGTGAGAATGACAATATTCTTGTAATCCATGGATCTTGATATTTGGAGAGTTGTTTCAGATAAATACCAAACTCCATCAACTGATTTCAGCCGATAGACCGATGAAGAAAAAAAGACTGCTTCACTTAATGCCAAGACATTGAATGCATTATATTGTGTCATTGACAAGGTAGAGTTCAATCGCATCTCCCAATGCTCTACAGCAAATGAAATCTGACATACTCTTCTCGTGACTCACGAAGGTACGTCAAAAGTAAAGGAATCTAAAATCGCCTCTTTGGTTCATAAATTTGAATTGTTTAAAATGAAGCAAAATGAATCTATATCAGACATGGTAACAAGAATGACCAATATAACTAACACTCTGAAATCCCTTGAAAAAGAATATTCACAAGTGGATTTAATCATAAAGATCCTAAGGTGTTTAACTCCTGAATGGGAGAGAAAAACTACTGCTATTGAAGAGGCAAATGATTTAAACACTCTCACTCTTGAAGATTTGGTTGGTAACCTAATGGCATATGAAGTCCAACTTCAAGACAGACAAGAAGAAGAACCTAAAAAGAAATCTCTTGCTTTTAAGGCTACTTTTGACTCTGAAAATTCAGAAGAAGATAATGATGAAGATATTGCCCTTATTACAAGACAATTCAAAAGATTCATCAAAAGGGGAAGATTTCAAAGAAAGGTAAAGAAAGCAGATTCTTCCAATCCCAATGAAGTCAAGTGCTTTAACTGCAAAAAGGCAGGACATATCAAGAAAGATTGTCCTCTTCTCAAAATCAAGCCCAAGGACCAATTCAAGAAGAAAAAGGCATTTCAAGCATGTTGGGATGATAGTGACTTCTCTTCCGATGAAGAATCAAATATAGAAGTCGCCAACATGTGTTTTGTAGCACAAGAAGATTTGGTAAGTCAAATTGACTATGATGATTTATTAGAAGCATTCAATGATTTATATGCTAAATTTAAGAGTCTAAGTTCTAAAAACAAAGAGTTAAAAACTGAAATTTTAACTCTTGACTCTCAAAACAAAGTGTTACTTCAAGAGATAGAAGATCTCAAGAAGGAAAACTCTTGTCAAACATTTGAGAAGAAATTGGAACAAGAACCAATCTCTTACAAAAAGAAATAACTAGTCTAAAAGAAAAATCAAATGATCTTCTTTCTATAGTGACCAAATTCACAAATGATCAAGAGAATCTAGAAAGACTTCTTGGTTCTCAAAGATGTTCGGTTAATAAAACCGGATTGGGATATAACTTCTTTGATACTCAAAATAGGCCAAACTATGTTGTGAAAATCAAAGGCAATATTCTCAACCATTTGTTCAAAGAACTAAATTTTCTAGTAGAAATGCTTCTAATCATGGAACTTATAATGCTTATAAGCCTAGACATGATTACTCTAGAAATGCTAAAACTTGTTATAGAAAAAATACTTTTTATCAAAGAAAACCAAAATCCAAATGCATATGGGTTCCTAAGACTAACTCTCATAGACCCGAAAATAGAAAGGGGTCAAATGCTTTGTCTTCTAATTTTGTTGTAGGTACACAAAATAAAGAGCAAATGGATATTGGACAACGGTTGTTCCAAACATATGACTGGAAGGCCGGAGTTATTTTTCACCATCTAAAATAAGGATGGAGGAACCGTCACCTTTGGTGACAATAACAAGGGAAAAGTAATAGGTATTTGTAATATTGATAATCCAAAATTTCCCTTGATAGAAAATGTTCTTTTAGTAGATGGTTTAATGCATAATTTATTATCTATTAGTCAATTATGTGATAAAGGTTTTCATATTTTTTTTTTAAATGATTTATGCTTAATTTTTTATTATCAATCTAAAAAGATCATTTTTAAAGGTAAAAGAAGGAACAATGTGTATGAACTATATCTAGATGAGTTACCCACTTTTAATGAAAAATGTCATATTGTTTCAAATGAAATTTAATGGTTATGGCACAAGAGACTTGGACATGTTAACTTTAAAATTATTTCCAAGTTATCCAAGAATGATCTTGTTAGAGGCCTACCTAAAATACCATATAAGAAAGATCACTTATGTGATGTTTGCCAAAGGGGTAAACAAATCAAGAGTTCTTTTAAAGCAAAAGATATAGTTTCAACAAAACGTCCTCTTGAACTTTTACATTTAGATCTATTTGGACCATCTAGAATTCAAAGTTTGATTGGTAGCAAGTATGCTTTTGTTATAGTAGATGATTATTCTTGGTTTACATGGGTGATTTTTCTAAAAAGCAAAAATGATGCTTTTTCGGAATTTTCTAAACTTTGTAGAAGAATTACAAATGAAAAATCTACATCTATAATTAAAATTCGTAGTGATCATGGTGGTGAATTTGAAAATAAATCTTTTCTAAAGTTTTGTGATTTACATGGTATATCTCACAACTTTGCTTTTCTTAGAGCGGCTCCAAAAAATGGAGTTGTTGAAAGAAAGAATAGAACTTTGCAAGAATGTGCTAGAACCATGCTTCAAGATAAAAATTTACCAAAATACTTTTGGGCAGAAACAATAAATACAGCATGTTATGTTTTAAACCGTATTCTTATTCGACCAATTTTACATAAAACATGTTTTGAATTGTATTATGATCGTATACCAAAAATATCATATTTCAAAATTTTTGATAGCAAATGTTTCTTGTTAAATACCAAAGATAATCTTGATAAGTTTGATTCAAAATCAGATGAATCAATATTTCTTGGATATTCCTCTAGAAGTAAAGCTTATCGTATTTTTAATAAAAGAACATCTTGCATTGAAGAATCTTTACATGTTGCATTTGATGAGAATTGTGAGCAGGTTATACCTCTAAGCGAAGGAGAATAAGTTATACTTCAAGAAGAACCCTTGATAGAGAATTCTTATCAAGATAATGTTCCTCTTCAACCGGTTTGGAAAGAAGATCTTAATCATCCACATGAACAAGTTATTGGAGAAATAAAGAGTGGTGTCCAAACTAGAAGGCAATTAGAAAAATATATTGCAAATGTTGCTTTCATATCTAAAATAGAACCAAAGAATATCAATGAGGCTTGTGATGATGAATTTTGGCTTTTGGTCATGTCTGAAGAACTTAACCAATTTACTAGGAATGATGTTTGAGATCTAGTTGATAGACCAAAGGATCATTCAGTAATTGGAACAAGATGGGTCTTCTGAAATAAGCTGGATGAAAATGGTGAAGTCATTCGAAACAAAGCAAGGCTAGTAGCACAAGGCTATAATCAAGAAGAAGGCATAGATTTTGATGAAACCTATGCACCAGTGGCTCAATTTGAGTCAATTCGAATGATGCTTGCTTTTGCTAGTTACATGAACTTTAAGTTATATCAAATTGATGTTAAGAGTGCATTCTTAAATGGACACATCAATGAAAAAGTTTATGTAGAGCAACCTCCAGGCTTTGAAAATGAGAAATATCCAGAAAAAGTCTACAAATTAAAAAGGGCTTTGTACGGACTTAAACAAGCACCAAGAGCATAGTATGAAAAACTACGAAATTTTCTAGAAAAATCTGGTTTTTCCATTGGTCGGGTAGACTCCACTTTATTTATTAAAAATCTTAATTCAGATATTCTTATTGTGCAAATTTATGTTGATGATATAATATTTGGTTCTACTAATGATTCTCTTTGTAAAGAATTTGCTAAAGCTATGCAGGAAGAGTTTGAAATGAGCTTGATAGGCGAATTAAACTACTTCCTTGGACTTCAAATAAAGCAAACTGAAGAAGGAATCTTTATCAATTAGGCTAAGTATACAAAAGAACTTCTCAAGAGATTTGGGATTGACTCATCGAAATCAAGAAGGAATCCTATGAGTACAACTACTTCTCTTGATAAAGATAAAAATTGTAAAAATGTCGATACTAAGCTCTACAGAGGTATGATTGGATCTCTATTATACTTAACTGCTAGTCGACCTGATATAATGTTTAGTGTTTGTATGTGCAAGATTTTAAGCTAATCCAAAGGAATCTCATTTAACTGTAGTAAAACAAATTCTTCGATATTTGAAAAATACTTCAGATTTTGGTTTGTTTTACCCAAAATCACCTTCCTTTGATTTAGTTTCATATAGTGATGCAGATTTTGCAGGAAGTAAATCTGATCGCAAGAGTACTAGCAGAACTTGTCATTTCTTAGGAAATTCCTTAGTCTCTTGGTTTAGTAAAAAGCAAAATTCAGTGTCACTCTCAACAACTGAAGCAGAATATATAGCAGCTAGTTTAGTGTATTCACAAGTACTATGGATGAAACAAACCTTAAAAGATTTTGGTTTGAATTACTCCACAACAACTATTTATTGTGATAACACTAGTGCTATAAATCTTTCGAAAAATCCTGTTCAACACTCAAGAACTAAGCATATTGAAGTTAGACATCATTTCTTAAGAGATCATGTGTTAAAAAGAGATATTTCGTTAAATTTTATTTCCACTAAAGAACAACATGCCGATATTTTCACTAAACCACTTAAAAATGAAGATTTTATGAGAATTAGGAGAGAAGTAGGCATTTGCTCGTTTTTGGATTTATAAAAATGCTGATTTTTGAACAAAATCTCAAAATCACACTATATTAGTCGTTCGATAAAATTTTTAGTCGATTGATGCTTTAAAAAAAAATTAGAATGAGTCGCACATTCTTAGTCGACTAAATTTTTTTTTTTAAAAAAAAATTAACTGAAGGGACCTGATACCCCTTGGATTTTTTAACACCCATTTTTTTTGGCATCATTTCATTTTTGTCCCTTTTCATTTTTTTTTAAAAGGAATGAAACCCTTAAAACAAAACCCTCTCTCTCTCTCTCTTCCGAAAAACCCTCGGAGTGTCGTTCGAACCTATCCTCACCGGAATTTTCTGGCCATGACAGGGAAACGTCGGAATCCTCTTGCAGTAACCCACGCATCTTCAGATCTCGTCGGAATCCCCTTATAGCTGCCTTCTCACCAGCCGTCAGCCACCGTATCCTCCTCTATTTCTATTGCACGACGCACAACAACATCTTCCTTCCGTCGAACGGCATTTGGAAGTCAACATCATTCTCTGCAACTAATTTTTGAGGTGAATCTGTTTTTTTTAACCATGCCTCGTTCGAAGACTGCATCTGCAAAAGGTTTAGGTTCTCCTCCTCCTACACCTTCTTCAAGACATGGATTTTCTCTCAGATTACTCTGAAATCCTCTTTTATATGATACATTTGGATCGATTTTTGCACTACCTATTTTACCAGGCCGAAATGTACTGTTTCACCTGTTTTCTCGTTACAAAATAAGAGAATTATTTCCAGGAATTTCACATCTTTTTGATGTCTGTGTAGACACCCTTCATTATCCTTTTCTGATTCACTTGTTTTATACGAATTTACATTTTGATCAAAAAATTGGAGTTCTTTCCTCTCTTGTTCGTGATGTTGAAATCGAGTTTGATTCTAAACTACTTGGAGAAATCCTAGAAATTCCATCTTCAGACACTCTTTTCAATACTGTTGAACTGAATGATGAGAGAATTTTTGAACAAATTCTTCTTCTCGGTGCACCTCATTGCCCTCCTTTCAAAAATACTAATCTTCAAACTTGTGCACGTATTTCTGGATGAATCCTTGCCCACAATGTTCTACCTAAAACTGGTTCTTTTGATTACTATTCCACAGATCTCTCTATGGCTCTTTATGTTTTATTTGGAAATATTTTTGTAAATTGGCCCAATGTGTATTTTACAAATTTATGGAAACAAAAACCATTTCTTCCTTATGGATGTCTTTTAACTCGTATTTTCAGACATTTCAAAGTTCCCTTAACTAATGAAAAATATATTAAGCAAAAGGAGTTCTTTGATCAAACTATTTTTAAAAAGATGAAAATCAAATATCTGCCTCTTTTAAATGTTGATCAAACTGAACCATCTGATCCTACTAAACCATCAATTTCTGAACCCTTACCATCTTTTGCGACACCTTCATCTTAAGCAAAAAGAAAGAAATTTTCTACAAGTCAAGACAATAATGAAGTTTTGTAGCGACTGAAAGCTTTGAAGCTGCATTAACACACTTTTCGTGAAGATGTGACCCAACAACTTTCTTCGATTCAGAAAGATGTTACTGCAATAAAAAACTTGCTCAACTCACTTTTCTGATCTTTATGTTCTGTCTTTACTAAACTTTGATACTTTATGGGTTGTAATATTTTAAACGTGTATTTACATTTTGCTTATGCTATTTCTGCCCTTACTCTTTTTTATTATGACAAAGGGGGAGAAAAAGATAGCATTTTGCATAAGAAATGAGAAAAAGATAGCATTTTGCATGAGAAATGCAAAATTAAGAGAAAAAGATAAGAATTGCATATTGCATTATGACATGAAAATTACATCATGTGAAAGCACTGAAAATTTCATTTATGAAAAATATTTAAAAATGCATGAAGTAATGATGGAAATGCAAACCAATCAATATGTGATATATGTGCTTTGAATGTACTAACTTTTAATTTTTTGCAGCATATTGATAGGGGGAGTAAAATCTCCATCTATGCATCTAAATGCTTCATCTTTGATTAAGTTTGTCATCATCAAAAATGGGGAGATTGTTACGCCACTGAAACCGTACATGATACTTCAAGTATAAAGTTTTGATGATGAGCAAGTGAAATCAACTGCATTTCAGCTAAGGCAATGAAGACATTGAAGAATTCGATGAAGAATCTTTGAAGACTAGTGTGCAAATGTTAAATTCATTAAAAGTTTTAGATTCTTGTAAGAGCCTTACTTAGAGTGCATATTTAGGTTGCATTTTACCTAAAAAGTCTTTAGAAAAACTTTTGTAAAAGAACCCTTCATGAAAATCTTTTTAGAAAACTCTTTTCTTAAATTTTTGTGTTTATTAGTCGACCAATAGACTCACCAGTCGACTAATCTTTTTGCGTCATATTTTCTAAAAAGTCATTTTTTGTCAAATTAGTCGATCGAAGGTTTTATCAGTCGACTGGACAGAATGTCTGTTTTCTGGAAAATTTAGCAGCAGTCGACTAATGACTTTATCAGTCGACTGGACAGAACATGTGTTTTCTGAAAATTTAGCAGCAGTCGACTAATGCTTTTATCAGTCGACCGAACAGAATGTATGTTTTTCAGAAGATTTTAGCAGCAGTCGACTGAAAGGTTTTCAGTCTACTGATTATATTATCAGTCGACTAATTTTATCTCTAATCGACTAAGTTTCAAAAGTTTAGATTTTCAAATGGCTCGATAAACAGATCAGTCGACCGAAGATAATTGTCAGTCTTCTAATAACTAAAAATTAGTCGACTAACTACTGTTCTAGTCGACTAATTTTGCCATTTTTCTTGAAACTTCAAAAAGGCGTGTCTTTTCATTTTTCAAACGTTTTGATCGTTCAAAATGGACTATTTTGACACCCTTTCATACCCTCAACGTATGAAAACTTTCAACTATAAATACGAGTGCATTTTACACTCAAAACAACTTCAATTCAATCAATTTGAATCAATTACTCATTGCTTTTCACTTATATTCATTTTCTCACTCACTTGATAATTTTCACTTCAGCTTTTCACTCAAATTCTTTTGAGAGATAGTAAATTCGTGAGTAGAGTATTTCAACAATCTCAAAAGCCAATTGCATCTCATTTGCATTCAAAAGAAGGGCTCATAGGTTATATTGTAAGTTGTTACTTATTTTCTGTAAAAGAAAGGACTCCTTGGTTTAAAGGAGTTGTTTGCTTTCAGTAGGTGTGTTACTGAAAGTGGGACCGGATTTGGTCTGTATGATCTTGTAGTTACACAAGGTTGATAGTGAAAATCTCAAGCGGGTTTTGCTTGGGGACTAGATGTAGGTCGGGAAAGACCGAATCTGGATAAATTATTATGTTCTTTGTGTGTTTGCTTTTCAAATTGCAAAATCTGTAAATATTCCGCAAACAATTTTTTAAAAGCACTATTCACCCCCCCTCTAGTGCTCGTTGTCTCGATCCTACTACACTTTCAAATTATAGTGAACTAAACATACCATTTATAAAATAAATCCACATAGGATAACAACAACGATAGTTTTAAAGTACAAGGGTGTCAAAACTTAAAATAGATTTAAAGCATACATCAATGGTTCCAAGAATAGAAGAGTCAAAGTCTATCTCCATTGGTATCTGAAGTCATCCTGCATCTATCGCCACTAACATCGTCAACCTGTGGGTACCTGAAAAAGTTAAATTATATAAGGGTGAGACCAACCACTCTCTCACCGAAAACTCAACCACCCATCTCGTAATAGCAAATAGATAAGTCATAGCCTAACAGGACTCCAACCAAGTTTGTGGCTCAACACGAGTCTCAACCTCTCGACGAAATTTGACTCGGCTCCACCTCTATCCAAGAGAGCAAACAACACACTCATGCATATTCTAAATGCAAGAACAAATATCTATCTTTCTTATTAAGTTTTTTTTCTTTTGCTCAACATAAAGTACTTATAATTACTTGCTTCCACTAACACATTATTATCTGAGATACTACTATAGGCTCACCAGTTAACATTGGGGTAATTTTAAACGCTTGTATCTTCTTTTTTTATTAACCCCATGAATATGGATCCACTCGTACCAAGAAATATTAAACCCTTCATCAAGGTGTTTCTTTTCTTGAGAAAGTCGTAGTGCATTCCCACTAGCATACATAACTTGATCTCCTCCATAAGGAGTCCTTGCTTCCCAAGTTCTTGAAGTTGGGGTTGGGTACACCCCTGGTGACCAATACGGTTTTCAAAAACCACCATCACTGAGAAGCATTTTGACAATAACTCAATCACTGAGAGCGTATTTGTCGACAACTCATAATGACCCATACTGTCACTAAGAGCATAATTGATGACAACTCAACCTTTACCATACCATTATAGAGAGCGTAATCGATAACAATTCAACATGTCATTGTTGAGAGCCTAACCAATGACAACTCAGCATGTACCATACCATTGTTGAGAGAGTAACCGATGATAACTCAACATGTACCATATCGTTGTTGAGAGCATAATTGATGATAACTCATGTATGAGAGTGTATCCATTGATAACTCAGTGTTTACCATACTCGCTTAATGAGTTGAGTGCAAAATAAGTCACCCCATCTCTTAGGGCATAATCTTCACACTCTGTGTAACTTGTTTCATCTTTAAATAACATATAATATTAATTTAGTTCACATCGTACCTCTTAGGTACACAGGGCCTTGCCCAACAAGTTACGCCTAGTTCTCAACTTATGTGATTTAACATTTACTTATGCAAACACTTAGTTACATACCTGGGGTCACCTTCCTGTCCCCAACAACATACTATTCAATTAGGTCAACCACACTAGGCTCAACCTCACTAATATCCATAGTATGCTCACACTTAAGTAAATTTATTTTTCATTGTCTAAATCTAACTATATGAGGTAATTTTGTAAAATCAATACTTTCATGAATCCCTGACATAATGTGTAGTCTACACAAACCTACGCATTTACAAGCATTTATAATATGAACATTTTCACTCAACCTAGTGTTCTATTCAGCATAGGTTCAAACATGATGTTTTTACCGTCATTCCGTGTGTGTGTGTGTATATATATATATATATATATATATATATATATATATATATATATATATTGCAAAAACATGCTTAAACATACATAGCTGCACCCTATGCTCAAGCATACGGGAATTATACAACATACTAATCGAAAGCCAATTCATATATTTATTCATATACATCATATTATGCATGTTAATATGATTTGGGTCCCTACTTGGACCAGAAACTCAAATTGATGCAATCAACCCTTAGATATATCAACACGGGTTCCTTAGTCTGTTACAAGGTTGATCTATCAAGAAGTCAGAATACACAACATTTACTCGATCTCAAAACACCATAAACATCTATAAAGGTGCAAAAGTGTTGTCTTTGTCAACTGAAGAGTCGACTCTCTCTAACCAGAAGACTCACAAAGCTCAGGGATCGACTCCTTCTCAACATAAGTTTATTTTGTTCAGCAAAGGTCGACTCAACAACCTGCAGGGTTGGCTCTTTTTAAAACTGAGTTTTATTATGTTCAGAAGAGTGGACTCTCATCTCTTAAGGGTCAACTCTCCCTGAACAAAAGCCCATTCTATTCAGAAAGGGTCGACTCTCAAAAATAGGGTTCGACCCTATATTCTCAAGGGTCGACCCTTGAGTCTGTCTAGCACCTAGTGAAGTAGCAGGGGTCGACTTCTGCATAACAAGGGTCAACTCTATACTTCACAACCAGAGTTAACTCCTCTAAAACCAAAAAACAACATAACAAGGCACAACTATACAAAGTTTTCTCTTCGATAAATTTTACAGAAACCAATATTTATGCAGAATCTTAAAAATATTTATCTTTGTTCTAAAGAATATATATACTTTTCCAAATACCCTAGCTTTTCGAAAGTTTTTTCTAAAGAAACCCAAAACCTATAAATACTTCATATTTCAGAAATCTTAATAAAACACACACGACTTTGCAAATATTCCATATTTTAAAAAACTTTCTCATGGATACACAAAATCTGTAAATATGCAAGAACTCCGAGAACATTTTCAAAGTATTTATAAATCCTCACTTTTAAGAATACGAAAAACATTTTTGACATCATAAGATTAACAAAATCTTTCAGCAAATCAAGGGTTTCTCACAAGAAAATTTTTAACACTTATAAGCTAAAACATAATACTTTAACTTAATAAAACTTTGGCAAACCATCAAAATACTCATAGGATACACTAGAGTTGACTCTTCTGGAACTAAGAATTGACACAACAAGTGCAGAAGTTGACTCTTGCTAACAAGAGTCGATTCTGACAATCAACGGTCAACCCCTGAACTAAGCAAGAGTTGACGCCCATGAAGCAGAGGTCGACCCTCATGGGTTAAGGATCAACACACACACCCAGCAAGAGTCGACCTTGTGGCATGTGCAACCAAGATATACAACAGGGGTCGACCCTTACTGAAATCAGTCCATTTGTCACCACGAGTGTCAACCCTCCAGAACCAACGATCGACCCTCGAGTCTTCCTCATACTGGTTGTGAGCATATAGGGGCCGACTCTACAAAGCATGGGTCGACTCCTATGCATTTCTATACTCCAACAGAATGCAAACACATACTAGGGTCAACTCTTGTATAGCAAGGGTCGACTACGGTGTCCCACATAACTCAAAAATACTTAGAAAGTTTAATCTTTTAGTAAGCGTTATACATAGGAATCCACATCAACATGCTTAAGGATCACGTTAACATCCATCCAACATGTAAAACCTGCAAACATATCCATTTCTTAGCATGAACAAGAACCCACAACAACTCTTTTAAAGGACCCACCATAGTCCATTTTTCCAAAATCATCACATACACGTTTGAGAGGAAATCAACTCCCTTATGGAGATCATTCCAAAAAATTCACACATTTACAAAAACCCAACTAACATGATGCACATAATAGATTCTCAAATATAATAAAAACAATTAGAGAAGCATATATCTAATCAAACATGTGTGCCTATGCATACCACTATTGTAATAAGATGGATTGAGTCCCCTACCTTGGCTCACTCTTTTCTCGAGAATTCTCTATTCATTCTATCAGAACAACAATGTCCTCACCTTGTAGCTACCTTTCAGTTGCAGGTCATACAAGGGAGATGATGGTGCAGTTTGCCAGCACCAACAATAAAGATGAATAGAGGAAAGAGGAGCACACTCACGACTCTAAAGGGATAGAGAACGAAGGGGGAGAAGAGGGAGTGAGTTCGATTAAGAGGGAAGATCACATACGTGAGAAAGGAGGGTGGAAAAACGTGAAAGGGGATCAAGAGGGGGTGTTAATGCTTAAATAGCATGCAAATAAGATTAAGTTGGGTCCTGGGTTGGATTCCACTAGGATCCATTGAAGCCCTAAGCACAATGACGTCATAGGGACCTAGTTAGCCTTCTTTTGGCTAACTGGGTCTCAACCTAGTTTCAAAGAAACCATGGGCAACAATTGTTTAGATGGGCTGGCCAAAAAGACCCAACAGCCTCCCAATAGTAGATTCAAAACAAATGGCCCCCCTATGACCCAATCAAACATAAAATTCACTAACATGCCACTCTTTTAAAAAAAACAATGTCAATCATCACCCTCATGTAGTTGACTAGGCCGATCAACACAAATTTGGACAACTATGTCCCTTAAAACAAAAATGCCCTCAAAACAATTCTAGAAAACTCAAAATACCTCCAAAACTCGGTATAATTCTATTTTTAATGAAACGAAGACTGATCTTCTCAAAATTTTGATACAAACACAACCACATGCTCAAAAAATCATGAATAATGCATCAATAATTTTATTATCCAGATAATTTAAAAATAAAAAATTTGTTGAAAACACTGAATATTATAGTTGGTGGCTAAGATAGATGCATATTATCTACAAAAATTTTATCATTTCAATCTTATACATCACTTTTAACTACGTCTTGTACATCATTTTGGACTACCACTTGATGTTTAACTATGTATCCTCCAACTTCTTGTTTAACTTCACAAACATTATCAATTCATGTAGTTTTACTAGCAACTAAATAAATGGTGTCCGTATATAACATTAATTATACATTATCGTCATCCAAAGGATGTATTCATATATCTTCACCATCGAATTTTGAAGTGCACTTATATCATAGAACTATTGACTCTTTCATATATCTAGTTTTATGATACATTAATGCTACAAATTTCTTATAGCAGTTATTTTTAGATACCATTATATATCTCCAAAGGGTTGCTTAGTGCTATAGTAATTTACAAATATCATTTCAGCAACCATCATATATCAACCACACAACGTAGTTAACAATTCTAAAAACCAACAACCAACAATAAACCACAATACCCCCACAATCAACTTATATTCAATGCTTGTGTAGAGACAACCGCAACCACATTTAACTAATTGAATGTTTTTGTCCAGTCAACCCTAACCCCAATCAAACAAAGATAAATATTGACAAAACCACAAAATATTGACAAGCAACAAAGAAAAATAAGTAGCTATATGGGAAAATCCCTAAATATCATAAACCCTAAACAATAAATCAAAAAAAGAAAAATATACCACAACTTTAATATCTAACCGAAGAAGTAGAGGAGAAAGATACCACAACCTTGCACGAGGTGGAGTGAAAAACTTTCGTGAGAATCGTCCAAAAATGTTGAGGTTCTAGAGGAATGAGGATTGGTTTTACCACTCTTTAGAGATACAAATGAGAAAAAGAAAAAAAAACTAAACACAATTTTATATGGGACATAATTTCATAATACAGGTGTGATGCGAATAAATTTTTTTGCAATATCGTACTTTAACAAATATTTTGGAAATTTGCAATATTTCATGCATACTTGTATATGCAATTTCACAATTATCAGACTTCAACAGATTTTATGATTTTCGCAGGTGATGAATATCGTCATGATTTTCGCAATTTTTTTAGAATTTCACAATCTTTTTTGAAAAATTGCAGCCTTAGATGCAATTTTATTGATGAGTTCCATGGTGTATTATTTTAGCATCATGAGAGGGGAAAATAAAAAAATTGCATATGTGAGAGGTAAAAGCATCAAGAAAAAACTGAGAACCCACAGTATTGTCCATTCGGCTAACTTGGTAAATTGCGAGACATTTTTTAAAACATGTCATTTTTTTATGTACAGTACAATCATTTTCCAGTTTTTAAATTCATAACGAATGGCGAAATCACATTGGCAAATAGGTTCAAATCGTGCCGACCCAATAAGAGCTGGACATGCCCTATCGTACCCAATTACAATCAAACCTGGGTCGAGCTTGGGTTCGGGTCAGGCCGGCCCTTTAAGCCCGACCCAGTTAATGGGTTGGGCCCTATACATTTTGCATATGAGCCCGCCCGACTTTATTTGGGCTTGAGCTCCACTTTACAGCCCGAGCCCGACCGGATTCTGGGTAGGGTACCTAAAACCCGATGGGCAGCCTGGGCCAATGGCTACACTTAAGTCAGTCGTACCTACAGTCACGGTCCTCTCGATTTCACCTTGGGGAACTCAAACTTGAGATAGGGGGGAGGTACAAAGTAGTCTATGTTGTTATGGTCCAATTATAACTAGATTTCACATTATATGCAGCGGTCTGCATGGTGGGCATGCAGTGACCTGCCTGACAGTCATCCATCTTAGCTCTTCTCAAGATGAGCGCGGTGTCCATATTGAAAAATGTTGATATGGATGGTCTGCAGCAGTGGAGCTGCATGAAAAATGACCTCTTGTTGCAATTAAAGCTCACACAAAAGAAAGAGTTCATTAAATGCTATAAACAAATTAAAATATTTTAAGAAAACAGAGCAAAAAGAGACGAAAAACAATGAATTGGAAAAATAAAAATAAATAAATAAAAGTAGGTGCGCACAAGTCTAGATCGGCTGTATTAAAGTGTCCAAATTGAAGGATGTCATGAGTTCGACACCTCAAATGTGCTCTTTATGGCGAGATTTTAATCCACTGGCTTTGGTTTTAATCTAGATTCATATTTGAATTTGAATTTGGATTTGGATAAAATGATTTGCCTGTTATCTCATCCATTTTCACTCCTAAATCTGGTGGATGTCTACACGTGTATATTGGCACAAAAGCTATGGACTCAATAAAATGGTCTGTCTTAATATCTCAATCCAAGCATGTTAAACAGACCCCAAGAGATAAACCTAGTTTTTTCACGATTTATTAGACACTAATCCAAGATCCGTAGATGGTAATGGCCAACCTAAGTTTTCTTCCACTTTTAAATAGTATTAGATCCAGTACACTGGATTTGAAGCTAAATATGCCTAAAGCATACTTGATATAGGATCAACAGACATGGATCCACTAGGTACACCAAATTGCGTAAAATGATTGATTGAACATGTTGCGCTAGAGACTAGGGATGTCAACGGGTCATTTGTAATCCGACATCTGATCCGAGTCTGATTAGCTGGATTTGGTAGCTAAATTCGAATGCAATTAATAATTGAATCCGGATTCAGAAATTGAATTTTTCATTTGAATCTGAATCCGATTATATGTAAATATCGGATTTTTAATCTAGTCGGATTCAGATTTGTTTTTGTTTTATCCCATCCAACTCCAAATCTGATTATGTCACATTCGGCCCTATCAAACTCGGTAATGGTTAAATCCAACCCATTTACATCCCTATATCTAGTCAAAGCATATTTCTATTAGGATGGGCAACAAGCATATACACATGCACACACACATGAATGTGCTGGCTGACCATATACCTGAATTAAGCTAGGTCTAGGTTGTCAAATTGATGTGCCAAGCTTGACCAAGTCAGCTACCCAACCCTAGTTGGCATGAGACTAGATTGAGCTTATACCCACAAACTCTTATAAAGGGTGAGGATTGGGCTGTTAATTGATTGAAGTATGTCTAACTTGATTAGTGAGAGTTGTGAGGTTCACTTTTCATTTTACAGAGCAAGAATCAGCTACAAGGATCCTAAATGAAGGTGAGCTTGATGGTTGACTACGGTCATCGTCGTCGTCACCATCGACCGACCATCAGGGCCGGCTGCCTTGGTTGGCGATCGGCAATCATGATCGGATGGATGCCGGTGGAGAGAGCAACCCCAATGAAGAAAAAAGTGCAAAACCCTTACCTTTGCCGGAAGGGTTTCGTCGTGGGCCCATAACTCAATGTTGGTGCATTTTAAAATTAGAACCAGAATATAAAAGCAACACATACCAATAGACACCATGGACAAAACAAAGTGAGGGTGCTCGGCATTTTCCTCAGCCTATCGCCGCCCACGCTGAGCCCATAGCTCAAGCCTTCAAGTCAATGATGAGCAAGACCCCACTAAGAAAAAGAGGACAATTAGGCTCCCCTCATCATGCAGCATTGCCTCTATTTATAGTGGGGGAAAGTGTGGGGTTACAGAATGTGAACCCAATTACATTTACGTAACCCCTTCCCCACGAATTGCCCACTAACTAATTCATTAGTGTTAAATGAAGTCATACTTAGGGTTGGACCTAAACCCAAATGTCCAACAAAACATGAATCCACTAGGTACACACCAATTGCCTAAAAATGATCGACTGTACATGTTGCGCTAGAGACTCGATCTAGCTAGGGATGTCAACAGGTCATTTGTAATCTGACATCTGATCTGAGTCTGATTAGCTGGATTTGGTAGCCAAATTCGAATGCAATTAATAATTGGATCAAGATTCAGTATTGAGTTTTGCATTCGAATTAAATCCGGTTATGCATAAATATTGGATTTTAAGCTAGTCGGATTGAGATTTGGTTTTGGTTTATCCCATCCTACTCCAAATCTGATTATGTCACATTCTACCATATCAAACTCAGTAATGGTTAAATCCAACCCATTTACATCCCTATATCTAATCAAAGCATATTTCCATTAGGGTGGCAACAAGCGCACACACATGAATGTGCAGACTGACCACACACCTGAATTTTAAGCGAGGTCTAGCCTGTTAAATTGATGGGCCAAGCTTGACCAAGTCTGCTACCCAACCCTAATTGGAATGAGACTAGATTGAGCTTATACCCACAAACTCTTACAAAGGGTGAGGATTGGGCTGTCAATTGATTGAAGTGTGCCTAACTTGATTAGTGAGAGTTGTGATTTCTCTTTTTACAGAGAAAGGATCTTAAAAAAAAAAAAAGAAGGTGAGCTCGATGGTGTGAGCCATTATCACGACTTTAAAAAAGCACAAAGACAAATATGAAAATGTTAGAAAAAATCACACATGTTTAGTCTGTTAGCTTAACAAATAAGCCGAAACTTTACATTATATGCAGCAACTAGGGATGGTAGTGGGGCGGGGGACAAGGTCTCCAACCCCGCCCCGCCTCAAAATTTTATCCTCCACCCCCGCCCCGCCTCCGCGGCGGGGATGGATTTTATCCTCCACCCCCGCCTTCATCCCCGTTTCATGTCCTCCATCCCCGGTTCAAACGGGGATGAGGCGGGGCGGGGATATTGCGGGGAAAAGTGGTCGGGGCGGGGTTGGGGCAGGGCGGGGAAAAGTGCACGTCCATCCCTGCCTCCACCCCCGGACGGGGATGGATTTTAACCTTCGTCCCCGCCTCCATCCCCGTTTCATACCCTTCATCCCCAGTCCAAACGGGGCGAGGCGGGGCGGGGCCCCGCTTTCCCCCGGTCCACTGCCATCCCTAGCAGCAACCTGCCTGACAGCCATCCATCTTGTCATTTCTCTAGATAGATATGATGTCCATCTCGAGAAATGTTGAGATGGATGATCAGCAATAATGGAGCTGCATGCTAAGCCACTGCATAAAAGATGACCTTGTATGCCAAACTCAAATAGCTGGATATACCTTAAAAGTAATCAAGTTCAGATACTAGTCAGATGCAGTTTCGAATGTGAGACCCTTAACCAAATCCAACTCCGAAATACTAACCCGATATTACTTTGAATACTCAATTTGACTAAAGAAATAAGGGTTCAGTCCGAATATCTGAGCTAAACCCAAACTAACCACGGCAGGGATCAGTCTGGGATGGCTCAACCTACTGGTCAGAGGACCAGTTGGCACAATTTCAATCAAGCATATGTAAGCCTGTCAAGGGGTCGGACCTATGCTAGGTCCAGTCTTGTTTCAAACTCCAGTGTGTCAGTACCTGGTCAGAGTCTCGACCCAATAGGACCTGCATAAGCAGAACCATATGTCCATATCTAGATCCCGATATATATACCCGATCGGTAAAATAGTAACTTTATATTTTGGGCGCTTCTATGGTGGTACTATACTACCATAGCTTATGGTGATTTATATAGATTTAAGCTCCAAATGCAAAATCTCTCCCTATTCTACTTATTATTTTTATCTGTTAAAGTTGATTCAAATATAATATTTTATATAATTTTTAAATTCTACATATTTTTTCATGAATGGTGAGCTGATGAAATTTTTATGTATTAGACATGGTAAAACCTTATGACATAATAAATTATGCTAAATACATCTGTATGGCTGATTTTACCATTTAATAGCTGGATCTATGAAAACAAGAGTCTCTATCTACCACCGTATATTTTCTCTCATATTTTTCACTAAAAAGAATGAATCTTGATCGTCAAATTCAGGTCCAAGTTGGAGTTTTCACAAACTATACCCAAGTCCATATACTTATTGGATCTTCTGAATCTGAAGCTAATATCCAATGGGGATTATTTCATTCTGTTTAAGGCTGTTAACGGGTCAAGTACCTGACCCATTAGGGTGTACCTAAACCCTCCCACACAACAAGCTCCGGTTAGGTTGGGTACCTGGCAAAAGAGCCAAGTCAGGTCGGGTACCTGACAAAAATCATAACCCAAATCCAGCCTGCATAATGCTCTCGAGTCTGGTTCAGGTCGATCCAAATATTATTTGGGTTGGGTTTTTATGCTCATACCCAGAAATTCAGGTTCTAGACGGGTCGAGTATCCAATACAAACCAGACCCATTGACAGTCCTAAATTTTGGTATGAACACGGGTCTATCGGATCGGTTCCGGTGCAGGTTACGGATCCAGGCCTGCTCTTTTAGAAGCGCACGTCCAATAAAGAGGGGAGGAGAGTCCAAGAAAGAGTGCTACGCGTAAAAGGAAAGCAAAATTTCCACAAAGTACAACTCGCGCGTCATAATTCATACAAGAGGAAGAGGTCGTCTCTCTTCCTTTCTTTCTTCTTTCACCTGCTCATCTGCAACATTGCAACCCCAATCCGGATATTCACAGCCAGAGGTGAGCTTCTCATCTCCTTTTTTCACTCGGGAGCCATAAAATCACGATCTCAGATCACGTTATTCTTCATGATTTCGTTTCCCCTTTTAGCATAATCTCGCTCTGGTTTATATTCTGCACGACGCCTCGTTTTACTGCACTCTCTGCGAACTCTTCAAGAAGAAGAAGAAGAAACCTAATGATTTCAAAAACAACAACGAAAAACGAACCAGCAAGCAACAATCTACAACACCGATCATCCTCTGTAACGGTTGATTTCTGTTCCATTTATTGCAGGTACGCAATGGCGATGGTTTCAGCTTCTCGCCGCCTCTCGTCTGCATCGTCCAGCCTTCTTTCTATAAGCACGTACCGATTCGCCGGCGTCCGGTTGCTCTCGACTGCTTTCAGAGAGGAGACGGACACTTTTGGGCCGATTCTTGTTCCGGCGGACAAGTTCGTTCGTAAATCTTCATCCTTTTAGCTTTGATCGCGTATTTCATAGTTTCAGTGAATGCTTCAAGTAGTGGCGGATCTGATCCAGTGAAGTTCATGCTTGTTTGTTAATTTGCTGGTTTTTTAGAGGCGTGATCTCGTGCATTGCTTCGTTATTGCTGTCGATTTGCCTTTTCCGTGTACATTGATTTGCTTGAATTTGATAGATAATATGTTTATTATGATTTCCTTCATTGATTGATGAAAAAATTGCATGATCAGATAGAAAACAAAAGGATAGACAGTAAAACAATGTAATTTATAGAAGGAAGGAAGAAGAAGGACCCGGTAACAAAAGGATAGGAAATAAAGTAATATTTCTGTAGCTTTAGAGCAATGTGATATTATCGTATTAATTCTATTGCATATATTGCTAAGGCCTTGTATCGGCTTCTTTAGGGTGGATAGTTTATTCTCTAATTCCCATTACTCTGGATGATGATGATGATGATGATGATGATTGAATATTGTTTGGACGTATATGAATCTTAGTTGTCATATGCGCAGTGAGTCCCTAAAAAAGGCCTAGGCAGGGCCTAGGCGATACCCAAAATAAAAAAATAATAAAAAACATGTATACAACATAAAATCAATCAATAATAAGCAATAGACAAATAATATGTAGTTGAACACTGTAAAACAATTATATTACATAACCTTAACCTTCTCAAACAAATTAAGAATAAATTAACAATTAAATAAACAAACCATACAACTAACAATGTGAATGAACAATACACAAAAAATAAAATCATATATACAAAAAAATTAAAAACAATAGACATAATACAAACAATAGACAAATAATATGTCTTCTTCTTATTCTTCTCAACAATAGACATGATACAAGCAATAAACAAATAATGTCTTTTCTTTTTTCTTCTTCTCTTCCTCGGAAAAGAAAACAAATGATGTCTTCAAAAAAACAATCTTCAAAAAAACAAGCCTAGGCGGTGAGAGCCTAGGCAGCAAAATAGGGCCCCACCATCCAAACCTGGTCGCCCAGGCAGTGGGGCTGCACTTAGGCCGCCTTTGACAACTAAGATAGGAATAGAATAGGATTTTAAACTTGAGGCTGGTTCAGATATGGTATTTTCAGCTTTCAAAGCTAGCTTCACTAAATGCGGCAAAAATCTCTTGATAGTATTTTCTAGCAGATGCTCTAGATTGTGGTTTTCCTACACTTTGGAGTATAAATATAACCTTGTAAATGCACAGATAACATACACAAACACATACTTCAGGATCATTTACAGCCCATAGTACAAATTGCATTAAATATACTTCGGGATTTTCCTTTTTCACTTTTTTACTCCCTGTGGTGAAGATTTCTTAGCAGAAGTTTTGATCAGCAGAAATCTACAGTCTGAAATTCTTGACAAATGAGTTGGTCATAATGTCATTCGGTATCTCCATTTACAACCTATAGTTTATTGCTATGTCACATGGGTGCGGGTGCGGGAGCGGGTGCGGGTGCGGGGATTCGGCACTTCCAAAAAACCCGGGTGCGGGGGTGCGACAGGGGCAAAAATGTAAAAAAAAAATTATATATATATAAAATTTTGAAGTTTTAACAGTTTAACATTTAACAGTAAACATTGTCATAAACTCATAATATGATTCATCATGCATGCAGTATATCAACCTAAATATCAAATTATCAATCAAATAAGTAAAGCAATTACATAAATCGACCTAAATATCAATCAAATAAGTATGCATAAAAGAACTAAATTACATACCAAAGTATATCCTGATGAAGTAATGGATGCTAATAATTTTCTTCTTCATCATCAAATGCATCATTAGAAGGAATACTGGGCTCAGCTAAATCCATGTTTGTTACGTTGAATTCATGTTCTCCCTCGAAGTCACACTCTTCTGGGTTTACATCCCAAAATTTGGATGTTCCTTGTCTGCATTATAAACCCAATTTGAAAATGATAAATACAATACAAGTATATTTAAATGAAAACTAAGAAATAATCAAATAACTAAAAGAGCAAATTAGTACCTGTATTCATCATTGCTTCGCGAAAGTAATCGAAGATTTGAATGAACATATACTAAATCCTCTGCACGCTTGCTGGTGAGTTTATTTCTCTTCATGTTGTGGATTTGAGAATATGTGCTCCAATTTCTTTCACAACAAGATGAACTAGCAGGCTGCGATAGCAATCTTAATGCAAGACGTTGCAGAAGAGGTGTTTCCGATCCAAATGTTGACCACCATGTGATAGGATCTATATTATCTTCTTCTCTCGCGAATAATGCCGGTGCATATAATCTCGAAGATGAAAATTTTCCAAACTCTTGTGTGACTTGATGTAGAAGATGTGCTTCTGGAAAAAGTCTTGTCATACACATATTTCTATGTCTTGATAGCTCTGGGTCTAAATTTGGAGGGACACGACCAATACCACCAGCCCGCCACTTATTTGCATAATATTTTGGATTAAGAGAATGTGTCATGCAATGCAAAGGAGTGTTGCTCTTATCCCATCTTCTGACTAAAATTGAATGAATATGATTAAAAAAATCTGAATCATCCAATGCAGGATTTTTTTCTTCATGCATGAAAACTATAGCTTGTATTTTTTCAATCATATTATCCCACATTTCATAAACTCTGTGAAGCATGGGCTCATCCTTATCAACTTCTCTTAACATTTCCCAAATAGGTTGCGTAAATTGAAGGAAGTATACCACTCTGTCCCAAAACTCATCATCAAGAATGAATTTCTTAATTTCTTGAGCCTTCATATCATCATCAACACGATAGAATGTCCAATTTTCATCAGTCACCATGTTAATCAAAGCATTCTTCACTCTTTTAATCCTCTTCATCATCACAATGATGGACGCAAAACGTGTTTCAGCGACCTTCAACAATTTCAAATCAGAATGCTTATTAAATATAGCATTAGCACGATGGTGGTTAACAACAAAATTCCTAATGCTTTTGACATTTCTTTCTAAATCTTCAATCCATGAACATAAAGCATATGCTTGTGAATTTTCTTCTTCTTTGCGGTTGCATATGCTCTTTAGGGCTAGATTTAAGCTGTGTGCTACACAGGGAGTCCAAAAAATATGAGGGTACTCACTCTCCAAACTAAACGCTGCACTTTTACAAACCGGAGCGTTGTCTGTAATGATTTGTACCACTTTCTGATCACCCACTTCTTTTATCACTTCTATAAACAATCCCTTCAAATACTCTGCATTTTTATATTCCTCAGATGCATCAACTGCTTTCAAGAATATTGGGCCACTAAGCGAACAAGCAATGAAATTGATTAATGGACGCCTTTGAATATCTGTCCATCCATCAGACACAATGGAAACTCCATTTTGCTCCCATGAATATTTTTTAATTTCTAGCAACCTCTCCACGTTTGCCCTCTCTTCTGCAAGAAGTGTGGTTCGTATTTTTTCTGAACTTGGAGGCACATAACCACTCAAATTACAATTTGCCAAGGATGTTACTAAATCCTTCCAATAAGGATTTCTAGCCGCATTAAATGAGAGTGAACCAGAATAAAAGTACCTCCCAACTTTTCTATCCAATTCTTCTCTTCCATATGTATTGAATGCTGCTTGTATCGTTCCTCTACCTCCTAGATTGACTTTTCTTTTTTTTTTTCAGCATCTTCTTGGTGGCTTGCAAATGGCACACTGAGTGCAGAAGAATCGGCCATTGCCTTTCTCTTCTCATATTCTTCTTGTATTTTCTTGTATTGCCTTCGCATTGCCTCATCAACTTTTCTGCAAGCTGAAATGCCATGTCCTGGTATCTTCAACAAATGAGCCTTCACTCTTGTGTAAGACCCAACAAAATCTTTTTCGCAGAGCTTGCATCGAAATCTTTTGTTTCCACCACCTCCTTCTCCAGTTTTTGCAAGTTTATCTACATGTACCCATAGTGGCCCCATATCATCAATCCCACTGCAACTATCAGCAAAACTAGCAGCAGAACTCACATGTTGGGATGAGGATGACGCAAGTCCTTTCCCTTTATCCGTCATTTTTATCCTGAAAACACAAAAAAAAAAATACATTACAATTTTCAAATCAATTCGAAAATACAGGGAGAAGGGGGGGCTCAGCCCCTCCCCTGCCAACCCAACAAGAGAGCGAGAGCGAGGGGGGCTCGACCCCTCCCCTGTCGACCCAAAAAAAAAACAGATGGGGGAGGGGCTCGGCCCCTCCCCTGTCGACCCAAAAAAAAAAAGATGGGGGAGGGGCTCGGCCCCTCCCCTGTTGACCCAAAAAAAAAAAAGATGGGGGAGGGGCTCGGCCCCTCCCCTGTCGACCCAAAAAAAAAAAAAAACAGATGGGGGAGGGGCTTGGCCCCTCCCTTGTCGACCCAAAAAAAAAAAGATGGGGGAGGGGCTCGGCCCCTCCCCTGTTGACCCAAAAAAAAAAAGATGGGGGAGGGGCTCGGCCCCTCCCCTGTCGACCCAAAAAAAAAAGATGGGGGAGGGGCTCGGCCCCTCCCCTGTCGACCCCAAAAAAAAAAAGATGGGGGAGGGGTTCGGCCCCTCCCCTGTCGACCCAAAAAAAAGAGGTAGATGGGGGAGGGGCTCGGCCCCTCCTGTGCCGAAAAATGAGGGAGCAGGGGAGGCGGGGGGGGGGGGTGCTCGGCCCCTCCCCAGCCGACCCAAGAAGACGAGAGACATACCTGCCAGCCGAGAGGAGGAGTCTGGGAGGCGTAGCTGGGGGCGGCGACGCTGGGGGCGGCGATGGGAGAGCTCGAGCTCAGGGGGAGAGAGAGGAGAGATTAGGGCAAATTTTTTTTTTTGCCCTAATCCTCCTCCTTTTCATCGGGGGGGGGGGAATTTTTTTCGCCCAAAAAATTGGACAAAAATGACCCTGGGTGCGTTGACCGCACCCAGGGTTGTGTTGACCGCACCCGGTGCCGCACCCGCACGCGATCCCGCGTCGCGTCGCGTCGACGCGGGTGCGGCACCTGTTTTGCCGAGTCCCTGTGACATAGGTTTATTGTTTGTGTAATGCCTACTTGCTTGTAATTAGCATGCAAGAGGATATGAAAGAACCTTCTTCTTTTTCGTCAATTATGCAAGGAGTTATTAAGATTTGTATTTGTTATCTAGTTTGAACTCTCTCTCTCTCCCTCTCTCTCTAACAATTAGAAGTTTGCAAGACAGTGGGCCATTGATTAAAAGGCTGAATGATTGAATTTGTTAAGTTTGTTCTGTAATTTGTCCCCCAACTGGCATCATCATGTGGATCTCTTTGTTCATTTCTTGCCATAGATCATGTTGAGAGAAATTATGTATCCTTTTGTTGCCTGTAATCAGACCATGTGTCCGATTTGTTCATTTGATTATTGGTTTCCTGATTCTAACAGGCTATGGGGTGCACAGACTCAAAGATCGTTGCAGAACTTTGATATTGGTGGAGCACGTGAACAAATGCCTGAGCCAATCATACGTGCTTTTGGCATCCTTAAGAAATGTGCTGCTAAGGTTGGGTTTTGCTTTTGCCTCAAAACCTTATTTGAAAATTAATAGAGATATATGCTCATATATGTGCATAAGTATGTGTGTGCATCCTTGTCTAATTGTCCTGGTTAGAATATGCATAATTTGGTGTTCCACTTTCCAGGCTGAAACTTTTTGGCCTATTCACTTTAGAAGCTTGTTTTGGCACTGTTGCCTGAGCTTTGCAGTTGTGTACCCTAAGTGAAAATGGACACCTGTTTCCTAAATTAGCTAGAGTTTATGATGTTAAAAAGTGCAAAATGTGGATTATACTTTTAGTTGGTTGAAACTATGCTATGTCTCTGGTATCATGGGAAAAAACAAAATATTGTATCCTCAGAAAGCTGTTTCAGCCTTTCAGGGGTTATGGTACATGAACGTTTTTCTTTTCACATGCGCATTTGATAATGATCGGATCTGGAAGACCGGATGTTTTTTTTTTGCAGGTGAACATGGAGTATGGTCTTGATCCATCCATTGGAAAAGCAATTATGCAAGCTGCCCAAGAAGTTGCTGATGGAAAGCTTAATGATCATTTCCCACTTGTTATATGGCAGACTGGCAGTGGGACACAAAGCAACATGAATGCCAATGAGGTTAGTTGATACATAGGCAGATGATCAATTGCATTAAGGTTTTAACATTAGGTGAACTTAAGTATCTTGTAACTAAGATATTTGCTTGTAACCTTGTCTTTTAAATTTGATATGGTACTATGTATTCATTTAAGGATTGTATTTCTTCTTATTCATTTATTATATAATCATTATAATCTTGTTTCCGGTCTGACGTTTGGCTTATTCATCACATTTTTGCTGTGGCTGGTGACCAAGATGAAGTTTGAAAATTAATTTTTTTGTGAATGACAGCTTTAATTTGCTCTTGTTCCTAGGATATCGTGTTACTTCTTTACCATTCTTGTATATGTGATTTACAGGTGATTGCAAATAGGGCAGCTGAGATTCTTGGAAGAAAGCGGGGCGAAAAAATTGTTCATCCTAATGACCATGTTAACAGGGCACAATCTTCAAATGATACTTTCCCAACTGTGAGCTCTCCTTATTGCTTAAATGATTTGATGTTTTCTACAGCATTATATAGAAATTGTTATGTTCCGTATGGCATCAGCTCTTTAGCTAGACATGTGGAGCCGGGAAGATTGTTGGGATTTTCCATCCATTGGAGTTATCACTATGGAGTTGTTTAGTTTCTGGCATGCAATCTTTCTGCTGAACTTCCATTTCTCTGTCCTTACACTTGGATTCTTAAAATGTTTCTATTTATCTTAAGGGTTATAATCTGGGAAGTAATTTTTTAAGGTCTGAGACAGTGTTATCATTGAATTTCATAGTAACAGCTATATTTTTGGCAATTGCAGTTAACATAATATCTGTGTTAGAGAGACCATTAAAGTGTGCTTTGATATCTGTGATAGAGTGATTATTATCTGCGTTAAGATAATAACTCGTGAAAGATAATATCTGTGTTAGAGTGATCAATAAAATTATCATTAATGATCAGCATTAGACTGCATACGAAGCAAAACTGATGCCAGCTCTCAGAATGTTTACAGTGTGTTATCTGTTTTCCACTTTCTTAATGATTGGCTTATGTTACAGTTGAAGCCTATAAGGTTTAAGGATCATATTCTGTTCTGACTCAATTTGTATCAGTTCCTTACAATAATAACTTAACCTTGTTTCAGGTCATGCATATTGCTGCAGCAACTGAAATCAATGCAAGGTTTATTCCAAGTTTGAAACTGTTGCACACATCTTTGGAATCAAAGGTAAAACAATGTTTGCAGTAGAGTTAGTATTTTGCGCAAGCCTGGTAGAGTTAGTATTTTGTGCAGACCTTTCTGAGATAAAATTTCTTTAAAGTTTTATTTACTTCTTGGTTTATCCATTAGCTTGCTGTGCTTAGTCATTTTTAGGTAACTGTTAATACAAACTTGAATGATATGAAATGTTCAAATGAACTTGGGAGCTTCTACGAGTGTCCACATTTACAGAGCTAGTTGGACGCATGTGTTCCTGTAATAAGAATCACATTATGTATTTCTCTATGCACTTTCACTTGGATGAAGTAGAAACTGTAACTGATCTCACACTGTATCTGTATCACTATTTAAATGGTTTTCTTTAAGGAAGAAACTTGCTAGAAAAGACTGTTTTCTGAAATGGACCAGGTGAAAAAGTTAGTCTTCTTTGCTGGTGAATCATCCTCTTTTGAGTTGAGGAGCAACTAAAGCATGGTGAAGGAGTATTGGCATAAGCATTGCTTTGGAATGTTTAACTCTAAAATCCTGTGCTGTCAAAGACATAATAGAAGCTAGAGCTTTGTATTATTATTTTTGACAAAAAGTTAACTTTTGGCTAGAACTTATTATCCGCCTCCTTGTAGAAGCCAGAGACTTCTTACAGGTGATGTAAGATGAGAGACTATATTTCTTATGGATCAGATCTTTTCTTTGGGACTCAAAATGAACATGATGTCTTTGTTTTGTCATCAGTTTTTTGAGATCTTAGAAGTTGTAATTTTTTGATAACTTTCAGCGTCTGCAGGTTATAGAACTTGTGTTGCTGCTTCCATAACTATTTGTTAAGTATAATGCTGAGAAATGGTTATGAACAACCTTTTGAATCTGTTGATGTGAGCATGCTAGTTTGGAGAGGTGCTTATGGTGTCTGAATGGCTGAACCTGAGGCTGGAGATTCTGTGATCTCTAGCATTCCCCTTGTTAGATAGTGATAAAATATGTTTTGATGCCATCGGATCTGGATTGGATCCAGCTCCGTGCGTCTTATCCTTATTAGACATGTTTCTTTATGTAATGGCATTTTAGTTATTTGCATGCATTTTAAACCTATTGTATTATTTGTTTCATAATAAAGGATTAGGATATGCCATCTCAAGAAGTGGCTGTCGTTTTTGAGCATCTCTCTCTCTTCTTCCTCCTCCTCCTTCAGCTGAATGCTAACTGTGGTGATTTTTTACATGGTATTAGAGCGGCACTTCAGTTTTGTTCCAAAAGGTTTGTCCTTTCAGATCGAATATTGTTTTCTTCCGGTCAAAATCCTCTCTTCTCTTCCTTTTCTCTTCTAATTTGTCTTCTTTCTCCTCTTTCTCTCTACTGTCAGTTTTCTTTTACTGACAGCAGATTATTCCTTGCTTTATTCCTCCAATATTGTGTTTTTATATTTGACGTCAATCCTTAAAAAAAAGGGTGTATTTGATGTTAAAATAGAGGTTGTTTGCTTTTGAATATCCCAATCTGAACTCTAGTACCAATATTCCTAACCTAAAAAAAAAAGAAGGAAAAGTTTCTGTTCTCATTATTTTTCTAGATTTTATTTTTCTGAAATCTTGTTTTATTCTTGATATTTATTTTCGGTTCCGATATTTCTCTCCATTGCTTCATATATTTTCAATCGGCATATGCATATTAGCAGCATTATATTGAGTTTTGTTGGTCGGTTGCAGGAATCAGACTGAGTCCGGAATAATGCCGTATTTAAAAAAAAAAGGGGACGTTTTATATTATATCCTGCATCTTACCTAATCCTTTTGTTGTACTGCTGCATATTTGCTCTTGACTGAAATCTATTCTCTTCTTTCCTTTGCTTTCTTCTTTTATCTTTTCATCTTTTTTAAATGGATTCCTCTTCTTATGTTGGCCTCTCTTCGAACTTTTTTGAGTCAGCTTGTATCTGAAAAACTTAATCACTCAAATTTTCTGACCTGGAAGAGACAAATTGTTCCTTTCATAAGGAGCCAAGATCTGTTTGGGCATCTGGATGGATCAATTTCAGTTCCACCATGGTTCATTCCACATGAATCAAAGGATGATAAAGGAGATGCTCCGATTACCTATGTTTCAAATCCAGAATTCACAACATGGATGAAGTGCGATCAAGCTTTGGTTGCATATATTACTTCCACCCTGTCTCAGTATGTATTGATTTCAATTTCAGATGATTGTACTGCTAGTCAATTATGGAATAAGCTTGCGCAAACCTATTCTCAGATTTCAAAGGCAAGAGTTTTATTTCTAAAAAGGGAGTTTCAGACTCTTAAAAAGGGTTCTATGCTATGTCACATGGGTGCGGGTGCGGGTGCGGGTGCGGGTGCGACACGGGTGCGGCACAATTTTAAAATTTTTGGACACGGGGACTCGGCAAAAAATATATATATATATATATATATATAATTTTATTTTATTTTTAAAATGCCACAGGTGTCTGTGCAGTCACAGACTGTGACTGTGCACAGGCACAGCACTGTGCACTATGCACAGTCACAGACTGTGCACAGTGCACACTGCAAAGACTGTGCACTGTGCACAGTCTGTGACTGTGCACACTGCAAAGACTGCACAGTCACAGTGCCTTTTTTATATATATTTTTTTTAAATAAAAAATATAAAAAATTAGTTTTTTAGAGACATTTTTGGACTCGGTCAAAGTTGATCGAGTCCAAAATGTTGACGGACTCAGCCTGGACTCGTTGACCGAGTCCGACTCGGCGTTGACCGAGTCCGGGCCGAGTCCGAAGCCGCACCCGAGTCCGCACCCGTGTCCGCACCCGTGTCGACTCTGGTGCGGCACCTCCTTAGCCGAGTCCGTGTGACATAGGTTCTATGTTAGTCATGATATTTTTAAACAAAGTGAAATCAATTACAGATCAACTTGCTATTATTGGAAGTGTTGTCTCTGACAAGAAAAAAGTGCAACAAACTCTCAATGGACTAGGTCCAGAATATCATGTTTTCTCTACTTCTTTATCAGTTCTACCTGTACTCCCCAGCTCCGAGGATCTTCAAGCTAAACTTCTTCAATATGAAATGAGCATAAAATACTTGACAGAAGGCGGTGAACATGAAGATTCTCATAATGTCTTGGCATCAGATATATTTCATAGTTTTGGGTGTGGAGGTAACAGTTTTCAAAGTGGCAGAGGTCGAGGTCGTTTTGGTCAAGGAGATCATGGTAGTCTTCCTACTTCGAGTACACCAGGATTTTTCAATGCAGGGAATCAGAAAAGAGTGACTACATGTTTTCAGTGTAATAAGAAAGGACATGTGAAAGCTGAATGTTGGTTTAACCCTCAAAACAAAAGAAAAAATAATAAATTAGGAAACAAAAGAGAATCTGATGTACAAAAATCTTCTGGAGATATGCAACAACTTTTGTTGGCGGCTTTATCTTAGATGAGTATTAAGCAAAATGATCAAGGTGAATGGTATGTGAATTCTGGAGTGACAACTCATGTCACAGAAAATACTGGTAAGCTCTCGAATTTATCTCCTTATTTCGGAAGTGGTAGTATAGTCACTGGAGATGGAACTGTAAAAGTATCTCCACTAAGATACTAAGATCAAGACCTTAATATTCTTGATAAGAAACCCACCACGAATGCACAATAAGAGCACTTTAGAATACTTGTGCACAAAGGCACAACTCACAAATAACTCACAAATGCACAAAGGCATAAAAACAATGGAATCAATTTATTAAACACTTGGGCTTTGACTCAAAGCCATGAGAAAATACAAAGGGGAGAGCCCCTATTTATAACCACAAAAAGGAGCCTTGGAGGGGCTCCACTCATAGACGTTGGAGCCCCTCCAACGGTCACAAATGTGACCGTTGGAGGGGCCCAACGTCTATTTGAGTGGGCCCCCCAAGGTACCTTTTGGTACAAGGTTTAAAAGAAAAAAAAAAAAAAAAAAATTACAATCACATTCATAAAGTGAATGTGCGTAAAACAGGGGAAAAGACTAAATTACCCCTACGGCTTAAACAAAGTAGAAATATATATTTTATATATATAATAAGTAGATACATATATATTAATATATGTATATGTATTACCGTATATATATAAAATATATATATTACATTAAATGATTAGGTATATATTTTAACAGGAACACATCATCACATTTCTCATGTTGGAAGTGAACAAATTCCTTTGCATAGTACCTCTCTTAATCTATCCAATGTTCTTTTTGCTCCTAATATTAAAAAGAATATTGTTTCTATATCTAAACTTGTTGATGATACAAATTCTTTTGTCAAATTTACTCCATCTTTTGTGTATGTTAAGGATCTTCAAACAAAGGAGACATTCGCCGAAGAGGAGCGACGAGGAAACATGGAGGATCCAACTTCACATTCTTATTCTACCTTGAAGTCCTCTCTTTTGAAGCCGACATCTCAGAGTCTCAAGTCTTGTCATAAAGATGTTTTTAGTCTTTCTCAATGTAATAAGTCAAATTTGTGGCACTGTCGGTTGGGTCATTGTAGTCATGGTTTCATTAAGAAACTTGTGTCAGAAAATTTGATTTCAGAGTCCTGTTTACATTCTGTCCTAAATGTTAAAAAATGTTCACGCTGTCAGTTATGTAAGAGTCATGTTCTTCCTTTTAATCTGATTAATGAAAGAGCCTCAAAAGCCTTTGAAATTGTGTATTCTGATGTATGGGGGCCAACTCCTGTATGTTCTTCATTTGGAAGTCAATATTATGTTTTATTTATTGATAGTTATTCTCGTTTCACCTGGATATATTTCATGAAAAATAAGTCCAAAGTTTTTAGATTGTTTCAAGACTTTTGTGCCCTTGTTAAGAATCGTTTCTCTTCCAATGTTGTGCATTTTCAATGTGATGGTGGAGGTAAATATTCTTCAAATGACTTTCTTGATTTTTTTCGAAATAATGGGATAAGTAGTCATGTGTCCTGTCCGCACACTCCTCAACAGAATGGAGTGGTTGAAAGGAAACATCGATATATCATTGAAAGTGCGATGAGTATGCTTCATGATAGTAACATTTCTATTAATCTTTGGACAAAAGCCTTTCATATTGCAGTACATATGATTAACCGTCTGCCCATGAAAATTTTAGAAGACAAGTCTCCATATTTTACCCTTCTTGCAAAGCATCCTGATTATAATAACTTGCGCGCTTTTGGTTGTGTTTGTTATGTTCATATTGACAAATCTCTGAGGAATAAATTTCTGGATAAAGTTGTGAAGTGCAAGCTTATTGGATATGCAGATGATTATAAGGGATACAGATATTATGATCCGATAACCAAGCGTATCAAGATTTTCAGAAATATTATTTTTGATAAACAAAATTTTGAGAGCATATCATTAGTCCAAGAGCAGAACTCATCTCGAAATGTTGAAGTTTATGATCTCTGGTTAAGTGCTGAATTGTTTGAGAGTGAAAAGAGATCTTGCTAACCATTTTGTGAAAATTTGAATTCAAATGAACAATATCTCGAACCTTCAAATCCTTTTGAAAATGAAATGCTTAGAGAATTTCAGAGATTTGTTGGTCAAGTTTATGTCAGAAGGGCAAGAGATAATGTCTCGAACAATGTTAAGCAAGATATGATTCAATCTTCTTTGAGAAGATCAGAAAGGATACGTCATCCTATTCAAAGATGGGTTAGCTATGATAATTTTTTCATGGATTTTCAGTTATTCATGTCTCAAGTAGAGAAACGTGATGAACCTATTAACTTTTATCAAGCTATTAAATCACATAAATGGATAGAGGCTATGAATGAGGAAATGAAAGCTCTTCATGAATGTCAAACTTGGGAAATTGTTTGTAGACCTGAGAAGAAAAATGTTGTTGGGTGAAAATAGGTTTATAAGAATAAGTATAAACCTGATAGATGTATTAAAAGATATAAAGCAAGACTTATGACACACAATTTCACACTAAAATATGGGCAAGACTATGATGAAGGAGAATCCAAGGATTATGTCTGTAAACTGAAAAGAGCTCTTTATAGATTGAAGCAAGCCTCTCGCTCTTGGTTTGAGAGTTTTTCTCTCAAAATTCAAAACTATGGTTTTTGCATATGCTCTCTTTGATCATTCTCTCTTCATTTTCAAGGATAAAGGATGTTACTACTTTATTACTTATATATGTAGAAAATATAATTCTTATAGGCAGTTCTAACAATCATATACAGAATTTTGAAAGAATTACTGATGCAAAATTTCAAGATGAAAGATCTTGGTGACTTAAGGTATTTTCTCGGAGTTGAGGTGGATAGAAGAGATGATGTTTTAACTCTTACTCAACATAAATATACTCTTGATCTTTTGAATAAGGCAGCCATGTCTGATTGTAAGCCCCTAAGCACACCTTTTATCCTGCATCAAAAATTGAGTTCTAATGATGGAGACTTATATCATGATCCGACCAAATATTGGAGTATCGTTGGAATGATTGATAATCTCACTTTTACTAGGCCTGACATCGTATATTCTGTTAATCAAGTTTCTCAATTCATGCATGAACCAAGAATTGGTCATGTTGAAGCCGTGAAAAAAAATTAAGATTTTTGAAAGGAACTATTGGTGACGGTCTTCTTTATCAAAGAAATTGGATTGACAATAAGGAACATGAGAGTATCACTTATATTGATGTGGATTGGGCTGGGGATCTGGATGAAAGGTGATTCGTTTCTAGATATTGTATATTTATTGAAAAAAAATTGGTGTCATGGAGTAGCAGAAAACAAAAAGTCATTGTCAGGTCTAGTACTGAAGCTAAATATAGGTCTATGGCAGTTGGGACAGCTGAAGCTACATGGGTCAGACATCTTCTTGCAAATCTTGGAGAAGGAATCTCACAATCTTTTTTGTTGTGTGATAATCAGAGTGCTATTAACATTACTTATAATCCTATACAACATGGTTTCACAAAGTATATTGAGATAGATCAACATTTCATCGGACAAAAAGTTGAAGACAAAGAGATTGAGCCTCAACACATTCATACAGAAAGCCAAGTTGCAGATTTGTTCACCAAGGGCCTAACAAAACATCAATTTTGGTTCTTAAGGAACAAGTTGTCCATGGTCCATGACCATGCACAACTTGAGGGAGGGTGATAAAATATGTTTTGACGTCATCGGATCTGGATTAGATCCAGCTCCGTGCGTCTTATCCTTATTAGACATGTTTCTTTATGTAATGGCATTTTAGTTATTTTCATGTATTTTAAACCTATTGTATTATTTGTTTCATAATAAAGGATTAGGCTATGTCACATGGGTGCGGGTGCAGGGATTCAACGCTTCCAAAAAACCCGGGTACGGGGGTGCGGCAGGGGCAAAAATGTAATATATATATATATATATATATATATATATATATATATATATATATATATATATATATATATATATATATAAAAAGGGGGTCCGGGGGTTCCCCCCAGCGTGGGTCCCGCTGCGCGGTCAGCGGGCGAGGGTTTAGGGGGGGCCGCCCCAGGCGGGGGGTTATAGGGGGGCAGCCCCCCCCCCCCCTAGATTTTTTTTTTTAAATTCCGCAGCCCATTTCATAGGGCAAACTTTTTTAAAAAAACAAAAAAAACAAAAAAATGGACCAAAATGACCCTGGGTGCGGTCAACGCACCCAGGGTCGGGTTGACCGCACCCGCGTCGAGTACAGACTGCATCATGGTGGATTCATAGCATTCAGTTTTGACCTAGAACACTGTTTTACTAAATCCTGGGGTATTCTGGAAAGGTGACTACAATTTTTAAGAGTTTTGAAGCATAATATGATCTTTCTTTTGCTGTATTTATCTTGAAAACCCAACATTTAATTGTCAACTATTTCCTTTTTTTTGGAGAATATTACTATTCTGACATATTCCCTCAATCTTGTTTGTTGCAGTCACCTAAGTTTGTGGCTGATGAATAGCATGATTGATTGGGAATGTGAACTCTGCCTTTGATATTCTCTTGTTCCCAGTAATTATTTGAACTGTATCACCCTGTTCATTTGAAAAGACTGAAGATTGTAGCTCGTGACTTAACTGCATTTCTTCCATCTAGAAGTAATTGTAGGTCTGGTCTTATGATGATAATTTCATTGTTTTCTTGGAAATACGTGAATCATTTATACTTTTTAGATGATAAAAAAGCCACAAACCAGAGTGTTGTTTTCACAATCCTGTAACATACCATCTTGTATTCCCCTCTAGATCAAATTACATTTCAAAATTTGCATGAAGTTGACATAAAACTGACCAGGAGATTTTCCAAAGCTTGATAGTCCAGGACTTTAAAATGATATTTGCTTGTAAAAGACTTGTGATTGTCTTAATATGTAAAACGTGAGATTATTTATTCTACTATTTGTTGGAAAATATATGATACTGGGTGTCTTGCACAATTTGATTTATGTGAACAGCTGCACAGGCAGGCTGCTAATTATTTTCTTCTGATTTTGCCATCTTTCCGTGTCATCTTTTCTTCACTTGCTAAACCTACACTTCTGTTTGTCTGTGCAGTCAGTTGAGTTCAATGACATTATTAAAATTGGACGTACTCACACACAAGATGCAACACCATTAACCCTTGGGCAAGAGTTCAGTGGCTATTCTACACAAGTGGGTTTTATGTTTGTTTTCTTTTCAACATTTAGAATTGGAAACTGTCTCTTATTCTTGATTTAAGAGTAGATATAATTTTCAACACAGGTAAAATATGGAATTGAACGTGTCATGGGTACTCTCCCTCGCATGTATCAGGTGTGTATCCTCTGTTATTTGGTTTTATGATTTACTTTCCCATGTATTGCTAACAAATTGTGATTCTGCTTGGAGCAGCTTGCACAGGGTGGTACTGCTGTTGGAACTGGCTTGAACTCAAAGAAAGGGTATGTGGTTTTTCCACTTTTGAACAGCCCATGTTGTAGTTATTTACTGTGAGCTGTTTCGTACTATTTTGCATTGCTATGGTGGCCCAACAAGTTGGATTTGGTTACAATGTCTTCCTACTATTATCTGGCAAGTATCTGGAAACCTAAAATATGAAATGCAAATTTCCTAAATTTTATCTCAACATAAAAAAAGCTTACCATATTGTTCAAGTCTAAACCTCTACCCTTTATTTTTCTTTCTTATTCTTTTCTCCGAAAAGCTAGACAGACGAAATTTTATTAGTTAAAAAGGTACAAAAAGAGATGTGGCAAGAAGTTAATACAAATGGTGTACAAGAATCCATAAACTTAGAAAGAACGTCAGCATCAATATCAGACCCAATACACATGTTTTAATTCCATAAGGCCGAGCCTCTTTTCCATTTTGAATATCTTAACGCTACTGGTGTCAAGAGACTAGCCCACATGAGGATCTTGATATATTAAATAAAAATTATTAAGGGTATTTAAAATAAAAATAAAAATCACAAATGATATTGTGAAATATTGGAATTTGAAAAACTTTGAAAACCTCACAATGTTACCAGAAGGATTTTCAGGGCTTGCGAATTTACTGTAATAATATTGTGAGATTTTCAAACTATCAGTGATACTTGTGACCATGGTTCTGGTTAGTCAAAAGATTTCTTTTTACTGCAGGTTTGATGTCAAGATTGCTGCAGCAGTATCTGAGGAAACGGATTTACCATTTGTCACCGCTGAGAATAAATTTGAGGCCTTAGTATGATTCTAAAACTCTGTAGATTTCATTTTGGCATTTGTTCATTGACAGATGGTATTGTTTTGAGTGGCATAATTAACGGTATCATATGAAAATATCTTTCTTAGCTCATTCTACGTAAATGTTACAATGCATGCTAAAGAGTTGTGCAGTTTGAAACTTTGACCACAAGTAATTTTGTGAATTGATTTCCTTTAAAGGTCCCCATTGGTCTTTATTTTTACAGATATAATGGCCTTTCCTTTTGCATGTAGACATCCTTATGCTCTTTCAAAACCGTCCTTTCTTCTTAATGTGTACTTGGGATATGAATGGAGAATCTGCAAGTTTTATGTTTCTGTTTATTACTTGCTCCCTTGAGGACCTGAAGAAAATAAAAAAACTTGGAGACACTATCCATTTGTTCAATCTTACTAATTGATGTTACTGATTTAACCTTCTTAAAGAAGGTTCCTGTAGTGACTTAGATTTCATGCCTTCTCTGCTAATAGATGTTTATGGAAGCTTTTTGATGAGGAAATTTTTGTTGTTATCTTTCTGGACTTGTATTGATAACATTCAGATGTAGAGTTAGCCTGTAAACATTAGAAAGCAAAGTCTGGGCTGAACCTTGTGCAAGATGCTGCTTACTGCAGGTTTCATGCATTCTGCTATGTTTGTTTCCGAGTAACTTATAATTCATGTTCTACATTCTATGCCAGGCAGCTCATGATGCCTTTGTTGAAACTAGTGGAGCACTGAATACTGTTTCAGCTTCTCTTATGAAGATTGCTAATGATATCCGACTGTTAGGAAGGTATTTTGTGTTGCATCCTACAATGTGCATTTGGACCTGAAGTGGCTGTAATGTTTTAACTATGTCCTTTTTTTCTCTTTTCCAGTGGTCCACGTTGTGGACTTGGTGAACTTATTCTGCCCGAAAACGAGCCTGGTAGCAGCATAATGCCTGTATGTTATTTATTTAATTGTTTTTGTTTGCTTGAGTATATTGTTTATGTTGTTTCATGAGAATATTGGCTTCTAGGTATTTTTATGTGTCCTCAAGACAATTTTGCTTTTTCATTTTGGCTCATATTAGTGGTTTTCTCCTGACCAGGGCAAGGTTAACCCTACACAATGTGAGGCTCTTACGATGGTTTGTGCTCAGGTAACAATTAGCGCTATATGACAAATGTGTCTACTCATTAACACTAACAGATTGTTATCATCTTTCTTTATGCATTCAACCACATGTAGTTTACTACCATCTTTTACTGTGGATAAACTTTCATTGTATTGTAACATCTGATCCTGGTCCAGTGACACTATGATATTAAATTGAACAAGATGGACTATAAAACTGAGGTGACTTTGTATAAGAGCTCCTTGAAGAAAAAGAAAGTTGGATGAGTTATTATATTTCTGTTAAGAAATTAAAAAAGCGAGAACATTAAATTGTATTTCTGATTTAGATAGATGAAGTAAAGTTGTCCCTGAAAGCAAAATTCAGACACCTGAGGCCTGTATGTACTTTTCAAGCTGGCTTAAGGGGAATATGATACAGGTGCCATGATTTTGTAAATTAGAAATAAAAAAAGATGTTAACTAGCATATGATGCTTCAGTTTTTCTCTAGACTTTTTAATCTTTTGAACTAATTTGACTGGTTATGGCTTCATATTGTTCTGGAAAATTGAGTACAATCCAAATACATTCTTTTTGTGTGGCTTTTGAGGGGCTATGACACCAGTTTTAGGATTGAAAGGACATAAAGGTCTATGTTTTGTGCTTGATGCTGCAGCTGACACACTGAAGGTTCTAAAGCTCAATGATCTTATTTTAGCACATTATAGATGTCATGCTTGAAATTTGAATATATGTAGCACAATATCCTTTTTCTTTCTCAGGGTATTTTTTTGGTAATAAAATTTCCATGAAGTTAATTGTTTTTTGTTTGAAATTTTATGGTAATGAACAAGAGGAATGAAAATGATCTCTCTCTCTCTCTCTCTCTCTCTCTGGGGCATGATCATATTTATGCACTTTTTCCCTTTCCCGTTTATTTTATAACCTAACTCTTCTTTGTATAAAACCCTGATCGAATCGTTCTTTCTTTGTCTTTGGCCCATGAGAGAGATTGTGAACTTAATCACTTGGGTTGACTAAAAAGAAAATTGTTGTGATCAACTGAGAAAAAGTTTGGATACATTTTTTGACGTTCTAGAAAACATAGGCATGTTTGTCATTATCGTTAAAAAGTTTGGTTCTTATTTGAAAATATCCCTTTCATAACATTCCTATGTTATGCCAATTTACATAACCTGTTTGAATATTGCTTGCATTTTCCATTTGGTGCACAATGCAAAGGCATCAAGTCATGGAAAAATTTGACATCATGCATTGTTTTGTTTCATGAGGACTGGTAATGCTGGAGAAAGTATTCCATCCTAAGATTATGTGGTTCATATATTCAATTACTCCTTGTTTGAATCACTTTATAAGTTGCTCCTTGCCATTTATGCTTATTTTAAATGGCAAGTTTTGGTGTTTGGATCTTTTACTTTTACTTCTACTTCTTTTTAATGTCTTAAAAATTTCACCCCTTTTCTCAAAAATAGGAGGGAGACTTACCTTTTTCTTTTACAACTACTTATTTTCTTTCATTCCACCCCCATCATCCCCATCACCACCAGCACTTCTCCACCATCACCATAACCGCCACTACCATCATCACTACCACCACTTCTCCACCATCAACATTACCACCATCACCACCACTGTCATCCATCACCATTGCCATTACCACCACCACTGCCATCCATCACCATTGTCATTACCACCACCACTATTATCACCGTTACCACCACCACCATCCATCATCATTGCCATCATCACCACCACGATTCCCATCACCTCCATCCACCATCATCATCACTACCACCATTGCTATCATCACCTTTACCACTACCACCACCACCACCACTATCCACCTCTGCTGCCACCACCATCTATCATCACCATTATCACTACTATCCACTAATCTTTTTTTCTTCATTATAATTTAAACAGTTGGTGATCCGAACATTTACTAAACTAAAAATAAATGTAAGTTTCTTCTTATAAAATGTGCTTAAATTTATATATGTAAACAATAAATAAAAATAGATCCAAACAGGGCCTTAGTTTTGTAAGTTGGTTGGTTTCTTATTAGCTATCCATGGCACCAGTTTGCTGCTTAATAAAACAGCACAAACCAGTGCCTTTGAATGATTCATAATAAATCAGAACTTTTAAGATGAAGTTGAATTGTTTGTTGAGAACAACCACTTTCATATTTATTTAATTGGTGGATAAACTGAATGCAGTTTCAAAAACTTGCAGGTTATGGGAAATCATGTAGCGATCACAGTGGGTGGCTCAAATGGTCATTTTGAGCTCAATGTTTATAAGCCATTAATTGCTAGTGCACTTCTTCGGGTATGGTTTATTGTGAATGCAATCAAATATTTTCACATTTGCAGCGTGTCCATTTGTAGACCTTGATGTGGCCTTACTCTTTCATAATTTATGGCACACAAATGAATGGAATTTCACTATTTGCAGTCATTGAGGCTACTTGGAGATTCATCTATTTCATTTGAAAAGAACTGTGTAAGGGGTATTCAGGCAAACAGACAAAGGGTTTCTAAGCTTTTACATGAGGTATAAATTGATTAGTTTTAATCTAACGTACTTGTTTTATTTGCATAAAGTATCCTTGAATTCACAATGGCATAATTGTTTCTAACTGCTGATTGACCTGGCTCATATGCAGTCTTTGATGCTTGTTACTGCTCTGAATCCTGTAAGCTTCCTTCCTCTACCTTTTCTTTTTCTTTTTCCTTCTCTTTGGTATTTCTATGTAAGCTGGGGGTTGGTCCTAAGTAGAATTTGAACCAGTTGGGCTTAATAGATAGGCTAGATCTACCAATCCAGCCTTTGTATGCAACCCACATTTCCCTCTATGCCTGCAAATATTCTTATTGGGCCTTAGCTGTTAGTGTATGCCTCCAGGGTATTGCAACATGCTAATGTTTAATCTTTTTGTTTAGAAAATTGGTTATGACAAAGCCGCATCTGTTGCAAAGAAGGCTCACAAGGAGGGCACCACCCTCAAGGTTAGTATCTCCTTACCTAAAAAAAAGTTTTGCACTCTGAAAATATTGGATATTTGAAATTCTAGTGCTTGTGTTGCTCAATTTGTTTATATATTCATTGTTGATCTATTGATGTATGGAAGACTACAAGATTTGAGGCAACCCTCATGAAATTTCTGATGTTAATTCTATATGAAGATGAAACAGACATTTCCGTTGCTTGTTAATCAAGCAAACAATGTCATATTATGCACACATTTTATGTGATCAAATTGATAAAGCTTAGCACAGTCAAAGTATCTTCAAGATGTTCTAATTGTGACCATTTCTGTCAGCATTTTGGTTAAATTAAACATTGCAGGTTTTCAAACCCTTGCAGGATGTACCTGTTAAGAGAAACTCACATTGTTATATCTTGCACAATTGTGCCTTATTTTTCAGAATTTGTTATATTTATCTACTCCTTTTGTTGTTCTTATGGGAAAATCTGACAGACAAAAAGCACGGTTGCTCGAAAGTTTTTCTTTTTTTTAGTCCTGTAAAAGGGCAGGATACTAGCATTCTATTTTGGTTTGACGATAACAGAATCTACTAGTGGAAATTTGTTCCCAACCATGGCGCAAACTTTCTTTAATCATCACAAATTTTCTATTTGTGCTCTTGATGTTTCAATAAGTAACCGCTTGCTTCTTTGAGTCTCTGTATTGTTTTGGATTTAGCAATAATCTAGCTTCACTTTCAGTTAAGTGGTATTCTTGAGTTTTCAATCGTTTACTGTTTGTCTGCAGGACGCTGCATTGGGTCTGAACATCTTAACCTCTGAGGAGTTTGACGGACTAGTTGTACCAGAGAAAATGATTGGCCCATCTGACTAGTACATCAATGCAGCCCTGCAAATTTAGCTTTCAGAGTTAATTATTCTCTCAGAGCCATTGCTCTGGAGTTTTTATTTTTGCTCTTCGAGAGATCTGGGTGGCAGCAATGAATGATAGGTAGTAATAAAAGCCCCTGATGCATTTTTGATGTAATTGTAATTGTCGACTTAACTTTTAGGGTGTTCAGAATGTTGTATCGTTACATAAAGGGTGGTCCTCCAATTAGTGGGAGAAGCTTTTTAGCTATGATGATAATGAGATAACGGAACACCGAACAAACGTAGGGCTCTCTCTCTCTCTCTCTCTCTCTCTCATATGAGCTAGTTCAGGTTCGCCTGATCAAGTCTTTTGGTGACAACAGGCTCTGAGGATACCGTTTCAACTAATTTGGTCAGTCATAAAGAGAACAAGAAAATTATGAGAAAATTGCAGATGAGTTAGTCAAACAACTCTGTCCAAGTTCAGTTGGTTGATTGCATCAAACTGCTATTTCCATGCATATATTTCATTCATGGAGATGACTTGATAGAACCAGCTAATCCTGGTCATAATTGATGAGACAAGAGCACAAAATCTAAGATATCGCCCATATTTTCTTTTGAGGCGATTTTGAAAAAAATGCACATCTTGATGTGGCAACTCACACACACACACTAGATTGAGGCAGACCTGACCTCGTTAGTTTACTCTAGAAATTACAACAAAATTTTGGCTAAGATATCCATGATTTTTTTTCCACTATAAATTCTTTAGCTCGTTTATCTACAAAACAAAGATTACCATCAACATTCTGGTTTACATTATCTGAGCGCTCTCTTCATTTTCCTCATCAAGTTGGCTCATAAGTAATTCCATCATCTTATAGTCTGACATAGTGATCATTTATCATTGTTTGCGGGAGTAAGCCTTCTATACAGCTTCCTTAGCGTCTCATAGATTCTGACTTTCTCCTCAATAACAGGAGAATCATCACATGATTCGCCATCAGGTGGTGAAAGGCGTTGGAGTAGGCACCGGTGTGGGAAATGGCGTAGCATTTGGCAACTACCACCTCATGCAGGTGGGAAGTGAAATGTAAAATTGAAGGTCTCAAATACCACCCTATTTCCATGATTTCCTATAATTCCATCCATCCCAAACGCCTTTGTCCAAGGGATTCCACACTTTCTACTCCACCTAGCACCGACTGGAAGATTCCAAACAGGCCCTTTATTAGCATTTATCACATACCGCTTTTATTTTTACACTTACCATGACGTTGTAACCATTTTTACACTTACCATATCATTTTACTGCATGCGTTGTAACCATGCAACTCACTCATCCGTGTATATCTCCTGAATATCTGAACCATCCATGTATATCTCTTGAATATCGGAGAGTTATCTTTCCATAGTGAGAATCGACCCACCTTGTATATGTACTTTTCCTGTTTCCAGAATTAAGATAACAGTCATTTTCGACTCATCCTCATTACCGAATTTCACATGGTATCAGAGCCTTGCCGGAAAACCATCATTTATCAAGTTTGTTATTTGCTAATTCTGTATCTACTGATTCTGATCAAGCAGTGCATCCTTCGTTCGTGTTTTTTCAACTAGTAGTAGTTATCACAGAGCGTGTTCAACTGCAGTTTAAGCTGAAGCGCTGACATCATCTATGGCTTCAGACGGTGCCAACGTGTCTGGGAACGGGCGAACATCCAACGCAGAGTCGACAGAACCCCTTCTCTTCACCATTCTGACATCCCAGGAAGTTAGTTGGTTTCACAACCTTTGGATGATAACTACGTCATGTGGAGCTGGGCCATGATCATGGCAAGAATAAGTTTGGGTTTTGTAGATGGAACTATCTCCAAGCCCGAACCATCTTCAACCAATGTTGTGTGAGAGCACTGCAACAACATGGTGCTGTCGTGAATTCTTCACTCTATGATCAAGGATCTTGCGTCGAACGTTATTTATGCGGACTACGCTGCTGAGGTTTGGGCAGAACTTCGAGAATGCCTCAATGCTCTTAAGATCTAAACATATTCAACAAGAAATTATAAACTTAAGATAAAACCAATCTTCAATGATAGCATATTTTACTAAGTTAAAAGGAAATGTGGAATGAGATATCTACCTAAGTCACCATCCCTATATGCACATGTAGAGCCATGAAGGTTATCCATGATCTCCAACAACAAGAGAGACTCATACAGTTCTTGATGGGCCCCAATGAAAGTTATAATGCCATCCGAAGTCGGCTACTACTCATGAGCCCATTGCCAAACATTTTAAGGCATATGCCTTGATAGTGCAAGAAGAAAGGCAACATGACATTAGAGCCACACCTGCTCATGAGTCGGTTGCTGCCATTGTGGACAAGAACAACCACTTCATAAAGGCCGACTAGACATTCCAGTAATGTGCCCAACCCAAGTATGATCATTCTGGTAGGTTGGGTCACATCAAGGCAAGATGCTACCACCTTCACAATTTTCCTAATCGACCAAGAAATCCTTATCCTCATAACGCTCGTTCCAACGACCAAGCTAACGCAAATACATGTGATGCCAAGCTTGAACCTAAAAAGTCAAACTCGAGTGTTGATGTTCCTCATCTCACCCAAGAGCAATATGATAAAATCATGACTTTTGTCAATCCAGGTAACGCAAATCCATCACCTATGGCCAACCTAGCATGTAATCTATCTAAACTATTAATTTGTTTGTCCATGTCTCAATGCTAGATTTTTAATTCGGGTGCCACTAATCACATTACTAATTTGTTCATCTATTCCTGCAACACATGTTGTCACGTTATCTCTTAAAATGTGCAATTATATTCAAGGATGATTAGTGTTTATTTTAGGACCTACACCCAAAGAGAACGATTGAAGCTACCTGTAGGTCAACCTCTACATTCTTGAGATTGATGGTAATTGTGTTTTAAGTGTTTTGACTTATTCGTTGTCTTCCTTTTAGCATCAAAGGCTTGAACATTTGTCAAATTCAAGATTGCAAATTCTTGTTCATTTCAATAAGGTGCATAAGGATATATTAAATGACCATTGTGCTATTTGTCATAAAGCCAAACAAACTAGATTACCTTTTTTTTATAGCTCGATATCATCGTTTAAACCTTTTGAGTTAATTCATTGTGACATATCGGAGGCATACCAAACTTTATCTATGACGGAAACCCAATATTTTTTTATCATAGTGAATGACTATAGTTGTTGCACATGGGTTTACCTCATAAGGCACAAGTTCAAAACCTTTGATGTTATTCAAAACTTTATTGCGATGGTTGAAACTCAATTTAATACCAATAACTTAGGTCTTAGATCAGATAATGATACTGAACTAATGATATGACTACATACCTTGGAGGAAAGGAAATCAACCATGGCAACCTCACAACAAAACGAAGTCTTTGAATGCAAGCACAAAAAATTATTAAATGTGGCATGTGTCTTTCATTTTCAGACCAATTTACCAATCAAGTTTTTGAGGAAATGTGTTCTCCTTGACATATACATCATAAATTGTTTCTCCTTAAAACCTTTGAGTAAAATGTCACATGTAGTGTTACACAATAAAACACCTAAATATGATCATTTAAAGGTTTTCGAATGCATGTGCTATGCTTATAACATCCACCGTACTCACAAATTTGACAACCATACTAGGAAATGCGTGTTTGTAATAAAGTCAGGCATAAAGTGTATGATTGTCAATCAAACAAAATTTTTGTTAGTAAAAATGTCAAATTTTAAGAAAATGTTTTTCCGTTTCAAGATCATACACCTACTAATAATGATCAAGTTAGCGTATTGCCCGTACCCATATTTGAGCTACAAGAACCTTTCCTACATTGACAAAGTCCTGAGTCTATTGTAATTGTTTCAATTGGTTCACAATTTATGGGTTAACCTTCCCAAATCGATCCTTCTCCGCCCGCAAATAGTGAAAGCCAAAATATCACTAAACGTCATACTCGCAACACCCTTCCTATCTACAAATCCAATCGAGTTTGTCACCCATCATAGGATTTTTTATGTTACTCCATTTTTCAATTTAACATCCTCTGAGCCAGTGCATTTCCTACTACAAGTTCTCTCACAGTCATCAAGTTTTTTTAACAGGCATTAAGACCATGAACCCAAAACCTTCCTTCAAGCAATGAGCATTGACATGATATGGCTGATAAAATCAAAGTATTTGAAGAGAATAGAGAATGACACCTGATCGATTATGAATCTATCTGAAGGAGAGCAGCCTATCGAATGTAAACGAGTTTATAAAACCAAATATAGATGGAATGGCTCTATGTAAAGATACAAAACACGGTTGTCTCAAACACCTTTCACCCTAAACATTTTCTTGGCATTAAAGTAGCCAGATCTAAGAAAGGCATATTCATGTCTCAAAGAAAATATGCTTTACATATATTGAAAGATATAAAACACCTTAAGCTTAATAATATGGTAGGCGACATTCTTGAAGACCTTGATATGTACTGACACTTAATTGGCCGCCTTGTTTACCTAACCCACTCAACCAGATATCTTTTGAGTCAATTCCTCATCCAATCACATACTCCCCATATGGTCAAGTCCTACTCTAAATCAAAACAACTCTTGGCCAAAGAAAAAACATGAATGCAATTAGACGCCATTGAGTATTGTGAATCCAATTGGGCCTCATGCTCAATAACCCGCATATCCACTTTTGGATATTGCATCATAATCAAGTCCAATCAAATCTCTTAAACGTTCAAGCAAAGTTTTTTGTTCCTCCACTGATGCTAAATATAGATTCATGACTCTTACTAGATAGCATCATCACACCCCATGACTTTGTATTGGCAGCTCTTCAAAACGCTGCAGTATTTCATGAAATTACATAGAACATTGAGTTAGACTGCCACCTTATTAAAAAAAAGATAAAAAATGGACTGATTTGGACTCACTTCGTTCCCACCGATTGTCAATGTGCAAATATATTCCCCAACGCTTTGGGCACTGATCATCTTTCTACTTTGAAGTTCAAGTTGAGCATCGCAGGCTCCAACTTGAGGGGGGTGTAATAACCATGTAACTGACCCATCCGTGTATATCACTTAAATATCTAAAAGTTATCTTTGTATGGTGAGAATTGGCCCACCATGTATATGTAATTTTCCTGTTTCCAAAATTAAGATAGTCATTTTCAACTCGTCCACATCTTCTGAGTACCTAATCTCACACCCTTGTTGAAAAAAAACAAAAGAGTAAAGCAACAATGATTTAAACCTTGTCCATCTACTTTACATCTCTCAAAAGTGAAAAGCATCATTCACCGTAACGACCCTCAGAAGGTTTATGGAAGCTCTTCTTCCACCACGCCCCGGCCTGCGGTTGTAGCCAAGAATTATCGGGTAGCGGTGGGCAACAGGGCCCAGCACATCATTGGGCCAGGTCAAGTAGGCCTGCGGACCTGAGATATTTAATCATATAAAAATTAAAAAATTACTTAAGTATATAATATCTTGATAACTATTATTATTTACCGAATTAGTTTGCACTAATTAGATGAGTTTGGGTGCCGGGATCACTTCACATTGGCCTATTGGGCCAGGTCATGGGCTGCTCTACCAACCCAAATCCATTAAGAACGAGGCGGGCCAAGGCCCAGGCCAATCAGGCACGATGCCCACCCCTACTCTCAGATGTGATGCAGAAAATTGTAGGCTTGATTATCAAGGTTTTTAGCTGATAGCAAATTTTAGAAAACAACATATGGATGAACTCTCTTAGTTCACGACTGCAAATCTGCTCGTTAAGAACTGGCACAACAGACATAACATGAATTAGTCAAAATTGCAACTAATGCACTCAACTATTTCCATCCATGAAAATATCAAAAATAAGAAATGAAAAGATGGATCAAGAAATGGTGGTAGAGGAAAAGTATGAGAATGTGGGTACTAGAACCAGAACAAGAATATACACAACAGACATCGAAGTGGTGAAAAGATCAGGTGAAATATGATGAACAAATATTTGTTCATTAAGCACCTGATCACTCTTCATCTTGGCCTGTCAGGTGTGAAGCCCCAGACCTGATGGATCAAGAGTGATTAATGCACAATTTTTGTGCAATCATATTGCACCAGATCCTCTCTCGAACAAGGGTAAGTGATGCGAACAAGGGTAAGTGATGCATTGGTCAAAGCAATTCTTTGGAAGATATCAGAGAGAGGGTGAAGAAGTTACGGTCAATGGGTCTTTTGTTAATTTTCATGTTTCGAGATCGAAGGAGATAATGAGGAAAAGGATGCTTCCTAAGAATTTGGAGAAGGTGTAGGGGGGGGGGGGGGTGTTGATGATGCGGAGGCACAGTCGCACATTACAAGAAATGAAAAACAAACATGTCACAGTAAAGATGCACCATTCAGTCAAACATCAAGATTAACCTTTTATGCAGGTGGCGTATTCTAAATCATATAAAAAATTGAGTTATTTGCAGACAATCAACATGGCACCATATTCTGATCGCCGTCTGCGTTTTAATATCATTGAGACTTTAGAACAAGGATCAGTTAAAAAGCATAACAAAAGCGACAGAATTTTGATTGAACTAATTTGACATGAATTCACGCTAATCCGCAAAAGGTTAAAACAAAAACCAGATTTAAGCACAGGTTTTATCCATTCAGCAATTCAAATCCAGCAAAAAAGTTAAAGATTTTTGCGTGCTGAAAAGCAGATAAATGGTGCACACATAAATAACCATAGGTGAAAATTGAACAGAATATCTTACACCGTGCAGTAACAGATCACACTTACCAGCGAAAGAAGTTGGTGAAAACACTATTCTAGCTCGAAAATTACATTCATAACATCATGAAAGTTCCATTTTATATTGGAAACGGCAACCTTTGCATTCCAAAGAAGTTAACTTCTAATAAAGTATCGGAAACATGAAGACTGGTCGCCTCATGTATATTATCATGACACTTGGATGCATATCAACACTTTTTTAGCAATAGAAAACCACAAGGGCATCAGATAATAAGCGGAGTTCAAGTCCACATCACAATTCAGTGTGTAGGATAAGATAATTAACATCATTTGCCCATTCTTTTTCCAGATTTGCATTTAAACTTTGTTTGGTCCTGCTTTTAACTTGTAAAACAAGTAATATGGAACAAATATATTACCATTAAGAAAGAAAATTAATCAGCTATATCATCTCCCGTTCAACATTTGTCCATTATCAGTGCCACAGCTAACAGCAAGGAATTTGATTCCCACTAAGAGAAATTAATACAAATACCAATCACGAGAAACTAGAAATTGAGAACCGATGATACACACAGAGTCATACAAAAAATCGTTTTACTAAACATAAAAAAAAAGATAGGAAAAGCATCACAATGAAAACATATGTTGGTTGGTCCATTTGACACCAATGCCAAAAAACATATTGCAACGGGCTGGTAAGCCAACCATTAGATATAAGCATTAGTTTTATCCCATCAGCAATGCAGTAATCAGCATTTATGAGAACTGAAAATGCGTGCTGATGAGTAGGTAAATAATGCTAGTATCACAAAAAAAATGCAGTAATCAGAAATTATTTAATCAAGCAGAAAAGAATTCACATTTTGACCGTATTAAGACCTTAATATTCTAACCGCTTACAAATTACCATGTTCAACCTTACTCAGCAACATCAAATTTCTACCAAGCATCAAAATTCAGATCGATGGCTGTAGAACAGGCAAGAAATCATTCCTGATTTTATGGAACAATAAATGATAGTCAAAACACTTCGAACTAAGTGAATTTTTTTAAAGCAAATTATAACATACCCAACGAAACATTGGCGCAAAAAAAAAACAATAAGCAAGACAGTGATAAGCAACAAAAAAAAGGCAAATAAAACACAAAACAGACGAAAAAGAATATGTTCCCTCAGCATCATGAGAAAGTTGTTCATCAAGTAATCAGCATTAGCATGGACAAATAAACATCATTGGGAACTCGCAATCATAATTAAATGGCGGACATGAATTATTTCCTTATTTACAACCTGATTCCGAAGAAAATTAGAAATTTACTAGCGAAACAAAAAAAGAATGTCATTTTTTAGGGAAACTCGAGTATACCAATCTGAACAAGAAAATAGACCAACTTCAACACATTTAAAACCTTTGAAATGAAACAAAGTCTAATTGTCTTTCATTTCTTTAGAAAAAAATGCATAAGCCCACCAGAAAATCCATCACGTGTGGCATCATAGAAGCTAAAGACGTCATGAAAACAATGCCCAAAGGCTAAAGTGAACTAAAATTAGCAAGGAAATAACAAGAATAAGAATTCAAAAATCGATTCCTTTTTCAGTTCCATGGTAAAAAATTACCACCAACTACAAAATAAACTAAACATATGAACATGCAAACAAAGGCAATGTTACTCAAGGCAAAAATTACTACAAGATCTTAGGACTACAATAATATCAATGTGTACAAATCGCAAAAAGACCAAGAATAGAATATTAGGACCACAGAGGGGAGGGGAAGATCTAGAACCCTAAGAGGAGAAGAAGGGACGATGATGTAGTTCCTCTCAGACAAATGCCTCAAATGACATCGTATAAGATCAGATTCGTCATCTTATTCTCATCACCGAGAAACCCACATCACGAAATCATCCGAATTCAAAACATCAAATCAGAAGAGATGAAGGGGAGAGAGAGAGAGAGGAACCCAGAAACCCTAACCCTAGCAGAGGGAGAGAAAGAGAGAGAGATTTTCGATTTTTATAGTGTTTTTCTAGGGTATATGACGAACCGATGGATTAAATGACCAATTTATCCCTAATTCAATATGTCATGTGGATACCGGGTCGGGTACCCGATGGATAGTCAAGCTCTGACCCGATATGAAGTGGTTTGGGTTAGGGCTGGGCAGCTCAAGGCGTGTAGCCCGTCTGGGCTGGGCTTGGGCCTATACTTTGAACTAAGGCTCGACTTGAACTGAAATGAGTAGGAGGTGTCAACGGGCATGGTTTACCCGAACCAAACCCTAGGGTCCGAGTATGGTGATAAATAAGAAGACCCGATTAAGACCTAGGTCCAGACCCGAAGTTTTGATTAATACATGAACCCGGGTATAATTTGTGAGATTTTATACTAGACCCAGACCCAGCCTGAGTTTCGGTTAAACCTGCAAATTTTTAATGTAAAAATGATAAAAAAAATATGGTTTTATTGGGTATGGTCTGGTTTTGGTTTATGTAGTTCTTATCAAGTTTGGGTATGATTTTTCTTATAGCGGACCCGATTAGAACTGATTTCAAACCCGATACTATACCCAAAAATCTTGTCTAAGTCCTGGGTCCAAACCAAACCTGACTCGTTAAAACCCTTAGATATGAGTACCATATAGACCCACACTTAGCCTTATGACGTACTCGAGTGTGCTCGGCCTAAGAGGCCTTGAGCCACAAATGACCAATGTATTTTCTTTTCTTTAGGGGAGCTTTACATATGGGCATAGTCGGCTTAGAAGAGGTTTATGGATTCTGGCAAGGGGTGACAACTGGTCGGGTTTGATTCGGACTCAAGTGAAATCAGACTGGACCTCATTTTCGGATATAGTATCAAGTCTGAACCAGGGTCTAATCGGACTCACATAAGAGAAACCATGCTTGGACCCGATAAAAACTATATGAACCAAACCTGACTCGATAAAATAATACGTGATATCATTTTTACATTGAAAAATTGGAACTGGGGTTGGGCTCTGGTATGGTATAAAATATCACAAATTATACCCGGCTCCATGTATTAATCAGATCATTCGGATTAGGACCCATGTCCTAATCAGATCTTCTTATTTATCACCATACTCTGACCATACAGCGGTGTCAACAGGCCGGGTTTACCCGAACCTGACCAAGGTCTAGTGATAATTAAGAAGACTCAGGTTCGGACCCGAAGGGTGCGATTAATACATGGAGGTGGGCCAAAAAATTTCAATGTAAAAATAAAAGAAATATTATTTTACAAAGTATGGTCGGGTCTGTTTCATGTAGTTCTTATCGGGTTAAGGTATGATTTTTCTTATGATGGGTCCGATTAAAGTCGGGTCCAAACTTGATACAATACCTTAAAATCAGGTTTAGATCTGGTTTCACCTCGTCCCAACAAAACCTGACCCGTCGACACCCCTAGGTAGGACCATTGGGGTCGTAGTTGAATGCTACATAAAGGGCCTCTTTGCCGCCAAAATAACGGGATATAAATAGAAATTGCAAAATCCTCATATTTTCCTTTTTCATTGTTCTTTCTCCTCATTCCTACTCTAGCCGAGTTCACTCTTTAACTCTTTGAGGTTGCAAATGTGGTTCTTATTCAATTCACCACTCAATTTGATCATCTCTGGCCAATTCTGACAACCTTTAGGGGATTAGACGGTAGCTTTAGCCCCTTCAAGCACGACAGTAGCAATTGATCGTGAAAATCTATCGCAATTAATCGATCACCCATTGAATTACTTAAATCAGGTCCCTAAAGAAGCTCACATCACTACCGCAAGCCAAGGAATTTTAATCACTTAGTCTTTGTTTGATGGCTTGGTCAGGATTGGAAGAAATGAAGGACAGTGGTTATGTTTATTCCAATGTTTGTTTTGGACCATACTCGGATCCTGTGTTCTAAATGTTCTTTGTTTGGTAATGATACGTGGACAACTTGAACAGATATAAATAATGGGTCAAATTAATTCATTTTGGATCATATGACCTGATCCACCCACCATTTTAAATAAAAAAATTTGTTTAAAATCTAAAAAACTTGGATTGGATCTAAAAACTAAAAAATGTTCAAAAAATGTATATTCAAAATCACATTTTATGTTCAAGAATATAAAATGATTTATGGTAAGATTTTTAACTTTTTTTTATTTTTCATAGGTTCTTATTGGAAAAAAGATGGGAGAATACATGATGACACGATCTCAAGTTGCCTGCGCCATTTGCTGGACCTGCTCAGTTCCATCACAAATGGCATAGTAGACATCAAGAGCCTTGACATTGTACTGAAAAAAAAAATCAGATGCATGACGATCAAGAGGGGGATTGGCAAATTGGAATCGATGGTTCTGAAGGATTGATTTGAACTCTACCTGTGAGGCAATGAATGCATCAAGGAGGCGACGAATCCATGAAATTGCAAGCAACCCCTAAACCTATAATCACCACAATCAGCCACCAAACACAACGAACCACCCACTTCACCCAAAACACCCAAAGAAGGCAAGAACAAACCCTAGATCCAAGTGCATGTCAAAATCTCATGTGGAACCGTTTCCAGAGCAAAATAGATGCTAAATCCCGCATCGATCACTCTGTTTCTTCCTTGTTGTGATCGCTCTCGTCGGCCCCTCACCAGCCTCGTCACCGCCCCTCCACCGACCGCTCCTCCACCCTCTTGCCGCTTCAAAAGAGAGAGAGAGAGAGAGAGAGAGAGTCGGGCGCTCCTGTCGAGGCACAAATTTTTTTAATTTGTTATCATGCCCTTGTTATTTTCGTAACAGTGAGTTTGGAACGGTGTTTATACCGTATTTAGGATGCGGTGGATGATGTTCTGTGTGTCCACATCAAACATGCCCTTATGGGCTTGTTTCCTGACATTTCATATATGTGGAATTAATTTCAATTGGTAAATCTTACCTAGATTTAACCTTTAGAATCGATATCATTGATACTTTCCGTAGGGATTTTGGCTCAAAACTTTTCTTAAATTTCTTACACAATTTTTTTCATTTTCCTAATTTAGTAGGTTTCTTGTTTCAAGATTTCAAGATAAGATCTTTTCTTGTTTTTTTATAAAGGACAAGACCCGAAAGGCATTAGATTTTGGACTTGAACAACTGTTTACATTGGACTTTGAATTTAGATTTAGATTGAGTTTAATCCAGTTCAATTTGGTTGACTTATCTTTTGTAACTTGGAACGATTTTAATCTTCAAGTATATATATGTCCAGTAACCAGCCTTTTGTGAGCATAGACTTAGCATTTACCTCTTTTTGATCTTACCTGGATCTAACCTAAACAATTTGGTCTTTGCCCAAAGGTTTTGCATGGGCTCTTAATGGTCATAAACAGTCCACTAACCACCCATTTCGCTGATCATTTGGATTTAAATTCAGTTTGTTTGACTTCTCTTTTATTACTTGGGATGATTTTAATCTTCAAGTATATATATGTTCATTGACCACCCCTTTAATGAGCATTGACTTAACATTTATCTCTTTTGGATCTTACCTAGACTTGACTCAAATCCATTTAAATGTTGCCTAATGGTTTTGCATGGCTCTTAATGATCATAAATAGTCCACCAATCACCCTGTTGACCATTTGGATTCAGATTTGGTCTGGTCCAACTCAGTTTGATTGACTTATCTTTTGCTACTTAGGATTATTTTAATCCTCAAATATATATATATATATATATGTTCATTGACCACTTCTATGGTGCGCATTGACTTAGCATTTATCTCATTTGGATCTTACCTGACTTATATCCATTGGGACCTTGCCCAAAGGTCTTGCATGGGCTCTTAATAGTCCTAAACAGTCCACCAGCCACCCTTTTCGTTGATCATTTGAATTCAGATTCGGTTTGATCCAACTCTGTTCGGTTGACTTATCTTTTGCTACTTGGGATGATATTAATCCTCAAGTATATATCAGCTGGGTTGACTTATCTTTTGCTACTTGGGATGATTTTAATTAGGGGTGTCAATGGGTTTGGTTTATGTGGTCCCAACCCAAACCAAACCAAACCATATAGGGTCCGGGTATGGTGACAAATAAGAAGACTTGAGTTGAGACTCAAAGGTTCGATTAATACATGGACTCGGGTATAGTTTGTGAAATTTTATACTAGACCCAGACCTAACCCCATTTTCGATTAAAACCTCTAATTTTTTAATGTAAAAATGATAAAAAATATTATTTTATCGAGTATGGTCAAGGTTCATGTAGTTCTTATCGGATTCGGTTATGGTTTCTCTTATAGCATACTCAATTAGACCCGGGTCCAGACTTGATACCATACTCAAAAATCTGATCCAAGTCTAGTTTTACCTAGGTTCGAACCAAACCCGACCCGTTGACACCTCCTAATTTTGATCCCAAAATATATATATGTCCATTGACCGATCTTTGAATGAGCATTGATTTAGCATTTATCTCTTTGGGATCTTACTTGGACCTGACTTAGTTCCATTTGGACCTTACCCAATGGTTTTGTATGGGCTCTTAATGATCCTAAACAGTCTAGCAACCGCTCATTTATTGGACATTTGGATTCAAATTCTGTTTGATTGACTTATTTTTTGTTGCTTGAGACAATTTTAACCCTCGAGTATATATATCCATTAACCAACCCTTTAATGAGTATTGACTTTGCATTTGTCTCATTTGGATCCTAACTCCTACCTGGATCAACACTTTATATTAGACCTTGGATTTGGATTCTAATTTGGTTCAATTTAAGTCAGTTCGATTGACTTATCTTTTGCTATATGGCATGAATCATGATTTAATCCTCAAGTATATATATGTTCATTAACCAGCCCTTTAATCAGCATTAACTTGGCACTTATCTCTTTTAGGTCTTACTTGGACCTGACCAGCATCAATTTGGACCTTGCCCAATGGTTTTGCATGGGGTCTTAATGGTCCTAAATAGTCAATCAACTGCCCCATTTGTTGACCATTTGGATTTCGATTCGGTCTGATCCAACTCATCTCAATTCGGATGACTTGTCTATATATATAAAGAGAGAGAGTAATGTGTTCCTTAGGCTCCCTTTTTCATTAGGTCTCGTTAGGTCCCTTCAAAAATCATAGTTTTAAGTATTTTTATCATATCTAACATCGTATATGTGATCTATAGGTTTTGTTTAGTGGAACTAGCTTTTGGATCTGTGAAATCTGACCTGTATACAAGTTTTTTCGATGATCCAAAATCAATGGTCATGAAGGTACCATTTTTTCCTGACTCATAAAATCATATTTTTTCATCGTAAAAACATGATCCAAGAGTCAATTTTCACTAAATTGATCATGTTGAACACATCTACCACTTCAGATCTATCATAAAATAGATAAAATCTATAGGGCAGAATGGGCAGAGCGAGAAATAGGGTCTAATATGTTCACTACTCATATATATATATATATATATATATATATATATATATATATATATATATATATATATATATATATATATATATATATATATATAGAGAGAGAGAGAGAGAGAGAGAGAGTCACTAAGAGAACTCAAAATATGAGAACTAATGTGTGAACTGTGATTTCCATTGACTTTTTGTTCTTTTCTCTTGAATCTAACCATATGAATGTGATTTACAAGCTCATTTTTATAAGAACCCACTCTTGAATCTTTCTATTTTGATGCATAAGCAAAAAAAAATTTAAGTCTTTAAAATCAATGACTCATAATCTTCATAAGTATATTCAATCATTCAAAATTCACATTTTTTTATCGAAAATACAAGATCCAATGTTTGATTCTTAGCAAATTCACCATGCCAAACACATCCACATGGTTGAATTTGAAAAAAAAAAAGTATTGAAAATACCCATATTTATAGTTCTCATATTCTAGTGATTCTAACTCCGCCTATGTATAACTGTTTAGTTATACATTGTCGGTCTCAAGCTCGGATAAAGGATGAGGGTTATGGTAGGCCAGTGACAACCAACATAAAAACTTAGTCACACCCTATGAATATGAACCAATATGAGAATTTCGTTGGGGCATTCCCTACTGAGCGACACGTTGTACTCTAAAGGCCTAGAGGCAGTGATAAATGGGCAAGGGTAGCTAGGTCGTCACCCAGAAGTGACGCGTCATACCGACGCTCAGGTGTGGTGTCAAATAGGCAAGGGTTCCCTCACTTTGTTAGACGGGTGGGGTTAAAGAAGATACTTCAAGACCATAAAATTAGGTTAGCCACTTGTAACATAGGGTGTTTAACTGGTAAGTTGATAGAGTTAGTAGATGTTATGTGTAAGAGAAATATGGATATTTTATGTCTACAAGAGACCAAATGGGTAGGTGAGAAAGCAAAAGTGATAGAACCTTGGGGATATAAGATTTGGTATACAGGAATAAATAGAAATAGGAATGGAGTATGGATTGTTATTAGTCATGAGTTTATAGATAATGTAGTTGAGATCCGTAGGAAGGGTGATAGGATTTTACTTATTAAATTAGTATTAGGTATGGATATTATTAATATTATTAGTGTTTATGCACCTCAAGTAGGTTTAGATGATTCCATTAAGCATCAATTTTGGGAAGATTTAGATGGAGTAGTGCAAGGGATATCTTATAGAGAAAAGCTTTTCATCGGCGGTGACCTTAATGGACATGTAAGCATTAGTAGGGATGGATTTGAGAGTATCCATGGAGGCTATGGTATAGGAGAAAGAAACGAAAGTGGAGAAAGGATTTTAGATTTTGGTTTGTCCTATGATATGATCTTAGCAAACACTTGGTTTAGGAAGAGAGTGTCTCACCTAGTAACATTTAAAAGTGGGGTTAATACGAGTCAGATAGATTTTTTCCTACTTAGAAAGAGAGATAGGAGTTGTTGCATCGATTGTAAGGTTATACCGGGAGAAAGTGTAGCTATACAACACAGAGTCTTAATTTTAGATCTTAGAATTAGAAAATGCCGCAAAAGGAATAGACATAGGATAGATCCTAGAATTAAGTGGTGAGCACTGAAAGGAGCTAAACGAGGAATGTTTGTAGAGCAGGTAGTTAAGGAAGCTGATTGGTGTCTCAAGGAGGATTCAGAATCAATGCGGAATAAGATAGCGGGTGGCATGAGAAATATGGCTAAGGAGGTATTGGGTGAGTCTAAAGACGGTGCATTGCTAGGTAAGGATAAATCATGGTGGAACAAGGATGTCAAATTAGCTATTAAGGTTAAAAGTGAGTATTATAGAAATCTAAGTAAGAGTCGTGATAATGAGAATTTGGAGAAGTATATGATAGTAAAGAAAGAAGCTAAAAAAGTAGTTCGAAACACGAGAGATAAGGTATATAAGGAGGTTTATGACAAGTTGGATACCAAAGAGGGCAAAAAAGATATTTATAGGCTTGCAAAGATGAGAGATGGAAAATCGAGGGATCTACGTATTGTTAGATGTATCAAAGATGAAACACAAAGGGTTTTAGTCAAAGATGAGGAGATTAAGAAGAGATAGAAAGATTATTTTGATAAGCTATTTAATGAAACTCTTGCTCAGGATCTTGGAGACTTCTCTATTCCTTTTTATGAGATTAATCGTGACTTCATGCGCTAGATTTAAAAGAAAGTAATTGCAGAGGCTTTGAAGAAAATGAAATCAAGAAGGGCAGTTGACCCAGATGGTATACCTATCGAGGCTTGAAAATGCTTGGTGAGAAAGGTTTAGAATGGTTGACAAATCTTTTTAACAAGATTTGACAGACAAATAAGATGCCTAATGAGTGGAGGAAGAGTACTTTGGTGCCTCTATATAAGAATAAGGGTGATTAACAAGATTGCACAAACTATCGTGGTATAAAACTCATGAGTCATACTATGAAACTTTGGGAGAGGGTAATTGAGTATAGGTTGAGGAAGGTTATTATGATATTAGAGAATCAATTTAGTTTTACGCCTGAAAGATCAACTATGGAAGCTATACTTCTTTTGATGCAATGCTATGGTGTGGACTTGGTACACACCGATCCACGATCCAGGATCCAAACGCATGCAGAAGCTTATACGATGTAGAGTCCGAACAGAACTCTGGAAAACAGATTTTCGGGACCTATGCACTCTGTTTATACATAGGCGGTCCAAATAAAAGTTGTGCACGATTTGTACAACTTTCCAACGTATCTGGAAACACCAGATTCGGAGTAGGAAGGTTCGTTCCACGGACTCGGAACCAGGACTGCTATTCAAGTATAACACAAAGTGGTGATTTCGATAACAGTCTGTTTGATGGGATTTTTGGACCAGTAAACTTTAGAGTTTCCAAAAACTCACAACTAACAAAATGAAGTTTTGTTCCAGACCTTTCTAGAACACTAAATAACATAATTTTTTGATGTCTCTACAATCCTCTACGAATTTTTGAATATTCGAAATGATATAAAAATATTATTGCAGGAATTAAACTTCAAGTATTCGATGACAGCATAAATTGATATTTTCGGAATATAAATACAATGTTTCAATAAAATCTCCATACATCAAAGTTGTAGGATTCGGTCTAAGCTTTTCACAAAATAGAAATTTTTATAGAGTGAATCTTCAGATAACGGCAAAATACCGAACACTACTAGGAGTGTTCTGAACCAAATTAATTACAGTGCGGTACTGTCAGTCCGAGACTTTGACAGCAATTTTTAGGGCCTTAAACTACTGAATCATGAAATAGTCTCAACTACAAAGTTGAAGACAAACTTTTTAGATTTCTGAAAAGCTAAAGAACATCCAAATCAAATCAGTATTAAGACTGATACGACCGTTTCTTTGAAGGTGTCTCTGACGAACCGAGACAGCAATTTTACGAAATTTGTTATAATAACGAGTTCCAAATCACACTGAATATTTCGGGAATTAACTTGATTGAGCAATCCGGTTTTTAACATAAAAATGATCTAATCATGCATTTAAAAGAGTCAATAAACTAGTAACACTTTCAGCAAGATGAAACGATCAACGCAAGTTTCATATGATCAAAGTAAACAAACAAAATAAAAAACCCGCTATTATCCGGTTTGTAATTGGAATGGCCGTCGTTGGGAAGCAACCGACGCTACAAATGAACCACAAACGAAAGTTTAGATCAGCCTCAATGAATGAAACCACCCATGAATTCCACTTCCACACTCAGAAGGTGATACAAGGTTTCACCTTCTTCTCCAAGCAACCTTCCACCAAACATCCACACTCAAAAGCTTTTCTCAAGCATCAACCATACCAAAAACTTGATTTTTCTCACTCTAGAACCAGCCACACTACCAATTTCGAAAATGAAGAAGACCCCTAACCCCTTGGTTGACCTCCCTAGTTAAAGGCTTAGGTTGCTTGGGAAGAGCCACAATAAAGAGACCTTGGGCCTTCCCAAGCTTTGCACCAAAAACGAGTGTACAACCCTAAATTTTGTCAAATGCTAATAACTCCACCAACAATCATTTTTTACTTTGGGCTGGTCAACATGAATTCAAATGAGGTCCAAGATGGACCACACTAAAGTGGTGCCACCTAGGACCCCCCTCATGAAGACGGATCAAGATACGGATCTAAATAGGCTGCGAATTGGATCCTGCACCAACACTAAGAGAGAAACGAATTTGCAAAAAAATAAAAACTACCCTTGGACCCCATACACCCTCTAGTACCACAAAAAGATCCTATAGGGTACCAGGACTATCCGGATCCGTAGAATCCAACTCCTAAAAAAATAAAAATAAAAACAAAATTACATGAAATAACTGTTGATGAAACAATATCCAAAAATATGATTCTGTAATGGAATCAAAACAATAAAAGGATCACGATGACCATCGACTAACTGAGAGATTCACTAGGACCACGAATGTTCTGCAAGCGTGTGGATTGCCTTGGATGGCGATGTCCAGAATGGGTCTGGATATTTGGATTGGGATCCAAATCCGCTTCTGTCTCTAGATGCTCTGCATCATCCCCCCCAGGTTGAAAAGGCTTTGTCCTCGAAGTCGACTCCTCGTCTTCAGCATCACCACGGTACCGCTCCAAGTGTTTGACGTTGAACAGATTCAAAGTTTTGAATTGAGGCGGCAACTGAACCCTGTAAGCATTAGAATTAATGACGTCAGTAACTGCACAAGGACCAATGCGCTTAGGCACCAACTTACCATGCAACTATGGAGGTAAACGTTCTTTAGTAAAATAAACTCATACCAGATCTCCAAGTTCAAACAATACATGTTGATGCTTCTTATCATAGCTTGCTTTATACTTACTGATGTTGTCTTGAAGATTGAAATATACTTGTTCATGAATATCTTGCAACAAACAAACACGATCTTGAACAGAATTTAAAACAGAACCAACAACAGGAACATGAGCTAAGTCAACAAGAGAACATGGATTAAAACCATACAAAATAGTAAAAGGGCTAAATCTAGTAGAATGATTTACAGACTTATTAAAAGCAAATTCAGCTTGTGCAATTATTTGAGTCCATGACATAGGTTTATCATTAATTAAAGCTCGCAACAAATTTCCTAAAGATCGATTAAACAACTTCAGTTTGACCGTCGATCTGAGGATGATGCACAATGCTAAATTTTAGATTGGTTCCTAACTTTTTCATAATTGATGCCAAAAATAACCTACAAATTTAACGTCTTTATCAGAAGTGATAGTTTTCAGAATGCCATGCAATTTATAGATTTCTTTGAAAAACAAATCCGCAATATGAGATGCATCCATGGTTTTTCTACACAGAATGAATCGAGCCATTTTTGTGTATCGATCGACGACCATAAAGACAGAAACAAGACCATGAGAGGTCTTAGGTAACGCTAACACAAAATCCATGGTTATATATTGCCAAGGTTTCTCAGGAATAGGCAACGACAAATATAACCCAACATTAGTGACATTTTCTTTCGTGATATGACATGTATGTCATTTTTTCATGAATCTATTCACTTCCTTTCGCATGTGGGGCCAGAAATATGTTGAAGTCACTAAATGCATTGTCTTGTCTCGACCAAAATATCCCTCATTATGTATCTCATAAATCAAATGTTGCCTTAGGGAACAGTCTGTGATACAAAGTAAATTACCTTTAAATAAAAATCCATCAACCAGTGAGAAATTGTCATGAGGTTGACTATTCACTTCATTAATAATTTTTGAGAAATAACTATCTGACTCATATAATGACACGAATTCCTCAAAACCCCAAACGGATGATTTCACGGTAGTCAAGTGAATGGTTTTCCTACTTAAGGCATCAACGACAATATTATCCTTTCCTGCCTTATGCTTCAGCACAAATGTAAATTTTTTTAGATATTCGACCCATTTGGCTCTACGGGCATTCAACTTATGTTGACCATTGATGTATTTGAGAGTCTCTTGGTCAGTATGGAGAATAAATTCTCGATGCACCAAATAATGCCTCCAGTGCATTAATGCTCTGACGATAGCATAAAATTTCTTATCATAGGTACTATACTTCAATTTGGCTTCATTCAGTTTCTCACTAAAATAAGCCACAAGTTTACCTTCTTGACTCAACACAACACCTATACCTACACCAGATGCGTCATATGACAACTCGAAAGCAAGATCGAAATTAGGCAAAACTAATACTGACGTCGAACAGAGATAGGATTTCAAATGCTCAAATGATTGTTGAGCTTTTGGATTCCATTGAAAGGTCTTGCCTTTGATACAATCGGTCAACGGAGCAGCAATGCTGCTAAAATGCAGAATGAACCTCATATAGAAGGAAGCTAACCTATGAAAGCTACGCATGGCAGTAATGGAGTTTGGCACAGGCCAATCTCGAATCGACTTGACTTTTGAAGGGTCAACAGATATACCTATCGTCGAGACCACGTAACCAAGGAATAAAACTTCAGTGGCCCAAAAGACACACTTATCGATAGATGCATAAAATTGTTCCTTTCTGAGGACATCGAACACTAAACGTAAGTGTTCTAGATGTTCAAGTTCAGTTCGACTATATATGAGAATATCATCAAAATAAATGACCAAAAATTTCCCAATATAAGGTCGAAAAAATTGATTCATGATTCTCATGAAGGTAGATGGATCATTGGATAGACCAAATGGCATTACGAGCCATTCATAAAGACCAACATGAGTCTTGAACGCGGTTTTTCATTCATCGCCAGGCCTAACTCGTATTTGATGATATCCGTTACGCAAATCTAACTTAGAAAATATCTTTGAACCAACAGTTGGTCCAACAGATCATCCAATCTCGGAATGAAGAACCTATACTTGATGGTTATCTTATTGATAGCTCGACTATCAATGCACATCCGCCACGTTCTATTCTTTTTGGGAACAAGAAGAGCAGAAACCACACATGGACTAAGACTTTCACGAATGTGACCCTTAGTCAGCAATTCTTCAACCTGTCTACGAAGCTCTTCATACTCCGTAGGACTCATGCGATAATGTAGGGCATGTGGCAATATCGTGCCAAGGTGTAAATCAATATGATGCTGGACTTCCTGCAGAGGGGGTAATCCGTCTGATAACTCATCGGGAAAGACTTCATGGAATTCCTCTAAAATGGTGTGACTCTAGGATCCATGGTGCCAGACTTTGACTCACCATGCGATGAATCAAAATCAACAAAGAACAAGAAGTAGCACATGTAAGATTGACTCAGAGCCTCTTGGAGCTCGTGTCTAGCAATAAAAGCACTTGAAAGTTTAACTTTTGAAGGAGTAGGTTTGGATGAAGTGGGTTGAGAAATTTGAGTGGAAACTGAAGTACGAAAAGATGAAGCAGATGATGAAGATGAAGATAAAGGTGGTAGATCCTTGGATGGCTTTAAATGAATCTTCCGCCCTTTGAAGGTGAATGAATATGAATTAGATCGACCATTATGGATAACAGAATGATCATACTGCCATGATCTTTCGAGTATGATATGACTAGCATCCATGGGGAGCACATCACACCATACTTGATCAAAATAGATGTTTTCAATCAAAAATTTGACCAAGCATTGTCGGTCGACACGAACATCAACGCTTTTTTGGAGCCAGGACATCTGATACGGATGGAGATGAGTCTTGCAACTCAAGCCTAGCTTAGTCATGGCTTCTACAAAAATAACGTTCTCACAACAACCTGAATCTATAATGAACCAACACACTTTTCCATTGATGGTACAGGCAGACTCAAAGATGTGAGTTCTTAACCATCGATCACTCGTTTCTTGTCTTGGGGCTAAACAAACTCACCTCGTAATGAGTGCTTCACCTCAATCAGGTAGCAACACATCCTCATCCACAAACTCTTCTTCTGGTTCCTCTTTAAATGATTCAACTTCCGGACCATAAATGGGATCGAACTCAGGATTGAATTGGACATCTTCTTCCTCATGAATTCCTTCAACAAATAGGGCTTTTCCACGACATTCAGTGGACTTATGACCGAGTTTTCCATAAGTATAGCACTTGATGGGAGTGCTTGAACTAGAGGTTCTAGTATGGTTTCCTATTGGGCCATTTTGGCTCGCAACCCTAGGTGAGTTTGAAGCATTGGGGTGACGGTAGGGTGAGACAACTTTCTCACTGAGGACCGCAGGAGCCTGCGCTACGGGTCTAGTCACAGGACTAGGCCTAACCAAGGTCTTTCTCTAGGTGGACCTCTCTCATTGACGTGCCTTTTGATGTGCTTCAGATACAACTCAACACTCTACGAAATTCAACATATCTTTTAATTGGAAGTTCAGTCCTCCAATATACTTCAAAACTAATTGTTCTCCACTCGCATGGATGTCGTTCTGTGCCACGAGATCATGAAATTCTTTGGTGTATTGATCCATCAATCTTGTTCCTTGTTTTAGACTTTGATATTTCTGATGTAGCTCATGATGATAGTTTAACGACAAGAACTGAGTACGAAGCTTCTGCTCCATGTGCTCTCATTGCTCAATCGAGGTTCGACCCTGATGTCTGCGTGTCTGCTTGAGCTGACGCCACCAAGCTGCAGCTCGACTCTTTAATTTGAGGGATATTAATCCCACACGATGATCTTTGGGTACCTCCTTAAACTCAAGGATTTCGCGAACTTCGCTAATCCAATCTAGGAATTCTTCGAGAGTTCTAGTTCCCTTGAATTCTGGGATATCAAAATGTAAGTCTGAATCCCAATGAGATCTCCTAGGCTGTAGGTTATCTCTTCTCTCTGGACTTCGTTGGTGTGACTTGAAGTCATCATCAGAATCATACGATTGGGTTTCTCGATTTTCTCGAGAACTGTGCAAACTTCTTTCCTCACACTGATCGTTAAATATAACATTCTCGGCCATTTGACGAGTTAAATTTTCAACTCGACGATTAGCCTCAGCTAGTTGTCTTTGCAGATCTCACACCTTATATCGGTGGTCACGATCATCGTTTCTCTTATTAAAATTATTTTGACCTTGACCGCCCATTCAACCCGCCATGGTGAATGGTACCTAAAATTTTTTTTCGAACTCCCCACAACACTAGGAATCATGTCGGATTGAAAAATCCAAATACCCTCGCTCTGATACCAAAATGATGCAATGCTACGGTGTGGACTCGGTATACACCGATCCACGATCCAGGATCCAAACAGACCCAAACACAAGCGGAAGCTTATACGATGTAGAGTCCGAACAAAACTCTAGAAAATAGATTTTCGGGACTTGTGAACTCTGTTTCGATAAAGGTGATCCAAATAAAAGTTGTGTACGATTTGCACAGCTTTCCAACGAATCCAGAAACACCAGATTCGGAGTAGGAACATCCATTCCACATACACAGAACCAGGACTGCTATTCAAGTATAACACAGACTGGTGATTTCAACAACAATCTGTTTGATGGGATTTTTGGACCAGTAAACGTTGGAGTTTCCAAAAACTTATAACTGACGAAACAAAGTTTAGTTTCAGACCTTTCCAGAATACTAAATAACGCAATTTTTTGATGTCTCTACAATCCTCTACGAATTTTTGAATATCCAAAATGCTATAAAAATATTATTGCAGGAATTAAACTTCAAGTATTCAATGACAACAAAAATTGATATTTTCGGAATATAAATACAATGATTCAATAAAATCTTCAAACATCAAAGTTGTAGGATTTGGTCTTAGCTTTTTACAGAATCAAAAATTTCTAATTTTCAAGAAGCGAATCTTCAGATAACAGCAAAATACTGAACACTACTAGGAGTGTTCTGAACCAAATTAATCACAGCAGATCACTGTTAGTCTGTGACTTTGACAGCAATTTTTAGGGCCTCAAACTATCAAATCATGAAATAGTTTCAACTAGAAAGTTGGAAACAATCTTCTTAGCTTTCCGAAAAGCTAAAGAACGTCTAAATCGAATCAGTATTGTGACCGATACAACTATTTATTTGAAGGTGTTTTTGACGAACCGAGACAACAATTTTACAAAATTTGTTATAATAACGAGTTCCAAATCACACTAAATATTTTGAGAATTAACTTGATTGAGCAATCCGATTTTTAACATAAAAATGATCTAATCATGCATTTAAAAGAATCAATGAACTAGTCACATTTTCAGCAAAATGAAACGATCAACACAAGTTTCATATGATCAAAGTAAACAAACAAAATAAAAAACCCGCTATTATCTGGTTTGTAATTGGAATGGCCGTCGTTGGGAAGCAACCGACGCTACAAATGAACCACAAACGAAAATTTAGATCAGCCTCAATGAATGAAACCACCCATGAATTCCACTTCCACACTCAGAATGTGATACAAGGTTTCACCTTCTTCTCCAAGCAACCTTCCACCAAACATCCACACTCAAAAGCTTTTCTCAAGCATCAACCATACCAAAAACTTGTTTTTTCTTACTCTAGAACCAGCCACACTACCAATTTCGAAAATGAAGAAGACCCCTAACCCCTTGGTTGACCTCCCTAGTTAAAGGCTTAGGTTGCTTGGGAAGAGCCACAATAAAGAGACCTTGGGCCTTCCCAAGCTTTGCACCAAAAACGAGTGTGCAAGCCTAAATTTTGTCAAATGCTAATAACTCCACCAACAATCATTTTTTACTTTGGGCTGGTCAACATGAATTCAAATGAGGTCCAAGATGGACCGCACTAAAGTGGTGCCACCTAGGACCCCCCTCATGAAGACGGATCAAGATCTGCATCCAAATAGGTTGCGAATTGGATCCTACACCAACACTAAGAGAGAAGCGAATTTGCAAAAAAATAAAAACTACCCTTGGATTTCATACATCCACTAGTACCACAAAAAAATCCTACAAGGTACCAGAACTATACGGATCCGTAGAATCTGGCTCCAAAAAAAAATTTATGAAATAACTATTGATGAAACAATATCCAAAAATATGATTTTGTAATGGAATCAAAGCAATAAAAGGATCACGATGAGCATCGACTAACTGAGAGATCCACTAGGACCACGGATGTCCTGCAAGCATGTGGATCGCCATGGGTAGCGATGTTCGGAATGGATCTGGATATTTGGATTGGGATCCAAATCCGCTTCTATCTCTAGATGCTCTGCATCATCTTATTAGACAACTTATTGAGAGATATAAAGAGAGGAACAAATATTTGCATATGGTTTTTATTGATTTGGAGAAGGCATACGATAGAGTACCTAGGGATGTTCTCTGGTGGACAATGATGAAGAAAGATGTTTCTCTCAAGTACATTAGTATAATTAAAGATATGTATGAAGGAGTAGTAACCAATGCCCGCACTTGTGGAGGGGTGACAACCAATTTTCCTATAACGGTTGGGTTACATCAAGGATCTTCATTAAGCCCTTTCCTATTTGCTATAGTGATGGATGAGCTTACGAGATCAATTCAAGAAAATGTGTTGTGGTGTATGTTGTTTGCTGATGATATTGTTTTGATTGATGAGTCTAGAGCTGGGGTTAATGTTAAGTTAGAATTATGGAGATGGGCATTGGAATCAAAAGGTTTTGAGTTGAGTAAGAGTAAGACAGAATATATGGAATACCGGTTTAGTAAGCAACGAAGTAGTGATGGGAGTGTAGTGAAGCTTGGTGAGCAAGAAATACCGGTGGATGACTGTTTCAAATATTTGGGATCTATCATTCAAAAGTATGGAGAAATTAATGAAGATGTAAATCATAAGATAAAGGTTGGGTGGATGAAATGGAAAAGTGCAACTAGAGTGTTGTGCAATCGTAGAATGCCATTGCGCTTGAAGGGAAAGTTTTATAGGACGATACTTAGGCCCACTTTACTATATGGTACGGAATGTTGGGCTCGCAAGATACATCATATTCAAAAAATGAGTGTAGCTGAGATGCGTATGCTTAGATGGATGTGTAGAAATACAATAAACGATAAGAATTGAAATTAGGAGATACGTAAGAAGGTAGGCGTTGCATCCATTGAAAATAAGATGAGAGAAAATTGTTTACGGTGGTTTGGACATATTCGGCGAAGGCCTAATGATGCTCCAGTTAGAAAGATGAAGAAATGGGAAAATATATTAGTTAAAAGAGGTCGGGATAGGCCTAAGAAGACTTGGGTGGAGATGATAGGAAAGAATATGAATGCTTTGAACCTCACTGAGGACATGGCATTGGATAGAAATGATTGGAGGAGAAGGATTCATGTGGAAGACCCAAAATGATTTTCTTTTTTGGTTCATATCGCCGACCCCAATTGTTTTGGGATGAAGGCGTAGTTGTTGTTGTTGTATATTCTAGTGATTCTCTCTTTTTATATATATATAATTTATTTATTTATTTATTTATATTGACCAACCCTTTAATGAGCATTGACTTAGCATTTATATCTTTTGGATCCTACATGGACCAACACTTTATATTGGACCTTAGATTTGGATTTAGATTCAATTCAATTCAGCTCGGTTCAGTTGACTTATCTTTTGCTACTTGAGATGATTTTAATCCTCAAGTATATATATGTTCCTTGACTAGCCCTTAACACACATTGACTTAGCATTTATCTCTTTTGAATTTTACATGGACCTAACCTGAATCCCTTTGGACCTTGCCCAACAGTTTTGTATGGGCTCTTAATGCTCCTAAATAGTCCACTAGCCGCCACCTTTGTTGACAATTTGGATTCAGATTCGGTATGGTCCAACTCATCTTGATTCGGTTGAATTATATTTTTGCTGCTGCTTGGGATGATTTTCATCCTCAAGTTTATATATATAACTACAAGGAAATAAGTCATTGTTGACGATATTTATCGTTGACAATATATGATTTATGATGGCCAATAATATAAGTGAAGATAAATATCGTCGCCACATGCGTTAACTTTTTATGGTAGTTTATATTACTATTTTTTATGATATTTATATATTGTTATTTTTATAAAAATAAATTCCATGATTTGCTATAGTCTGTATAAAATGATCGACTCTAAAATATTGTTGGTAATAAAAATTAAAGACAACGATAATTATCATCGGCTATACTAATTGAAACTGACGATATATAGCATCGCCTATATTATTTAAAGCCGACGATACATATCGTCAACTATGATAGTCAAAAGCGACGATAAATATCATTGCCTTGTATTGTTCAACATCGATGATAAATATCGTCGATTACATATTAAAAGTCAATGATAATTATCGTCATATATATATATATATATCAAAAAATCATACATGTTCCAATAGTCGATAATAATTATCGTCGGCTATAGCAATTAAATTTGATGGTAAATATCGTCGACTATATTTAATATCAACGACGATATTTATCGATGTTTAATATATATATATATATATATATATATATATATATATATATATATATATATATATATATATATTCATTGACCAACCCTTTATTGAGCATTGACTTAACATTTATCGCTTTTGGATACTACCTAAACCTGATTCAAATCTATTTGGACCTTGTCGACCAGTTTTGCATGAGCTCTTAATGGTCCTAAATTGTTCATCAACCACCTCCTTAATTGACCATTGACTGTTGACCTAATTCTGACTGATCTTGACCATTTGTTTGCATGTTTTGCTCTTTTTTTGTAACTCTGGTTAGCCATTAAGTCAATCATGACCTTTAATTGCTAGCCGTTTAGACAACATTAGATCTTGGGCTTGAACAATACTTTATATTAGATGTTGGACCTTAGATTCATATTTGTTCTAGTCCAGCTCACCTCGGTTTGGTTGACTTATTTTTTTCTACCTGAGACGATTTTAATCCTAAGTATATATATATATATATATATATATATATATATATATATATATATATATATATATATATATATGTGTGTGTGTGTCCATTGACCAACCCTTTAATGAGCATTGACTTAGCATTGATCTCTTTTGGATCCTACCTAAACCTAACCTAGATCCATTTGGACCTTGCATGGGCTCTTAATGATCCTAAATAGTCCACCAGTTGCTCCCTTCATTAACCATTGATTGTTGACTCAATCATGGTTTATCTTGACTGTTTGTTTGCCTATTTTGCCCTTTTTTGGTACCCTTGTTGAGTTAGTAGTTTAGCCATACATGGCCTTTTATTGCAAGCTGCTTTGGCCTATTGAAAACCCTTTATGCTGGTAAGGAGTATAAACCTCAACCCTATCTCATATATATCATTATCACCTCCCTTTCTCTCAAGCTCCCCTCTCACCTCCTCTATCACAAGCCTAGTTCTTTCTCTTTCTAAGAGCTTTCTAACTCTCTCATTTGCTTCTTTTTTGGATTTAGATTTGGTTGCCTTTAAGATCCAAATTTGATTTCTCTTAAGATCCAAACCCAACTTCTCTTAGAATTCAGACCTAATTGTGCTTAGGATAATTCATGAACATAAGGTTTAAAACAACATTTTTGAGTCATCTTTCAAAAACATAAACAAAACAGTGCAATACTGTATATATATATATATACAACCATGTATTTATTTGTGTGTTGGTATACTTGCATTTCAATCAATGAAAATGTTATAACTATTGAATATGTGCACGTGTACATCAGCCTCCACCTACTCACGTGCATCGATTCTTTTGGCAAAAAGCATACTCATAGTTTTTAGCACAGATGGAGTCCCATAAGGATTTGCTGGATTGGATGCATGTTCAAAAATTCTTGAAGATCACCCTATGAAACATCTGCTACAATCTCATAGATTCTATTGTGCAGTTTTGGAGTTCATCTTCAAACACATTATTCTTCAGAGACATACACATGGACTATCCTTAGCTCTTAAACTTCTGAGGTGTAGTTTATCTATAGAGAAAGATATAGATCAATGGGAACATACCATGGAGAAATTGCAGAAAATCCTAACAAGGAAATCCAAAGAAGCTTGGAAATGAGTTACTATGAACTGGATGACCATGAGAAGTGTATCTTTCATTTATTGGGAAGGATAGGAAGAATGCATGTTATATATGGGAGGCCTATGGCTTCATTGCAGATAGAGATATGGTTGCCCTAGTGTGTAAGTGTTTAATCAAGATAAATGATGAGAATAAGTTTGAGATGCGTGATTTGCTAAGAGACATGGGAAGAGGAATTATTATGAAAGGAAATGAGTTGTTTGGCAACCACAGTAGGCTGTGAAACCATGATAAAGTCTTGGAAATATTGGGAAATCAAGAGGTATGGACTAAGGACCTTTTCCTTCCTATCTTTGTGGCATCAGGGCATGTAATTGTCTACTGATAGATATGATAGTCAATTATACAAAATTTGTTGATATTAACCAACTTTTTTGTATATTAACTCTTTTTGGGTTGTGAAGTAATGAACAAAAACACACTTCTTATCATCCCAAATAACAATTCATGTGTAGGCTTAATTGTATCTAGGTGTGCACTGAAGGACTCGGTGAGAAGGAGGATTTAGGGAAGAGATTAACGGCCGGCATCAGGGGAGATCATAGATCCTGTTCAGATGATTCTGCAGAGGCAGAGGGCTAGAGCATTTAACCTCCCCTGGGTAGCCGTTATCCAGCCTAACTGTCTCATTGGATTCCCAAACATGTTGGGAATCCAATGTAGACTAAGCCACACCATTATCCTAGTAGTGTATATCTCAATGACTCATCAGGTGGTCATTGGATTCTATGTGAGACCCATTTGGTCACACTGGATCCATATCAAGATCCAACATCTCCCACTTGACCATATGGGGCGAACACCCATATTTATCATAACCAGTGCATTATGTATTGCACTCATGATACTATGATGTTTACATATGCTAGTTGGATTTTTTCTTCATGATATATCCCTATCATGAGGTTATTCACAAACTAGGTTATTTTTTCATCATGTCATAACTTTCAAGTATTCACAATTCATTGCATATTAAGTCATGCAGTTCACGAATACATCATAATGTGGGTCTTACATAGTCATGGGGATCTTTTGCTCTTCCATGACCTTTCCATAGGCATGCACTCTAGTGAAGTACTATGAAAATTCATAAATTCATGATTTGCCAAACATAGCAAATACTCTCACTTTTCATATGCATTAACACATATGTTGATCACTATCTAATCATTTCATATCAATATATCTGGATCCAAGTAGCTATAAATGTAACTAATCAACATCATTTAGCACTTTATGCATGAAAAATAAAATATCGCTTCATGCATTTATACAAACATAACATAGGGAGCATTATAATTACTTATCATTATTACAGATAAATATCCTCACATGCATGTGCAAAATTATAATTCGGCTCTCACTTTTTCATGCATTGCATTTAAGCAATATTTGCATTAATCCATAACACCATGTGGTTTTACATACTCTAGTTGGATTTTTCCTTCATGATATATTCATATCATGAGGTTATTCACAAACTAGGTTGTTTTCCCATCATGAAGTAAGTCATAAATTCCATACCCAAATCCAATTTGGATATGCACTAGATCCATATCCAATTATCATTTGGATATGCCAAAAATATGATAAACCAATTACCAGGCTTTAATCAAACTACAAGTTTGGACATTTAAGTTCAAATCCATTACCGGATTCGCACATATATATATCCAATATTATTGGATTTGTAGGATTCCATATCCAAACCCGATTTGAGATGTTATCTATCAAGTCCAACACGATCCATATTTAAAAAGGATCTTCATACAAGTTTAACTAAAACCATGGATCTTACAAGTTTGACTATAATCCAAATCCATATATTTCTAATGCCAATGGACCCATATTACACATCCAATATGCTACTTATCTGGATTTAACCGTGTAAATCCTGGATCCATATAAATATATATCATTATTAGATCCAAATATCTGGCCTAATATTATCTAGATCCAACAATAAAACTTGAATCAAATCTTGATCCATACAAAATATCTGACATTATATATATATATATATATATATGTGTGTGTGTGTGTGTGTGTGTGTGTGTGTGTGTCTCTAGATCAATTTTGGATCCATACCCATATTCGAGCATAACACTTATCTGGATCCAATCACAATCTTGGATCAAATCTAGATTCATATCCTATACCTAGGCATATCACTCAACTAGATCCAATCTAGAGTCATTTTCCATATCTAGACATAACATTCATTCGGATTCAATCACAAAATTGGATCTATATCCCATATCTGGTTATAACACTCAATCAGATTTAATCGGGATTAAACTAGATCCATATTTTATATCTAGGCATCCAAACCCAACACTAGATCTGTTCAAATTCAACAAGATCCAATAACAATGTTTGGATCTAAAACTAATTGAACTGGATCTATACTAAGTCATATCATATCCAGATCCATATAAATTAGGACCCACAAAACTGGATCGATGCCAGATCCAAAACATGAATTATAATGTGAAGCATAAGAAACAATGCAATAACTCAAGGAATTTCATGATTCAAAAAGTTTTACCAGATCCAACAAGGTCTTTTATAAAAATACTTGTACCAGCTTGATCCAAACCTGTAAGGATGATGTTCTGGGAGGTATTCCGCTAACCAGAAGCACTTTTCTGCAAAATCAGAAAAGTTAGAAATAGTTCTGGGTAAAATAAAAAACAAACCAAAACATTAAAACATAATATCTCTGAGTTAAACAAAAAACTTTAAGTGGTCTTTTGCAATTTTTTTTTGAAAACTTTAACATTGTTCTGAATAAACTAGAAAATACGAGAAGACATGCCTTTTTTTGAAAATTCTAGAAACAGAGGCTCTGTTTCAAAAAAAAAAAAAGACTAAACTGGTTCCTTAAAATTTTTAAATTTTTTTTGGGGGTTACCCTTTTCGTAAAAAGGGGACTCTCTTAGGGTTTCCCCTTTTTTAAGAAAAGGGAAAAACAGAGCAAGGCAGAGGGATGGGGGCGACGATCGTCGCCCTAGCCGCCGCCGTCGCCTCCGTCGGGAGATCCGGCAACCACCTGGATGGTAGGGGGGGGGGGTCTCGTCCTCGCCGCCTCTGCCTTCACCAGAAGATCCGGCAACCACCGAGCGTGGCACTGGGGGATCTTCTCCACCCACTGACAGTTGAACCACCTCTGGCAGTTCCTCCGCTCGCGGGTGCTCCACCACTCATCAACCGAGCACCACCACCGTCCAGCAGGATTTTTGGTCGGATCCGCCACACAGGAACTGCTTCAGCGACCTTGGAGCCCTTGTCGTCGATGTCGCAGTCGCCAGAATCTTCAACACGGATGCTGTCTCCAGTGGCTTTGGGCTCTGCTTCCACTTCAGGCCGAGGAGCTCCCGCCACCGGCTGGAGCATCTTGGTGCCTTCAGCGAAAGCATGCAGAACTCTGACTTGCTGATCTCCGATCTGCAGTGAGGCTTTTCTGGCTTGGTAGACTCGCGAATCGGCCCTGTCGATGTCAGAGAGGACGCCGACAAGGACAATGCTGGAAGGGGCGTCTACAACAATCGGGGATTTGGTAGGTCAACCAAAGGAAGGTACTATAACACCATTAATCACCAATTTGCTCGGTGCCTCCGAGCCTTGTCGTCTCGATGGACTATCATCTTGCGCCAAAGCACCGCAGTCTGACAGCCTACGACGACGCTGAAGTGGCACTCAGATGGATCTCAAATGAGAGGTCGTTGGCGCCTGTATGGTTCGGCCACCAGAGGAGCGTGTAGGCGACACGGTGAAGACTGACACGAAGATACATGCTCACTCGAGCTGCCAGACACGGGTGGGAGTTTCAGAGTCTTCAGGCGGCAAAACCCAACTGATTTCTCAAATACTGACAGCACGACAATCGTCACATCATGCATTTTTATGTGTCCTCTGTTTTTTAAAACTGGAGAGAGACAAAGGGGGTTGAATCCCAACTGAATTTTCCCTTGGTTTCGTTGAGTAGTGCCTCTATGCTTTTCTCTTCACCACCATCATCCCTTCGTTCATTTGCCTTCTTCCAGGAGCGAGATTAGCGAGGTGGTTACGGATTGTCGAAATCCGTCTTGGGGGGGGGATGGAGGGGCAGCCCAGCGTGGGCGGTTGCAGCAATCTTCCTCTTTCTGTCATTGACTCTCTTTTTTTTTGACATGTTCTCCAGCGGATCGATCATCGGTGGGGGGTCTGATAGAGAGGCAATCATCTGTCTCTCTCCTCTCTGAGAAGCGGTCTCACATCGGAGGCTCTGATCGCGTGGTCACCCTCCTAGGGTTCTGCCCGGATTGCATGACTTAGGGGATTTGGCTTGGAGGAGGCCGCAAATGAGAGTGCCTAGTTATGCCTTCTGTCAACAAAATTGCACCCTCAGGAGGAACAGAGGGTCGTCGCGCCCTCTGTTGCAGCCCTTGCCATGCCCTTAATGATCTCTTCTCCGTCTAAAGGTTCTGCTAAAACCAATCTGTGCACCTGTGACTCATGTGAGCACCACCATAGCAGTCAGGTTTGAAGCGACTACTTTTCATGGGCACACCGGTAACCATGCTCTGATACCACTGTAGGCTTAATTGTATCGAGGTGTGCACTGAAGGACTCAGTGAGAAGGAGGATTTAGGGAAGAGATTAACAGCCTGCATCAGGGGAGATCATAGATGCATGTTCAGATGATTCTGCAGAGGTAGAGGGCTGGAGCATTTAACCTCCTTTGGGTATCCGTTATCCAGCCTAATTGTCTCATTGGATTCTCAAACATGCTGGGAATCCAATGTAGACCGGGCCCACCATTATCCTGGTGGTGTATATCTCAATGACCCATCAAGTGGTCATTGGATTCTATGTGAGACCCATCACTGGATCCATATCAGGATCCAACATCTCCTTCTTCTCTCTTTTCTTGTTTTATCCACAGTTGATTTAATAGCTTAGTTGTATATGGCATAATATTAACTGAACTTTGTTGTAAGAGAAAAAGGGTAATTTCAATGCAATTAACTGTTTAATATCTTGTGCCCATAGTCACAAATGTTGGTCTCGGCAAGGCAATTTCTCTGATAATAAGGTTACGTTGATAAATCTTTGGAAGAATTTCAAAAAGCTCTCACGGCTTAAAAAAAAATCAAAATAAAAGAAGAAAAGAAATAAGTAAGAGAATCGCATGTTTAGACAACAAATAATGCATAATTAAAGAATACTTAAAAATGTAAAAAAAAAAGAAGAAACATGTTTAAGATGTAGAAAATAAATAGAAAAGTAAAAATAACTGATAATTTTGTGATAATATCGTGAGAATATTGAGATATATAAGATTTTCGATATTTTAGATTTACGTGGACTAACTTGTATATTTATTGTTAGGGATGGACGGGACTTATCTGTGTAAATACGGAAACTTGTTTGGCACTCTGTAACCTTGAGTTACTTGGTGCCAACCATGTAAATTTCCGGGGCAAACTCAGCTGTCTGCCAAGGGGACTAAAATGGATGGAATGGCATGGTTGCCCCCTCAAATCGCTGCCCAATGAGTTGAATGTTCAAAATATTGTGATCCTTGATCTGTCTCATAGTGTTATTTCTCAACTCTGGATCAGTTATCCTTGGTCAAAGAAACTGGTCAGTATTTGGAATTAGATCAAACCCTTGTTCACTGTGTTTTTAGATGCTCTGTGTTTTTTGATGAAATATTTTTCTTTCTTGCAGGTTTTCAACAAGCTGAAGGTTCTTTCTCTTAGTTACTGTTCTCACCTTACCAACACTTGCACTTGTTCTCGAAGGCTGTCGAAGCCTGTAAAAAAATCACACCTGTAATGCATCTGAAGAGACTGGTCTTATTGGATATGAAGGGTTGCACCAGTTTGCTGGATCTGCCAGGTTGTTCCTTGAATTAAAATCCCTTGATATTCTTGACCTCTCCTACTGCTGCGAACTGTGAAGACACTGCTGAATTCCATTTGCAAACCAAGTGTTCTCAGAAACCACAAGCTTTCTGGATGTTCTGACTTCAGAACATGCCTGAAAATTTAGAGCCTATGATGTGTTTGGAAGAGATTTTCCTTGATGGTTCTGCCCTAAGAAAGCTTCCTGATTCTTTAGGATCATTAAAGAAGCTGAAGACATTAAATGCTGAAGAGTGTGAACTTGTTGAATTACAATTTCTATTGGAGGACTTGGATCACTATCTGATCTTCATTTGAAAAGCACTTCACTATGAAAACATCCAGATTCAGTGGGAGCCTTGCCCAATCTCAAGCAATTAAACTTGAGGAATAGCAAGTGACAAGAATTGACTTCTGGTATTGGCACTAAGAAGATATGGTGCACTGTTAAGGACTGCAAATTTAGTTTCATTGTCTTTAATAAAATTCATTCTTACGGACAGTGCGTACTCCCGGAGTAGGAGTGTCAACTGGTCCGGTTTGGTTCGGACCCAGGTGGAACCAGACTTGGACCTGATTTTTGGGTATGGTGTTGAGTTCGGATTGGATTTAATCGTTTTCACTGTAAGAAAAAACATACCCGGAACTGATAAGAACTACATGAACCAAACTTGGACCATACCTGGTAAAACCATATTTTTTGTCATTTTTACATTGAAATTTTGCGGGTCTTAATCAGAACTCGGGTCGGATCCAACTCTGGCATAAAATTTCACAAACTATACCCAGGTCCATGTATTAATCGGAACTTCGGATCCAGACCCAGGTCTTAATTGGGCCTTCTTATTTATCACCAAACCCGGACCCTATAGGGTTTGGTTCGGGTCAGGTCCAGGTAAACCCGACCCATTGACCCCTATCCTGGAGTGCCACTTTTGTGTGTGTAGGAAATTTTATACCCCACAACAATATTTTCTAGCCTTGGAAACGCAATTAATAAATTTATAGAAGCATAAGAGTACCTCCAACGGAGTTGATAAAGATGTTACCACCATAAGAATTGAATTTTGCTAAGAATAGTAAAAGTTGATGAACTTCATAACAACTATTTAAATAACATTTAAACCAAAATGTTGAATGTGTTTGTTTGCATCTGGTGGAAGTTCTCATCGAGGTGAGAATATTGACGAGGTTCACAACTTCAGGGACTGTGGAATAGTTTTATCAAATTCTTCAAAAGCAAATAATGTCCTTTCAAAAAGAATCATTTTTAGTGTTTAAGGTGGATCAGCTGACAAAACCATAGTGCCTTCCAAAAAGACCTAAAATGATTGTAGTGTACAACAAAAAAAATCACTGGTTGGATACCACACAAAAAATCTGGTGTTCGTGAAACCCTAGCTTTGCTTTTATAATATTAGTAAAGTATTTTGCAATACCAATAAGATAATTGTTCTGAATTTTGCAAAACAGGAACTTCTACAAGACTAGAAAGAATTTTTGCAACCTGCATTCCGAAACTCGTGACGAGTTTTAAAAATTGTTTGGAATTTCACAATCTTTTTTTTAAATTTCACTACCTCAGATGTGATTTTATTGAGGAGTTTTCTGATGTATTATTTAAACGTCAGGACATGTGAAAATAAAAAATTTGCACCTGCAAGAGGTAAAAGAGACGAGAAAAAATTGAGCACCTATGATATTGTTCATTCAGCGGGTGTGGTAAATTATAGAGCATTTTCAAAAACACGTTATTTTTGTTGTATAGTACGATCATTTTTTAAAAAAAAAATCTTATTCTCCTTGGTTTCTTTTCTTTTTGCGTCAATCTAAGGCTCCCTTTGTTGAAAAGTAGGTTGAAAGCAGTTATACAAAAGTTAGCTTGGACGTGCACATGGTTTGTTTAAGCTAAAGGTTGCCTCGTTAAGAATGAACCCTACGGTGTAGTGGTCTTCAAATGCAATTTCACTCTTGGGGTACAACAAGCTTCATCTAACTTGCAAAGTTTGGTTCGCAGCTTGAAGAGATCGATAAGTTAATTTTTGAATAGTCTATAAGAAATGAAGAAAATTGCTTGAAAAAAACATAGAAAATAAGAGGAAACTTGGGGGAATTCTATGATAGTTGAGAAAAAGCCTTGGATTCACTTAGACCCAAAGCTCAATTGTTAGGAATAAAGGTCAAGTGGCTATGAATCAATGCTCTCACAAGTAGTTCAAATGGTCAAATCATTTTAAGCATACTCTAACATTTAAGCAAGATGGTCAACTGGTTTAAAATATCTGCAAGCGTTCAAAAAATTAATTGTGAACAGTACTAGAATAGTAAAAAAATGAGGGCTATGAGGTTGGTGTTTAGTAATGAATTGGAGGTTCTTCGCCTTGAACTGAAAGCATGTGTGTTCATGCTCTCTCTCTTGTCTTCTTTTTTGTGCCTCCTTTAAGAAGAGAGAAAAACTCTCTTAGGAAAATAAAGTTTTGCCTAAGAGAATTTTTTATATGAGAAGTTTTTCAAAAGAAAGTTTTTCGATTGTTTGTTTAGCACGAGAAAAACAAAGTAAGAAAATGTGAAGAAGATGGTGGTGGTGGTGGTGGTGAGATGGGAGTGTAAAAATAAATTCTCTTGGTAGAAAACATTCCTCCACCCCCCTCTTTCCCAAGGAGGTATGTTTCCTATCAAAAAGTGTACTTTTTATAAAAACTCAACAAAAAAGTCTCTTGTTTGGAAGGGTAAAAAAATCCGTAAGGATTTTCTGTTTTACATCATTTTTCCTACATCTTTCTCACTTTCAAATGTACCCTTCAAGTGGTAATTACCTTTAAGATTAGACCCTTGGTCCAAGCGGGTATCTGTAGCCTCACTTTCAAGATACAACCAAACCACCCATCGGCTCATGTTAATTTAGTTCCCTTCTAGCACTATAGGGAAACAACCTGACATGACAGCAGTTCACCCGAGCAGATCCTTCGGGCCAAAAAACTCATACAAGTGGACTCAAACATCTAGTCTAGATATAGTTACCAAAAGTGCCTCGTTAGGGGACTAAGCGCGCTTCCAAAGCGGGAAGCACCGCCACGCTTCTCTTTTATGGGGGAAGCATGGGGGAAGTTCAGTTCTCATTTATGGGAAGAATGCTTTTCATTTATAGGTAATGTGCTTTCCACTTGCTTCTCAAATCACATCCCTTTTGTTTCTCACTCAATTTCCATCGCTTTCCACTTGCTTTCCCCTTTCCTTGTTTTTTGTATTTTTCATGACAATATTTATATTTTCATTTCTCTCTTGCTTCTCACTGGTTTCGTTCATGTTTCTCTTTTCGCTTTTCACATGCTTCCAAAATGAATTTTGCTTCCCGCTTCATACTACTAATCAGTTGTTTCCCTTCTTCCGCTTATCCATTTTTTTTCTTGGTAACTATGAGTCTAACATCCATATAGACATTTAGATTTAAAGAGGCTAGCCATTTGACTAGTGGGCTGGTCCAACCTCCAATGGTTAGGATGATAAACATAGAATTAAGTTGGTCAAAACCATCCAAAACTGTAAAATATAAGTCAAACTCAAACCAACTAAGAAAAATACTAGACCAGATTGAAACCAAGTCAAAGCCAAAGTCAACAACAGTCAAATCTAAATCCAGACCAAAGTCAAAGCCAAAGCCGAAACCCATTGACTCTAGACAATATACACACCGCTAGGCTCTACTGAAGTTACTAAACCTTTTGAAAAAGAATAGAATTTCCCTAAACACATAATTATGAAAACTTAGAGAAAAGGTGGACATTTCCAACTATAGAAACCATTGGTTCTGAGGTTGTTCAAGGAGAACCTGTAGCCGCAGGGTAGATCCCATAAGCCATTACTTCAAATTGTTGATTTTGTTGAGATCCTCTATAATCCTTGTTAATAATGCCGCTTCCTTCTGTGTATACTTGCCGCAAACTTTGCATCATGTTCACTGATTCTGGTAATGCTTTAAGTCTCTTGCATTCACCTACTGACAATAGCTCAAGTTTTTCCAAGGATCCTAAAGTTTCTGGTAGAACCTCAATGTTGGTATAATCCAATGCCAACACAGAGAGATTTTTTACATTCCCAATGAAGGAATCTACTTTTCTTAATGCCACACAGTTCCTCAAGTTTAACTTGTCCAGTTTAATTAGGTTAACCATTGAAGATGGAAGTCTTTTGATTCTCTTGCATCCTTCTAATGATAACACCTCCAGTTTCTGAAGTGATCCTATAGAATCTGGTAACAATTCAATGCTTGTGTTATCCAGAAGAAGCATGGTCAGATTCTCTGCATGGCCTATGGAAGAAGGCAAAGAGATTAGCAACTCACAATTCCTCAAATCTAACTTTTCAAGTTTGGTCAGGGCTCCTACTGAAGAAGGTAAACTTCTCAGCCTCTTGCATTCACTTAAAAATAGCATCCTAAGCTTCCCCAGAAAACCTATAGAATCTGGCAGTTCTTCAATGTTGGTACCATCTAAGAGAACTGCAGATAGATTTTTTGCATGGCCAATTGAATAAGGTAATTTGCTCACCATCTGACAATTGCTCAAGTCAAGCTTCTCAAGCCTGGTTAGGAACCCTATAGAATCAGGTATGCAGCAAAGCCTCTTGCAATTTTCTGCTGACAACTCCTTGAGTTCTTTACAGGATCCTATAGAATCAGGCAGAACTTCAATGCTGGTGCTTTGTAGAAGAAGCATTGTTAGATTTTCTGAACCTCCAATAGAAGAAGGTAATTTATTCACCAACATACAATTCCTCAAGTTCAGATTGTCAAGATTTGTGAGGCCACCGATAAATGAGGGTAAGCCTTTTAGCCTAGTGCATCCTTCCAGTGACAGGATTTCAAGCTCTCCCAAAAATCCAATGGATTGTGGTAGCTCTTCAATAATTGTATTGTCAAGGAGAAGCACTTTTAGTTTTCTGGCACTGCCAATAGAAGCAGGTAACTGATCTAACAACTCACAATCCCTCAAGTCCAACTTCTCAAGCTTGGTTAAGTCTCCCATTGATGCTGGTAATCTCTTCAATCTTTTGCATTCCCTGGCCGATAATTCCACCAGCTTCTCTAAAGAACATACACTACCTGGTACCTCTTCAATGTTGGTATAATCTATCCTAATAGCAGTCATGCTTTTAGCATTTCCAATATGACAAGGTAATGTGTGTAATGATCTGCAACCTCTTAAGTCTAATTTTTGAAGTTTGGGTAGGTCTCCAACAGAATCTGGGAGTTCTGCTAATGGTGTTCCTATCAAAATAAGCTCTGAGAGAGACTCAAGGTCAAAAATGGAACTAGGTAACATGGTGAGTGATTTACAATAAGACACACTTATGTTTTTGAGTTTTTTCAATGATTGCAAAGAATTTGGTATCCTTGAAATAGCACTATAGTCTAACAGAAGTTCTGATAGGGAAACAAGATCACCGATAGAATCAGGTAACTCAACAAGTGATGTACACCAGCGAGTGCTGAGTTTCTCAAGCTTTTTCATGGATCCTATAGAATGTGGAATACATTCTATTGAAGTACCGTCTAGCACAAAATCTTTTAGACAGCACAAAGATCCAATCGAACTTGGTAGTTCCTTTAGCAGTTGACAACCATCTAAAGATAGTCGACTAAGGCTCTTCAAGTGAGCAACAGAATCGGGTAGCTGCTTTATGGCAGTCTTCTCAAGGTAAAGCTCCTCCAAGGACTCCATAGCACCCAACTCCTCTGGCAAAGTTGCAAGTTTGTAGCAATGGGTCAGGTTCAGTACCCTAAGGCAACTCAATTCTGAAATTCCATTTGGCAGTTCCTTCAGGTTCATGCAGCCCTTCAAATTTAAGAAAACCAGCCTCTTAAGGTGCACAATGGAGTCGTGAACTTCAACCAACTTTTGACAACGTTCTAGTATCAATTTCACCAAGCCTTTGTGCCTAGAGAAGTCAGGAGTTGCTTCTAATTCAAAACATTGGCTGAGGTTAAGAACTTTCAAATTGTCGACCTGTTCATCATGACACATTAAGAGGATTAGTTGTATTGAAAGTATAGGAGTAATAAAGTGTTTGATTTATAACTGACCTCATCATTTGGTCCCTGTTCCTTATTCCATACTCGAATGATCTTGCTATCAGAAAGATCAAGAACTGCTACCTTTTGAAGATTAAAATCATTCGGAAGGGACTCCAAGGAACAACATTGCCACTCCAGCCACCTCAGTTCAGTGGGAAAATACTCAAATTTGTCTTGAAATTTAGCAAAATTGACACGAAGAAACCTGAGATTGGACAGGTTTGCAAAAGCTTTAGTGCTCAAACATATCTTTCCTGTTCCACTTTCAACTTCTTCAACAAAATTGAGGATGATGCCTTCCACGTTTATTGTTCCCTGGTAATATGCATCCAACACAGTTAATGAAGGTTTCATAAATCAACAGTGCTTGAACTAAGGAACAAAAATTTATGCTGAGGTTTCTTACTCTCTGATTGTGTAGAACATCAAGGACTTCATCATGAAACCATAACCTACTACGCATCCCAGGATCCGAAGGGCTCTCCTGTTGAACAATTTTTCTCCCCATATCACGAAGCTGGTCATGCATTTCCAACTTGTTTTTATTGATCTTTATGAGTGACTTGTGCTGTAGTACCCTGATCGCAATCCTTGAGAAGAAACCGGAAGCTTTCCATATGTGTATTGCTTCTTCTTTATCCATTCCAATGAAAAAACATGCAATATCAAGAAAGACATGCTTCTCTTCATTGTCAAGTGCATCATAGCTTAGCTTCAATCGTTCCTGAACATCATCAAAAGGAACCCAGTCCAACTTTTTAAGCACCTCCTCCCATTCCTCCACACTTCTTCTATCAAACAAAAACGAGCCAACAACTTCCAAGGTTAAAGGTAGGCCACCTGTAATTTTGACAACTTTTGCAGAAAGTTCCATGAATTCTTCTATTGGCTTGTCTCTTGCAAAAGCATGATGGCTGAAGAGTTTTAGTGATTGAATAGGATTCAATTCTTTAAGTAGATAAATCTCTTGTGGAGGTAATTTGTGCACATTTAGTACGTGCACATTTCTAGTTGTAATGACAATCCTACTTTTTGCATGAAACCAATCTCGATCACCAGCCAGAGCATTAAGTTGGGTTACATTGTCAACATCATCAAGAATAATGAGCACTTTCTTGCTATGAATTCTTTCTTTGAATAGATTGATTCCTCGGCTAACATCACGTACAGGTGGAATTTTTCCTTTGAAAATATCATGTATAAGTTGATTTTGCAAAGAGACAAGTCCTTTGGGTTGTTTAGACACTTCCCTGATGTTGGTAATGAAGCTAGTACTTTCAAAGTTGCGAAATATTTTGTTGTAGATGGCCTTAGCTAGAGTTGTTTTTCCAATTCCTCCCATTCCATGGATTCCAACCATGCGGACATCGTTGGCATTGACTTTCAATAAGTCCATCATATCTTCCACACGGGATTCAATACCAATGGGGTTTGTGGCCATATCCAAGGGTGCATTGTTCAACTCACTTAGAACTCTTTTGACAATCAATTGAATCAACTTCACATCACATCTGCAGTGAAAAGAATCAAACTTTGAGAGAGAGAGAGAGAGCAAGCAAGCTTTGCAAGTTCTTGTTGCATGTAACGGATGTCATTTAAAATGCCTAGAGATTAATGATTCATTTATTGTCATATTATCATTCATAATTACAGATACGCGATTCAACACAAAGTTTATTGATGAATATAATGTGATTCCCCCATCTTTCCATGGATTTCCTATTAACTGCATAGGACATCTAATCAGCTGATAATAAAGCATGGAAGAATATCATACGGGGCATCTTTATGAGCTAATTACACTTTATGATCATTTAAAATAATTGCAAGGAAACCTATATTTTTTCACCTACTTTTCACCACGAATTTCATTCATCTATCTATCACACGATGTATAAGCAATCATCAAAAATTAGTTTGACATATAACCATCATTAAAAATTAATTCAACATATAACCATATTCATCTACTTTTAGCATTTCATTTAATTCATCACACTAAGAATCCCGTTGGTTTCTCAAGTTTCTGCTTGAAGTCTCCTTGAAAGTTATTTTGATCCTATAGGAAAATAGAGAGTGCTAATCCATTAAAGAAGATGCATGAATATCCTATTTAAACATGTTTTTGCACACACACACACACATGTTGTTTTACAAAAAAATTGAACCAAGAAAATGAAATTCAACATCGCATGATACCATAGTCTATTGTTTCTATAGATACAGCTGCCTGTAAGGGATATCTAAACTTTTAGATATATTTAGCATAGTTTGCTTCCTATTCTAGGGTACCGTTTGGATGACAGAGGGAAAAACCTGGTTATGAGAAAACCAGCTTTTGCCTCAAACCTGGTTTTAACCAAAGTTTTGAATTTGTTTGGGTGACAAAAATCTGAAGTTGATGTTTTTTGTATTTAACATTTAAAAAAATAAAAAATAAAAATTAAGACTGCTATCTTCCGGCCAGATGGTGCATCCTTATTGGGCTGCACCACCCCGTTTCATTTCTTGGCCAGTGGCTGACTGAAAAAATTCAATACAAAAAAAAAGAAAAAAAATGGCTGGCCATTTTCCGGCCAGAAAGGCCATTAATTAAAAAAAAATTGGTTGTGCATTTTTCAGCCAGCCACTGGCCGAAAAGGCCATTAATAAAAAAAAATGGCCGGCCATTTTCCAGCCAGCCACTGGCAGGAAAATGGCTGGAAAGGACATTAATAAAAAATAAAATAAATAAAAAAACATTGGCTAACCATTTTCCAGTCAGTGGCTGGCCTGAAAAAATTGGGTTACCCAGTTTTTTTTTCACTTAGTTGAGATTTATCCAAAACCAGGTTGAAGGTGTGCCATCCAAACACCACCAAAACCAGATTTTGGTGTTGTCCATAACCTGGTTTCCACCCAAAACCAGGTTTTCAACCTGGTTTTAGAAGGTTATCATAGCATGAGTTGTAGGATTTAATTGTGAAGATAGCAAAGGTTCAATAATCCATATTAGATAATAATAACCATGAAAATTATTAAACATTGGTGTATCCTTGTACAATTGGGTGTTTTGGTAAATTCTCAATTTTGGAGAATGCAAGGTTATCGAAAACTCTACTTACATGCGAGAAACTCATTTCCTAAGAAACTATTTCTGAAACAAGAAACCTAACATTTCCAAAACTTGTGGGAAACTTCTAAAAATGCATGGGAAATCTGTTTCCAATCAATTAAGAAACCCATTTCACATCACATGGGAAACCTACTTATGTTTCCTGTATATTTCTTGCATGTTTTCCTTAAATAAAGAATTTTCTTTTTCCAATAAAAATTGAGATGTGTTATTCAAAATTGTAACAATTTATTTAAAAAACTAAATTATATATATTAAAAGAATGAAATGTTTAGAAGAATTTGATAATTAACACAATTATATTATTTTTTTCTTATTTCTTGATTCTATTTAAATATATACTGTATTTAAATACTTTATTTATTAAAAGTAAGCTAACTATGCACTTGTTTATATAAAATATAACCAACTTTATAATAGTTTTATAGTTATAGTCAATGCAATCATATCTTTTATAAAAAAATAAATGCATTAATTCTTACTATTTATCATAACATTGATAAAGAAGTAAAGCTTGTATAAACTTATAATACTCTTTATGCATATTGTCCAGATTTGCACTTTTTCTCCACACACACACACTTTTTCTCATATTCTAGTGATTCATATATATATATATATATATATATATATATATATATATATGAATCACTAGAATATGAGAACTAATGTGTGAACCACGATTTTCATGGATTTTTTGTTCTTTTATTTTCATGCTTGGTTTTATAAGAACCCGGTCTTGAATCGTCCGATTTTGATGCATAAACGAGATTTTTTAAGGCTTTAAAATAAATGGCTCATAATCTTTAGAAATATTCAAGCATTCAAAAATCATATTTTTCATCGAAAATACACTATCCAATGGTTGATTCCTAGCAAATTCACCATGCCAAGAACATCCACATGGTTGGTTTGCAAAAAAAAGTTTTGGAAATGTTAATGTATATGGGTATTTTAGTCATTTGTAAATATAGGGGTATTGTAGTCATTATACATATTGTATATTTTTTTCTTATTTTTATTCTCTTTTATTTTGTATTTTTGTAAATCTTAGAATAGGATTGGGCTTAATGGTTTTTTGACCATAGAGCTGTTGGGGAGACCCCAATGACTTACTATTGGTTAACATGTGTATATAAAGGGGTTCAAACTTCAAACCCCATATCTTGTAGGGGTTTTAGCTAAAAGATTTTGGTGAAGATAAATCATATTTTTATGTTTGTTGTGTGCCCTTAAGTGAGTGATTTGTGCGGACTTGTGATTGTATAATAGACCCATTAGTGGTCATTGTGATTGTGTGTGTTCATAAGAGACATCTTTAGATTTAATCACATGGTATCAGAGCCTTGGTGCTCTTTGGATTATTTTTGAGGTATTCAAGAGACTCGTGGAAGATCGAGAAGGTCGGATAGAGCCTCAAAAAATGTGCTCATAGCCTCACTTGAAGATTGATGCTTGTATGGCTGATTTTTAAAGAGTAAACGAGTTCATCATATCAAATTTATAGAGCATTGCCAAACCAAGTACCTTCTACTCTTCTTGGTTCTATATACTTTGTTTTTTGTTTATCTACTCTCTTAAATGGCCAACAAAAAAGTGGTGACAGTGGTCCCTATTAAGTTTGATGGAAATAACTACAACCTATGGGCCACTGTCATAAAAAAAATCCTAATCAAAAAAGGCTTGTGGGAATATGTTGATAGTTCCTCAATGAAACCACGACCTATTCTTAGACTCTTGGCGAAAATGATGGGTCTACTATAATGAAATAGCGGAAAATACAATAACAATGTCACTAAGGGCTTTACAAGATTACGATCACAAAAGTGCATAAGCACAAACCAATGCTGCTAAGGGCTTACAAGATCGCAATCACAATGTACATAAGTACAAGTCCACTATAGGACAAACAATAGCCAACAAGGGATAACAACACAAGCACTAAGTGCATATAAAACATTAAGAAATTAAATAGAAAAAACAAAAAATATAAAAAATATTCATCTTTATTGAGCATAAATGCTTAAAAGAAGCATTGGTTACAAGAGAGAGGATCAACCCCTATATATACACAATGGGAGAGCATGAGGCTCTATTGAAGAGCTCTCAATAAAGTCATTGAGAGCTCCCAACAGTCACAAATGTGAACGTTGAGGAGCCCCCAACGACTCTATGATCTTTTGACCATAGAGCCCATGCCCTTTACAAAAAAAGACACTAAATAAAAAGATTAAAAATAAATAAGTGAAAAATTGTTCCTAATGAAGAGTCTATTACATGAGTAAAATAATGAAAATACCCCTAAAAGATATTTACCTATTACATCAATATATACATATATATGATTATATATATGTACAAAATAAAACAAATATATATCTATGACAATACATATATATATATACATATACAACTTAACATCTACTAAAGAAGAGGTCCTCAAAGGAGAAGAGAGAGAAAAAGCTCTCTTAAATTATAAGAAAGCCATGAAAGAATGGGAGATTGGACATGCAAAGGTCCTTAAATTATTTATGGAAAGCATGAGTAGGGACACATGTGAGACCATATTAGAATTTGAAAGAGCCGACGTAGCTTGGCTCTTTATTAAACAAACATATACTCAAAGCGATGTCGCGTATAGATAGGAGTTGCAAGACAAAATTCATACTTGCAAGCAAAAAGAAAAGAATGTATGAGAGTACTATGAGACTCTCAAAAAGTTGTGGGATCAAATGGCAAAAATGAAACCTATTTGGAAAACCCCAAAAGATGCCCAACAAAGGAAGAAGCAAATTATGAATGAACAATTTTTTCAATTTATGAGGGGTCTACGACCCGAATTTCAACAAATAAGTAACATCCGCCATAGAAAGCAAGAAGAACTTTCACCTATCCATGAAGTGTTGGCTCAAGTTTGCATGGAAGAAATGAGGTTAAAATTACAAACCAAATCAAAGGAGTCCAAGGATAATGTTCTAGTTATTTCAAGACCGGGTGCTAATTCTCATACATATAAACCTCCACACTTCTACAAAAATAACAATTTTGGAAAACCTCGGCCTTATGAAGGAAAAGGAGATGAGAAAAAGAAACTTATTTGTTACAATTGTGGAGAATTGGGACATATCAAACCATATTGTACAAAATTTAAAGCTAAAGAGAAAAAGAAAATTGCTTCAGTTGGTGCTTTGTAATGAAATGATGGCTTTCCACAAAAGCACTTGAATCCACCAAAAGAGTTTCTATTAAAGACACTTCAAACAAACCCATAAAAGGGTATAAATGAAAGAACACAAAATGAAATAATAAATCTTTATTTATAACCAAAATGCTTAAGAAGCATTGATACATCCATTGAAGGGGTTCACCCCTATTTATACAAAGAAGAGGAAGGGAGGAGAGCTCATTTTGAGCTCTCCCAAAAAGAGTCCTTGGACTCTAGTCCAACGGCTCTTATTATAGCCGTTGGACTAGAGTCCAACGGCTACAACTCAGTCAAGTTCCAACTAGAAACTTCACTGGATAAAGAATCTAGTTCCTATTAAACTAGATACTAAAAAGAAAAGAAAAATATATATAATAATAATATAATATAATATTATTATAATTATATATATGTTATAATTTATATTTTAACACTACCCCTCAAACTTACGGTACAATAAGCGAAAGTTTGTCTAAAAGAAAGTGAAATCTGAGAGCAGCAAAAGGCTTGGTGAAGAAGTCTGCTAATTGATACTCTAATGTAACATATGGCAGATCAATGATTTTATGTAAGTATTCCTCTCTGACATAGTGACAGTCCATCTCGATGTGTTTGTTGTGCTCGTGGAATGTCTGATTGCTTATAATATAGATCACACTTTTGTTGTCACAACACGTTTTTAAAGCTTGTGTCGTTTCAGCACCCATATCCACTAGCAATCGTATGAGCCAAACAACTTCTATAGTGGTGGTTGTCATGGCTCTGTATTCAGCTTTGGTGCAGGAAAGAGAGACCTTTTGCTGCTTTTTGCATCTCCACAAAATTAAAGATTCACCTAAGAACACACAAAAACCAGTGGTCGAGTGTCTATTATTGGAATCACCTCCCCAGTCAGCATCAGTATATGCAATTAAATTTAATTATGATGAAGCAGACAAAAAGAGTCCTTGTGAAAGAGAGGACTTTAAATATCTAATAATATGCAAAATTGCTCCCATATGCACAGAAGTGAGAGCATGCTGAGACTGACTAGCTGTGTGAACAACATGTGCTATATCTGGCCTAGTAATGGAAAGATAATAAAGCGCTTTGATGAGCTATCTGTAAGGAGTATGATCATCAAGAAGTTCTCCATCATCAATTCTCATTTAACGTTGACAACTTTTGAAGTATCCACTTTCTTATCATCTGTAATTCCAAACCTGGAAACAATATCAAAAGCAAATTTTGATTGAGATATCAAATACTCACGAGAGGAATAAGCAACTTCAATGCCTAAAAAATATCTTAATAAACCTAAGTCAATCATTTCAAAATGAGTTTTAAGAAGAGTTTTGATATTTGCAACTCTCTGTTTGTCGTCTCTGGTGATGATCATATCATCCACATAGAGGAGTAGAATAATGATGCTTGCATCAAATTTCTTAATAAACAAAGCAGTGTCAGTCAAACAATATTGAAAACCAATATCAAGCATAACATGACTAAATCTGTCATACCAAGCTTTTGGTGCTTGTTTAAGACCATAAAGAGCTTTTTTCAGACAAAGAGTTTTACCCTTAGGGATACTAATGTTAAAATTATATGTAATTCCTGATATATGTATATTTATAAATATACGTATATCAGGGGCTTTTGGTCATTTTATGTATTGTAATTTAGCACAGTCCATTAGGGACTGAAAAGACTTTTTCCTTTACTTTTTATTTTTGTTTTGATTAAACTTTTTCTATGTAGCCATTGGGAGGCTGACAGTCCAACGCTTGTTGGACTGCCCCCATTTGAGAGCAAGTGAGGCTCTATAAATAGAGCCTCACTCCCCATTGTAATATATGATCTTAGAAGCATTTTTTGTGAGTATATAAATTTCTTTTATTAGGTTTTGAGCCTTGTTCTACTTGTGAAAGTGATATTTGGTATCTCCTTTGTGAGATTGTTGTTGGTCCATTAGTGACCATTTTTGTGCACATGTGTAGCCTTTCATTGGCATTATAATAGTGCACTATTGTTTCATTACATGGTATCAGAGCAAGGTCCTTGAAAAAGCTTTCTTAGTGATCCTTCTTGTGGTAGTGCCCTTCACGCTCGTGTTAGTCTTTCCTCTATTCAAATCTTTTGCAACTCATTATGGATGAAAGAGAGTTTGCCTCCGTCATCACATACAAGCTAAATGAGAACAACTATTTGATGTGGGCGACGACAATGGAGAATCACATCAAGGGCAAAAAGTTATGGGGCTTTGTTAGTGGCTCCACTAATAAACCCCAACTCAAATTGACTAGAAGAGAAGGAGATTAAGTCAAAGTATTGTCCAAAGAAGAAAAGGAAAATGCTTTACAAGAATACCAAGATAAGTTGGAAGATTGGGAAGCAAGCAATGCTCAAATTCTCTCATGGTTTATGAATACCATGAAGTTTAAGATTGCCACCAACATCATCAAGTTCAAGAAGGCATGCGATGCATGGATCTTCTTAAAGAATTTCTTTATTCAAAAGGATATGGCTAGACTATATCATCTATAAGATAAGGTATGTAATGCAAAACAAAGAGACAAAAGCGTCAGAGATTTTTATGGGGGTTTATCTCCTATTTGGGATGAATTAGCTATGTTAAAATCTAAATGAGAAGGTTCGGCTATTGAAATGAGAAAAGCTCAAATAGAAAGAGAAAAACTTTTCTCTTTCGTTTATGGCCTTCGACCAAAATTTGAACAAGTTAGGTCATCTTTACTTCATATGACCTTAATTTCTTCTATAAGTGATGGTCTTGCGCAAATTTGCCAAGAGGAAACTACACTTGGCATGCACAAGTCAAATGATGAGAGTTTTGCCATGGCAAGACCCGAAAACTTTGTAAAAATATATAAACCTCCTCACTTTGAGAGGAAGAACAACGGGGAAGGACATCATAGAGGATACAAGGGTGAATACAAGGGCAAAATCATTTGTCGTCATTGTAAGGAACCGGGACACATAAGACCGGATTACCCCAAATTTAAGAAGGTAGCTGCCCTAAGTGAAGAAACTCAAGATATCAAGAAAGAAGGCAATTTCAATTATTTGACAATTGCTCAAATAGCGAAGGTCATTTTATACATCCTTAAAGCTACTCCTTCTACATCCGATGCCGCCATCTCTACCTCTTCTTATCCAGGTAAGTCTACTTGGATTTTGGATTCGGGAGCATCTTTTCACATGACATATAATGAATCCCTACTATCCGATTGTACCAATTCATACTTTTCATGTGTGTCAATCGCCGATGGCACTTCTTTAAAAGTCAAAAGTATAGGAAATCTTAAAGACACTTCAAAAAACTTTTTTGTTCCAAACGTAAGGGTTATTCCGAAGTTAGATTTGAACATTTTTTCAGTTTCTCAAATTTTTGATAATGGGTGCAAAGTCTTCTTCTTATCTAAGGCTTGTTGGGTGCAAGATCTCTAGTCATAAAAACTTATTGGGCAAGGCCATAGAAGAGGAGATCTCTATTATATGGAATTTTTATGTGTACCCCACAACTCTTTTTGTAAACATGTCAAAGACATGGATTTAGATCTTTGGCATAAAAGATTAGGACATCAAAGTATATCCAAACTATCTTATTTTTCATTTCTGAAAAAAATTTGTAAAGATAAAGATTTTGTATGTGAAGACTGTATACTTGAAAAAATGCAAATGATACCTTTTGGGTCAAGAACTTCTTCATCTAGTGAAATCTTTGAATTGATGTACTCGGATGTATGGAGACTCACTCCTGTCATGTCAAAGGGAGGATATTCATATTATGTTACATTCATAGATGATTTTAGTAGACATACTTAGATTTTTTTCCTCAAGCTTAAATCAGAAGTTTTTTCGTGTTTTAAAAATTTAAATAATCTTGTTATAAACCAATTTAAAATAAATATTAAAGCCTTTCGCTCCAACTCAAGGGGAGAGTTTCTTTCAAATGAATTTCAATCATATCTAAAAAATCATGGAATCTTACACCAACGATCTTGTCCAAGGACTCCTCAATAAAATGGAATTTCTGAAAGAAAACATCGTCACATTATTAAGACTGCTACAATGTTCCAAAACAATTTTGGGTCGAAATTGCACTTACCGTAATATACCTAATAAATAGAATGCCTTCTCAAGTCTTGGAAAACAAATCTCCAATAGAAAAACTTTTTAAAATTTCTCTTGACTCGAAAAGACTAAGGGTATTTGGATGTAAATGTTTTGTGCTTCTTGAAAAATATAACAAACTCTCTCCTAAAACCATAAAATGTGTCTTTCTTGTATATGTCGAGAATAAAAAAGGTTATTGATGCTATGATCAAACAAATGACAAACTTTATGTTTCTAGAAATGTTAATTTTCTTGAAAAATAAAACGGATTTGATTTTGAAAAACCCAAGGAAGAAACTGAGTATGCCTTTTTATTTGATTTATTACCTAAATCAAATAATGAAGGTGTTACTGTCATTGAAAATTTTGAACCTATTAATGATTCTAGTGAAGAAAGAGAACCATCCTAAAATCTCTTACAGTATTCTAGACGAGATAATGAGGAGCATCTATGTGCCTTTGAAAGATATAATCAATCAACAAATATTGAGGAAACTAGTGTTAGGAGATCTGAACGAATTCATAGATCTCTAACTAGATTTGTGTCATACGAATCTTTTACTCCAAACTATAGGGCTTACCTCGTAGCTATCCATTCATATCATGAACCATCTAACTACAATGAAGCTAAAAGCATAGATGAGTGGGAAGAAGCCATGAAGATAGAATTAGATGCACTGCATAAAGCTCATACCTGGACAATTCAACCTCTTCCCAAAGGAAAGAAGACTATAGGGTGTAGATGGGTCTTTAAAATCAAAATAAAAAGTGACGGGTCCCTAGAAAGGTATAAAGCACGGTTAATTGTAAAAGGATACTCTCAGAAATATGGAATAGATTATGAGACATTTGCCCCACTAGCTCGTATGACTACAGTCAGGACTTAAGTTGCGATAGCGTCCATTAAAAAATGACATATTTATCAATTAGATATTAAAAACGCATTCGTAAATGAAAATTTAAATGAAGTATACATGGATCCTCCTCCCGGTTAGGGTATTAAAAAGGATATGGTTCTTCGACTTTAAAAAGCTTTTTATGGGCTTAAGCAAACCCCCAAAGCATGGTATGATTGGTTTAGTAATACAATACTGAACTTTGGTTTTAGATCCTTTTACACTGACACTGCTTTGTTTGTAAGATCTACAGGTACCTCACTTATTATTATTCTTTTGTATATTGATGACATGATCATCACTGGCAATGATAATAAGAAAATTGAAGAAATTAAAGTTATGCTTAAAAGATCTTTTGATATGACTGACCTTAGTTTTTTAAGATATTTCCTAGAAATTGAAGTAGCTTACTCGCCAAGGGGATATATTTTATCTCAAATCAAGTTTGAAGCAGATATTGTTGCACGTTCGGGAATCACTGACACAAAGCGTGTGGACACACCTGAAATGATAAATGTAAAAATAAGAGCCGAAGATGGAGTACTATTAGATGATCCAACACTCGGATCGCTAATGTACCTTTCTATTTTTAGACTTGACATTGCGCATGTTGTACACAATGTCAGTCAGTTTCAACATGCGCCCACATCAGTTCACATGAGTATTGTGTTGAGAATAGTTCGATACATCTACAAAACCATTTCTAAAGGGCTATTTTTATCCTCTTATTCATCTTTAAATCTTATTGCTTATACTAACTCTGATTGCGGAGGAGATCCCAATAATCGTCACTCAACTACTTGCTTTGTGTATTTTTAGGTGATTTCCTCATTTCTTGGCGATGCAAGAAACAACAAAAAGTGTCTTTATCCTCCATTGAAACTGAGTATAGGGCAATGGCTACAACAACCACTAAAGTTGTGTGGATGCGAGCATTACTTTTAGATATGTGAGTTGATACTTCAGAGCCTTCAAATTTATGATGCGGCAACAAAAGTGTCATATACATTGCCAGCAATCATACATTTCATGAGCGAACAAAACATATTTAAATGGATTGTCACTACGTTCGGGAAGAGTATTTGAAGGAGACAATTACCTTACCCTATGTTCAGTCTGAGTTTCAGATTGCAGATTTCTTCACCAAAGCTCTTCCTCTACCAAGATTCTTATATCTTCTTAGCAAACTTTTGGTGATCTCACCATAAGTTTGAGGAGTATTAAAATTATATATAATTCTTAATATGCATATATTTATAAATATATGTATATCAGGGGCTTTTGGTCATTTCATGTATTGTAATTTAACACAGTCCAGTAGGGATTGAAAAGTCTTTTTTCATTATTTTTTATTTTTGTTTTTATCAAACTTTTTCAGTGTAGCCGTTGGGAGGCTGACAGTCCAACTAGACGTTGGACTGACCCCAACAGTTATAATTATAACCATTGGAGGGAGTCCAATGCCTGTTGGACTGCCCCTATTTGAGAGCAAGTGAGGCTCGATAAATAGAGCCTCACTTCCCATTGTAATATATGCTCTTAGAAGCATTTTTTGTGAGTATATAAAATTCTTTTTTATTAGGCTTTGAGCCTTGTTCTACTTGTGAAAGTGATATTCGGTATCTCCTTTGTAAGATTGTTGTTGGTCCATTAGTGACTATTTTTTTGCACTTGTGTAGCCTTTCATTGGCATTGCAATAGTGCATTATTGTTTCATTACAACTAATATCAAGCGGAGCTTCCATGTATATTTCTTCAATAAGGTTCCCATTTAGAAAAATATTTTTGACATCCATTTGAAATATAGGTCATTTTTTAATGGAGGCCAAAGCTATTAAAGTTCTGACAGTAGTCATACGAGCAACAAAAGCAAAGATTTCTTCATAATTGATACCATACTCTTGAGCATACCCTTTTGCCACAAGACGTGCCTTATATCTTTCCAGAGTTCCATCACTTTTGACTTTGACTTTATAAACCCATTGACAACCTATAGGTTTTTTACCTAGAGGAACATCTTGAATGGTCCAAGTGTTAGCCTTTTTTTAATGCATCTAGTTTTGTTCTCATAGCTTCTATCCATTCTACATGATTTTTGGCTTGAGAAATGGATGATGGTTCAACATATGATTGAATTAATGCAATTGTTGTCCTATATGTGGGTGAAAAAAATTCGGAAGACACAAATTTATCATGAGGTCTAGAAATTCTAGATGTCCTTCTAGGTGAAACTTCAGAATATTTTTCTAAAGCACATGGGAGATTTTGTTCTCTACGTCTTGAATATTGTAGACTAACATTCCTATGGGTTTGCTCTCCATTATCAACATTATGTTCAATATCTATAGGACTTTGATCATTGTCAAAGTCACATTCACAATCTTATTCATTCGATTTTGAAGTTAGATCAATTAAAAAGGAATATTTAGTGACATCCTTTATTTTTTCGAATTCAAAGAAGCTTCTTTTTCTAGAAAAGATATATTTCTTGACACATACAATTTTCCATTTTGAAAATCAAAACACCTATAGCCTTTTTTATTATCAGTATATCCTAAAAAGGCACATACGATTGCACGAGGAGAGAGTTTATCATTTTTGTTGGTGAACACAAATCATTTGCATCCAAAGACTCTTAGTCTAAAATAATCAGGAGACAAATTGACAAGTTTTTCAATTGGAGTTATATTCTTGGAAGATGGCATTCGATTAATGAGATAGGTAGCAGTTAAGGCAGCCTCAGCCCAAAATCCCTTTAGAACTTGATTTGCAATTAGCAAGGTTGTAGTAGTTTTCATAATGTACCGATGTTTACGTTTGGTTAGGCCATTCTGTTGTGGAGTGTGTGGACACGATCTTTGGTGTGTAATGCCATGTAAATTGAGATAGTCTTTGAATTCTTTGGACATAAACTCTCCCTCTGAATCATTGCGAAAGATGGAAATATCATTTTGAAATTTATTTTTAACCATTTTATGAAATATTTAAAAGTGAGCAAAAACTTCATATTTATGTTTAAGAAAATAAATCCATGTCTAGAAAAGTCATCAATAAAAATAACATAATATGTATAACTACATTTAGAAATAACTGGTGCAAGTCCCCAAACATTCGAATGTATTAATTCAAGCGGTCTAGAAAAAACAAAAGTTCTACTATGAAACGATAATCTTTTCATTTTGCCAAGAATGCAGTCTTTACAAGAAAAACTTTCAGAATTACAAAATTTTCCCAAACTTGAAAATGTTGGATTTTATATATGTGAGGATAGCCAAGTCTTTTGTGCCATAAATCTAATTCTAATTTCTAAACATTATAGCAAAATGCATTCTTGGGCAAATCCAAAAAGTCCATGTAATAGAGTCCTCCTTCTCTATGGCCTTCCCCAATCAGCTTCCCTGATTGCGATCATGTACCCAACAACCATGAGAAGAGAAGGAGATATTACACCCATAGTGAGATATTTGATAAACAGACAAAAGATTCAAATTTAGTTTAGGAATATATCTAACTTATGGGATAAAAAACTTTTTGAATTTTTTAGAATTTTCAAAATATCCTACTCCTTTTATTTTAAGAGATGTACCATCATCTGTATAAACCTTTGACACACTTGAGTGATTTTTAAGACATTCTGATAGGTTATTGACATTTGGGGTCACGTGAAAAGAAACACCAGAATCTCAAAGCCAAGGGAAGTTACTTGGATCGAAAAAAAATGCAACAGTTGTAACAACCCCAACTCGTACCCGTTAAAAAGTAACAATTTTTTTTAAACAATTGCGGAAACATTCCTAGAGACCAGGGTCTTTACAGTTATAACACATCTACAACCACAAGGGATCTTATACTACTATCATCCAAACCAACTTTATTAATTGAATTTATAAAGTCTGAAAACATAAGCAAATAAATATAAATAAAGCAAAAATATGGAGCAACGCTGTCCCAAAAGAATCGGTCAAGTAGTCATGCAACCCCCGTAGCTCCTCGCAATAGCAGTTCCCCTCATTAGGCCTCAAAAACTGTAAAAACACAAAAGTAAGGGTGTCAGAATCAAAGATCCTGCATACAAATCTCTCTAATGAATTAAACAAGTAAAAAGAATATAAATAAGAATCATGCAACATTTTAAAGGGATGCAATTATGATAAATTCATAATCCAAATAATCATTCATGTAGTAGGGAACAATGGGTAAGCAAGATAAAACAATTATTATCAATAGAGAACATTAATTAAGCAATAAAGACATTTATCATACAATTGGGAGCAAATATCATGCAATCACCAATACATCACAAGGAAACAAATAAATATGCATGATCTAATGCATAAAAAGAATATGTATAACATCAGTGCATATGCATGAATAAATTATTATTTTTTATCAGAGTTTTCTTTTATATGCATGTCCATATTAAATGCACACAAGCTTTAGTTCATTTTTTTATTACTGTTGCCCGCGGATACTCAAAAACGGATAAAAAGTTTTCGAGGTCAAGTTAGGTTCTCAGTTGTAGCTTAACACACAATTTGTATTTTATTACTGAGTTTCACACTTAGCCCTCAACCGATATCAGGAATCAACACCCTCCATCGAAATATTAAAAATCAATATCTAATGTCGGGACACTATAGAAATCAACAATCATAATGTCACTTTCTTGGTGTACCAAAACAACAATTGTATCTACACACCACTCCTAGGCAAAGTGGCAGAATCTCCTTAAAACCGTGGCCGAGAGGTGAATCTCAATATCAGGTTCAGAAGCGTCATTCTCAACTTGTCTTCGCCTGAATTCAACATTTTTTTGGGTGCTCAAGCTCGCCAGAAACAATGTTGATGCCGCAATCAACATCTTCCTCAACTCGTTGGACTTCTTCAGTCATTTGATCACCGTCAAGCAAAGGAACCTTGGTGCCGGCACACGTGTTACGGGCCCTACTGAAGTCGAGCCAAGACAAGAAGGAATTTTGGTACAGCGCATCATAAAGATTCTGCAAGGTTCGGTTGAGTACATGGACACAACAATCGGGACAGTAGAGGCTTATAAGTGAGAGACGGTCAATCCACAAGGCACGACAGCCAGGTTAGTTAACGCACAACAGGCTATTCAGTCATCATAGTTTAGTAGGCAGGGTGGTCATACAACTTCAGTGGTTGTTGTAGCCATTGCCCTATACTCAGCTTCAGTGGAAGATAAGGACACCTTTTATTGTTTCTTGTATCGCCAAGAAACAAGGGAATCACCTAAAAAACACAAAAGCCAGTAGTTGAGTGACAGTTATTGGGATTTCCTCCCCAGTCAGAATCAGTATATGCAATAAGATTTAAAGATGAGGAAGAGGATAAGAATAGGCCTTTAGAAATAGTTTTCTGAATGTATCAAACTATTCTCAATACGACACTCATATGATTGGTGTGTTAAAATGTATACTCAAAAACATTATTGTAAGTATAAATATATATACTTATACACATAGAGATACGTATACATATGTTATATGTATACGTATCTCTATATATAAGTATATATATTTATACATTTTCCTCATTTTACCCGAAAAGGGTATTTCAGTCTTTTTACATTTTGCGCATATTCCATTTGGAATATGCTGTATTTTTTTCCTTTTATTTTTGTAATTCTTTTTATTTTATTTTTTTCCTTTTTGCATATTCAAAAAGGTGCATTGGGGGTCTCCCCAATAGAGTCGTTGAGGAGCCCCCAACGGTCACAATTATGACCGTTGGGAGCTCCCCAACGACTCCTTTGGGGAGCCCCCTCTTGCACCTCTTCTTTCTTATAAATAGGGGTGTTCCCCCTTGTTGTAAAATAAGCTTGAGAGTCTCAAGCACTTGCTTCCTTTTTATGAAATACATGCATTATTGCATGTTTATTATTTATACGCTTTTTGCGTATTGTGTTCAAGTGTTGTGAGAGTGCCTTTGTGCACTTCTTTTTTAAGTATTTATGCTTGTATGTGTATTGTCTCTTCGTAGACAATTTCACATGGTGTGGGCGCATGTTGAAACCAGTTGGCGTTGTGTACAACATGCGCAATATCAGGTCTAGAAATAGAAAGGTACATTAGTGATCCGATAAGTTGCCTATAAGGTGTTGGATCATCTAATAGTACGCCATCTTCAGCTCTCATTTTTGCATTTATCATCTCAGGCATGTCCGCATACTTTGTGTTAGTGATTCCCGAATGTGCAACAATATCTGCTGCAAACTTGATTTGAGATAAAATATATCCCCTTGGTGATTAAGCCACTTCAATGCCTAAGAAATATCTCAAAAAACCAAAATCAGTCATATCAAAAGATTTTTTAAGCATAACTATCATTTCTTCAATTTCCTTTTGATCATTACAAGTGATTATCATGTCATCAACATACAAAAGAAGAATAAAAATAGAGGTACCTGTAGATCTTATAAACAAAGCAGTGTCAGTGTAACAGGATTTAAAACCAAATTTTAATATGGTATTACTAAATCGATCATACCATGCTTTAGGGGCTTGCTTAAGCCCATAAAAAGCCTTTTTGAAGTCAAAGAACCATACCATTTTCAATAGTCAAACCGGGAGGAAGATCCATGTACACTTCTTTATTTAAATTTTCATTTATAAATGTATTTTTAACATCTAGTTGATAAATAGGTCATTTTCTAATGGATGCTATTGCAACTAAAGTCTTAACTGTGGTCATATGGGCTACTGGAGCAAATGTCTCCTCATAATCTATTCCATATTCCTGGGAGTATCCTTATACAACTAAGCATGTTTTATGTCTTTCTAAAGACCCATCATTTTTTGTTTTGACTTTAAAGACCCATCTACACCCTATAGTCTTCTTTCCCTTGGGAAGAGGTTGAATTGTTCAGGTATGAGCTGTATGCAGTGCATCTAATTCTATCTTCATGGCTTTTACCCACTCGTCTATGTTTTTAGCTTCAATGTAGTTAGATGGTTCATGATATGAATGGATATCTAGAAGGCAAGCCTTATAGTTTGGAGTAAAAGATTCATATGACACGAATCTAGTTGGAGGTCTATGAATTCGTTCAGGTCTCCTAACACTAGTTTCCTCAATATTTGTTGATTGAATATATCTTTCAAGGGCACATGGATGCTTCCCAGCATCTCGTCTAGAATACTATAAAAGATTTTAAGATGGTTCTCTTTCTTCACTAGAGTTATTAATAGGCTCAAAATTTTCAATGACAGTAATACCTTCATTATTTGATTTAGGTAATAAATCAAATAAAAAGGCATACTTAGTTTCTTCCTTGGTTTTTTCAAAATCAAATCCATTTTTTTAAGAAAAGTAACATTTCTAGAAACATAAAGTTTGTCATTTGTTTGATCATAGCATCGATAACCTTTTTTATTCTCGGCATATCCAAGAAAGACACATTTTATGGTTTTGGGAGAGAGTTTGTTATATTTTTCAAGAAGCACAAAACATTTACATCCAAATACCCTTAGTCTTTTCATGTCAAGAGAAATTTTAAAAAGTTTTTCTATTGGAAATTTGTTTTCCAAGACTTGAGAAGGCATTCTATTTATTAGGTATATTACGGTAAGTGCAGTTTCGACCCAAAATTGTTTTGGAACATTGTAGCAGTCTCAATAATGTGACGATGTTTTCTTTGAGAAATTCCATTTTATTGAGGAGTCCTTGGACAAGATCGTTGGTGTAAAATTCCATGATTTTTTAGATATGATTGAAATTCATTTGAAAGAAACTCTCCCACTGAGTTAGAGCCTTCTAGCCTCCACACGATCACAACCTTAAAGAAAAAGTAGCTTTCTTCAAAAAGACTCCAATGGCACACTTCCCAATGTACCAAAAGAACGTGATCGATCAAACCAACGACTTTGATACCATGTAAGGAAATGGAATCCACAACCAAACTTTAAATGCTTATTCACGAATACACTCTCTCACGAACCATAAAGGTTCATACACAAAGCAAGCACTCAAGAACCTCTAGGGTTCACACCAAAACACTCAAAAAGAGTAATCATAAATAGAAAGGTGAAGAAACAAATTTCATTTAAGTAGGATAAACCCACAACCAAAGGGATACAAATCAATGGGGGTATTACCCCATATTTATACACATTAAAAGAGAGCTAGAGAGAGTTGTTGGACACTCCAATGGCTCTATTTAGAGTTGTTGGAGTGTCCAACAGCTCTCTTGGACTTGTGCTTTTTGACTTGGTCAAAAAGCATAAGTCTAATAATGTCCAAAAAGAAAAAACTAAAACTAAAACTAACTTATTAAACTAAACTGAAAATAAAAGATTACATATGATGAAGGATTTACATATGAGATTATCTAGGAGATTACAAATTTTAACACATTCCTACGTACCAATGTGCATGAACCAAAACATTCATATGCATGTATTCACAAAATCATGTCATTTACATGCTTTCAATCAAGAATAATCTCAAGTAATCATGTGAACACTCATGCCATTATACACATGCCGAAAACACACATTTTTTCAGGTTTGCACATGCGCATGAAGGTAAATTTGCAACAACATCTGAATCAAGCATGTTATATCAAAATAAGCGTGTGAAAACCCCATTCATTTGCATGCATAAGGCTAAGTCTAATACCAATAGCAAATCTGGAAATTACATGCCAAATTACTCTTTTGTTCCAAATTCAATCAAACACAAAGAATGTACAAGAACTAAAAATCTTCATGGACTGTTTTGACCTTTGTCTAAGTACAAACTGAGTATGCATAGTCTAATTTTTTTTTCACAAAAATGCAAACTGATTTGCCATAAACAAAATTATTATTTTTTTTAATTGCACCCAGCCGACTACTGAGTATACATAGTCTAAATTTTTTTTTCACAAAAGTGCAAGCTGATTTGCCATAAACAATTTTTTTTTTAACTGCACCCAGCCAACCCAATCGGTTGGGGCTCGGCTCCAGCCCAGCTGAACTCAGTCGGCTAGTTTGGCAACCTGTGTACAAGCTGCCAGGGCCTGGCAAGCCAACCGAATGTGACTCGACTGGGCTGCCAGTCAGTCCATCATAGCCTTTAAAAACAAAAAACAAAATTTTAAATTCTTAAACAAACTCTTTTTTTATTTCTTGAGCTTTCCTGCCAGGACCCACTCAGTCGGGCTTGACAGGTCTGTCAAGGCCGGGACTGGCAGATCTGCCAGTCCTGCTCTTGCCCAGCCAACCGGTTGGGCCTGACAGGGGACTGGGCTTGCCCAGCCGAGCCCAGCTCGGCGGGCTGCCAGACAGTCCAGCAGAAAAAATATATATATAATGAGTGTACTAAAAAACAAATTTAACATTCAAATGTGCCCAAAAAGATACAGATTTATATGGCACGTATGCGTACATATTCAGATTCATCCATGTATGCATAAAAAAAATACACTGATTTACAGTCATGCATTGCAAGCTTTCATTTAGGTATGCATACTTGTGCATATGCAGACCTTTCAATTACATATGCATACGTATACCCTTTTGCATTCATGCATATATGTATCAAAAAAAAATCAGGTATACATACATTCACGAATCCATATATCAAATATGCTTGCATAAGTAAGGTAACATTCAAGTATACTCAGATTCATAAGCCAACCAACATGCTTATACAGATTTCTTTACATGCATCCAACGACTTTTACATTAGGTTATTCATGGAAATAAGATTACCATGGAACAAACACTTAATAAACAGTCTTTTAACATGAATAAAAATTATGTTTTATCATGAGAACAAATATGTACAAAAATTCCTTTTGCCTAGATGCACATATTCTAAATAAAAACCCAGGAAAAAGAAACTCATTAATCCCAATCTATACATATTAGAATAAATATCCAGATTTACTCTTTCCCCATGTATTTCACTAAAATCTTGCATGAAAATTTGATCCATGTTCTTTGTCTCATTCGAAACAAGAGAAAGAACCCGTACCTTAATCATAGATTGAGAGAAAACTAGAAATCACCGGATGGCTGGAGGTAATGAGAGCTCCCTCTATGCTCTTATTCTTCTTCCTCTCTCTCTCTCTCTCTCTCTCTCTCTCTCTCTCTCTCTCTCTCTCTCTCTCTCTCTCTCTCTCTCTCTCTCTCTCTGATTTATTTATAGGACACAAGGGGGGTGCCCCCCCCTCTCCGGCCCTTTCTAGAGAGGGCTGAAGAGAGAGTGCACTCCCATATGGGAGTCTCCCTCTCACAAGTTTTCCGAACATTTCAAAACTCTAAGTGTTGACTTTTCCACATCCCATCTCAATTGGACTTCTAAGGCTTTCCCAAACCTTGCTAAGTCCTATAAACCTGGATAAGAACTCTACCAAACAGTCTTAAACAATTAACAAAATTAAATTTTGGAATTAATTAAAATTAATTAATTATTAATAATTAAATATCCAAAAGTTTCATAGGGTACCTTATCCCTCTGGGAGTCTTTATAACTTAGATTAACTCCAATTTAAAGGTATCAATTGAATTTAAAGTTGAATTTTAGTTGGGTATGGGTTTTGGATCTGGATCCAAATCCATATCCAAACTCCAATTGGATCCTGGGCTGGATCAATTCCACATTAATATGGGTCCTGGATAGAGTCCACATCCATATTAATTTGAATCAAAAGCATTGGATCCAGTTTGATCCAAATCCAGACCCGACCCGTCGAGGCAGTCCTTTTTTGAAAAATTACGATTTTGGGGCCAACCGTAACCCGAATTCAGAAAAGTAAAATATCATTACGCTCAGAATTTTAATATGCATCCAACGATATATAACTTTAATTTCGCCTTTAAAGTTCGTCAAAAAATAACCCGAATTTCGCTCAAATTTTGCTTGCATTTAAAGGTTGAAAATAACACTTTTCTCATGTTTTAAGTGGCTCGTTTAGGCCTTGTCAATGAGACATGGGCCAAGCCCAGACTCAAAATCATCGACCTAAAATTGAGAATCTACCAATTTTTCCTTTATACTTAGCCAATTTTTCAAAAAGTCTCAAAATGACTAAGTGTAAAAATACGCGATATTACGACAGTCGCTCCAGTTGAGGCTTCAATTGAAGAGGATGCCCTTTTGAGAAGAGGTTGAAGGATTTCCATTAATTGAGCCATATATACAGGTGCATCTTGATCTTTTGATTCGGATGCAACTCTTTTTTCTTCTCTTCTTTTTAACTTTGGACATTGAGGTTTATAGTGCCCCAGTTCATGACAATGATGACAAATGACTTTTTTTTGTCAAAGTCATCATTCTATCTACCAAAATGAGGCGGTTTGTAAGTGCGTGTATGATTTTCCAAACTAGACACAGCTAGAACGAAGTCATCATCAATTTTTGAAGTGTTCTTTCTAAGCCTATTTTCTTTCATAGTGAGTTCTTCGTTAGTTTCGATAATAGAAGGAACTTTTTCACGATGTAAAAGGGTCAACTTGGTGGATTCAAACTCCGGCCTCAAACCATTCACAAATTGATAGAATTGTTCCATATAGAGTTGTTTTTGGCGAAACTCGATATCTTCGGCATAATGCCATTTGGGATCAAGAAGAGCCAACTCTTCCTAAAGTTCGGACAACTCATTGTAATATTCCTGAATGGCTTTATCTTTTTGAGTCATTGTCCGAAGACTCCAAACTTTATCTTGTAAATTACACACATGTACAATATCTTTAAGGGAATACATATTTTTAAGGTATTCCCAAGCCTTATCGGCATGCTCAAACTTAGTAAGACTAGAGCATTTTTTAATGTCTACACTATTAATTAGTCATGACATAATTTTTGCAGGCCCTATCCTCTACTCTTTCTATTTTTTTTCATAAGTGTCTAAAGCCTTGCTCTTCTTCCCTTTCGTTAGAGAAACTTCTTTATCACCCTCCATTTTAGTGAGAGATAGTTTAGGTTCTGAATTGAAACCATCCACTATACTCATAACCCTTCTCCCCAAATGTGGTGCTTCGTATACATTACATAATTAGTATCATTTAGTTTCATGGGTATGATTGTGATCTTATCATTGTCATCCATCTTTTACAAGAGTGAGAAGAGAATAGATGAAAGAAGAGAAAAGCGTATAAGAGAGAGGATGAATAAGAAATAATACAAATTTTTTTTATCAAAAGTGTATAAATGAAATAATAAATCTTTATTTATAACCAAAATGCTTAAGAAGCATTGATATATCCATTAAAGGGGTTCACCCTTATTTATACAAAAAAAGAGGAAGAGAGGAGAGCTCATTTTGAGCTCTCCCAAAAAGAGTCGTGGGACTCTAGTCCAACGACTTTTATTATAGCCGTTGGACTAGAGTCCAATGGCTACAACTCAATCAAGTTCCAACTAGGAACTTGACTGGATAAAGAATCTAGTTCCTATTGAACTAGATACTAAAAAAAATAAAAGAAAAATATATATATGTTATAATTTACATTTTAACATGCTTTTCAAATTGACAAGGAAAGTCCAAGTAAATCCATACAGAATAGTCGCTATATCAATTGATGGAAGCATTGCAACCTCTCGTCAAAGGTTCTTTCACAACCGGTGTCGTTGTCTCCATTTCATCAACACCTGGTATGACACCTTGACTCTTAGATTCTGATGCTTTATTTCATATGACTTATGATAGTTTCATGCTTACCGATCATAGTATCGATTCTAGTAAGAAGAATGTTTTTATTGTGGATGGAACCTCTCTTGATGTTAAAGGAATTGAAAATTTTGAAAAATCTCTAAATTTTTGTATTCTAAAAATAAGAGTTATTCCAAAACTTAATTTAAACTTACTTTTAGTTTCTCAAATCACCAATCAAGGTTGTAGTGTCTCCTTCGCATCTGACCAATGCTTAATACACGATCTCCAGTCAAGGAAGCAGATTGGGGAAGGTCATAGAGAAGGAGATCTCTACTACATGGATCGATTAATTATTCAAAAGAAATCATTTTGTCTCAATGTACAAAAAATGGATTTGTTAAGACTAGTCGACCATTAGTTATTTTCAAGTGTTTTATCCTTAAAGTTATTTATTTACTCTTAAAAGGTGGTTCTTTAGAATTTTTCATATAATGAGGGACCTACTTGTAATTTGTCTTTTAGGCTAACCTCTATTTAAACAAGAGGTGTTTAGCACTAAAGAGTTCGCGATTTTTCCCTCTCAACTGCTCTCTCTCTCTCTCTCTCTCTCTCTCTCTCTCTCTCTCTCTCTCTCTCTCTCTCTCTCTCTCTCTCTCTATATATATATATATATATATATATATATATATATATATATATATATATTTCTATGCAGTATTGGATTTCTCCACATGGTATCAGAGTTGAAGGTCTTGGGAGCGTGAGCATGAGTTCGATCTGCGCCAAAAAAAATGTGTGATCTCTCTCTTTTAATTTTAGTGGCATAGATCTGATAACAGATCTGATGTCTGACAACAGTCAAGACACAGATCTGTAATCAGATCCATAGAGCTCGGTAAGTTCTCTATCAACTAGATCGTGTATCGTCAAATGTGGGACACAGATCTGTAACGGATCCATAGAGATCGGTGAGTTGTCTGTCATCTGGATTGTGTATCGTCAACTGTGATGTGCAAAGGCTATGAACTTAGTACTTTCTAATCTGAAAAGAATCTATCAATTAAACCTGCCCTCAGTCGTGAATCTGAAGAAAATCATATGCTGTTAATCTTGGATCTAAATGAAAAAAAATTAAGAATTTATTTTGTTGGAACCTTTCGATTGATCTGGGTTTGCCGTGAATGGTGTATCGCATAGTTCCATTTTTTTATATGTCGTGAATCCTGTACCGTGGGCAATCTTCATCGGAACTGTGCTTCCAACAGAGTTGTGATTAAATACACAGATTTTTTGGTTGTGGTCAGAGATGACATGGAGGTTTTTTGCTTGCTCCTGTAGAGTTGTTTGGACTGGTTCATATATGATCTCAGATCTGATGTCGTGATTCTTCAAAATACCGTGTGGTGTCGTAGCTTATGCAGTGTGTCGAACTGACTGTGGGTTCGTGACATATTAAGATTCAATCTGAAAAGTTTTTTTATATTTTTTTCGTACATTGCAACAGTGTTATCATTTCCTGCATAAGCATTCTTCATTATGGTTGAAGCTCCGAAGTTTGATTCTAAGAATGAATCTATTGGGAAATATAAGGCTTTTGCAAATCCTTTCTCTTATGGGTCTTCGGTGAAATTAAATGAAACCAACTATGCCAGGTGGTCCAGAACTTTTATGATGTCGGTATTTGGACATCGTAGAAAACATATTTTGTTAGAAACTGAACCGAATGATAAAGTGGAAAAATATGTTACTTGGGATGAAGACAATGACATTGTTATCTCATGGATCATGAATAGTGTTGAACCTCATATTGCAGATGGTCTAATTTATTATAATACAGCTAAACAAATATGGGATAATCTTCGAGATACTTACTCTCAAGAAACAAATGTGAGTTGTATTCTGCAAGTTGAATAAGAGATATAATTTGCAGCAGAGAGATTAGACCTTGGCCCAGTACTATGCATTTGTTAAAGTTGCCTTTGAAAGGCTTAATGCTCGCAGGCCTTTGTGTTGTTCAAAGCAAAAGGATCATCAAGAACAGACTATGGTTGCTCGGTTCCTCACAGGGTTATCTTCAGAATTCTCGGTTGCTAAAGTCCAAATGTTAACTGGATCTGATGTACCTACTCTAGCCGATGCATACAATCGTTTGAGCAGACTTGTTTTTTCTCTCCCACAATCTCATCCTATATCCCAGACATCTGCCTTAGTTGTTCCTTCTGGTTATGGTCGTGGAAATACTCTGAACATTAGAGGACGAGGTCGTGGAAGAGGTGTGAGAGGTAGAGGTAAACTTCAATGCACATTTTATGGAAAATCAGGACACTTGGAAGATCGTTGCTGGGATAAACATGGATGGCCTGCCTATCCTGCATAGAGGCCTAATGTTCCAAAAGCTAATGTTACAAAACTAGAGGTAGCAAATACAAATGAAGCCTCTTCTCCCCGTGACTGCATCTCTCTTAGTCGTGCAGAATATGAAGAATTGGTAGCTCATCGTCCTTCAAGCTCCTCTTCTCCTGTAGCTGGTGTGGCCTACGCAACAGGAGACCATCTTTATCTCAATGATAGTAAGTGGATTATTAACTCAGGTGCATCCAGATATCTGTGTGAAAATTCTCATTATTTTTCAGATCTAAAAAATATTACTTCTCATCGGGGAGTCTCATTAGCAGATGGGAGCTCTTCTCCGGTGGTTGGTCAGGGAAATGTTTCTATATCTTCTTCCTTACAGTTGAAAAATGTCCTTCATGCTCCTTCATTTCCTCAAAGTTTACTTTCAGTGAGTTGTTTTACAAAAGAGCTAAACTGTAGAGCGATATTTGATCCTGTTGGTTGTCATTTTCAGGATTTGCTGACGGGGAAGAAGATTGGTGGAGGCTATGAAGAAAATGGAGTCTACTACTTATATCATCCAGTGGGAAATAGTTTTGCTGCAGTCGACTATTCCTCGAGTCTTGTTCAGTGGCATCGTCGTCTTGGTCATCCTTCATTGTCAAAGTTTCGTCATGTCATTCCTCAAATTCCGTCTACTACGTCATTTCAGTGTGAAGCATATCAGTTGGGCAAGCATCATCGGAGTTCGTTACCTTCTAGTCAGAGTCAGTTCAGTCATAAGGTCTTTGAACTTCTTCATGCAGATGTATGGGGTCCTAGTAAGATTCCTACTAGGACTTAGTGTTGATATTATCTTGTTATTATTGATGATTTTTCTAAGTTGTCTTGGATTTTCCTAATAAAAGAAAGATCTGAAGTTCCTAGTATTATTAAGTCATTGATTCTTGAAATAAAAACTCAGTTTGAATCTGTTGTTAAGATTATCCGCACTGATAATGCGCTTGAGTTCAAAACAAACGCCTTGTTGCAATTTTATCAAGACCATGGCATTCAACCTTAAACCTCTTGTACCTATACTTCCCAACAAAATGGGGTGGCTGAGCGAAAACACAGGCACCTTCTTGATGTAGCACGTACCCTTATGATTCAATCCAATGTTCTTGCTTCCTATTGGGGGATGTTGTTATCACAACCTGTTATTTGATCAACCGTATGTCTTCATCATCCGTGGAAGATAAAATTCCTTTGCACATCCTGAATCCCAATGCTCCACTTTTCTCTTTCTCGCCCAAAGCATTTGGGTGTATTTGCTTTGTGCACAGACTTGGATCTGACCGTGATAAATTAGCTGCTCAAGCAACTAAATGTATTTTTATAGGTTATACAAAAAACCAAAAGGGGTATCGATGTTATGACCTAGGTTCTCATCGGGAGTATGTCACTGCGGATGTATCTTTCCTGGAGTTTGTTCCATATTATTCTCATACTGGATCTTAGATGCAAGTTGATCTAAATGACTCATTTCCCCTTCTTGTTCCTCCTTTCCCTTTGAAATTTGTACCTCCATTACCAGGTTCCACCCTACCTTCCTCACGGTTTCATAATCCCCCATTGGTATATGTGCGTAGAGCTCCACCTCCTCCTGAGCCTTCTCCTTCTTCTTCTCCTGAGGTAAGTGTTCCTGATTACAGTGATCTTCATGTTGATGATAACAGGCCAATAGCTCTACGTAAGGGGACGCGACAATGTACCTTATATCCTATATCTCATTTTGTGTCTCATGCCAGAATTGGAAGTCAAATGAAAGCTTTTATTTCCGCCTTATATGTTGAAACTATTCCTTTGAACTATCAACAGGCGGAGCTTGATAGTAGATGGAAGCAGGCAATGCAAGAGGAAATGGATGCCTTATTGTCTCAGCAGACGTGGGACTTGGTTAATCCCCCATTGGATGCAGACATTGTTGGATGTAAATGGGTATATACCATTAAGTACAACTCAGATGGTTCTATTGAAAGATACAAGGCCAGATTAGTAGCAAAAGATTATACTCAGACATATGGTGTTGATTTTTTTGAAACTTTCTCTCATGTCGCACGGATGGGTACCATCCGTCTCGTTCTCTCTGTAGTTGTTTACCATGGATGGCGTCTGTGTCAACTAGATGTGAAAAATGCATTTCTATATGGGGATTTGTCAAAAATAGTATACATGCAACAACCTCCTGGGTTCGAGGTTAAGGGGGAGAAGGTGTGCAGGTTAAAAAAAGGTGATATATGGTCTGAAACAAAGTCCTCTGTGCATGGTTTCAAAAGTTGTTTGACGTGATGTCAAAGTTTGGCTTTAAGTGGTCAGCGTCAGACCACACACTATTTATTAAGAAAACTAACTCAGGTCTAGTTGTTATGGTGGTATATGTGGATGACATCATCCTTACAGGAGATGATATGAACGATATTGCAGCTACAAAGGCTCATCTTCAAAAACATTTTGTTACAAAAGACCTTGGTCCTCTTAGATATTTTCTGGGTATAGAAGTTGCCAGAAGCAGTGAAGGCTTGGTTTTGTCTCAACGTAAGTATGTTCTTGATTTATTAAAAGAGACAGGAATGTTGGGAGCCAAATCAGCAAATATTCTCATGGATCACAAAGTTCAGTTGTTGGAAGAAGGGTCAAAACCTGTGGATAGCAAAGGTTATCGCTCTCTAGTAGGGAAGCTACTATATCTGACAGTGACTAGACCTGATATTGCTTTAGCAGTAAGCAAGGTTAGCCAATTTATGGAAAAACCGAATGAAGTACACTGGAATGCTGCAATGATGATTCTCAGGTACTTAAAATCTTTCCCTGGAAAAGGGTTATTATTCAAGAAAGGGGGAACCCTGGAGATAGTTGCTTACTCTGATGTTGATTATGTTGGATCTATTGAGGATAGGAAATCTACCACTGGATTCTATGTGTTTATGGAAGGTAACTTAATTTCATGGAGAAGTAAGAAACAAACCGTGGTTGCTCGGTCGAGTGCTGGATCAGAATATAGAGCTATGGCCCAAACAACAGTTAAATTGATGTGGGTTCAAAATGTACTAAATGATCTTCAAGTGAAGGTTTCATCTCCTATGGTGATGATGTGTGATAACAAGACAGCTACGTATATAGCAAATAATCTTGTGTTTCATGAGAGGACAAAACACATTGAAGTTGGCTGCCACTATGTAAGAGATATGGTTCAAGCTGGTCATATCTCTACCAAGCATCTAAACTCGAAGAATCAAGTTGCAGATATGTTTATAAAGCCTCTTGCTAGACCCAGTTTCTCAAAATGTTGCAGCAAGTTGAGCATGATTGATATCTATGCTCCAGCTTGAGGGGGAGTGTTAAGACTAGTCGACCATTAGTTATTTTCAAGTGTTTTATCCTTAAAGTTATTTATTTACTCTTAAAAGATGGTTCTTTAGAATTTTTCATATAATGAGGGACCTACTTGTAATTTGTCTTTTAGGCTAACCTCTATTTAAACAATAGGTGTTTAGCCCTAAAGAGTTCACGGTTTTTCCCTCTCAGTTGCTCTCTCTCTCTCTCTCTCTCTCTCTCTCTCTCTCTCTCTCTCTCTCTCTCTCTCTCTCGGTTCCTGTGCAGTATTGAATTTCTCCATAGGATTTAATTTTGGAGCACCAAAGACTAGGACATCCTAGTATAGCTAAACTGTCGAATATATCTCATTTGAGAAATTTTTGTAATGAGAAAATCCAATGTAATGATTGTATACTTGCAAAGATAAAATCCATTCTTTATTCAAGAGAGGACCTTTTTTGGTAATAATTCTGATGTTTGGTGCCACGCTCCAGTAAAATCTAAAATGGATACATATATTATGTTATCTTTATAGATGACTATTCTTGTTATATATGGATTTACTTTCTTAGGCACAAAAATGAAGTATTTGAAAACTTCAAGAATTTTCACAAATTAGTTGCAAATATGTTCAAAACAAACATATCTATATTTTGTTATGATTTAGGGGAAGAATACATGTCAAATGATTTCAAAAGTTACTTAGAATTCAATGGAATCTTGCACCAAAGGTCTTGTGCAAACACACCTCAACAAAATGGATTAGCGGAACAAAAACATAGGCATATAGTAGAAACTACGATGACTTTGCTCATCTCCAAAGGTGTTCCAAAACATTTTTGGGTTGAGGTAGCTCTTACTGCAGTATACCTTATTAATTAACTTTCATCGTCAAAACTTCAAAATGTAACTCCATATGAAAAACTTTTGGAAATTTCTTCTGATTATTTTAGACTAAGAACCTTTGGATGTAAGTGTTTTGTGTTAACAAACAACAATGACAAGTTATCTCCAAGAGCCATCCCTTATGTATTTTTTGGGTATTGTGAGAGTCAAAAGGGATTTCGATGCTATGATCTTGAAAATGATAAATTATATGTTTCAAGAAATGTTACTTTTTTAGAAAAAGAAAGTTTTTTTAATAAAAATGTGCCTAAGAGAGAAGATGAATATATATTCTTAGAGTTGGATTCTAAGAATGATAGTGATTTGATATAAGAAGGGAATCAAATTGATGATAATCAAATACATACTCAGTGTGGTGGAGATCAGGATCATTTTTAAATTATTCAATAAAAAGAAGACAAGAAAGTTATCATCCCAATGCCTTAGAAAAATACTCCAACTTAGAAGCCCAAGAAACTAGAAATATTAGGTACTCTGAAAGACAACATAAAAAACCTGATAGATTTGTAACATATGAGTCCTTTGCCCCTCAATACAAAGTTTGTTTAACAAAAAATTTCTCTTACTTTGAACCAATCTCATACAATCAAGCTAAGAACCATCCAGAATGGCACAATGCCATGGGTGAAGAAATAAGAGCATTAGAAAAATCTAAAACATAGGAATTGACTATCTTACCACCTGGAAAGAGATCAATAGAATATAGATGGGTATTCAAGGTTAAAACTAAAAGCGATGAAACATTAAAAAGACATAAAGTCAGACTAGTAGCCAAAGGACACTCATAAAAATATGAGATAGATTATGATTGCTCTTGTCACAAAAAATGACTATTGTTAGAACACTTATAATTGTAGCTGCTATTAGGAAATGACCCATTTATCAAATGGATGTCAAAAATATATTTCATAATGGACAATAAAATATATATATATATATATGGATCCACCACCTAGGTATGATATTTTGAAAGGAAAGGTTTTCATCTTAAAAAGGCCTTATATCAAGGTTTTAAAACCCGTGACTCGGAACTCGACTCGTTCTTTATTGACTCGTGACTCGGCAGGTCAACTCGGTGACTCGGACCGGGTTTTGTTAACTTTTGATTTAAAAAAAAAAACAATATATAATTTGTCTGAACCCCAATTGTTTTGGGATGAAGGCGTAGTTGTTGTTTGTTGTTGTATATAATTTGTCTGAAACCATATTTTTGAGTAAACATAGTCTCCAAATGTCTATAAGAATATAAAAACAACTGCAAAGAGCTATAGAGGTTTGCTTGAATAATTGAATTTGATATCTATACAAGCACTTTGACTAATTCATGACTTGAATTAGAGGATTTGGTCACCATGAGTTCAGTCTGCTACTACCTAAGGTTCCTAAAATGGCCAATCATATATGCTAGCTTGTTTTAAAAGTTTTAATTCCCTCTCTAACAAATCCATAAATGTAAAACAGGGACATATGTGCATATTGAAAGTTTACAGAATGCCCAATATATAAAACTATGCAGGAAATATATTAATGGCACAACTATAAAAAGACTACTAATATTTGAATATGTACAATGCTTGTTCACATAACAAATGGATGATGAAACCTAAATGTGACTTCCCATAGGCATCCAAAACTCAAAAAACTGTAATTTGAAACTCAAAAAACAAATTTCAAACATCACAAAACTCGATCGAGTCAGGCCGAGTCAAGCCGAGTCAGCCTGAGTCAAGCCCGAGTTTTGGCAAACCGAGTTTGTCTTGCCGGGTTGACTCGCTGGAGGGGCGAGCCGAGCTGAGTCAACGAGTTGACTCGGCGAGTTTTAAAACACTGCCTTATATAGTCTCAAACAAGCACCAAAGGCTTGGTATGATCGTTTTAGTTATGTTATGATTAGTCTTGGATATTCTTCATGTTATACTGATACTACTTTATTTGTTAAGAAATTTGTTGCAGGTATTGAAATTTTGCTCTTTTATGTTGATGGCATGATCATAACAGGAGAAGATAACAGAGATAATCATATTAAACATGTACTTAAACAAAATTTTGAAATGACTGATTTAGGCTTTCTCAGATTTTTCCTCGAGATTGAAGTTGCTTATTCTCCTCAAAGATATTTATTATCTCAATCTAAATTTGCTACTGAAATTATTGACAGGTCTGGATTGACTGACGAGAAGAGAGTATATACACCGAAAGTTATCAACTCAAAGATGGAGATTGATGATGGAACTCTATTAGATGATCCCACACCATATCGACATATGATCGGTGCCTTGACATATTTGAGCATCACCAGACCAGACATCTCTCATGCAGTTCACACTGTTAGTCAATTTCAGCACTCTCCTACCTCAGTTTATATGAATGTTGTTATGTGTGTTGTTAGATATTTAAGAAGTTCTATTAACAGAGGACTTAGTGTCTTCTTCCTCCCCTCTTGAATTAGTTGCATACTCTGACTCTGATTGGAGAAGGGATCCCAATGATAGACGCTCAACCACTGGCTTCTGTATTTTTGTAGAAGACTCACTGGTGTCTTGAAAATGCAAAAAATCACAAAATGTGTCTTTGTCATCTACAGAAACCGAGTATCGGGTTATAGTCACTACAACATCAAAAATTGTTTGGTTGAGGAGCTTGTTGGCAAACATGGGCATACCATCAACCGCACCATCCAAGTTATGTCGTGACAACAAAAGTGCCATATACATTGTTAGAAATCATACCTTTTATGAACGCACTAAGCACATTGAGATAGACTGCCATTATGTCAGAGAAGAATTTTTGAAGAAGATTTTGTCATTAAATGACATGTCTGAATAACAACTTGCAGCCTTCTTCACTAAAGCCCTTCTCCTAAATTTTGTTTCTTGTTAGGCAAACTTTCGGTAATCATATAGTAAGTTTGAGGGGGAGTGTTAATGTATATAAGGGTATTCTAGTCATTTGTAAATATAAGGGCATTGTAGTCATTATACATATTATATATTTTTTCTTTTATTTTATTTTTATTCTCTCTTTTATTTTGTATTTTTGTATGTCCTAGAATAGGATTGGGCTTAATGGTATTTTGACCATAGAGCCCTTAGGATCTCCCCAATGGCTATCATTCCTCTTGGTTCTCATGTGTATATAAGGGGTTCAAACCCCATATCTTGTAAGGCTTTTTGCTAAAAGCTTTTGGTGAATATAAATCATCATATTTTTATGTTTGCTGTGTGCCCTTAAGTGGGTGCTTTGTGTGGATTCATGATTGTGTAATTGACCCATTAGTGTCATTGTGATTGTGTGTGTCCATAAGAGACATCTTTATATTATATTACAGGAAATGCCCACATTTCTAGTTCTCATATTCTAGTTACTCTCTCTCTCTCTCTCTCTCTCTCTCTCTCTCTCTCTCTCTATATATATATATATATATATATATATATATATATATCATGCTTCACATGAACTTTAAAAGTCTCTTTTCCTGTTTCCGTTTCTCAGCTTGTTTCATGTTTTTGTTTCCCTTCTTGGCAACCTTGGGAGAATGGAAGATAGTGTTGGCATTTATGCAATTATGTAACGGTATCATGATTATCACAATTGTACTCAAAAGTACATGTAATGGGACCCAAATGTGCATGTAGTGGAATGTGTAGAATCATAAATGCATATGGTGTGAATGGGTAGCACACATGCATGCAATGGGTACATACAGTGTCTACGAGTCATGCATTGGTGGTCATTACTTTTAAATCCAATAAAGACATAGATGGCACTAGCTTTTGGGCACAATACTGAGAATGGCCACAAATAAAAAAATATAACAAATCTGATCAATTGTTTTTTTTTATGGTTTTGCCCTTTTATTGCCTGAAAAAATAGGTGCCTTGGTCAAAACCACTTTTCTAAGTTTTTTGCATGAAAAACTCAGGTGACTTAATTGAAAAAAATCAAGGGCCGTGTAAGTTCCCACCTGAACAAATAAGTCATTATATAGGTTCTCGCCTGGAAAAAATCAGGTGCCATGATAGGACCACTAGGAAAGTGGTTTTGACTAAGGTGCTTGACTTTCAGGCAATAAAAGGGAAAAAAGTTAATTGGCTAGATGTGATATTTCAGTTCGCAGCCAGTTTCAGTATTGTGCCAAAAGTTAGTGCTTTCTATATCATTGTCCACTCTTAAATTAGTTTTGAAAACTTGTGGTTAGTGTCAAAGTATAAGAGGAAGAGGTTTCCATAATATAAGAAACAATAATGATCAAGGGACATCTGTCCAGAATAAAGGAAGTCAAGTAACTTGTCAGCTTTGTGGTTGCAAAACCCACACTGCACACTAGCGTTATGACATACCAAAAGCTTTTGCTTCCATGATGATAAATTGGGTGCCGCTGATCACATAGCAACAGAAGATCAGCCCATGCAAGGAAACATTGAATATCAGGGGCATAATTCTATCATGGTGGGCAATGGCTGTAACATCCCTACAGCCAATATTAGTGATATCCTTCTTAAATCTCATGGAAAGTCCTCTCTTTTAAAAGATGTGCTTTATGTGCCCTTAATTAAAATTAATCTACTATCAGTATCAAGATTTACTAGAGACAATAATTGCATGTTTGGATTCTACCCTCATGGTTTTATTATTATGGATTTTCAGAAACTGTTGGACAAATAATGAAAGTTAAGTTAAATCAGGATAGGCAGAAGCTAATTTAGCTAGCAGGTATTCAAGAGAGACTTCAAACATTTGGCATGATTGTTTAGGACATCTTGGACATAGGTTTCTTGAGGTTTTAATAAAGATTAAGACTATTATCAGTGATGAGCAAAACTTAAAATTATGTTCAAGTTATTATGTTGAAAAAAGGCATTGTTTACCGTTTGATAGTTCAAATTTTAAAGCTTTATCTCTACTTCAATTGTTTCATGCCAACTTGTAGGGTGATCCGGATTACTCCATGATCTAAGTAGGACTAATAAGAAAAAAATGGATCATGGGGTCTGGCCTTACACAACTCTGGAGAAGGTTTCAGATTTTATCTTTTGTTAGTTGATGATTTCTCTCGATTTTAATGGTTGTTTCAATTGATGAGAAAATCAGACACTTTAAAATGTTTTGAAAACTTCAGTGTCATTGCCGAAAAGCATATTGGTTATGAAATTAAAAAATTTCATAGCGACAAGGGGAGAGTTTCTTAGTGGCATATTCACTGATTTTCTTAATAAAAGTGGGATAAAGAATGACATTAATATAGTTGGATGCAAATGAATATATTGAATAAAACAACGCTGATGGGTCCATCACTTGTTATAAGGTTAGACATGTTGTGAATGGATATAGCCATCAAAGAGTGGTTAGATTATTTTGAAACTTTTAGCCTAGTTGTTAAGCCTACCACAATTAGAATAGTGTTATACATAGCAATTGTGCATCAACTTTATGTGAACAATATGATCTTACATGGATTTTTAAAAGAAGAAGTTCATGTAGAAAAACCACAAGGTTTTCAAGATCCCAGGTTTTCAAATTTTGCTTGTCGTCACGATCATGCTCTCTATAGCCTGAAACAAGTCCTGAGAGCTTGGTATGAAAGATGAAAAACTACCATGAACAAAGAAGTTTTGTTCAATCAAATGCCAACACCACTCTTTTTATTAAAAGTGTGGAAGGAACTCTAGTTTATGTCCATGTATACATGGACGATATAATAGTTACAGGGAGCTCTTCCCACGAGGTTCAACAAATAATTCAAGAATTTGGGTGTGAATTTTCCATTAATGATCTTGGTCAGCAGCATTTCTTCTTGAGAGTTACTCCAACTACCAATGGCATTTTGCTTGTCCCATATAGAAAATACATCTATGATTTACGAGCAAATCAAATATGTTGGAAGCAAAGGCACTTGGCACTCCAGCTGCACCGAATGTGATTCTATCACTGGGTTCATGTTAAAAGGATCTTGAGGTATCCTAAAGGCATAATCAAATTTGGGCTCAATATTAGTAAAGCAAATCATTCAGGCTTGTGGCATATTCCGACATAGACTAGGTTGGATGTTCAAATGACAAGTGGTCAACAAGTGGATATGTCACTATGTAGGGACCAAATACTCTGACATGGAGTTCAAATAAGCAACATATCGTTGCGAAATTGAGTACAAAAGCCGAGCATAAAGCCTTGACTAGAGCTATTTATGAAATAACGTGGTTGAAGATGTAATTAAAATAGCTAGGAGTGAAGATAAATCAAGTCCCTATTCTATGGTGTGATAAACTAGGGGTAATGTGCTGCTAATCCAATGTTTCATGTTTACACAAAGCATATTGAAATTGATTAGAACTTGATTTAGAAAAAAGTGAGAAAACATGAAATCGAAGTGAAGTTTATTTCATTTGATAACCAACTTGCAGACATTCTGATCCGATTGATCTGGATTGCTCCTAGATCCAAGAGTAATCCAGTTCAATCGGATCACATTTTCACTAAACCTCCTTCTGGTCCAAGATTCAGCTTCTTAAGATGCAAGCTCAATCTCCTGGAAATAGAGATAGGCTTCAGAGGTTGTGTTAAGCAAAAGGATTCGGATGCAAATTCAGATATGATAAAGAGTTGGCCATTTGGTGGAGTACCGATGGGTTATGCTGATCTCATGTCCAGATGTATTGAACATTTGACTAGATTGAAGTTGGTTGCTCCTTGGGATAGAAACTTAGATATCCCTATTCCTTGTTTTTAGTTATCTCTTTATAACTCCCACTAATATTAATATATATACAACAGGACTCCCACTCACAAGAGACGTGATAGAGATTGGGAGTGTTGGACGTAGGCTCGGAAAAGGCCGAACCACGTTAAACAGTGTATTCCCTGTGTGTGTATGAATCGAATCGTGTTGGTTTATTGTTGTTATCATACCATAAAGAACCACTAGTTATTCCATGGTATGATATTAGGATAAAGGAAAAATGAAAACCTACTCACTAGAAAAACTACCAACCCTACCCACTAATAAACATTTTATCATGGTGTTTTTTGAAATTCTGACCTAAACATAATGGATTTACTAAAAATTGACACTTGGATCATGCATTTGAATAAAAAATGATATTTAGAGCCTAAAAATTTTTATAAAAATTATAGGAAGTCGATTTTTAAAATCTTACAAAAACCTATCAATGCATCGTAATCAAATGCTCCAATAACTGATTCCTATAAAAACTAAGCACATAAAAATTTTCAAAAAACCTTGAAATCCTAATAACATGTTTTTTTAGTGGATAGGGTTGGTAGGTTTGCTAGTGCCTAGGATTAAGTACTACAATTAAGCACTCACAAAATCCTAAATTCAACTTGGATCTGGATCAACAATCAGACTGGGTCCACTTTAAGTCCAATGTGATTTGGGATCAACCATAATTGGGGTAGATAAAATGAACCGAATAAGCCGAGATTGAAGTGCTCGAGCATGGCTGAGAGAGAGAGGGATTAGATCCATTTATCACATACCGGCGTTCCTCCTCGGTGAGATCGTAGCCCTTGATCTCCCCCACTTCCCTCAAAGCCTCCCTCCATCCAATCACGCTCTCTTTCTGTGACCCTCCGTCCCTCTCGTGGTCTCTGAACGCCCTCTCGAGCGCTCCCTTCTGGCGCCGCACATCTGAAGGATTGACGTCCCAAAACACGGGCAGGATCAAGCGCTTGCGCTCCACCATCTGGGCGAGCTCCGTAAGGCACCGCCTCGACCGAGCGTACGACTCCGTCAAGACGGGCACAAAGATCGATGCTGCACCGATAGCCCTGAGGCAACGCTCTCCGATCGAATCATCCCCACCGTCCGATTCCTCAGTATCGCCTGAGAACGATCGGACGCCATCCCTTGCGAGCGCCCCACACAGATCCCGTGCGAAGCTGCTGATCGTATTCGTGCCATCGATTCTGAGGCTCAGGAAGACGTCGAGATTCAGTCGATAGTCGGACGATGACGAAATGGACGGCTGTGAATGTGATCCGTTCGTCTTCATTTCTGGCCTCGATATGAAACTGCCCTCTTCGAGACCTTTTTGTATGGGACGAGCAGCAGCCTGCATGAAAAATGACCAAAGCAGCCCTAAGTCTACGAGTCCATCTTTTTTCGGAGCCTTTTTTCCATAAACCGGATGTGGATCCTAAGGTCCAGGTCGATTTCGGTTTATTGGAATGAAAATGAAGACGGATCGGATTTTCTTGGTTGGACTTGCATACAAATTAAGGATGCCAGTCTGCCTTGGATATCCAACAGACTCATTTTCCCTTAGTTGGTTTCACTATAAATCGCAGAATATCCCAATGAATAAACAGGTCAGATTCAGTTATGGAGTTTTATATTTCAGAGTTCTACATCTGAGTCAGGATCCAAATCCTAATCCCACTGACATCTGAATATGAAGGTTATAAGGAGTCTGTTGAATTACTTAAAACTTGCGGTAGAGATGTCCACCGTACAGGTTTGGGCTGGATATTGGATCGACTCAAATCTGTGGTCGTGTTTGGTAAAACATTCTATATCCCAATGCATAATCGAGTGGGATTGTGTATAGAATGACTGGATTCGGTATTGGAATAGGTTTTATGAAAAACTCCAATGCGCATTTAAAGGTGTGAGTTTAAAAAGCAATGGTGTATTAAAATCTAAATATTTAAAAGAATAATTTACAAAAAGGTGCCTAATCAAGCAGCTATTTACAAATAGGCACTTAACGTTTCAACTGCTAGCTTTTAAAAGTTATATTTCAAAGACATGTTTGGTCTTAAATTCGGTGATTGACCTTCACTTAATGAGATAAGAAACCAAACTGCCATCTTTTTTAAACCACCTGTAACAAAGATCTCTCTCTCTCTCTCTCTCTCTCTCTCTCTCTCTCTCTCTCTCTCTCTCTCTCTCTCTCTCTATATATATATATATATATATATATATATATATGTGTGTGTGTGTGTGTGCACGCGTGCGTGTGCTACGGGTGGTGTTTTAAAAATGTTTCAAAAACGAGAGAAATTTGCACTTTACCTTCATTAAGTCAAGCTCAAGTGTAAAGCCCACGGAAAAAAAATCGTATCGGACATGTGTCGAACACGTGCCGAGGTTGGTCCATCATTTTGGATTCAAATCTGAGCTTGACCCGAACCTGACTTCTCGAAGGATCGAGAACCTGCATCTTTAAAAGATGCAGGCTGGGCAGACGAGGGGTAAAACCTTCTCCTCTTTCTCTCTCCTCACCACCCTCTCTGCCTCTCGTCTTTGTGCCCTCCTTGTTGTCGCCGACGATCGAAGTCGCTTATGATCTTCTAGCCGCTGGCCACCTCGTTGATGCCTCGACCTCTTCTCCCCTAGTTGATAGCTCGTCGGACAGCCCGCCTCCTCCCATTGCCCTTTTCCGTTGTCGTGTTTCCCGGTGACCACTGACCATCGATGACCTCCGAGCACCGATGACAACTCCTTCAAACCCTCCTGTTTGTCATTGGCATAACCCCGAGTTTCGTCCAACTGTCGTCGCCCTTGCTTCGACAGCTCGACTGACATCCCCGAACCCTCTTTCCCTATGCCTCATGTTCTCTCTCAGCCTCGTTGGGTTCTCCGGCAGCACCGTTGTCCCCCTCGGCTGAGATCTCGGACGATCGCCTGACACCCCACGTCACCCCTTCGTCCCGTGTTTCCGACCACCGTGGCCCCGACGTCGGCAGTCCATCGTTGGTCGTCTTTGCATGTAACTTTTTCCCCTTCTTTTTCGTGTGCCTTCTTCCCCTTTTTCTTTGGTCTTCTTCTTTTTCTCCACGACTTCGCAACGGAGGGGTCGGGTCCCTCCCTGCTGTCATGATTTCACAAAGGAGGGGTCGAGCCCCTCTCAGGTGCCTTGTTTCCGCAAGGGAGGGGCTAAGCCCCTGCCTGCCTTTTCGTTTCCACAGGGTAAGGGCTGAGTCCCTCTCTGGTCCCTCTGTTTGCAAGGGAAGGGTTGAGCCTCTCTTTGCTCTCCCTCTCTCACTTTTGGAGTGTCTGTTGCCTCTGGCTTGCCTACTCAGCCATTTGGCCATTGTGTCGGCTTGTGGGTGGGGCTTCAGGCATGCTACTCATGCATTGGGGCATGAGTGGCAATGGCTTTGATTGTGGCACCCCAAACCCCGACCTTGAAAAAATCCTTTGATTTTTTAGGGGAAATTTTTTTTAATGTTTTTTATGACAAACAACAGAAAACATCTAAAGAAAAATGGGGTAAACAAGAGAAAAAGGCGGCAAGTCTGAGTGGGCCACAGGTAACTGATACATATTCATCAACTCCAAAATATACAACCCAAAGTATTAAATACAAAAAGAGACAAGTACATCAATTCTCACAGTCTCTAAAAAACAAAAAGGAATATCCCCTCAAAACCCCAAAACCAACAAGGAGCCAGGATCTGCAGCTAAGTGTGGGTTCCCAAGCCTCCACTGTGTGTTGTCGCATCGCCATTGTACCTATTCATCACCTTTCAGCTAAGTGTGGGTCCTCAAGCCTCCACCGTGTGCAGTCGCATCGCCACTGTACCTATTCATCACCTGCATCCTCATGAAATGGGGTCAGCACTCTTACGAGGTGGTGAAGAATCAACAACATCATATATCTATTTCTGAGGGGAACAACATGTACATAGCATGGAACATGTGAAACAAAATATGAATGTGCATGTGTCAAGTAAGTGCATGTGTAACAAGTGCAAACAAGCTAAAGCAGTAAATGAGACTACGCAACTACTGTACACAAGTAGCTAAGAATAGTAAAGGAAATCATAACAAAAGTAGCAAGTAACAAAATAGGAAGTAAAGAACTACCAAAGTAAGTCAGTTGTTGTTGGTTAGTATTTAAGTTTTTCTGATTACTCCTTCGGGTACGCGAAGGAACCTCGCATCCTGTGAGCCATGCACCCGGCGTCTGTTATTCAAATTCTAATGTGGTAACCGGGGATACTACAGACCGAGTAAACCTCAGACGAGCAACACGCAGCTGAGAGAAACCCTTGCATAGGTAAGGATTACAATCCATACTATTGCAGTAGTGATTTGTCTTAAAAGATCACCTTGACCTCCCTAACTCTGAGTGACTGGAGGTCAAAGAACGCTACAGCTCTTGTCAAAACACGTGTCGTAGTAACGACTAGTTACTCAGGGTTGTACCATCCACCCTCTCTAAGGTGAACTGTAAGACTCAGTATTTTTTTAGACAAGTTCTGAATAAAATTCATGAGGCATTTTCATTTGAAAACAATATATTAAATCGATATGTGAATCAAATCAATTCCAACGAACCAGATATACTTAGAATATTTGTCGCTTCACGAATATATCCTCAAACATTCTGGAAGTCATAACTTCCTACTTGAACGAAATCAAGAGATTTTCATGAGCCAACTTTCTTAGTTATGTCAATACGAAGAGAATGACGTACTCATAATTTTTTAGAAAAAAATCACTGAAAACCCAAAATTTTTGCGGGACCCACATAAATGTTGGTGGAACCCACGAAAATATTCCTCAGAAAATATCTAATAGGACCCACAAAATATCCCATGGAATTTTTATGTGGGCCCCATACCCAAGGGAACCTCTTGTCTTTATTTTAAAGCAAGGGGTGGTTTAGTAAATAGGTTAAACCTTAACCTTTAAAAGAATAAGGCTTATTCTTTAGAAAGGCAAGAAAGCTTTTGCTTCCTTGGACTATAAATAGAGGAGCCCCCTTCATTGAAAAATCGTCAACCCCTCTCTCCTAAACCTCTCCTACGTAGCCCACTTGGTCTGAGTCTGCCTGACTTGGCTTGAGCCTGCCTGATCTGGTCTGGTCCTAGACTACTTGACCTGGCCTGAACCCACTTGACCTGGTTCAAACACAGTTGACTTTACTTGAACCTGGTTTGGTTTGAAGTCAATGTCAAGGTCCTTTTTAGTCCCATATTCTGGTTTAATTTTTCTGAACCTAGATCTAGCCTACTTAGGTTAAGTCCGAACCTACTGAACCCAGCTTGGTTTAAACCACTTAGGTTGAGTAGCTTGACATATTCTTCCTCTTTCTCAACTAGGTCAAACCCATCAGACCTAGTTTGGCCTCTCAAAAGAAAGATCAAACCTCGTTCAAAGCAGTTGGAATATTTCAGAGCCGTTTCTTTTGCGATTTGAAGTAAGTTCGCTTCGTTGATTCATCTCTCTCAAGTATTTGCTTTTTTGTATATAGCATATACTTTCTGAAGTAGTATCTGGCCCTAGTTCTTAGTTGAGTGCTTTGGAATACTTCATTGTTCAACCGTTTGCCTCGTAACTATCGTCAGATATATATGTTTGAATACGCAGTATATGCATTCTTAAAAATGGTATCTCACCCTAGTTTCTGGTTGAGCCCTTTAAGACACTTAGGTGTTCACTCACTCACCTTATAACTATCGTTAGATACCGAACTGGTCTATATCGACTGGATATGGCCATCGCATCTTATATCGCCAAAGCTCATGTAATTTACCATTCACCGTTGCATCGTATGATGCCAAGGCTCCCCTGCTTTCTGCAATTTCCGATTATGCATTTGGATTATATACTTATGATTATGCATTTACTTACGCTTTCGCATTGAATGACGTCAAGACTCCTGCTTTTTGCATATAAGTATATATGTACTTGCTTCGATAGGATATTTCGTTCAATTTTTCTTATCGGACCTTATATGATGCACTACTTTATGTTGTCGTTGTATAAGGCACAGGCTCTTGCTCATATCACATATATGGCGCGTAAATGAGCATCCAAATAGAGATTAACTCCAAACCGCTGATGTGATTTCTTTGTCGCTCCTCGTTCAAGATTTTGTTTGACGAAAGAAGCCCCTATTGGAAAAGCTTTGATTTTTATGCAAAACCGCATTTTCGTAAAGACTAAGTTATTTGCGTATGGTCTGGCTATGGCCCAAGGTTCTAATCAACCTTGATGAATGCAAAGTACACACAACAGTGTGCATCCATCCCCAAGTTAAGCGTAGAGATTTTTTTGCCAAAGATAAGAGATGTCGCTGAAATAGTTAAAAGAAACACACACTTTCTCTATCGAAGAGAGCAAGTGCTACTGAAATTTTTGAAGAAGCTAGAAATAGCTTAGAAAGAATGTAGCAGGTTATTCTGTTATATAGAGGAGTTGCTACTCAGTTCATTAAACACTTTCTACAACGTAGAAAGGATCGTCGCACCCCTACCATTGAAGCAGAGGAGGTGCTGACGAAATGGGTGGCAGCAGAGCTGTCAGAATCAGTTAAATGGCACAACGATGCCATAATAGCTCATCTCCCTGATACCTGTAAGGGCACCTTTCTCGTAAGGGCTGATGCGTTAGAGTAGTGGTTGTGCCTTGACTAGGTTAAGGGCTCATTGCATAAAAATACGCCAAGCATCCGATCCATTGAGATTGTGTCATATGCATGCTCATTGAGAGACTGATATAAACCTAGACTCGTAAGGGTCGCAGAGCTAGAGTACGTTGTTCACTCATAAGAGGTGAAATGCTCGTGATGGTTGCGGTGCCGAGAGTAGAGTCAATCATGCATATGAATAAAATGAAAAGACCATGCGGTTGATGACCGTGTTTGGGGCACACTGAATGGGGTCAGGTTTATACTCCTCAACGGTTTCCCTATAGGCATGCATTAAGTAGCTTGTCAAACCGACAGACCCCTTCAAAATTTTTCATCGAGGAAGACGGTGATGGTGCAGCCTTGAGTGACATATATTACCTTCGAACTTGATAGAGTTCATGATGGGCTCTGTCACTAAGAAGTATGGAGGTCGTGGTTATCCTTAAATATCTAAGAATTGAACCCAACTACTGTAGTGGCAGGATGCATCCAAATACCTAGTAGGGACTTCTTCTGGTATGATGTATCGTCCTACTAGGGGGATGAAGTCAACAGGCTTCTGGGGTATCTAAAAATACATAGAATCATCAACCTTCAGATAGTCGCGTTGATGCTCAGATATATCTCCCTTAGGCCCATGGGGAGGGGTTAATTATCGAAACAAAGTATTAGCTTAGGTTTAGTGATGCTTAAATATATGAGTGGATGAACGTTGTTGAGTCAGTTCTATATAACCTTTGTAAAGGTGTCATGATCGGTATACGACTGAACCGATAAAGCAAAGACCTATGTTGTATTCGCATGCCTAAGTGAAGCTCGATGAGTTGTCCTTAGATGTGTGGGATACAGATGTGCCAAGTATAAAGACTTGAGCTAGACATCCCTTCGAGACCCGAAAGAGGAGAAATGCAAAGTCATAGAGACTTGAGTGGTTATTCAATCACAACTCTGAAGAGGCTTGCGCTAAATCATGAAGACTTAAGCGAATGTTCAACTCATAGCCCTGATGAGGCGCTTGCGATATACGCCAAGTCGTGGGGACTTGAGTGTCGTTATTGCGAACTGCGACCCTGAGTGGTCAACGCATTTACTTAAGTTGAATGGATGTATGATTGCTTGCTTACCAGACCATCAGTGGTTCTAACCCCGTTTTATAGGGATTTTAGGTGTTGGACTTGCGTTGCGATATGCGGAGCAAGGCGGCATCGAGTTTCAGGGTTTCTCTAGACAAAGTTGTAATGCTTCCTTTTATTGAACCTATACTGCTTTTCCAAGCAATGATGTTATAATAAACATATGGATTTTGATAAAAATGGAACACCTTGGTGGTCAATAAGTTGCTTGGCCATATACTTATAATGTGCCTAGAGTTTTCTAAAACTGACGACTCATTATCGTCTGATTTCGTTGTTAAAAGTTTTTTTAAGTTCCGCTGCAAAGAAAAAAAATCATAAAAATTTTAACATTTAGCTTTGTTTTAGAAATCCAGGGCGTTACATGAACTGTTTTGTGAATAAAGTGCGGCGGGTTTATATTTCTTAGGCTCATTTTTCAAGTCATCCCTCCTTTCGAGGCATTTATGCCTCGTGGTCCCCGCGGGGTACGCAAATGAGGACTTAGCCTGCCCATTCACGTGCTCAACCTCACACGGCTAACAAGAGCACATCGCCTGTGAAAGCGATTATAACACCATTTTATTATTTTCATATCTACGGTATAGACATATGTGAGCTCACTCACGAACAAGGGGTCATCGCCCAAAGACTTCAACTAAGTCTAAAAACCACAATAGTGTATTGCTCATACCCTATGGTGTTTAAGTCTATATCATTCTTTACATTGCATGCATAATGTGCACTTCATGCACTCATCAATGCCTCAAGCACGAGACCAAGGTGTACCTCTAGAGGTACATACTAAGCAGTACTAGTGTCAAGTTGTGCTACGTGCAGGTGCGAAACTAAAGACACACTTCCTCAAGTCAGTCACACAAGTAATATAATAGAGGCAAGCTACATATGCATAATTATTCCAGCAAGTGACAATGTGTAAGTGAGTGTACCAGTTCGTATTCCGGAGAAATAAGCAGCTTTAATAGCATGGCAATATGTGGAATATGTGAACATCAAGTTATAACAAATATCGCAAACCAAATTACAAATTTTCAAGCTTAGGATTTCTAAGTGTCATACCTTGACAATTTCCATTTAGCATGACCAATTCTATGATTCTCGACACACTCATGTGTTAAGGTTGAAATTTGGAATATTCTCATTTGTATGGGAATTATATTCGCATTTTCATGGTTGGTCAACGTACTTGCTGGAAAAATGATGTAAATATGATATGAAGGATAATTATATATATATATATATATATATATATATCAATGGGTTACATAATGTTCCCCAAACATCTTGCATCGATGCTTACAATGCGGAACAAATTCCATAAGAGGATTTGCGAAGTTTAGAATATTCCCAACTTATGGGAATTACATTAGCATTATCATGGTTGGTTGCCGCGCTTGCGGAACCCAAATATGTTATAATGATGGTTTTGATGAAATTGTCGAAAACTTAAGACGAATGAAGATCTTTACCTACATGTGGACAGCATAAAGCTCACCCAACAACTCATACTAATGCTGTCAGGACGGGACAACGGGGAAACACGAGATTTATTATGGACCCGACACTCATTCGGCTACCAAAACGTAAAAAATGAGGTACAAAGTACCGACACATCCAAAACACTACTTGGGACTCGTAGAGTCACAAATCATATACTTAAACGAGGCACAAAATGTGCCAAGTGTCCAACTGAGTCTGCTGGACGGCGGACCCACACATTCTAACCTCTACTTGTTTGTGGTCAACTTAAATTCTTTCTTTTATCATCATCATATATATATATATATATATATGTGTGTGTGTGTGTGTGTGTGTGTGCATTTTATTACTTTAATGGATCACTTTATGAGCTTGCGGCAACGAGGGCATAGCTGCCCCTATATAGCAAGTAGTAGGAGTTCAATCTAATCTGGTCCAGATGGGACCAGACCCCGCTAGCTCACCCTTGCCAAGATCCGACCATAGGGGGTGGTGCAGCATGAGTGGGTAGATTGGAACTCCCCGGACTCATGCAGTTCGGCTGTTCTAACCCAAAACAAGACCCAACCTCAGGGGTCACAAGCAATACTGGACTGAACCTAAGGGTTCAGTTCAGGCACTGCACTCGGTGTGCAGTCCAGCTAGGGCCTGCTAGACCACCTGGGTGCTCCAGCACCCGTTGCCAAAACTCGCACCCTAACAAGGGCTATAAGAAAAAAAAAGGTCGTGGGGAATGGGGGTCTGGTCCTCTGGACCAGACCTCAGTTGTGGACTAACGTTGGTCTGAACCTAGAGGTTCAGACCGGGCTGCCAAGCAACAGTAGGCCCGAAGCAAGGGGCCTAGGTCTGCATGCTACCCGGGTGCAACTAGCACCTGGCGACAACCAAAGCGCCAAGACAAAAAGAAAAACAAAAGATACATGGAAAAGAGGGCCACGGGTCTGATCCTCTGGACCAGACCTTGGCCAAGACGTGGCTCTGGTCTGAACCCCAGGGTTCAGACCAGACCTAACCCTGGGACAGGGGTCTAAACCCAGCGTCCCAAGGTGACAGGGCTACCCGGGTGCTATTGGCACTCGGTGACCTGCCATGTGCGCCAAAAGAGAAAAAGGCCTCAATGGCCAAGGTAGCTAGGTGCATCTGGCCGAGCTCTGCTCGGACCAGAGTGCACCCAGTTGGGTCTATCTCAGTAGAGGACATGCCAATCGAACTCCCTGCAATACAAAAAAAGAAAGAAAATAACAATAAAGAAAAACTACTGGAAAGGGGGTTTGAGCGAGAAGGAAAACAAAATGGGAAGGATTAGCCATGGCTAGACTGGACTACACCTGTGTCCAATCCAGAGCTTCAGCCGTCACGGAGGCTCAAGGATGGTCCCAGCCTCCTCAAGACAGTGAGAGGGGCTGAGGACTCATTAGCTCAAATGCACATAAGAAGAGAGAAAAAAAGCTTATATGAACCCCAATGGAATGGCAAGAACCGCATATTTTCATGCATGCCATAAAAGAGAATGCGGCATCCAGCCTTATTGAATACAAACAACACAAAAGTAGAAAAACAAAGTTCAAGATGCATTCCAACCAAAAATATTTTATGAAAGTAAAAGGCATAAGGCGATTCTACAAATTTCTTTTTTTGAAACAAAAAAAAAAACAAAATGAAATGAAACAAATCCTTCAAACCGAGTATGAAGTCAGTGGTCTTGAGCCCCTTCCTGTTCCATGAAACGAAAAGGGAGGGTGCTCAAACAACTAAACACATCCACTAGAGTAGCTAATCTACCAAGAGTCACGCATCCATGGATGCGTCCGACTCCATGGTTTCATGTTCATACCATGTACAATGTTTTTTGAGAAACCAAAAATAGTGAGTTGAAGCTTCACCTTGATTCGGTTGAAGGTGAGGCTCGGTTGCAAGTATCGTGGGCTTTACATTGATGATTGGTGTCATCGTGGTTGTGAGCTATGCTAGCTTACCATGAGGAGCTTGGGTGCTTGGCTTCTTTGCATGTCCATCATGCGCATACAAACCCAAAAACTGGTTTTGGGGACATTTACAAGAACTTTCAATACATAAACTAACAAAACAAATGAGTCAAATTCTTCACTCCTTGTTAATGTCCTGGTCAACCATTATCCTTTCAAACTGCATGGCAACTAATACCATCAAGCTTCATTCTGAAAAGCATAGTAATTATAAAATGAGCTACCACGGCCCAATAAGTTACTATTTACTATCCATCCATTAGAGTGTTAGATTCATTTTCAAATTAATCATTTAAAAAGAATTGTTTTGAGAAATAGTTTATTGTACCAACATATTTTGAAATTTTACACCTTTTTAATGATAATGTCTTAAAAATTTGAGCCACTTTTATAAGAATTTATTCGAAGAAATTAACTTTAACATAATTTTTTTTTAAAAATCCCCATTATAATTAGCCTTTAAAATCATGGAATAGGGTAAAATCTATGTCACATGGGTGCAAGTGCGGGGGTGCGACACTTTGTTCAAGTCCAAAAGTTGAACATAAATGACCCTAGGTGCGTTGACCACACCTAGGGTCAGGTTGACCGCACACGCACAAGCATAAAAGGGGCAGGCGCCCCACCTGCCGAAAAAAAATAAAGAGGGATTTACCTAGGAGACGTCGGGCAGAGGACTGGGGGGCGACGGGTCGGGCGGCAGACTGGGAAGTGACGGGTCGGGCGGCAGATCGTGGAGCGACTGGCGGCGGGCCGAGGAGTGCGTCGGGCGGTGGAGGAGTGCGTTGGTCGAGCGAGAGAGACGAAATAGGAAAGAGAAAAAAAGGCTCTGATTAGGGATTTACGGGAAAATTAGCCACAAATTTGGCGACGGACTAATTCCGTCGCAACTCCATCGTAAATTTAGATGACCAGTTAGCGACGAAATATTTCTGTCACTAACGTCGTCACTACATAGCGACAAAAAAACTTCTGTCGCCAAATTCGTCGCTAACCATCGCGTGTGTTGCGACAAAAACTTGTCGTCGCTAACTTGTGACGGAGGTAGCGATAGAAGTTTTTATGTCGCTAGTTTCGTAAATATTACAACTCTTAGCGACAGATTTGTTTCTCTCGTTAATCCACCGCAACGTTGCAATGGAAAAAATCTGTCGCAAATATCCATCGCTAATTGGCAATTTGCTTATAGTGAATATGTTGCAGTGTGGCCTACCAAAACCGCAAGACCAAGCCCTCTGGCAATAATGCACAAGAAACCTTGCAGTTGGGCTGGTAGCAACGAGTAGGGACCCGATTTCGCTGCAGCAAATGGAGAAAGCAAACACAGACTGAAAAGCACCAGTCGTGCCCTGCCACTTTTTTTTTTTCCGGCATGGGGGGTGCCCCCCTGCCTTATTTTTTTTTTCGACCCCCCGCCTCATTTTTTCATTTGGTTAGGGGGTCGCCTCTGTGCCTCTTTTTTTTCCGGCAGGAGGGGAGGGGGGGCGACCACTCAGAAGGATGATCACTGCCTCCGGAGACCTTGTGCTACTATAGTACATCGCTGGCCTACTAACTGGCTGGCCGAACTCGTGGGCGGTTGGGACAAACGAAGAGGTGGTCGACGCCCGGGAGGTGTTCCGCCTCACCGAAATCTCGTCCGACTTCGATATTTATTCTAATTTTTTTCCTTTCGACAGAGGGTGACTTCATTTTAATATAATATTTTTTGCAGATTTCTCAACGAATCCCGCTTGTGCCCCGCTACCCATGGTAAGTAAGTGACAAAAATAATGCAAATCGAGTAAATACCCGTAGTGAGTAAGTGATGCAAGCGCATCACATGTTATTTAATTTATCGGATGTAACACTTTACTGTTCACACACTCACTTAGTTGTTGATATCTAGAACTGCTTTGTTGGAGTTTGAAGATCATGCTGAGTATGATTTTAATGTATGAGAATAGAAGTGTTCTTATTTTTGGAGTACGGATTTCATGCTAGGCATAATAGTAGTTAGCGGGATATTGGAGTGTGTTTATTGAAGGTATATGGTTGGCATTTTTTTGATATAAATGTTTTCAATGTATTATAATGTTTAATGTGATTGTATCCATGCTTGCATATAGTTACTTTCAATTTGATTATGACTTACATGTGAAATTGTATAATGAAAGCATGCTTCAAATGAATGTATCATGTTATGAATAGTTTGCACATGAACATATTAAGTTATCAATGCATGCATTATAATTCTTGTGATTGTATGACATCATATATTGTATGATAAATTTGATAATTTCTTCATTATAGCATTTTGATGATTCTCTTTTAACTGCTTATGATACTATTCGTAACATCATACGACAAAATGACTGCAAACCGTAAATGAATGCACCGTAGGATAGTTGACAATGAGTTATCGCATGAATATATGGATGGTATTAAAAGTTTTATTGAATTTGCAATGACAACTATCATTATAGTGGATCTTACAGGTTGGATTAGGTGTCCCTGCAAGGTTTGTAAGAATAATCGATTTGTAGAACCTCATGGCGTTAGACATCACCTATACAGGAAGGGTTTTGTGAGCGATTATCTAAATTAGACATTTTATGGTGAAGAATTTAGAAACAATTTTGATGCACGGGTGAATATGGTGCATGATAATCCATATATGAATTTGATATTTGATGACGTAGGAACAAAACTAGGTTTTGCCATGGGTCCTAGTGATGTAACAATTGGAGTAGATGAAGAATCACCAAACGATGTAGCTAGTAGATTTTATGATTTACTTAGAGATGTTGATGAGCCACTTTGAAACGGTTGCGAGAGTCACACTATCTTGTCTGCAGTTATTCAACTAATGAATTTGAAGTCTGAGTATAATTTGAGTCAATCATGTTTTGACTGTTTGTGCATGATTGTGAAAAGTATGTTGCCCAAAGATGAGAAATTGCCACAAAATTTTTATTGTGCGAAGGTTATGGTCAATGCTCTAGGTATGAGGTATAAAAAGATGTATGCTTGTCCAAATCACGGTTGCATTTCAAGGATCAGGAAAACAACATATCATGCCCGTCATGTGGGCATCCTCAGTTCAAGCCAAAGACAAGAGGCAATGGTAGCACGAGATCAAAAGAAGTTTCATACAAGTCACTCTGCTACTTTCCTATCACTCCTAGATTGCAACAATTGTATATGTCTTCAAGGATAGCTAAACACATGAGATGACATGCAAATAAAGTTCGACATGATGAAGACAAGATTACGCATCCTGTTGATGTGGAAGCTTGGAAGCACTTTGATCGTACTCATCAGAACTCCGTAATGGAAGTGAGAAATGTTAGACTCGGTCTATGTACAGTTGGATTTAATCCATTTTGGGGTAGATCAACTCCATACTCATGTTGGTCAGTATTTGTAACTCCATACAACCTTCCACCAAGCTTGTGTATGAAGCATTAAAATCTTTTCTTGTCTCTGTTGATTCCTGGTCTTACCTCATCCGACCAAAATCTTGATGTATATTTAAGGTCATTGATTGATGAACTAAAAGTATTGTGAGATGACAGTGTTACCACATATGATGCCCAAAAAAATAAAATTTCAATATGAAGGTCGTTGTTCTATGGACAATCAATGACTTTCCTGCATATGGTATGTTATCTGGTTGGAGCACACATGGGAGGTTGGCATGCCCGTACTGATGGAGGATACAAAAACTTTTAGATTGACGTATGGAAGGAAGCTTTGCTGGTTTGAGTGTCATCGTCAATTTCTACCCAATGACCATCCGTTTCAATGACAAAGGAATGTGTTTTGAGCAGGCACAACTGAAATGGAAGGTCCACCCACAAGATATTCTGGCATAGAGATTTTAAGAAGATTGAGATACTTTCTAGATGTATTAACAGATGCTCGTAGTTCGACGCCCTTCCTTGGATTTGGGAATGATCACAATTGAACAAAAAAATCTATTTTTTGGGAACTACCATATTGGTCGACCCTATTGATACGACATAATTTGGATGTGATTTATGTGGAGAAAAATGTGTTTGATCATGTGTTCAATACAGTAATAAATGTTAAAGGGGAAACAAAGGATAATCCGAATGCTCGTATGGATTTAAAAGTAATATGTAAAAAACCATAAATGGAACTCAAAGAGTATAATGACAAAGTACTGAAACCAAAGGCAAGGTACATGTTTGGACCTGATCAAATAAAGCAGGTATGTCAATGGTTGGGACAATTGAGATTTCCAGATGGATATGTCTCTAACATTGCTCGGGCTATGAAGATTGATGATGGACAGTTATATGGGTTGATGAGCCATGATTGTTATATCTTTATGCAAGGATTGATACCCCTAGCATTCCATAATATGTTAAACAAACCTATATGGGGGGTATTGTCTGAGTTGAGTGGATTTTTTAGAACATTATGCGCATCGAAAGTCGTAGTATCTGATATAAAGAATCTCGAGGACTCTGTCATCACTAGTGTTTGTCTGCTAGAAAAAAAAAATTTCCAGCATTTTTCGATGTTATGAAACATTTGATCATACATTTGTCATATGAACTAAGGGTTGGTGGTCTTGTGCAATATCGGTGGATGTACCAATTTGAAAGGTATATGTTTTATTATATTTGTCTCTTCAATGACAGATATTTAAAATTTGAAATATATATTTTTGACAGATGCATGTTTGACCTAAAAAAGAAGGTTCGTAATAAAGCAAGAGTAGAAGGCTCTATTTGCGAGGCGTACACTTTGGAGGATATTTCAAATTTCTCATATATGTACTTTGAACCTCACATTCTAACATGTTACACATGCCTGCCTCGTAACGATGATGGAGAACAAGTAACTGTAGTTGACAAACTGTCGATATTTCAACCACTTGGGGATGCATTTGGTTGTTGTCGATCAAGACTCTTAGTAGATCGAGAGCAAGATGCAGCACACATCTATATTCTTTTTAATTGTTCAACGATCGACCCATACATCGAGTAAGTATATGTAGATGCAACATAATTCTAAATCCTTTTATGTTCTATATGTGCATATATGGTTCAGTAATATAAGTATTTGTGGTTTGCAGACAATTTGATCTGGAGTTGCGAAGAGAAGTTTCACATCTCACTGATGCATAAGTACAAAAAGAACGTGAAACTAAGTTTGTGGAGTGGTTGAAAGAGTTGGTAAGGACGCTCACATAAATTGTGTACTTGTAAACAACACTGAGTTACTTAATTGGTCGTGATCACAATCATTGTTTATGTTTGTGTGTAGGTCTACCATGGTGATGTTAAAGATCAAGGGATATGCGATTTACAAATTGATCCGACCAAAGTTGTACAATGTTACAACAGATATATCGTAAATGGTTATCGATTTCATACAAAAGATTACGGTATAAAAAAATCAATGATGAATAGTGGCGTGTGTGTCAAGGGTAGCAGCTACGGTAAAAATGAACATGATTACTATGGTGTTATAGAGGAAATAATGGAGTTGACTTTCTTAGGCATAAATAATATGGTAACTTTATTCAAGTATCATTGGTTTGATCCAACTGCAACAAGAGTCGACAAAGCCTCAGGCATTGTAGAGGTGAATCATAAATCAAGGTTTGGAACATATGAACCATTCATATTAGCATCACAAGCCTAACAAGTTTATTATACTTCATATCAGAGTATAAAAAAGTCAGATAAAAATGAATGGTGGGCAGTTTGCAAGGTGAAGTCCAAACTATACCTTGAGTATGATCAGTTACAGGAAGACAAGTTAACTGAAGAGAGTGATTACTATCAATCAGATGATATATATGACTTCTCTTATGGTCACGATGTTGCGCATGATATACATGTCATATCTCCATTGGTCGATGAAACATTCATAGAAGAATGTGATCCAAATGATATACCAAGTGGATGGGCAACCAATGAAGAATAAGATGAAGAAGAAGAAGAATATGAAAGTCAAACAAGTGATGAGGAAGAATTCTCAAGCTAGTGAGAAAAATCTTATAATACAAACCACTATTTGAATATATTGTAATAATTGATGTGAATGATTTGAATTATTTGAATGTATTGCAATACTTGATTTGAATGTATTGCAATGATGTGAATGATTTACAGGTATTTTAATGTTTTGAATGATTTGAAAGTATTACAATACTTTATATGAATGATTTGAATGATTTGAATATATTGTAATACTTGATATGAATTATTTGAATGTATTGCAATACTTGATGTAAATGATTTGAATCTATTGCAATGATGTGAATGATTTTCAGGTATTCCAATGATTTGAATGTATTGCAATACTTGATTTGAATTATTTGAATATATTGAAATGTATTGCATTAATGTGAATGATTTGAAACAATTTGAATGTATTGCATGGCATTTTTTATTTGTTAGAATATGGTTCGTGGAGCTTACAATGATTGTTCATTCAATAGTAGACAGACTCAGCCTTCATCTTCACCGACTCCTTTGATAGGTATATCATTTAACTAATTGGATGCTTGATTAGTTGAAATGCACATTCTGAGAATTTCTAATGTATTTTTTTACAGATGATGTTTCACCTGTATATGACCCACCTACACCAGTTGATCATACAAGTCAAGAGCCAACACAAGATGTAGAGTCTTCTCAGTGTGGCACAAGAAGACTCATTCAAATAGTGTATATCGATAATCGACCGTAAGTATTTCATTTTCACTTATTGCATATCTTATAAATATTGTATATTGATATTTGTTGTGTATCAATTCATATGCAGTACGAGGTTTGAGCCACAAGAAGTAGTATGCGATATTAGGAATTCACTACTTCAACATCTACCAGGATCGGTCGCTCAATAGAAAGAGTATCCAAAAAGTGGTGATAGACAGATTGTGGTCATCATTCACGGTATAGAGTTGTTTGTCATAGTTAATGTGTTTCATGTTTAATTTTTTTTTTATAGTCATGTCTACTAACTTCTTGAAAATATATATAGGCTTCAAATCGCTTCGCGACTACGATGAAGGAACATGATGCAATGAAGGTGTGGCAGAAGGTGATTGTCAATCGATTTGCAGACATGTTGCACAATATGAAGACTGCAGCAAAAGAAGCATCTGACAGAATAGATGATCCACTACAGTGGAAGGGCCATGACCCTATTACTATCAGGAGAGCTTATTGGAAGAGAATGTGTGACAAGTGGGCGGGGGATGCATTTCGAAACCGCTCAGCGAAGGCTACACAAAATCGAGCGAAAATGCCCGAAACCCATCTACACACAGGTGGATCTAGGACTTTTGGGAGCCACTTGAAGAAAATGGTAACTCATCAATATATATTGTCAATTTTGTAAGTATTATTGCAAACCTGTTAACTAAATCTTTTATCATTTCACTTCGTAGGAAGTAGAAAAAGGAGGCATTGTGTCATACAAGGATGTGTTTGTTGAAACACATAAACGTAAGACCACAGGAGAGTTCGTATCAGAGAAGGCGAAAATGACAACGATATGTATTTATTATATTAATAATCAATATAATATACAAGTTATCATAAACATTATAATTCTTAATTATTAATACATACTGTAAACATTATTTTGTAGGAGGCATATGAGCAACAGATGGTAGATCAATATGACGATGACTCTACTCAGCATCCATCATTTGATTCTGCAGCATGAGTGACTGCAGCAGGTGAACCCAAAAAACGTCGTGTATTCAGGTTTGGGAGTAATATGAACACCTCACCAGTCGTTGTTTCCTCCAATCACGGCTCACAAACTTCTTCCATCAACATCAGCTCCAAGCATCATATTTTTTTCGGTGATGATATACGCCAGATTGTTAAGGACACAATGTGTGACTACTTCCATTAAACAATTATAGACGTTCTCCGATATGAGTTTAACAGTTTTTTGCATAACATAAGAACTTCGATTGCAGGTGCCTCTCAGGTATGAAAGTTTCATGTGATATATTGCATGTCGTTAAATTTCATATAACTTTGATTGCCTTAACTTAGATGCATTGGATATAATTTATTTCAGTATATTTTGTTTGTCAATACTGACCTTTTATATAATATTTCAGTATAATATTTTTACTGCCTTTGAACACATATGAGCATGATAGAATCACATATATAATTTTTTTACTGCCTTAGAACACATATACAGTTTTTTTACTGCCTTTGAACATATATGAGCACCATAGAATCACATATACAGTTTTTTACTGCCTTAGAACACATATGAGCATGGTAGAATCACATATACATTTTTTTAACTGATTAGAGCACATATGAACATGGTTGAATCACATATACAGTTTTTTGACTGCCTTAGAGCACATATGAGCACGCTAAAATCACATATACAAATTTTTCTCTGCCTTAGAACACATATGAGCATGGTAGAATCACATATACAGTTTTTTGACTGCCTTAGAACATATATGAGCATGATATAATCACATATACAGTTTTTTTACTGCCTTAGAACATATATGAGCATGATAGAATCACATATAAAGTTTTTTTACTGACTTAGAGCATATATGAGCATTATAGAATCACAAAAACAGTTTTTTTACTGCCTTTAGAATACATATGAGCATGATTGAATCACATATAAAGTTTTTTAACTGCCTTAGAACACATATAAGCATGGTAGAATCACATATACATTTTTTTGACTGCCTTAGAGCACATATGAGCATGGTACAATCACATATACATTTTTTTGACTGCCTTAGAGCACATATGAGCATGATAAAATCACATATACAGTTTTTTGACTGCCTTAAAGCACATATGAGCATGATAGAATCACATATACAGTTTTTTTGACTACCTTAGAGCACACATGAGCATGATATAATCACATATATAGTTTTTTGCCTGCCTTAGAACACATATAAACATGATAGAATCACATATACAGTTTTTTGACTGCCTTAGAGCACATATGAGCATAATAGAATCACATATACAGTTTTTTTGACTGTCTTAGAATATGTATGAGCATGATATAATCACATGTACAATTTTTTGCCTGTCTTAGAATTCATATGATCATGATAGAATCACATATAAAGTTTTTTTACTGCCTTAGAGCACATATGAGCATGATAGAATCACATATAAAGTTTTTTTGACTGCCTTAGAACACATATGAGCATGATATAATCACATATACAGTTTTTGCCTGCCTTAGAAGACATATGAGCATGATAGAATCACATATACAGTTTTTTGACTGCCTTAGAGCACATATGAGCATGTAGAATCACATGTAGAGTTTTTTTTACTACCTTAGAACACATATGAGCATGATATAATCACATATATAGTTTTTTGTCTGCCTTATAACACATATGAGCATGATAGAATCACATATAAAGTTTTTTTACTGCCTTAGAGCACATATAAGCATGATAGAATCACATATATAATTTTTTTGACTGCCTTACAACATATATGAGCATGATATAATCACATATACAGTTTTTTGCCTGCCTTAGAATACATATGAGCATGATAGAATAACATATAAAGTTTTTTTACTGCCTTAGAACACATATGAGCATGGTAGAATCACATATGAAGTTTTTTTGACTGCCTTAGAACACATATGAGCATAGTAGAATCACATATGGAGTTTTTTTGACTGCCTTAGAGCACATATGAGCATGATATAATCACATATATAGTTTTTGTCTGCATTATAACACATATGAGCATGATAGAATCACATATAAAGTTTTTTGACTGCCTTAGAGCACATATGAGCATGATAGAATCACATATACAGTTTTTTTGACTGCCTTAGAGCACATATGAGCATGATCGAATCACATATAAGTTTTTTTTACTGCCTTAAGAACACCTATGAGCATGATAGAATCACATATACAGCTTTTTTACTGCCTTAGAACACATATGAGCATGATTGAATCACATATCAAGTTTTTTTATTGCCTTAGAACACATATGAGCATGGTCGAATAACATATACATTTTTTTGACTGTTTTAGAGCACATATGAGCATGATTGAATCACATATAAGTTTTTTTACTGCCTTAAGAACACATATGAGCATGATAAAATCACATATACAATTTTTTTACTGCCTTAGAACACATATGAGCATGATAGAATCACATATACAGTTCTTTTACTGACTTAGAACACATATGAGGATGACATAATCACATATAGAGTATAATTTATTTCAATATATTTTGTTTATCAATATTGACCTTTCTTTTCTTACGTAAGTTGCTGGCGATAATCAACATAGTGGATCTGAAGGGACAGATCAAGTCAATGAATTAGAGGACGCACAAAATCTTGGCGATGATTAGATTCGTGTGTTGAATTTGTTCTACCTTCTTTTTGTTTATAGAATATAAATGTTGAATTGTAAATAATTAGAACTTGCGAATTTTACAATGGATCGATTAATTGTTTTAGTTTTCTTTTATATGTATTTTGATGTGTACTTTGGTTTTTATTCACAGGAAATATAAATTGTATCACGAGAAATTTTTTCTCGATATTTAATTTTCAAATATTTTTTTTTATTTTTTTCCTTGTTTATGATAGATTAGCGACGGATATATCCGTCGCTAATTACTATTAGCGTTGAATATAGCGATGGATTAGCGACGACTATAAATCCGTCGCAAAACCAAAGTCATTGTATAGTAACGACGACCTTGCGACTGATGTTGGCATTCGTTATTCCACTTAGTGAAGGAACTGGCGATAGCTATATTCCATCGCTACTTAGCGACAGAATGGGTGACAAATATATTTAGTCGCGAATTAGCGTTGAAAAATTCGTGATGGAAGTTATCTGTCTCTAATTTGACGTTAATCTGTCGCTAAGTTGTTTAGCAACGGATTAGCGATGGATTTAGGTCGTCGCTAATCCACAGGTTTCTTGTAGTGGTTGTTGTTGGTTCCCTTGCCGCTATGTGGGCTCTCGAATGTTCAATATGTGTTGGCTCAGGATTGGGAGTCAAAATAGCTCTCCTTCCTACACTAATATTTTCAATGTCTGAATCGGCGGTCGACGCTTCGTAGTGGTTCGGCCTTCGGGCCAGTGCTGCGACATTTGCAGGAAATGTTACATGGTTGATCCCGCCAGTTGTCATATGCTTGTCTCAAGGATCTAGCCATGCCATCCTCCTGCATGCGAAAGTGGATCGGCAGGGGCTGAACCCCTATCCCTGTTTATTGTCTCTCTAGGGTTGTCATTGATCTGCTGGCATGCGTGCCCTTCCGGCAGGGGTTGGTCCCCACCGACCCTCCCTGTTTTTCCTTGGAGTCAAGCAGAGGCAATACCTCTACCTATGTTGTTCGAATGAATGGGGAGGAGAGTCGCCTGCCTTATCCACTTTTTTGGCAGGTAGGCCCCCCTGCTGTTGTTCGTTTAGGCGAGGTGCATGGCTCTTTGCCTGTCGCTACATGGTAGACAGAGGTGTAGCCCCTGCCTTTGCAAACTGTCTGCTGGATGCAGGGCCCCCGCCTCTGCAGCCTGCAGGCAGGGAGCAGAGTCGCTGCCTGCCTTCGCAGTAACTGATTCGAGGCTCGGTCCGAACCCACTGTGGGTTTTATCGATCCCCTTCTTTTTTTCAAGGTTACTTTTATACTAACGCTCTTACGCTCGCAGGTTGCACGATAGAGCACGCTAACCCTCTCCGCGGCTTGAGCCCATTCGCTCTTACGCTCGCCAACGTACGCAGACCCGCAACCCCTCAAGGTAGGGGAAAGTTGCGCAAGGGACAATGAACAGATAAATGCTAAAATAAGAATAGATAATTAAAAATAAAAAAGGATGATGATACACGTATACATATAAAATATATATACGTATGTCTTAACTCAAGGACGTGGTTTCGCGATCCTTGACCTTTTTTTTTGCACTTTACTTTTCTGTTGACGTCGTGCTTTATGTGTTCGGGCTTTTAATTCCTGTAATGCCCCAAATAATTAACTTAAAAAATTTGGAGTAAATTTTTTTTTAAACAACAACAAAAATATTTTATTAAATCCTGAGCCAACTTATTTGGGCAGTTACAAGTAATAGCACCCATACAATAACATTAGGCGAATTAGACTCTTGCATTTGAATCTTACAAGACATTAATTACAAACTTAATGAGTTTATCAAAATCAGAATTCCTCGGGACATTTGAAGAAGATATGGTTACATGGCACTGTCCGCAGCGATGACCGCAATTGCTCGCCATACTATTTCCTGAAAATATTCATTGAGAAGGAGTCAGACTACCACGTCTGAGTAAGAAGCATAATATCCATATGAATGTGCACAGTGTCATGTGTACAAGTATATATAGAACATAAGTGATATATGTATAGGTCACTAAGGTCAAGTATTTTATGATATAATCCATCACCATCAAAGCATGATACATCATATGCATGAACCATATTTATATAAGTAATAACAACTTTGAAACTTATGTGGATGTACACCTAACTTAAGTAAAGCATTCCATGTAAAGTTTGCATAAAGCACAAACACCAATGTTCAACACATCATTTATAAGTTATCACATTTTTCTTGTAAAGAAAAACTGTTTTGAGTCATGCAACACAAGAATCACAGCTTACTCTAACAATTGCAACATCAATCATTATGCAACTGCTCGGAGATTTTTTTAATACACTAACTTTATATTTTATCTTGTTAATTATCCTGTGGGTACGCACAAGCATTCGACATCGTAGTGGACCGAGACCACGCGGAGGTCTATTATTTTGTAACCCGTGTGACTAGCCGTACGGAGACCCAAAAGGGACGGTTCATGACCGAGAGAGTACTCCCCAATGGCTAGAGCTATAATTAAGATGCATCGTGTAACTTCTGCAGAAGACTTGGATCTACCACCTATGACGCATTGGTAGTCCTGACCCCTAACTTTAGGGACCGGGTGAGATGCCTCGCTCTCACAAAAACTAGAATATCCCACAGAGTTTGTATCATCTACCCCCTCCAAAGTAGACCATGGGTCCAGTAATATACACCATCTTTCAGGTGTACCCAGAGCTCTGAAAAAACAATAACATATACCATTGTCAGGTATACCCAGTATCCCCGGAAACCAGTAATATATACCATCTTTCAGGTATACCCAAAATCCCTTAATTATTTTATATATGCATATTATTTTTTTTCTTTTTTGTTTGGGTTTGGTAATATACAACATCTTTGAGGTGTACCTAGAACTTTGGAAAATCCAGTAACATATATAATCTTTCAGGTATACCCAGAATCTCAAAATGTATTAATTTAACTCTTGTTTTTTGTACTAGGGTATACTTATCGTACCCTACTGGTGATGCCGCAGCATGGCATAACCCAACTCCAATAATTCATAAATACTCGTATGGTACTTTTAGAGTTATGTGGAACTGCCAGCTACTTTATAAGCTTTCACATGATCATGGCAAGAAATGTCCTTTATTATGCAAGCTTTTTAGAACACACATAGATCAACCAACACGTAAGCATGTCGTAACATGAAATCATAATTCAATTATATGCTATTCACTTAGCATCATAGGTGCCCATATGACATCACAAGGATTTGACATGCTTTGTTTTATTTGTATCATCATGCCTTTGTAGTTTTTCTTTTATTGGTGTCATTATAACAAGAATATATATATATTTAACCACAAGCAATACATAAATAGTAACCTTCCTATGGCAATTACATATGTAAACCATGCTAATCATGAATATGTCATGGATATCTCATTCATATGCTACATTCATGGATGCATAACTTTCTTTTCATAAGCATATGATAATTTCATCATGTTGTTTCAACAAGTGCACTAAAGTGAGCCTTTTCCCTAACCAATGTATGTGCAAAGTCAGTGTATTTCAGGACTACTCTAAGAAGGTGTACATTAGTGAATCTCACCAGCAACATACATTTCATATGTAAGGAGAATAACAAGTATAATTCAAATTTCACAGTTCGAGAATAAACTAACCATTCATTTCAACTAGTAAATGACCCAAATAATTAAGTATGCATTCCTTTGACAATTCAATGGTTGGCCAAATACAACCACCCGTTTGAGTACAGGATAACCCCTTTTTGAGAATCTAATTCGATAACAAATTCATAAGTGAGTTACGCATTTTACCAATATCCATTATACCCAAATTTTGGATTATAGTTTTTGTCTCATGCTATCAATCATTGAACATTTTTTTTCGCTTGATAACACATGTTTTGCGTGTCTTGGTAATCCAACCTTTGCTTGAAGGACACTCTAGACCGTTTAGCATATACCTTCCAAGGCACTACTGAGATTTCAGTTGGGTTCACGGACCCACCTAAATCACTCGGTCCAATGGGATGTTCAATTTAGAACCACATAAGGTATTTGTCGCCAATTCCTTATTTGTTTTGGCTCGGGGGATGGCTCGTGGAAACAAAGCCATAGTCCCAACCATAGGTGTGTAAAATCGATAGTCCAATTTCAATAGGTCCCAATGTTGCCGTGTTGACTAGTTGATGATTTGGGTCGAGATATGATATATTCAAGTTGTGATTGCTATGGCCCACGTTAACGTCATAGATCAAGCTAATGATTGCTCGTATATGCATATGTGGTGGTTGGTCTACTGTTAAACTTCATCAGGAACCCAATATTGCTTAGGCACCACCCTTGCCCTTAGCTAATTTGGGTTAGCAAACAGCCAAGGCCATCTGGTTGCGACCTACCCAAGTCCATAGTCTTGCCGGTTTTAGATTCTGTCAGTAGGGAAAAATGTTGTGCCATGTTGCAAACCCCCTACCAGCAATGACTGCCTCAGTTTGGTGTCATTGCAGTTCCATTAGTTGGACTGATGCTACAGGGCGCACGGTGGTTGTAGGCACACCCCAGTCAATAGCGTCTCTGCATAGGCCAACGTGTGTAAATTTTGGTGGTTTTCAATATTACTGTATAGTAGCAGCGCTGGTATGTCAAGCATACAACCTTCAACCACACCCCATTGTTGGTCCAGGTCTATCGCATACTTATGCACTCACCCCACCCGATTTAGTAGTAGCATACACATTTGCAAGTATAAGAAATTTTCTATCGTCAAGCTGAGTTTGAGTTCACCATTGATTTGCATTTGTTTCTACTGCCCGAGGCTAGTAGTCCCTGCGCCATGGTTTTGGGGTTCTAAGATTATTTACATTTTATTTTCTGTTCAAAGTAATCACTACGGTGTGCAGGGGACATTACAACGTCGACAACATGCCAATACACACTACTAAAGATAGCCATCACATTGTGGCTGCCAACCATCACTCGTTGTAGTGCACATGTCACTGCATTGTTGACTGGGTGACATACACATTGTAGTGTAGCAAAGGTCACAATGTTGACTGCAACCCGGATGCACCATGAATCGAACATGAAAGGGGAAACTTATATACACATGGTTTTCTCCTTGACAATTTACAACAACCATTGATTGTGTGGTATATAACTATATATATATATATATTATTTAGACTGATTTACTAAATCAACTATGATGTGGGTATGCGAAAAAAATCTTTTTTTGTTGAACTGGACCAAAAAGAAAACTACATGCTTACATTCGGTTTGTACAGATCTGAAGCAAATCACATACTTACAATACACATATTCAATTAAGTTAAGATTTGTTCATGCTAACTAAATTCTGATTTGCATGTAAAATAAATCACGTATTTGAAATGTAACAGCGATAGTAAAATATAACTGAATCACCTAGTTATACGCTGGTTTAACTAAATATTCTGACCTTTAGAAACATTCATTCACTTCGGTTTATATCTATAATCCACCTAGGTATTAAGGTATATTAATTCAATGACCACCATGAACCCTATATTTTTAGACTGAGTTCATATAATATGCAAGTTACGATTACCTTCACTATTTTATTCTGAAATCAACAACATCACAGTGGGGGGTACACGTCGTTAAGTGCATATGTACCAGATATATCACCACGGTGTTTGGCATATTGTTTAGTGCTGGGGGTATAGGTCGTTTGGTCTGACCTATGCCTTCCAAGGTTAGTGAGAACCTGCTGGCACGTAACAAACCTGCTTCTTACAGGTATGCAACAAAGAAATTAACAACAAAAAGGACAGAGACACGCATGCTGGATGGCACCCATCCATGATCCGATGACTGCATTTAGAAATTCATATTTCTGTATACACATCCAAATGGAAGAAATCTCATCAGATATGGGTGGAGTGTAAGATTTATAACAACGTTTTCAAAGTATACAGAAATTTCTTTTTGTGACTACTTATACGTAACATGAAAACATAGGATGGATTTACTCTTAAGAATCATGAAATTCTAATAATCGAACAGATATCGGTACCCCATGACATTGTGCATATACATAAGGAGAATATGCTCTTACCATGCGTAGACACAAATCCTACGATGAAGCGTTCTTCTTCCCCGTGGATGTCCGGTAGCCCTGCACAAACTTCTTGCTGAAATCGATGGTGGAAGGTTCAAAATAGCTCACACGACTGGACTAAGAGAGAGAGTAGACTTGAGAGGGAGAATGCTTGAGAGAGAGCAGGAGGGACGAGTTTCAAAAATCTCATTTTTCTAACCCCCTCCCCCCCCGTACGTTACATTTTCATTTCCCCATGTAGCCTCTTCATAAAACCATTTTCTTTCTTGTTTTTTTGTAACTTCCTTCCCAACGCATTCTACAAGGCCCCTTCATCTTCCAATAAAATCCAATGACCCACTTAATAACCCCCTTTCATTTGAATTCCAAAGCCTTAGTTTGGAAATTTCCCTCATTCAATGCATTTAATGGAAAGGAGGAGGCCTTTCCCTCTCTAAAGGAGGAGCCCCTTGGATTTTCTTATTGAAAATGAAACTCCCAGCCATCGCCCCTCCTTTATGGCCCAACACTCTCTCATTTATTTCCTTATTAAATGAGAGAGCTAAGAAAAAATTATTACTCACTCTTGTTTTTGGCAAAATGCTCCCAAGCGCACAGGGGAATTCGAACTACCGTCCTCTGCCTAAGGGGTAACAAGCCCCACCAGTGCGTCAAGATTCGTTTCATTGCCATACTTTGCGACATTAATGTATTTAATCTCGTTGTGGTTGAACGGTATTAGTAACCAAAATGTGTTTTTACATAAAAATGTTATGATATCCAAGGGATTTGAACCTGCGACCTCTATCTTGTGAGTCCATTGTCCTTACCGTTGCACCACTTCCTCTTTAGTTGCACATTCTTGCAACTAAAATTCTTTTATCCTCTTATGATGCCCCATCTAAAGCCCCCAACTTGAACGTTTTCCATAGACTTTTTTTCGTGAATCGGGGCTTCAATCATGAAGCGTCCCTTCCTATCTTACCACTTGATATTATTGTTTTTCATTGTCTTCTCAGACAAATAAGATATAGCTCTTCCGAAATTTCCAAACAGACACGTTACCAACCTTACCAATACAAGATCAATAATACTTTATCATTGTTTATTTATTGCAAAAAGGCTCAAATTTTCTAGGGTTTTACAATTCCTGTCTTTATATTTGATGTCTTTTAACTCAAGGATGCGGTTTCACGATCCTTGTCCTCTTTACTTTTCTGCATTTTTCCTTTCTGTTGTTCCGCGCTTTATGTGCCATGACTTTTACTTCCTACTTTTAATTTTGATACTTTCTCTTATGTTGCCCCATGATTTATGCGTCATGACTTTTTACTTTCTTGTTTTTACTTTGCCATCACACTTTATGTGTCCAGACTTTTGTTTCATATTTACTTTCTATCTATTAATTTTTGTACTTCCCTTTTTGTTGCCCCACGCTTTATGCGCCACAACTTTTACGTTTTGTCTCTTTTAATTTATGCACTTTCTTTTCTGTTGCCCCGTGTTTTATGCGTCAAGGCTTTTCTTTCTATCCTTTATGGTTTTTACGTTGTTGATGCTCTTTTACTTTGTGTATTACTTGCTTGTATGTCTGGTTAGCCGAGGTACAATTTTGTACCTCATGCACTGCCTTGGGTATTCACTTGCTTGCATGTTTGTTTAGACGAGGTTCTGCTTCATACCTCATGCATTGCCTTCAGTATTTACGTACTTGCTCGGTTGATTAGCTGAAGTACGGTTTTGTACCTTATGCATTGCCTTGCGTGTTCACTTGCTTATATGGTTGTTTAGCCAATGTACGGTTTCGTACTTTGTATATTGCCTACAAGGTTTTGCGTTTGACACACAGTTTTGTACTTCATGGATCGATCGTACTTTATCGTCACACTGTATTGTGCATGAGCTCGCTTCTGTCGACTTGCACTTAAGTGCAACTTTGAGTGTATTTTTTTCCGTTCTTATGTGTTAAAAGATACAATGCACACTTATATACATCGGTTCTCCAAAAAGAATGAGTTTTAGGCACCAACCTATTTTTGAAATGTATAGTTTTGTAAAACAAATTTTGAAAGCCTTTTGCGAGATAGCGGCTGGATCTCTCAAATCGATGTATTTGGGATAAGTGTTTTACAACTTCGGTTCGTGTGTTTGATGCAACTCGGATGACCCCCGATTAGGGGCATGCTCATGGGATGAGAGAAGGTTCTACTGAGGAACCTACGCTATTGCTAGATCGTTGCTACATCACCTCTGGCGCGAGACCTAGTTATGGGTTTTTCTCGACAAACTAAGATAGTTGGTATATTCCTTCTTTCACAAGATTATTGTTGATGAATTTTCTTTGAGAAATCCATGCCCCTCTCCTCATAGTCATACTCTTAGTCATATACGATATGTTTGGACTACGAGGAGCATGATGAAAGGTATGTGGTAATTTCAAAATATGTTTTGATACTTTATAGTAATCATGTAGCCTTGATATTCGTCTAACAGGCAAGAGACTCATGACGGTCTAAAGGACCAGAGCATGACAAGTTTTAACTTGAATGGTTACATCATGTGTTTTTGGCAAAGCATTGTCTTGAGGATTTCTTATGAGAAATCCACACCCCTCTCATCATAGTTGTACTTTTAAACATATATGTTGCATACTACGTTGAGTAGGATAAGAGGTCTATGTCTACCTCGAACGTGCAATAACACGTGTTTTGAGACCATAAAATGGTGACGTTTTCACCCTCACAATGAGTTAACCCCTCTTATCATGGTTATACTTTTGAACATATACATTGTGTATTGCGGTGAGTAAGATGAAAGGTGTGTGGTTGCCTCGAACGTGCACTGACGCGTTTAATCACCTAAGAGTAATGGTTTTGCCTTCACAGGCAAGGTGCTCGAGTATGTATAATGGACCCAAGCATATAGAATGAGATAGCGTTTAAGAAACCCCTATCGTGCCCATTCGAACTGCTGACTCTCGCCAAGAGAGAGGACAAGATGGTACAAAACTCTGATGGACAGGCCATCAATGGCTATTTTGGGCAAATGACTCAGCCTCTTCAGTCATCAGAGTTAGAGAAAATACTACAAAAATAGCTTCCGGGTCACTTATGCAGAAGTTTTGATGCATCCACGTACCACTTGTGCCTTTGGAGATTTACTTTCTTGGTCACTAGTTGTTCCCTTATGAGCGGACCCAGTCAGTCATTCGGGGTATCATAAAATACATAGCATAATAAACCCTCAGATCGATCTCGATTGTTTATACGTTTCGTGCCTTGTGCATACCCACAATGGCCAGCTAATAATCAAAATAAAAATAACCTACTCACATTATTATGAGATGTGTGTTGTTACATGAATTGCTTGTTTTCTCAGTAGTTCAACATACTACTCATTGAATTATGCATGCTTGCAGTAGCGTTACATTAGTTCTTTGCTAGTAATAACTAATTGCTTGTACTAGTTAAATGCTTATGATAATAGCATCATGCTAGATGTAATATGATGCGTGCGACTTGCTTTACAACTTAGTTGAACTATTTGTGTTGGTTGTAATGTAACACTTGTTGGCTTGCGTCTCTTATGATGAATGTGACTGCTTACAACTCATAATCTACGAACTGTTCATAAATATGACTAATGTAGTTGCTTGTCTTATAAGCTGACTACATATTGTAATTAGTATATAACTGTTGTTGTGTGATTGCTTATCGCGTGTAACTTATAAATTGGTTGTTGTGCAATGACTTGCACCTTATGATTAATGTAGTTATTTGTTGGTGGATTGAAAAATTCAACGATAATTGCATACATTGTGAGATTTGTTATGATTGCTTATCTTATTCAGTTACTCTGCTTACTATGCTTGACTGTTTAGTGGAGTTAGTTACTTCCTGCCTATAGAATCAGTTGGATTACTATAAATGCTTATTTTGTTTGTTTAGCACTTTATTTGTTATTGCTCTTGTATTTAGCTATTTGCTTAATATGAGTTTTGCTTGCAGTACTCGACAACATGTATGGCTAGTTATACTAGTTTTACTTATTTTATTTAGTTTAGTAATTATCTTGCTTATCGCAGTCTTTGTTCCTTCTTGTCTTTTATATTTCTACTAGTTTTTCGTAAAATTGACTCATTTTATGAGCACATGATGTTTTGGATTGCGACGATGACATGATAAGATCAAGATGAGACTCTTTTCCTGATGTTTCGCTTCTGAGGACATTTTAGTAAATATTCATAAAGGTCTTCTTGAAAATCTCTCTTTTATATAAATTATTAAAACTACATTTCTTTTAATATATTTGATTTGGAATATATAAAGTTTCAAATATGTTTGAAAAGGGAATATGCCAAAGGTCCGTTAACTTGTTATTTTAAAAATATTATTTTCTTCGGAATTACTATTTAAAACTCTGGTAATTGAATGATTTCAAAAGCTTTTTAAATTCTTTTAAAAGTTTCAGGTCCGGGACTGAATTTGGGGTCAAGCTTTCTTTAAAATATCTTTTAAAATCAAGAAGTTAAATGTAATAATTGAAATATTGTGTGATTATTTGTAATAGCCAATTAGTTAGGTGCCATTTTGTGAATTGTTTTATTTAAAATTATTTTGTGAACGATGAGATTTTGCTGATGGTTGTAATTGTAATCAATGCACAAAACACACTCTTTTTGTGAGAATTGTTCTATTTAAAAGCTATGCAACCACTCACAATTTTTTGTGTATTTTTTCCATACCACCCCACCTTTTAATTGATATTCCTTATCAAGGACCATTTTTCTCAAATTTAAGTTTTTTCTGACAATGATCAAATGATGGCCTTGGTTTAACCTGGTCGTACACAACGGTAAAAGGCTGTTAAAACTATTTAAAAAATTCTATTTTACCCTTATTTCTTAAAATACGTGACTGCCCTTCAAAACACATCCGCAATCAAATGATGACAATTTAACACTAAATGGAAGGAGATCAGGTAACATGAGCATTTTTGCTCATGCTGACATCGCGGCCATCCGATTTGCATTTTAAAAAGCTCAAAAGTCAACAAAATCACGTGGCGTTCATCCAAAATGCAAACAGACGGCCACGATGTCGGCATGAGCCAAAACGCTCATATTCAGCATGACCTAACCTGTTGCAGTAGCCCAAGATTTGCTTGATCTATATTTTGCGGCCACATCTGACATTTTCCATCCACGCTTTGGTCTGATCCACCCACACAGGGCTCCCTGCGCGTTGATTGGGCTTAAGGGTGTCAACCTGTCGGGTTTACCCGAACCAAACCCTATAGGGTCGAGGTATGGTGACAAATAAGAAGACCCGATTAAGACCTGATCCAAATTCGAAGGTCAAATTAATACATGGATCCAGGTATAGTTTGTAAAATTTTATACCAGACCTCGGCCTTACCCGACTTTCAATTAAGACCAGCTGTAAAAATGATAAAAACATTATTTTACTGAGTATGGTTCATGTAGTTCTTATCGAGTTTGGGTATGGTTTCTCTTATACAGTAAACCAGATTAGAACTAAGTTCGAACCAGATACCATACCCAAAAATCTGGTTCAAGTCTAATTTCACTGGGTCCAAACCAAACCCGACGCGTTTTACATGGGTCTAAGCTCTAAACCCGACCCAATCCAACTCATGGGTCAGCTGAACTCGGGCAGAATACTGAATATAGTCATTTCAGATCTAGGTTCGGATCGGATTTACGCGAAGGGAGATAATTTTCAACTGCCTGGACTTGAGAGAGAGAGAGAGAGTTGAGGGGCAAGGGGTAGTCGATCGATCGTTGATCTTCGCTTTTTGTCCCTTACCTTGTCCGTCGGAGGAGGAGGAGGAGGAGGAGGACAGGACTGCTTGTGTGGACTAGGCTGGTGGTGGTGCAGTAGCAGCAGCGGCAAAATGAGCGTGATCGACATCCTGACCCGCGTGGACGCCATCTGCAAGAAATACGACAAATACGACGTTGAGAAGCAGCGGGATCTCAATGTCTCCGGCGACGACGCCTTCGCTCGCCTCTACTCCGACGTCGAAGCCGACCTCGATGCCGCCCTCAAGGTTTCTCTTCTTTTTCCTTCTCTTCCCCAATTTCCCCCTCTTTTGACCTTCATTGTTCTGATCTAGTTTGTATCCGATACCCTCTCCTTTCGAATGCTGTTAGAAATCGGAGGATGCATCGGAGGAGAAGAATCGGGCGGCCGCCGTGGCGATGAACGCGGAGATCCGGCGGACCAAGGCGAGGCTGTTAGAGGAAATCCCCAAATTGCAGAAGCTCGCCCAGAAGAAGGTCTATTCTCTTCTGCTGTTTTTTTTTGTTCGGAGAATCTGAACTGAACTGCTTTTTGTGGTTTTCTCTTATTATGTTTTTTAGCATTTGTTGATGGTTTTATATATTAAATTTTTGAAAATTTTGATTGAAAGGGTTTTCTGTCGAGTCTACACATTTGGGATCTAGATCGGAATTGTTCTTCTCATCTCAAGTCATTATCATGAGTATCCGATTCATACCTTGCGTTTATTTCTTTCCCTAATTTAAGGATCCGCTTGTTGTTCTCATTATCTCAGTAGGCGTTCAGATACTGAAATTGTACGGTTGAACGCATGAGTTTGGCTCGTATTGATGTCAATCCCTGTCATCGTCATTATGTTTTTTATGATAATGGAGAATGAGTTTTTGCTCAGAAACATATAATCACATCAGCAATCGTTGTCTTTGGTAACATGTTTCTTGCAAGTTGCAACTCGATGTAATGGAGCATCTGTCTTCGTACAACTGCAATGTGTCTCTTTCTCTTCTTTCAGGTAGGCTAATATTTGCATGTTTTGTTCCAATTTATGGATCACAGGAGTGACATATTCATTTGAGGCTGAATTATGCGACAATAGCAATTCACCATGGATTTGATTTGTTAGTTGTTCTTTATAATCGTTAATCGTTAAATGTTTTGGCCTGAGGAAGAAGATTACTATATGGGACATATGATTGTAATGTGATGTAGTGAAGTTAATAAATTTTCCAAAGATACAGAATCACCAAATGCTTGGTAACTTGTATCAAGGGTGCTTGCCTGCTTATTATGGGGTTCTTTATTTTCTCTCTCCTTTTACCGTTTTTCTCTTTATGAGGGACTTTTTTGTTTTTAGGGCATCTAATTTTTGGTAACCGATTGAATGGGTAGGTTAAGGGTCTTTCAATGGAAGAACAAGCTGCTCGGAATGACTTGGTGGCTGCATTGTCTGAGAGGATAGACGCAATACCTGATGGGACAGGAAATGGTGGAAAAAAAAGTGGAGGTTGGGCGGCATCGGGTTCACGTATGCAGATCAAAATTGATTCCACAACAGGTGCTGAATTTCATAAACAAATTGGAACCTTGAATGTTTTGTTAGTTTTGCTTCTTTCTGGCAATTCTTTTGTTGGCAACAATTATATTGTTACAGCTTTCCATTTTTCATGATCCAATGTGACAGATGGAAAGTTTGATGAGGAATATTTTCAGAAGACTGAAGAATCAAGCAAATTCAGGCAAGAGTATGAAATGCGGAGGATAAATCAGGCAAGTCATGCATTTCTTGATTGATTCTACAAATTCCTTTTAAAAAATTTATATAGTAACATAAACTTAGTTGAAATCCTTGTCACCATCATTGTTTTCTTTCCTTCTCTTTACTCATTAGATTTTGTGTATAAACAGATACAGTACTGCTGCTTAATGAATATCTCACTATTGCATATTTTAGATTTTGGATTTTGTTAATTAAGTCAAAGTCTTGCTTTACAGAGGTTCATGATACTGGGTCTAAGTACATTATCATTGATTTAGTCACTCGATGGAGATTGTAACTAGATAAATAATTTGGTTTTCAATATCAAATGATGGCCCTCTAAAAACAAAGAATCAACTGGTGGGACCGTATCTGTACTCAATACTCATCATTCTCTTGGGAGTGAAGGATTGTTGCATTGTGGGTGCATGTTAGAGATAGTGCTTCTCGGTATTCTAGAAGTATTCAGGGAGTTTCTGGCAGTTTTGGGCCCCCAGTGGTGTTTCTGTAAATTTTGATTGCAGCTGGTGCATTTTGGTTGTTTTGTTATAGACATTGTAGAACCTAAAATATTACCTTCTCGTCAGTATTTTATCTCATTTTCTGTTTCATTACCATAGAATATCACATTTGTGCATTAATTGATTTTGTATATTGAGGGGTATTTCTGTAAAGTACCATGCAACCCCATTATAGAAGAACTCTAATTGATGGGACACCCCCTAAGACTGCACGATCCCTATGTTCTCTTTGCTGCCAACTACTGTTCCTTCTCCTTCTTCTACCTCCTCCTCCTATTGTGGGTATTCTGGTATGGTATCACTGCATATTTTTATTGAGGTAAGTTCCTAGGTGCTCTCGTCTTGGTAACTTTCCTCCTGTCTTTCTGGGCACCATTCCCTTCTCTTTTATTCCTTCTTTCCCATCCCTCTTCTTTGATTCCTTTTTTGAAGCTTCTTCTATAATACATTTCTTCTCAGATCCTTTTTCCTTCTCGATTCTTTTTTATCAAGATCTAAAAGAAAATGCCTTTTCAACTTGGATCTACATTAGATTTGCTTAGGAGCCTATTCTTATCAATGAAGAAAGGAAAGGCTGTTTTTATAAAAAAAAAAGCGGAAACAGGTGCTGGTTCCTATTTTATTTTTGAGATATCATAGAAAACAACAACTTTTCTGATGCCATTTGTACCTCGCTCATGTCAACCTATTGCAAGATTTGATTCAGAACTAACACAGGCTGGTTTTACCCTCCTTCCAGTCTGTTACTTGTTTGGCTATTCCGTTGCGTTATTCTTTGTCTTTTCTTTGCCTTCTTTTGTTTCTTTTAGACCTATATTCTGTTTTTTTGGCTTTCGTTCATTATTCTTTTGCATCATGGCATCAATTCCTCTTCAGTCTTCATTTCTGAATCAACTTGTTGCTGACAAGCTACATTTTACGAACTTTTTAACTTGAAAAAGGCATATTGTTCTGTTATTTTCCAGCTAGGACTGAATGAGACACCTTGATGGGTCCACTTCTGTACTTGAAGAATCTCTCAATACTAGTAAGCCAAATAATGGCAGTGTGTGATGCCTTTTTTGGCATTTATAGGCTCCTGGACATGTGTCAGGAGCATATACACACACTGGTTAGCATATTTTATGGTATGGGGTGAGAGAGGGAGGGAGCTTAGCAGATTTTAAGCTATGGAGAGAGGGGGGGGGGAAACAATTATTGGTTGAGGAGCTATCAATACTACTAAGTATGAATAATGGCGGCATGTGACACCTTTTTTGGTGTTCATAGGCTCCTGGACATGTGTCAGGACCATATATACAGGCTGGTTAGCATATTTTAAGATATGGGGAGAGTGAGAGGGTGAGAGGTTAGCAGATTTTAAGGTATGGAGAGAGAGAGAGAGGTCAACAATTGTAGGTTGAGGAGTGGAATTCGTAGATCCATCTCAAATCACAAAAACACCCTCATGCCTTCTTTTTGCTTTCCCTGCTATGGTAGTGAAGATGGATGGGTTGTTTTGTCATTTGACAGGAAACATAACTAACGGACAAAAAAATCATCCACACCCTCTCTCTCTCAGAGGTATTGAATTTGGCAAAAATAATGCTAGAAAATGAGTTGTTTAACATGTAGCAACTCTCTCTCTCTCTCTCATTGGTGAACTATTTTTGCCTTTTTGTGTAAGCGTATGCGGTCGACCCCTATATGTTGCATCAACTATTTTTGTCTTTTTGTGTAAGCCTAGGGGGTTGACCCCTATATGTTGTATTCTTTGTTCATTCTTTAGTTTCAATGAAGCTATTGGTTTCTTCCTCCCTTTGTGCCTCTTCTCTCAATCTTCTTGATTTCATGTGCAAATTTCTGCAAGTTAATAATTTTGACCTATTCCCAGCTTTTTTAAGGGCTTGAAAAATCAATGGCTCATAAAGACTAAAATTTGGTGACTCAAAAGGTCATATTTTTACATCAAAAAACACAATCCAAGGTTGGATTCTTAGCAAACAAACCATGATGAACACATCTACGTGGTCAGTTTATGTCGATACAACTTCCACCTATGAGTAGTTCCATACCTTCATTAGTACTGATTTTTAATCTACACACACACTAAGGAACCCTCTAGTAAAACATTGTAATATTTTTAATTTTTAATGTTTTTTGTACATCTGACCCACCAGATGTGATCTACATGTTTGGGTTACTAGAAATCGTTGTTTGGATCATGTTATTCTAATGTGTATGTAAGATTTTGCAAAGATTGAAAAATCAATGGCTTATAATTTACCAAATTTTCAACCCTCATAAAATCACATTTTTACATTAAAAAATACAATCCAAAAGTTGATTCCTACTATTTTGACCATGCTGAACACATCCATGGGGTTAGATTTGTTTAAAACAACCTCCCACTATGAGTCCCACTATGAGTTCCAACTAGGGGGTTCCATACCCACGAGGGTAGCAAATACTTTCCCATATATACATATATATAATCCCATAACAATGTACTAGCAAATCGTCCACTGTTATCGGATGCTTTTCTGCTGCTAATTGTGTGAGGATCAACGGTGGTAATTTTTTTAAGCTAAAACAAGTATTAGCGGCTGTCACGACCACCCCAACACATTTCTCGCAGTTGTGACCGTCGTTAATGGGCTTAATCCAAAACTGGATGCGCGTTTGACGCGGGTCCAGCACTAAGACCGTCTACAATTACGGTCTCTCATATATATATATATAAGGTTAAGATTTGCTATAGTCTTTTGTATGTGCAAAAGACCTAGCAAATGGGGCGGAACCCCCTTGTTTGGTTTTTTTCCTCACATCTAACACCATAGATGTGATCTACATGTTTTGTTTAGTGGGAACTGGCTTTTGGATCACTAGAATCTGACCCGTATATAGGTTGTTCCGGCGATCCAAAATCAACGGCTATGAAGGCAGTGATTTTTCCCGACTCATAAAACATGTTTTTTGATTGAAGAAACATGATCCAAGAATTGATTCCTACTAAATTGAGCATGCTGAACACATCTATGAGGTTAGGTTGTGTCAAAACAACTTGCATCATGCGATTCAAACTAGATTGTAGGTACAATGGATTATACCAAATATAACCCCCCCCCCACGCACACACACACACACACACATATATATATATATATATATATATATATATATATATATATATATATATATATGCTAATGACAATACATAACCATTGAGCATAAAATGCTTTTTTTCATAATTTTTTTATTTTTTGTTGATCAGACCTATATATGTGATCTACACGATTTCTTTAGTAGGAAATGGGTTTTGAATAATGTGATTGCGACATGTAAGTACATTTTTTAAGGACTACAAAAATAAACGACTCACAGTATACCAAAACTTCATGACACACAAAACATGTTTTTACATAAAAAAATACGACACAAGGGCCCTTTGCAAACAAACCATGCTGAACGTGTGTATCTCATTAGATTGAGTTGATATTGTTAAAATGTATCTCTCTTTATGTAAATATTTACATATATATATATATATATATATATATATATATATATATATATAAAGAGAGATACATATACATATATACATCACGTATATATGTATATGTATCTATCTATATATATATATATGTAAATATATATGTTTTCTTTTTTCTGTAAAACCCGAAAGGGTATTTTAGTCATTTCTCTCCATTTTGCGCATATTCATAATTATGAATATGCTGTAATTCTTTTTCCTTTTTTTACTTTTCTTCTTTTCTTTTTTTCTTTTCCCTTTTTTGTCTTTTTCTTCTTTATTTCTTTGTTGACTCAAAGTCAACCTTGGAGGGCTCAACACTAGCCGTTGAGCCTCTCCAACGGTTAGAATTCTAACCGTTGGAGGGGCTCCAACAGCTAGTGGAGCCCCTCCAAGGCTCCTTTTCCCTCTTATAAATAGGGGAGATCCCCCTTTGTAAACTTCACTTCTTGGAGCTTTTGTTCTCCAATCCTCTCAATAAAATTCTTTATATTTTGTATGCCTTTGTGCATTTGAGTTTCTTTATTGTACTTTTGTGTACATTTGTTCTAAGTGTTCTTGTGCTTTTGTGCACATTGGTGGTGTTGTGCTCATCGTACACTTTATCTCATTTTTTGAGATATTTTCACATGGTATCAGAGCTAGGCTCAAAGGAAAAGAAGATCGTGCTCTTATTTCTCTTCATTGGAATACCTCGTAAAGCGTGCCATTAAGTTGTGGTGGTGGAAGTGAAGACACGGCTCTTCATTCTATATTTTGCAAGCTTCCTACATCAAGAAGGGACTCACTTCGCATTGTGGTACGCATTTATTCCGCTTTGTATCCTCTCTAATGGGCGAAAAGGATTAGCACTTCTCTCTTGGCTTCAAATTGAATGGAACGAATTATCATGTATGGGCCGGGAATATGGAGGCCCATATAAAAGGAAAGGGACTTTGGGGATATGTTCAAGGAACTATTCCCGAACCCGTACCAAAAATTACTACCCTTGACAAAGGGGAGATCAAGGTTCTTGAGGGTGAAGAAAGAGAAAAGGCTTTTGAAGATTACAGTAAGAAGCATGAAGAATGGGAAATGAAAAACTACAAAATTCTCTCATGGTTCTTCTTTTCGGTTGAGACCAAAATTAATGCCAATATTCTAAAGTTCAAAAAGGCATGTCAAGTATGGGAATATCTTGAAAGAATGTATACTTCAAGAGATTTGTCCCATAAGTACTATCTCCAAAAGAAGGCCTTAACCCTTCAACAAGGAGAAATGTCCGTTAGAGAGTATTTCGCCGAGTTATCCACTATTTGGGATGAGCTTGCCCTCCAAGAACCTAAATGGAGCGGTGAGGCTATTGAATTGAGGGTCAAACAACTAGAAGAGGATCATTTCTTTAACTTTTTAAATGGGCTTAGACCCGAGTTTGAACAAACTAGATCCTCTCTCTTATCTTCTTTCTCTTCCCCTCCTTTGGAAGATGTGCTTACCATATTAAGTGGAGAAGAAACTAAATTGGGAATGAATAAAACCAATCTAAGTGTGTTGGCCGTTCCCTCTAAAGATGAGGATGAGGGTGCTTATGCCGTCTCAAGACCGGGGAATAATGTTAAAACCTATAAACCCCCTCATTTTAACAAAAATCAAGGAGGAAGAGAAAATGGTGGGCATTATGGAAGGAGAGATTATAGTAAGATCATATGCCATTTTTGCAAAGAACCGGGTCACATTAAACCGGTATGCCCTAAATGGAAGAAGATGGTGGCTATGTCTACTACTTTCCAATCAACCAAGGAGGAAGGTCCTTCTACTTCCAATCATGCTACTTTGGCTCTCAATCAAATCATGGAAGCTCTTCAACCACTCCTCAAGGGATCCGTTTCCGGAGCCGCCATGACCACCTTCTCTCCTCCCGGTAAGACTCTTTGGCTCTTAGACTCGGGTGCATCCTTTCATGTGACTCCAAATGTTTTGTCACTTTCTAAATACTCAAAAAATTTGTCACCTTCTTTTGTCTCCACCGCGGATGGGGCTTCTCTTGAAATAAAAGGAATTGGTGATTTTGAAAGACAAGGTTTTTTTATTCCAAAAGTTAGATTTATACCAAAACTAAATTTAAATTTGTTTTCCGTCTCTCAACTATCGGATCATGGGTGTGATATCAAATTCTCATCAAATAAATGTTGGATACAGGATCGCCGGTCCGGGAAGTTGATTGGGGAAGGCTCTAGGAAGGGAGATCTTTATCTCATGAAATTTCTTCAAATTCCAAAAACCTCTTTTTGTAATGTTGCCCAACATAAGGATATAAATGTTTGGCATAAACGCCTTGGGCATCCAAATATTGTCAAGCTTTTATATTTACATTTTGCTAAAACCTTATGTAAAGACAATTTCAATTGTAATGATTGCATTCTTGGTAAAATGAGAAGCTTACCTTTTGGACAAAGAACTATGTTTTCAACCAAACCTTTCGAAATTGTGCATTCGAATGTATGGGGACCGGCACCCGTTGTGTCTAAGGGAGGTTTTTCATATTATGTTATTTATGTGGATGATTTTTCAAGGTATAGTTGGATATACTTCCTCAAACATAAACATGAGGTTTTCTCTACTTTCAAGATCTTTCACATGTTAATACAAAATCAATTCAATAGTAAATTACAAATTTTTAGAACCGACTCCGGGGGAGAATATCTCTCAAATGATTTCAAAAGTTATATTGAAAATAATGAGATTGTTCATCAAAGGTCTTGTCCCAAAACTCCCCAACAAAATGGGTTGGCCGAACGAAAACATAGACACATAATTGAAACTACAAGAACTTTGTTAATTTCTCAAAAAATTCAAAAAAGATTTTGGGCCGAAGCGGCTCTTGCATCGGTTTATCTCATGAACCGACTTCCATCCAAAAACTTGAACCAAATATCTCCATATGAAATCTTGTATAAAAAAGAACCCGACTACAATAGGTTAAGAATTTTTGGTTGTAAATGTTTTGTTCTCACCGATAAGAATGATAAATTATCTCCCAAAGCTATTCCTTGTGCTTTTTTAGGATATTCGGAAACCCAAAAAGGTTTTAGGTGTTATGATATTAAAAATGATAAACTATATGTTTCAAGAAATGTAACCTTTTTAGAAAACATAAGTGGTTTTGAAGAACACAAAACTCATGAAGATAATGCCGATTATTCCTTTTTTGTTTGAACTATTATCTAGAAATGAATATTTTAGCGATGATGAATTAAAAGAGAATGAGGATATAAGTGAATGTATTTCTCAAACCATTCATGATGAAGAAGAAATGATAAATGAACCAATTACCTATACTCATAGAGATAAAAACACTTTTAGAAGTGCAATAGAGAAATATAGTGATCTTAGTGAATCTTCCAACTCTCGAAGAACTGAAAGATCTAGGAAAAATCCTTCTAGATTTATATCCTATGAGTCTTTTTCTCCAAAACATATGGCATGTCTTAGTGCCATTCACTCATACCAAGAACCTAGAAATTTTAAAGAAGCTACGGAAATGATTGAATGGAGGGATGCCATGGACAACGAACTTAGAGCCCTCAACAAAGCCAAAACGTGGGTTTTTCAATGTCTTCCAGAAGGAAAGAAAACAATAAGATGTAGATGGGTTTTTAAAGTCAAAACCAAGAGTGGTGGCATTCTTGAAAGATATAAAGCCCGTCTTGTCGCAAAAGGATATAGTCAAGAATACGACATCGATTACGAAGAAACCTTTGCTCCTGTTGCACGAATGGTTACTGTAAGGTGTTTGATCACCATTGCATCTATTAAAAAATGGAATATTTACCAAATGGATGTTAAAAATGCATTTCTAAATGGGGACCTTAATGAAGAAGTCTACATGGATGCTCCTCCTGGTATGAACATACCAAAGGGGAAAGTCCTTCGTTTGCAAAAAGCGCTTTATGGTTTAAAACAAGCCCCTAAGGCTTGGTATGATCGATTTAATGATGTAATGGTTCAAAATGGTTTTTCCTCATGCTACACTGACACTGCTCTGTTTGTCAAAAAGTCTGATGCAGGAATTGTGATTTTACTGTTATATGTTGATGATATGTTGATAACAGGTAGTGACATAAAAGGCATCAGAAACATTAAAACCACTTTAAAAGAAATGTTTGAAATGTCAGACCTGGGGTATCTGACTTACTTTCTTGGTATTGAGGTAGCCTACTCTCATAGAGGCTATTTTTTGTCTCAAACTAAACTTGCCTCTGAGATTCTTGACAGATCAGGTATTACTGATGATAAAATCTGTGAGACCCCTGAAATTGTGGGATAAAAAATGAAGATCGATGATGGGAAACCTTTGGAGGATCCTACCCCCTACCGGCAACTTGTGAGATCTCTAATGTATCTTAGCATCACAATGCCGGACATCTCTCATGCCGTGCATACTGCAAGCCAATTTCAGCATGCTCCTACATCCGTTCATATGAGTGCCGTTCTCCGAGTTGTTAGATACTTAAAGGGAACTTTAAACAAGGGAGTTTTTCTTTCCTCTTCTTCTGAGTTGAATTTAATTGCATATACTGACTCTGATTGGGGAGGTGACCCAAATAACCGTCACTCCACTACAGGCTTTTGCATTTTTTTAGGTGAATCCCTGATCTCATGGAGATGTAAGAAGCAACAGAAGGTGTCTCTATCATCCACCGAAGCAGAATATCGAGCCATGGCATCTACAACTATGGAGATTGTCTGGATTCATCAGTTGCTGCAAGACATGGGGATTCCAATTCAAGAACCCACAAAGTTATGTTGTGATAATAAGAGTGCAATCTATATTGCCAAGAACCACACGTTTCATGAGCGGACAAAGCATATTGAGATGGACTGTCATTATGTCCGTGAGGCATATCTACAAAAAGTCATCGATCTTCCTTATGTGACGTCAGAATATCAGTTGGCAGATTTCTTCACCAAGGCGCTTTGCTCCCCAAGATTCAACTTTCTCCTTAGCAAACTTTCGGTCATTGTGCCCTAAGTTTGAGGGAGGGTGTTAAAATGTATCTCTCTTTATGTAAATATTTACATATATATATATATATATATATATATATATATATATATATATATATATATAAAGAGAGATACATATACATATATACATCACGTATATATGTATATGTATCTATCTATATATATATATGTAAATATATATGTTTTCTTTTTTCTGTAAAACCCGAAAGGGTATTTTAGTCATTTCTCTCCATTTTGCGCATATTCATAATTATGAATATGCTGTAATTCTTTTTCCTTTTTTTACTTTTCTTCTTTTCTTTTTTTCTTTTCCCTTTTTTGTCTTTTTCTTCTTTATTTCTTTGTTGACTCAAAGTCAACCTTGGAGGGCTCAACACTAGCTGTTGAGCCTCTCCAACGGTTAGAATTCTAACCGTTGGAGGGGCTCCAACAACTAGTGGAGCCCCTCCAAGGCTGCTTTTCCCTCTTATAAATAGGGGAGATCCCCCTTTGTAAACTTCACTTCTTGGAGCTTTTGTTCTCCAATCCTCTCAATAAAATTCTTTATATTTTGTATGCCTTTGTGCATTTGAGTTTCTTTATTGTACCTTTGTGTACATTTGTTCTAAGTGTTCTTGTGCTTTTGTGCACATTGGTGGTGTTGTGCTCATCGCACACTTTATCTCATTTTTTGAGATATTTTCACAGATACAACTTGCGTCTATGATTTTCAAGGCAATAGTTCTGTACCTTCATTAGTACTAAATATTTACTAAAGTTTCTCACCTGGAATGAAAATAAGAACAATAAGGCTGCTTCCACTTTAATAAAGCTGGGGAACGGCAGCCTCATGAGACATGGCTGTGAAGGTCTGCTGCCCGGTGGGGCCTTCTCTGATAAGGAAGAAAAGGAAACCAATCATCTAGAAAGATATGCCCATCAGACAACATTGTATCAGGAGTTGAGAGAAAGTTGAGAGAAGGAACGCATACTGCTACTTGAACTGCAATAGAAGAAAATAAACTATTCTTACCTAAGTAGCTTGAACAGTGAAAAGAAGTGTTTTCTCTGGTAACGGGTCATGGATCTGGAGATCTAGACCTGTGACTTCTCATTAATGGCATTGTGTAATATAGTTTATTGTAATGAGGGTATTTTAGTACCCTAATTTTGTAATAGCATGTTAATATAAAGGAGTATACACAGCAGCCGACCCTAATACAACAGGGTATCGGTTTTTTCCCCAACTTCTCTCTCCCTTTCTCTATCTCTCTCTGTTTCTCAGCTCTCACGCGTGGAACAACCTAGAGATTGAAAATCTAACATGGTATCAGAGCCAAGTTTCAGAAAGATCTATCTCCTCTCGATTTCCTCTTCTAAGTCAAGAAAATATTTTTTTTCCTGTCTCCCCATCTCATCTGATTTTTTTTTTTTGGTTCACGACTGACCCAATCCATTTTTGGGTCTGTCTCATCTCACTTGACATTTTTTCTGGTTCACGACTGACCCAGTCCATTTTTGGGTCTGTCTCCCCATCTCATCTGATATTTTTTCTGGTTCACGACTGACCCAGTCCATTTTTGGGTCTGTCTCCTCATCTCATCTGATATTTTTTTCTGGTTCACGACTGACCCAGTCCATTCTTTTCTCCCCAATCAGACTTGATCTGCGTTCTATGTTCTATGTCCCTTGAACTTAATATACCCTGTTTATCGTTCATTCTTCATTCTGTCATTAATATACCCTGTTTATCGTTCTTAATCGTAGCGTGATCTAATCACGCAATCGGGGCCCTATTTTGATTCAGCTGCATCCTTGATCAGATCTGATCAAGCCGATATATCCTCATTTCTTCTACTTTATCACCTTTAGCTTGAAAGCATTGCGTCAATACCAAGTGGGAATTCATATTCACAATTTTTTTTATTTTCATACCCAATATTCCATTTCCTATACAAATCAGAAATCTGATAGATATTCAATTTCTGTTTCAAATCAGCAATCTGATAGCCATTGATCTGAATTAGTTTATGTGCAAAAAAAAAAGTTACAGAAACTGTCGGCAGATTGTGCTGAAAACAATTCTTTTCATACTGTGAAACATGGATTCAATTCCTAGCCAGTCGGTTCTTTCTTCAAGTTTCCTCAGCCAACTCGTGTCTGAAAAATTAAATAATGGTAACTTCTTGACTTGGAAGAGGCAAATCATACCTTTCATTAGGAGTCAGGATCTTTCTGGACATCTGGATGGATCCATTCTAATTCCTCCCGAGTTCATATCACGAGAAGAAAGGGACAACAAAGGGGAATCTACTACACTATATGTTAGAAATCCTGAATTTGTGGCTTGGATGAAAAGAGACCAAGCGCTATTTGCTTATATTACATCTACACTGTCACAAGAGGTACTTGTGGCCATTCCTGATGACTGCACTGCCATGCAACTTTGGAACAGACTTGTTCAGACATACTCACAGGTTTCTCAGGCCAGGATTATGTTTCTTAAAAGAGAATTTCAAATGTTAAGAAAGGATTCCATGACCATCATGGAATATTTGAACAAAATGAAGGTTATCACAGATCAGCTAGCAGTTGTTGGAAGTACAATTACCGATAAAGATTTGGTACAACAAACCCTCAGTGGATTGGGACACGACTATCATATGATTGTCACTTTCCTGTTATGTTTACCTGAGCTGCCCAACTTTGAAGATCTGCGTGCAAAATTGTTACAATATGAGATGAATCTAAAGGGATTTTCTGAAGAATCATCTATGCATACTGGGACACAAGAAGTGCTTGCTACAGGGGTTACTTATGCACGAGGACGAGGAAGTTATGATATCAAGGGAAAGGGAGCACAAGGGAGAAGCGGCAAGGAGGTCGTGGATTATTGCCTACACCCAACACATATACCAATCCACAAAGACAGAGGCCAATTCCTACCTGCTTTCTGTGTAATAAAAAGGGGCATATCAAAGCTAACTGCTGGTTCAATCCCCTAAATAAAGGAAAATCAACACAAACTGAAGCAAAAAGAGGCACAGACAGTACAAGGACCAACAGAGAAGTAAAGGAGTTATTGTTGTCAGCCTTAGCAGAATCGAATCTGAAACAAAATGAGCAAGGTACTTGGTATGTGGACTCTGGCGCAACGACTCACGTTACTGGTGATGCAGGTAAGCTCCTAAAACTTGTTCCTTACATTGGTAGAAGTAGTATAGTTACTGGAGATGGATCACACCACTCTGTCTCGCATATTGGAAACTCCATTATACCCCTGCCCGAATCTTCCATCAACCTTTCAAAGGTTCTTTATGCTTCTAATATCAAGAAAAACATCGTTTCAGTTTCTAAACTTGTTGATGATATCAAAGCCTCAGTTGAATTTACTCCCTCTTCTGTTCTTGTCAAGGATCTCTGCACGAAGGAGACGTTCGCTAGAGGAAAACGGCAAGGCAATATGTATGTTTTTCAAGAAGATCCTTCAACACATATTCGCTCTGCAGACCCAAACTTGAAGCTCCAATCATCGTTGCTTTCTGAAAATCCTACCTGCGTTTTTAGTGTCTCTGAAATCAATAAGCCAAACCTTTGGCATGGTCGTCTAGGTCACTGCAGTAGTAGTTTCATTGAAAAGCTTGTTTCAAATAACCTCATTCCCAAGTCAAGTTTAGGAATAAATGTCAATGACAACAAATGTTCTAGTTGTCTCTTATGTAAGAGTCATGTTTTACCATTTCATTCTATCAATAAAAGAGCTTCAAGACCTTTTGAGACTATCTGTTCTGATGTTTGGGGGTCTGCTCCAGTTGCTTCCATATCTGGAACTAGATATTATCTTTTATTTGTTGACAGTTATTCTCGCTATTCTTGGATATTTTTCATGAAACATAAATCTGAGACTTTCAAGTTGTTCCGTAACTTCCATTCCTTTGTCAAAAATCAATTTTCTGAAAACATCCTAAGTTTCCAATGTGACGGAGGAGGTGAATTCTCTTCCATTGACTTTACTAACTTTCTTCAAAGTAACGGGATAAGGAAAAAAGTGTCTTGCCCACACACACCTCAGCAGAATGAGATTGCTGAAAGGAAGCATCACCATATTGTTGAGAGTGCGATGAGCATGATGCATGACAGTAGTCTTCTGATCACTTTATGGACAAAGGCTTTTCATTCTGCAGTTCATGTGATAAATCGATTGCCCATGACTCTTTTGGAAAACAAGTCTCCTTACTTGTCTCTTTTTGGTGTACATCCCAACTATTATGATTTGCATGCGTTTGGTTGTTTATGCTATGTTCATGTTGACAGTTCAATGAGACATAAGTTTCAGGATAAGGCCCTGAAGTGCAGGTTTGTGGGTTATGCTGATGACTATAAAGGGTACAGGTGCTATGATCCGATGAGCAAGCGCATCAAAATATCAAGAAATGTCATCTTCGATGAATTGAATTTTGATTGTCGATGTACTAGTTCTTCAGAATCAAAACCTAAAGTTGAGCTTATTATCCTTGGTTGAATTATGAACTTCTCTCGGGAGCTAGTGATGTTTGCTCAAACTGCATTCAAAAGGATAAGAGACCTGTGTCTACTGATGAAATGATTGCCCATGAAAATACAGACTCAACTTTGAATCCAGAAAGGTATAAAGGTCTCGTCTACACTCGACGAGAAAGAGAGCTGCCCACCACAGTTAATTTGGATATGGACGCATCCTCTACATCCAACACCGTTGATACTAAAAGACCCACACGTTCTCGCCATCCAATTGAAAGGTGGGTCAGTTATGAAAATTTCTCATTAGATTTTCAACTCTTTCTAACAGCCTTGAATAAAGAAGATGAACCCACAACATTCTCTCAAGCGTCAAATTCCAGAAGATGGATTGAAGCAATGGATGAGGAGATGGAAGCTCTACATGAATGTGATACGTGGGATGTCGTACCAAGACCACCTGACAGAAACGTTGTTGGTTCGAAATGGGTGTACAAAATAAAATATAAACCAAATGGGACTATAGAGCGATACAAGGCGAGACTTGTAGCCAAAGGTTTTACACAGGAGCAAGGACAGGATTATGATGAAACCTTTAGTCCATTGGTGAGGATGGGGACAATCAGAGTCATACTTTCTTTAGCTATTGAACACCAATGGACTATTAGCCAACTTGATGTGAAGAATGCTTTTCTTCATGGATATTTGAGATAAGAAGTATACATGGAACAACCCACTGGTTATGCAGAAGGTAATCCTACAAAATATGTCTGCAGACTAAAAAGGGCGATATATGGATTGAAGCAGGCATCTCGATCTTGGTTCGACAACTTTTCTCTTGAAATACAAAAATATGGTTTTAAGAAATCTCTTCTTGACCACTCCTTATTTATATTTAAGAACCAAGACACAATTACTCTGTTGTTGATATATGTGGATGATATCATCATCACTGGTAATTCCAATGAGCACATTGAAGAAGTCAAACATCTCTTGAATCAGAGGTTCAAAATGAAGGACCTTGGCAAACTACGGTACTTTCTTGGAGTTGAAGTCGACAGTACTTCTGAAGAAATAACTCTCACTCAACATAAGTATACCATTGATGTTCTCAATAAAGCGGGTATGAAAGACTGTAAGCCCTTGAGCACTCCTAGCGTTCTTCATCAAAGGCTTAGCTCTCAAGACGGAGATTCTTTTGATAATCCCACACAGTACCGTAGCATAGTGGGTATGTTACAATACCTCACTTTTACTCGCCCTGATATAGTCTACTCCGTGAATCATGTTTCTCAGTTTATGCATGCACCATGTGAAGGGCATATGGAAGCAGTTAAACAGATACTACGATATCTGAAGGGAACGGTTGGGGATGGTCTCATATATAAGCGAAAGACAAATGGGCAAAATGCACATGAGATCACTATTTATTCTGATGTGGACTGGGCGGGGGATCCAGATGAACGTAGATCAATATCCGGCTATTGTGTATTTGTTGGGATGAATTTGGTTTCTTGGAGTAGTAAGAAACAAAAGGCTGTTGCCAGATCCAGTACAGAGGCTGAATATAGGTCAATGGCAGCCGCCACTTCTGAGGCTACTTGGATTAAACATCTACTGACAGAAGTCGGAGAATCGATCTCTCGATCACTTCTTTTGTGTGACAACCAGAGTGCCATTAGTATGTCCTTTAATCCAATCCATCACAGTAGTGCCAAACATATTGAAATAGACCAGCATTTTGTGAGACAAAAGGTAGAAGAGAAAGAGATTGAGCCTGAATTTGTTCGAACTACAGATCAAAGGATTGACAAAAGACAGATTTTGGATGTTAAAAGGCAAGTTGTTCATGGTTCAAGATCATGCACAACTTGAGGGAGGGTGAAAAGAAGTGTTTTCTCTGGTAACGGGTCATGGATCTGGAGATCCAGACCCGTGGCTTCTCATTAATGGCATTGTGTAATATAATTTATTGTAATGAGGGTATTTTAGTACCCTAATTTTGTAATAGCATGTTAATATAAAGGAGTATACACAGCAGCCGACCCTAATACAACAGGGTATCGTTTTTTTCCCCAACTTCTCTCTCCCTTTCTCTATCTCTCTCTGTTTCTCAGCTCTCACGCGTGGAACGACCCGGAGATTGAAAATCTAACAGAATCGGCCCAATCAAGTTATTTCTTTCTCCCTCTAATTCAGAACTGTAACAGGTTTTCCGGGAGGCAGGTTAGTGAGAGCAGCCTCCTGCTTCTATGGATGTCTGAAGAGAAATGACATCTCCTTATTCATGAGGTTCCAATATTTGATCCTTAATTGACTTGGGGGTTATTTCCGGCATCCTCAATTAGGTTATTAGACACATGAACCCCACCCCTAATCGACTTTATAGCCCATTCAGGAATATGTTTAACATATCCAATCATCTGTATGATTGCTATACCCTTGTGGTACCTTTCATTATGGAAAAACAATGGATAGTGACAAAAATGAAGGTTATTCATAGATATCCGAGATATGAATGATTTGGTAGAAAACATTTCTGTCACCACCATCACTATAAGGAGATTGCTGGTGCTTGCTAGTTCAGCTAGTGAGCTTCGTGTCAACCTTTGTTTCATTGAAATGTTTCTTTTTTTTTGCTTTCTTTGTATGGAGAGGAGCATCTAGCTTCCTTTTGACTGGGATAGAGCTTCTCATCGCCAATGCATGAGAGTTGGTTATTCCAAAAGCAGCCATTTAGGCCTATAATGAAGTATGCTGAAACATGAAAGCACTAGCCACTTAAAAGCTTACAAGATCACAATCATACAAGTGCACATGCGAAGTCCTCTATGGGACAATACAAAGATCAATAAGGCAAAGGAAAGATACACAAAAAGTAAAAATTATAAGCCTTTATTGATCAAATGCTTAATACAAGCCTAATGAAATAGAGGGGAACATACCCCATATATATACAACAAAAAGAGAGGAGAGGGGGGCCATTGGGAGCTCCCAATAGAGTCGTTGGGAGCTCCCAAGGGTCATATTTCTGACCGTTGGGAGCCCCAACGACTATGGTCATTTTGACCATAGAGCCCCCAATGGCTTTACAATATTACATATTAAGGAAAAAAAAGAACTGTTTAATAAACAATTTTATTACATGTGTGAAATGACAAAAATGCCCCTACAGAGCATTTACCTATATATATATATATATATATATATATAACACTCAGGAAATGTTGGGCAACAAGAGCTTTAGTAAATAAGTCCGCAAGTTGGAATTTTGAAGTGACAAAAGGAAAGTCAATAGTTCCTCTTAGGAATTTATCACAAACATAATGACAGTCCATGTCGATGTGCTTGGTGCGCTCATGGAAAGTGTGGTTGCTGGCAATTTAAATTGCACATTTATTATCACAACACATCTTCGAAGGTTTGGAGATGTCAACACCTATATCTCTGAGAAGATTTCTTAACGATACAAGTTTTATAGTTGTAGTCACTATAGCTCTGTATTATGCTTCAATGAAAGATAATGAGACTTTCTGTTGTTTCTTGTATCTTTAGGCAATCAAAGAATCTCCTAAAAAAACACAAAAACAATAGTCGAGATTCTATAATTGAGATTTTCTCCCAAATCAACGTTAGTATAAACAAGTAAATCTAAAGATGAGGATGAGGATAAATAGAGACCTTTAGTTATGGTATTCTTGATATATATGACAATCCTTAATACAACACTAATGTGTACAATTATGGGAGAATGTTGAAACTAACTAGCAGAGTGAACTACAAGGGCTATATCCGGTCTGGTGATAGACAGATAGGTGAAAGACTCAATTAGTTGTCTGTAAGGTGTGAGGTCTTTAAGAAGAGTCTTATCTTCAAGTCTTAATTCATCATTCACCACTTCAGGAGTTTTCACTTTCTTATTATCTGAAATACCAGATTTAGCACATATATCTGCAATAAGTTTTATTTGAGAAAATATGTACCCTTTGAGAGAATATGCAACTTCAATTCCTAAAAATATCTTAACATTACTAACTTCATTTTTGTCGTTCTCTGTTATAATCATATCATCTACATAAAGTAGAATGATAACAGTGATAGTACCTGTATTTTTCACAAAGAGAGCAGTGTAAGTATAACATGAATGAAAACCTAAATTGATTCTTAACTTTCATGTGAAATTCTTTAAAGGAGAAAACTTTTGACCCATGCATATCGAGTAAAGTCATCAATAAAAGTCACATAATACGAGTAACCACCTTTAGATATGACCAGAGAAGGACCCCATACATTCGAGTGCACCAATTCAAAAGGTCTTGTTGAGACAAAAGTTCTATTTGAAAATGGAATAGATTTTATTTTTTCAAGAATACAATCTTTGCAAGTCATATCTTTTTCATTGCAAAATTTGTTCTTAAAAAGAAAAAGATACATTTTAGAGTAATTTGGATGTCCAAGTCTTTTATGGCAAGTTTTAATACCCTTATCTTGGATATAAGTACAAAAAGAGTTTAAAAGAAAAGACAAATAGTTCATAAAGTAAAGATTTCCCTTCTTATGGCCTTGCCCAATCAGCTTTCCAGATCGGAGATCATGCACAAAGTAACCCTTAGATAAGAAAGATATTTCATATCCATGGTCGGTAATTTGAGAAAAAAAATAGTCTGGAAGCAACTCTAACTTTTGGAACAAAAAAATGATTTTTTTTAGAATCTAATGTTCCTATACTCTTAGTTTTCGAAATGGTTATATCGGTCATAGAAACACACGATAAATTCGAATTGGTGCATATATTGGATAAGGCATTCTCGGAGTCATATGAAAAGATGCTCTCGAATCTAAAATTCAAAAGTACATACCAGGTGAGGATGCAGAGGCAGTGGCGTCAGCCGATGTAAAAGAAGTTGCTTTGAGAATTTGTTGAAGTGCCATAGATATTTGTTCAAGTGTGTTTTTAAAATCCTCTTCACTTTTGCCTTTTTCTTCTTTCTTGAGAATAGAGTTTTCAACGAAAGTAACCTTATACTTGAATGTTCTATTCAACTTAAAGCAAGTGGGTTTAATGTGACCCGACTCATTACAATGATGACAAATAATCATTTTTCTTCCTCCGCTAGAGTTATTATTATTATTATAGTTATTTTGCCTCTAGGTCTTGACATGGTTGTTGGGTTTAGATACGGCCAAGAATGTATCACTACTTTTACTCATACCAAGACGAGTTTATTCTTAGACGATTTCGGCAATAGCATCTTTTAAAGGAAGATGAGTAGATCAACATAGGAGAGAAAATCTAACTTACTCAAATTCGGGATGAAGCCCAAATAAAAATTGAAAAAATCTCTCTTGTTTCATTTGTTTTTGCTTAAGTTCTACGTCTTCAATAGCAACTCACTTAGGCTCCAAGAGTGTTAGTTCATCCCATACGAGATTTAAAGCACTATAATAGTCTTGGATACTTATTTCACCTTGTTTGGTGGTTCTAACATTTTCTTGGAAGAAATATGCTCTTGCAAGATCCTTTTGGGTATACATACCCATAATAAAAAATAAGCTTCATTGGCTTTGCAGAATTTTGCAATTTTAGCACATATCTTAAGTTTGACGTTGTTCATGAACCATGCAAGAATTTTCGCATGGTTGCTCTTCCAATCTTTCACTTGTTTATGATGATCTTCAATAGCCTTAGTATAGACATCTTTCTCTAAGGCTTTCTCTTGACCGCCTTCTAGTTTTGTAAGCATGAGTTGGGGTTCAGGGATAGTGCTCGTCATATAACCCTAAAGCTTTTTCCCTTTGAGATTGTTTTCCGTGGCGGAAGCCCACATCATGTAAATTTTTTCATTAAGCTTGATAGAGAGGTCAATCTTTGTTTCCATGGCATGAGCAAGAGAGAAAAAAAGTGAAAAGGAGAAGATGATGTCACAAACACAATGACTTGACGGCAACCTTTCATTGTCGAAGAACATTATGGCTCTGATACCATGTAATGAATATGCCGAAGCATGAAAGCACTAGCCACTTAAAGGCTTACAAGATCACAATCATACAAGTGCACATGCACAAGTTCTCTATGAAACAATACAAAGATCAATAAGGCAAAGAAAAGATACACAAAAAGTAAAAATTATAAGCCTTTATTGATCAAATGCTTAATACAAGCTTAATGAAATAGAGGGGAACATACCCCATATATAAAAAGAGAGGAGAGGGGGGCCATTGGGAGCTCCCAACGATCATATTTCTGACCGTTAGGAGCCCCAATGACTCTATAGTCATTTTGACCATAGTGCCCTCAATCACTCTACAATATTACATATTAAGGAAAAAAAAGAAAAAAAAGAATTGTTTAATACAGTTTTATTACATGTGCGAAATGACAAAAATGCCCCTATAGAGCATTTACTATATATATGTATATATTAACAAGGCCCACATAAAATGACTGCTTCCTTCCATCTAAGACAAGCAACTTACTGATGTGGCAGAACTTCTGCCAGAATCCATTTTCACATCGAATAGTGAATTGGTATTTTCAAAGAAGGAACAACCTTTTTGACGAACTGGAGATTCTACAAAATGACAAGTGTTTCATATATATATACAATTATACATATATATATAAAGTAAACTATTATACTTGACAAGATTAGGACTCTAACATACTATCATTAGTGGTGTCAACGGGCCTGGTTTACTTGGACCCAACCCGAACCAAACCATATAGGGTCTGGATATGGTGATAAATAATGAGACCCAATTAAGACCTGGGTCTGGACCTGAAGGTCCGATTAATACATGGACCTGGGTATAGTTGGTGAAATTTTATACCAGACCCGGACCCGACCCGAGTCTCGATTAAGACCCACAAAATTTCAATGTAAAAATGATAAAAAATATGGTTTTACCGGGTATGGTCCGGGTCTGATTCATGTAGTTCTTATCAGGTCCGTGTATGGTTTTTTTCTTATAGTGGACCCGATTAGAACCGGGTCTGAACCCGATACCATACCCCAAAACCGGGTCCAAGTCTGGTTCCACCTGGGTCCGAACTAAACCCGACCCGTTGACACCCCTAACTGTCATACTGTTCATGAAGTCTTGGAGTTAAATCAGACAAATATAGCAATCTTGTCACCTTTATGAGAAGCAGCTGCCTATTGTCACCCATGGCCTGAGAGGCATGGGGCAGCTTTTCTACCAGAAATATGGCTCTCAAAATGCAAATTCTGAACCTTGTTTGCTTATGCTACATCTGCTCTACATACAAAAGATATGCTATATATAGTTATGTGTTGAATTTTCTCAAAGAATGTACGTATAGATGTCAAAGTAAAATATTTCAAGCTTTCTCTCATAATGTTCTGCATCTAAGCCTTGGAGCCAAATGGAAACACATGACAATAGCCATTGTGTCAAAGATAAAAATTGTCAAAATAGAAATAATAATACGAAATAAGATTTTTTTTTGTCCAATGTTTTGAATGCCAAGATATAAATTGCCAGATAGGAATCTCATCAAATGAAAAAGTAAAAATGGAGAATATATAAGAGATGAACTAAGAATTATTTTGCCCATGGAATGTCTAGATTTGGAAGTTGCTTTACTGATGGTTAAAATCATATGCTCTCCTTTGTTACTGTCTCAAACTGTTTCTGTAGGTCCTGTCTATGTTTCAGACCATCACTGGCTTGTGGCACCTGAAATATGTCAGTGTTGTCTAAAAATCTGTCTTCCATGCCTATATGTGTAATTTGTGTCACCATTGTGTTCACTGTTATAGCATGCCTTTAAGTAAATTCATGATTTGCTGAAGTATTTTATACTTCAGGAGAAAGTGAAAGATGTAACTATCTTCTGTTCTAGTAATCCTGTTTTTAACTGCATGCAGGATCAAGGTTTGGATGTTATTGCAGAAGGATTGGATACACTGAAGAACATGGCACATGATATGAATGAGGTACAATGTTGCTCTTTTTTGAACATTTGTGCTGCTTAATATGTGGATAAATTACTTGATTTCTGAGCTTTTTCTAATGACCATACAGGAGCTAGACAAGCAGGTCCCTTTAGTTGATGAGATTGACACAAAGGTACTATTATATTCTTGTTCCAAGAAGAAAAGATATTTCACTATATACTTGTTTGTTCTTTTGAAGTTTTGTTATGGGTGGACAAGTTAAATTTTTTCTGTGCAATTATAGGTTGACAAGGCAACATCGGATCTTAAGAATACGAATGTTAGACTGAAGGAGACTCTCACCCAGGTAACTAGTGGAAATGAAATAATGTTTAGATTTTATTTTATCAAAAAATCTTGTTAATTTCTAATAGAATACATATTTAACCATTGATTGCTAATTTTCTAATGGAATACATATTTAACCTTTGTTGCAGCTGAGATCCAGTCGTAATTTCTGTATTGATATTATCCTTTTATGCATTATTCTGGGAATTGCTGCATACTTGTACAAGTAAGTTTCTAATTTTCACATCATTTATTGGAATAATCTCAACAGATAGAAAACTAGTTTTTGGAAATCTACTGCTGGTGTGGCAAAAAGCATGGTCCTTTTATGTATTTAGCTTCTGTGAAAGATTGATGAACCTTCACTGTTGAAGTCTAAAGGTCCATCTGTTTCAGCCGTTGAGAAGTGAAAAAACTCCTGTGGTATAGGCATATACAACCTGAAGCTTTCCCAGTGAGCCTTTTCCCACGGGAAAGGGCTTTACAAAAAGGCCACCTCCCCACTGTGGAATCATGGGTCCACTGCCCTGCCACGTGGGCCACCCATTTTTTGTGCAGGGTGTTTTTGTTTCACATCCTGTAGGAAAATACCCCTTTCCCATGGGAAATGGGTGTTTTCCTGTGAAACAAATGGACCATAAATCTTTTAATCTTGCTCAGCTTATTTATTTGCTTATAGTACCATATGTTTTGGATGAAACTTAAGAAAATGAGGGGATTTTACTAGTAGCTGTTACTAAGGCCGAAAATGTTGCAATCCATGCACATATCCCATGTTTATTGCAGGTTCTCAAGTTCTCAAGTTTCTTTTTAAAATCTTAGGAATTGACAGAAGTTGATTAAGGAGATGACATGGTTGCTCATGCATTTCTTTGAAATGCAATTAGACGAATATAGAGTAACAGCATGCCACCAGATTCTCTACCGCTTGTCTATACAAGTAATCACCTATCCAAATGAAAGGCACAATTCTTGTTGATTTTGGTTCTTTGAAGATCAAATTCTGTTGCTTCCTCCATGAGCATTGCAGATGTGCTGAAAACTGTTTTTAACAAATTCTCTCCTGGATACATTTTTTTTCATAATCATCTCTCCCCTATAACTTACATGGCAATAGAATCGTGTCCTTGCATTGCAAGCAATTGCTGCATGTACAATAGTTCTGTGTATCGCGGCCGCCTCCTGTTTAAGCTTTCTGAATGTGGAGTTTTACATGATGGCTCCAGTTGGGAGGGGGTCGGTGCTGTGCAATTTACTGTCCCCAGATCTTCTCTCTCTCTGTCCTTTTTTTGGGTTGAATTTTTTGAGTTAGTGATGATGATGGTAGTGATAATAATTGTTATTATTATTGTGACAAACAACAGCAATAGCAACGTGATAAAGGCTGTTGTACTGTTATCTTTATTAGATGTTTCTGTACTTGGAGAATTGACTGAGCCAAATAATCTGTGGTTTGTTTATCTTGGACATTATGGGTTGGCCATATCTGTTTCCTTGCCTTTCACTTCCATTGAGATGCTGTTATGTCTGTTTGATAAGTTGTACTAAGATGGTTTCTTGGGTGCAGTGTGCTAAAGAAGTGAGACGGTGGATGCTCAACATTGTCATTCCTAGTTGTCTATATTGTGTTTTGTATTTTGTACGTTGTGCTTGATGTTCACATCGAATTGATTTTACAGTTATTCTACATTTGTAAAATTTGGTAACGACTTGGTTGCTAGCCATTTGTTGGACTGTTGGGTATGAATGTGCTTTGGTGTTCATGTATTGATTTTCTCTTGAATTCATTGTTGACATGTTAAGCAAATTAGCAATATATATGAGCATGGAGTTTCAGAATTATTTGTCAGCATGATAGCAACGCTATTGTCATACCATAAAATAAGGCCAGTTATTTAGGGAATGTTCCTTCTACTACTACGGTTCTGTTGCTTGCTCCATGGGCTCTGATTGTTTGGTCGGAGCAGTTGGTGTCCGTCAGATGGGACGTTGCAAGTTCGATACCCACTGGTATGTAGGTGGTTGTGTAACCCTTATAAAATAAGGGGACCTTAATTGCTCCAGCTCTGTAATAGGACAAAAAAAATTGCAGGTTTTGGTGGTGGGAACTTCCTGTGATGGATATCTTAAGATTCTTGCCTCTATTTTTTGCTGGATTAGTGATTCGACTGATTCAAACACGACACTGTAAAGCTCAAAGGCATTGGAACTACAGTTTTGTGTCCATGGTGAATGTAGACCCTGTTCCAAGTTTGAGTGACTCCGCTTCCACATGCGAGGCTTCTACACATCCTGCGCTCTCGATTGATCTGATCAGTAGCACTAGGTGGTAGGGCCGTGGTAGGATCGTCCAAATCGGAAGCACAAGTAGAAGTCTTCGCACTAGCACCAAGTTGTATACTCCAAGGCATAGCTCCCTAACCTATTCTTTCTCCTATTTCTGTCTCTTAGTTATTTTAAGCACATAACACAAAGGATTTAGACTTTACAAACCAATACTAACTCAAATTGGCCCAGAAATGGCAAGTATACAAGGATACAAGGATACAAGGAATCGGATACACAACCAATACATAACATAGTACATCAAAATGAACAAGTACAGACTTTTGGCTGTACAAAACTCGGTTCAAATGATTGTCTTGGCACAGGGGGTTGCTTCTGATAGCTAGTATTTAGTAGAAGCTCCAGTCCAAAAATAGGCTCAAACGCATGTGCCAAATCTTAGAAATATGTTGGGCAAATTGGCCGTTTGATCAGTCACATACTTTGCGGATTGAACCAGACACTTCGCCGGAAAATGCAAAAATGATGGCCAAATCACCGGAATTCGTCTGACACCCTGGTCAAGTTGGAAGTACACAAACCGATCTAGCTTTTGGTCAGATTATGGCTCGAACGCATGAGTGGATTTGGAGAATTGCTCGTGCAAAGTTGTTGCAGAAATGCAGTGTGCATACAGAGACTGCACTCTGTCGGAAAATCACAGTTTCACGCCAGAAAATGGGGAATTCGCCTCGCACACCCTGGTTTTCTTTAAAAGAAAATTTAATTTGGGACCGAATGGTTGTGTTTCCAGTAGGAACGCACAAGCCGGTTTGTTATAGAACCTCGATTAAGGAGTTGAATTGAGGTGAAATACAGAACAAAATGCTACAAGGGAGTCACTGGACTCCGGGAGGAATTTCGGAGTACTCAACCCGAATCTCACCGGCATAGGGGGTATGGGTCGACTCTAGAGAGTCTACATAACAGGGAATCTGAAAACGTCAACGGATTTCATGTCAAGTGACCAGAATTGTTCCACAAAGTTGCCAGATATTCAGAATGCACACTTGATCGTGCGATGAGAAGAGGAATGTGTTGAAGCACTCAACTCTAACTTAGATCGCGCGATTTACCACGGAATTCATGTGAATTCGGCAGTTCTGAAATGGATCTACTGTGCTAGGATCACAAATGTAGAAACACAAGATAGATCTGACCGTAATTACTTTTGAAAGGTGCAGATGGCTCATACTGCCAGCGGTAGCAACACAATCGGCCAATCAGCATCCGTTTCACACGATTTGGACTCCGATTGCCTCAATTCTGATCGACTCAGAGGTTCGTTTCCTTCGTATTTTCACTCAAATGGCTGGAGAAAGCTTGACAACCACTGAATTCCTCGCCAGACTGAAGATCGGTTGAGCTAAATCTTCTCACTAGTGCATGCTACAATTGAGCTACTAGAATTGTCAGTTCCGGCACCGGAGCACTCACGATGGAGGATGGTTGTGCTCGATTCAAGACTGTCAAGGATGATCGTGAGATGAAGGAGAATAAAAGAAAATTGAGGAAGAAAAGTAGAAAAATGAGGAAGAGAGGCGAGAACCATAGGGAGTTCAATTCAATTCATTTTATCCATAATTCCAATTGGCGCCAAACAAGCCCTTATATTGACCATAAGGAGGATCCTTGGATCTAGGTCCTAAATGCATGCACATCGTACTTCGCAAGTCTATTTCCTTTTCTTTTTCGGAAAATGACTGTATCATACGATAAAAAATGACGTGTTTCTGGAAAATCCCTACAATTTTCAAAATCGCGAATGTCCGGCTTTAAAAGTATTATTCTAGCTTTCAGATACTGGACCTCCTGAGATTCACGCAATGTGTCAGTACACTCCCCAGGTATTGCATCCTCTCACTAAAGGGTAGATTTATATGATTTTTTGCAAACCGCACAAAGTTCACATATTTGTTAACCTCTTGTTAAACTGAAAAGCTCTAAACGTCGCAAATATCGTATTAAATTCACATATATAACATAAAATTCATGAGATATAATAAGAACCTCCTGTTAATATATTGTATCTTCGCAAATATTTTACTAAATTTGCATACATAATATGAAGTTCGAATAAAAATGTGCGGCTTTCATTTAGGCAACTCAAGTAGATCCATAAATAAGGGGCGATATGCGCAATTTTTTGGCATGTGAACTTTCTTGCATTCACATACTTGTTAAATAATATATAAAGTTATTTTTTGTTCATTTTATTTATTTTTCTCGTTTGTTTCTGGAAGAACCCTAACCCTTTTTCCTCTAGAACCCTCAGTAATTTTCTTTTCTCCTTGCGAGATTCTCATAAAAAAAATTTGCTACATAGGTTTTGATATCCTTCGCATCGACTTCTCAAGTTAGTTTGAAAGGTGAACATTTAATATCCTCATGGATATTTGTGTTTGGTTGTTGTTAATGTTTTTTATATGTTTTATTGTGTTTTATTTAATATTTTTTATCAAATTTATTGTTTAAGGTTTACTATGTTTAGAGTATATATATATATTTATTTATTTATATTGTTGATGATTTATGTTTGTTTGCTTGCTTGCCCTTTAATTAATATTCAATGTTTTTTGTGTTTGTATAATGAGGCTAAGGTTTACTATGCACAAATATTGATTAGGGGTTTCAGAGTGGTTGGTGTATGTAGTTATGTTAATTGAATGTATGAAATGTATATAGATGGTCTTTCTTACATGATATTTTTATTAGTTGAATTATATGTTGTGTGGAAGGGTTCACTACTGCATCACTTATCACTCTACTTGAATATCTATAGTGGCCTCTAAAAATAGTAACTATAAAAAAATTATAGCTTCGATGTCACATAAAATCGGATGTGAAAAAGTCAATGATCTGTCGATATAGTTTTTCCAAACCTAGATAGCCAATATAGATAGATGTATTGGACATGATGATGTAGAACCAAAATTCTTTAGTGGTGATGTTTGCATAGTTGCATGCAAAGCTAAAAAAGTTATTGCTTGTAAATGGAACAATGAGAATCCTCTGGATAATGTTCTATCTATGTCAGGCACCATCAATCGAGCTCAGTCCTTTGGCGAACATTCCATTGTCTCAAACTGTTAACGATATTGACGTCGCAAACATTAAGCTCAAGCACATAGAGGGCATGTAGTTGGCTAAATCGACTAGGGATATAAATTTTTTGACGTGTAGACAATGAAGAACTTCCACAAACCATTGATGTTAAACCACATGGGCAAATTAGTGTTAGTGATATTGGTCACAGTAATATGGATGACATTCAGCCTTTCAAAGCAGTTGACAAAGCTAGGTACAAGTTGTTGGACTTTGTAATTTGTGTTTGAGATGTAAGTGTGATGATGAATGTTATATTTTTATGGTTGATCTTGAAAGTTGAAAATGTAGAAACATTGCATGCATGAAAGCAAATAAAGCGATGGATACAATAATTTTTTATTTAGTTTGTGAGATAGAACAATCAATTAGTGATAGTAGAGATGATGCATACGATGAAGAATCAAATGATATCGATAATGAAACAACAGGAGGGAACAAAGATACTGATGACATTGGACAAATAATGATGGTTGAAAATGTTGCACAAATAACAATTGGAAAATCAGACCATTGGTATGGTTGTATATGTTATATGAACATTTGTTGGGCAATAAAATTGTTTTATGTTTTTACACTAATGAGATGTGGATAATCAAGTTCTAGTTCAATTGATTCTCATACAATGAAGAACAATTAAAAATTATTAAACCAGAGACATCTCAGTTGTATAAAGAATTGCGTAACGAAAAACTTAATGACTGTGAACATTTTCAATGGCTAATAACTAGATTCAAAGATCAAGAAATTGCTTTCGATAAAAGATTTAATGATCTTCAACACTATCTCTACTAGCATTAAATGTAATGTTTCAATATTTAAAAGGATGCTTTGATATTTAAAAAATTATTCATATTTTATGGGTTGTTATCGTCAACAGATGAAACAACAAGAGAAGTATGCCATGGTGGAGGTGAGGAAGATTTTGGAGAAGATAAGAGATGAAGATGTTGAATGATGTTGATGGATGATACACCCAAGGTGGGTTGCTATACTTGAACCAGAAAATGTTGGTTTGAGGGTGACGATGATGAGTTGTGAATGTGACAGAGGTGGAAAGGTACACTAGTTAGGATACTCATGAGAGATGAGGAGAGTAAGAAGGGCATGAGAGAGGGGACGATTAGGGGGATATGAGAGGGAGAGAGAGATGGGTGGCAAGGAGGTTGGATGGTTAAGGTGGGATTCTCTTAATTACTCGAGATCCTTCTTCTTCCAAAGAAGGAGATCCATCCTATTAGGAAAGTAGGCCAAGAGGTAATAAAAAACCTCACAAAAGATTTGTTATTCAGATAAAAAGCAAACAAAGATTACAAGAGCCGGCTAGTTGTCTTTAACTAGTAGAGATCCTCTCCTTTTTTTCTTTCCCATTTTCTTCCTAAAATGGTCCCATCCTATAAGGGAGATCAAATGGCTTTTTTGAATTACCATAATTCTCAAAATGCCCTTACTTATGGATTACCATCCACCTAATCCTCAAATCTCACATACACACACTTGGATCAGCAAATCCAAATCCTACAAGGGTAAACCCAAATCTAAAAATAAAAACACAAAACAATAATACAAAAGGTATTTTGGGTCAGATTGCTATTAATCCCACTCACATCAAGAAAGACTTATCCTCAAGGTTGGAGCTTGAAAATATCTCCAAAGAATTGGCCCTCCTTTCCTCTTGGGTCAATTGCATGCATCTTGGACATCCTGGCTTTGTTGTTCCTAGGCCTTAGCTCAACCTTCTACTCCTTATTTTCTAACAACTCCAATAACTTTGAGTTGTTTGCTGTCCTAAATTAAGGCTGAAGTAGTAGCCCTATAATTATGTAATTCAGGCATTGGTTGCTATTCTGAAAATAAGAGTCATAGTATAAATTGTTGTGCATGCAATTGCTACATTACAGTGTCATGCGACCATTGCTGACTAAGCTGCCCAAACGGATGTAGTTGTTTTTGTTGAGAAAAATGTTGTTGCAAGTTGCAGCACTGTTGTTGGAACTCAAATGGTTCAAGAGAGAAAAATGTTGCTAAGGGGTGTCTTCCTTTCTTTCATTAACTCGCCCTGATCCTCCCGTTCAGTGAAGAATGATGCCAAATTTGTATTTATGAGTACTCCTTCGCCCATGTTAGCTGCAGTGTGCGGTTGATGTGCGTTACTTGTGCCAGTTGCAAGAGTTACTGTCACAGGTGGCCTGCAGTATGTGCATCGAACAGTTGGTGTGCAACAGACACACCACAAGATCGATCCAAAGTTTGGATTGTGTAGAAGGCTAGTTTATGATTTAAGGTTGGCTCTTGGTTGGTCTTTTGTAAAAATATTTGTTTGGAGTTTTTTAGGGTGTTTACAAGGTCAAAACTAATTTATCTATGGGTTGGGTCATGTTCAATCAGTTTTTTGAATTCGAGTATCAGATATTAGCGATCTAGATGAATTTTTGAGCTTAAGTTGAGTTTGAAAGCTAACGGTTAACTATGATAAAAAAATCAGGATTTTAGGGCTTAAGATTAAGCCTAGAATTTTTTTTGAAGTTTAAAAAATATAGTAATCAGGATTCAAGCACCGAATCTGCTAGATTATGGTAAATCAGAAATATCTGCAGATTGGGATCTGAAATTTTTTTATCCATAAATTATGATTTAGCCAGGTTTCGGTAAACCGAGAATGGGATTGAGATCTGATTTTTCCATTTAATAGGATATTTACAAAGCAAAAAAAAAAATCACGTGAATCTACTTTTAGTGAGAGAGTGTGATTATAATACCCATAATCCTTAAATATAAATTATAGGATTTATTACTTAAGATTCACGTTAGTTCAGACCAGGTTGTGTTCCAAACAGAGCGTTTCATTTTAAATCCCGAAACAGAGCAGTATGAGCTCTAGATAATCGATCAAAACTCAGTTTGGATCGTCAAAAAACTCAAAAAAAAAAAACCCGTTTAACGAACCGGATTGGTTTCATATCGGGTCAGATAAAGATACATGGACCCCGAAGCCCAAAGGGGTAAATAAGAACCGTAATATATGCTTAGTAGCGAAGTGGCGGGCCCCGCTCTATCTACTCTCTCTCTCTATTCCTTATTTCTCTATTCTCTTTCTCCTCAGACTGACCCTGTCTCCTCTCACATCCCCTTTTTTCTCTTCTCATCCACTCTCTCCCGTACACCCCTTCACGAAACCCCTCTCCCCTTTCACCCGAACATCGCACGACCACCACCCTCCCCACCGCATCCCATCGCCGGCTACCGAGCTCCGCCGGCCGCTGCCCCTGCCAGCCGAGCCCCCATCGTTGGGACTTCCACCCAGCTGAGGGCATCCGACCATCGTCAGGGACACCCTTCATCCGACCACCCTCCATCTGGCCACCCGAGCTCTGGCCGGCCGCCACCTTCTGCCGCCAGTCACCCCAACCGTCTGCCCCTCCTCTCTCTTCTGTGTCGTCTCTCTATCCCTCCTTTCCTCTGTTCTGCTGTGAAAGAGGAAAATAGAGGAAGGAGAAGAGGGGAAGAAGAAGAAGAGAGGAAGAAAAGAAAGAAGAAGAAGAGAAAGAAGAAGAAGAGGAAAGAAAAAGGGGCTGCATCTGTGCATCGCCATCGGACCAGGTGGGCTCCGCTGACATCGACAGCAACCTGCTGCCACTGCCACCGTGCACAGTTACCTTGGGATCTGTTCATGTTGTCTCAGAAAGCGCGCCACTACTGCCTACGTGCGCATTGTTTCGTAATCCACGTTGTTCTCTCCTCGTAGTCGCCATTGACTGCTCGGGTGGTCGATACACCATCGGAGTTCATGCCGAGTTTGAAAAAATTTTAGAAGCAAACAACACGATTAGAGAGGTACAATTTCTGGGTCCCTGCATTCCTAGGATAATCATGTGAAAATAGGACAAGCTTTGCCTCGACTTTTGGTGAGCTATGTAGATCTAGAAAGAGTTTTTTGTTATTCCTAATATATAATTACTTTTCTGAACTAACCGGGGTTGGGTTGTTGGTGTAAGAAATATGATAATTGGAGAATCGGGTAATTCGGAAAGTTAGAAGTGTTTTATTTTGCAGGATGAATATTAAAAATTTAAAAATAAAATTGGAATATAAATTGCTGTTTTGCAGGTTAAGACGCATAAGTGTATGATTGTTTGTATGTGAGTGAGTGTGTCGGGATGACATATGTATGTGCTTATACAAGGCATACACATAAGCGTATATGATGCAATGAGTACCCATGCAATTGTGACATACGTGTGGTAAATTTTGTTTGGGTGTTTTGGAGTTCATGTGATTAGGGTGGTGGATATAACTGAGTGTCCATATGTGACATGTACCTATGCAATTATGTTATAGGTATAAATATTTGTGTATTGTTACCTGCGCGTATGCAATTGAGTCATGCGTGCGAATGCTTGCATTATGCATATTTTTACGTGTATGCAATAAAGGCATACACATAAACTTACATGATGCAACATGTACGCATATAATTGTGGCATGCATACAAGGAAATAGAATTAGAGTAGTTTGCATATAACTGATTGTGGATACACGGTACATGCATATGCGATTGAAGCATACATATGAAAGTTTGATGTGATGCATGCATATGTTAGTGTGGCATACATACGAATATTTGAAATAATTGTGTGTAATCCAGTGTGGCATATGTATAATGTTGAGGTAATACATACGTATGCAAGTTTGACATATATACGAATGAGTGCTAAGATAGGTACATATGCAATTGTGCATATGTAAAAATGTATGTTGATGTGAATATGCACGTGTATCGAGCATTGTACAAATACTCTAATTATGATATGTATGCATACGCAATCAAGTACATGTACAAATGTTCGCATTGTTAATTATATGTGTCAAACAACACACGAATATTTGTTTGTTTGTGGGCATATGCAATAGAGGCTTACACTTGAATGTTTGTGATGTGATGCTTGCGTATGTATTTGACATATGTAAGTACGAATATGATGCGTTTGGGATAGAATATATTACATGGATTAGAATTTAACTGCATAAAATGTATTTTTTGCATTATGATTGAATTACATCGAATGTATTACCTGCATTTGAAGATAATTGTTATTAATGAATTACATAGAAATTTGTGGATGTATATTTATAAATGTGTTGTGATGTATGTTGTGAATTCAGAAATATTGATCCCATGTGATCCCTGTGAAGGTAAAGTTTCGCCATTCGAGATTGACATTTGCAAATACGGCAAATGGTGGATCATGAATGATTGTATGTTTGTGTTTTTTCTATTATGAAAGTGACGGGCATCGACAAAATGTTTTCTAGAATGCGAAGGTTCACTATTTATGTTTGATATTCTCAAGTTTGGTAAATTACTTGTTATATGCATGAGTTGCATAATTTGGCAATGTGATAAATTGTGGATATTGACTCCAGTGCAACTGTGAATATCTCATTGTTTATCATGTGTTTTTCCTGTGAAATGATATGACTCAAGAAAAAGATTCTTGCAAAGAAAAGGTAGTGCATTGGATTACGGTCAGGTTAAAGTTTTGTTGTAGTTGCACCACTTACGACCGGGTAAAAGCCCAATAGTAATACATCAAATGACGATCAGGTTAGAGTCTTGCACTAGCTACACTAGTGTTAGTGCATTGAATGATGGTTAGGTTAGAGTCCTGTCATAGCTGCACTGCCTACAATCAGTCAGTTAAGAGATTTGTCATGGTGCATTGAATTTTGATCAGGTTAGAGCAGAGTTGCCAGTCGAGGAAGCGAGAGCGGGAAGCAGAAGTGGGAAGCGCGGGATGACTTAGAAGCGACCTAGTAAGTGTCTTGGAAGCGACCTAGGAAGCGTCTCGGAAGCGAACCGAAAGCGACCTAGGAAGTGAAGAAGGAGGCGACCTAGGATTCGAGTGGGAAACGAATAAGAATCGAAAGAGAAGTGAAAATGTAATTATATATTTTTATTTTATCAAAAAATAAGATTTATGTCATCATTGACAAAATAAAACATGTATCTAAGACAATAAATAATATAAGTTGCAATTATCTAACAAATGCATTATATTGCAACTTTCAAGCATTTAAAAAATAATACATCAAGAGAAGATCATAATTCACATTCCTGTTGCAACCATTTAACAAATGCATGCAATAACTAAATAATGCATTAGAAAAATTAATAAATTTGATTAAAAAACGTACATTTTTCAACGAAAGAATCAAATGACTTGATTGTTGTAAATCTTGTGATCTTTGCAACATAGAAAATAAGAAATCAATAAACTCAAAGATTACGTAGAGATATGGTTAAATTTTTAAGCTATAAAGTCCTACACTGTAAACTATAAGCTATAAATTTCGAAACTGTAAAGTGTAAACTTAAAATTAATATAATCCACTACTTCACTTCATTATGCAAGCTTCAAAATAAAAAGTACATATCAAACCAACAAAATATTACAAGACCATGACAAAAAAAGTAACATAAAAGTTTTTAAGTTGGACTACTCCAACTACATCATCAAAAGAATAATTAAGGATTTAAGAGTTCATTTCATTATCAACAATCAATAATCTATCATCTTTCTCTTCTCCTTCAGGTCAACAATAGATCGAGAATTTTCTGCATCATCACGTCCTTATTGTCCTCCACGACCATGCCTTCTGCTTCTTCCTTCATTTTCTATAATGAATATGTTAAAAAATTAAAATGTTCAAAAACATTAATTTAAAATATAAAAAATACATATATAGAAGAAAGTAAAAATAAAAAACACAAGATCAGCATACCTTGCCTAGGTCTCCTGCTAAAGAAACGATCAATCCGGCCTTGAGGAACTGATAGTCGCTCTTGTATATCTGTACTAGTTCTACTAGCTCTGTTGGATTGATTTGTATCATCCTCAACCTCATTTGTACGTATGATTATTGGAGGCAATGGAGCTCTTGATTGTGCATCTTTGGGTTTGGATTTGAAAATAGTGCTTGATTATTGTGCACTATCATCTAAATCTCTCCAACGCATATCTTCTAATCTCAACGTATTTTTTTCTACAATGGGAAGTTCTAGATTGATATCCCATTTTCGACTAGGTCCTTCTTTGTAGCGATTGTTGCACCTTTTTATAACAAGAATATAAAATATGAATGCTAATAAATAATCAATGATAGAAAAAGAGAAAAAAAAATATCAAAACAAAAGTACAATATTTTAATTATACCTATCAATCAATTGAAGATTGAAATTAATATACACAAGGTATCATCACGATTCTCATTGAGCCTATTTCTTTTAACATTGTGAATATAACTATAGGTGCTTCACACTCTTTCTACAAAAGATGTGCTAATAGGTTGAGATAAAATCTTAATGGCTAATGCTCTTAACTCAGGTGTATCACCACCATAAAAACGCCATCAATTAAGGATCGTCATTGTAGGATTCAATGCATCTATTTTTGCTGCATTTCGGCTAAATCTTCTCCTTCTTGATACAAAAGCTACAAGTTGTGACCTATAAAGTGTAGAGAGCTCTTCATTTCTAGCACATATGACTTCAAGCGCGAGCATTGCACCATCTAAGATATCATTATCCTTTTCAGCAGAAAATTTAACAACTATAACAAGAAAATGCAAATGAAAAAATAAAATAATTAAATTATTAAACTTTAAACTTTATTAAATAGATATAATAAAATTTTTACTAAGAGAAACTCGTTTGACCCCTCCTGCTGTTGGGATCTTGAGATACTCTGACTCGTAATATTTTGGAGTAAACATGTGGGCTAGACTATGGAGAGGCACATTCATTCTATCCTATCTATTTGAGACAATCTTATGAATCTTTTCATACAAATTTGGTTCTTCTTTTAGATTGTCTTTGATTTTTCCCAACATGTTGTCGATGCCTTCATACACTTCACCAATTATAGGGCCTTTCTGTTCACAATTTAATCATCTTATATATGGGTTTTGTAATCAATAATGCTAAACGAATAGAATCCTAATATTTTTCATCCAGAACAGTTGTTTCTGTTGTAACTCTTTTTTTCATAGTCTCTTCAGTGCATGATTGCTTCCACTCGCTTCATCTATCTGTAATGACTGTGAACCTCAAGCTCTCCCTCACATCAAGCAAGCGCTTCAAAGTAGTATAATGTGAAGCAAAACTTGTTTTTGCAATCTTTATTAGCTCTATTTTTTCATTGCTTCTAAAGATTGTTAGTGCTTTTGAATGATTTATGATATACTTCACAATTTCTTTACTCCACAAATATGTTTCTCTCAACCAATGAAACTTATGTGCCAAATCCTTGAAGATCAAATTAAGTGCATGCACAACACAAGGTAACCAAAAAATATACTTATACGTTTGTTTTAATTCTTCACCTGTTAACTTGCAATTTGCTGTATTATCTGGAATCACTTGCACTACATTAGAACGCCTCACAAGTTTAAATCTCGTATTAAAAAACTCGACAATATTTGTAGCTGACTGTTGGACATTAGAAAAATCGCTTGCATATAAGAATATCGAGCCAAAACAATTTGATTCAAGTATATTTATCAAGTGTTTGTTCTTGATATTTGTTCAACCATCCGAGACAATGGAAATTCTAAACTCCTCAAACTTTTCTCGAAATTCATTTAACTCCCTGTAAACACACTCTTTCTCACTGCCAATCAACGTTGTTCGTGCTTTTTCATATGATGGGGGTTTATATCCAGACACTTTACTAACTGCAAATATCATTTCTTTCCAATACGGTGATCGAAGCACATTGAAATGTATGCCATTTGCACACAAAAATCTGATAATTTTATGATCTACGTCATCTCTTTTCTACCTTTTTAAAGGTATCACGAATATCAACTGTGTTTCGGCTTCCACTAGAAGATGTAGTCATACTAATAGGCTTTGGTTTATCAATTATTGATCTCCTCAACTCAAATACGCTTAATGAAACCTCCACTCGTCGAACTTGCCTCTTAATTTTTCTTGTCAATTCTGCGTTTTTTGCAACTACAGGACAAAAGGCAATCCCAACATGTGGGCTAGACTATAAACAGGTACATTCATTCTATCTCATCTATTTGAGACAATCTTATGAATCTTTTCATACAAATCTGGTTGTCCTTTTAGATTGTCTTTAATTTCCCTCAACATGTTGTTCATGCATTCACACACTTGACCAATTATAGGGTCTTCCTGATCACAATTTAATCATCTTATATATGGGTTTTGTAATTAATAATGCTAAACGAACAAAATCCCAATATTTTCATCAAGAACAGTTGTTTCTGTTATAACAGCTCTTTTTTCATAGTCTCATCAGTACATGATTACTTTTACTCGCTCCATCTATCTGAAATGAATGTGAGCCTCAAGCTCTCTCTCACATCAAGGAAGCGCTTCAAAGTAGTATAATGTGAAGCAAACCTTGTTTTTGCAAGGTTTATTAGCTCTAATTTTCCATTGCTTCTAAAGATTGTTAGTGCTTTTGAATGATTTGTGATATACTTCACAATTTCTTTACTCTACAAATATGTTTCTCCCAACCAATGAAACTCATGTGCCAAATCCTTGAAGATCAAATTAAGTGTGTGCACAACACACAAGGTGACCAAAAAATATACTTATACGTTTGTTTTAATTCTTCACCTGCTAACTTGCAATTTGCTGCATTATCTGCAATCACTTGCACTACATTAGAACGCCTCACAAGTTTAAATCTCGTATTAAAAAACTCGGCAATATTTGCAGCTGATTGTTGGACATTAGAAAAATCGCTTGCATATAAGAACATCGAGCCAAAACAATTTGATTAAAGTATATTTATCAAGTGTTTGTTCTTGATATTTGTCCAACCATCTGAGACAATGGAAACTCTAAACTCCTCAAACTTTTCTCGAAATTCATTTAACTCCCTGTAAACACACTCTTTCTCACTGCCAATCAACGTTGTTCGTGCTTTTTCATATGAGGGGGGTTTATATCCAGACACTTTACTAACTGCAAATATCATTTCTTCCCAATACGGTGATCGAAGCACATTGAAAGGTATGCCATTTGCACACAAAAATCTAATAATTTTATGATCTACATCATCTCTTTTCTACCTTTTTAAAGGTATCACGAATATCAACTGTGTTTCGGCTTCCACTAGAAGATGTAGTCATACTAATAGGCTTCGGTTTATCAATTCTTGATCTCCTCAACTCAAATGCACTTATGAAACCTCCACTCGTCAAACATGCCTCTTAATTTTTCTTGTCAATTCTGCATTTGTTGTAACTACAGGACAAAAGGCAATCCCAACACTTTGTCCCTTTGGAGGTCCCATGAAATATGCAAAACTCGAGTATATGACCCATGATAAATATTTTTTGCAGTGCCTGCACATAAAAACCTGAGTTCCACCTTGATTTCCTTGTCCACTCTTCTTTTGTTTCAATGCATAGCACCATAGCACAGTTGTTTTATGCATGTTTGGTGGTTCATCATCTTGGTCATCTTTAGAATAGTAGTCATCCAAGTCATATCCTTTTTCATCTTCTTCATCAAAACAATTTTCTTTTCTGTCATCAAACTGATATGGACAATCAGAAGACCCCTTGCCCTTTTTTTCATTGTCATTTCCAACACCACTACACGATTCATGCTCCAAATTCTCGTTTTACTATTTAGACCTTTTTTTTTAACGAAAGTTTTTTTATTAAGGGCAAAATGAAAATTTTAAAAAACTCGTGAAAACAAAACTCAAAAGAGGGCTTTAGGGTTTTTTTTCACGCCTCTTCCGAGTCTCTCTTCCTCCCTCTCTCTCTCAGGATTTTGGCCACTGACCGGCGACCTTTAGAACTTCTGATGACCTTTTCTGACGTCCGGCGACCTCCACCGACTGACGATGAGGATATTCAGGTACGCGTAACCCTTTGCCCTCCATCTCTTCTCTCCTCTCTTCTCTCCATCACGCCCACGAGATGCAGATTCACCGTTCACGATTGTGAATGTGTATCTGTGTATCTTCTCTCCTAATCGCGCCCCGATGATTGTTGCCATTACCTACAACTCCAACCTTTTCGTACCAGCTAAATCCCCCACCAGTCTCCTTCTCGATGACTGCTGTGTTAAAATATAGCTTGCGTATGGATCTGGATCTAGATCCATACGCATGGTATGTTAATGAAACACATGTTGTTTTACTCTCATTAATGGCATCCTTGTAATATCTCTGATATTACAAGGATAGTTGTATATTTGCTGTTATATATAATATGGTTAGGGCTTGGAGGTCGAGCATTGTGAGCCGCCCCAGCCATTGTGTTCTCTCTCTCTCTCTCTCTCTCTCTCTCTCTCTCTCTCTCTCTCCTGTTAACGCTATACCAGATATGAAATCTGATATGGTATCAGAGCACATGCCATCCTGTGCGTGAAGACCTTCTGAAACAGCGTATCCTCTTTCAGCGTGAACAGCAGCGTGATCTTCCCCTTCTGAAACAGTGTACCCTCTTTCAGCGTGAACAGCAGAACTCCCTGTGCGTGAAGAAGTTCTGAAATAGCGTGATCTCCCCCTTCTGTGTGTTCCTCCTGACAGCAGTAGCGTGTTCATCCTAACAGCAGATCTCCTCCTCTTCTGAAATCTCTGGAACAGCAGCATCGTGTTCCTCCTTCAGCGTGAAGACTCTCTGAAATAGCAGCAGCGTGATCTCCCCTTTCTGAAACAGCGTTTCCTCCTTCAGCGTTTCCTAACAGCAGATCTCCTCTTCTGAAATCTCTGGAACAGCAGCATCGTGTTCCTCCTTCAGCGTGAAGACTCTCTGAAATAGCAGCAGCGTGATCTCCCCTTTCTGAAACAGCGTTTCCTCCTTCAGCGTGCTCATCGACTGTGTTCAACCTAAGTTCTCTCTTTTCTGTTACTCTATCATCTGTGTTGGTTCTCATTTTTTTTTATTTCAAATCAGTTTTGATTTCTCAAGTGGCCTTTCCTTCCTTCATTGCTATTTTAGTGTTCTTTGTGCAGCCTTGTTTGGTCGTACAAGTATCTGCCTTATTACAGTGTTTCTGATTAATTAAGTGGTCTTAAATCTGTTTATTTCTTTTCATTCATCTTGTTTGCTTATTCATTATTCTACTGATATGGATTACTCTTCGCCTTCATCATCCGGTCCCTCTGCCAATTTCTTGAGTCAGCTTGTTACAGAAAAACTTACTCATTCTAATTTTTTAACGTGGAAAAGGCAAATCCTTCCTTTTATACGGAGTCAGGATCTCGATGAACATTTGGATGGTTTAGTCCCTATACCACCACGGCTTATTTTGCAGGAAACTAAGGATGAGAAAGGTGACACAATTACCATTTCCATTAAGAATCCAGAGTATACAGTTTGGAGGAAGCGGGATCAGTCTTTAGTTGCTTATATTACGTCAACACTCTTTCAAGAAGTGTTGGTTACTCTTTCAGATGATTGCACTGCGGTGGATCTGTGGAGTAAGCTGTCACAGACTTACTCTCAGATATCAGAATCCCGAGTTATGTTCTTAAAAAATGAATTTCAAAATTTGAAGAAAGGCTCCATGACAGTCATGGAATACATAGGCCGCTTGAAGAGTATTACTGATCAATTGGTTGTTGTTGGAAGTGCTATTGCAGATAAAGATAAAGTTCAACAACTCTTCAATGAATTGGGTATTGACTTTGACATGTTTACCACAGCTTTATCATGCCTTCCTCACTTGCCCACTTTTGACGACCTCCAAGCGAAACTTCTCCAGCATGAGATGGTTATGAAGCAAAGCGCAGAAGGAAATGAATCAACTCGTCCTCATTCAGTTTTGGCCATGGACACTTCTGTAGGTTTTGGACGATGGAATGGAGGGCATCAAGGAGGCAGAGGCCGCAGACGTTTTGGGCAGGGAGGACGTGGTATCTTGCCTACACCTAATATTTCAGGGGGTTTTAACACAGGGAATCAGAGGAGAGTGCCCACTTGTTTCTTATGTAACAAAAGAGGACATGTGAAAGCTGATTGTTGGTTCAACCTACAGAATAGAGGAAAAATAAACAAAATTGAAAATAAATCCGCTACTGCTGTGGACACAAAAGGGTCATCCACAGATGTGCAACAACTTTTGTTATCAGCATTGTCACAGATGACGATCAAGCAAAATGAACAAGGCGAATGGTATGTTGATTCAGGTGCCGCCACGCATGTTACGGGTAATGCGGGTAAGTTATCTCACTTATTGCCTTATTTTGAAAAAGGTAGTATAGTTACGGGAGATGGAACTTATCACTCCATTAGTCATACTGGCAATGCACACATTCCTATGTCAAAGTCCTCACTTCATTTGTCCAATGTCCTTCTTGCTCCTAATATTAAAAAGAACATTGTTTCTGTAGCTAAACTTGTTGACAATATGAATTCTTCTGTCGAATTTACTCCCTCTTTTGTTTATGTTAAGGATCTACGAACGAAGGAGACGTTCGCTAAGGGGAAGCGACAAGGAAACATGTACGTCTTCAAGGAGATTCCTTCAGTGTCTTCGTCTTCAGTCCCAATTCTCCAGTTGAAGTCGTCCAAGCATTCTTCAGTGTCTTCGCCTTCAGAGTCTTTGTTTTTCCTTCATTGGCAGTTTTTAATTCATCTCATTGTAATAAGCCAGATATTTGGCATAGTCGTTTGGGACATTGTAATCGAGGTTTCGTTGAAAACCTTGTATCTGATGGTCTCCTTCCAGAGTCTAGTTTATGTTCATTTTCTGATAATAATAGTAAATGTTCCTCATGCGAACTCTGCAAAAGTCATGTTCTTCATTTTCATATTATAAATAAAAGAGCTTCAAAGCCTTTTGAGATTATTTGTTCTGATGTTTGGGGACCCGCACCTATTCCTTCTCTTTCTGGCAGTCGTTACTATGTTATCCTTATTGATTCCTATTCCCGTTATACTTGGATATATTTCTTAAAACACAAGCATGAAGTTTTTCAAATATTTCGGGAATTCCATTCGATGGTCAAAACAAAGTTTGCTTGTGATATTGTGCATTTACAATGTGATGGTGGAGGAGAGTATTCATCGAACGAGTTTATTGCCTTTCTTCGGGATAAAGGAATAAGTCGACAGGTTTCTTGCCCTCATACTCCTCAACAAAATGGGGTTGCAAAGAGAAAACACAGGCATATTGTTGTGAGCATGTTACATGATAGCAATGTGCCCGTTAGTCTCTGGACAGAAGTTTTTCACACATCTGTTCATATCATAAATCGTCTTCATATGGCACTTTTGGATCGTAAATCTCCCTATTATACTTTATTCGGGCAACATCCCTCTTACGATCAGCTGCGTGTTTTTGGTTGTGTATGTTATGTACATATTGATTCATCTCTGCGAAATAAGTTTCAGGACAAGGCTGTCAAGTGCAGATTTGTTGGGTATGCAGATGAATACAAAGGTTATCGATGCTATGATCCTACTACAAAACGTATTAGGACCTCCAGAAATGTTGTTTTTGACGAACAAAATTTTCAGGTCAATGACTCTGCAGCGGTGCCATCTCGAGAATTAGAAGTATATGATCCATGGATGAGCGCAAATCTTTTTGCTAATACAGGAGAAACATGTCAGACAAATTGTCCTTCTTTCGACTTGAGTAGGGAGTTGAATGACTCACAAATACATGTTGAATCATCTCCAGTTGAGCCAACACCAGTAGAACGCTTCTCTGGGCAGGTATACACTAGACGGGACAAAAATACAGAGCCGAGGTATGTGAAAAGCATCGCCAATGATCCGGCTCAAAGGCCGTCACGCATTAAGCATCCTATTCAACGATGGGTGAGTTATGAGACCTTCTCTCTTGATTTCCAGTTGTTTATGTCTCAGCTCACAAAACAGGCTGAACCCACTTGTTTTACTCAAGCTCTTCAATCCCGTCATTGGACTGAAGCTATGAATGAAGAAATGGAAGCCCTTCATGGATGCCAGACTTGGGAAATAGTCCCTCGGCCAGAAGAAAAGAATGTAGTTGGCTCAAAATGGGTTTATAAAACAAAATATAAGCCTCAAGGAAGCATTGACAGATATAAGGCACGACTTGTTGCTCGAGGATTCACACAACAGTATGGTGAAGACTACGATGAAACTTTTAGTCCGGTAGTCAAAATGGGTACTATTCGTGTCATCATATCCCTAGCAGTCGATCGAGGTTGGAGCCTTAGCCAGATGGATGTTAAAAATGCATTTTTGCATGGAACTTTAAAGGAAGAAGTGTATATGGAGCAACCTCCTGGTTATGCCGAGAAGGACCCTACTGCCTGGGTGTGCAAACTAAGGAAATCTCTGTATGGGTTGAAACAGGCATCCCGTTCCTGGTTTGAAAGTTTCTCTATGCAAATTCAGAGTTATGGTTTTAGAAGATGCTCTCTAGATCATTCACTTTTTATTTGCCAAAAGGCAGACATTGTTATACTTCTTATATATGTTGATGACATTGTGATCACTGGGAGTTCAGATAATCATGTGCAAGGCGTGAAGCAATTTTTAATGAAAACTTTCAAAATGAAAGATTTAAGGGAGTTGAGGTACTTTCTTGGTGTGGAAGTTGACAGACAACAAGACACATTGACACTCATGCAACAAAAATACACTCTTGACCTTCTGGAAAGAGCCGGGATGACGAATTGCAAACCAGTCAGTACTCCTAGTGTATTACACCAAAGGCTGAGCTCTGAAGATGGTCATCTTTGTGTCAACCCTACAATGTATAGAAGTCTCGTGGGAATGTTACAGTACTTGACCTTTACCATACCTGATATAGTTTATGTTGTCAATCAGGTATCCCAGTTTATGCATGCTCCAACGGAGGGTCATATGGAAGTTGTGAAGCGCATTCTACGTTATTTAAAAGGAACTATAGGAGACGGACTTGCTTATCGCAAGAACGATAATTTGCATAAAGGACATGAACTCATCACTTATACAGACGCAGATTGGGCAGGGGATCCAGATGAGAGACGATCTGTCTCTGGATATTGTGTATATATTGGACACAATTTAGTGTCCTGGAGCAGCAGAAAACAAAAGGCAGTGGCACGATCGAGTACAGAGGCTAAATACAGATCGATGGCTGCAGGCACGACAGAAGCCACATGGATTAGACACTTATTGAGTGATCTTGGGGAGACAATTATTCGATCTTTTCTTCTATGTGACAATCAAAGCACAATAAACATTGCATGTAATCCTATCCAGCATAGCAGAACGAAGCACATTGAGATTGATCAACATTTCATACGGCAGAAAGTCGAGATGAAGGAGATAGAACTACGTCATGTTCGAACAGAAGATCAAGTGGCAGACTTGTTTACCAAGGGGTTAACAGGACGTCAATTTTGGCTATTGAAGAGCAAGTTGTACATGATCCAAAATCACGTACAACTTGAGGGAGGGTGTTAAAATATAGCTTGCGTATGGATCTGGATCCAGATCCATACGCATGGTATGTTAATGAAACACATGTTGTTTTACTCTCATTAATGGCATCCTTGTAATATCTCTGATATTACAAGGATAGTTGTGTATTTGTTGTTATATATAATATGGTTAGGGCTTGGAGGTCGAGCATTGTGAGCCGCCCCAACCATTGTGTTCTCTCTCTCTCTCTCTCTCTCTCTCTCTCTCTCTCTCTCTCTCTCTCTCTCTCGCCCTGTTTCCTGTTAACGCTATACCAGATATGAAATCTGATATGCTGCACATACTAAACGTGCGAACTCACCTGTTTTCAGTTTTTTTGCTGTGTAGGGAGTAGATACTTCTTATAATGGACCACCTTACAGTGGTTGGAACCTCTCTGTTTTACTCCTAAAATGAAATTGGGGATTTTAAAGCCTAAATATGATTATTTGAAACAATGTTCAGGTTACGCAAGCCCCATAAAAAATTTTGGCACATTGGCTACTTAATCAATGTTCATCTTAGGTTTATTTGGTCAGTCTGGCTTTCATGAATGCCTGTATTTCTTTATGGGGTTTGGTTCTTTTCTTGGATAATCCAAGAGAAACTCACCTTTCCCAACACCAATTGCCACGTGAGGGTTTCTGATGCAGAACAGGACCCAACGGGGTCTGTACCACGTGACCCGAACTTGGCCCAGGAACCCGATCCACTTCAGAGGATGGACGGTCAGACCAAGGACCCAAACCCGATCGCAGGTAAGGTGACCCGATGCAGGGACGTGCTGCGTACTTACTCCAAACGAGCGCGGATCTAAACGCCACATATCCAGCAGAAGGAGGATTCGGGGCACGTCTCGGGCCCATGACTGGACCTAAGACCCAAGTCCACCCGCAGCCTATTAATACCCTCTCCTAGGGTTTTGTGCGCAGAGAAGATAAAAATATTGCAGCAGCTTTGTCTTTTGTTTTGCTTTTCTTTCTGTCAGTCATTCTCCATTCATCCCTTGTTCCTTCTTAGTTTAATGTTATTCGTATTGTATCCTACTAAGACCGATTTCATTATTTCGATTGATCTCTACTGAAATAAAAATAAAGATTCACACCACTGTGTTTCGGGGGGGGGGGGGGGGGGTATTATTTGAGCCTCTTTCGGTTCATTGCACGACGTGGGAGTCGTGCTCTTCAACTCCACATTCAAGCTCGCGTGAAGGCCGGTGTCTCGCTGCATCAAAGTGGTATCAGAGCCCAAGGTTTTCCTCCTTCGACAGCGACATAGGTCAAGAGGCGAGGAGCGATCTCGCGACTGGAAAGGAACGGGAGGCGACCGGCAGCGAAGATCCAATGGCACAGCTGATGGCCATGATGACCAAAGTTCAAGAGGGTATGACGCGCATAAGGACATCGTCAGTCTGTCAAAGCGTATGGACGGGGTCGAAGCGTGGATGGGTGGCCTTGAATCCAAAGTAGACGCTCATGCGGTGCTATTGAACCAAATAGGCACATGCGCAAACAACCTCGATCCAGCCTCGTTGACACCCCAGCTCGCAGCGCGACGAGAAGCCGTTGGAGAGACTCTGGACAGATGCAGGTCGCGGCAGTTTTCATCCGATACACCCTCTCCAACTTGACCCTGTTACAACCGTGGGTCACCCAGTTCCGGGATCCCTCCCACCGAACCATCAAGGTGCGAATGCACCCCAGCCATGGCAGCGAGTCCCTGCGACTGCATCGCAGGCGGGGCCCGAACTGCAGGACCACAGCGTTACGCTGGGTCCTGTCCCAGGCCTAGGCTCGTGGCCTCGCGCTGGGGAGCTCGCGCCATAAGGTGGGTCGGACCTGCAGGGTCCCAGCGCCCCGCTGGGCACTGCTGGGGACCAGGTTCCTCTATCCGACCCAGGAAGGTTGTGACCTTCCCCCTTGAGCCCACGCATGGGAGTCGTAAGGCGGCAAACCCACGAGCGGGAGCAGGGGGGGCGTGTGGACAAGTTTGGACCCGAGAGGGTCCAGACCCGAGTTCGTGAACATGGGGCCCGGGTCTGGGTCTCGTGGACCATCCTTTGGGTCCCCGGGAGCGGGTCCGAGTTCTGAACCTACTTACCCAACCTACCCAGTTGGGTTTGGTTCGCGGTTCGCCACAAACCAGACCAACCCATTAGTTTTGACCCACAAAATGGATCCCATACTAACCCAAACCCATATTAGACCCGGACGGAGCACCAGTTTGAATTTGAGCCGGGTCAAAACCAAACCCATAATCATATGGATCGTGGATCGAGTTCAAACCAAGCCTTTTATCCCCATAACTCGATCCTTGATCCAACCTATCCAAATCTCAGTCCGACGAGTAGTTTAGGAATAGACCCGATCCAGATCCAATCGGGTGATTCATCCCAACACTACACTACCCAAAACCAGTACCCTTACCCGACTCAGGTCTTTAACACAGCCCCGATCCAAAACCCAATCCACTGCCCCTGCCCCAATCTGACCCTTAATCCAGATCCATATTACCCCGTTCCTACCCACCTAGAGCCTAAGACCCAACGTACCCATCCAACCTTACTTTGGACCTCCTGTCATCCTGGTGCCCCAACACCGGCCATAGATGGCTCCCGCCCACGGGCAAGCCAGACCGAGGCAGATTCAGCAGGGACCGGCGCGACCTGAGCGTCGACCACCCGTCGGAGTACGTCAGCACCAGCCGCCAGGCGAGCGGTACCGCAACAATGAAGCAGTGTGGGACGATGATACTTTCTAGAACGAGTACCAGAGCGCCCCTCCAGCGTACGGGGTGAAGCTGGAGCTTCCAGAGTTCGCAGGTCGGTTCGATGCGAAGCAGTTCTTCGACGGGTCTTATGTCGTCCAGTTCTTCTTTGACTACCACGATGTAGCTGAGCACCGTCGTGCCTCTCTAGCCTCCACTCGGTTGAGAGGACTAGAACAGACATGGTGGGTTGAGTTGCAGATGTCGAGGGAGCGGCAGGGACTAGAGCGCGTGTAGTCGTGGGAAGAGATGCAAAGGTTGATGCAGTCCAAGTTCGTGCCGTCAGATCACGTCGAGCGAGCCTATAAAGAGTACCTCACCTTGCGTCAGGGCACCCAAACTGTGGCGGAGTACACTGTTGAGTTCCATCGTCTTTCTCTACGAGTGCAGATCGAGGAGACCGCCCGCCAGCAGGTCACGAGGTACATTTTTTGTCTCTATTCTGCTATTTCTTATGGCTTTAATTGTATCACAGTCGAGTCAATAGATCAGGCAAGCAGTTATGCCATGAATGTGGAGGAAAAGTTGAAGAGGAGACAGGAATATAAGACCACCCGTAGTGACCAGTCTAGTCGACCCAAGTCGAGTTTCCCAACCAGGGGAGCGAGCTCCCCTAGGAAGGAAGACTCAAAGTCCACCCCTAGAGTTGACCCTAGCAAACCCGACCAGTCTGGACCCGCTTACCACACTAGATCCAAAGCCAAGTCTAGTGAGTCTACTATTTGTTGTTTTAGGTATCAGGAGTTAGGTCACGTTGCGTCCAAGTGCCCTACCATGAGCAAGAATACACACTTCGTAGAGGGTATTGTTGAGTCGGTGTCCGATAGTGAGAGTGAGGGTGAGTCGTTTATTGAGGGGATGACGAGAGGGAAGTTGTAGAGTTCGACGGTAACGTCGAAAATTTGTTGTCCATCTATCATGTGTTGCCCGCACCCCGGGAGTCGACCCCATCAATATGGTTGAAGAATAATATTTTTAGAACCCGGTGCAACTGTGAGGGTCACGGGTGTGACGTTATCATTGATACTGAAGCATGCGAGAATATGGTGTCCGAGAATGTAGTGTCTACCTTGAACCTAAAAACCGAGAAACTGTCCCAACCCTATAAGATGGCTTGGTTCAAGAAGGGAAACGAGGTCCCTATCACCGAGCGTTTAGTCCGATTTTCCATGGGGGAACACTACCACGATGAGGTGTGGTGTGATGTAGCCCCTATGCACGCATGCCACATCCTTTTGGGACATCCCTGGCAGTTTGACCGCAAGACCATTCATGATGGCCGTAGGAACACGTAATCATTCATATTTAAGGGTCATAAGATAGTCCTTCCCGTCAAGGAGACTGGGTTTCCAATTGTGGATAAGCCTGAGCGAGTTCCCCAACTTGCAGGCCTATCCTATCGGTCTTTCTTGGACCATTGTCGGGAGGATGGTTATTGTTATGCCCTTGTGGCCAAGCCGTCGACGAGTACGCCCTTGCCCATTCCCGTGGATATCGCGGCCCTTATTGATGAGTTTCGCGACATTATGCCAGAAGACCTCCCAGATGGCTTTCCTTCCAGGCGAATTATACAGCACGCTATTGATTTTGTGCCAGGGTCGAGTCTCCCCAATCTCCCCGCATGTCGCATGAACCCATCCGAGCATGCTGAGTTGTTGAGGCAGGTTCAGGAGTTGCTCCGGAAGGGCTTTATTCGTGAGAGTGTGAGCCCTTACGCAGTGCCTGCCCTGCTCACTCCTAAGAAAGACGGGTCCATGTGCATGTGTGTCGATAGTCGAGCAATCAATCGCATCACTGTCAAATACCGTTTTCCCATCCCCCGTTTGGACGATATGTTTGATATGTTGTCTGGTGCTTCCATTTTCTCCAAAATAGATTTAAAAAGCGGGTATCACCAGATTCGTATACGGGAGGGGGATGAGTGGAAGACAGCATTCAAGACACATGATGGATTGTATGAGTGGTTAGTCATGCCATTTGGGTTATCTAATGCCCCAAGTACTTTCATGAATATGATGACCCAAGTGTTGCGTCCCTGTATAGGAAAGTTTGTCGTTGTGTATTTTGATGATATCTTGATTTATAGCTCATCTTTGTCCGACCATTTGAGTCACCTGCGTCAAGTCCTAGAGATTTTATGGAGCGAAAAGTTGTACGTCAATACCAAAAAGTGTGAGTTTATGACATTCAGTGTCGTGTTCTTAGGTTTTATTATGTCATCCGATGGAGTTAAGGCAGATCCTGCGAAAGTTCGTGCGATCGTAGATTGGCCTACCCCAAAGACTATAGGAAAGATCTGTAGTTTCCACGGGTTAGCCACTTTCTACCGTCGTTTTGTGCGAAATTTCAGCACCCTCATGGCCCCTATCACGGAATACCTAAAGGGTACTAGTTTCCAATGGACGCCTGCCGCGGGAAAGGCCTTTACGATCATCAAAGAAAAAATGACTGGTGCCCCTATCTTAGCCCTTCCTTATTTCGGTGCAGTCTTTGAGGTGGAGTGTGATGCCTCTAAAGTGGGGATTGGCGCCGTCTTGAGTCAGAACCGCCGACATGTTGCTTTCTTTAGTGAGAAGCTAACTCAGGCCAGGTGCCAGTATTCCACTTATGGCGTTGAGTTTTATATTGTTGTACAAGCCCTTCGTTATTGAAGGCATTATCTCATTTATAAGAAGCTTGTCTTGTACACGGATCATGAGGCATTGAAGTATCTGAATAGTCAAAAGAAGCTGAGTGCTTGTCATGCCAAGCGGGTCAGTTTCTTGTAAGAGTACACCTTCACGATTCGCCATCAATCTGGTACTCTGAACAAGGTGGCTGGCGCTCTTAGTAGGAAGAACAACCTTCTTATGACTATGTCAGTGCAGGTCATTGGGTTCGAGCAGTACAAGGAGTTATACCCGACAGACCCTGATTTCCAGCAAGCTTGGGAAGGGTGCCTCTCCTCTGATCGCACCGTCGACCATCGTTTTAGTATTCATAATGGTTACCTCTTTCGCGGAAACAAGTTATGTGTGCCTGATTTCTCTCTTAGGCTTCAGTTGATTTCCGAGTTACATGAAGGGGGGTTAGTTGGGCATTTTGGACATGATAAGACGTTCGCTCCGTTAGATGAACGATACTTTTGGCCCAAAATGTGCAAAGATGTTGTCAAGTTCGTTCAAAGTTGTCATGTGTGTCAAGTGTCTAAGGGTCATCGTCAGAATAGTGGTCTGTATACTCCGTTACCCGTCCCTGAGCGTCCGTGGGAGCACGTGTTCATGGATTTCATCGTGGGTCTTCCCAAAACCCTGCGTCGTTTTGATTCAATTTTAGTCGTTGTTGACCGGTTCTCCAAAATGGCTATTTTTGTCCCGTGTAAGCGAACCACCAACGCCTCATTAGTAGCTTCCTATTACTTCAAGGACGTCGCCCGTTTCCATGGTTTACCCCACACGATCACCTCCGATTGTGACACGTGTTTTATGAGCCATTTTTGAAAATCGTTATGGGCCTTGTTGAAGACCAAGCTTCAGTTCAGTAGTGCGTACCACCCACAAACCGATGGTCAAACCGAAATTGTGAACCGCACCTTAGGAAACTTGTTACGAAGTCTAGTAGGGGAAAATGTCAAAACCTGAGACCTAGTATTGCCTCAAGCCGAGTTTGCATATAACAGTTTCATCAACAGGTCCACAGGCAAGTCTCCTTTCCAAGTGGTTTATGGGCAATCACCCACTCATGTAGTTGACTTAGCACCTGTGTCTAATATCCCTGATCCAGCCCCAGATGCATTTGATGTCATTGAATACATGCGTGATATCCACAAACAAGTCTGAGCCAAGCTAATTGAGAGTTACAAAGCCTACAAAGCTTTCGTAGACCAGGGTCGTCGTAATGTCCAGTTTCGAGTCGGTCAGTTAGTATGGGTTTACATGCATCCCGAGCGTTTTTCAGTAGGTACCTATGGTAAGTTGAGTCCTAAGAAGTATGGTCCTTTCAAGATTCTTCGACGACTGAGCCCGAATGCCTACCTCCTTAAACTGCCCGATGATTGGCATATCCCGCCCATCTTCAATGTGTCTGATCTATATGCTTACTGTGGCGACAACAAGTCGTCAGAACCGACTTCTTCTCAACCAGGGGAGAATGATGCAGAGCAGGACCCGACGGGGTCTGTACCACATGACCCAGACTCGGCCCAGGAACTCGATCCACTTCAGAGGATGGACGGTCGGACCCAGGAGCCGGACCCGATCGCAGGTAAGGTGACCTGATGCAGGGACGTGCTGCGTACTTACTCCAGGCAAGCGCGGATCCAAACGCCACATATCCAGCAGAAGGAGGATTCGGGGCACGTCTCGGGCCCATGACTGGACCCGAGACCCGAGTCCACCCGCAGCCTATTAATACCCTCTCCTACGGTTTTGTGCACAGAGAAGATAAAAATATTGCAGCAGCTTTGTCTTTTGTTTTGCTTTTCTTTCTGTCAGTCATTCTTCATTCATCCCTTGTTCCTTCTTAGTTTAATGTTATTCGTATCGTATCATGTTAAGACCGATTTCATTATTTCAATTGATCTCTACTGAAATAAAAATAAAGATTCATACCCCTGTGTTTCGAGGGGGTTATTATTTGAGCCTCTTTCAGTTCATTGCACGACGTGGGAGTCATGCTCTTCAACTCCACATTCAAGCTCGGGTGAAGGCCGGTGTCTCGCTGCATCAGTTTCCAACTTGTGACATTCACAAGTCGCCCTTAGCAAATGAGTGGGGCCCTTGTAGGCCTGGGGATTTGATTCTTGTTTATCATTTCTACTGTACATGGGGAGGATGACAATGAGATAAAATCCTTCTCCCTGCTTGTTCAAAATTTTTTGCGATGCTTCTATAACTTTGGATGTGGTTGTGATGATAGATTTCATTTTATACTAAACTGAAATGCTTGTGGATATGAAACAATTCTTTTCATTCATATCTATCGATGATGACCTATTTGTGTGTGTATGAGCCAGTGTTGTTAGAGGCGAACACCTCAGTACCTGAAGCATATGCCTCATAGGCGAAGCGCAAGCTCAAGGAACCGAGGCGATGTAGGGAGGCATTTGCAGGCTCGAAGTGCACGCTTCACATGGGTGAAGCGCACGCTTCACATGGGTGTGCTTCGCTTCTAAGGCGTACGCGCTCAAACCCCTATCGTTCAAACTCCTGTCGATCAAAACCTTTTCGCCCAGCGATCAAGAACTATCGAAACCTATCGATCAAACCCCATCGCTCAAACCCCTGGCGGCCAAAACCTATGGAATCCCACGGCCTGACGATCTTCCTTCAGGTATGGGAGTCGTCCTTCTCCGTGATTGAGGGTTTTGAGGAAGGTGGTAAAGATATCAGGTGGATATAGGGGAAGGTAAGAGGGATTTGAGAAAGATGGTTCGTAGACAACCTAGTGATGGAGGAGCAATAGTGGGCAGAGGGTGCAGCGAGGAACTTGGGAAAAAGGGGTCTCTCTCTCTCTCTCTCTCTCTCTCTCTCTCTCTCTCTCTCTCTCTCTCTCTCTCTCTCGGGTGTCTCCGGTAATGGTGGTCCGTGGAGGAAGTCTGGCATGAGCCTCCGATAGTGGATCTCTCTCTCCGGCGAAGGACGATCTCTGGCAGAGGTCTCTCTCCCGCGATGGTGGTTTCGGCCTGTAGAGAGAGAGAGAGAGAGCAGCGGGCAGGCCATTCTTTCATTTTCTTGCATTCTCCCTCATTACCGTTAAGCTTTCCTTTGTACTGTTGGGCGACACCGCCTCGCCCGATCGCTTTCCCAAGTGGGGTGTAAGTGGGTCGAATCCAAATCAAATATCAGATCCAACAGAAGCTACTTCCAGCAAATATAATACTTAAAATATGCACATTCTAAAGGTGAGTCCGTACTCGGATCTGAGTAGGAAGTGTCGATATCACATTCAAATTCGGATCTGATCTGATATTTCTTCAGAAAGACCATACTTGGATCCGATAAGGATTACATAAACCAAACCAGATAAATAATATTTTTTTACATTGAAAATTGTTGATGGAACTCGAGATGGATCTGCTTTTGGTATAAAATTTCATAAACCATATTGGACTTCATGGGTCTGACCCAAATAGTTAATCAGACTCCTTTCTTTGTTGGCAAACCTTGACCCTATCAAATTTAGTACGAGTCCAAATCGGGTCATACCCAACCCATAGCATGGTCAAAATAGTAAGAATCGGCTAATTGACTATTGAATTATGATTTTTCAAAGTAAAATACGATTTTATAAGGGTTGAAACTTTGTTACATTATAAGATGTTGCTTTAACCCTTGTAAAAACTTACATACATGTTGGAATAACAAGATCCAAACACTGATTTCTATCATGGTCTAGTTTTGTACAATAGTTGAGGAATTAACTTATTTTATATTAATTGTGCATTTGAACTTTATTATTACAACAAAATTTTGTGCAAAGAAGGTATTTCTAGAACAGGTCGATTTGGAGATGGCCCCACATGTATTCAATATGATTTCATGATTGTAGATATAACTTGTTTTATCTTGCACTATGAGTCTAACTTAATTGTGGTTTACATGTGCATGCATATAAGAAAATGAATAAAACGAGTTAATTATAGGAAAGTAGTATTTATTTTATATTGTCGTTTATTAGTAGTTCTTATTTAAAATTTCATTATTTTATTAATATTATATATTTTATTATTTTGATCACGAAGCTTACGCTTCAACGCCTCGAGGCTTACGCCTCACTTCATAACAGGCTCAACGCTTCGCCTTATCGCATTTAACAACCTTGGTCTGAGCCACTTTATTAAGAGGCTATTGGGAGTTCTGGTTTTGTTTGTGATTCCGTGAAAGTTTCAAGTCTTTGGAACGGTAAGGCTCTGTTTGGGAGCTGGTGTTGTGGGAGGAGATGAGAGGGGTGATGGGAGCCAAGAAGAAAATGGGAAATGAGATTGGATTTCTCAACATCCTTGTGAGGATGTAGTTGAAATTCGCCCATATCCATTCCAAACACCATTTTCTTCACACAAAACAGGATTCCCAAGCACCTGCAGAAGTAGGTGGTAGGTGGTAAGTATTAAATCCTCATTTATGCTGCAGCTAGTTTAAAATTTTAAATAAATATCATTATTGCTAGAAACAGTTGGCCAATATGAATTTTGTCTTTCTTCATTGTTATGTTGTCTTTCTTTAACATTTTTCCTAAATGCAAACTTTTGAAAGAACTTCCTTTCTTTTTTTTCTTTTTCTTTTTTTAATTTTGTTTGCTTCATCATAGTATATTATAGAATCATAGATAGATTTTTCACCTCTTGCATGATGCTTATTATGCAGGTATATTTGTTTGTTCTTTGTTTAGTTAATGACCATCACAAACTACAATCACGACAATTATGATGACGATGATGATTCTTTTTGCAATTTGGAGCATGAATCGTCTAGTGGTGTTGAGAATGACAATACAAGAAAGGGTAAGAGGTCTTCTGCTTGTCCATATCAGTTTGAGGACAGAAAAGAAAATTATTATGATAAGGAAGATGACTACTATTCCAAAGATGACCAAGATGATGAACCACCTAGCATGCATAAAAAACAGTACTATGCATGGTTGCCAGTTGAGGAAGCGGAAGCAGGAAGCGATACGGGAAGCGGGAGCGGGAAGTGAGGCACTTTCAAAATTTTAGGAAGCGGGGAAGCGTGGGACCACTTAGGACCGATTCGGGAAGTGTCTCGGAAGCGACCTAGGAAGCGTCTCGGAAGCGACCCAGGAAGCATCTCGGAAGCGAGGGGGAAGCGAAAAAAATAAAAATAAAAAATAAAAAATACAAAAAATTTGAAAAAACAAGGGAAGCGAGGGGAAAGCGTGGGGGAAGCTAGGGGGAAGCGTGATGGGAAGCGTGCTTCCCATTAAAGGGAAGTGCGTCCCCCATTAAAGGGAAACACGTCCCCCATTAAAGGGAAGCGCGCTTCCCAAAAAAAGGGGATGCTTCCCCCCACGCTTCGGAAGTGCGACGTTTCGCGCTTCCGAAGCGCGCATCCCCTTTTAGCTAGGCGCTTCCGGTAACCCTGGTACTATGGCACCATGTATTGAAACAAAAGACGAGTGGGCAAGAAAAGCAAGGTGGAACTCAGGTTTTTATGTGCAGGCACTGCAAAAATATTTATCATGGGTCAAATACTTGAGTTTTGCATATTTCATGGGACCTCCAAAGGGACAAAGTGTTGGGATTGCCTTTTGTCCTGTAGTTGTAAAAAATGCAGAATTGACAAGAAAAATTAAGAGGCAAGTTCAACGAGTGGAGGTTTCATTAAGTGCATTTGAGCTGAGGAGATCAAGAATAAATAAACCGAAGCCTATTAGTATGACTACATCTTCTAGTGGAAGCCGAAACACAGTTGATATTCGTGATACCTTTAAAAAGGTAGAAAAGAGATGACGTAGATCATAAAATTATCAGATTTTTGTGTGCAAATGGCATACCTTTCAATGTGCTTCGATCACCGTATTGGAAAGAAATGATATTTGCAGTTAGTAAAGTGTCTGGATATAAACCCCCATCATATGAAAAAGCACGAACAACGTTGATTGGCAGTGAGAAAGAGTGTGTTTACAGGGAGTTAAATGAATTTCGAGAAAAGTTTGAGGAGTTTAGAATTTCCATTGTCTCAGATGGTTGAACAAATATCAAGAACAAACACTTGATAAATATACTTGAATCAAATTGTTTTGGCTCGATATTCTTATATGCAAGCGATTTTTCTAATGTCCAACAGTCAGCTACAAATATTGTCGAGTTTTTTAATACGAGATTTAAACTTGTGAGGCGTTCTAATGTAGTGCAAGTGATTCCAGATAATACAGCAAATTGCAAGTTAACAGGTGAAGAATTAAAACAAACGTATAAGTATATTTTTTGGTTACCTTGTGTTGTGCATGCACTTAATTTGATCTTCAAGGATTTGGCACATAAGTTTCATTGGTTGAGAGAAACATATTTGTGGAGTAAAGAAATTGTGAAGTATATCATAAATCATTCAAAAGCACTAACAATCTTTAGAAGCAATGAAAAAATAGAGCTAATAAAGATTGTAAAAACAAGTTTTGCTTCACATTATACTACTTTGAAGCGCTTGCTTGATGTGAGGGAGAGCTTGAGGTTCACAGTCATTACAGATAGATGAAGCGAGTGGAAGCAATCATGCACTGAAGAGACTATGAAAAAAAGAGTTACAACAGAAACAACTGTTCTGGATGAAAAATATTAGGATTCTATTCGTTTAGCATTATTGATTACAAAACCCATATATAAGATGATTAAATTGTGAACAGAAAGGCCCTATAATTGGTGAAGTGTATGAAGGCATCGACAACATGTTGGGAGAAATCAAAGACAATCTAAAAGAAGAACCAAATTTGTATGAAAAGATTCATAAGATTGTCTCAAATAGATAGGATAGAATGAATGTGCCTCTCCATAGTCTAGCCCACATGTTTACTCCAAAATATTACGAGTCAGAGTATCTCAAGATCCCAACAGCAGGAGGGGTCAAACGAGTTTCTCTTAGTAAAAATTTTATTATATCTATTTAATAAAGTTTAAAGTTTAATAATTTAATTATTTTATTTTTTCATTTGCATTTTCTTGTTATAGTTGTTAAATTTTCTGCTGAAAAGGATAATGATATCTTAGATGGTGCAATGCTCGCGCTTGAAGTCATATGTGCTAGAAATGAAGAGCTCTCTACACTTTATAGGTCACAACTTGTAGCTTTTGTATCAAGAAGGAGAAGATTTAGCCGAAATGCAGCAAAAATAGATGCATTGAATCCTACAATGACGATCCTTAATTGATGGCGTTTTTATGGTGGTGATACACCTGAGTTAAGAGCATTAGCCATTAAGATTTTATCTCAACCTATTAGCACATCTTTTGTAGAAAGAGTGTGAAGCACCTATAGTTATATTCACAATGTTAAAAGAAATAGGCTCAATGAGAATCGTGATGATACCTTGTGTATATTAATTTCAATCTTCAATTGATTGATAGGTATAATTAAAATATTGTACTTTTGTTTTGATATTTTTTTTTCTCTTTTTCTATCATTGATTATTTATTAGCATTCATATTTTATATTCTTGTTATAAAAAGGTGCAACAATCGCTACAAAGAAGGACCTAGTCGAAAATGGGATATCAATCTAGAACTTCCCATTGTAGAAAAAAATACGTTGAGATTAGAAGATATGCGTTGGAGAGATTTAGATGATAGTGCACAATAATCAAGCACTATTTTCAAATCCAAACCCAAAGATGCACAATCAAGAGCTCCATTGCCTCCAATAATCATACGTACAAATGAGGTTGAGGATGATACAAATCAATCCAACAGAGCTAGTAGAACTAGTACAGATATACAAGAGCGACTATCAGTTCCTCAAGGCCGGATTGATCGTTTCTTTAGCAGGAGACCTAGGCAAGGTATGCTGATCTTGTGTTTTTTATTTTTACTTTCTTCTATATATGTATTTTTTATATTTTAAATTAATGTTTTTGAACATTTTAATTTTTTAACATATTCATTATAGAAAATGAAGGAAGAAGCAGAAGGCATGGTCGTGGAGGACAATAAGGACGTGATGATGCAGAAAATTCTCGATCTATTGTTGACCTGAAGGAGAAGAGAAAGATGATAGATTATTGATTGTTGATAATGAAATGAACTCTTAAATCCTTAATTATTCTTTTGATGATGTAGTTGGAGTAGTCCAACTTAAAAACTTTTATGTTACTTTTTTTGTCATGGTCTTGTAATATTTTGTTGGTTTGATATGTACTTTTTATTTTGAAGCTTGCATAATGAAGTGAAGTAGTGGATTATATTAATTTTAAGTTTACACTTTACAGTTTCGAAATTTATAGCTTATAGTTTACAGTGTAGGACTTTATAGCTTAAAAATTTAACCATATCTCTACGTAATCTTTGAGTTTATTGATTTCTTATTTTCTATGTTGCAAAGATCACAAGATTTACAACAATCAAGTCATTTGATTCTTTCGTTGAAAAATGTACGTTTTTTAATCAAATTTATTAGTTTTCTTAATGCATTATTTTGTTCTTGCATGCATTTGTTAAATGGTTGCAACAGGAATGTGAATTATGATCTTCTCTTGATGTATTATTTTTTAAATGCTTGAAAGTTGCAATATAATGCATTTGTTAGATAATTGCAACTTATATTATTTATTGTCTTAGATACATGTTTTATTTTGTCAATGATGATATAAATCTTATTTTTTGATAAAATAAAAATATATAATTACATTTTCACTTGTCTTTCGATTCTTATTCGCTTCCCACTCGAATCCTAGGTCGCCTCCTTCTTCACTTCCTAGGTCGCTTCCTAAGTCGCTTCCTAGACGCTTCCTAGGTCGCTTCCAAGACACTTCCTAGGTCGCTTCCAAGCCGTCCCGCGCTTCCCACTTCCTAAAATTTTAGAAGTGCCTCGCTTCTCGCTTCCTCGACCAGAAACTCTGGGTTACACTATAACAATTTTTTTCTTGTACTTTATGGGGTGATAGGATGAGATAAACATGTATGCTTGAGTTGTTTTTTATCCTAATGGCAGGCTTGAGTGAAATGATTGTATAACTGTGTGCATGAATTGCATTTGAGTAGGAACAAAAATGAAGATTGATGATGGGATTCATTTAGAAGATCCTACTCCTTACAGGCAACTTGTTGGTTCATTGATGTATCTTAGCATTGCGAGGCCAAATATCTATCATGCAGTATATGTTGCAAGTCAATTTCAGCATGCTCCTACATCTGTTCATATGGGTGTCATTCTTCAAATTATCAGATATGTAAAGGGGACCATAAATAAGGAAGTATTTCTATCTTTATTTTTTGATTTAAATTTAATTGCGTATCCTGACTCTGATTGGGGAGGTGACCGAAATAACCATCACTCCACCACTGGTTTTTGTGTCTTTTTAGGCGAATCATTGGTTTCTTGGAGATGCAAGAAACAATAGAAGGTACAACAGAAGGTGTTTCTTTCTTCTACTGAAGCTGAGTACCGAGCCATGGCAACTACAACCATAAAAATTGTTTGGATTCGGAAGTTGCTGAAAGATATGGGGATTTGTGTTCAAGGTCTTACAAAGTTGTGTTGTGATAATAAAAGTTCAATATATATTGCCAAGAATCACACATTTCATGAGTACACAAAGCATATTGAGATGGACTGCCACTATGTTAGAGAAAAATACCTGAATAAAGTCATTGATCTGCCTTATGTAACATCGGAATATCAATTGATTGACTTCTTTACTAAGACAGTCTGTTCCCCTAGATTTAATTTTCTTCTTGACAAACTTTTGGTTATCATACCGTAAGTTTGAGGGAGATGTTAAAATGTAAACTATATATATGTCTACGCATCTATATACATATAAATATAGATATATATTTTTTGTAATACCCGATAAGGGTAAAACGGTCATCTCACTTTTTGCACATATTTACCTTTTGAATATGACTGAATTCTTTTTCCCCTTTTTATTTTTCATTTTTTCTTTATTCCTAGCCATTGGGGGCCCCACAACATAGACGTTGGGCCCCTCCAACATCTATGAGTGGAGCCCCTCCAACATCTATGAGTGGAGCCCCTCCAAGGCCTCACTTCTTGTATAAATTGGGGTTCACCCCCTTTGTATTCTCTAAGCTTTTAGCAAAAGCTCTCTCATCTTTAATAAAGATTCTATATTATTTTTATGCCTTTGTGCATTTGTGATCTTTTGTATGTGTTGTGCCTTTGTGCACATTTATTCCAAGTGTTCTTCTTGTGCCTTTGTGCACACATCCCACATTGAGAACTTAGTGTTCTTGTGCATATAGTCTCTTTGAAGACATTTTCACACTTTCTCTAAATTAGTAACAGTCATTGTTAGATTTAAAAAAAAATTTAATTCTTACATAAAAATCATTGAAATATAAGAGTTATAATTTTTATTTTAGTTTTTGTTTCCTTCTTGTTTGATTCTTATTCATTTTCCATATTGCATCCTTTTTTATTCCTACTTCGCCTTCAAATTGTTAGCTTGCTTCTCACTTCCTATAATTTTTAAACTGCCTTCCTTATTGCATATGCTTTTGGTATCGTTTTTTGCTTCCCTTTCTAGTCTGACAACCTTGTTCTGGATGCATCTGCAAGTTTAGATTTGAAAAATACACCTCAAAACCCCCATTCGGTTTTGGTAGGTTGGTGGTAGTCACGGATTGCAGTAGGCAGCTACCCACCTAATATGTAGTGCTATTGAAGACACCAAATTATATGGAACTGTTAAGCTGAAAATCAAAGGTTCAAGCTTTATCAACTCAATCTGACCACATGGATGTGTTCAAGAAGGTTTGCTTGCTAAGAATCAAACCTTGGATGGTGTTATCTCAATCTAAAAATATGATTTTTTGAGTCATGAAATATTAGTGCATTGTGGACCATTAATTTTGAAAGCCCTTAACAAACCTGCTTATGTGTCACAATCATATGATTCACAACTCATTTCCCACATCCATAAGATTTAATTTACCAAAAAAATCTAGAACCTATGATTTTCAGCTCAATAGTCCATATAATTTGGTGCTTTTAATAGCACCAAATATTAACCCATATATATTATTATATATATATATGGATATCGGTTAATATTATGTGCTATTTAGGGCACAAAACTATTGATTCTATTGTCTATGTTGTGCAATCCAGTTGGATAATCATAGTTGCAAGTTGTATCCGCTCAATCTGACTGCATAGATGTGTTCAGCATGATTTGTTTGCTAAGGACCTTGGATCATTTTCTTTTGACGTAAAAATATGATTTTTTGGGTGATGAAATTTGGTACATTATGGGCCATTGATTTTTGAAGCCTTGAAGAATCTGTTTGCGTGATGCAAACAAATGATCCAAACCCTTTTTTCTTTTAAACAAACTATGTATATATCATATCTGTAAGTTTAGATCCACAAAAATATTGGAAAAAATGTGAAAAGAATAGTGCTTTCTACTAAATTATGTTTATGGCATATATTTGTCCTTGCCTAGAGAGTTGGGTGTTGAGGCTGAAGGAGTATCAAGTTGCTGCCTTGGCAGATTTGAAGTTTAGGTCTATATTATTTTTTATGATACTAATTGCAAATTTGTAATAGTTTATCACCATTAACAACAGCATAACAAACAACAACAATAATGATTTTATTATTATTATGTAGAAAATGTTGAGAATATTATGTTGCACTTCATTTTATCTGTTTTATATCATTCTCTTTTCTACTTTCCTTCTTTTCCCTCTTTTTGTGAAACAGTTTTATTTTGCTTAGTTTTTTAGATCTTTGATTGTTGGTCATGTTTTTTCTTTCTTTTTACTACACTGGAATCCTTTTTGGAGTTGCATTTGGTTGGGTAGATTCATTGGTTGATTGGTGGCTAGCTTTATCATGAAAATTGTTTTTTGGTGATGATCTGATTGCAGCAAAGTTATTGATAACGGATTGATCCTTTAACTCAGTTTGCTAAGACCGTCACTTCTGGCTTTATCAAGGTATTGGATCACTATTTACAGATTTTCAATCCTCTGAGTTTGTTTCTAATTATTATTATTCTTATTATTGTTATTCCTATTGTCATGGATGGTGAGATTAGAGATCAGATATTACAATTATAGGTTCTTGTAAGACATAATTTTCTCCCTTACTAGTTGAGTTGGAAATTTTCTTTGTTCTCTGTGAAGCTTTGTGCTTGTTATTGTACCATTCACTTATGGCTCTGTAACTAGGTTTATATGGGAATGGTGTTTTGAAGGGGCTTTGGAGGCTGACAATTTTCTTTTTGTTGTCCAACAAGACCTTGTAGCATGCTGTAGAGTAATGGTGACCTTTCTAACCATTAGAAAATGTATTGTGACACTGACATATCTGTGCTTAGGCTAGTTGGTTTTCTTGGTTATGCAGGTTTATAAATGTTGAAAACTGATGTAAAGCCAGTCTATCTGCATCCTTGGTGTCTCGTGCAAGATATATTCCAATAATAGCCAATCTAAGTTTTCAGATAACCTTAACAATCTTGAATTCAGTTGGAGAATTTGGAGTCGCCTCCTTTTGGAGATTCTTTTGGCTATAGAAGATTACAATGCTATAGAAGATTACAATAATCTTGTCCTGGCCTATGGACTTCCTTTACTGATGGCATCAAGTCACAGAGGGTCTTGCAACTTACTTGGTTTAATCTGTTATAGAATATTGATATCTACCTGTAGTTTAAGTTTGTCATGATTTCTGAGGTGAGAAGGTTTGGTATGCATAGATTTTTCACGTTAATTCTTGGAGGTTCAATTTTATCCATTATTTTGAATACCGTGGTACCAATAGTTTAGAATATCATGAAATATCTTAGTCACAGTAATCTAGACATCTATTTTTTGCCTGGTTTTGATTACAGGTTTTGGCACTTGGTGCAAGCAACCAACTGTTCAAAGTGTAGGGTTTAACCTGCATTCTTATAGCCATTTCTTTTTTTTTCGTATTCTGCTGCATTATTTTTCTTACTTCCATATGCTTCTGATATCATCTTCTCAGCTTGTTCTTACTGGTCCTATTGTTTGATAATTCCAGCTTCAAAAACAGTGGGCAAGTCCTGATCAAAACCTTTTTCTCAGGATATGTGTTACCTTGCATTTGTACTCTTTGTGGCATTCCAGGTCTCAGTCTCTTGGCTGACTATTACTTTCTATCCATTTTCTAAGTGTTCAACCTTGATTTTGGATATCTGAACCACTGGATTTCTAAAGGCCCACTGGGTCAGTTTCTTTCTGAAAGAAGGCTTAAGTGCTATTTGAACTCTGAATTTTGCAGTTTGCAGAGAAACTTTGTCCATGAGAAGTGTGTAGTCAGGCCTTGACAATGGGAGCATGGATGCTTCTGATTCTGCGTCTGGGTTGGCATACCAAACGTTTGAGACAAATTTTAGCATGTGGATACATATATCTTGGAAGCTATGGCAACAAGAAACATCAATTGTGGCTTTATAAGGCGAAATTTCACATTGAGAGTGGGAGCATAAATATTTTAATGCTTATTTTATATCAAGAATCAGACAGTCATCTTCTGGAATTCTGTCTCTCTGGGTTGCCTCTCTACAAGAGTGGTCTTTCTGTTGATTGGAAGTGCTTTTGAGCAAAATAAGTGGCATCACTGATAATCTGGCCTCTTAATGCCCTTTCTGCTTTGCATCAGCTATCAATTCTGTCGTTGCAAGTTTTTTTTCCGAGTAGCAGTTTAATCAGAACTGCTGATAAAGGTTTTGTTGCAGACCACGACATGGTGCTTCTCAGTTATGGTATTCCTAACGAAGTTTTCAGTTGTGTTGCTCTTAGGTCATTTCCTTGATATCTGAACTATGGAAATTGCATCAATCATTGGAGAATGCATTGTGCTACTACATGCTAGTAGCTTGGCAATCAAACTAAGCTGAACAGTGAATCAGAAGAATCCTCTCTGTAGTTGGAGTGTAGCGTTTGATGTAAATTTGTGTGGATGGTTTTACTTTTGAGTGGATGAGATCTTGAAAAACTAAAATGGAGGGTAGGCATCGAGTTATCTGAACATGGGATGACTGAGGCTTGACAACTTGTGTGATTGAGTAATCTCTGCATGGTGTCTGCCTGATGATAAGTGGAGGTGACTAGTCACCTGCTGTCAGGCACTTATTAGTTGGGCAGCTTAGAAAAACTATTCTAATGGAAGTCTGTATCCTAAGACTTGTGAACATGGTGCTTTCCATCCCTGATAATCAAACAAGTAGGGAAGCTTTGTTAAAAGTAACAAGCAAAGGTAGAGAGAGGTGTCAGGTTTCATGTGCCAATGATGTACGTATTGAGACAAAGGAGTAATTAAAACATACTGGAATGAGCAGTTTGTGTTCCTGGGAATCATGATGTGAATGGCTATCATTTGAGTTCTTCTAAGTGATCCCTCCTTGCTTACAAACAGATGATCATGGTTGAGGTTGTCTTAAGCTGCTGGCCCATGCCATTTAGGGATTGTAGCACACCTCATTTGTGTGCTTCTGTTTCCTGTTGCTGTAGTATTTGGAAAGTATCCTTTCTTGAATGCTTTCTAGGGTGGATGACTTCCTGATTCATGCTTCACCTTTTTTACCCCAGCTATGGCATTTTGTCACTGCCTTAGAGTCTGGTGATAACATAAAGTCTTCACAAGCACCTCTTCGTTGTTATTTTCAAGGAAAGTTGTAATCATAATTTATGTCGTAATGACAAGAATAGTAAATGGAAACACTTTTATGCAGCTTTTGTTGATCCTTTTTGTCGGGGAGGGATAAAGAGAGGGTGTGGGTTTTGTGAACTGGTAGGCCTTCTCTAGATATACTATATATACTCTTTTTCAAGAATCATCCTTACGTGAGTTGAATTTTGTATTATTTTTCTATCAATATTGTTTGGGATTTTCCTTTCCCCTTTTGGTTTTATGGAAAAAAGAAAAGTTTTGGAGGTTTGTGTAGGCTACATAGCCCTCCGTGATAATTACTCTTATTTCCTGAAATTAGAAGTAATGAGAGCACAAAGTACGAGTTCATTGATAAGCAACCCCCATGAATTTTCATTTGATTCCAAGCTAGACTTATGATTAGAATGGGATTTGTAGGAACTTGTGACTAAAGCTCATCATCATTAACAAAATAAAGCAAAATTTCTTTTGAAACGCATGCTACTGATCATTTTTCTAAATTTTAGAACTCTGTGGCCTGGACTATTTCGCTTATTTATCTCCACTGCAAATTTTTTATTGTAATTTTATTTTGCTTTTCCCTAAGTCTGAGGTGCTTTGCCCTTGGAGATCCTTTTTTCCCTTTACATATGTTTTGAAGGTCAGAACATATTTCTATAGAATTAGACATGACTTTTCAGTGGTTTAACCTCTGGGTAGTTCTAAAACCAAACAAAGTGCATGTCCCTTCTTGGTTGATATGCCAATGTGATGTTTATCATCTTCTTGACTTAATTGATCTTGCCATCATATTTTTCAACATGACAGTAGTTGAAAGCCATGGAATATTCCTGTATCTATCATTCTTGTCTTGTTTAAGTGGGGAAATGGGGAAAGGGCTTTTTGTCGAGTTTAGTATAAAATAATTATTGTTCATAATTCAGATGCTTGAGTTCATTGTCATTGTCTTATTTCAGTACCAGAAAGGGACTTGAATCTGATGCATTAGCACCATTATAAGGTAATTGTACTTTGGGATAAGGAGTGTCTTGTGGCCTAACCAAGGTTGCCAAACTAGGAAGCGAAAGTGGGAAACAATGCAGGAAGCGAGAAGCGATGCATTTTAAAATGTATAGGAACCGAGAAATGAGGAATAAAAAAAACAATACAAGATTTGAATGAGAATCAAAATGCAATGCAAATAACTAAAATAAAAGTGATTATTCTTAGATTTCATGATTTTTTAGTGTAAGAATTAAATTTTTAACAAAATCTAAAAATGATGATTGCAATTTAGAAAAAGCACATAGAAGTGAGTGAGAAGCCTGAGAAGAAACACATAAAAATATGAAAAGTAGAGTGAGAAAACATATAAGAAAAATAGATGAAGCGTGGAGAAAGAATAGGAGAAGCATGGGAGAATCAAGATTCTGATCACGTTTTTGAAGTGAGGAGTATCGTGTTTTTGAAGCCAGTTTTTTGGGAAGCGGTCTCCCACCTAATTAAGAAGCTTCCGGTAACTTTGGGCCTAACACAAGGAAACAATATTTTATAATCTTCCTATGTTTATGTAATAAAATAGTGGAAAATACAAAAACAATGCCACTAAGGTGATGCAGGGGGGGTGCGACGCTTAAGCGATATTCGGATCCGACCTGCTTCTCTTCGGCATAGCGATAGAAAGAACAAATCACCCCGCAAGGATCTGACGCTGTCGCATGCCTGCTGAACGCTGAGGCTATTATTGCCGTGACAGGATCAGCGTTCCCAAATGGACAGACGCTGGAGGCTCCTTCCAAAATCACTCGTGCGGTATCAAGATGGCAATGACAACGTGCAATGACAAAGGCTCGGTCCAACCGATCGAGCAACAATCTTATTTGGAATTTAATAAACGATTACAATGAAAGTAAAGAACGGTAAACCAATACGCTAGTAGAACAATGAATACGTCAATCTGGAATGCAGTAGCAATAGACTGAAACAGTAAAGAAAAGTATGGCTGAATGCAAGAAATAGGGAAAAAAGACGTTGCACATAAAAGACAAGCAAAACAGGCTGAAAAGGAAAACTGCTTAAAGGGAAAAGCTGCTGGGATTTTTCAACATTCTCTGCCTGTGCACGAAACCCTAGAGGGGTTTTTAAAGACTTTGGTTGGATTCGGGTATCGGGTCCAGGGTCGGACCCGATGCTGCTCCAGCATGATGTTGGATTTGGAGCTGTCTGATCCGTACTCTCTGTGCTTGCCTGGCATGGGTACACACTGGAACCTCCCCCCCATGTCTTGGAACCAATATGGGAATTTGATCCACTGCTTGGATCCGATTCTCAGAGTGCAAATCCAGTCCCCTACGTGAGTCACGTTGTATGAACCTAGGTTCATCCTGCTCTGCATCATTCTCCCCTGGTTGGGAAAAAGTCGGCTCTGACGACTTGTTGTTCTCACAGTAAGCATTTAGATCATGTACAGTAAATGTAGGAGGAAAGTGCTAATTTTCGGGCAGCTCAAGGAGGTAAGATCAGTTTAATAGGTCCGCGAGCCGGGGAAGCCCGAGCTCCTTGGTGGGAAGAAGAATTATCTTGTGGCCCCGAAAAACAAATGTGTACGTGTTCATACGGTCGTCATGAATGGTTTTATGGTCGAACTGTCAAGGACGCCCCAAAAGGATGTGACACTCACTCATAGGGGCCACATCACACCACACTTCATCGTGGTAATGCTCCCCCATGGAGAATCGAACTAGGCAACGCAGGGTGATGGGTACCTCGTTCCCTTTTTTGAACCATGCCATTTTATAGGGTTGGGACAATTTTTCTGTTTTTAAACTCAAGGCGAACACAAGACTCTCGGACACCGTATTCTCGCATGCCCCAATATCAATGATAACATTACATGCGTGCCCCTCACAGTTGCATCGGGTTCTAAAAATATTATTCCGCAACCATTTTGTCGGGGTCGACTTTCGGGATGTGGTCAAAACATGGCGGATGGTTAACAAGTTTTCAAGGCTGCCATCGAACTCTACGACTTTCATCCCGTCATTTTCCTCAACAGGTGTCTCACCCTCGCTCTCACTATCAGATGCAGACTCGACAAGGCCCTCTACTAAATGGGTGTTCTTACTCGCGGTGTGACACTTGGACGCAACATGACCTAACTCTTGGCACCTAAAGCAACGAATGGTAGACTCATTGGACTGACCTTTGGATCTGGTGTGGTATGCGGGTCCAGACAGATCGGTTTTGCTAGGGTCGACTCCTGGGGTGGACTTCGAGTCTTCTTTTTTAGGGGAGCTTGCTCCCCTGATTGGGAAACTCGACTTGGGTTGACTGGACAGGTCACTACGGGAAGTCCTATGTTCTTGCCTTCTTTTCAGTTTCTTCTCCACATTCACGGTATAACTACTAGCCTGATCTAATGAATCGATTGTGATATAACTGAAGTCGTCAGAAATAGCAGGACGAAGACCAAAAATATACCTCGTGACCCGCTGGCGGTCGGTCTCCTCGATCTGCACTCGTAGGGAAAGACGATGAAACTCAGCAGTATAATCCGCCACAATATTGGTGCCTTGCTGCAGGGTCAGGTACTCCTTGTAGGCTCTCTCAGCGTGATCTGACGGCACGAACTTAGACTGCATCAACTGCTGCATCTATTCTCAAGTATGTACACGCTCTAATCCCTGTCGCTCCCTCGACCTCTGCATCTCAACCCACCATATCTGTGCTAGGCCTCTCAACCGAGTAGAGGCTAGGGAGACACGACGGTGCTCAGCGACATCGTGATAGTCGAAGAAGAATTGGACGACATATGACCAATCAAAGAACTGCTCTGCATCGAACCGACCTGCGAACTCTGGAAGCTCTAACTTCACCCCATATGTGGAGGTACGCTCTGCTGTCGGGCCCCCACCATCCCTGCAGGATGCTCGTTCCAGAAGGTGTCATCATCCCACACTGCTCCATCTTCGTGGTTTGGTTCGCTTGGCTGCTGGGGTTGGCGAATTCCGACGACCTGTTGTCGGCGCTTTGGTCGCGCCGGTCCCTGCTGAATCTGCCTCGGTCTGGCTGGCCCATGGGCGGGAGCCACCTGTGGCCGACGTTGTGGCACCGGTATGACAAGAGGTCCAAGGTAAGGGGGATGGGGCTGTCGGGTCTCGGGCTCTAGGTGGGTAGGAATGGGATAGTATAGGTCTGGGTTATGGGTTGGATTAGGGTAGGGGTAGTGGATTGGGTTTGGTACGGGATTCTGGATTTGGGTTGGGTTAAAGGCTTGGGCCTGGTAAGGGTGCGGGTTTTTGGTAGTGTAATACTGGGATGAATGACCCGATTGGATCTGGATTGGGTCAAGTCCTGAATTACTCGTCGAACCCAGATTTGGATAGGTTGGATCGAGGATCGAGTTGTGGGGATAAGAGGCTTGGTTTGAACTCGATCCGCGATCCATATGATTATGGGTCTGGTTGTGACCCAGTTCAAATCCAAACTAGAGCTCCGTCTGGGTCCGATATGGGTCTGGGTCGGCACTGGGTCCATTTTGGGGATAAAAATTAACGGGTTGGATCTGGTTCGATGCAGCCTGCGAATCGGACCCAACTGGGTAGGCCAGGTGAAGGGGTTCTAGACCCAGACTCGCTCCCTGAGACCCAAGGGATGGTCCCAGCGAACCAGGCATGTGTCCTGCAGAAGTGAAGGCTGGACTGGACCCTCTTGGGTTCGACCCACTCAAAAGGGGCCCTTCTGCTCCAGTGCGCGGGTACACTGTCACTGGACCTCCACGCACTGGGTCAGGGGGGTATAAGGTTTCCTTCCCAGGTCAGGCTGATAGAACTGGTCTCGACGGAAGACCCAGCGTGACGCTGGGGCCCTGTTGTCCCGACTCGGCCTGAGGTACGGCTGGATGCCACGAGCCCGGGCCTACAGGTGGACCCAGTGTAATGCTGGGGTCCCGTTGACTCGGGCCGACCTGCGACGTGATCGCATGGTTTTGATACTCAGGGCCCGAACCTGCAGGTGGATCCAGCATGACGTTGGGCCCCTGCAGGACCGGTCTGACCTGCGACGCAGTTGCAGGGGTTCGCTGCCTTGGTTGAGGTACCCCCACAGGGGGGTGTCGCTTATCGAGACTCCCTGGTGCAACTGGAGAGTACCCGGATCGGTGGTGGGCATCGGAGCTGACGAGAACGCAGCGGCACAACCATGCTGGGTTCCTGTCGGTTGACAGGATTCAGAAAAATTGGGGCTCAAAGCTTGCAGTTGCGCCGTCCACCAGATCTACGCCTGTTGCTGCGTGCTGTTCCCTGGGTGATTCAAGGGCTGTTAAACGCTCATCAAACCCATCCAGCTTCGACATGCCAGCGATGTCTCTATTCATGCGCAACATATTCTCTTGGATTTTCGTCAGCACGTCCATCACGCGCAGCATTGGATCTTCGCTGCCAATCTCCTCACGCTTCTCGCCTGGTGCCGGATCGGTCCCCGCTTCAAGTGTCATCTCGCTGATGAAGGTGGACGCCCGCTTTGATACCACTTTGATGCAGGGGGTGCGACGCTTAAGCGATATTCGAATTCGACTTGCTTCTCTTCGGCACAACGACAGAAAGAACAAATCACCCCGCAAGGATCTGACGCTGTCGCGTGCCTGCCGAACGCTGAGGCTATTATTGCCGTGACAGGATCAGCGTTCTCAAATGGACAGACGCTGGAGTCTCCTTCCAAAATCACTCGTGTGGTATCAAGATGGCATTGACAAAGGCTCGGTTCAATCGATCGAGCAACAACCTTATTTGGAATTAATAAACGATTATAATGAAAGTAAAGAACGGTAAACCAATATGCTAGTAGAACAATGAATACGTCAATATGGAATGCAGTAGCAATAGACTGAAACAGTAAAGAAAAGTATGGTTGAATGCAAGAAATAGGAAAAAACGACGCTGCAAATAAAAGACAAGCAAAACAGGCTGAAAAGGAAAACTGCTGAAAGGGAAAAGTTGCTGGGATTTTTCAACGTTCTCTACCTGCGCACGAAACCCTAGAGGGGTTTTTAAAGACTTTGGTTGGATCCGGGTATCGGGTGCGGGGTCGAACCCGATGCTGCTCCGACATGATGTTGGATTTGGAGCTGTCCGACCCGTACTCTTTGTGCTTGCCTGGCATGAGTACACAGTGGAACCTCCCCCCCATGTCTTGGAACCAATATGGGAATTGGATCCACTGCTTGGATCCGATTCCCAGAGTGCAAATCCAGTCCCCTACGTGAGTCACGTTGTATGAACCCAGGTTCATCCTGCTCTGCATCATAAGGACTTTACAAGATAATGATTACAACGTGCACAAGCACAAAAGCACAAGTCTACTGTATGACAAAACAATATCCAACAAGGGGCAACAACACAAGCACTAAGTGCGTATAAAACATTAAGAAACTAAATAGAAAAACATAAAGTATAAAATATTCATCTTTATTGAGCATAAATGCCTAAGAGAAGCATTAGTTAGAAGAGAAGAGTTCAACTCCTATATATACACAAATGGAGAGCATGGGGCTTTATTGGGGAGCTCCCAATAGAGTCGGTGGGAGTTTCCAACGGTCACAAATGTGACCATTGGGGACCCCCAACGACTCTATGGTCTTTTGACCATAGAGCACATGATTTTTACAAAAAAGACATTAAATAAAAAGATAAAAAATAAATAAGAGAAAAATTGTTCCTAATTTACAATACTATTACAAGAGTAAAATGATGAAAATACCCCTAGGGGTATTTACCTATTATATATATATATGTATATATATATATATATACAACTTAAGACTCCCCCTCAAACTTACGATGAGATATATCGAAAACTTGGAAATACAACTTAGATTCAATGAGAAGGATTCAAATCTTTAAGTGGCTTCAATGGAAATCTCCTCTTTATGACATATTAGAGAGTTTTGCAAATACATGTCTTCAAATGTCTTTTATTAGTGATCATCCCTAATTGCCTTCATCGGCTATCTCCATCTTTATGATGCATCAAAGATATTCCTTTCTCAATCCATCGCATCTTTAAGAACCTGTAGAGAAAACAAAACAAAGGTCCCAACTACAAAAAAAAGGTATTCTATCCAAATAGTTATGAAGTTTCAAAACAATATATATATATATATATATATATATATATATATATATATATATATATATATATATATTGAACAAGAATAACACTAAAGGAAATTTTTTTAAGCAAAGTAGTGATAATTTTTACAAATATTAGATGAGCATTAAAAAATATAGGAGCATACCTAAAAACAGAAATTTTTATGAAATCAAATTTAGACAATCATAAACTCAAAATCAACATATTTTTCAAGAAAAAATATTGATCATAAGGGAACTTAATCACCAAAAAAACATATTCATTATAAAAATGGGATAAACAATGATGTATTAATAATATTCTTTTTTTTTAGAAAAACTATTCAATTAAAACAAATCATCAATTTATATTAAAAACATGCATATAAAGTATATCACTAAAAAGAACCCTCAACAAAAGAGGAGTTGATTAAATTTATGCATGCAACAATATGAACAAGATAATCAATATGAAACACACATATATATCCATGTAATTAAAGCATATCTAATGCACATAAGACGACAATAAAAATAACTATTTTTATCAATAAAATGCACAAATGTAAAGAATCAAACAACCTTCAATTGCGAACAAAAATGTCCACCAATATCAAGTAGACAACACACAAGTGTTTTCATAAGGAACACACTCTCAACACCCATGAAGGGGTACATGCAAGAAGGCTCACAATATAAAGAATAAGATTTTTATTAAACATCACAAGCATGCAAAATCCATAAAATTTTTATCAATAAACATTTTTCCCTATAAGGAAACGCAAGTAGAAAACATTTTGAAATTTCATGGAGAGATTCTAAAAAATCCCATATAACAAAGGGAATGATACTTGCAAATTTCAACAATAGTTCAACTACTACAAGTAATCACCTCACTAGACCTCCAAACCTCAAAATTCAGGTGTATCAGCTACTTGTACAAAAACATAATTAACATAACTCTCGATATTGAAAACATTTCTTGTCTACATATAATGACACTCAAAACAAGTGTATCAAAGACTAAACAAGATTATAATTACAATGCCAATGATGAGCTAAAATCACACACAAAGGTGTGAATAAACATCTTTTGTCAACATATAATGACAACCATAACAAGTGTATCAACGACTAGAACAAGAGCATAATCACAATGCCAACGATGTGCTAAAATCACACATGAAGGTGTGAATAAACATCTCTTGTCTAAATATAATCATAATGCCACTAATGGGCTAAAAACACATAAAGTGTGAATAAAAATTTCTTGTCTACATAAAATGACACTTAAGTAAGAGGCATAATAAGAGAAAACACAAGAGGTAAGAGAGCTTGTAAAGAAAACAAACTAATTCTATGAATTTGTACAATATTTCAAAATACCATGGTTTAAAAAATAGATAGCCATCACAAATAAACATAATTATGAGCATCCAACATAATAATGAAAAAAAGAGAGTGATATACTCATAAAATCAAAGGTCAAACAATTATCTGTTAGAGCCAAACTATAAGTTGACAATCTAAACTGACATAACTGAGGTGCACCCAACTCACCCCCACAAACAAACTCTTGGTTCAACAATAACAAGGCCAAGAGAAATGATGCATCACATAAAATTCTGTGATGGACACAACAAATGCCATAAAAAGACAAATACTTACGGAAATCATTTTCCAAATAAGTGAGTTCAAATATAAGAACTGATTTAAAAAAATAATTTTTCAAATCAATTCCAATAATGGTAGATAGAAAACTTAGACTGAATATAATGCGATCATATGCACAACGAGATGTCAATTGATCTAATCATATGTAATGCAATAATAAGCATTGTTAATATAAGCAAGCTATATAGAGATAGTTCAATCTAGATTACAAGTCTACTATGAGACAATCAATGCCATATAACATTCAAGAGGACCAAAACATATATAGAGATTCTCAAAGAACTATATAGAAAACCAAGTACATACTCGAGCACAACTAATTATGGATACTCAAAACGAGATTAAAAGAACTCATGTATATGCAATAGTCTAAATAACTTAAAGCCACATATCTTATACAAAAGACATGCATAGGAATAAATTTAAGCATATATGCAAGTGATAGATTTAAGGCACTAAGGGCACAATATAAAAATTTATATTTTATAAATAACAAGTTTGCAATGAATCAAAAGTCTTTAATCAAGATCATACATGTTCACCAAAGATCTAAGTGGACAAACACATCCATCAATAATGGGCAAGTACTAAAGTGAACCACGAGAGAAACACTTATAACACCCACAAAGGGAAAATACAAAGAAGTTTCTCATGATTCTCAACCTAATATTTTATTAAAAACTAAGTTAAAGATTTAAATCCCATGCAAAACATGTAAGATAATGTTCATTAAGGAACCATGAAACTAAGAAAATATCATAATCATAAGGACCACAAAAAAGACCAATAAAAGAAATACCCAATATCATAACTATTGTCCCACAAAAGGACCATAAAAGGCATTTATTAAAGTGAATGACTTTCCATAAAAAATTATGCTCAATACCTTATGCACGAATAAAAATCTTATTCGTCATGTAAGGCAATCATAAGTGCATAAGGATCAATTATCAATATGAAAATTATTATTATTATTTTTTTCATAAGCTAGATCATAATTTATAACACTTCATATGCTACTTTTAATGCACCAAGAGTAAAGAGAAAAGTTAAAAACAAGTTTAAGCAAAATTTCATAAGATCATACTTATAAAATACACACAACACCATTATTTTAAAAATTCTCAAATTATTTTAAAATATATGACAATTTTTCAAGAAAGAACAAAGCAAAGTTCAATAATAGAACAAAAGCCAACAAATGCTCAAGCATACAAAATTGTATACATATATATCAAATAAAGCAAGTTTTAAAAAAAATTAAGATTCAAACATGATTTCAAAAAACATACATATATCTAATTTCACAAGATTAAAAAAATAAACCTTATAAGAACAATTCCAACAATAATAAAAAAACATTCCAAGCTTTTTTGTTTTGATAAAAAAGACCAACATATATATATTTAAGGATTAGAGAAAATAAGTGATTCCTCATGCATAATGCATGAAAAAGATAACACAAGAAATATTTAAAGATATAAGATACATACTAGGTCTAATTTTATCTTGAATCCAAGCCACACAACGATCATGAATACTTCACGAAGCACAAACTCGAACCAAAAAATCGCAAGAACCAAAAGAGACAAAATGCCAAGAAGAAATTCTTGGCTCTGATACCATGTAATAAAATAGCAGAAGAGTAAAATGATGAAAATACCCCTAGAGGGTATTTGCCTATATATATATATTGTGTCTCGTGTGTCTATTGTATCTTTAATTATAAAGTTGCGTACTTGCAAGCCTGTGGTTCACGATTGCGTATCCACTGTTGCTAATACATTATTTGGCAAAGCTCCCTTTTTCTGGTCGTAAATCTCATTCAGTCAATCTGATTGCTAAGTGCTGTTGTTTTAAATATTACCATGGAGCTGCTAGCATGTGTTGTGCATTGTTACCAGTCATGGTGTGATGCTGAGTGGTGACACAATTACTTAATTCTTTGAACTGAGTTTTCTTTTGGAGTTTGTTGTCCAGTTATAGCTTGCTCATTTGCCTTTCGAAAAGTGCTGAATTTTGATTGATCCTTAATAATGCATAAAACCTCTTATCTTTCTGGCCCTCGATGGGATTCAAGCCCTTTAACCACAGCTTTGGAGTGTAACTGGACTTCTTGGTTAAAAAATAATAAGCGGAAAATGAAAACTGTATAGTATCAATATCTGTTAAGAAATAAAACATTTTTTTATTAGTTACTGAATTAAACGAGCTTTTATGCTTTCTACTCATACGTTAAACTGGTTCTGCTTTCAGGTTGGATAACTGTTGTTTCCTATTATTTTTTTCAGAAAAAGCTTAGTGGACCTCATGTTTTGTAAAAGAAAAAAAATGTAATCTGCAAAAATGTTCTGGTTCTCTGATTGTAGAGAGTGATGATTATGATCCTGAGGAAGCCCAGGCTCTTATCCTGCATGCCACATGGATATGGGATTTTTACTACTGTACTGTATACTGTTTGTGATGAAAACTTCACTAAAAAGGTCTTCTTTCCCTTTCTAGAGCCATATCCATGTTGGTGTAGCTTTTACGGAGTTGAACCTTCAATACGGTTGACATGTGGAATCTTGTTGTTTTTCTTAGTGCAACCATAGTTTCTATTTGCTTGGTATATGAGGTATCCTGACTAACTTGGAGTGGATGAAGTACACTTACTGGACCTTGACCTCAGGTTGTAGAGTGTGCTACCAGCAACCTGAGATTAGGATTAAGGATTAAGATTTTATATTGTATCCTTGGTACATATACTAAAACAGATGTTTATGCTAGGTAGTGGAGTTTCAGGGGTGGTAAGATGTGTGAATTACTGAGTTAAGCTACCTTGGTCAGTGGTCACACTATGGTCTTCAAGCCACCTCTACCCACTGCCCATAACTCATAAGTGATTATACCAAGCTATGTCACATGAATATGGCTGAGTATACAGGGATATAGCCATTTTTATGTTCTCAATATGACTTGTGTGTAAAGGGATACAGAATGGGAGTCAAAATGGAGTGTCTGTGTGACATAGATACAAAGTATATGACAGTCGTTGAGCACATTTTGACCTGCTACCATGGGAGGGAACAGTGTGAAATCACCTGCAAATAAATCAGGTCAACTTTTCCCAGTTTCCTGCACTTTTGGCTTTAAGAATGTTTAAAGGTCAGTGTCCTTCAAGGCAATTGATTATTTTATTGTACTGCTCTTGAAAAATAATGTTTGCTTTTGAATGATTCTATTAGTGTATGTGACTCCTTTTATATTTGTTTCTATGTGGTCATCCCTAGGATTCTATGCGACTCTTTTTATATTTGTTTCAGTGTGGTCATCCCTGATTGAGGATTCTTTGTAAGTAAATGAAAAAGTTTCTAAGTATTGACTGGGCCCTCACTTTCTTTATATGGATTTTTTCTCATTTAGTTAGTAGTTTGAAAGAGCTTTTTCAATAAATTGGTTTTGTTACTGCCGAACATCCTCTCTCTCTCTCTCATCCATGCCTTTTATGTCATATTTACGTTTGAAATTTGAAGGTCATCCAAGTCTATTCTTATGGTTTCAGTTATGACTGCAGTAACCATTTCCTGTCTTTAGGTTTTAAAAAAGACCTTTATAGCTGGCTGCTCCATATTCAATTTATTGAAAGTACACTCGCCCACCAACTCCCCTGTTTGTTAACTCCAAGAGTACCACCTAGCACAACCACCATAATGGAAATGATTGGGACGATGTATCGGTGCAATTTTAGGTCACCTTATGACTGCTCCTATTACTTCCCAGATAAGCAACATTTAGAGTGAGTTATGTTGTGTTATGATCTTAAAGTAATTCTCTCTCCTTTCTCTTTATTTTTGTGCTCCATATGGGAAGGTTAATTGCATGGGTATTTCATTTGCTTCTTTCTTATTAATTCTGAAATTTCTGATAATACCTGAAGATGTCCTTTCATGGAAACATTTTCTTATTTGTTAATTCCATTTTAATTACGGTTGCAAATGGTTTGGATATGAATGGTGATTTTGCAAATTTTGGCTGTCCTGGATCCGAACCAAACCGATTCCCCAGTGTATTTTCTGATCCAAAATCTGAATCGTTTGCAACCCTAATTTTATTGTTCTGTACTTTCTTTCTAGAAATGATGGCATCATTTATATTCCATTTTTTTAATCAACCAGTGTAATTAGCCTTTTAGCTACTTCTTTTATTTAGCACACTTTTCTTCTATCCTTGTTGTACCTGACCATCTCTTAGGAACTTTTCATCATTCACGAGATTAAATGCAGAAAGTGTTGGAAATATATTGATCATGCATATATTTTGCATTTTATTCATACTATTTTATGCATGATCCAGTAAAAATTTGTATTAAAAACTCATTCTTATCAGTGTTTTTGAGAAACTGCTTTGAAATTGAAAATATGGTAAAATCACATATTTTAAGCTATTCCCTGCATTTTTTAAAGTTTTAATTAGTTTAGAATTTTTTGTTATTCATAGTTTAATTAATTTAGGAGTTTCAAATGGTAGTTTACTTTATTTAGACGTGTCTTTTTCTAAAACACATTTTTCTAAAAGAGTACTTATTTGAAATTTTTGAAAATTAATTGGCTTTTTAGAAAAATCATGTGGCACCCTAATTTTAGAGTATAAATTAGACTTTTTAAGAAGTGGAACACGTTTTTGCTTTCATAGAAAACGCAGGCCTCTGTCTCCCTCCCCCTCTTCTCTTCTTCTCCTGTTTCACTCTTGGTCAGTTCTTCCATCGGTTCCTCCTTTCCCTCTTGTTTTGTCTTGCTTCTAATCCCTGCTATCGCCCACTTCTCCTTGTCCCCATCGTTGGAGGTACGTGCAGCTCAAAGGTAAGACCACTTTCTTTTTCTCAACCCCTCCGTCAAAAACGGATCAGAAAGTACGTTTCTTCTCTCCCGTCTCTCCGTAGTTTCGTAGTTTTAGTTCCTGCATAGCATATATCATATCATTGCATATAGTTTATTTGATCATTGCATATTTAGTGCATATAGATTAGATTAGTTTTATTTTTAATATCCGAAAATATAAAAAGAAAAAAAATATGAAATAGTTTAGTGTAACTGTTTTCTCAATTTGTGTGCCGAGTTAGATAGTCGTATTATTTTATATAGTTAGTTCTTAAATGTAATTCACATCAAGTGCTGTCTTTTATTAGAATTGATTAGTTACTTTTCTTAGGCATAAACTAGTTTAATTAAAATTTAGATTAGATTAAAATAAATTGGCCGGTTTAGCCTTTAGTGTAATTAGCGTTTTCTTGAATAGTTAATTTATTAATTATTATTTTGCTGTTTTAAATTAATCATAGTTTTTATAGTTTAATGTTAGTTTTTGATTCAGTTATTTACTTTAGTTTTAACTTGATTCACGTCACTTGGTTTTAGTTCAGAAATTTTTCTTTGATGTTTGTTTTGCATAGTCATTGATTAGTACCTAGTTGCTGATTATTATTTATTTTAATTCATTATCAATTAGTTATATTAGATAGCATAGTACGTTCTTTATTATATTTCCAGCTTTGTCATAATTAATTATTACTTCTATCAGCCATTCATTAGTTTAGGTTTTGGTTAAAATAGTTAGTTAAAATATAAATCGGTTTCTTGGTTCCTTTTAATGTATAACTATTTAATTAGAATAGATAGAATAAGGTAGGTAGTTTAGTTATTTTCAGAATTTATTAGCTAGTTTGAATTAAATTAATTCATGTTAGTGTGTTAGTTTTATTCAGCTTTGATTTTTTTTTATCTGGCCAATAGATTTAGTTGTGTTAGATTAGTAATAGCCGGGGTTTTTGCTATTTGTTATTTTTTGTTCATGATGAATTAGTTAGGTTAACTCTTATTCTTGTTTCATGTTTTACATTTTATCTATACCGTCCAGCTGAGTTAGAATAGGTTAGTTGTTAATTGATATTCTTGTTAAATCTTGAAGTTTTGCATAATCGGTTAGGTAGTCTTTGTGTCTTCATGCCGTTAGTCTAATTAGTTTTAGTTAATGGTTATTGTGTTCTAGCTGTTATTAGTAGATTTTGAAGTTAGCTCCAGCAAGTTAGTTATTAATTAAATTAGTTAATTTGTTAGTTTGTTTCTTATTCTTGTTAATTAGTTATTTGTTAATAGTTGGTGTAGTCAATTCTTGATTTTTGGTTAGTCTAGTTTCTTATGTTCTTAGTTAAGTTGGTACAAATTTGTTTCTTGATAGTTAGTTTGTTTTGCTATTTTGTTATTTAGTGCTTTAGTTTGTTACAGGTTAGATCATATTTGTTACATGTAGTTAGTTTGTTCTTAGTAGTTATATTCTTGTTTTTGTGATTTTTCTTTAAACTAACCTTGAATTTTTGTTTAGTTTTTCTGTGTTTTGTTTTCGTTTTGTGATTTTGTTTTGCAGGGAAGCGGTTGATCGTGCGGTGAGCCCTCAAACGAGCGCTTGAAGAGCCCTCAAACGAGCCCCTGAAGAGCCCTTTGAGGTCCCCAAAAGGTCTTCTCAAAAGGCCCCTTTGAGCCCCTCAGGGTCTCCTTTCATTTCAGTATATAGCCCTTATCACCGTAGAGAAGAGTACAGGAGCTTAAAGATCACATAACAATAACTCTGAGGTTCACATAGGGAAGCAATGAAGATAAAAATGGACTACAAGGTCAAGCAATCAAAGACCTTTTTCTTTTCTTTTAGATTAGGGTTATTTAATTCATTAATTTGGGTCTGTAATAAAACCATTTATTATTATTTTTGAGCCCTCTACAAGAGGGTAATACATTGTAATAGTTAGTTATTTTCATATATTTTTATTTTCAAGGTAATAAAGAGTAAATTAGTTTTCTGTGGAATACAAAGTGTTTCTCTCATTCTCTGAGATCGACCCGGACTCCACCACTCGTGCGAGTCGGTTTTTATTGTTTTAAAATCTATTTCATAAAACTTACACTATATATTTACATTGCATTTTTTACCATCAATATTAATGTAAACTTGATTGAATAAGTTATTTTATTAGCTATTGTACATATTAGTATCCAATATTCTCATTTCTAGTTGCTATATAAAGTTTCTAAAGTAGTTTTTGGATCATCAATATTATCTAGGTGTTCGTTGGAGCCAGTGTTGTGAAAGCGTTGAGGCGTAGCGAGGCGCTGTACCAAAAATCGAGGCGAGGCGTAAAGCGTAAGCCTCAAATTTTTTTTTGAAAACTTTAAAAAAAGTATAAAAAATATCTAAAAATACAAATAAATAAAGAAATGCTTTATTGATGAAATAACAACCAATAAGAAATAGAAAATCTCAAATAAGTACTAAAAAATATGAGATTAACATATAAAAGTAACTAAAAGCTGATTACGTAACTGAAAAATATATGAGATTAACCAACAAAAGTTAAAATATACTAAGAAACTGATTACATAACTGAAATAACTGGAAAATATATGAGATTAACCTACAAAAATTACAATATATGAGATTATTATAAAAATATGAGATTAACCTACAAAAGTTACAATATATGAGATTATTATAAAAATATGAGATTAACATATAAAAGTTACTTTTATATGTTACTTTATGTAACATATAAAAACTGATTACATAACTGGAAAATATATGAGATTAACCAACAAAAGTTAAAATATACTAAGAAACTGATTACATAACTGAAATAACTGGAAAATATATGAGATTAACCTACAAAAATCTTGTTGATTATGTCTTAGAAATCTTAAAAAAAAAAAAAATTGCTTCTCATGCCTCAGGCTTGCGCCTTGAGGCGCAGAGGGCTGCGCCTCAATGCAAGGCACGCCTTTTGCGCCTCAATGCACATTTTTGATAACACTGGTTGTGACTCTCTTGGTTAAATAAAAATTTCATTATGAAATGACATTTGGAAATAGAACAATAGGTAATTACTTTTTTAGCAAATTGAATTATCAACTGTTGTTATTTCTACCGCTGTAACATTATTCTAGATGTATTTGATCAACCCTGTCCACTTTTCTCCATGGTTCATTCAGGTTGATTCAGATTTTGAGCTATTAGATGTTCAAAAAGTATTATCCTATGGTGAGTTCAGAAAATATTATTCTACTGCAATAACAGTTACACTGTTTTAGTTCAAGAAAGAATCACCAGATAGATCATGGAACTACCATTCAATCTTGTGTTAGAACTTCAGTGCAGTTCCTGTTAAGAGAGGTAATGAAGTTTGGCGTGCGTGGACACTGTCTGTGATATACTGGTTGTATTGTTAACTTCTTGTTTCCAAGTTACAGGAATGACACTGCAAATTGTTGTTTGTGGAGTAAACAGCTAACTGTTGTGGGAAACTTGTTCTGAAACACACTTTATGAGGTTTGACTTTGTTGTCAATAATTATCTTGCAGAATTGCAGGTCGGTCTTTCTAACCTGGGCTAGTGTCAAGTTTCTTCTACGCATGTCATTTTGGTTGACTTTTCATCATCAACCCTTGACCTATTGCAATCTTTGGTTCATATTAGGGGAATTCTATTTTTGAGTGGCCACAAGATCCCAATATATTGTCTGATAGTTCCCACTTTTACTTCACTGTGCGTATATGAGAAACCTTTTTTTATATGTTTTTTTTTGTGTTCCCTAATCTTAACTGTGGCAATTGCAATAACTATCCCTATTTTAGGAGGCATAGCTACTTGGGAGCTTATGCTGTGGTTTGTTAATATATATATATATATATAAACCGAAATACCCCTAATATTTTGGTCTTTTCACTACCACATTTTTTATTTCAGCCTTTTTTACTTCTCTTTTATTTTCTGTACTTTTTCTTTTTTGGATTGATGGGGCAGCTCCAACTGGTTGTTGGAGCTGCTCCCTTGTGTATCTTTGTATTATAAATAGGCCTTCACGGCCTTTGTATTCTTCACTCTTTTAAGAGCTTTCCTATGCAAATAACAAGAATATTTTGACCTTTGTGAGGGTGGTGTGGCTTATTCAATCAAGTGCTATTCTTGATTAAAGTGTGTTCTTGCAAGTCCATAAGTGACGTCTTTTGGATTTAATCAATTTCATTATATGGTATCAGTGCTTTAGTGCTTTTGAAGTATTATTCCAATAGTATCAAGAGGTGGATCATGAGTTTAGTGAAACAGTGAATCGTAGATTGTTGCATCGAAAAACGCACTATCTCAAACAAATCTTGTATTGTCTTTCTTTCTCTCTCTATCTCTACACTCTCATACTCTCTCTCCCTTCTTCATATTGTAAAGAAATAGAGAATGAAAGGGAAGTAATCGTCTCCATTCTCGTACGACTCAATGATACCAATTATGTGATGTGGTCATCCATAGTAAAGCACAAAATATGAGAAAAGGGTCTATGGGGTTTGGTTGATGGTACCGAAAAAGCGTCTATACTCATTCTTACCAAAATTGAGAATGAAAAAGAAGTTGCTCTTCAAGGAGAAAAAATGTCTAAAGCCATTTTCGATTATGAAAAAAAATAGAAAGAGTGGAGGATGGGTCATTCCAAGATAATTTGATGGCTCATCAATAGCGTGGGCATCCGCAAGTGCTCTAGCTTAGCAAAATTTGATTTCGCTAGTGATGCATGGAAATATCTTAAAGACATGTATAGTCTTAAAGATATTGCTCACATATGCAATGTTCAAAACAAAGTAAGGACTATGACTCAAGGAGAGATGAGCATTAGGGAATATTACAATGCACTCTCTCTCCTTTAGGATGAATTTGGCTCTTCTTGAGCCAAAATGTCATTACCCCTAAGATGTAGAAGTTCGTGAAGTATTTTACATTTAAAATACTTCTAATATTCTTCACTCTTTTAAGAGCTTTCCTATAGATGACTCCAAATGCTTCGGCTCACTATCTTTGGCTCAACAAATCGAGGCACTACAACCAATGTTCAAAACTCAAGCTTCTTCCGTCTTGGGCACAGCCATATCCACAAGTGGTGACCCTGGTAAGACTTCTTGGATCCTTGACTCCGGTGCCTCTTTCATATGAGTCCATATTATCTGAATATTATAATAACCCAAATAATTCTTATGTTTTAACCGACGATGAAACATCTTTGAAAATCAAAACTTTTGGGTTTTTTTTTAAATAACCAATCTTTCACATACCAAATATTAGAGTAGTACCAAATTAAATTTAAATCTTTTATCTGTTTCTCAAGTTATGGATCATGGATGCAAAGTCTTGTTTTTATCTAATGATTGTTTAATACAAGATCTCTAGTGCGGGAAGCTGATTGGGTGAGGCCATAGAAGAGAAAATCTCTATGTAATGGATAATCTTGAGTTATCAAAACATACTTTTTGTAATTTTGTGAAAAAAAAGATATAGAAAATTGGCACAAAGGACTAAGACATCCTAGTGTGTCTGAATTACACTAGTTTCAATTTCTTACAAGTTATAAGGAAAGAGATTTTGTTTGTAAATATTGCATTCTTGGTAAAATGAAGTCTTTATCCTTTGGGCCAAGACATTTTATATCTAAAATTCATTTGAGTTAGTGCATTCGGATGTGTGGGGACCAACTTTAGTTATATCCAAAGGAGGTGTATCGTATTATGTTGTGTTTGTGGATGACTATAGTAGTCATTCTTGGATATTTTTTCTTAAACAAAAATCAGAAGTGTTTGATTGTTTTAAAAAATTTCATTGCTATATAAAGGCTCAATTTAAAACCAATATTCAAATTTTTAGAACCGATTTTGGGGGAGAATTTGTGTCAAAAGAGTTCAAAAATTACCTTGGTCTATATGGGATTATTTATAAAAAATATTGTCCATACACTCTTCAACAAAATGGACTAGCTGAAAGGAAGCATAAACATATTATTGAGACCACTACAACACTTGTGTCAAGAAATGTTTCAAAAGGTTTTTGGGTCGAAGTCGCCCTTACGGCAGTTTATTTGATAAACAAAATGCCTTAAAAAAACATTGAAAATATCTCTTTATTAAAAAATTATTTAAAACATCTTCCGATCATAAAAGGTTAAGAGTCTTTGGATGCAAATTTTTTGTCCTTACCAATAAGAATGACAAACTTTCTCGAAAAGCAATTTCTTGTGTTTTTTTAGGCTATGTCGAAAATCAAAAGGGATATAGATGTTATGACATTGGAAAAAATAAATTATATGTTTCACGAAATGTTACCTGTCTTGAAAACGAAAATGGTTTTAGCAAGGAAAAAATCCAAGAGAGTTATGACTAGTCATTTCTTTTTTACCTTGTCAATGAACATGAAAGGTGTGAAAATATTCATGATGTGCATGAGAGTAAAAATGAAGACACTCATGATGCAAATGAGAATGCAAATGAGGGTCTTAATAATATAGACCTATCTCATAGTGATATACAAACCTATACTCGACGCACCGAAGACCATCCATCATGTGCTTTAGAAAGATATTCCCAAAATCAAGATGTAGATTCTTTGAATATTAGAAAATCCGTAAGAATTTCAAAAGGCCCTAGTAGATTTGTATTCTATGATTCTTTTGAACTAAGGTATAGATCATGTCTATTGGACATACACTCATATACAGAACCAACATCTTACTATGAGGCTAAAAATCATCAAGAATGGATTAAGGCAATGAATGATGAATTAGTAGGCTTGGAAAAGACCAAAACTTGAGAAATCCAAACATTATCTATAATAAGCAGGGCATATTAAATCAGATTGCCCCAAAGTTGAAAAAGATCGATACAAGTGTGTTTTTAGGCCTCCTGATAGGTTTATATCCCATGCACCCTTTTCTCCTAACTATTAAGCATGTCTTATCGTCATTCACTCCTATCGTGAACCATCTAACTACAAAGAAGCCAAAGACCAACCTCAATAGATAGAAACCATGAAAGTAGAACTAGATGTTTTCTATAAAGCTAAAACTTGGGATGTAGTATTTTTATCCTTGGAAAAAAGACAATAGGATGTAGGTCGATATTTTAAGGTCAAAACCAAAAGTGATGGCAGTTTAGAAAGGTACAAGGCTAGGTTAGTCATCAAAGGTTATTCTCAAGAGTAGAAGATAGACTATGACGAAATCTTTGCTCTTGTTGCTAGAATTATTAGTGATAAAACTCTTATAGCTGTCACATTTATCAAAAAGTGGCCTATTTGTCAATTAGATGCTAAGAATGTTTTTCTTAATGGAGACTTTAGTTAAGTGTATATGGATCCTCGTCTGGGTTTTGAAATTGAAGAAAGGTAAGTGTTTTGTCTTCGCAAGGCCTTATATGGCTTTAACAAGCTCCACAAGCTTGGTATGATAAATTCAATAAGGTCATGATTGATCTTGAATTTATATCTTGTTATTACTGACATTGCTCTTTTTGTAAGTCTACAAGTACTGATATAGTTGTTTTCTATGTCACGGGGATTCGACGAACTAGGTGCCGCACCCCTGTTGTAACGACCCCAACTCATACCCCTTGAAAACGCGGATTTTTTTTAACCATTGCGGAAACCTTCCCAGAAACCCGGGGCCTTTACAGTTCCACTCCCAATTGGATAAAACAACCAACTACAATAGAGCTTACATTTATCATCCCAAACCATAGCAAGTCATTCTTTATTAATAATGAAAGAAAGAGTATCTAACATTAATTGCAAAGGACATATCAGAGTTATTTTAATGACATAAAAGTAAATAAAGAAATAGACTGAGCCACGCTGTCCCTCGGTGAACTATCCAGCAAAAACATGACACCCGTAACTCTACCAGAAGCTGGTCGCTTCACTGGTCTCCTACGGCTGCTGCGAAAACCACAAATAGAGGGTGTCAGAAATCCAAAGAATTCAGCGTACGAATCCCTCTAATGAAATAAATGAGCATAAAGAATACATATAAGATTTCATGCAATAATTTAGATGAATGCAATTATGACAATTACATAATTCAAGTAAGCATTCATGCAAGAAGGAGCATTTGTTAAGCATGAATGAACATTTAACAAATAACAGGGTCACAATTTAAGTAAGCAAGACATTTAGCATGCATTAGAACTTAAACATCATGCATCCACCAACATGTAATAATTAAGGGAAGAAGTAAAATGCGCATGATTTATGTGCAATGCATGAACACTTTATTATCTTTCCTTAGAGTTTTCTTTTCCATATGCATGCCCTATTAAATGCATATAATTTAAGTTCTTCTTTTTAATTATTGTTGCCCGCAGATACACCAAACGAGTAAAATTACTCAAGGTCAAGTTAGGTTCCCAGGGTAGCTTAGCACACACGTTTTATTTTATTACTAGGTTCTAAACTTAGCTCTCAACCGAATCACCTTCAGAACATTAGACCTTCACATCTAATGTCGGGACACCAGAAACTCTCTATGCCCACAAGTGTCACTTTCTTGGTATACCAAAACAACAACTGTGTCGAACACACCACCCCTAGGTAAAGTGTCAGACTCTTCCTAAAGCCGTGGTCAGGAGAAAGAACCTCAATATCGGGTCCAAGGGTAATAAGTAAAGCACACAGAGTTTTTATATTACACTGTTTTTATTCATTATCTTTTTATTAAAAGCCAATTATTGAGTTTTGCAATTTAGCATGCAAAAGCAAAGGCAAAGCTCGCATCTACCCCTGCAAGAACCATCACAGGACTCCTGCCCATAGAAACACATAGAACAATACAATATAGTGCAATAAAAATAAATACGATTTTTGTGATGCATTTAAAATGCATAAAAGAAGAGCAAACCAAAGCTCGAGGCCCACCAGGCCCATGATGATTCATTTCAAACATCAATGCATCGTATGCAAAAATCATAACAATATGAAATTTATGCAATGATACCAACATGATTCCAAATGCATATTCATTCATACCAATTTAACAATGTGCATGTATTTGTTAAATGGGCTGAGGGGCTGCTGCCGTAATTGATATCCTGCTCGAAAAACAGAAACAGGAAGAGGGAAACGAGAAGAGACAGAGAAAGAGAGAGAGAGAGAGAGCTGCGCAAAAGCTAGGGCTGCTCAGAATGTTTCAACAACACAGCCACCGAGCCCTAAACATTACATATAAACAAAATACAATGGTTATATTATATAAATGCCATTAATGAAAACCCTACGCACGTTAACATGTTAAAATAGAACGTGCGTATTAACGTGCGTATGGATCTGGAATCCAGACCCATACGCATGTTCTATTTTAACACCCTCCCTCAAGTTGTACGTGGTCTTGGAGCATGTACAATTTGCCTTTTAACAACCAGAATTGATGTCTTGTTAACCCTTTGGTAAACAAGTCTGCTACTTGGTCTTCTGTTCAAACATGACGTAGTTCTATCTCTTTCATCTCGACTTTCTGCCGTATAAAATGTTGATCAATCTCAATATGTTTCGTTCTGCTATGCTGAATGGAGTTACATGCAATATTTATTGCGCTTTGATTGTCGCATAGAAGAGATGATCGAATAATTGTCTCCCCAAGATCACTTAATAAGTGTCTAATCCATGTAGCTTCTGCTGTGCCTACAACCATCGACCTGTATTCTGCTTCTGTACTCGATCGTGCCACTGCTTTTTGCTTTCTACTGCTCCAAGACACTAAATTATGTCCAATGTACACACAATATCCAAAGACGGACCGTTTCTCATCTGGATCTCCTGCTCAATCTGCATCTGTGTAAGTGATGAGTTCATGACCTTGATGTAGGTTATTATTCTTGCGATAAACAAGTCCGTCTCCTATAGTTCCCTTTAAATAACGTAGAATGTGTTTCACGGCTTTCATATGACCTTCTGTTGGAGCATGCATAAACTGCGATACCTGATTGACGACATAAACTATATCAGGTCTGGTAAAGGTCAAATATTGCAACATCCGTACAAGACTTCTATACGTTGTAGGATTGACACAAAGGTGGCCATCTTCAGAGCTCAACCTTTGATGTAATACATGTGGTGACTGGTTTGCAATTGGTCATCTCGGCCCTTTCAAGAAGGTCAAGTGTGTACTTTTGTTGCATGAGTGTCAATGTGTCTCTTTGTCTGTCAACCTCTACGCCAAGGAAGTATCTCAACTCTCCCAAATCTTTCATTTTGAAAACTTTCATCAAAAACCGCTTTACTTCTTGCACATGATTATCTGAATTCCCAGTGATCACAATATCATCAACATATATAAGAAGAAGTACGACGGTACCCGACTTCTGGTAAATAAAAAATGAGTGATCCAGAGGGTATCTTCTAAAACCATAGCCTTGAATTTGCATGGAAAAACTTTCAAACCAAGAGCGAGACACCTGTTTCAACCCATATAGAGACTTTCTTAACTTGCACACCCAGGTAGTAGGATCTTTCTCGGCATACCCAGGAGGTTGTTCCATATATACTTCCTCCTTTAAAACCCCATGCAAGAATGCATTTTTAACATCCATCTGACTAAGCTTCCATCCTTGGTCGACTGCCAAAGATATGATGCACGAATTGTGTCTATTCTGACTATCGGACTAAAAGTTCTATTGTAATCTTCACCATAATGTTGCGTGAATCCCCGAGCAACAAGCCGTGCCTTATATCTGTCAATACTTCCTTCGGGCTTATATTTTGTTTTATAAACCCATTTTGAACCAACTATGGTCGAGGTACTATTTCTCAAGTTTGGCACTCATGAAGGGCTTCCATTTCTTCATTCATAGCCTCAATCCAGTGACGAGATTGAAGAGCTTGATTAAAACAAGTGGGTTCATTTTGGTTTGTGAGCGGGGACATAAACAACTGAAAATCAAGGGAAAAAGCCTCATAACTTACCCATCGCTGAATAAGATGTCTGATGTGTGACGGCCTTGGAACCGGATCACTAGAGACGACTTCTGCATCCCTCGACCCTGTATTTCTGTCCCTTCTAGTGTAAACCTGACCAGCGAAGCGCTCAACTGAAGGTGGCTCAACTGGAAATGGCTCAAATGAGGATGGCTCGACATGCATCTGTGAGTCTCCTGACTCCCTACTCAAATTGAAGGAAGAACAAGTCGCCTGACGTGTCTCCCCTGTATTGGCAGATAGATCCGCACTCATCCATGGATCATATACTTCTATTTCTCGACATGGCAACCGTTTGGAGTCATTGATCTGAAAATTCTGTTCATCGAAAACAACATTCTTGGATGTTCTAATATGTTTTGTATTAGAGTCATAGCGTCGATAGCCTTTGTATTCATCCGCATACCCAACAAATATGCACTTAACGGCCTTATCCTGAAACTTATTCTGCATGGAGGAATCAATATGCACATAGTATACACAACCAAAAACACGTATCTCATCATAGGAAGAATGTTTTTCAAATAAAATATAGCACGGAGATTTTCGATCCAGAAGCGCCATAGGAAGACGGTTTATGATATGAACAGATGTGTGAAAGGTTTTTGTCCAAAGACTGATGGGCACCTTGCTGTCATGTAGCATACTCATCGCACTTTCAACAATACGCCAGTGTTTTCTCTCCGCAACCCCATTTTGTTGAGGAGTATGAGGGCAATAAACCCGTCGACTTATTCATTTATCTTGAATAAAAGCAATAAACTCGTTTGATGAATACTCTCCTCTACCATCACATTGTAAATGCACAATATCACTGAAAAACTTTGTTTTGACCATTGAATTCTCGAAATACTTGAAAGACTTCATATTTATGTTTCATGAAATATATCCAAGTATAACGGGAATAAGAATCAACAAATATAATATAGTAACGACTATCAAAGAGAGAAGGAATAGGGGCGGGTCCCCAAACATCAGAACAAATAATCTCAAATGGCTTTGAAGCTCTTTTATTAATATTGTGAAAGGGAAGAACATGACTTTTGCAGATTTCACAGGATGAACATTTTTTATTCTCTGAAAGTGAGCATAAACTTGACTTTGGAAGAAGACCATTAGATACAAGATTTTCAATGAAACCTCGACTACAATGTCCCAAGCGACTGTGGCTTATTACAATAAGATGAATCAAAAAATATTAATGGACTGAAGGACAAAGACTCTGAAGACGAAGAGACTGAAGAATGCTTAGACAGCTCCAACTGGAGAACTGGGACTGAGGGAATCTCCTTGAAGACGTACATGTTTCCTTGTCGCTCCCCCTCAGCGAATGTCTCCTTCGTTTGTAGATCCTTAACATAAACAGAGGAGGGAGTAAATTCGACTGAAGAATGAAAATCGTCAACAAGTTTAGCCACAGAGACAATGTTCTTTTTAATATTAGGAGCAAGAAGGACATTAGACAAGTGAAGTGAGGATTTCGACATAGGAATATGTGCATTGCCAGTATAACTAATGGAGTGAAAAGTTCCATCTCCCGTAACTATACTACCTCTTTCAAGATAAGGCAATAAGTGAGATAACTTACCCGCATTACCCGTGATATGAGTGGCAGCACCAGAGTCAACATACCATTCTCCTTGTTCATTTTGCTTGATCGTCATCTGTGACAGTGCTGATAGTAAAAGTTGTTGCACATCGGTAAATGGCGCTTTCGTGTCCACAACAGTGCCTGACTTATTCTCAATTTTATTTGTCTTTCCTCTGTTCTGCGGATTAAACCAACAGTCAGCTTTCACATGTCCTCTTTTGTTACATAGGAAGCAAGTGGGCACTCTCCTTTGATTCCCTGCATTAAAAACACAAAATATTAGGTGTAGGCAAGATACCACGACCTCCTTGCCCAAAACATCCTCGGCCTCGGCCTCCTTGATATCCTTCATTTCCTTGTCCAAGACCTACAGAAGTGTCCATAGCCAAAACTGAGTGAGAACGAGCTGATTCATTTCCTTCCGCCCGTTGTCTCATACTCATCTCATGTTGAAGAAGCTTCACCTGAAGGTCATCAAAGTTAGGCAAGCAGGGAAGACAGGACAATGCTGTAGTAAACATGTCAAAATCAGGGCCCAATCCATTAAGAAGTTGTACTTTATCTTTATCTGAAATAGCACTTCCAATAATGGCCAATTGGTCAGTAATACTCTTCATGCGGCCTATGTATTCCATAACTGTCATTGAGCCTTTTCTCAAATTTTGAAACTCATTTTTTAAATACATAACTCGAGCTTCTGATATCTGAGAGTATGTTTGAGACATCTTACTCCATAGATCTGCCGCAGTGCAATCATCTGAAAGAGTAGCCAACACTTTTTGAGAGAGTATTGACGTGATATAAGCAACCAAAGACTGATCTCTCTTTCTCCATGCTGTATAATCTGTATTTTTAACAAACTTAATAATTATGTCACCTTGCTCATCCTTGGTTTCCTGCAAAATAAGTTGTGGTGGCACAGGAATACAGCCATCCAAATGTTCATCAAGATCCTGACTCTGTATGAACGGAAGTATCTGTCTCTTCCATGTCAAGAAATTATTATGTGTAAGTTTTTCTGTAACAAGCTGATTTAAAAAGTTTGCAGAGGGGCTAGAAAAAGTAAAGAATCCATAACAGTGGAGCAACTAGTAAACAAATTTAAGAAGTTTAAGAAAGAAATCAAATTATGACCCAGAAAATAAAGAAAAAAGAAGGTAGATTCAATTCACTATAGAAATCAGAATAAAATCTGTGACACAGAGAATAGCATACTCACAATATTCAAGATTGCAAAGAAGAAACCAGATTTGCGTCACAGGAAATAAAGAAAGGTGAAGACAGATTCATGGCAGAAAAACAACAATAACAAATGAAGAATAAGAATAGTAAGAAGGATTAAGGCAGACAAAAGAGAGAACTACCTGTTCAGGGTCGTGATACCACACATTGGATAGGAACACGAACCTGCTGTCTAGATTCGCAAAATCAGATTTTAGATGCAAGAAAGAACGACACAGATAAAAGATTTTAGATGCAAGAAAAGACGACCCAATACGAGAAAGAACGACACAGCAGATTTTAGATGCAAGAAAGAACGACACAGATAAAAGATTTTAGATGAAAAAAAATGACCCAATATAAGAAAGAACGACACAGGAAGTAGATTGTAAATGCACGTCTGATCAAGGCCAGTCACGAATCTGCTCTGATACCATGTTAAATGGGCTGAGGGGCTGCTGCCGTAATTGATATCCTGCACGAAAAACAGAAACAGGAAGAGGGAGACGAGAAGAGACAGAGAAAGAGAGAGAGAGCTGCGCAAAAGCTAGGGCTGCTCAGAATGTTTCAACAACACAGCCACCGAGCCCTAAACATTACATATAAACAAAATACAATGGCTATATTACATAAATGCCATTAATGAAAACCCTACGCACGTTAACATTTAAAATAGAACATGCGTATTAACGTGCGTATGGATCTGGAATCCAGACCCATACGCATGTTCTATTTTAACAGTATTCACCATCCATGTGAAATTGTTTTCATGTAATGACTTAACACATGCATTCATTCATGATTCATAAGTACATAAGAACATTTATGCAGGATTGTACATGCTAAACACACATCAATTTCATGTATGCACATGCACTTGAAACCAATCCATAAATGCACGATAATTAAACATGTCTCATAAATGTAGGGATATGAAAATTTTCATTCATAACATGTGTTAACATCCACACACGTGAACATAACCCGGATCTAGAAATTGAATTTCAGGGCTGCACCCATTCATATCATGTATGCACCTGTACCAAAACAAAGTTTGCAATAACATATTAACAGGCATGCATTCATATCCAAACATGCTAAATTCAAACTAAGCATAAGAAGAACTTCATTCATCAGATTAAGTCCACCATACTTAGCAAAAGTTCTAGCAGGAACACTAAGTCACTTGTGTATGCTTATTCCACAATGCATATGTATTCAATGTTTTCAGCAAGCACATCATTACACTTTTTTTTTCTGAAAAATACCATGCATACACCATGATTTCAACATATAGTTTCATGCATTTATTCAGTCCGTGACATGATTCACCCATAGGAATCGATTCCCACGAGAACTAGGCATTAAACGGATGCATATGCATTACTTAAAAATTATGTTCTAGCACAAAAAAAAATATGTACAGAATTTTTATTTTTGAAAGATGAAAAGAGTAAAAAAATGCATGCATGGAAAGGGATCCATAGATCTTCTTTCGTATATCTTAGAGTGATCACATAGATCTACTCTTTTACCATGGTTTTTGATCATGGTATAACATGAGAATCGAATCGGTATTCGATTTCTCACTTATGTCAAAAGAAGAGACCCGTACCTTTGATCAAAATCGAAAAATAGAGAAGAATGATGGTGGAACAAGGGTTGTTGGAGAAGAGGAACCATCTTCCTCCTTTCTTCCTCTCTTTCTCTCTTTGTCTTTTCCCTACCTCGGGAGGTTGCGTCGTCGCGCGTGCGTACGACTGTAGGCGAAGTAGGACACAGGCACGAGCAAGATCTGTCATGTGAATTGCAAACAAACAAACGTGATTATTAACATACAGGAAGTATTGACCCCAACCCAAAATACAACATACCTTAGGGTTTTGAACTTGCAACGTCCCAACACACGGTGACGTGCACTATCAGCTCCTACCCACAAGTGAAGAACATTTGGTCCTACCGAAAAGGGAAATCAGGCAGGGGCATTGCCCTTACCTGACAACCGAAAAAAGGGAGGCGGCAGGGGCGTGCCCCTGCCTGCTGAAATTACAGAAGCGATAGGGGGCGATCCCCTGCCTGCCGAGAACTGAGAGGCAGCAGGGGGCGAACCCCTGCCTGCTGAAATTACAGAAGCGATAGGGGGTGATCCCCTGTCTGCCGAGAACTGAGAGGCAGCAGGGGCGAGCTCCTGCCTACCAAAAATCGAGGCGACAGGGGGCGATTCCCTGCCTGCCACAAACAGAGAGGTGGCAGGGGCGTGCCCCTGCCTACAGAAAACAGAGAGGCGACGTCTGGATCGCTAGGGTTTACAGAGAGGGGAGGTCACAGGAAGTGGGAGCAGGGAGGGCGCAGGTTGAGAGCCCTCCCTCCCCTCTGCACGATTATTAAAGAGCACAGAGGGGGGAGATTCGGGAGACCCTCAAGGGGAAGGGGAAAGCGGCGCAGAGGGTTTAAAAGGCCCTCGTCCCTGCGTCGCATTCGTATAACCCTAATGGGTATTATGGATCCGGGTCGGATCTGGATCCGACCCAGGTCCGAGTTTTTTTTTGAATCACATGGGTCTTACACGCATCGATGAGACGCGATGCAGGTGCGCGTGTGGGTGCGGCACCTGATGCGGTCAACCCGACTTTGGGTGCAGTCAACACACCTAGGATCATATATGTCCAAATTTTGGACTTAAAAAAAACAATTCGCCTGATGAAATGGGCTTGAGGATTAGGGCAAAATAGTTTTTCTCTGTCTCCCGACCCCGACGCTGCGATCCTGAGCTGCGATACGTTGACGTCGGTGACGCCTACCAGCTGCTATCGTCCGGCGAGCGCGACGCTTCCTCTCCATATCCAAGGTACGCATTCTCTCTCTCTCTCATTCTCTCCTTCAATCTCTCTCTCCACTCGTCTCTCAATCTCTCGGCTACCTCTCTCTATATTGTTCCCCTTTTTCGTGCCTCTCTCTCTCAACTCAATCTCTTTCCCCCTTACTTTGTACCTCTCTCTCTCTCAATCTCGGCTAAACACCATTGTTGCCCATTTTTGAAAAAAATATTTACCTATTTTAGGGAAAACTCAGTTTGGCTGGCTCGTTTTCTTAAAAATCTATCTTTTAAGAGTTTTTACGTGTAAAAACTATGTAATATAAACATTATACATAATATACATAGATATATTATACATAATATGTCTGATGGGACGTTGCAAGTTGGAATCCTAATCGTATGGCCCGTATTTGGGTCTGTCAAATTTTTTTTTGCTGCTTTAAGCAGCCATTTTGCAAAACATTCTGGCCGAATTGAGTTTTCACAAGCCCAGCCAAGCCAAATCGAGTTTTTCCTGACATATGGTTGCTTATGATGTGTATTACTTATTGATGACTTAATGTTGGGTAATTTGATTGTTATTACTAATTTTGTTACTTAAAATTTGGTTGAATGCTCGTATTTTTATTACTAACTTACTACTAGTCTACTATTGTTATTGTTAAATACTTAGATACTTTTAACATTTGTTATTGTTACTAGTTAAAATTTTAGTAACATATTACTCTACTGCCTAAAATTTGTTAAAATTTTGTTACTAGTTAAATACTTAGATAGATCAAGTTGCATTAATGTTATTGTTATATATTTTTCTCGTACCTTTAGGTATTTATTTATACGTATGGTACTACTACTAGTCTACTATTGTACATGTTATTGACCTTGCACTCAATGTTTTCAATCTTGATTGTGTGCATAATTGATTTTAATATAACATTTTTTTCGTTTTCAAGACAAAAATGATGGATAAAAGGAAAGGACTTGCGTCATCCTCATCCCCACATATAAGTTCTGCTGCTAGTGTTACTGGTAGTTGTAGTGGGAATGTTGATTCAAGTTCTTTAGCTGCAACATGTGATGATGGAGGGCCACTATGGGTACATATAGATAAGCTTGTAAAAGCCGGAGGACGTGGTGGAAACAAGAGATTTTGATACAAGCTTTGTTAAAGAGATTTTGTTGGGTTTTATACAAGAGTTAAGGCCTATGTCACACAGACTCTTCTAACAGGGCACCACACCCGCACCCAGGCAGGTGCGACACTTGGACACAACTTCCTTTATGTTAGGTGAAGTCAATCACACTGAAGTCCATTTCTATCCAAAAGTAGATTCAGTTAACCCTAATCAAGTCCATTTTTATCTATATTATATATATAAATACATAAATGCACACAAATACACAGTGTTAACTTAAAAATATTAAAATATATATATATATATATATCCTTTCCGCACCCCCGCACCCAAGTTTTTTTTAAAGTGTCGCACCACTGCATCCGCACCCGTACCTACACCCGCACCTATGTGACATGGGTTAAGGCTCATTTATTGAAGATACTAGGACATGGCATTTTAAGATGTAGAAGAGTTGATGAGGCAATGCGAAGACAATACAAGATAAATATGAGAAGAGAAAAACAATAAATGATTCTTGTGCAGTTAGTGTACCATTTTTAAGCCACCAACAATATGCTAAAAAAAAAAGAAAAGAAAAGTGGATGTAGGAGGTAGAGGAAGATGAATGATACAAGCATCATTCAATACATATAGAAGGGAGAAGATCGATAGAAAAGTAGGGAGGTATTTTTATTCTAGTTCACTCCCATTTAATGCAGTTAGAAATCCTTATTAGAAGGATTTAATTGCTTCTTTGGCAAATTATAATTTGAGTGACTATGTACCTTCAAGCTCAGAAAAACTACTAACTACACTTCTTGCAAAAGAGAGGGCAAATGTTGAGAGATTACTAGAAATTAAAAAATATTCATGAGAACAAAATGAAGTTTTCATTGTTTCTAATGGGTGGGTAGATATTTAAAGGCGTCCAGTAATTAATTTCATTGCTTTTTCACTTAGTGCCTAGTATTATTGAAAGCAATTGATGCATCTGGGCAATATAAAAATGCAGAGTATTTGAAGGGGTTGTTTATAGAAGTAATAAAAGAAGTGGGTGATAAAAAAATAGTACAAATCATCACAGACAACACTCTAGTTTGTAAAAGTGCAGCATTGAGTTTGGAGAGTGAGTATTCTCATATTTTTTGGACTCCCTGTATAGCACACAGCTTGAATCTAGCCCTCAAGAGCATCTGCAACCCTAAAGAAGAAAAAAAATCACCAGCATATGCTCTATATTCATGGATTGAAGAATTAGAAAAAAATATCAAAAGCATTGGAAATTTTGTTGTCAACCACCATCATGCTAATGTTATATTTAATATTGCATTCTGACCTGAAATTGTTGAAGATCGCTAAAACACGTTTTGCGTCCATTATTGTGATGGTGAAGAGGATTAAGGAAGTGAAGAATGCTTTGGTTAACATGGTGACTGATGAGAATTGGACATTCTATTGTACTGATGATGTTGTCAAGTTTCAAGAAATTAAGAAATTCATTGTTGATGATGAGTTTTGGGACAAAGTCTTATACTTCAATTTATGTAACCTATTTGAAAATTATTGATAAAAGTTGATATGGATAAGCCTATTCTTCACAAAGTTTATGAAATGTAGGATAATATGATTGAAAAAATACAAGTTGTAGTTTTCAAGCATGAAGGAAAAAATCCTGCATTAGATGATTCGAATTTTTTTAACCATATTCAATTTTAATCACAAGATGGGATAAGAACAACACTCCTTTGCATTGCATGGCACATTCTCTTAATCTAAAATATTATGTAAAAGATTTGCAGGATATTGGTCGTGTAGACTAAGAGCTATCAAGGCATAGAAATATGTGTATGACAATACTTTATCCAGAATCACATATTCTAAATCAAGTCACAAGAGTTTAAAAAATTTGCATCTTCGAGATTATATAGACATGCATCACTAGCGAGAGAGGAGGAGAATATAGATCCTATCACATGGTGGTCAACATTTGGATTAGAAACACCTCTTTTCCAACGTCTTGCATTGAGATTGCTATTTTAGCCTGCTAGTTCATCCTGTTGTTAAAGAAATTGGAGCACATATTCTCAAATTCATAATATGAAGAGAAACAAACTCACTAACAAGCATGCAGAGGATTTAATATATGTTCATTTTAATCTTCGACTACTTTCGCGAACCAATGATGAATATAGGTATTAATTGCTCTCTTAGTTATTTGACTATTTTATAGTTTTTTTATTTAAATATACTTATATTTAACATTTTCAAATTGGGTTTATAATGCAGACATAGATCATCCAAATTTTGGGATGTAAACCCAGAAGAGTGTGACTTAGAGGGAGAGCATGATTTCAACATTACAAACATGGATTTATCTGAGCCCAGTCTTCTTTCTTATGATGCATTTGATGATGAAGCAGAAAATTATTAGGATCCATTACCGTATCGTCATATACATTGTGTAGGATATACTTTTGGTATGTAATTATCCATTGTTTGCCTCTTTTGTTAGTATACTATATAATTTACTTTTTTTCTGCTTTACTTATTTTTTATTGTTTCTATAATATATTTAGGTTGATTTAATTGTGGTGTTAGTTTTTATGATGTAGAATAGAATTGTAGATTGTTTTTGTATTTTAGTTATGCCCATTAGAGGCTTTTTTGTCTTTTGGTTCTAGAAGTTGGGCTAGCTAACGACTAGCTCATCTAGCTGTTAGACTAGCCTAACAGCTAGTTGAGCTCTTTCTTTGCCTTCTCCTTCTCTCTCTCTCTCTCTCTCTCTCTCTCTCTCTCTCTATATATATATATATATATATATATATATATATAGGTTATTATTCTCTTTTCCTACGTTTCTGTTGAGCATTTTATTCTTAATAAAATCTTATTTTCTGTGTTTTCTTGTGCCCTTTGTGGATTGTGATTGTGTACACCAGTGCCTTTGTGTGAGCCCTTAGTGGCTTATGTATTTTGCCTATTAGTGGCGTTGTATTTTTGTACTCTTGGAGATATCTCATTACATAGAAGACATCCCCAGAAAGAGGAGGGGTGAAAACAAAAACTTTAGCAAAAGAGTTTTACATAGTCGCCCCCTGCTCTTGAGACACATGTAATTTTATATTCTTATGTTTATTCGGGTGTCTGATTATTTTATGCTTTTAGCACAATTTGTGGGATGATGGTGGCTTCTTGTTTCAGAATGTTATATTTCTTGTGCATTGAACAGCGCATAGCATTCCTTCCTGTGTGGAGAAACCAATATTGATCAGGGCCTTACCATGCCTCATGTTTTCCCACCTTGCCCACCTGTGGTACATACAAATGCTTTGTGGATCTCCCCATCATTGTTAAATCCTTTAGTTTCTCTTGTACCAGTGCCTGCTATGCGCCTAGTCTGTTTGAATAGCGCTTATGTTTTGATTTTTGGTGACATGCCCTGCTCCTCCAGACTTCAAATTCTAGTTAATCCCAAAGATATAGATCTTTGATTCTTTTTTAATGGAGTTAGTGGTAGACGGAGATATGCTGCTGACCTCATGAATCTCTGGGTGTTCTAGAGAAAAGTGCTTGTATTTTCTCTACCAACTCTTTCGTTTGAATGAGTTGGATTAGGGCCATTAGGCACTGGAGAGAAATATAAGCCAATATTCAGAGTTGATGGACCAAACTCTTAGGAGCAAAAACAACTACAAGAGTAGCCATGATGTCTTTCAAGGAAATTCTGTTGATTGATCAACAGCGCTTTGAATTGTTGGTTATGTAGTAGAATGTTTAATGTTATAAGTAGTATTAGTTTCGCACCTAACAAAGTATATTGTTGTCCCTTTCAACAGCAGTGGCTATTGAGGATGGAGTATAGAACCTTCTTGCATGATCCTCGTGCCATGGAGATGGACCTTTGCCCAAGTATTAGTCATCTGCATCCGCAGTCCCACATTTTTCCAGGTATTGTTGCTCCCTGATCCAGATCCAACCCAATGGACATTTTCTCCATTACTTTGTGTCATGGTATCTGAATTGTTCATATGATAGTGTTGCAGGTAGCTCTAGCAATCCTGTTAATGAGACTGCTGGTTGGAACCCCTTTCTTGGATCAAGTCCGTCTTTGGGTTCTTATCATCTTCCTATAATAAGTTCCAATCCTGAATTACCAGGCTACAGGGCTGGGGTGCCATGTGTCCCTTTATTACCTCTATCAATGAGAGGGAGCAATCCATTTTTACAAGTTTACCTTCAAGCACCCTTTTCTACTAATGCTTATGGTATTCATTTGAGTGAGTATCACAACAGTCATGTGATGAACAATGGAAGGAGGCCATTCAAAAGAAAGAGCTCAGTCAGTCTTGTCCATGAGACAGGCAACACAATGGGATATCAATCTCATGGCGATTCCTCGTTGCTCCCTATTTATGTTCGTACCCAACCCTGGGAGGAGTCAACATCTTGGTTCCAATATGGTCCATGGGATGCTGCTTATAGAGACGGAGCTCTTTCAATTTCTGGTGACAGGAACGTGAGAAGGCGATCTGCTGGATCGCTGTATCCAGACTTTAGTCTTGAGAACTTATCAGGTAGCTCTAGGCACCACTTTTATTCGGCAGGGCGTCCTCTGGACCAGCTAGCTGGTGGAGATTATGGTAATATTGGTATGACTGCAACAATGCGAGGCTTGAACCAGACTCCTGGTCCCTATCGGAGGATATCAGTTCCTGGTTAGCTTCATGATCACTGTGATCTGCTAGTTGTTTCTTTTTTCCCTTTGTTTCTAATCTCATTACAAGTATGTGTTTTGCATATCTGCAGATAACATTAGCTTAAATCGTGAAGTGCACGTTCTTCCTGCCATATCGAGTAATGGTAGTCATGCTGCAGAGATAAACGAGCCTGATTATGTTTTTAACAGGACAATCGAATCCACCAGAAGCAGACATAGGGGATTCTTGCAAGGGCCTGTGCTCGCTCAAAGGCCAGTTTCAAGCTATCAATTCATTCAGCATGCAGGAACTGGTGCAAATGCAATGCCAGACGGTTCACGATCTGGAGAGGAACCCTATGTGTCAACTTCCAGATTTCCAATACAATTATCCTCTGTCGGTGAGCGCAGCAGTAATAGATTGCATCGGATGACTAGTAGGATTTCTTTTGGGAGATCTGGACAAATAATTGATCAGACAAATGAAAATGCTAGGTTGTTTTCTGAGGTTGGTGAAATTCCTGCATTCTATTGATTGTATCTGCTGAATGGTGAATCTGTGGAACCTTGCATGGGAAGACATGCCCCTAATTGAATAGAATCTATACATGGTGGATTTTTCTTATGATTATGCCATGAAATGCATGTCATGTCCTATAGAGAATATAGATTCCAATTCTGCAAAATATGAGGTAAGTGGATTCTTAGGAAACATATCCCTCTTTTTATGTGGAAATGGATGCTATGCATCAAAACGATATTCTAGACTCCATGGATGTTATTGCAGTTACATGAACCAAACATGGTAGTGTAATTTTTTTTGCTTCCAACAAAATTGTTTTCGCCATTTGTTACAAGACTAGAGAAGACTGAGAGGTTATTTCACTCAGGGTGTAATGATGCTGGACCGTTCCTCCTATCATGGATCTGACAACTTTGTTGATCATCATAGGGACATGCGCTTGGACATAGATAACATGAGTTATGAGGTAAGAGAACTTTTTTCCTTATTTGACTTTGTTGAACACCCCCCCCCCCCCTCTTTTCTTTATGGAATTCTTAAGAGCTCTCTTGGCGCAGGAACTGCTAGCTCTTGAGGAGCACATTGGTGATGTCAGTACTGGGTTATCTGAAGAGATCATTTATAGGCGTCTAAAGCAGAAAATGTATGTTACCTCGGACGAGGTCAAAGAAAAGTTGGAAGTGGATGAGCGCTGCATAATTTGCCAGGTTAGCCTAGTTCCCTATCTGAACCTACACAAAGATCTGTTTTCTTTTTACTGTTTGCATCTCACGGAGCTAGTGAACCACAAACAAGCAGTGAAGGGTTTAATCTGGTCTTAGAACTGCTGATTGGCTGTCGTTATTTGATGAGTGTGCCGTCTTTCATTTGTATCCGGTTCTGAACTTCCAGGCTATGTTATGTGCAGAAAGAGTATGATAACAAAGATGAGCTTGGAACGCTGGACTGTGGGCATGATTACCATCTTGACTGCATCAAGCAGTGGCTGCTGGTGAAGAATGTCTGCCCCATCTGCAAGGGGACTGCACTTGAAGATAGATCAGATCTGTGAGGGTTTATCTTTCATTTTATCCTTTCCACTTTTATGGATGTGGTTTCTACAATTAATTTCTGGGGAGTATGATGCAAGCACATTGTTCCCCAATTTCTCTGCTGTGTAAATAATACTTTGCGTGTTATTCTCCATTTGAAAGAATAAAGCTGAAAGCAACACTCCTGTATAGTTTGGCAGTTGCTTAATGTTAATTCGTTGCCTTTAATCTTCAAATTTGTATATATTCCGCTCCTCGATGTGTAAGATTGAGTGTTTGGAATGTTGCCTGTCGAAAGAATAGGCAAGCAGGGAATGGTATTGGATTCCTTCTCCCTGAAAACATCTGTTAATCATTAAATTAATCTGGCATATACAATTTACTTTAGATATTACCTTGTTACTCTACCGTTTACCAGCACAATGCGAATACCATGTGATATAAGGAAATATTAAATGCATAAATTGTGAGAGTTTAGCAGTTTTCTGTCTCATAAAAAACAGTACAGACAATGACATAGATGCCACTAATTTTTGTACCAATACCATATAGCGTCGCAAACTAGAAAATATGACAACCATAAGGTTTTCTATTCTATTATAATCTAATTATGATTTAAGGTAAGGCTTGTGCTTTATTAGGATGTAGAATTCATAGGTATGCACTTAGATAATTTCAAAGAGTACGTATGCTTTAGAATTGTGAGATTTTGTGGGTATCAATATGAATTAATATGAATGAACATGTTTTTGCACGTGGTCCAATTTGTTTTTACTTGAAGGCTGTGGACTAACTGATGCTCTGTCGCATGTACCCACGACCGACTCCTCTTTCTGTCCGTGGATCTTGAAATCCCACGGTGACCCTCACATTATCTAACCAATAGAAACATCCCACGTCATTTCATAATATTCAAATTCCGGGGCAGTCAACCTTGGCTAATGTCACGTGGACACGTCCAGGAAGACACAGGACACGATGTTTTGCAGTGCTTCATTAATACAAGTATGGAAGGGGACACGACATGGAGGTAAGTTGATCCTTTTGTGACATAGCTTGTCGGCTCACTTGTGGAATTGGATCATTGGATATCGGTTTCAAATATGTTGGAACTGGATTGGTTATATCAGCTACAGATCTGAATCTTTCGTGGACGCTTGGCAGTTCCTGTTGCCTCCCAAATTGACTAACCCTGCACAAGAATTGTGCCGAAAAGCGAACATCAAGAGAATCCTTGACGATCTATACACAACTAGATGTTAGGGATAGTAAAACCATGAAGATCAACAAGTTTCCTTTGGTCGCTTAACTGTTTGAGCCATGAAGATCTTATTACTTTCCCGAAGCAATAAATGGATTTAAGATACAACAGCTAGTAAGAAAATTACTGGGGTGACTGACGATCAGTCTATGCTGACAAACACAAAGCGCCCCCACCAGAGCATGCAACCAGTTATCCATTTTTTTTTAACGAAGCCAAGGGAATCCTCCATCACAAACCACACATTGGCAGGCCTCCAGTTGGTAAAACCCTTGAGGCAGTCATACCAGCAACAAAAAGTTATGGCTGATGATACCATGGAATTTACCTGCAAAATCCCTTTTTCTACATCACCTCTCTTATGACAAATTGATTTGCTTATGAATTAGCCATCCTTCCAAATAGACGAAGATAAGAAGATCGAAAAATGGTTGCTGACACTGAGTTCCGTATGTTTTGGAGATCATTCTCACCTTCCCACTCAACTTATCTTTACGGCACCAACAATCTTCTGGATTTCCATTATCATTGCACTGTCAACACTTCCTGAAGAAATATTCTTATGCATCTTCTGCAAATGAAGCTTCATCGAGCTGCTGCTCAGTCCAGCATTCTTCCCACACATCGGGCATACCTTCATCATTAGCCTCCTCTGCTGCCACTCCATTGAAGCTTTCCCGTGCAGCTTTTTATCAAGCTCCAACAGTATCTTTTTGAATCCATCATTGGGCTGGGCACGTTTATGAACCATATTAAGCTCATTCCATGCCTGTAGTAGAGTGAGGTGCCTGCAGAAAATGAGATCAGATGTTAGCTAAGGGTCTTTTTTCACAGATTTTTCAAAGTTATGGTCAACAGTATAGGTCTTACTTCCTCAGCATCAGGTATGCAAGAAGGACAGTGGCACTTCGACTCTTTCCTTCGAAACAATGAACAAGAACTTTGCCACCCGACCGCTCAGCCTGTTCAATGAAATCTGAGCAATCCTCAAAGAGATTGTTGATCTTTGCATCATCTGTATCACAGATCTGCAGAACAGAAATCACGTCATGCTAACTGTGGGATGCATTTCAGCAACTAAGGGGAGAAATCAGCCAAATTAGTACTTAGAAAAGTTAATGTTTATAAGCCCTATCTTGCCTACCGAAAAAATGGAAAAAGGAATATAGATGGCTGTTGGTTGGAAATGATGACAGAAAGGTTAGAATCATGCCATTGAGTGAAGTCTCAGCTAAAGAGATTTAATTACGTATTCACAAGAAGCTTAGAATTGGAAAGAGCATGTCCATGTGCACCACATGCCTAACTAAACTCCAGAATCACACGTCTTTGTTTCCTTGCCTGAGGTTAGCATGTCACTGAACTGTGGCAACAGTTTCTATGTAGTCCACACATTATTGAGGATTCTTAGTTGAATTTGTTGGATATGCTCAAGCATGCACCTGTTTTTTATTTGTTTGGCATAATCTTGAGAATTATTTGTATGTTTTCAATATTTTTTAGCATCCACACAATTGGTGGCACCTGACATGAGCCAGATATGGTGTCAAGGACCACCTTCCAACAAATACTCAAAGCTCCATTTTACCATTCACATTATAAGAAGAATTTTCATGGGAAGGTTTGAAGCATTGACTCCAAGAAGGCAGTCATCAGGGTCTCATCAGATTTCAGCAAACCCATGCTGAATCCTACTCATCAGAATATGGAAGAATTTATGGCAGAATGGGCCAATCTGGTCTTCCACAAAATCTTTTGGCCAGACAACCTAAATAAACAAGACATTCAGAAAGGGCCAAAAATCCTGTTTGACCTAGGGAAGCTTTTGTAAATTCAAGGGATTCAGGTGCCAATATGATTAAGAGGTATGTTCCCTAGCAATTGATAAGTGCATCAAGACACATGAAGAAATGCTTAGATCCTCACATATTATTAGACAAAATGAAATGGAACTGCAGAGAAGGAGCACAAATCTTACAGAGAAGTTCTTGTACTCAAAGAGTTCGTGAAATTGAGAGTCTGCTTGTCCGACTTCATTTGAACATAAGCATAGTATGTGTGTGATACCCAAGTATTGGAGGGTGTGCATAGATCTTGCAGCTAGTGCTCCACCGATAAACAAATTACCTGTAATTAGAGAAGGCCTGTCGGTATTTGCAGCATCAGTAATCAAGGCTATCCTTTCGAGAATGTGTTCAAGCCTTACCTGCACAGAACTGCGAAACTTAGTTTTAAAGAAAAAAGAAATGTTTAACAGCACTTTTCTAGGTGATATGAAGAAACACCTTGAGTTCATAAGCATCAACAACACTCTGATTGTCAGCCCCCTCAAAGAAACCACTATTGAAGTTGTTATCTTGGCAGAGCTTCACAACATCTACTTTAAGCGTTTCATTCCAATGTTCCAATTCTCTACTAAGCTCAGCCTCCACCTGAGAGCAAATCGGAAGAAAATAAAGTTAAAAGGAAATTGAGAAAAATATAAAGGTATTATGTGCTTTCCATCATAACTATAAAAACCAAATATGGGTAAGTACATTTTAAATTTGAATCAAGTTGTACCTGCTAACCAATGGTTCCCGTGGTGAATTTTAGGTCAAACACATAACTTGTTCATGGTTTATTTTAAATAAGTGGACAGATCAACATGGTTTGGTTTACCAAAAAGGGAAAATGTTGGTAGTGTTTTCAAAAAATATGAGCAAGTTGTATACAACATTTATCTCAGAATGAAGCAAGTTATCTTTGACCTACATGTAAGATTAAAGCAGGTTTCTTTCCAAAACTAACAGTAGAGAAAGTTCAATGGCTTGCTACCAAAGATTGTCAGTAAGGGGAAGATTACTTCAACTTCACAGAGATTTTAAATATAATTTAACATTTACTTGCCATGCTTATAACCTAGACTTGAATCTCACAGACACTGTTAAGAGTTCACATACCTTTGCAATTTTGTGGAAGTCACGCAGCTTAATGGTCAGACGAAGACTACGGAGAGCCTCTCCACCCCCTCTAGAATACCTTCCATGCCAATTGTCTCGCAAGACAGGAGATGATGAATAAGAGCCATCTCTAGACCCAGATGAAGATGACTTGGGAGTCGCTCTCTGCAGTTCAGACTCGACCAGGTCTGCACTAGTTTCTGTCACATCTCGCTCCTTGTTAAGAGGGGAATCAAAACCGTAAATAGATGGTTGTGACAACTCAGAATTTGGAAAATAGTCTTTTTCGCAGTCCCCCAATGAACTTCTGTTAATTATTGATAAAAATGATCGAAGAACGAAATCCAATCTCTGGTAGAGTGTCAAAAGGAATATATGGAATCCCTGTAATTCTCTCAGAGCAGCACGAAATCCTCCTCGAAACTCATGGACAATAGGTGCTGAATCTGCAAAACTTGGATCTTGCAGTGCAGTACCTTCTTCCGAGACTAAAAAGCCAAGCTTACCCCCAGTAGTTTCGTACAATAGGTTCCCAGAGAACTCAAAACTGTTGAGAAGGAGCTCAACCAGCTTGGGATACTGCAGTTGGTCATTTGCACGTTTCCCAGCAGGAGGTCGGCGAGGAACACCAGTGTCAATTGCTATGACCCGGAAAGAATCATATTTGGAATCCTCTATTACCTGGTTTCTGATAATATCAGCAGAATCAAGTGAAGTAGTCATCAATTTAGACAAATCTGAACTTTGAGAAATCAAAGGAGATTTACACGGACTTATTCTACCATCAACCGAACAGTATCTTCTCCCTTTCTGAAAAGATTTAGATGCCCTATTCCTTCTTGGTATATAATCTAAATCTTCCTGAAATATTGTTGAATCAATCAAGTCAATTTCCTCTGCAAACAACAGATTAGAAGAGTTCCCTCGCCACCCAAGCAAACGACAAGGAAGTCTGTCTTCGTTTCTGAGCACCAGATCCAGCATCAAAATCCTGCCAAGTGCTGCAGCAGTCTTTTCAGCCACAGGTTGTGAGTCAAATGCATTTATACTGTCAAGAAGGGGTGTACCATGTATGTAACTGTCAAAATATAAACAGTGTCAGTTCATATACCATATATGACTACGTTAATGGGCTGTGGGATGGTTGTAACAGTTACAAGAGCAAAACAACAGCGTTAGATGGCAGTACTTCATTAGAAGGAGGCACCGGCTCAATTCAAGAGCTTCTAACAGCTCTGAACTTGTCATTTCACCAATTTCATCTCCATCTGTGGTTGCCTTAGCTTTAGCTTTGTCTGCAGCATCCTTGACCTGCTGCCACTCAGAACTAGAATTATGGATCACTCTGGCCTGTATCATTCATATGAAATAGATATTATTGAGACCACAAAAATCAATGTTAGAAAATTCTCAAGTATAACATACAATTATGGATCACCCTGGCCTACATCATATGAATGGATGTTATTGAAAACCATAAAAATTGACATCAAAATGTTCCCAATATACATACCTGTGGTGTTCGAACTCCTAGCCATTTAGAAAACTCGTAACCCAAACGTTCTGATTGAGTGGCCATCCTTGAGGAAGAGAACTTTATTACTGCAGCTCCTTCCTTCGGTACAAGGTTATCTTTGTCAATCCTACCAAAAAGAGCAAAGAAAACAACCCCTCCTGAATTCACAGTCACCTGCAACCGCAAAGGTTCACCAAAGTAAACACATTAATGCTTTTATTGTGGAAAATACCCCCCAAAAAATAAAACTCAGCATCTACCAAGTAGAGTTCAAGGTTGGCTCGATGAACACGTTAGCACAAGAAATAATAAGCTCAAGAAATCAAAGCTAACTAAACCAGCAAAGAGGTTGCAAATCATAACCAAAAGAAGTTTAAAAACCAAAAGCTACTTCATCAATGAAATGGATAAGATGAAGTGACATACTTCTAAGGAACAAGGCACCAACTTAGGAATTCTTGAGCAAACTTAGCATGTAGTAGGCAGTTATACGTTCCATTCTGTACTGTTTACCATTAGGATCATTTCTTAGATTATCAAAGCTAACACTTCTTAAGGGAAACATTATGAGGACCATCTTTGTTATATTAATGCACTAGGTTTTGCAGTCCAAGTTGTAGGACCTCTACTGAAAGAATCATCCAATATCATACATAAGAACGACCATAAGTACCTCAAGGGCTTTGTTCATTTCATCTTCAGACTGTTCTGTGCTACTGCTGTGCTCAGTATGGTGTAGAGAAACAAGCATGTCCCAAGAAAATTCTGCCGACTCAATATCCAAAACTGATGCATTTCCAAGTCTATCCCACAAACTGATGTCTTGGGCTTTTTCAGATGACAAGGAGTTCCCGGAATCAGAATCTGGATCTCGTGTACTGCAAAAAGCAAAAAGATCGAGAATTAGAATGAAACAGCCTTCACGAATGATGCACTGAGTTGCTATCAAGGCTAACAACCTGGGCAACATAAGCAGGAGCTATTCACAAGCAGTTTCCACAGTTCTGGAAACAACTTTAGTTATGATGCGTCTTGCTTTTGTGTGTCACCATGCATGTGAATGCGCGTGGGTGGCATCTGTGTGTGTTGTCTGAGATTGAATTTACTGGATTGCAATTTCCAGAAATCTAGGGAATCCTTTTGAGAAAAATGAGTGCAATATACAACTTTGCAATATAACTATGATGGTGTTATCCAAGACAAGGCACAAATGTGGAATTTTGAATTGATTAGGTGCAATGAGAATTGGTTAGATTGTTAGCCTTGAAGCTTATAGTCCTGCTCTAAGTCACACAGACACGGCATGTAGGTAGCCATACCCGTGTCGACACGGGGGTGGGCACGCCGCAGGTCGGGTCCCGCACTGCACCGGGTCAGGTTGTGTGTTAACAACTCTGGTTTGACCAAGGTCAAAGGGGCGGGCCATTTTGGTCGCGCCCCACCCAAGAATGATGTCATCCACATATACCACCATAACAACTATACCTGAGTTAGTTTTCTTAATAAATAATGTATGGTCCGCCGCCGACCTATTAAAGTCAAACCTTGACATCACTTCAAACAACTTTTGAAACCATGCACGTGGACTTTGTTTCAAATCATATATCGCCTTTCTTAATCTACACACCTTCTGACACTCTCCCTCAACCTCAAAACCAGGAGGTTGTTGCATGTATACTGTCTCAGACAAATCCCCATATAGAAATGCATTTTTCACATCTAATTGACACAAACTCCATCCATGGTGAACAACTACGGAGAGAACAAGACAAATGGTACCCATCCGTGCAACAAGAGAAAAAGTTTCAAAGAAATCAATACCATAAGTCTGAGTATACCTTTTTGCTACTAATCTGGCCTTGTACCTTTCAATAGAACCATCTGATATGTACTTTATTGTATATACCCATTTGCATCCAACAATGTCAGCATCCACTGGGGAATCAACTAGATCTCATGTATGTTGAGACAATAAGGCATCCATTTCTTCTTGCATAGCCTGCTTCCACTTGTTATCGAGCTCTGCTTGTTGATAGTTCAAAGGAATAGTTTCAGCAGATAAGGCTGAAATAAATGCTTTCATCTGATTTCCAATTCGGGCATCAGACACAAAATGATATGGGATATAAGGTACATTGTCGGGTCCCCTTCCGGAGAGCGATTGGCCTGTTATCATCATCATGAAGGTCACAGTTGTCAGTAGTACTTACCTCAGGAGAAGAAGAAGGAAGGCCTTGGAGGAGATGGAGTTTTACGCACATATACCAATGGAGGATTATGAAACCGTGAGGAAGATAAAGTTTGGTTAGGTAATGAGGGCACAGATTCCAAAGGAAAATGAGGTACAGGAAGTGAAAAAGAATCAGCTGGATCAACTTGCATCTGAGTACTGGTACTAGAGTAATATGGAATGGATTCCAAGAAAGATACATCCGCACTGACATACTCTCGCCGAGAAATTGGATCATAACATCGATACCTCTTTTGATTTTTAGGATAACCTATAAACATGCATTTTGTAGCTTGAGCAGCTAATTTATCATGGTCAGGTCCAAGTTTGTGCACAAAACAAACACACCCAAATATTTTAGGTGAGAACGAGAAGAGTGGGACATTAGGATTTAGGATATGTAGCGGAATTTGATCTCCCACGGAAGATGAAGGCATGCGGTTGATCAGATAACAAGCAGTGATAATCGCATCACCCCAATATATCGCAGGAACATTGGATTGAATCATAAGGGTACGTGCGACATCAAGGAGGTGCCTGTGTTTGCGCTCAGCCACACCATTTTGTTGAGAGGAATATGCACAAGTAGTTTGGGGTTGAATACCATGGTCTTGATAAAATTGCAACAAGGCTTTGGTTTTGAACTCAAGAGCATTATCAGTGCAAACAATCTTGACAACAAATTCAAATGCTTTCAAAAATTCAGTTGAAAAGTTTCAAAATTGTCGATCTTTCGGATGAAACCTTTGAAAATCTTTAAAAAGGAACCCAAATGATCGCACAGGGGATCCCGGATGGGACTCTGTTTTCTCCTATCTCTCAATCTCCTTTCCTCTTTCCCGATCTACCTTTCTTCATGACCGCATTACGATCATCCTCCCTCTTTCTTTCCACTGCCGTTCAAGAAACAAACCTCCAAAGGGCTGCCTTCAGGAGATTCGATTCACACGATCAGCTTTCAACCAAGCGGTCCAGGAAGGTTGATCCATTCCAGAGAAGAGTGCCAAGGGGACGCTATCCTCTTTGCAATCCATTCCAGAGATTGAGTTTTTCTCACTCTCCAGCCACTCATTTCCAAGGATCAGCATCCAGGAGGCGTTTAGTTGAGTGATTAGGTGAGAAATCATCTTGTATTGGTAATTTCTGTGAATTAAGCCTCATTATTACAACATTTGCATTGTAAACCCATTACATTCGTTGATGCGATTTACATTTATGGTCGTTCATGCATCAAGGATTGAGGATGCCTCGCAATGGCATCATCGAACCCTCAAAAAGATAGGTTTTAGCTGCATTTGGGCCTGATTTGTTTTCAAGATCATAACCCTTATAAAACAATAGTTGTTTGTCAATAAAAGGTTTTTCAGGTTCATATCCAGGTCTTTCTTTCATTATATGTCATTACTTTCATCAAAGTTATCATAAAATCAGTTTATACAGGAATTTCTTTTATGTTACAGATAATCTTGTTTTATTGAAGTTTCAGTCTCATGTCTGTGATCACATTGTCATTTTCATGGGTTTTCTTTACTTTTCTTATACGTTCTTTTATCTAATTTCAACCTGGCATAACTCTTTTGCATTTCATACATACCTACATTTTCTTGGGTTAGGCGTCTGTAGGCCATAACGTCAAGCGACATCCATGAGGATGAATCGTACAGTAAAGAATGCCATTAACCAAGGCATTACATTTAGATTCCCTGTGAATTTTAATTTTGGTTGTCTATAACGTCTTATTAATAATTGTGGATATCTGTAACGTTTCATGACCTCAAAATGTCAAAAAAAAAATTATCTGTTACTAAGCCATTCACTATAGCATTTACTCTGCTCTTGTGCATACCATTCATCTGCCATCCCTGTTGCATAATCCGCTTAAAGTTTTTATGTCTTTGAGCACCTCACTTATCACTCACATATTTTCTGATTTTCTGAGTTATATTCAAATTTCTGTGGGTGTTTGCTTTCTAACCCAGCTTACATCTTCACCTAATGTGATTAAATCTGGTTTCATCTAGCTTTATAATTTTAAGTAATCCATACCTGCATGCTTATATTTTCTCCTTTTGCATTCATTTAATTAAATGGAATCTAAACTCACGATGTATCATTATAGCTCAATAGGCATAACCATTATCGATCTATCAGTTCTACGGATAAAGGAACCTTCATGATATAATACATTTTCATTTGATGGCACAATATGTCTCTGTGTTTGTTTTCAGAATCTAATAATTCTGCAAAATTTGCGCCTGGTCATGAAATTTCTCATTTCTTTTGTAACATATGCTCCAAGGCGGCAGACCATACTGAGTTTTTATTTCAAGAATTAAGGATTTGATAATACTTGGAATTTCAGATCTTTCTTTTATTAAAAACACCCACGACAACTTAGAAAAATCATCAACAATAACAAGATAATATCGACACTGAGTCCTGGTAGGAATCTTACTAGGACCCCATACATCTGCATGAAGAAGTTAAAAAAATTTATGACTGGACTGACTCTGACTAGAAGGGAATGAACTCCGATGATGCTTGCCCAACTGACATGCTTCGCACTGAAATGATGTAGTAGACGAAATTTGAGGGAAGACATAACGAAGCTTTGACAATGAAGGATGACCAAGACGATGATGTCACTGAACAGGACTGGATGAGTATTCTACTGCAGCATAAACATTGACCACTGGATGATGTAGGTAGTAGACTCCATTTTCTTCATAGCCTCTACCAATCTTCTTCCCCGTCAGCAAATCCTGAAAATGACAACCCATCGGGTCAAATATTACTCTACAGTTTAGTTCTTTTGTAAGACAGCTAACAGAGAGTAAACTTTGAGGGAATGAGAGAGCATGAAGAACATTTTTCAACTGCAAGGAAGAGGATATAAAAATATTTCCTTGACCAACAACTGGTGAGGAACTCCCATCTGCTAATGAGACTCCTCGATGAGCAGTAATATCCTTTAGATCTGAAAAGAAAAGCGAATTCCCACACAGATGTCTGGATGCACCAGAGTCAATAATCCACTTACTATCATTCAAATGAAGATGATCTCTTGTTGAGTAGGCCACACCAGCTACAGGAGAAGAGGAGCTTGAAGGACGACGAGCTATCAGCTCATCATATTTTGCTCGACTAAGGGTGATATTGTCACTTGCAGAAGTGTTATCATTTGCATTTGCTACCTCTAGTGTAGTAACATTCGTTTTTGGAACATTGGGCCTTGATGTAGAAGAGGTTGGCCGTCCATGCTTATCCCAGCAACGGTCTTCTAAATGTTCAGATTTTCCACAAAAAGTACATTGAAGTTTGCCTCTGCCTCCCATACCTCTTCCACGACCTCGTCCTCTAATAGTCTGAAAATTTCCACGTCCATAACTGGATGAGACAACTAGAGCAGATGACTGGGACATAGGTTGAGCTTGTGGAAGAGAAATCACAAGTCTACTCGGACGATTGTATGCATCAGCAAGAGTAGGTACATCGGATCCAGTCAACATTTGGACTTTTGCAACAGAGAATTCTGAAGATAAACCTATGAGAAACCGAGCAACCATAGTCTGTTCTTGATGATCCTTGTGCTGCGAACAACAAAAAGGCTTGTGGGCATTGAGTCTTTCAAATGCTGCTTTGACAGAGGCATAATACTGAGCCAAGGTCTGATCTCCTTGCTGCAAATTATATATCTCTTGTTCGACTTGCAGGATACGACTCGCATTAGTCTCTTGAGAATACGTATCTCGAAGGTTGTCTCACATCTGTTTGGTTGTATTATAGTAAATTAGACCATCTGCAATATGAGGTTCGACACTATTCATGATCCATGACATAACGATGTCATTATCTTCGTCCCAAGTAATATATTTTCCCACCTTTTCATTTGGTTCAGTTTCTAACAGAATATGTTTTCTACGATGTCCAGATACCAACATCATAAAAGTTCTGGACCACCTGGCATAGTTAGTTTCATTCAATCTCACAGAAGAACCATATGAGAAGGGATTTGCAAAAGCCTTATACTCCCCAATAGCATCATTTTTGGAATCAAGTTTCGAAGCTTCACCCATACTGAGTAGTATTAACAAGATAAGCGATATATTTGATGCTAATACAGCTGCAAAAAAAACAAAAAGTTCACTTTCTTAATCACTCAGATTTTTACTCTGGGATGTTCATCAAGCACACAACAGTTGACACAGGAACAACGTGTTTGATGATCACGCGTCAGCCAAATCCACGACAAGATAATACTGTTTCACCATATCAAAAATCAGTTCACGCCAGCAGAGCAAGAAAAATAGTGTGTTTCACGATCATATGACAACCTAATTCATGGCTTCATTAGGTTATTCAACCCACATCAGAAGCAATTAAAAAAAAATAGATCAGGAATGTAGTTTTGAGAGAACCAAAACAACATCGAACACGACCTCCAAGGACAAGATTACTTTGTTCAACTGCATACGACACATACATCCCACAACTGCTTAAAAAAAAACTTTCACGATCTGATATGAGCAACTGCACATGACACAGAAATCACACCAGCTCCCACGAAGCATGATTTACGGTAAGTCAACAAAAGAAAAAATAATTTTCCCGACATCCAGATCCTTAGTCTGATAGAAAACACCCAACTCTGTCGCAACCAGATTCAGTTGACACGTTGTCACCGTGACCCAACTCTGCCGCAATCAGATTCAGTTGACACCACCATCACCGTGACATTTAGATCTGGTTACAGATTTGTGTCATCACAAAGATCTGTAATCAGATCTATGCAATTAGAAGAAGAATAAGAAATACGCACACCTGTTTATTGTATAAAAAAAATTTCGAGCCTTTTTGGTGTAGGTCGATCAAGTGCTCACGCTCCTGAGATCCACCGCTCTGATACCATGTGGAAACTTATCTGAGGTGCACCAGAATCGAGGCAGAGAGAGAGAGAAGTCGGTTGAGAGAATAGAGAACTAGTTAATTTTATTAGGGCTAATCTCCGCATTAAATAGAGAGACGCCACTATATAAAAAATTACTTACACGTCCCTCTTTATTTATGAAATATCAAATAACTTACCTTTTAGAAGACTTACGCTTAAAACCTCAACAGGACAATTAATCTCAATACCTACTAGACTCCGATATTTGGTGGGATCATGATATAACTCTCCATCTTGTGTGCTCAATTTCTGATTAAACACACTAGGAGTAGTAAGGAGTTTGCAATCCTTCATTCCAGCCTTCTCTAATAGATCCAGGGTGTATTTGTGTTGAGTCAAAGCGAGCTTGTCTCCTTGTTTATCCACCTCTACTCCAAGAAAATATCGGTCTCCAAAATCCTTCATCTTGAATCTCTGACTTAGAAGATCTTTAGTCTCTTGAATATGGCTCTCACTACTTCCTGTAATAATTATATCATCAATATATATCAACAAGAAAGTAGTAAACCTCATACCTCGAAGGATAAAAAGAGAATGGTCCAATTGTGATCGATGGAAGCCATGTCTTTGAATCTCTAAGGAAAAAATTTTAAACCAAGACCGAGATGCTTGCTTCAAGCCATAGAGTGCTCTCTTTAATTTGCAGACATACGCTTTAGGATCCCCTTCTGTATACCCTGGTGGTTGCTGCATGTATACCTCTTCTTTCAAGTCCCCATGGAGAAAAGCATTCTTCACATCTAACTGGCTTATTCTCCAACCATAATCTACAACTAATGAGAGGACAATCTGAATCATGCTCATTTTCACAACTGGACTAAAAGTCTCATCATAGTTTTGTCCAAACTCTTGTGTGAATCCCTTTACTACAAGACGGGCTTTGTAGTGCTCAACACTCCCATCTGATTTGTATTTGATCTTGTAGACCCATCGTGACCCAACAACATTCTTATCTGAAGGTCGAGGAACGACTGCCCATGTTTGGCATTGGTACAAAGCCTCCATATCTTCATTCATGGCCTAAATCCATTTTTTGGAATTAATGGCTTGATGGAGATGCTTAGGCTCACTCTCCTTCTCAATCTGCGACAAAAATAACTGAAAATTCATGGTGAAATTCTCATAACTAACCCACCTTTCAATAGGATGTCGAACTCTTTCTGATCATCGGACAAGAGGTGCCACTGTAGTAGAAACAAGAGAATTTGTGTCATTGGGTGAAGGAGAGGTAGGAGCTTCTTGTTCGCTATCATCCAAAGGCAAAGGGGAGTCCCTCTCTCTTCTCGTATAGACCTGTCGAACAAACTTATTAACTTCTGAAGGCACTAGACTCTTTACTTCCTGCACTCCTCTATTTCCCTCTTGACAGGATATCTCTTGAGCACAGGAGGAAGAGAAGCCACTGTTTATCTCAGAAAATAGCTCTGCACTGAGCCATGGATCATAGAAGGGCATATTCATATTAGTCTAGGCAGAAACAACTTCTCCATATCCAAAACCATTTTAATCAAAAACCACATTTCTAGAGATCTTGATTCGCTTGATGGCAGGGTCATGACTCATAACACTTGTATCCTTTATGATGATCTGCGTACCCAACAAATTTTCACTTTAATGCCTTCGCCTGAAACTTATTACGCAGAGAAGAGTCAATATAAACAATAGCATATACAACCAAAGGCTCTTAGTTCATCATAATTAGGATGCTTCCCAAATAAAACAAAATAGGGCGATTTATTGTCCAAAATGTTCATGGGTAGACGATTGATAATGTGAATGGCAGAATGAAATGCCTCTGTCCATAACCCCATTGAGAGATGACTTTCATGCATCATGCTCATAGCGCTTTCAACGATATGGCGGTGCTTCCGTTCTGCAACCATATTCTACTGAGGCATATGCGGGCAAGATACTCTACCATTAATTCAACTATCTTGAAGGTAATTAACAAAGTCCCGAGAAGAATATTCCCCTCCACCATCAGAGTTTTAATGAAAGCATGGAAGTGACAGAAAATAAGAAAGACATCAGATTTATTTTTCATGAAGTATATCCAAGTGAAATGAGAGAAATTATCGATGAAAATAACATAATATCTACTGCCAGAATTAGAAGAATTTGGGGTTGGCCCCCACACATCAGAATAGACAATTTCAAAAGGCCTTGAAGATCTTTCATTTATTGAATAAAAGGAAAGAACATGACTCTAAAATAGTTGACAGCTCAAACATATTTTATCATCTAACCTAGAGTTCAAGCTAGACTCAGGAATAAGTCCATCAGACACGAGTCTTTCAACAAAGACTCGACTACAATGACCAAGAATTACGCTTATTACATTTATCCAAAGATTCCAAACTAAGCACACAGACACTTTCTAACGACATAGACTGATGAGACAACTTCAAGGCAGGCCGAACACAAGTGGAAGGATCCTCCTGGAAAACATACATATTTCTGCATCGTTCCCCTCTAGTGAACATCTCCTTCGTTTGTAGATCCTTCACATAAACAAAGGATGAAGTAAATTCAACAGAGAAATTGGTATGATCAACAAGCTTGGAGACTGAAACAATATTTTTCTTGATATTTGGGGCATGGAGGACATTTGAAAGATGAAGGAAAGAATTAGATTATTAGACAAAGGAACAAAAACATTTCTAATGTGAGCAATGTGATAGTGTAATCTATCTCCAGTAACAATGCTACTTTTTCCAAAATAGGGAGCTAAGGTAGAGAACTTACCAGCATTACCTAAGACAGGAGTAGCTGCCCCTGAATCAATGTACCACACCCCTTTATCATTGTGCTTCAAATCAAGTTCGGACAACGTGACCAATAGAAGCTCTGTCACATCTCCCCCAAGTTTCGACAAACTCTCTCCTTTTTGAAACTTTTCTTTATTTTGTGGACTGTGCCAACAGTTGGCTTTGATGTGACCTCGCTTGTTGCAGAAGTAACATGTGGGTACATTTTTTGCATTGAAGTTAGGTGCAACATTTGGAGTAGGCAACAACCCATGCCCCCCTTGAATACCTCGCTCACGTCCTCTGCCGCCACCGAAATTGCCATCTCCACGTCCCTGACTAAAAGAGACTCCAGTGGCAAGAACCTGCCCACCAGTCTCATGTGACATCCCCTTCAAAGTCATCTCATATTGGAGTAGTTTTGTCTGCAAGTCCTCAAAAGACGGTAAGTCTGGTAGACACAACAGTGAAGTCGAAAGCACATAAAATTCTGGCCCCAATCCATTCAAGGTCTGCCTAACTGTCTTTATCTGCCACCTTATACCCCACAATTGCTAGTTGATCATTGATGCTCTTGACCTGGTTCAAGTACTCTATTATATACATGGAGCCCTTGGTAAGAAGTTGAAATTTGCGCTGAAGAAATGAGATCCTAGCCTCTGATATCTTAAGAGAGAGTGGAGGTGATAAAGGCGACTGCAGCTTGATCACGTTTCATCCAAGTCTCATATTTTAGGATTTGGCACTTGCTATGTAGAGGCAGCCCCATTCCCATTCTTGGTTTCCTGTATGACAATTTCTGGAGGGGCTGGAATTGATCCATTCAGGTGTCTAGAAAGACCTTGACTCTTAATGAATGGAAGAATTTGTCTTTTCCTAAGTCAAGAAATTTGAATTGGTAAGTTTTTCAAAAATAAGTTGACCAAGAAAATTAGATGAGAGAACAAATTGAGAAGAGAAATCCATGACTAGGCAGGAAATCAATATCTGTGTGTGCAATCTGTATGTAGACTTTCGCAGTTCACGATGCAGCAAAACAAGGTTTGTCTTCCTTTGAGTGTTTTCCCTTCTTTTTTTTTAAGAAAAAAAAGCACAAGACAAATCTGATCTGATTTCATCAAAAGGATGTGAACTGCGAGTCTAATATGAAAACTGCACACAACAGATAATGATATGACAAAAACGTGTGGACAGATCTGCAAGTCTGCACATACAGATGGGGCACGAATTTATCCAAGTGGAGACACTAATTAAAGGAGATAAAAAGAATATTAATCAGACATCATGTGAGAGAGGAATATTGATCAGAGGAATCGAGGGAAAGAAAGCTCAGGAAAAGAGAAAAGAATAGAGGAATCAAAAGAAGACTTAGAAAAGAGAGAAAAGATCTTTTGAGATACCTTCTCGAGAAACTCTCAGCCCTAGGGTCAGATCTGCTTTGATACCATGTTAGAAATCACCAGAATCTGCTCACAATCAAGAAATTGCAGAGAGGAGAGAGATCGAGTTGTAACGGATCACGTTTTCCCCTAAAATGAAATTAGAGTGGCGTGATCTGATTCTATTCAATATAAAACAACACCCTAATACACAGTTTACAAGTATATCCTTATATACTACAGGTATTTACAAGTGTGTCCAATATTACACGTTGGACATGTTACACATATATGGGTTGGATTCGGATCCAGATCCAAACCCAAATACAATATATAAATATAAATATCGTACTCTAATACTTAGACTCGAATTTGAGCAAATAAGATCCTCGCTTTTATCTTCTTTCACTTCTCCACATCTAGAAGATGTTCTTACTAAGCTAAGTGGAGAAAAAACTCGATTAGAAATGAGCAAATCCAATCAAAGTGTTTTAGCTATGTTTTCAACCAAGGATGAGAATGAAAAAGCCTATACCATTTCTAAACTGGGAAATAATTTGAGGACTTACAAGTCTCTTCACTTCAACAAATTTCAAAATCAAAACCAAGAAGTGAGGGAAGAAGGTAGCCAAAGTGGAAGATGGAATCAAGGAAGGGAATATGAAAAAATTATTTGTCAATCTTGCAAAGAACCAGGACATATTAAGCCGTTTTGTCTAAAATGGAAAAAGAAGGTGGCCATGTCTACCACATTTCAACCACACAAGGAGGAGAGTCTATCTACTTCCAACAATGGAGCACTGTCGTTAATCAAGTTATAGAGGTCCTTCAACCCCTCTTCAATGGATCAATTTCTGGTGACTCCATATCAACTTCTTCTCCTCCCAGTAAGACTCTTTGGCTTTTAGATTCGGGTGCCTCTTTCCATATGACTCTAAATATTTTTGCTCTTTCCGAATACACAAAAAATGTATCACCTTCTTTTGTTTCAACCGCGGACGGCGCTTCTCTTGAAATCAAAGGAATTGAAAATTTTGAAAAACAAGGTTTTTTCATTCACAAAGTTAGATTTATACCAAAACTAAATTTAAATTTGCTTTCGGTCTCTCAACTCTTGGACCATTGGTGTGATGTCAAGTTCTCATCAAATAAGTGTTGGGTATGTGATCACCGGTCTGGGAAATTGATTGAAGAAGGCTTTAGAAAAGGAGATCTATAATGCATGGGGCTTCTATAAGTTCCAAAACATTTTTTTTTTGTAATCTTGCCTAACATAAAGATATAAATGTTTGGCATAAAAGACTTGGGCATCATAATGTCATTAAGCTTTTTTATTTACATTTTGTTAAAGATCTTTGTAAAAGTGACTTCACTTGTAATGATTGTATTCTTGAAAAAATGTGAAGTTTGCCTTTTGAACAAATATCTATGCTCACAAGTCACAACCAAACCATTTGAACTTGTGCATTCGGATGTATGAAAACCGATACCCGTTATATCTAAAGAAGGATTCACATATTATATCATTTTTGTTGATGATTACTTTACATATTATTAGATATACTTCCTTAAGCATAAATGTGAGGTTTTTGCATCCTTCAAGACCTATCATATATTAATTTAAAATCAATTTAATGGTAATTTAAAAATTCTTAGAACCGACTCCGGAGGTGAATATCTTTCTAATCAATTTAAAAATTATCTTGAAATTAATGAAATTGTTCATCAAAAGTCGTGTCCCAAAATACCTCAACAAAATGGTTTAGCCGAAAGAAAACATAGGCATATAATTGAAACCACTAGAACTTTGCTTATTTCTCAAAATATTCCTAAAAGATTTTGGGCCAAGACGGCTCTTGCATCTGTTTATCTTATAAATCGTTTTCCTTCAAAAAATTTAAATAAGATCTCACATTTTGAAATTATATACAAAAAAGAACCTGACTACAATAGGTTGAGAGTTTTTGGATGCAAATGTTTTGTTTTTACCGAAAAAAATGATAAACTTTCACCAAAAGTTATTTCTTGTGCATTCCTTGGATATTCTGAAACACAAAAAGGTTTTAGATGTTATAATATTAAAAATGATAAATTGTATATTTTTAGAAATGTAACATTTTTGCAAAATGTTAGTAGTTTTAAAGAATGTGAACCTCATGAAGATAATGTGGATTACTCATTTTTGTTTGAGTTGTTATCTAGAAATGATGTTGTTTCTAGTGATGATGAAATATTATATAAAAATGATGATGCGCTTAGTGATGATGAAAATATAGAAGAGAATAACAACTCTCATTATCAATCTCTTGAACAACCTACCGAAGTGAGAACATCTATTGATCCTATTACCTATACACATAGAGATAGTGATTTTTTTAGGAGTGCGATTGAAAAATATAGTCAAACTAATGAGCCAAACTCCACAAATAACCCAAATTCTCATAGGTCCAAAAGAGCTAGAAGAATTCCTACTAAATTTATATCCTATGAATCATTTTCAACTAAACATAGAGCTTGTCTTGGTGTCATTCATTCATACGTGGAACCTAAAAACTACAAAGAAGCACAAAAAATTGTAGAGTGGAGGAAAGTCATGGATAATGAACTTAGAGTTCTTAGAAAGGCTAAAACTTGGAAAATTCAAGATCTACCTAGTTGAAAGAAGACAATAGGATGTAGGTGGGTTTTTAAGGTCAAGACCAAGAGCGATGGATCCCTTGAAAGGTATAAAGCTTGTCTAGTTGTCAAGGAGTATAGTCAAGAATATGGAATAGACTACGACGAAACTTTTGCTCCCGTTGCGCATATGATCATTGTTAGGTGTCTTATTACCGTTGCCTCCATTAAAAGATGTAATACATATTAAATGGATGTTAAAAATGTCTTTCTAAATGGTGACTTAAATAAAGAAGTCCATATGGATGTTCCTTTAGGTATAGATGTTCCTAAAGGTAAATTTCTTCGTCTGCGGAAGGCTCTTTACAGTTTGAAACAAGCTCCCAAGGCTTGGTATAACTGGTTTAATAGTTTAATGATAGAAAATGATTTTAACTCATGTTATACTGACACTGCCTTGTTTGTCAAGAAATTCAATGCAGGAATCGTGATTTTATTATTATATGTTGATGATATGCTAATTACAGGAGACAATGCTAAAGGGATAAAAGGTATTAAGTCTATTTTAAAAGAAAATTTTGAAATGTCAAACTTAGGATTCTTGACATACTTTTTAGGTATAGAGGTTGCCTACTCTCATAGGGGTTATTTCTTGTCTCAAACTAAACTTGTATATGAGATTGTTAACCGATCAGAAATTACAGACGATAAAATTTGTGAAACCCTTAAAGTGGTAGAAACCAAATTGAAGATTGATGATGGTGTCCTTCTCCATACAAGCAACTTGTTGGATCTTTGATGTATCTTAGCATCACTGGACCTGATATTTCACATGTTGTACATATTGCAAGTCAATTCCAGCATGCTCCTACATGCGTTCGTATGAGTACAATTCTTCGAATTATCAAATATATAAAAGGAACTATAAATAAGGGAGTATTTTTATCTTCAACTTCTGAATTGATTCTAATTGCTTATACTGACTCTGATTGGGGAGGTAATCCAAATAACCGTCACTCCACCATTGGCTTTTGTGTGTTCTTAGGTGAATCAGTAATTTCTTGGAGGTGCAAGCTATAATTTTTAAGGTGTGGGATACCATGATTGAGAAAGTGCAAGCTATAATTTTTAAGTATGAAAAGAAAATTCTTGTCTTTGAAGACTCAACTCTTTATGATCATGTGCACAAGATATTGATAGTACGATGGGACAAGAGCAACACCCCTCTACAGCGTATTGCTCATTCACTGAATCCAAAGTACTATGGAAAAAAATGGCTAAGTGAAGGTGTTGATCGAGTGCCACCAGATAAAGATTAATGGTTAGCAAGAAATAGGGTTTTTTGTTTTAATAGAATTTTCAAGATGCAGAACAAAACATAAAAGTGCATAGTGAGTTTTTGAAGTTTTCTATAAAGGGGTTGATGGATAAAGATGATGACTATCATCCTATGTAGTGGGTTACATATGGATATGAGTACCCCTTACTTCAACATCTTGTGTTCACGCAAATATCACAACCTGTTGCATCTACCCGTTGTAAAACAAATTTGAGCAAATATGCACAAATTCACAACAATAAAAAAATAAGCTTACTAGCAAGCGTATATAAGATTTGGTGTTTGTGCATTATAATATTCGATTGCTTTCACGCAGCAAAGAAGAATATAGGTATCCAAATTATAGATTTTTGTATTTAGTTCTTTATAGTTTGTATATCAAGTTTTATACTTATATTGCATATCTAATACATAATTGATTTAATTTCTTTGTAGGCAACGGAGCACCGAGTTTTTAAATGTTAATGCTGAAAATTTTGATTTTGAAGGAGATCATGACTTGGAAACTCAGAACATGATATTAGAAGATCTTGTTCTTTCATCATTCATTAATATGGATGATGAAGAAATTGACGAGCTATGACTTTTTTGTAATGGCCTTTTTGGTTTTTTGGATTTTTTTGTCTTTTTGGTAAGTTTGTTATTTGTTAACTTGATAGTTGATACTTGGTACTATGTTTATGAATGTTTTTCTATATTTTTGTTTGTTAAGTGCTAATTGTTAAGTATTATTGTCTATTATTTATTTATCTGAATTTGTTATTAGCTTGTTATAACTTGTTTCTTAAATGTTAATTTGTTAGTTATAGCTTTAATTGTTATTGAAATTTGATTCTTTGAATAAAAGTTGTTTGCATGTTACTTGTTTAGTTGGTTGTTAAATGTTAAATTAATTTATGTTGTTGTCTTATTGAAAAAATGAATTTTGATTTTTTGAATTTATTTTGTATTTATGTGATATATATATATATATATATATATATATATATATATATATATATATATATATATCACCCGTGTCCCCATACCCACATGTTTTGGAATTGTCATGTCGTACCCGTAACCATGTGACATAGGTCCTGCTGTTCCCAATAGTGCAGAAGTATAACTTAACGCTAGAAACTAAGAAAAATGTAATTTGTGGCATACTAGGAAATGAGGTTATGATCTTTCTGTCAGTGAGAAACTCCAATATTAGAATAGAGTAAGTCATCTCAAAGCCTTAGTACATAAAACAACTGAATTGTGGGCTTATCTTTTGTCTACATGGGCTTATGGTGCACGACCTATGTCAAAAAAATGTCCTCTGCTCTAAGAAACAAAACATCCCCATGCACTATTTTGGTTGAGAGCACCATGATAATTGTCATATCTCGCACCCGAAGCAATATCCCGAGACATAGTCCACAGCCTGAGTCGTTGTTTGACAGCTTGGTCCGACCTTTTTCTTTTCCGTTTGAAATTCAGAGGGCTTTGAACTAGCATCATGAGTTCTTACCCTGATGGTGTGATAGATCTGGGAGCTTACATAAAATCACATTGGCTTCCTGGCCTTGTACAACAATAAAATTCGGTGCATAACCCCACTGAAGTTTCCTAGGCCTCAACCTCAACCCCGTATATGAAGTTTGTAAGAATCATTGATCCAGTTACATGGTTTTATGTGGGATAGAGTTAATCCCTGGCATTCTTGGTGCAATATCATGATCAAGTATAACAACTCCCCCGCCCCCCTCCTCACCGGCCGCACATTGGTGGGCCTCCGGTTCGTAAAACCCTTGAGGTCCCCCCTGCCCACCGGGGAGTACAGTCAGCTTCGACCTTGCGGCAAGGGACGCCACCTGTGCGTTTCCAACCTGTGATATCCCATCAACTTGTGACATTCACAAGTCGCCCCTACCAAATGAGCGGAGCCCTTATAGGCAATCAAGTATAACGACTGCAAACATAAAAACAATGCAAATTTTTCCGCATTGTAGAGCATGGAGTCATGATAACCCATAAGATCACCAAGAATTTCTGTAGATTTACCTATACATTCTTCAAAAGAATTGACTATGCAGAGAATTACTCTTTGCACTTGCATAGGATCACATGAAAAACTTAACTCAACAATTACCAAAGAAATTGCCTAGAACACGATATGTAGAAATCAAATGAGTTCAGAGGATACCATTCGCGATCAGAAGGCAACCAAACGGACATCGGTTCCACTTTGGGAGACCGGTTGGGAAATCCAGAAGCCCGATGGCTCATGCTCCGCCTACGAACCGAAGCCAACCATTTGGAGAATGCCATCACCTGATCGAACCAAAAAACCCATCAACATTCACACCAAAACCTTCCGAAAGCAGCAAAAGGATGAAGTGGGTAGGGGAGTTTTCTAGTCTTTGCTAGGAAACTCACGCAGGACGCAGATGGAAGCGTAGACGACGTGCTGGAATCCGAACAGACCTCATCCAGAACCGTGGACAGTTCCTTCTCCTCTTCACACTCCTGAAAAGAAACCCACAAGAGAAACCCATCAGATCTGAGCACACCAGGAAGGAAAAGATGGACAGAAACCCATCGGAAGAGAAAAAGAAAGAATTCCACATTGTTATCTTCCGAATTTGGATGAATGGTCAACAGATCCGGAGAGAGAGAGAGAGAGATCCGGAGAGAGAGAGAGAGACCTGGAGAGGAGGAGCGAGCGGGAGCATGATGGGGTTGGGGCTGGATGGGGGGGGGGGGGGGGGGGGGGCTAATGATTTCGTTTCTCCCTCCTTTTCCTCTTTCCACTCCTTCCCCACGCTCCCTTTTCCTCTGCGGGCGGTTGCTTTTTCAGACTAAAAATAAAGCGTTGTTTGATTTCTCTTGGTTTTGGTCCTGCTTTTTAATTTTTCCAAATACAGGTCCGCCAATTCTTTTTCAAATCTAAAACCTAAACTCAACTGCCTGTGGGTCTGTTCATTTGACATAGGATGGGTACCATCCTACGTTCAATTCAAGCCGTTCAACCAACTGTTAAGATTGATCCACATTCTCACTTGGATGTGGACTGATCTTAACTGTCTAGACGCATCATTTGCACGGCTAGGATCAAAGTATCCTATGCCAAAGGATGAGATCATTTTTTAAATCAACTGGCTATTTGTGGTTCGCACCCACTTTGCCATTTGGTTTTTACTTTTCACAAACAACCTGCAATGATGACCCATGGTAAACCTGTTTCACATAAGTTTGACGTGGTAAAAAAAATGGTGTAAGGATACGATGGGTTATAATATCTTTTCTTTTCTTTTCAGTAGGCCAAGGAAAAACTCCACTTATCATCAATCGATTCTAGTTGATAAAACCCTAATTGTATGTTTAATGGATTGTTCATAGTTGGACCAAATGAACAAAAAGAATGGAACAGAACATTGGTTTTGTTAGTCATGTAACAACTGTTCCAAGTCTAACGTTTGTTTGGACCGTACTCAAATGCTATGTTCCAAATGTCCATTGTTTGACGATAATGTGTGGACAACTTGGACAGACGACAAATCTCGCCTTTTCCACCACGCCGGCAGCAGATCTCGCCTCCGACCTTTTGGCAACATCGGAAACCCTAGCCGGGAACCCGTTCTCCGAAGGATAAGTCCCCTTACCTACAAAGAGTACACCCAGGTTCGACCATGCAACAAAAGAGATCACCCATAGGTTTTGAACTCGTGATGTCTCATCAATTTGGCGATGAAGATAAAAGGATGATGGATTGTAATACTTTGCACAGACAAAAATGCATATTTTGCTGCAAAGATAAATACGAAGGAACATATGCATAGTCTTATATAATGTACCTTTAAAAAGGGTTGTAAACGGATTGGATTTCGAATCCCAAAATACATTGAGAAGTCAAACAGGTTCGGATTTGGGACAGCCAAATTTTGCAAAGTTGGCTTTCTAAATCGGACCCCGCTTGCAACCCAACCTTTAAAGGATATACAATGCATCACATAAAAACACTAAATACCTATCTGAAGGTATTAAAAAGTACTGCTGGTAAATGAGCAGAGTTTGAAGCGTTCAAGATTGGCTCATTCTTGTGGTAAGCCAACAGAGTTTTAGCTCATAATGACCTGATGCTAACTTGAATTAGCCTATATATATATATGGTCTATCCTCTAAATATTGTGGCTCACTTTTGATGTTTTGGAAATGTTTAGAGATGTAATATTTACATTTCCAAAACATCAAAAGTGAGCCTCAATATTTAGAGGATAGACTATTTCAAAATACCATTTTCAACATACTATACATAAAATTAAAATTCCCCTATTATTCAACATACTGTAGATAAAATTTACTACCCCTATAATTTAAACATGAAACATACAAAATTTCATACCCCCATATTCCATACTATAGATTAATTTTACAATCCCATGACCAAAAGGTCATAGGGGCACTCTCTCTCTCTCTCTCTCTCTCTCTCTCTCTCTCTCTCTCTCTCTCTCTATATATATATATATATATATATATATATATATATATATATATATATATATATATATTGTGCAATAAGATTTTGTCTCTAAACCTATTGCATGAAAGACAAATACTTCAATCATTTGTTATATATTATACCATATGATCATATGATGTACAGTATATCAAAAATATATTTGTTATTACTTCATGAATTTATAAGAGCCAAGCTTATCTGAACATTTATTGTTGCTGTTAAACTTGCCGAGCTTATTCTATGAGTTCAAATGAGGTCTTTAAGAGCCAACCACAGGCCAACTGGAAGTAGGTTGGCTTGTTTCTCACCCCTACTAAAAATTATTAGTGTCGTCACTCGGCACAAATATGTTGGATGTTTTGAAGTATCCATTTACATGGCATTAAAGAAATGCTATAAAAATACAAAATTTGAGCAAGACCACCTTAATAGACTGTGGCACCACCCAAACACATACTCTTCCAAGCTAACCCATAACAAACCTCATTAGTACCTAAGGGCTAAGCCCATTTTCGCAAGATCAGATCAGATCAGATCATACTGCATGTATTCAAGTATCAGTTATATTCAATCCCATCATACATTTCACCCGAGGATCTCACTCACTCGAGAACTTAATTGAATATAATTGATGAATCAGTTATATACAATATGACTTGATCTCCTTTCATAATGAGGAAAACATGCTGAATTGGGTTTTTTCAGCTTGTTTGTTTCTTCTTTCGTGATTCCGACCTCATAGATGTGTTCAGCATGTCAATTTACTCTGACCATGTGTTTTTTGATGGAAAAAAATTATTTAGAGCCTAAAAATTTTACAAAGATTTTAAACCATTGATTTTTTGAACCTTATAAAAACCAACCCATGCTGCTTCAAAAGCTGATCTTTATAAAATTGATTTAGTAGATCACATCTGTAGGGTCCCAAGCCCGGATAAAGGAGGAGGGTTGCGGTAGGCCTGTGACAGCCAACATAAAAACTTTGTCATATCCTATGAAAATGAACCAATATGAGAATTTCGTTGGGGCGTTCCCTACTGAGCGACGCGCTGTACTCTCTAGGCCCGGAGGCAGTGATAAATGTGCAAGGGTTGCTAGGTCGTCGCCCAGAAGCGACGCGTCACACCGGCGCCCGGGTGTGGTGTCAAATAGGCAAGGGTTCCCTCACTTTGTTGGACGGGTGGGGGTAAAGAAGTTAGTCCAAGACCATAAAATTAGGTTAGCCACTTGGAACATAGGGTCTTTAACTGGTAAGTTGGTAGAGTTAGTAGATGTTATGTGTAGGAGAAAGATTGATATTTTATGTCTTCAAGAGACCAAATGGGTAGGTGAGAAAGCTAAAGTGATAGAACCTTGGGGATATAAGATTTGGTATACAGGAATAAATAGGAATAGGAATGGAGTAGGGATTGTTATGAGTCGTCAGTTTATAGATAATGTAGTTGAGGTCCGTAGGAAGGGTGATAGAATTTTACTTATTAAATTAGTATTAGGTACGGATATTATTAATATTATTAGTGTTTATGCACCTCAAGTAGGTTTAGATGATTCCATTAAGCATCAATTTTGGGAAGATTTAGATGGAGTAGTACAAGAGACATCCTATGGAGAAAAGCTTTTCATCGGCGGTGACCTTAATGGACATGTAGGCATTAGTAGGGATGGATTTGAGAATATCCATGGAGGCTATGGTATAGGAGAAAGAAATGAAAGTGGAGAAAGGATTTTAGATTTTTGTTTGTTTTATGATATGATCTTAGCAAACACTTGGTTTAGGAAGAGGGAGTCTCACCTAGTAACATTTAAAAGTGGGGTTAATACGAGTCAGATAGATTTTTTCCTACTTAGAAAGAGAGATAGGGGTTGTTGCATCGATTGTAAGGTTATACCAGGAGAAAGTGTAGCTACACAACATAGAGTCTTAATTTTAGATCTTAGAATTAGACAATGCCGCAAAAGGGATAGACATAGGATAGATCCTAGAATTAAGTGGTGGGCACTGAAAGGAGCTAAACAAGGAATGTTTGTAGAGCAGGTAGTTAAGGAAGTTGATTGGTGTCTCGAGGAGGATTCAGAATCAATGTGGAATAAGATAGCGGGTGGTATGAGAAAAGTAGCTAAGGAGGTATTGGGTGAGTCTAAAGGCGGTGCACCACTAGGTAAGGATACATCATGGTGGAACGAGGATGTCAAATTAGCTATTAAGGTTAAAAGAGAGTGTTATAGAAATCTAAGTAAGAGTCGTGATAGTGAGAATTTGGAGAAGTATATGATAGCAAAGAAGGAAGCTAAAAAAGTTGTTCGGAACGCGAGGGCTAAGGTATATAAGGAGGTTTATGACAAGTTGGATACCAAAGAAGGCGAGAAGGATATTTATAGGCTTGCAAAGATGAGAGATAGGAAATCGAAGGATTTGGGTATGGTTAGATGTATCAAAGATGAAACGCAAAGGGTTTTAGTCAAAGATGAGGAGATTAAGGAGAGATGGAAAGATTATTTTGATAAGCTATTTAATGATAGTCATGCTCAAGATCTTGGAGACTTCTCCATTCCTTTTCATGAGATAAATCGTGACTTCATGCGCAAGATTCAAAAGAAAGAAATTGCAGAGGCTTTGAAGAATATGAAATCAAGAAGGGCAGTTGGCCCAGATGGTATACCTATCGAGGCTTGGAAATGCTTGGGAGAGAAAGGTTTAGAATGGTTGACAAATCTTTTTAACTTGATTTGGCGAACAAATAAGATGCCTAATGAGTGGAGGAAGAGTACTTTGGTGCCTTTATATAAGAATAAGGGTGATATACAAGATTGCACAAACTATCGTGGTATAAAACTCATGAGTCATAACTATGAAACTTTGGGAGAGGGTGATTGAGTCTAGGTTGAGGAAGGTTGTCATGATATCGGAGAATCAATTTGGTTTTATGCCTGGAAGATCAACTATGGAAGCTATACATCTTCTTAGACAACTTATTGAAAGATATAGAGAGAGGAACAAAGATTTGCATATGGTTTTTATTGATTTAGAGAAGGCATACGATAGAGTACCTAGGGACGTTCTCTGGTGGACAATGATGAAGAAAGGTGTTTCTCTCAAGTACATTAGTATAATTAAAGATATGTATGAAGGAGTAGTAACCAATGTCCGCACTTGTGGAGGGGTGACAACCAATTTCCCGATAACGGTTGGGTTACATCAAGGATCTGCTTTAAGCCCTTTCCTATTTGCAATAGTGATGGATGAGCTTACGAGATCAATTCAAGAAAATGTACCGTGGTGTATGTTGTTTGCTGATGATATTGTTTTGATTGATGAGTCTAGAGCTGGGGTTAATGCTAAGTTAGAATTATGGAGACAGACATTGGAAGCTAGAGGTTTTAAGTTGAGTAAGAGTAAGACTGAATATATGGAATGTCGGTTTAGTAAGCAACGGAGTAGTGATGGGAGTGTAGTGAAGCTTGGTGAGCAAGATATACCGGTGAATGATTATTTCAAATATTTGGGATCCATCATTCAAAAGTATGGAGAAATTGATGGAGATGTAAATCATAGGATAAAGGTTGGGTGGATGAAATGGAAAAGTGCTACTGGAGTGCTGTGCGATCGTAGAATGCCATTGCGGTTGAAGGGAAAGTTTTATAGGACGACTATTAGACCCGCTTTACTATATGGTACGGAATGTTGGGCTGCCAAGAGACATCATATTCAAAAAATGAGTGTAGCTGAGATGCAGATGCTTAGATGGATGTGTGGAAATACAATAAAAGATAAGATTCGGAACGAAGAGATACGTAAGAAGGTAGGTGTTGCACCCATTGAAAATAAGATGCGAGAGAATCGTTTACGGTGGTTTGGACATATTCGGCGAAGGCCTAATGATGCTCCAGTTAGAAGGTTGGAGAAACGGGAAAATATATTAGTTAAAAGAGGTCGGGGTAGGCCTAGGAAGACTTGGATGGAGATGATAGGAAAGGATATGAATGCTTTGAACCTCACCGAGGACATGGCGTTGGATAGAAATGATTGGAGGAAAAGGATTCATGTGGAAGACCCAAAATGAATTTCTTTTTTGGTTCATATCGCTGACCCCAATTGTTTTGGGATGAAGGCGTAGTTGTTGTTGTTGTTGTATCTGTAGGGTCAACGTTTAAAAATAAAACAAAAATCCCGAAAAACTCATTCAGCATGTTTCCCTCACCCCTACTTCCATATCTCGTAGAATCAAAGCAATTTGGCCTCACACCATTTTTTATGATAGAAAAATAAGTCTAGTTTATTCTCATGGCCGTCCAGGGCTCCCACTTTCCACATACATCCTTCATCCTCACCCTTCCCTCAACAATCTTTAAACAATTATATATATATATATATATATATGTGTGTGTGTGTGTGTGTGCCCAAGTGCATTGCTGCAATAAATCTGCAACTATCATGGTTCACATTCTTTGGGTGAAACGCCTACCCCATCTGCCCTCTAGTTGGTAAGGTCATCAATGGATATCCAGGACTCCATGTGAAAAAGGGAGAAATTCTATTTTCATGGAAGCTAGATCAATGCAATGTGCCACGGCACCTGATCACCCTTCATCTTCTGTTGTACAGCCGGTCAGAGTGGGGCCCAAGCAAATGAATGGTGATCAAGTGCAGCAGCACACTGAATTTGTGCAATGTGTTTGCACCTGATCCCATTACATTAGCATAGCACATGAAATCCGACTAAGTTCATAAACTCCGGTTGAGTTTTATGATCTTGGTCACAGTACATGGGAAGCTTAATGATTTTCATATATCAAGTTTTCATGTAGTAGAGAGTAAAAAAAAGGGTCTTTATGTAGTATGTGCCATTTATTTTTGAAAACCCTGAAAACATATCTAAACACAAAAAATAGCTCATCTAATGTATCTTATGCCTTAAATTATTTATATTCAAATTAAGCAAACACCAACTATGATTTTTCCTTTTTTTTTATAACTGTCTTCAAAGATTAGGAGATAATGTAGGGTTTAAGCTTATGAATTTTGTTAAATATACGAGCTTACTTAGCTAGACTCAAATATTTTGTAACATAACTTGAACTTGAGCCCTAAGCAGGCTACCTGTTATTTATTCACTGCACCCTGAGGAACATTATCCACTCATCCCTGTCTTCATACACTAATGTCATACCCTTTTCAGATCACTTTGGTGTAAGTTGTTTCGGCAAGTTTGACATCATACATCAATTCAACGTGGTGCATTCAATATGAATCATGTTCTTAGGAAAATATGTTTTTTCAATTATGAAAAATTGGTGTTTTTACTGACGTTGGTTTTTGAATAAATCCTGCATATAAATCAGATTTCAGTTATTAAAATATAGATTTTCACTAAACAAAGCACGCAGATCACATCCAAGTGGTCAGTCATATGTATCAGTAAAATGGTGATATTTCAAAAAATCTATTCAAAATGCTAATATTTTATCATGATAGCAACATGTATTGTTAACTTTTCTTATATTTTTACTATTTTATTTATTCTAAAATTTTCAAATACCCCTCAACTTTTTCAGTTTGATCAAAAGTTTGTGAGTTTGCAAATTCATACCCAAGTTTTTACTTGGGCTGATCAAATTACCCCCAATCATGAATTAACATTGTGTTGTTCTTGGGTTAATTAATACTAACAAGTAACCATTTTACCCCTATTACTTGTGAGACAAAATTACTAATTTATCACTATTATAGACGTTTGAACAAAGTTTGATCGTTTGTAACGATGCTTGAGCCCACGGCCTCTCCAACTTAAAACAAAATGCTAACCTACATGAACCCACTAATTAGTGATAATTTAAAAATATATATAACTATGTTTAAATTTCAGCCAACCAATCAACCTAATAATGCTCCGTCCTACTAACAGCGCAACTGGGTTTGTGTTTGGTATGCATCAAATTTCAAGTTTTCAAACAGCGACTTGGTTGTGCAATTAGTGGGTTGGGTCATTGTTATGTTAATTGGTTTGAGGAATATTAACAGGTTGGATACCTGACCCATGTAGAGTATACCCAAACCCAACCAAATAATAAATTGTCGGGTTTAAGTTTTGCCAAGTCACTAAAATTGAATCCCAACCCCGAACCCACATAATTTTATAAATTTATTTTTATGAAAAATACATTTAAAATATTCATGTTGGGTCGGTTACTTGACAAAAATGCGGGGACCGGTTGGGTACCCTACAAAAATTATGCCCCAAACCCAGCCCGCATATTTCTATGGTGGGGTTTGGGTTCACCTGAATATTATTCAGGTTGACGCTTTTCATGCACATACTTGGAAATTCAGGTTGGGGTTGGGTAGGGTACCCAATACAAACTCGACCTATTGACAACCCTAGATTAGCCTACTAGAATTGAAACTCAGTTATACAGACTGAAAAGTTTGGGGGTATTTAAAAATTTTCTTAAAAACAAATTTATGACATTATGCAGGTTCGGTTTTGGAATTTCATTTTTGTGACCTGACAAAACTGGAACTCAACAATTTCTTATTTGGTTGGGTTCCGGTATACCTTGATGGGTTGGGTACCTGACCCATTGACAACCTTTAAGCCAATCAACTAACAATGAACTGACCAACCATTAGCACAACTGAAGTTTGTAATTGAAAACTTGAAACTTCATGCATACCAAAAACAGACTCAAATGAGTTATCAATGGGTCAGGTTATTATTAGTTTAATTAGCTTGCTTGAATTTACACATTATTATATAATTTTTTTCTAAAATTGTAAACAATTAGTTATTTGTTTTATATTGGAGAGGTCATGAGTTCATGCATCATTAAAGGGGCACTGAAAAGTTTGAGAGTATTTGAAAATTTTTCTTATTTTTATTTTAAATATGCTAAGAGTATCACTTGTTTTTTAATCTACACGAATCTTCTTTTCCTAGTCCAGATAACCACCACAATTGCAATATTTCTAACAAACGTTGTAGGGCCATGCATTTTTCCCAAACACGCATCGAAGTGAACAAAAGTCAGATGTGTCATTTTTAAGTTTTCGTGTCTATTTTAAATTTAAAAAAACGTAAACAATATATGAACCATTCATGCGCTTATGAGTCATAGATTTGGTGAATCATTTATTAGGTATGGCAGTGGATCAGGGAGGAAATGGTGCTCGCCCCGCTTCGCCCCGTTTGGACTGGGGATGGAGGTTAAAATCAAAACCCATGTGGATGGACTTATGCTTTCACTTCTCCCCGCCCTAATCCCCGCCTTGCCCCACCCCACCTTGTCCCCAATCTTTCTTTAGATATGGCAATGGATCAAAGAAAAACAAATCCTCACCCCGTTTGGACTGGGGATGGAGGACATGAAACAGGGATGGAGCCGGAGGTTAAAATCAAAACATGTGGGGATGGAGGCGGGGATGAAGGGCAGGATTTTGATTTGTTTTTTTTTTTCAAATGACATGGTAATTAGGGTTATAGGGTGTTTTGTGTTATTTTCTTTTCAATTATGATTAAGCACAATTCCATTAATGAATTTGTTATCAAACCGTTAAATCATTGCTTTTTATTAGAATTTAAGTTTTTTGGTCGGTCAAATGACATAAATATTTAATTTAGAGATTTGTTTTTTAATTAGCATATTTATGAATGATGTTTGTCACAATTGAGGGTTTTGATATGGTACTTTTAGAATGATTATTTTGTTCTAAGAGTTTTTTTTTTTGTGTTTTCTATTCACAATATAATGTTGGTAGAAATTAAGGTTTTGATTTATTTTTTTAGAATAAAATAATTTTTAATTATGATTTTAGTTTTTTTGTATTTTTAAATTATTATTAGGCATGAATTTATAAATATCGTGTGATTTGATTTTGCTTAGAATATTAAGTTTTTTTTTATCAATTAATATAAATGTATAATTTATAATGTTTGTAAGAATTAAGATTTTGATTTGGTTTTTTAAAATGACATAAATATTTAGTTGTGATTTTAAGATTTTTTTTTTGTATTTTTTCTAATTACCGTTAGGCATGAATCCATACATATTGCTTAATTTCATTTTGGTTAAAATAATTTATGAAGCTTATAGGATTAGAGATTTGATTTGATTTTTTAAAATAATTTATGAAGCTTATAGGATTAGAGATTTGATTTGATTTTTTTTAAATCTCATGAATTAGCATAGTTTATTAGTAATCTTTTTTTTTACCATCGGTGTCCACCCTAGTTTAGAATCCTGACTCCGCCCATGTCCATTATAAAAAAAAAATCCTAAATGTAAAAGTAAAACTTTGGGTAGCTTTTTGAAATAACCAATAACTTTGGCCGTTTTTTGTAAAATTATACCAAGACTACACTAAGCCTTTACGATGATTGACACACAAGATTTGATATAATCGTCTATAGGGGGTGGCAAAACCTGACACGATCCGCCAACCCACCTCTTAGGCGGGTTCGGGTTTGGAAAAAATGAACCCGTTTAATAAACGGGTCGACCCGCCTAACCCATTTATTAAACAGGTCGGGTTCATGTTAGGGGTATGCCAACCTGACTGAGCCGTTTAATAAAAGGGTTAGGCGGGTGGGTCAACCCGCCAACCCGACCAGCCAACCAGTCTGACAACCCGCCAACCTGAGAATCAGTTTACCCAACCCAACCCATTTATTAAATGGGTTGGAGGGTTGTGTCGGGTTACCCGTTTATTAAACGGGCCGGGTTCGTGTTTGCCACAACCGACCCGTTTAATAAACAGGTCGTTTCGGGTTGAGGTATGCTGACCCGCTAACCCCTCGGGTCGACCTGTCAACCCGCCAACCCGACACGATTGCCACCCCTAATCGTCTCTGACTTTGCAGATGGTGTTCTTAAAACTTAATTACGAAACCTACAAGGTCCATAACTTTTTTTTTGTGAAACGCAAGCTGGGGTTAGGTAGACCCTACCAGCCATTATTCAACATACCATTGGGTTTTGAACCTGCAACTTCTCACCACAAGGAGACCTAAACTGACAGCTCCTACCAACCACGCAGAGCCCCCCAGTTGTTCATTTTTTTTTTACCCAGATCATGATAGCACTGCATTCATGCTAAGCAGGTTTAGCTAGTATCACAAATCTCATTCTTAAGAAAATCTTAATAAATCTCATGATATTTTGAAAATTTTATTTTTTTTAAAGAACACTCTACAGAAGATATCAACATAAAAAAACCACAAAGCCCTTTTTATTGCATTAACGTCATGATGAAAATACCATATTATGGGTAGAATGAGATAGTTGGACGGTTAGGGTTGCACTGTCATAACAGAGAAGTCTGCGGTTCGAATCCCAAGATAGATCATCTCCTGGCTTTTCAAAAAACACGGAATTTTCAAATATCAACGATATTTATGGCACAAACTTTATTGATAGGGATGCTGTCACTCCTCGACTTGCACCGTCTTTGTCATTCTCAAAGGCCCGATAGCAACTCGAGTGTGTTAACCTAAAATTGAATGCACGCTTTTGATTGGAACAATTGCAGTAATTGGTCCCCTACTGTTTTTTCTTTCTTTTTTTGGTGAAAATGCCGAGGCAAGGCGTGGAAAGGATCAGGTGGGACGTAATTGCTGCACCTTATCAACCTCGGCAGTGGCGTAGCTAGGATTCATGTGTGTGTGGTGTGTGTGGGGGGGGGGCAAACAGGGGTGTAGCAAAAAAAAAATTTGTGTGATAGTCGGGGGTTGGGGGCAGCGCCCCTGATTTTTTTTTTTGAGATAAAATAAAAAATGGTTATAATTATTAATAAAAATCTATTTCATATGGACGAATCAAACTATTTGCTGCAGTCAGGGCTGGGTTAGGACTGGGCTGGGCTACAAAAATATCTAAAAATCTATTTCATTTGGAATCAGGACTGGGCTTTTAAAAAAAAAAAAATATTTTTTAACTGTTTGGGCCAGTCCTGCCCCCCCCCCCCTAGCTACTCCTTTGAACCTCGGTCTTTGGGGGCAAAGGGTAAGCCCATAGAGTTTTATGTTGTCAGGCCGACTACATATCTAATTCTAGGGTGGTTTCTCTGTGTAAATATAAAAAGCTGAAAAAATAATGAGCCTGTCCAGTAAGAAATGATGTGTTTTCTTAAAAACTCTACACTTTGCTAAATTCGTCTAATGACCGAAACTGCAAATAGTTATCTTTGTTAAGACCTTTTTACCATTCATTCACATGTATGAAACTCACGAAGTTCGTGTGATATATCATTTCGCTTAAAAAGGGGTCTGCATATTTTTTTTGTTTTTGTGGACCACATAAAGCATGCAAAAAATTATGTTTATTTATATGGTATTCTCTATTAATAGTAAAATCATAAATAACTTAATAAAATCATATATTGTACACCAAAGTTACGAGAAATCGTGTGGACTTCATTTTTTCTTTCTTTAACTTTTACTTAAATGTATATTTACACATATTTTTTTGCGGTCTTCACGAAGGGCGCAAAAACAAGTTTTGTAAACCTCTTTATGATCATAACTTTGCAAATGCCTTAGCAAAATCATATATATCTTGCACTTATAGAATGCAATTTTTATGAAAAAAAATACATAGTTTGTGTTGCGAATATAAAAATTTTTGGGATTTGAATGCACCCCTTAATAGTGTCTTCAATTCTGATATTGTTTGTGTCGTACCCACAAAAATGGTTAACAAGAAGAACAAAAGTGTAATATGCATTTTGTCAAAAGCATTATATGCATCATTTAAAAAATATCACTTAAATGAAAGAATCTTAAGCCACTCATGTCATAGATAGATACTCTAATGCTTTGGTAAGTCATACCTAACATCCATGATCATGCATAAGTATTGAAGTAAGTTTTTCAATGATTCTTTGATTTAGCAATGCCTCGATGTTTGTTTATGTTTGCAAAATGATGTATTTATCAATGCCTTAATATTTGGTTATTTTTGCAAAAAGTGATGTTTCATGTATGCCTACTTTCGTATACATGTACTTTGTCATTGTATTTCTACTGGAATGTTGTTTTGACCCCTATACAATTACAGAAATTGAATTATTGGGGTGATGATGGAGAGCTCTGGCAGAGTCAAAAAGCTAATCCATTCCTCTTTTCTAAAGACTAGATTTTGAAACTTTTGTTATTTTGTTTTATGAACCTTAATATTGGTTATTGGCCTATTGAACAATACCTTATGTACTACAATGAAAGTTTATAATGATACATTCTTTTTTTTATATATAAAATCCAATACTAGTATGATTGGCCGTAACTCACCCAAGGTTTTTGATCTAAGATGTTGACAAATATTTTTGCAACAAAAAAATATATTTTACTCAAATTTTTTGGGTTAAAAATCTTAAGGTGTTACAGCGAGACCTGCAAAGATGACTCAATATGGTAGTGGTTGATCCGATAAACCCTATGTGAGGTTGGCGATAACTGTCCACTTTAGGGGCTTGATCAACTGTTTGTATCTCCTGCTCGGGAGCCTGATCCTCAGGATATCGTTGGTGGGGGGAACCCTCATTAATGTTAACAGGGTTGCTGGAGCTTCGCTTGGCCCCTCGACTATTCGTGCCCATGTTGGCTTGCATTGAAGTTTGGAGTTCGCTGGTGGTTGAAACGCATTACTGCACCCCTTGATCTTTTGTCTGTCGTCTTTGGAGATGGCTTTTTTATGGACTCCTATAGGAGGCCCTTTACCGCTTGGTTCCGCCAAAACTCCATCATCGAAGAGCGTTCTTATGTCTTCCGCTTCCTACGTTATTATTATCAAAGCTAATTATAGATGTTCTGGACCGTCATGTTTTTTCACTTTTTGCTTATTCCTTTAAGCCAGGTACATTAAAGGTCCATGTAGGTGAAAGAAACCATTTTGTGAGTATAAAAGATACTTTGGTTAGTTACATGTATGTACCTTTTGTGTAACGACCTCAACTCGTACTAATGAAAAATAGATATATTTTTTTTAAATAAGTGCGAAAACCATCCCAAAAACCTAAGGCCTTACAGTTAAAACACAACCACAACCACAAGGGATTTTATACTCATCTTTTAGATCAAACCAAACCAAACTTTATTTATTCAAATGCATAAAGTCTGAGACATAAGCAAATAAAAATATAAATAAAGCAAAAAGAAGAGTCACGTTATCCAAAAAGATCTGCCAAACAGTCATGTAGTCCCCTCGTAGTTCATCTGAAAATCAAGTCACCCTACTAGGCATCTGAGACTGCGAAAAACATAAAAGTAGGTAGGGTGTCATAATCCAAAGAATTCTGCATACAAATCTCTCTAATATAACAAACAAGTAAACAGAACATAAATAAGATTCATGTAATATTTTAGAGGAATGCAATTATAATAAATTCATAATTCAATTAATCATTCATGCAGTAGGGAACAATTATTAAGCATGAAAGAATATTTAATAAACAACATGGATCACAAATTAAACAATAAAGACATTTAACATGCATTAAGAAACAACATCATTCATTTACCAATATATCATAATTAAGAGAGAAAGTAAATGTGCATGATTTCAGTGCAATGCATGAATAAATTATTATCGTTTATTAGAGTTGTCTTTTTATATGCATGTTCCTATTAAATACAAATAATTTAAGTTTCTCTTTTTAATTATTGTTGCCCGTGGATACTCAAAACGAGTAAGAATTTTTGAGGTCAAGTAAGGTTCTCAGGATAACTTAACACACAAGTTGTATTTTATTACTGGGTTCTAAACTTAACCCTCGACCGATATCAGAAATCGACACCATCGATCAGAATATTAAAAATCAATAACCAATATCGAGACACTATGAAAATCAACAACTATAATGACACTTTTTTGGTATACCAAAACAACAGCTATGTTTACACACCACCTAGGCAAAGTGGTGGACTCTTCCTAAAACCGTAGTCAAGAGAAGAACCTCAATATTGGGTTTAGGGGCAACAATACATACACAAAGTTTTAGTATCCTGACAGTTTCCCAAAACCGCAATGTCCAAGATTCTCACGCTATAGAAGGGACATCAGGGAAATGTAGATTACACTGTTTTTTATTTTTTATTTATCTTGTTATTAATTCACCTTCCTTTAAATTTTGTAATTCAACATGCAAAATTAATAACACAAGCTTGCAAATCAACATGCAAAGCTCTTCACGGGACCACAACCCATGGCAACATAGAACAATGCAATATAACAATATTATCACATTTGATTTTTGTAATGCATAGAACAACTAAAACAAAAAACAACACATGCTCCGAGCTCACACAACCCAAGATGACCTCTTTAGATCATCGATGCATTCATATGCAAAAATCATAAATATCATGCCACTATGCATTCATTTCTCATACTTTTCAATGCACCTTCATATATACAATTTAAAGATGTGCATGAAACAATAATATTCATGTGCATGGGTTCACACATTCATGTTAAGTGCATGCTTTCATTTCATTCACATACTCATATCACATGCATGCTTCTACTCATGAATCACCTCCTTAAAACATATGAACATGCATGCCATTAGGTATGTGCAAAACATGTCTATCTCACGTGCTTACATGACCCTCTCACTCATGCACAAATTGAGTCTACTCCATACATGAAAATTGCATGTATAACCCCAAGTAAGCATAACATTCACATCTTAATATATTTTTTTTGTAAAACATAATCCAACACCCAGCCGACTACCTAGTAGGTTAGGGCTCGACTTCAGCACATCTGACCCAATCAGCTGGGTCAGTCCTAGCCCAGTCGACTGCCCTGTGGCATCATAAAAAATATATTTTATTATTATTATTATTTAAAAAAAACAACTGCACCCAGTCGACCCACTCGGTTGGGGTTCGGTTTAGGCCCAGCTGAACTCAAGCAACTGGGTCTGATCTGGCAGGAAGTTGCCAGGCTTGTACCAGTCCAGCCGAAGGCTGGACTGGGCCCGACCCGACCTAGCATGCCCAGCTAAGCCACTCGTCTGGGCTGCCAGGTGCCCAACCAACACCATGTTGGGTCTGGTTCAGCCCAACCAGACCCCAGCTACACCTGGCACGTCAGGCCAGATTCAGCTAGGGGTGGCAATCGGGTTGGGTTGGCAGGTCAGCATACCTCAACACGAACTCGACCCGTTTATTAAACAGGTCAGTTGTGGCAAACACGAACCCAACCCACCATTTATTAAACGGGTAACCCAACACGACACGGTTAACCCGTTTAATAAACGGTTTGGGTCAGGTAAATGGGTTGGCGGGTAAGCGGATAGGTTGGCGAGTCGGGTAAACGGGTTGGCAGTTCAGGTTCGATTTAACAGGTAAACGGGTTGGCGTGCGGGTAAGGGTCGGGTAAATGGGTTAGCAGGCAGGTTGGTGGGTCGGGTTCGGTAAACGGGTTGACCCGCTCGCCTAACCCGTTTATTAAACGGGTCAGCCAGGTTGGCGGGTTGGCATACCCCTAACACGAACCCGACCCGTTTAATAAACGGGTTAGGCAGGTCAACCCGTTTACGACACGAACCCGTTTAAGCCAAACCCGAACCCGGTTAAGAAGCGGGTTGGCGGGTCGTGTCAGATTTTCCCACCCCTAGATTCAGCTGGCCTGACAGCCAGCCCACCATGGAACTAAAAAAAATATACCTATATATATTTTTTTGAAAACATAGGAATATTTTTTTTTATAAAACAAACGGTACAATACCCTTTTCAAATTTCGGTTATGCATGCTTATGCTAATACATATACATGCTGCATGACAAAATGAATTTCACCTTTCCAGTGAACATGGCTATGCTAATTTTGCATGCACGTACGACCCACACCACTTGTATGCATTTAAATGCTTATTCAAGACCAAAAATATGTGCCTATTCAAAGTTTCATAATATCATAAACCAACAGGTCAACAATACACATATTTTTAAATAAAGAATGCACGAATATAAAAATATTCTAACATATGCGTGTGTGCATCCAACGATCCATAACATGGATCATCCATGGAGATCGACAATACCATAATATAAACACTTAATGAGCTATTTGTATTATCAAATAAATTCGGTTTTGGCATGAAAATAAACGTGTATAATTTTTTTTTATTTTCAAAAGGATAACAAGAATCAAGAACGCATCCATAAAAGAGGATCCATGAATCCTCCTCCATGTACTTTAGAGTACACATCCATATTCACTTTTTTTCTATGAAGTTTCTCAAAAACAATGCACGAAAATCGAATCCATGTTTTTTTTTTCATTCAGAACAAAAGAGAAACCCGTACCTTTATCGTAGATAAAAAAAAAACAAGAACGGATGGTGGAGACGTTGGACGATCGAAGAAGGAACCTCCTTCTTCTTCTTCCTCTCATTTTCTCTTTTTTTCTCTCTTCTCTTTTTTCCTTCTCTTTCTCTTTCTTCACTTTTTTTTTACTCTTTATAGGCTTCAAGGGGTGGTGACGCCCCCCCCCCCCTTCTCCAGCCCATCTAGAAGGCTGGAGAGAGAGAGAGTTTTCTCTCCTCTAAGGACTCCTTTCTCTTGGATTTTTCAAAAATTTTAAAACTCTTAAGTTGGCTTTTCAAAAATTTATTTCAAATGAACTCTAAGTCTCTCAAACATTTTTAGATCTTTCTAGGAGTGTTTAAGAGTCTTAAACAAATATCAAAAATAAATTTTCAGAATTAAATTAAATTAATTAATTATCTAATGTTAAAATAATAAATAAATTCTAGAAGCTTCCAAAAATTATCAAATTAACTTGGGAGGCTTCTTAACATTAATTAACTCTAATTTAAAGGTTTCTAATGAATTTAAAGTTCAAACAATCATTGGGCATGGATTTAGATCTGGATTCAGATCCAAGATCTAAATCTATCTCAAAAATTCAAATGGGCCTTGAGGTGGATCAATTTGAGATTAATATGGTCTTAGATAGAGTCCAAATCTATATTAATTTGAATCAAATCTACCAGATCTGGTCTGATCCAAATTTAGATCCGAATTGACAAACTGCTAAATTTTTGAAAAATATGGTTTTGGGCCAATCATAACCCGAATCAAGAAAAATAAAATATCATTATGCTCAGAATTTGGAGACGCATTTAACGATATATAACTTGAATTTCGCTTCTGAAATTCACTAAAAAATAACCTAAATTTTGCTTCAATTTAAAGATAAAAAATAAATTTTGTTCTCACGTTTCGATTAGCTCGTGTATGCCTTGACAATGAGATCTGGGTCAAGCCCAGACTCAAAAGTACCGGCTTAAAATCGAGAATCAACCGATTTTTCTTTTATACTTAACCAAATTTTTGAAAATCTCAAATTTAACTAAATATGAAAATAGGCGATATTACATTTTGCATCACTTCCTTTACCTAAAAAAGAAAAGTATTCAGAAGAGGTTGGCAGACATTGACATGGCACGTTTAATTTAGATGGTTACTCCTTCACAGGGGCGGTTGCTTGATAATTCATCAATAGGTGATGTTGACATTGGACTTTAAACATATCTAAATGTTTGTCATAGCTTAAAAAGTAATGTTCAGCAAATTCAATTATTTTAATCCCACGAGGGTTTCATTTTCCTGGATAGGGGCAACCATCGTTTACCTCCTGGCATAAGATGACCCTGATTCAAAATCATACCGGGGGCGGGTTACCTGGGGAGGACCTAAAGGTTACCAATTGGAGGCTTACCAGTTCATTGAGATTTTTCTTGACTAACCCTAGTCTACCAGACTTTTGAAGGTTTTTTTTTTTTCACGTTTTCCTTAAATCTAACCATACATATGCATTATACATGCTTGATGTTATAGAAATTTACTCTTGAATTGTTCCATTATGATACACACGTAGTTTTTTATAAAGTTTAAAAATTGATGGTTCAAGATTTTTATAAATATTTAAGGCTTAAAATTTATATTTTTATCTAAAAAACATGATCCAAATGTTGTTTCTTATCAAATCAACCATGCCCAACACACATGCAGGTTAAAATTATAAAAAACAACCAAAACACACACTGTTGCTCATGGTAGGCCTACCACTTTTCTAGCCTACCAGGACTCTTTGAAGGTTTTTTTTTTTTTGTGTTTTCCTTAAATCTAACCCTATAGATTTGTTATACATGTTTGATTTTACAGGAATCCACTCTCGGATAGTCTGATTCTAACACACAAAACACACAAGTAGGTTTTTATAAGATGTAAAAATTGATGGTCTAAGATTTTCATAAATATTGAAGACCTCAGAGTTTTTGTCAAAAAAAAAAAAACATACAAGATCTAGCTGTAGTTTTCTCCAAAAACATCGGGCGGGTCAGATTTGGAAAAAACAACTCTAAAATATCCATTCTCTTGTGAAAGTCAACTACCACTTCTCTCTCTCTCTCTCTCTCTATATATATATATATATATATAAAATTTCAGATCCATCAAAGCATTTTGGTGTTGCATGTAACTGGTGGAAATTGATAACTGCACGCTAATTCTATATGAGCCAACGGTGGATTACAATTATACAGGAATCTGAAAGAATGCTAGTGAACTGATCACTTTCAACTAATTATCAAAGGTCAGCACGAACCTCAATCTTGTGTTTTTTTTTAATTTCTTTTTGGCAAAGAAAAAACATGCAAGATTAAAGAAAACCTTTTTGAGAAAATATTAACTATATGTGATATTTGAATGTCAAAAACCACAAACATTTTAAATAGGAACGATAGAAAATGACTATCATGACAAGTAAAAAAACTATAGAAAATGACTAATAGTCTAATAGCTCCTTATTGAGACAAATCCATGTATTGGAAATATATTAATAAAAAATATCATGATATTTCTTGGATTCTTCATGGCATAGGAATTTCTGTCAATAATATTTCAAGATTTTGTTACCATAGCAAGTTAAAAAATTCATGATTAGATGGTAAAAAACAGTAATAATATACTTAGTGTAACAAAGTGAAAGCATGAATACACAGAGAGAGAGGACGGGATCCAGTGATCCCCCCAAATCATCCCTATTTCCATATCCCTTCCCCAAGCCTGGGATCATATTGTTGCAAGTTCTTTTGATCAAAATCTGACCCAATAGATGAATTCCGCATATGGTTGATTTGAAACAAATTCTTATGAATCACAGTTTTTGGATGAAATACATATTTTTTTTAGATAATAAATTATAGTATTTTTACAGCTGTTGATTTTTTTTTTAATTTGTTGAAAATGTTGTACACAAGTTGGATTCCGCAATTTAAATGCTGATTTTGATTAAATGGACAATATACATCACATTTATGGGGTCAGATTTGACACAAACAGGGTGACAATTACAAATAGAGGGATGTCAATGGTTTGGATTTTTTGCTACCAAATTCAATAAATATCCAAATTTTGCCAAATATCCCAATCTGATTACATGTGAAAACCTGCATTTGGTATGAGATTTTTCCCAGCTGAGTCCCAATCTATTCAGACAATATATGATTAATAAGATCTGGTATTTGGCAGATCTTACCCGAATCTGAGACCGTTACATCTAGGGGTGGCAATCGGGTCGGGTTGGCGGGTCAGCATACCTCAACCCGAACCCGACCCATTTATTAAACGGGTCATCTGTGGCAAACACAAACCCGACCCGTTTATTAAAGGGGTAACCCAACACGACCCGCCAACCTGTTTATAAATGGCTTGGGTTGGGTAAATGGGTTGGTGGGTTAGCGGGCGGGTTGGTGAGTTGACCCACCTGCCTAACCCGTTTATTAAACGGGTCAGCCAGGTTGGCGGGTTGGCATACCCCTAACACGAACCTGACCCGTTTAATAAACGGGTTAGGCGGGGTCAACCCATTTATTAAATGGGTTAGTTTAAGCCCAACCCGAACCCGCCTAAGAGGCGGGTTGGCGGGTCGTGTCAGGTTTTGCCACCCCTAGTTACATCCCTAACCATGAGAGAGAACTTTTACAACATGAAGATGGAGAGTGGGGTACCCCCGACGATAGAGATGATTTAAGGGATGTGTACTTGTGAGAGACTCCAGAAAAGAAAAAGAACTGCCAAAAAAAGGTCACTCAACATTAACGTCCACAAATAACAAAACCAAGGGGACAATCCTGTGACAGGTATCATCTACATCAATCATACACACTTTTTTTTGGATAAGCTAAAGAAAAATTGTCCGGTCCCGGACCGCACATTGGCTGGCCGCTGGTTGGTAAAACTTTTGAGGTCTTCCGTGTCCACCCGAGACTGACAGTATGCCCAGATTCAACTTTGCAGCAAGGTATGCCACCTCTGGGTTTCAAACAACTTTGGAGGACCGTGGTGTTCTATTTTGATAGACTAATGTTATCAGTGTCTGTGCGTATCGGCTACGCATCATATCGGCATTCCTGAATCAGTTATTTTTTAATAATTGCAAAAATTATAAAAAAATACTTTTTAGTATTATTTTAAATTTATTTTAATGGTTTTAACACGTGTCACGTTATGATTGACATATAATTTATTATTATTTTTGGGTAGATACAGAATGATTCAGTTGAATATTGGCATCCCGGCCGATACAGCTGAATCGGTGGCCTAACGATTCAGGGCCGATACTGACAACATTGTGATAGACATAAAATTCCCATCAAACCTCTCTCAAATTCTCTTAAATGGTGGGGAAAGAAAAGCTTTAAGGGTAAGACTCTTGGAAAAGCTTGGTTGGTTGCTTTTCATGATAGTGCAGGAAAATTTGAGAGGTCTGGTGTTCTTTGCTATTTAATGAAACCTATATGTCCTGCGAATTGGAGATGGTCATGATCTTGATATTATTCGGAACCGGTTGTTTGCGGATAGATGGAATATGCCGACGACGGATGGATCTGCTTCTTTAGTTAGGATCTGTGCCCATAAACAATGAGATCCTGGATTAAGAAAAGGATTAAACCTTCCTTAATGAGAGAATCCAGGTTCATTGATCGAGAGGGGGCCATCTCAAAGGACTGGAATCCTATGCGTGCATCACTTATGAAAACTGAAATGCATGCATGATATTAAATATAGAAATTAAATCAAATACATTTAATTTGATTAAAATTAAGTAAATATATTAAAGACATGCATGACAATTGAAACTTGAGAAAGGATCAGGAAGGGAGGGGCGCTTCACTAAGAAAGGGAACTAATTCAGCCCCAGGGTTGATAAATATGGTCTCTGTTGTTCTCTGAATATATACATACAGAAATAGAGAAACCAAAAAAAAAAATGACAGTGATTACCATTCCCTGCAAAGGCTGTGACTACTCCCAATCTTGCAGATCACAAGCGTCACAGCGCTGTGTGCTCCACCCTTTATCCGTTCTCATTCCTGTTATCGATAAAGCGCGATCAAACATCCTTACGATTTGATGGTGTGCTGACTTCACAATAAGGTCTGATTATTGGCAGCTTGCTTAGATCGGTGGAGGTCCACTGCGAATGGGACGTGAAAGGAGATATTCTTTCGTTAATTCCTGGGAGATCACATCTTATTGTTACTGTTAGCTAGCCATTCATCACTTTTGTTACCGTTAGCTGGACTAAGTTTTTTCCCAACTAACAAATGGTAACCGAGATATTTTTGCCTCCTTTGTGAATATTTGGAATTTTCAAGAATTGTAAAGTTTGCTTAGCAAAAATATGTTTCAAGTGAGTTTTTAAACTCACTTGAAACATGGGTTTCTTCGGGTTTTAATTAAAAGAAGAAGAAGAAGTTAGTTTTAAAGCTTTAGGGTGCAATTAATATGTGCACTGAAATTGGTGTGAGCACAAAGCTAAGAATGGAGGTATAATCACAAATTTTATCTAAAAAATGAAGATCCAACATTCATATTTTTGTCAGTATTGATTTCTTTAACAAAAGAACACAAGGTGACTTAGTGTTTTTCAACAAGAGACAAGACAATTATCTTTACCTTAAGTGAATATTGCAAATAAATTAAGAAAAGCAGGCGGTTGAGCAGTTTTTTTTTTTTTTTTTTTGTATTTTTGATAGTTCAAGGGAATCCCCCCTCCCCCAATCACTGACTGCACATTGGCTGACCTCCTGTCCGTAAAACCATTGAAGTCTTCCCTGTATATAGGCCGAGCTTCCGCCTCGTGGGTTTCGAACTTGTGACTCCCATCAACTTGGTGACATTCACAAGTCTCCTCTACCAGATAAGTGAAGCCCTTGTAAGCAGTCGAGCAGTTTTTTTGCAAAAGGTAACTTTGGCACTTTGTTTTTGACAATCCAAGAAAAAAAAAACCCATCACCGACTGCACATTGGCTGTCCTACGGTTAGTAAAACCCTTAAGGTCCCCCTGCAACAGGGAGTACACCCAGATTCGACCTTTCAGTAAGATACGCTACCCATGGGTTTCGAAGTTGTAACATCACGTCAACTTGGTGACATTCACAAGTCGGCCCTACCATATGAGCGAAGCCCAGCTCGTGGTTTTTTTTTCAACTCTGAGTTTCAGTTTGACAGATGGACTGCGACTTGGATGCAGATCCCATATGTTCTCTCAAATCTTTAGAACGTAGGACACACACAAGGAAACATATATCTGTGAACATGAGTGAAGATTCATTTCATAGGTATTATGGCATTATTGATCATCTTGAATGGAAAGAGGCTTCTCGCCTGGCATACAATTTTTGGACTTTTTTTTTCCTTCTTTTACAGGTAGACAAAAAGTGATTATGTGAGCAACTTGTTATTAAAAAATAGACATGGTTCATGGAAAAGTAAGCTTCTCTGACCTAATAAATATTTTTGATATTTAATTTAATTTTATTCAATCTTAATGATTAAGGTTGAGAAAAGAGATGAGTCGCTAGTGGTTTGCCTTGTGCCCGGCATGAAAAGAGCTCTTCAACTTGTGAAACAAGCTCAGCCAGCCGAACACGAACGATATAGGTGTTTAGTTCTGCTAGGCAAATGTATTTTACATCACGTGTAGCACAAAACAAAAATGGTTAGCTTGCTTCTACCTTTCAAACTATATAATATATATATAGGGAAGATAAAATATGTTTACCAATCAAATATGTTTGCTGACATTAATCGAGATTTTCATAGTTTTTTTTTTGCAAATCTAACCCTGCAGATAATGCATTCGACCTGATCAATTTGCTAGGAATCGATTGTTGAATCTTCTTAATCAGATCAAGAAATGTGATGTTTTATGCTTGAATATTTATGCAAAATTTAAGCCATTGATTTTCAATCCTTAAATTATTTTTCTTCTGCATCCCAATTGGATGATCCAAGAGTCTCTTTCTATAAAACCAAGCGTTTAGATCACGTCTATAGAGTAAAATTTTTGAAAAAAATAATAAAACCTAAACATATTTCAGTTACCATATATATATATATATATATATATATCAAGCCAGATGGTGATAATCCAAGTGAAAAATCCCTCCTTCACCAACTGCACATTAGCTGGCCAAAGGTTGCTAAAACTCTTGAGGTCCCCAAGCCCATCGAGGGATGATCAGGTGCATTAATATGACATAATTTCTAGCATTAATTTTTGGCACAAAACAAGGCCAATTTATTTTTTCTTTGATAGTTTTGCTTTTTTTTTTTTGAAAAATCATGTGCATTGGTCGAAATCATGGTGCCTGAATTATTTTAGCGATTTGACCAAGGCGCCTAATTTTTCAAGCTACAAAATTGCAAAACCATCAAGAAAAAAATCAATTAGCAAGATTTATAATATTTTCTAATTTGCTCGATATATGTATTGTGCCTAAAAAGCTAGCACCATCTTCGTCTTTATCGAAAATATAAATTATGAAAGCGTGAGGCTAAATCATTGTAAATAGTTGATAAGCTATTTAATTTTGTTATCTTTAAAACTTTTAAGCAACCAAAAGAGACTTGCATCGAGATGTCTCAAGAGTGTTGCCGGATATCCAACGTTGATTACACATATGGATCGGGTTTCATTCATCTAGGTGTACTCGAATCTGACCACACAACGTATAGCCAGGCTTGCGCTAATGGTATCCAAATCGGACCAGGTATATAACATGTACCCAGAGGTTATGTTGGGTCATAAATGAGATATCTAACGACTCATCTTAATTTACCGGGCAAGTATGTTTACTTTAAAAATAAGCAATCAGAATTCCACAACCACCCAGGATTTTTCAGCAGAAGCACCCCTTTTTCAAGTTTTAAAAAAGGAATATAATAAACACAATTTCACCTCTGGTCTTGCTGTTCAACACCCATTTCCAGATCACCCTCACCGGACCCGATCCACCTGTCCCGACTCATGATCCTTCTCAACCCCACAAGCCGACTCTCGGTAAAGGGCTTCACCGACTCGGGCGAAATCGTCTCGGACACGTCCGGTTCGAATCGGACTCCCTCCGACGTTCCCTCGTTGAGGGCAACGCCGACGGAATCGACCCCCGGTGCTTTCGCAGGTGGCACGGACGGCTGAGGTTTCACCTCCGCCCTGCATAGGGGACACGTGGCGTGAGATTGGAACCACATGTCGATGCAGTCGATGTGGAAGCAGTGGCCGCAGCCCGCGAGGGCTCGGCCCTTCTCCCCTTCCTCGAATTCGCAGAGGCATACGGAGCACTCGAGTCCATCTTCGTGAGCTTGCGACGAGAAGGAGAAGGACGGGAGGGAGCGGAGCAGCGCCGGATGGAGCCGGCGAGGGGTATCGCTCAGGTCGGCGGTGGCGAAGGAGGCGAAGACGAAGTTGGGGCGGGGGGAGGAGCGGTGGAGGAGGAACCAGCGGGTGTAGACGTGAAAGACGATGTAGAGGACGAGGAGGAAGAAGAGGGTGAAGATGGCGCTCATCAAGATCTTTCCTGTGAGCTCGAAGCCGTCATGCGGGTAGAGGGCTTGGACTTCTTGCCGCGCAGCCACCGCCTTTGGAAGTGACTCCATTTGAGAGAGAGAAATGATATACGTAATCCAGAATTCCAGATATATATCTCCGAGAGAGATATATAATAATATATACAATTCCGGACTCTTGATATATACATATACAGGGTAAATATTGGGTACTAATGAAGGTACGGAGTTAACGAGTATAAATAAATTTTTTTTTTATGAATGTAAGAAGCTTGTTATGAATCATGTGATTGTGATTATGATAAATTATTAGGTTTTTAAAGGGTCCAAAAATCAATGGCCCGCCAAAATTTTTTAACTCAAAAGTTGACATTTTTACATAAAAACGAAAGGCTTGAGTTACGTTGAGTGGATACAACTTGCACCTATGCTTTCTTTCTCGTTAGTCCCGTACCTTTTAATATATATATATATATATATATATATATATATATGCAACTCTGACTCTTTTGATGTGATTGAGTTCGATTGAGAGCATGTACGTACAACTGTGACTCTTTTGTAATTTGAGAGAAAGGTGATATATGTAAAATCGAGATATATAACTTCGAGAGAGATATAATGATATATAAAATTCTGTACTTTTGATATATATATAAATAAAGGTGCTATAAATGTATACAAATCTAACTCTTTGATGTGATTGAGCTTAATTGAGGTGTACGTACAACTGTCACTCTTTTATATATATATATATATATATATAAGCCACTAAAATATGATAATGAGAAAGATGTAAAAGTGAACTATGCATTTTTTACAAATGCAACCCTGCAGATGTATCATAGTTCATTTGCTGGAATCGATTGTTCGAACATGTGAAAATTATGAGTTTTTGATTTTCATGTCTTAAAAGATAAATCTCACTCAATAATCGGACGATCTAAGAGTCGGTCCGATCTAAGAGTCAGTTTCCGTAGGTGAAATTTAAGAAAAAATATAAAAACACATGAAAATTCTAGGTTTATATATTTTCAGTTTACATATTCTAATGACTCTCTCTCCCTCTCATATATATATATATATATATATATATATATATATATATATATATATATATATATATTACCTGACCCACCCGCTAACCCGTCAACCCATTCGCTAACACGAACCCGACCCGCTAACCCACCAACCCGTTTACCTGACCGGACCCGTTTATTAAACGAGTTAATCGTGTTGTGTCGGGTTACCCGTTTAATAAACGGGTCGGGCTGACCCGCCGACATGACCGGTCAGCCAGTACCTATGGGTAAAGAACCCTTAGTCTAAAGTGAGAGGTTGTTTTGACCAAATATATCTCCACGATGCATTCAACATGGTAAATTAGCAACAACCAACTTTTGAATTATATGTTTTTTTTATATTAAAATATTATGTTACAAAAGTTGAGAATTGGGTACATTGTATTTTTTTTTTTTTGACGAAAACCCCTCGTCGAGAACCATGTCATTTAATGGGCCCACCTCCTTGCGAGGTTAGGTTGACCTCACCCAACCCTTATAGAGCCCACCAGTTAAGTACACCCGACTCAAAGATGTCGATCACATCTGGAGGGTCAAGAAAATCAAAAAGTAAAAAATCATTATAGTTTTTTCACTAAGGGTTTCCTTACCCATGAGAATAGCAAAGACTAACCATATAAATTATGCTATATTATTTTATATTGGGTTAATATTTGTTACAAACATTTATATATACAAGTGACTTTTTTTTTGTACTTTTTTGTGAAACTAACCTTACAGATGCCCTTGGATAGTCTAATTACGATATGTGCGTAGGGTTTTATAAACTTGAAAACTTAAGGGTATATAATGTGAAGTAACACTTAAACCCCTTTGCCCTCGCGTATTTGATAACGAGGAACCCTCGCCAAGAACTGGGGACACTTTATGGGCACACCTTCCGTTGGGGGTTGACCAACACCCAAGCTCTTACTGAGCATTAAGACCAGTATTTTGGAACAAAGCCCTGCATTGACCGTGGAAAAAGTGACCCTTTAGTTTTGGTTCTTTTATGCCTACCTAACGAAAATGACAGCAGTGACTAAAACCCAAAACTCCAAGTCCCATGATGTGGTTTCCTCATCTTCTTCGTTTTCAAACACAAAAGAGTCAAAGCGTTGAGTAATTCTTTTAAACAAACCAACTGGTTGGTTGGCACGTTTGGATACATGGAATTGAAATCCAGTTTTGCCAAAATTGTATTTTGTTCAGTTTTTCGATAGAAGATTTTTAAAAAATCGGATTCCAATTCCAAAATTGTCGACAGGATTTAATGTAACATAGTGTGTTTTTCTATAATATTAAATTCTGAGACTTTATAAAATTTGGCTAAGTGTTTCGTAAACTTGTTAGAAATTCTCATTTTTAGGTGAATTCAGCTGAGTTTGGGCTTGGCCCATGACCCATTGACAATACCCAAATAAGCCAATTAAGATTTGGTAAATTTTTTGATTTTTAACCTTTAAAATCAAGTAAAATTTAAGTTAAATTCAGGTAAAATTTGAAGGAGAAATTCAAGTAATATATCATTAGATGCATCTTAAAATTTTGAAAACATTAATATTTTGTTTTTCTGAATTCGGGTTATGGTAGGCTCGAAAATCACATTCTTTCAACAAATGACTTGCTCGATGTGATCAATTCTAGATTAGGTGGAATCGGATCTGATCCATATGATTCAAGTTAATATGGATCTGGACCTAGTTCAAGACCCATATTAATTAAGATCTAGTCCAATTCAAGATTCATATGAATATTGGATATAGATTTGGATTTTTGATCCAAATCTAGATCCAAAATTTAAGTCCAACAAATTTAAAGTTTTAAATTCAATAAAAAGGTTTAATTGATAAAATTCAAAGTTAAAAAAACTTCCAAAGGGATGGGACACCCTATGAAACTTTTTAAAAATTTATTATTTAATAATCAATTAATAAATAATTAATTAAAATATTAAAATTAATTACTTTTAAAATTTCTTTTGGATATGAAAACTACCTATTATTTAAGGATTTTTGAATAACTCAAATGGGGTTAAAAGTAAAATAGTAAAACAAAATAAAATACCAAATGAATAAAAAATAGTTAAAAAGGGAAGATGAGGTTAGAGATAGAGTTCTACATTAGAAGAACTCTATCTCATAGCTAAATGGGTGAACAACTCGAGAAGGAACACCACCCTCTCTCTAGAAGACAAATTTTTTTTTTATAAAAGGGTCTAACTAGCTCCTCTCTCTAGATTTCATTTTCTAGAGAGAGATAGAGGGGGAGGGAGAGAGAGAGAACGAAAAGGTGAAGGAAGGAAGAGGAAGAGGAAGAGGAAGAGGAAGAGGAAGAGGAAGAGGAAGAGAGATCTTTTTCCATTTTGATCGTTCGATGTATATTTTTGGTATTCTTTTTCATATCCGATCGAAGGTATGGGTTCCCCTTCTTATTCGAACGGGGAGCAACAATTTAAATCATATTTATGTGATAGTTTATATACAGATTCTTTGATTAGGTTGAGTAGACCTTAATTTTAAATCTATATTAGTGAAGAATGTAAATTAAACCAGATTTTTTTTCTAGATTGGGTTTATTTCAGTTATTTGAATCTGTGTTGTTCTTGGTGGGATGTTCAGTTTAATAAAAATCAATATGTATGCGTGGTTTTAAAAATCATAAATCTAGAAGTTTTAAAAAAAAATGTATATGTTCTAATGTTATTGTTAAGTGCATGTACAACTTGGATATAGCCTGTTGATTCAGATCTTGGTTTGTATGTGTTCATGCACTGAGTTTTCTTGTTAAGTGAATGTACAAATTTGACTTAATAGGTTTTATTATACATACGATGAACATAATAACATGCTTAGATTGATAAGTACGTTCAGATTTAAATGCATATGCAGTTTTTGATTTTTTTTATTATGTATCATTTCTATTAAAGAAGCATGCTCAGATTTAAATGCATATACAGTTTTTGATTTTTTTTATCATGTATCATTTTTATTAAGCAAGCATGTTCAGTGTTTCGATTTATTCGTGCATCGATTCTTTTATGAATGGTGTATGTGTGCAGGTTTGGAGCATATACATATGTATGTATGCAGATCCGATACACATTTGCAATATATATATATATACAGATTTGGCCCAGATCTGCCAAGTTTCTAGCAGGCAGATCTGGTGCAAACCTGCCGAGTGTAGGCTTGCAACTCTGGTCAAATCTGTTGTGTTTTTGCGCACACAGATTTGATTTAGATCTGCCAAGTAATTGTACATGCAGATCTGGTCCAGATCTATTGTGTACTCACTCTTTGACTAGATTAGATCTGCTGAGCACATGTAAATGCAGATCTGGTTCAGATCTGTCATGTAAATTTGTTTTTGTGTGAATATAGGCTTGCTGGTGCTCATGCCATGGACAGATCTGGTTCAAATCTATCCAGGCTTACTGACTACATGTATCGGCCCCCAAAATTGAGTTGTGAGATCAATTTTTTTATTTAACTTTGCACTTGTGTGTAATTACTTAGAATTGTTTGCAAATTTTTTGTTAGCTGTTAATAAAAAGAATCAAAATAGGAACTCGTCATTAGGGTTGATTTGATAAAATCCATGTCTTAATGCCAGGATTTAAAAGCTGTGTGTTGAGAACATGCCATTCATATGTTTTCTTTCAGCAATAAGGTGGTTGTCATTAGGTTGTTTGATGTTGCCATATAAGTTGGCATCGAAACAACCTTGATATTACGATTTTGATCTATGTTAGCATTTTGTTAGAAAATTTTTGTTATGTTGTCATGAGTAGATTGGATTTTTTTATGTCCTTAATGCTGCTAGCTGAGTTACTTAATGCTTATAAGTGTGTTGTTTTTGAGCTTATATGGGCTGCTATAGGGTCGATTAGTGCTGTATATTTTGTGCGGCATTATCTGCTGTCCACTACCATTGACTGTATGTTTATGCATAAGAAACATGCTAGCAATAGCATGCTAATGCTGTGCACGGGGGCAACATAACTATAGTTCGGTGGTTATGTATTGTAACTCAAGTATGCCCAAATTTATTACATGAATGTGAAAAGTGTTTATTGGTTATGTATGCTCATATAATTGAATAACATGTTGGCATAGATGTGCATATCATGAACACAAAATTTTTAAGTTATTTTGGATGTTGCATTAGCATGATTATGTGCATGTTTGGATGCTACACATGAGATGAATTATGAAAGAAAAATGCATGTTGCTGAAAGAAAAATGCATGTTGCAAGCAAGTGTTTATATGTATATACAATTTGTTTTATATGTATATTCTAGATTGTACGTAAATGAATGTGCATTGTAGACATGTTTCAATAGTTACGTGTGTATGTTCACTGAGGATTTTGCTTAAGATACATCAGTGATCAGATGCGAACCACTGAAGGCCATGTGGGCCTGAAGCATGTGTGGCTCCAAGATTAGTGTTATGCATTTCAAAACTCACATATGAAATTATTGGCTTTCTAAATTAATTGCACAGTTAAATTATAACAGGTCAATGTCTAGTGTTATGTTTTGCATATTGATTTGCAAAACAATTCTTTTATAAAGAATTTAACTTTTGTTAAAAAGATAAAAGAGATAAACAATGTAATTAATAATTTTCTTCCTAGATGTCTCTTCCAAAGTGGGAATCTTGGATGACAATTTTAGAGAAACCGTGAGGATACTAAAAATTCATGTGTGATTGTGCCCCTTAACTCATTATGGTAGTTCATCTCCTGACCATGATTTTAGGGAGTTTTTAGATACTTTGTGTAACGCCCCAGATTTAAAAAACAAAGCTAAGTTGAAATTTTCATGATTTTTTTTCTTTGCAGCAGAACTTTAGAAAGCTTTTAGCAACGGAATCAGACGATAATGAGTCCTCAGTTTTAGAAAACCCCGAGCACATTACAGGTATGTGGCCAAGCAACTCATTGACCATCAAAGTATTCCATTTTATCGAAACCCACATGTTTATTACAACATCACTGCTTGGAAAAGCAATATAGGTTCAATAAAAGGAAGCAGTACAACTTTGTCTAGAGAAACCCAGGAACTCGATGCCGCCTTGCTTCGCATATCACAACGCAGGTCCAACACCTGAAATCTCCATTAAACAGGGTCAGAACCACTGATGGTCTGGTAAGCAAGCAATCACATATCCATTCAACTCAAGTACACACGATGACCACTCAAGGTCGCAGTTCGCAATCACGACGCTCAAGCCTCCAAGACTTATCGTATATCGTAAGAGCCTCCTCAGGGAATGAGTTGAACCTTCGCTCAAGTCTTCATGACTTAGCGCTAGCCTCTTCAGGGCTGTGATTTGAATAACCGCTTAAGTCTCCATGACTTAGCCTTGACCTCTTTCGGGTCTCAAAGGGATGTCTAGCTCAAGTCTTCATACTTGGCACATCTGTATCCCACACATTTAACGACAACTCCTCGAGCTTCGCTTAGTCGTGCAGATACAACACGGGTCTTTTTCCAGTTGGTCCAGTCGTATACCGATCATGACATCTTCACAAAGGTTATGCATGACTGACTCAACAACGTCCATCCACTCATACATTCAAGCATTGCTGAACCTAGAGCTAATGCATTGTTTCGATATTTAACCTCTTCCACCCTTGGTACACAAATGAAATAATTGTCCGGGCATCAACTCGACGTTCTGGGGGTTGATTATTCTATGTATTTTAGATACCCCAGAGGCCTGTTGACCCTATCCATAGCAAAGCGGTATGTTTCAACCGGGAGAATTCTACTAGGCCCATATTCGGATGCATCCTCTACTTGCAGTAGTTGGGTTCAATCCTTAAATCTTAAGGATAACCACGACCCCAAAACCTATGAGTGACTGAGACCATCGTGGACTCTATCAGGTCCAAAGTTTAATACATGTCACTCAAGGCAGTACCATAAATGTCATTCCACAGTGAGCATAATTCCTGAAGAGGTCTGCCAGTCTTACAGTTACTTGGACAGATATTGCATGTCAATTAGACAGCCCGTGCCTCAGCACCACCGGAGTATGTACTCGACCCCATTCAGTATGCCCAAAGCACGGTCATCAACCGAGGGGGATACCCCTAACATGATTTTCAACCGTGTGGTATATGCGACCTTAAGTCTTATTCATATGCATGCTGAACACCGCTCTCGGCACTGCGGCCATCACGAGCATCACACCTCTTCCGGGTAGAGACAACACACTCTGACTCTTCGACCCTTACGAGTCTGGTTGTATAACTGTTCTCAATGAGCATGCATATGACTCGATCTAAATAGATTGACTGCTCGGCATATTTTTACGCAACGAGCTCAAACGTAGTCAAGGCGCAACCTCTACTCTGGCTTAGCGGCTCTTACGAGCAAGGTGCCCTTATATGTATTTAGGAGACAAGCTATTCTAGCATCGTTCCAACACCAAACATCATTATGCTGTTTAACCGGTTTCGGCAGTTCTTCTGCCAACTATTTCGTCAGCACTTCCCCTGCTCTATTGGCAGTAGTGCGACGATCCTTTCTACGTTGTAGAAAGCATTCCATGAACTGAGTAGCACTCTGCTACATGACAGAGTATCCTGCTACGTTCTTTCTGAGCTATTCTTAGCTTCTTCAGAAATTTCAGCAGCACTTCCTCTTTTTGATGGAGAAAGTGTGCGTTTCTTTTATCTATTTCAACATCTCCTCTCTTTGGCAGGAAATCGCTACGCTTAACTCGAGAAATGAATTTACACCGTTGTGCGTATCTTGCATCCATCAAGGTTGTTTTGGAATCCTAGGCCATATCCAAGCCATACGTAAATGACTTAGTATTTATGAAAAAAGACATTTTGCCAAAAAGCGAAGTCTTTCCAATAGGGACTTCATTCGTCAAGCAGAATCTTAAACGAGGAGCGGTAAGGGAATCATATTGACGATTTGGAGTTGATCTCCATTTGAACGCTCATTTACACGCCATATATGTAATATAAGCAGAAGCCTGCGCTTTGTACAACGACGGCGTAAAGGAAATGCATATACATATTGTTCAGGGTGTGTAACTGAACGAAATATTCTACATATATATTTGTAGAAAGCATGAGCCTTGGCATTTTTCAACACGACGACGTAAGTAAATGCATAATCAGAAGTGAATTAATCAAAAATTGTAGAAAGCAAGGAGCCTTGGCATCATACGACGCGACGACAAAGGTAAATTACAAAGCCTGTGCGATATAAGACGCGTCGGTAGTATCCAGTCGATATACACCTAAATTTGTATCCAACAAGAGTTACGAGGCGAGCGAGTGAACACCGAAGTGTCCTAAAGGGCTCAACCAAGAATTAGGGTGAGATACCATTTTTTTAAAAACGCATATACTGCGTATTCAACATATATATCCGACGATAGTTATGAGGCGAGCGGTTGAGCACCAGAGTGTCCCAAAGGGCTCAACCAAGAACTCAGATCAGATACTACTTCAGAAAGTATATGCTATATACAAACAAGCAAATACTTGAAAGAGATAGATCAACGAAGCGAACTTACTTCAAATTGCGAAAGAAACAACTCCAGAATGCTCCAACGCTTCAAACGAGGTTCGATCATTCCTTCGAGTGGTCCGACTAGGTTCGGATTCAGAAAAATCCAAACTAGAATCTAGGACTAAAAAGGGCTTTGACTTTGACTTTAAACCAAACCAGGTTCAAGTTAAGTCAACTGGGTTTGGACTAGGTCAAGTGAGGTAGGACTAGGTCAGGCAGGCTCAGACTAAGTGGGCTAGGTAGGGGAGGTTTAGGAGAGAGAAAGAGGAGGCAAGAGGAGGGGTTGGCGATTTTTCCAAAGGGGGGTCTCCTCCTTATATAGGCAAGCTTGCTTAGCTCCTAAGCAAGCCCTATTTTCTCAATGCCCCTTGGCTTTTTCAGAAATCCAGGTTGATCTTATCCATCTGACTGTTTGATCTTATCCAGAAGGAATATTTCATAGAATATTCTCTTGAAGGTTCTGAAAATATCCTAAGAATATTCCAGAACATTCTAGAATATTTTTTGAGGAATATTTTTGTGGGTCCCACAAATATTTTCGTGGGTCTCGTAAAAAGTTGAGTTTTCAGCGATTTTTTTCTGAAAAATTCTGAGTACGTCATTCCCTTCATATTGACGTAACTAAGAAAGTTGGCTCGTAGAAATCTCTTGATTTCGTCCAGGCAGAAAGTTATGACCTCCCGAGTGTTTGAGCATATATTTGCAAAGCGACAAATATCCTAAGTATAACTGGTTCATAGAAATTGATTCGTTTCAAATTCTGAGAAAAATGCTATTTTTATCGGTAAATGCCTCATAAATTTTATTAAAAAATTATCTAAAAAATTACGAGTCTTACATCATTACCCCCTTAAAGAAATTTCGTCCGCGAAGTTCAGTTAAGAGTACAAGGCAAAGAGTTCAGGATACTTATCCCGCATATCAGATTCGGGCTCGCAAGTGCAATCATCGATTCCATGATGTAGCCATTTCACCTTCACCAGTGGAATGACCTTCGTTCTGAGCACTTGCTCCCGACGGTCCATGATCTCTACTGGCCTTTCTTCTACCGTCATATCTTCTTAAATGTTGATATCTTTATGTTGAATAACGTGAGAAGGATCATGGACGTATTTCTGAAGCATTGATACGTGAAATACATCATGTAATTGCACGTATTGCGGTGACAATGATACATAGTATGCAGTCTCTCCAATCCGGCTCAAAACCTCAAAGAGACCAACGAATCTGGGGTTGAGCTTCCCCTTCTTTCCAAAACGGAACACACTCTTGGTTGGGGAGACCTTGATAAAAACTTTATCTCCAACCTCAAAAGTGAGCTCCCTACGCCGTTGATCTGCTTAGCTCTTCTGTCGACTCTAAGCAATCAGTAGCTTCTTTCTAATCATGTGGACCTGCTCAGTATAGTGTTGCAACACAATGGGTGAGTCCAATGTTCGCTCACCCACTTCACCCCAATGGATTAGTGATCGACAAGGTCGTCCGTACATGGCTTCATACGGTGCCATCACAATGCTGACGTGATGGCTATTATTATAAGCAAATTCAATCAATGCTAAGTAGGAATCCCAATCACCTTTCCATTCCAACATACATGCTCTCAACATATCTTCAAGAGTCTGTATGGTTCGTTTCGATTGCTCACCAGTTTGGGAATGGAATGCTTTACTGAACTTGAGTTTCGTCCCCAGGGCTCTCTGTAGCTGCTCCCAAAAGTGGGAGGTGAACTTTGGGTCACGATCAGATATGATCGATGTCGGCACTCCATGGAGTCTGACGATTTTCCGAACGTAAATTTTTGCCAATCGTTCAGTTGAGTATCGAGTGTTGATAGGCAGGAAGTGAGCAGACTTGGTGAGTCTGTCCACGATCACCCATATCAAGTCATGTTGTCTCTTGGATCGAGGTAACCCTACGATGAAATCCATCGTAATACCTTCCCATTTCCATTATGGAATCTCGATCTGTTGCATCTTTCTACCAGGTCGCTGATGTCCAATCTTAACTTGCTGGCAGATCAAATACTTTGAGACGAACGTAGCCACGTCTCTTTTCATGCCCCTCCACCAGTACTTTCTATGCAAGTCTCGGAACATTTTGGTACCTCTAGGGTGGATAGTGTACTTGCTACTATGAGCTTCCTAGAGTACTTCCTCTCTTAGCTCGGGGTTATTTGGAACCCATATTCTTTCTTCCATCCATATTCCTCCATCTTCTTTTAAATGAAAGAAAGTATCATCTTTTTCAGCACGAGCTCTTAATTCCAAGTACTGAAGGTCCTTGAATTATTTGACTACGTTTAGATCGAGGATCTCGATATGGATTGTCAAATATGACAATTGGATTTTCCTTGGATCAGCGAGAAATGACTTCTAGTTGACGAAATCCTCCACCAGCTTTCATTGTCCTGCGAGGTTGGCTAGAGTGCCAACAGTCTTCCGACTAAGGGCATCCGCTACGACATTCGCCTTTCCAGGGTGATAGAAAAGCGTGAATTCATAGTCCTTGAGGAATTCCAGCTATCGCCGTTGCCACATATTGAGTTCCTTTTGAGAAAAGAGGTATTTTAGGCTTTTATGGTCCGACATAACCTCAAATTTCTCCTCATACAGGTAGTGTCGCCAGATTTTAAGCGCGAACACCACCGCAGCAAGCTCAAGGTCATGGGTTGGATAGTTTTTCTCATGTACTCTCAACTATCGTGACGCATAGGCGATCACTTTGCCAGGCTGCATCAACACACAACCCAGGCCCGTTCCTGAGGCATCAGTATAAGCCACAAAACCTCCTTGACCAGAAGGTAGAGTAAGGACAGGGGCAGTAGTAAGCCTCTGTTTGAGAATGTCAAAGCACTCCTTACACTGGTCATTCTATTCGAACTTCACTCCCTTTTTCAATAGTTTCGTCATGGGTACGACGATTCGGGAGAAGTCTTGTATGAACTTCCGGTAGTATCCGGCAAGTCCAAAGAAGCTACGAACCTCAGTGATATTTTTTGGCTGCTTCCAGTCCATCACAACTTCCACCTTCGCAGGATCTATTGCGATCCCATCTTTTGATATTACATGGCCAAGGAACATCACTTTGTCTAGCCAAAATTCACATTTTGAAAACTTGGCATAGAGCTGATTATCTTGAAGGGTTTTCAAGACGATTCTCAAGTGCTCCACATGCTGTTCCTCGTTCTCTGAATATACGAGAATGTCATCAATGAAGACAATGACAAAGCTATCCAAATATGGTCTGAATATCCGGTTCATTAGATCCATAAAGGCAGCAGACGCATTAGTAAGTTCGAAGGGCATTACTACTAACTCATAATGACCATATCTCGTTCTGAAGGCAATCTTAGGTATATCCTCTTCTTTAACTCTGAGCTGATGATACCCAGACCTGAGATCGATCTTGGAGAATACTCTGGCAGTTCTGAGTTGATCGAATAAATCCTTAATCCGAGACAACGGGTATTTGTTCTTAACAGTTGCCTGGTTAAGCATCCAATAATCGATGCATAACCGAAGAGATCCATCGTTCTTCTTTACAAATAGCACCGGGGCTCCCCACGGTGATACACTCGAACGAATGAACCCTTGTTCCATCAATTCTTCCAACTGACATTTCAATTCACTGAGTTTCGCAGGCGCTATTCGATACGGGGCTTTGGATATTGACGTTGTTCCGGGTAAGGATTGAATTCCAAATTCAACCTCACAAAATGGCGTAAGTCCTGGCAATTCCTCAGGAAATACATTGAGAAACTTCCGCACCACTTCCAAACTCTCAAGGGGCTGGTCATTGGATTTTTCCACCGAGAGACTTAACATGAAGGCCACACAACCCTTACTAAGGCATTTTTGTACCTTAAGTGCCGATATGAGCCTTTTTTGTGGAACTGGTTTGGATAATCGGTATTCCATCTTAGGCAATCCCGGTCGAGATAGAATCACTTTGCCCTCACAGCACACAATATTGGCATTATTCTGGGCCAACCAATTCATTCCCAGAATGACATCGTACTGTACCATATCGATTAGGATGACATCAGTAGGCAAGTGTTGCCCTGCTATCTTAATATCCAAGTTTTTCATGCACCAGATACATTTGGTGCGTGAACCCAACGGGTTATATACCTCAATCATTTTAACAACCGGTTGTACCGAAGCGTGGAGTTATTCAGTGAAATCATCAGAGATAAAGGTATAAGTAACACCACAACCAAACAAAACGTAAGCTGCATGTCCATTTACAGGTACAGTGCCTTCAATCAGGTCACCATTTTCGACTTGTTCAGTCGTTACAGCATATACACGACTTGCAACAGGTCTTTGTTCTACTCTAGGTGGCAGTTGTTGAAATTGTGGGCGTTGCGGTATTTGTCGAGAGGGTCCAGCAGATCCGGCACTACTCCTCTGTTCATCTGCAGCCTTCTTGGTGCAATCCCTTATAAAGTAGCCCATTTTGCCACAATAAAGACAACCACCAATGTCACGAGGACATGGCTTCCCAAGGTGGTTCACATGACATTTTGGGCAGCTGAAACTGGACTGCTGACCATTCGGGGTTGTGTTCTGTCTTGGCCTCATGACTTATTGAGTATTGTTCCCACCTTAGAACTTCTTCTTTTGAAAGGGTTGTCCTGAACCCTGACCACTTGGGAACGTCCTCTTACGGTTCCCACCATTAACTATGGACTTCTTTGCTACGATCACTTTAGACCGCGCCCAGTCTTCTTGGATTCTCGAAGCTGCTGCCACCGCAACTTGAAAAGTTGAGGGCATGCTTGTTATTACACGAGATCGCAGCCCTTCCCACATACCATTTACATACTTGTTAGATCTTTCCTAGTCTGTTTCAAACAATCGAGAGCAGTAGCGCTCTAGATTCTGAAATTTGGTGGTATAGTCCATCAGACTCATACCACCCTACTCCAACTCCAGAAACTCTATCTTTTTCTTGTTTCTGGAATGCAACGGGAAGTAGTTATCCAAGAAAGTTCTCTGAAAGTCCTCCCAAGAAACGTCTTCTAGTTGTGAGAACTAGATCAGCTTGGTGGTATCCCACCACTTTCGTGCATTATCTTTCAGTCGGTATGTGCCAAAGTTTGTCATTTTTTCTTCTAGTACTCTCAATACCAGGAAGGCACGTTCTGTCTCTTCGATCCAGCTTTCAGCAAGCTCTGGATCGGCTCTGCCAACGAATACTGGCAGGTCAAGTTTGAGGAACTTCTCATAAGTTATTCCTCTCAGGTTCTCGTTGCAAGGCGTGACTGGTTCTGGCCTCGTTTCACGGATGGCCGTAACTAGGGGTGGCAATCGGGTCGGGTTGGCGGGTTGGCGTGTCAGCATACCTCAACCCGAACCTGACCCGTTTATTAAACGGGTCGGCTATGGCAAACACGAACCCGACCCGTTTAATAAACGGGTAACCCGACACGACCCGCCAACCCATTTAATAAATGGGTTGGGTCGGGTAAACGGGTTTTTAGGTTCGCGGGTCGGGTTGGCAGGTAGGCAGTTTGGCGGGTCGGGTTGGCAAGTAGGCAGGTTGGCGGGTCGGGTTGGTGGGTTGACGGGTCGGGCAGACGGGTTGGCGGGTCGACCCACCCGCCTAACCCATTTATTAAACGGGTCAGCCGGGTTGGCGGGTTGGCATACCCCCAACCCGAACCCGACCTGTTTAATAAACGGGTTACGCGGGTCGACCCGTTTATTAAACAGTTTGGCTTAAGCCCAACCCGAACCCGCCTAAGAGGCGGGTTGGCGGGTCGTGTCAGAAATTGCCACCCCTAGTCGTAACCAGGTTGTTGAGCATATCTAGCAGAAATCCTTGGGTATGAGACTTCTCCCTCGTCATGGTTCTCCTCGTCCTAGGAGCCATTTATCTATTCACGCAAATACACCCAAATCAGAAAAAGTGTAAGATTTATACTTACAGTGCGATATCGCAAACACGACGGATCTCGAACCAGGTTTCTAAGACACATGCTCTGATACCAATTCTGTAACGCCCCAAATTTCTAAAACAAAGCTAAGTTGAAATTTTCATGATTTTTTTTGTTTGCAGCGGAACTTTAAAAATCTTTTAGCAGCAAAATCAGACGATAATGAGTCGTCAATTTTGGAAAACCCCGAGCACATTACAGGTATGTGGCCAAGCAACTCATTGACCACCAAAGTGTTCCATTTTATCGAAACCCACATGTTTATTACAACATCACTCCTTGGAAAAGCAGTATACGTTCAATAAAAGGAAGCAATACAACTTTGTCTAGAGAAACCCTGGAACTCGATGCCGTCTTACTCCGCATATCGCAACGCAGATCCAACACATGAAATCCTCATTAAACGGGGTCAAAAACACTGATGGTCTAGTAAACAAACAATCACATATCCATTCAACTCAAGTACACACGATGACCACTCAAGGTTGCAGTTCACAATCACGAAGCTCAAGCCTCTAAGACTTAGCATATTTTGTAAGAGCCTCCCCAGGGCTATGAGTTGAACCTTCACTCAAGTCTTCATGACTTAGCGCTAGCCTCTTCAAGACTCTGATTTGAATAACCGCTTAAGTCTCTATGACTTAGCCTTGACCTCTTCCGAGTTTCAAAGGGATGTCAAGCTCAAGTCTTTATACTTGGCACATCCGTATCCCACGCATTTAAGGACAGCTCCTCGAACTTCGCTTAGTCATGTAGATACAACACGGTCTTTGCTCAGTCGGTCTAGTCGTATACCGATCATAACACCTTCACAAAGGTTATGCAGGACTGACTCAACAACGTTCATCCACTCATACATTCAAGCATTGCTGAACCTAGAGCTAATGCATTGTTTCAATATTTAACCTCTTCCACCCTTGCTACGTAGGCGAAACAATTGTCCGAGCATCAACTCGACATTCTGAGGGTTGATTATTCTATGTATTTTAGATACCCCAGAGACCTGTTGACCATATCCATAGTAGGGCGGTGTGTTTCAACCGGAAGAATCCTACTAGGCCCATATTCGGATGCATTCTCTACTTACAGTAGTTGGGTTCAATCCTTAGATCTTAAGGATAACCATGACCCCAAGACCCATGAGTGATTGAGGCCATCGTGGACTGTATTAGGTCTAAAGTTTAATACATGTCACTCACGACTGTACCATCATTGTCATTCCACAATGAGCATAATTCCTAAAGGGGTCTGCCAGTCTTATAGTTACTTGGACAGATATTGCATGCCAATTAGGCAGCCTGTGCCTCAGCACCACCGGAGTATGTACCCAACCCCATTCAGTATGCCCCAAGCACGGTCATCAACCGAGGGGGATACCCCTAACACGATTTTTCAACCGCGGGGTATATGTGACCTTAAGTCTTATTCATATGCATGCTGAACACCGCTCTCGGTACTGCGGCCATCACAAGCATTACACCTCTTCCGGGTGGAGACAACACACTCTGGCTCTTCGGCTCTTACGAGTCTGGTTGTATAACCATTCTCAATGAGCATGAATATGACTCGATCTAAATAGATCGATTGCTCGACGTATTTTTAGGCAACGAGCTCAATCGTAGTCAAGGCGCAACCTCTACTCTGGCTTAGCGGCTCTTACGAGCAAGGTGCCCTTATAGGTATTTAGAAGACGAGCCATTCTGGCATCGTTCCAACAACGGACATCATTATGCAGTTTAACCGGCTCTGGCAGCTCTTCTGCCAACCATTTCGTCAACACCTTCCCTGCTCTATTGGTAGTGGTGCGACGATCGTTTCTACATTGTAGAAAGCATTCCATGAACTCAGTAGCACTCTGCTATATGACAGAGTATCCTGCTACGTTCTTTCTGAGTTATTCTTAGCTTCTTTAGAAATTTCAGCAGCACTTTCTCTCTTTGACGAAGAAAGCGTGCATTTCTTTTATCCATTTCAGTAGCATCTCCCCTCTTTGGCAGGAAATCGCTACGCTTAACTCGAGAAATGGATGCACACCGTTGTGCGTACCTTGCATCCATCAAGGTTGTTTTGGAATCCTGGGCCATAGACATGCCATACGTAAATGACTTAGTATTTACGAAAAGAGCATTTTGCCAAAAAGCGAAGCCTTTCCAATAGGTGCTTCATTCGTCAAGTAGAATCTTGAACGAGGAGCGGTAAGGGAATCACATTGACGATTTGGAGTTGATCTCCATTTGAACGCTCATTTACGCGCTATATATGTAATATAAGCAGAAGCCTGTGCTTTGTACAACGGCGGCGTAAATGAAATGCATATACATATTGTTCAGGGTGTATAACTGAACGAAATATTCTACATATATATTTGTAGAAAGCAGAAGCCTTAGCGTCTTTCAAGGCGACGATGTAAGTAAATGCATAATCAGAAGTGCATTAATCGAAAATTGCAGAAAGCAAGGAGCCTTGGCATCATACGACACGGCAACAAAGATAAATTACAAAGCCTGTGCAATATAAGACGCGACGGTAGTATCTAGTCGATATACACCTAAATTTGTATCCAACGAGAGTTACGAGACGAGCAAGTGAACACCGAAGTATCCTAAAGGGCTCAACCAAGAACTAGGGTGAGATACCATTTTTTTAAAAACACATATATTGCGTATTCAACATATATATCTGACGATAGTTACGAGGTGAGCGGTTGAACACCCAAGTGTCTCAAAGAGCTCAACCAAGAACTAGGATCAGATACTACTTCAGAAAGTATATGCTATATACAAACAAACAAATACTTGAAAGAGATTGATCAATGAAGCAAACTTACTTCCAATTGCGAAAGAAACGACTCCGGAATGCTCCAACGCTTCGAACGAGGTTCGATCATTCCTTCGAGAGGTCCGACTAGGTTCGGGTTCAGAAAAATCCAAACCAGAATCTAAGACTAAAAAGGACTTTGACTTTGATTTTAAGCTAAACCAGGTTCAAGTCAAGTCAACTGGGTTTGGACCAGGTCAAGTGAGCTAGGACCAGGTCAGGCAGGCTCAGGCCAAGTCAGGCAGACTCAGACCAAGTGGGCTAGGTAGGGGAGGTTTAGGAGAGAGAAAGAGGAGGCAAGAGGAGGGGTTGACAATTTTTCCAAAGGATGGTCTCCTTCTTATATAGGCAAGCTTGCTTAGCCCCTAAGCAAGCCCTTTTACCTCAATGTCCCTTGGCTTTTTCAGAAATCCAGGTTGATCTTATCCATCTGACTGTTTGATCTTATCCAGAAAGAATATTCTATGGAATATTCTCTAGAAGGTTTCGAAAATATCCTAAGAATATTCCAGAACATTCTAGAATATTTTCTGAGGAATATTTTTGTGGGTCCCATAAATATTTTTGCGGGTCTTGCAAAAAGTTGAATTTTCGATGATTTTTTTTTTCAAAAAATTCTGAGTACGCCATTCCCTTCGTATTGACGTAACTAAGAAAATTGGCTCGTAGAAATCTCTTGATTTCATCCAGGCAGAAAGTTATGACCTGGCGAGTTTTTGAGCATATATTCGCAAAGCGATGAATATCCTAAGTATAACTGGTTCTTTGAAATTGGTTCATTTCGCATTCTGAGAAAAATGCTATTTTTATCGGTAAATGCCTTATGAATTTTATTCAGAAATTATCTAAAAAATTGTGAGTCTTACACTTTGCATGTGAGTAGTGTTATAGATACAACTGTTGTTATCAGTATACCAAGAAAGTGACATCAACATATATTGATTTCTAATGTTCTGATGCATGATGTTGATTCTTAATATCGGTCGAAGAACAAGTGTGAAACACAGTCATAAAATATAAATTGTGTGTTAATGTACAACTGAGAATCTATTTTGAACTTCAGAAATTTGTTGTGCCTATTTTAATTATTCGCGAGTTTTAATGAAAAAATAAACTAAACTTGTATGGATTTAATAAAGATATGCATGCAAAAGAGAACTCTAATAATAACTTAATAATTTATTTATGCATGTGTATTGAAATAATGCATATTTACTGTTCTGCATTAATTCATACATTCTTACTTGTGTTTCATGTGAATATTGTTAATGCATGATAATTGCTTTTAAATGCTTGAAAGGTAATTGAATTATGAGATTGTTGTAACTATGTTCCTCTGAAAACTTCCATAAATTTGATTTATGCTTTTTTCTTGCTTATTTAGATTTTTAGAGAAATTCATACGAAGATTTTTTTTATTCATACCTAGTAGTTCCTATGTTTTTTATAGGATCTGAAGCTCAGTAAGAGATTGTGTGACTTTTGTTATTCTTGGATAGTGTGTCTCTAGAATTTTAAGCTTTAATTTAATTATGTTCTCAGACTTTGATTATTGATTAATAAAGTGAGTTGTTTTGATTGGTTGGTTCAATGTAAAGATCCCTCGTGGTTTCGAATGTTGTTAAGTCTGTGATGCCCTAGATCCTTGGGTTTCGATTTCTGTAATTGCTTTTTAAAAAATAAAATTCACTTTTCAACAAAGATGAGTTGAGGTCATTACATTTAAAATATAAAGACATCTTTAGAATCGCAAGATTTCTCTTCAAAAAGTGAAAAAACTTGACGTAAATAGCCAAAACTACATGATACCGACACCATATGCCATCCAACAGTTTACCATATTTCAAGAACTACCCATATCTGTATATGATAAGGCGATGATCATGAGGGTTGGTAAACAAGTAGAATGGGTTGGCAAGATTTTCAGTATCTTTTTTCATATCCGATCAAAGGTATGGGTTCCCCTTCTTATTCAAACGGGGAGAGACAATTTAAATCATATTTATGTGATGGTTCATATACAGATTCTTTGATTAGGTTGAGTAGACCTTAAATCTAAATTAGTGATGAATATAAATTAAACCAGATTTTTTTCTAGATTGGGTTTATTTTAGTTATTTGAATTTGTGTTGTTCTTGGTGGGATGTTCAGTTTAATAAAAATCAGTATGTATGCGTGGTTTTGAAAATCATAAATATGGAAGTTTAAAAAAAATCTGTATGTGTTCTAATGTTATTGTTAAGTGCATGTACAACTTGGATAGAGCATGTTGATTCAGATCTTGGTTTGTATGTGTTCATGCACTAAGTTTCCTTGTTAAGTGAATGTACATATTTGACTTAGCAGGTTTTATTACACATACGATAAACATAATAACATGCTTAGATTGATAAGCATGTTCAGATTTAAATGCATATGTAGGTTTTGATTTTTTTATTATGTATTGTTTCTATTAAGGAAACATGTTCAGGTTTAAATACGTATGTAGTTTCTGATTTTTTTATCATGTATCATTTTTATTAAGGAAGCATGTTCAGAGTTTCGATTTGTTCGTGCATCGATTCCTTTGTTGATGGTGTATGTGTGCAGGTTTGGAGTATATACGTATATATGTATGTGGATCTGGTACAAATTTGCAATATATATATATATATATATATATATCTGGCCCAGATGTACCAAGTTTCGAGTAGGCAGATCTGGTGCAGACTTGGCGAGTATAGGCTTGCAACTCTGGTCAAATCTGCTGTGTTTTTACACACACAGATTTGATTTAGATCTGCCAAGTAATTGTACATGAAGATCTGGTCCAGATCTATCGTGTACTTACTCTTTGACTGAATTAGATCTGCTGAGCACATGTACATGCATATATGGTTCAGATCCTCCATGTACTTACTCTTTGACTATATTAGATCTGCTGAGCACATGTACATGTAGATCTGGTTCAGATTTGCCATGTACATTTGTTTTTGTGTGGATACATGCCTGCTAGTGTTTATGTCGTGGATAGATCTGGTTCAGATCTGTCTAGGCTGACCGACTACATGTATTGGCCTCCAAAACCGAGTTGTGAGATCAAATTTTTATTTAATTTTGCACTTGTGTCTAACTATTTAGAACCCTTTACACAAAAAAAATTGTTAGCGGTTAATAAAAAGAATCAAAACAGGAACTCATCATTAAGGCTGATTTTATAAAATCCATGTCTTAATGCTCGGATTTAAAAGCTTACCCTTGCGTGGGTTGAGAACATGCCATTCATGTGTTTTCTTTCAGCAATAAGGTGGTTGTCATGAGGTTGTTTGATGTTACCATATACGCTGGCATCAAAACAACCTTGATATTACGATTTTGATCTATGTTAGCATTATGTCAATTTTTTTTTGTTACGTTGTCATGAATAGATTATATTTTTTTATGTCCTTAATGTTGTTAGCTGAGTTACTTTAATGCTTATAAGTGTTGTTTTTGAGCCTATATGGGCTGTTGTAGGGCTGGTTAGTGCTGCATATTTTGTGCAGCCCTATCCGTTGTCCACTACTATTGGTTGTATGTTTATGCATGAGAAATATGATGCCAATATCATGCTAATGCTGCCATATGCACGAGAGCAACATAGCTATGGCTTGGTGGTTATATCCTGTAACCCAAGTATGCCCAATATTGTTATGAATATGAAAAGTGTTTATTGGTTATGTATGCTCATGTAATTGAATAATATGTTGGCATAGATGTGCATATCATGAACACAAAATTTTGAAGTTATTTTAAATGTTGCATTAGCATGATCATATGCATGTTTGGATGTTATGCATGAGATGAATCATGAAAGAAAGATGCATATTGTAAGCAATTGTTCATATGTATATACAATTTGTTTTATATGTACATTCTTGATTGTATGTAAATGAATGTGCATTGTAGACATGTTTCAATAGTTGCGTGTGTGTATGTTCACTGAAGGTTTTGCTTAAGATGCATCATTGTTCAGATGCGGACCACTAAAGGCCATGTGGGCCTGGAGCATGTGTGGCTCCAAGATTAGTGTTATGCATTACAAAATTCACCTATGAAATTATTGGCTTTCTAAATTAATTGCACTATTAAATTGTAACAACTCAATAATCCGTGTTATGTTTTGCATATTGATTTGTAAAATGATTCTTTTGTAAAGAATTTTACTTTTGTTGAAAAGATAAAAGAGATAAACAATGTAATTAATGAGTTTTTTCCTAGATGTCCCTTCCACAGTGTGGGAATCCTGAATGGCGGCTTTAAGAAAACCATGAAGATACTAAAACTCTATGTGTAATTGTGCCCCTTAACCCATTATGGTAGTTTGCCTCCTGATCACGGTTTTAGAGAGTTTTCAGTAACTTTGCCTGGAGGTAGTGTTGTAGACATAACTGTTGTTATTAGTATACAAAGAAAGTGTTGATTTCTAATGTTCTGATGGATGATGTTGATTCTTAATATCGGTCAAGAAACAAGTGTGAAACCCAGTCATAAAATATAAATTGTGTGTTAATGTACAACTGAGAATCTATCTTGAACTTTGGGAATTTGTTATGCCCGTTTTAAGTATTCGCGAGTTTTAATGAAAAGATGAACTAAAATTGTGTACATTTAATAAAGACATACATGCAAAAGAGAACTCTAATAATAACTTAATAATTTATTCATGCATGTGTATTGAAATAATGCATATTTACTGTTCTACATTAGTTCATACATTCTTACTTATTGTGTTTTATGTGAGATGATGATGCATAAATTATATATTTTCTTAATATATTTTCACTGCATAAATGCATCATCTAGTGGTTTAGAACCCACACTTAGGTGCATAATGATGTTAGGAAGCTATGGCTTGAATTTCATCAAAAGCAGACTTAAAATGAAGAAATTATTGCATTTACAGTGTAGCGGGTCAAACCTCGGAGCAAATCTGGAGATTCAGGATCCAAACCGCCCATCTGGGCCTTGGATCTGGACCAAAACACATGTAGATCCACCCAGCTCCAGCCCATTCACGTTTTCATAAATGATTTTCTAAAAACCCCCTATCAAAAGAGGCGCCCACACATTATTTTGTTTTTAATCCCTTTTCTAGAAAAATCTCAAAACATAGTTATTCGTTTAAAAGGAAGAAGATGCCCAGCCATAGGCTGTCTTTGCTTAGGTTTTCGTGCCCTAGGGGCATGAATCTTGTTCCAGCCCCCTTCTCCCCTCTCATCCCACGCCATTTCCATTGGAGACATGGATTTTGCTTGAGATTCAAGCAATCCATCTTCTTTCTTCCATATCTTTTCAGTTCTTTTTCCTCCCTGTTGGATAATCACCATGTTGGCTGTATTTTGCAAATGTAGCAGAGGTTGAAGACACTTTCTCTTGCATGGAAGTACGAGACACTCCAACAAGAAGGATCGACTCTACCTCCATCCGATCTTCTAAGCCACCCGATCGAGAATCGGTTCCTCCTCTGCCCTCGGTGGACTTCAAACGTGGTACAACTGTAAAGTAGAGTTCCATGGTGATATTCCAGCATCAATGAGGTCCCTCATGGTGCGAAACCCTAGCAAAGTCCGCTCTTTCCTTCCCCACAGTCGTCGGATCACCCTTGAGGTAAGATCTTCTCATCCCGTTCTTCTAGATAAAACCCAAGTGTTGTGCATGTGTTTGTGTGTTGATATGTTATTTTATTTTCTGCGTGTGTTGTATATTTTTATTGTTTTGATCCTTAGCATAGCGGTTCGTGCAGAGACAAGCACGTTAGGATCTAGGTATTGTTTAATTGTTTTGTGCGTTTTCAGCTTTGATAGAGTTAAGGTGTCGATTTTCTAGTTTTGCTGTTTGTGGTGTGTCGTCCAGTTATATTTTACCACGTCTGTATATAGATCATTTTAGTAGGTTAATTAGATGTTTGAAGCTGTTATTCCAGTTTTAATTTCTGTTAGAAATCATGGAGCCATATTGAATATCGATTGTTGTAGGATTGTGTAAGTTGGCTGTAGTGTTGTCTGTGGTATTTTAGTTTGCTAAATTAGTTTAAATTAGTTAAATTGATGTTTAGATTTAAATAGTTTTATTTTGGTCGTAAGTCCAGCTATAGATTAATTTCTGTTTTAAAATTTTTATAGCCAAGTGTAGTATAGGCATATAGTGCGTTTTCTATTTGGGTTTCAATTGCATCATGTAGTTAGATTAGTTCTTGTGTTTCTTAGTTTAAAATAGTTAGTCATAATCGTGTGTTAGCTGAGTTTAAATTAGATTCGCAATTGTCGTTGTGGTGTTAGTTTAAATTGGATATTTCATTGTGCGTGTGAGAGTGGTCATCTTCTCCAAAGGGAGGGCGGCCATTAGAGGTTTAGCAAGGTTTTAGATTTCATTTGGTGAGTCATTAGGTTTTAGGAAAAGTATAATTAGAATGTCTAGATTCAATGTAGGGTGTGTCTTGTAAGTCGTTTTGTGTATTTTGGTTTTGGTAATTTTTGCATTATGTGTTAGTTTTCTAAAATCGTTTTTTATAGGTTAAGTAAGTTTTGAATTTGGTGATAGTGTTTTAATTCAAATTTGGTCGGTTCCTTTTGAATGCTTTAGGTAATGAGAAAAGTGTCTAGATTCGTTATACTTATTTTTAGTTATTTTATTTACTAAGGTCGATTTTTGTGTAGTATTTAACATAGTTAGTTTGCTCTAATTCATAGTTTGTTTACCATTTATACCCTTTTACTTATGCGTGAATAGGTTACTTTAGCTAGATTAATATTAGAATAGCTTCGTTACTTATTTAATCTTGTATTTTAGACAGAGGGCAATGTGGTCATTGTATCTAAAAAATGATTTTTGGAAAGATCCTTTCTTCTCCAAATTCGTGGGAATGAATTAAGGAAAGCTTTGTTTTATCCAGCCATGAAAGAAGATTTCTCTCTTCTATACGTTTGGAAATGAATTTGCAGTTTCAAATTACTTTCTAAAAGTGTGGTCATGCTTTTTGAGAAGGGTTTTAATTGATATACTTTCTTTTAATGAAAAATGCAAAACCATATATGGTGTTTTGGGAAAGGTTTTCAAAGGACTGATTGTTTTTAAAGCCAACCAAAAACGTGTGGGCCCCAGTAGGCTGGACGGTTTTTATAAATTGAAAGCTTTCTTTTTGAGAATTAAGGCAAGAATGGAGGAGGAATTTACTACCAACAATTCGTGGTCTATCATTTAGAGCCCTAATTACTAATTGCTTAGTTTGACTTAGCCTAGATTTAACTCTAACTAATTTAGTAAGTTTAGTAATAGCTTAGATTCTAGAAATCGTGTATTAGCATTTAATTAGTCTTTCATTTAATGCAATTTGAATTTCCTCTAGTTGTCTAATTTAGATAGAGTAAATGTTAGCTTTATTTTCTCACTTGTCGATTTTATTGAATGGTCTTACTTTATTAGGTTGTTATTTTAAGTAATTTGTAATATAGTATTTATTTCCTAGGTAGATATTAGTCCAACTTAGGGTGGTGTGGACCCTAGTCAAATACCTATCTTAAACCGCCACCCTAGTTAACATTAGTTAGTGGCTAACCCTAGTTAAGTCTAACCCTAGCTAACCCTAACCGTACCCTAGCTAACCTTAGTTAGTATTAATCTTAGTTAGTATCTAACCTTAGTTGACTAACCCTAGGTAGTTAGCTATTAATCCTAGTTAGTTAACTCTAATACTAGTTACATTAACATTAGGGTGTTGAGTTTTAATTAGGTTTTAGAATTAATATTTGATTAGTTAGTTAATTAATAGTTATACTAGATAGAATATATTAGGAATACGTAGATTCATTTAGATAGTTTAATTAGAATAGTATCATAGATTAGGATAGATTATTGTTATCGGGTTGTTTAGATTAGAACTAGATTAGTTTGTTTAATTTATTTATAAGCTTTTATAAATTAGCTTAATTGTTGTCCTTTGCTGTAGTTTAACATTAGACTAGGTTCAGCCATGACTGTTTTCCATGTGATTTGATGCCAAGAAGCGATTGGTGGATTTGCATAAGGGAATAGTGCACTGATTCTTAAAACCGATTTTTATCCTATTTAGCACTCGTCATTTTATGTAGATATTTTTAGAGTTTTCTGAAAATTCTTTTTCCATTCTGTACATTCGTGTGTTCACTGTCTGCAGATCAAAATTCAGCTCATTTCGAATTGATTTGGTCTGCCTTTTAAGCGTTTTCCAAAAACAGCTTTTTCAGAATTTTCAATTTCGGGTCCTGCAATTTCCAGAATTATCCTGATTTTGAAACACTTATATCTGGAGTTCCAAAACGTGTTTTTCAAATATGTAAAAACTGTCAGATTCTTGGATCTGTCAAAAATAGAACAGAAGTGATTTTGTGAATTTTAGAATTCGTTTGCTTATTCAAATCATCTGTTTGTGAAAAGCTGTCAGAATCTACTTTTGCATTATTTAGGGACAAAACAATCATTTAGTTATTTGTTTGATTTAACGTAGTTTTGAGTATTTTCGAGCTTGTAGTTAGTGAATTAACTGTAGTTAGATGAATTAGGATTGACTTATCTGGTTAGTTTAGTTAGAAATTAGATTTTTAATTTTTTGTATTTGTTAATTGTAGTTTAATTTCATAATTAGTTTAGGAATAATCGCAGATGTAATTTAGATTTAATTTTTACTTGTTTACTAACTTTTTCTTTTCATTGTGTAGGTTGGTAAGTTAGAAACCAAGATTTACAGGTGTATTTCAGATATGAAGTGCAACTGCACATGTAGTGAAAAGACAGATTTACCCCTAGCGATTTGGAAAAGACTTAGATACCTGTTTTAGTGTATTTTTATGTTTTTAGATTGTTATTAAAGTAGAATTGTAATATTGACATAGTTGTAAACTCTGTTATATTAATAAATTGTTATTTTATATTTAATTCAGAATATATCCTGTTCCCTGTGGATTCGACTCATACTCGCCACTTCTGTGGAAAGTCAGTTTTTATTATCTTTGGTTGATGATTTTTCAATTGCTTTCATTAACAAATATCTTTTAAAAATTACCACTCCAAAAGTCAAACCATGAGATATTGTTAATGCATGATAATTGTTTTTAAATGCTTGAAAGGTAATTGAATTATGAGATTGTTGTAGTTATGTTTCTTTGAAAACTTTCATAAATTTGATTTATGCTTTTTTCTTGCCTATTTAGATTTTTAGAGAAATTCGTATAAAGAATCTTTGATTCATACCCAATACTTCCTATGCTTTTTATAGGACCTGAAGCTCAATAATAAAAATGACTCTCACAAGGAGCCTACGAGATTATGTGACTTTTGTTATTCTTGGATAGCGTAGCTCTAGGATTTTAAGCATTAATTTAATTCTGTTCTCAGACTTTGATTATTGATTAATAAAGTTAGTGTGAACACCCCAAATTTTTCAAAGTTTTGTAAAAATGACCCTTTTGCCCCCGGTTTCATTTTATGAGAAAATCAAAGCTAAATTCTGATCATTCTTCAGATTTTCTGAATTAAAATCCATATTGATATATTCAAAATCAACTCCGGATCCGAATCCAGTGCTTTAAATCCATATTTCTTCAAAATCCGGATCCAAACGCATTTTTCTGAAGATATTTCCCCAAAAATAGCTTTTAATTCTTAGAAAAGCCATCTGTTGTAAATATTTTACAAAAACACAAAAAAAAAAATTTAGTTTTAAATCTTTGGTTTCTCGTAAAGCTTTAGGATTTTATTCTAAAAATACAAAAAATTGAAAAACAACACAAAAACCAAAAAAATGAGAAAAATTACAAGAAAAACAAAGGATTCTAAGCCTTCTGAAGCCATTTTTACCAAAAGCCTCATTCCTCAACCATTTTTCAAAAATTCCCTAAAAAGGAAACCTCTTTTTGGAAAAATGGAGAATTCCTAACGAACTCCTCCCGCTCTTCCTTATCCTCCCCTCTCCATCGCAAATCTCAAACAGAATCCTTTGATCTTCACCCTCCATTTTTAACGAGTTCTTCACTCGAACCTTCCACCCCTTCTTTAAGAAGAGGTCTTCACCCATGAGGGGGGGGGGGGGGGGCATCCATCAGCATCGTCGTAACCAAGCTTCCACTGCAAAAATCCATTACAATTCATCAATTTCATCCATTATCCACTTCATCCCGAGCAATATCGATTCCATTTCTTCTCTCTGGCATCGTGATCTTCTTCCTCTCCTTCTTCAAGGTTACCTTCAGAATATAGCAAGCAATCCTTTCTGGTCGACTGGAGAAGATTGATCCAGCCTTAAACTTCAAAGAAAACAACACCGTTCGATCAATCGAAGCACAGTTTTGTTATACTACCGAAGAAGGTCAATTGCAAGAAAAACCTCCTCCAGTGGAAGGCCAAGTGACTACCTTTGTCACTATAACCTGGTAATCCATAATTCTCAAACAAGCATGGAACTTGCTTCCACACCTCTTCCTATTTTCTGTAAAAATTTTGCGTGAATTTCCTTGTTCATTTGAGGTTGGTTAAGGTAACTTTTCCACATTTTTATTTTTTGCTTTGTTGTTTTATTTCCTGATTCTTCTGTGGGTTAAGCAAATTCTAAAATCCAATTAATTAGAATCATGCCAGCATATCGATTTTTTGCACTTTAATGTAAAGATGGTCCTTCTAGCAAAAATTTTTGAAGGTTGGTTGGTTCATTCCAAGGTTGCTGGGCATTAGCCAGTCTAGCTGGGCTAACGATACCTGTTATGTTAGCACCATTTTAGCATGACAAAAGGCCATTTTGAAGGTGCTTTCAAACTCAAAACTCTGTTTTGAAGCACGCGCAACAGCATCCCCACTGCTACCCTTCTGCGGCTATCTCCGCAGTGTATATTCATGGTCCTTGCCAGGGCCATTTCCATCAATCCTTAGAAATCATTATATTTCTTACCTTCACAGCACCCCTGCTGTGGCTTCCCATGCACAACCACCAACTCACATGTGTTAATTTGCACTCTCACTATAGCATCATGCATTCCAGCAATTGCCATGATTATCACAAAATATTCTGCATGTTTTTTTTTTCTTTTCCCTGTGTATCATATCCACTCTACAGGGTATGCATTCACCCTGTCATTCACTTCCCATTTAGATAAAGTCAGGCATCTGCATTAGTGTGACAACAATTTTCTTTACGTTTTCCATGGGTATTTGCAGCAGTGTCACTCCCTGCTGCAATCCACTTCCACCCCACCTGTTAATGACACCATTCATCGGCTATCAGGTTCCATCTTTGCAGTGACCATCGCTGCACAGTGGTTCCCATAAACCTCCTCTGTTAGCTGCATCCACTGTTGCAGTTTCATTTACTTATATCAAAAACCACCTGTACTGTCAATACTATAGTTTTACTTAGCCCCACAGTGACTCAAACCCCTGCACTACTGTGTTTTCATCTGTCACCGCTCACAGCAATGTTTAGGCACTATTGTGATTCTGTCTTAGGCACCTGTAGAAGTGCTAATCGCCTCCAATATTTATGCTGGAAATCTTCATTCAGTCCAACGGTGCACTATTTACACTTACTGAAACCCAATATCATCCCATCTCCCGGGCCATTGTATATTCCTTATACACGTGTATATATCTATATAGGTAGGTATATATATGTATATATACACATCCATGCATATATGTATAGATATGTTTATACATGTAAGAAAATATGTATACATATACTTATGTATATAAGTTTGGGTATGAGTGTATACAACATTTTCTATCTTTCCACCATAAAAGCTCTGACTCATGGGTAATTTCTCTTGACATTAGCATCCTTGTGACATATGTAATTCTCCTCCATTTTTTTTATATATACTAACCAAATATTTTGCAGGAAATATGTGGGTAAAGTTATTATTTGAAATTGTAAATTTGATTTTATGTGTTGTAATAGCTAAATTTGAATGAGAATTTACGTTTCCTGCTTTAGGTAGAATGGATGAGCATTGTAAATATCATTGAATTACTTGTTGTTCACGCATTTTTTTTCTTTATTTCTCAAATTCTCACAATGGTGAAACACGAATGGCACGTGCACCATTTCATAAAAGGTAAGTTAATTCTAAGTTGATGATTCACACCAACGGCCATAGTCGGGGTGTAAACAAGACTTAGTATTCTTATTTTTTATGAAATAACACTGGATCCACACTGAATCCTCTTTAAAAAATCATCATATTCTTCAAATATTTCACCTTTTATCAGAGTTTAACTTAGAATTAATTCAATATATATACCAATGGCCATAGTCAGGGTATATTGAGAGTTAATTCCATTTTGAACTCTATAAAAGCACAAAATATGTTTCATTCTTCACCTGAGTTTAAATATAGATTATTATATAATACATTCAATGACCATAGTCAAGGATGTATTATATCTTCAATCTTATTTCAATTCATGTAAAGAATGAAATACAATTTTCAAAATCTAATTTCAAAATTTAAATTCATTCATCATTTAGGGTAGAACTGCATCATATTTTCAAAACCTCCTTTTCAAAATTCCAAGTATGTCTTCTTCTTCATGAGATCTTATTTAAATCCAATTCTATCTCACTCCAAGATTCAAGAATTCAATTTCAAAGACCAATTTGACTTTGAAATTTCAAAATCATTTCATATTCAAAACTTCAAATTTCCAACTCAAATCAAAATTCAAATTCAAAGTTCAATTTAACTTTGAAGTTATCTTCTGATTTCAGAAGCAAGTTCATCCCCTTATCTTCAATCAAGGTTTTGGATTTGAATCTCAAGTTTAAATTTGGGTTTCCAAAACCCAGATTCATCTTTAGAGGTCCTATTTGGACTTCTCAAAACCCAAATCCAAAGTCAAATCCTAGTCTCAACTTAGATCCAGATTTCCAAGTATAAACTCCATTCCACTTTAGATCTCCAATTGCAGATCCAAATTCCATTTAGGATCTAGATCCTCATTCTACTTTGGATCTCATATTCAGATCCAAATTCCAACTCTTAGGATCTAGAATCCAACTCTACTTTGGATCTCAGATTCAGATCCAAATTCCAATCCTTAGGATCTAGAATCCAACTCTACTTTGGATCTCAGATTCAGATCCAAATTCCAATTCTTAGGATCTAGAAACCAATCCTACATTGGATCTCAGACTTCAGATCCAATTCCATCTTAGATCCAGAAACCAATTCTACATTGGATCTCAGACTTTAGATCCAAATCCATTCTAGGATCCAGAACCCAATCCTACATTGGATCTCGGACTTCAGATCCAATTCCATCTTGGGATCCAGAGTCCAACCCTATCTTGGATCTCACATTTCAGATCCAATTTCATCTCAGATTCCAAGTTTTGAATCCAATTCCCTTCAAAATTCCAAATCCAAAAATCAACTCAAAACTCTATTCAGAATCCAGAACTTGGATTCAGATTTCATCTTGAAATTCCAACTGTTACAAATCCCATTTCTCAATTCCTTTAGATTTCCCACATTTCCTTCTAAAATCAAAACTTCAAAAGTGGAATTCAATTCCATTCCAAATATTCATCCAAAGTTCAAACTTCTAAATTCAAAGTCCATTTATGACTTTGAAAATTTCTTTCATTCTCTTTTTATTTCAAGACTTCAAGATCAATTTCCAAATTCCAGATTTATTTTTCCAAGCTCCTGATTTTTAATCTTAAGTTCTAAGTTAGAAAACATTTCTTCACTTTATCGGATTCACTTGGGATTTCTTCAAAACATTTTCAAAAAGAGCATACATCTTTGCATTTGCACAAGCATGATTCATTGTGCATTTTAGACTTAGGATAAATACTTAGATAATTTCTTAACAAAGCAAAAGGCATTAAATCGACCCTTGGTTCGATTACCCCTAGTAAAGGCGTCAGGAACGGTCGAACCTCGTACCGACGAGCGGATCCCGTCTCCCAGTTTTCCCGCAAATCTTTCAAAAACGGAGGCGAGTTATTTCAAAATATTTTCAAAATTAAGGTCAAGTGAGACCCGCAAAAGAGTTCCTCTTCTCTTCTCTTCTTTCTTTTCTCTTCTCTCTTTCTTTCCGTTCTTTTATCTTTTCTCCCTTCAAAAAGGAGGAAAATAAGAGGTTGGAAAGGAAAAGAGAAGGAAAGAGAGAGAATATTACGAGAGGAAAAATTTTGCGATGATCACAGGTTTGGCGACCGTGATGGGACTCGTCTTCGTCCGGTCGAATTTAATGCCTTTTTATTTTTGCTTTGATATTATCTAAGTCTTTTTCAAATGTCAGCTTCATTTCCATGCAAACCTTAGGGGCCTAGATCTTGTCCTAAGCTGACATCATTGCATATAGGATTTAAGTATGGTTTGATAGGACCATATTGAGGAGATTATTCCATGTACACATTAGACTTAGGTTTTAAATACAACTCTCCTCAATTTTAGGGATTGAATGTAAACAATGTATGCAAGTGTATGCTTCCTTTCATTTAAATCTATCTCTTTAGGACTTGCATTAGAGCCATCTGATTTTTGCATGTTGAACATGTTTTCAAAAAAAACATCCCTTACCTATATTGTCCCGGTCTTCACGTTGCTGGGCTGTCTCACTGAACCATAATTCGGGAGAGAGCCTCACAACTGGGCCACTTATTTGGGTTCGTGCCCCCCTACCGCGTACCTAAGGGCCATAGTCCGAGGTATATCGGTAGGTGCTCAAGGATGTTGGGAAGCCATTACTTTAGAACCGGAGGAATATTTCTATGCCACGTACTTCGAGCTTTGGCTTGGGTATATCGGCATATCTTGATTGAAATTAGATAATCTAAACCCTAGAGTTAGGATTAAGGTCCTACAAGCCATTTTTAAATATTGCATTCAGAGTCAGCCTTTAGGGAGTGCTGTGTGCGCATCCTTGTTTGTGCAGCTTTTGTTGTATGACAACTCTCTTATTTCTTTCATATATATGTATCAAACCCTTTTTCAAAACCCTGGGTGTATTATTCAAAACTTACCTTTATTTTCAAAAACCCCAGATGTATATTTCTATCTACCTACATTTTCTTTTTTTCTCGTTTTGATCAAATTTTCTTCAAAACCCTGGAAAATTCTTTTAAAATCTCCTCAATCTTTCAAAATTTCCAGGTTTGATTCTTTAAAAAGTCTATCCATAAGTCCTGCATTCTATCTGACTCTCTTCCTCTTTTTGCCTCAGTATCACTCCGATGGCATCCGAATCTCCCGATACTATCTTTCCTTGGGGTCATGTCTTCTATCAAATAAGGGATGGAACCCCAGATCTGCAGGTCATCCAGTCTCGTCCTTTCTTCCCTCGGTGGTATTATTCTTGGTTCGCCACCTTCTCACGTATGTTTCCAGACCACTTGGATGACTGTGGGTTGGAAATGGCATCAGCGGTAGGCAAGCGAACCATCAACGGAGCTTTGATTCAGGCCATGGCAGAACGATGAAATCCACGTACCTGCACATTCTGGTTTCCCTGGGGAGAAATGACTCTACTGATGGATGAGTTCAATGACATCATGGGATTGCCCGAACCAGCTGGTCAGCCAGATGATCCTGTCGAGCAATAGTTTTTGATCAACATCAAAGGGGTAGATGTTCGAGAAGCCTTAGCAAGAGCAACGGGGAGCAGATCCTGGCCCCTTATTGAGATTAGTGGAAATCAGTTCATCGACCTGTTTGAACTATATCAAAAGTACGGAGCCTACAAAGAGGTTGACACTCTATCTCGAGCAGCGAAAGACAAAATTCAGCATGCCATGATCCTGTGCACAGTGGGGTTAGCCTTTTTCCAAGATGGTCAGAATTTCATAGATGTCAGAATCGCCCAGCTCTTTCGAAGATGGGGAAGCAAGCAGACCTGTCAACTTTCGGTTTCCATGGCCGCATTAGCATTTCTTTACAGAGGATTGGCTCGATTTGCCCTTGGGGAGACCATTTTGGTAGAAGGATGCACTTACGCCCTGCAGTCGTGGTTCCTGCGACACGTTCCCTCAAAAGCCAGTTCTTTCAGGTTCAACAGTAAGCAGCCGAAGACAGTCATCCAATGCCAAACTCTGATCGAGAAGCTGCATCAGGAGGAGATCACCTGGGATTTCTTTGACAGAAGAGAGACTGTTCCTCGATACACTTATGCCCGTGACAAGCGCTACAAGTTGATGGGCCCTTTCTTTTGTGTTGATTATCAGCCGGAACGATGTCTGAGGCAGTTTTCACAGCGGCAGGTCCGTGCCAACACCCGTTTCCCGACAGGCAACATGTCAGAATTCAACCTGCAGTCGGATCAGTGGTCTGGGGCATATCATGTCGCTAAATATACCTGGAACTCCTTTATTTCTCTGTCTATATTTCCTGGACCAAATGTATCATCTGAATATCAAGAGTGGTGGCAAACTGTCTGCCCACCTTCTCTCTGTCTTTGAATGTTAAAAATATCAATAAAAATTTTACTTTTTGGCCAAAATGTTGTTTTCTGTATTTTGTTTATAGCGCAAATAAAAGTCACAAATTTTGGATGACGACCTAATCCCGGGTAAAAGGGATATTCCTTCCGCATTTCCTCAATATATCTTATCATGGTTGACGACCTCGCCTAGGTAACAAGGCACATTTCTCTGTTATCATCAAATGGTAATACAATTATCATAAATCGTGTGATGACCCAATCTCGGGTAATGGGATAATCTCTTGAAATTGTCTACCAAATCCCCTCATTTCTTGCTTTCTCTCAAAGAAATTGTGATTTTCAAAAAAGGCTTCTCCATACTCTAACCATTCCCATATTCTGCAGGGAAGCTTAGGCATCTGAAAAATGGTCCAGACAAGGGATGCTCAACAGCACAGTGACAATGAGTCAGAGGAGATGAATTCTCCTAGATTGTCTAAGAAGAATAACTCCAGAGATGAAAGCGACATTGATCCGGCCATGTATCGAATCTTCCAAAAAATGATGACTAAGATGATGGCTGAGCAAGCCAAAGCTGCTCCCAAGAAGGCAGCTTCTAAGAGCAAAGCGAAGAAAAAGCCCATGAAGAAGCCAGTCAAGATTAGTAAGCAGAAGAAGCAACGGAACAGTACTTTCGAGGATTCCGGGTCAGCAGGAGAAGTCTCTGAAGAAGAAGAGCAGTTAATCTACATCCCAAAACACCTGCGGCAGTCCAAGAGGCCAGTAGAATAGCCAGTGTCAGTAAACAAGCCCAAGTACGGGCCCCCCACAGAGGATTCAATTCAAGCTTTGACCAAGATAGTCAAGGACCTGCAAATCCGTGACAAAGGAAAGAGGTCATATACCAGGCAGGATTTCTATCTCGGTTTAGAAGGGGACAAGGATCTGGAGAACCTCCCCCGGAAGTTCATCAAGTTTGACGGAACCGGCGATCCAAAAGCCCATTTGGCAATGTTCTTCGCAGAATGTGCCCGGTTCAGTGAAGATAACCGCGCCCTTTTCCTTTGTTTTCCCCGCAGCCTGGACGGGATAGCAGCGAAGTGGTACGCTGAGCATGTCAATCCCATCGAACTGAGGGATTTCGACAAAGTTGTTAATATGTTCGTTGAACGCTTCCTGTTCAACACGGAGGCTCTGCCTACCCTGAACCACCTATGCAACCTCAAGCAAGAGCCCCATGAAAAGGCCAGGGATTTTATCCATAAGTGGAGAAGTATTTGCAATAAGATGAGGAATCCCATTTCTGAGGAGCATGCCCTTCAGGTCATCCTCAACAATTTCTGTCAGCCCCTGAAAAGCCTCCTCTTCCCATATCCCTCCAAGTCCTTCATCGAGCTAACAGAGTGAGCCGAATGGCTCGAAATGGGGGTAGAAAATGGGATGTACGAAGGTGTTTCTTCGGCAAAGAACATCTTGGACCCAAAGAAGAAGGCCCATTTTACCTACTCGGCTGATATCCCCGAAGACCATCCGGGCAGCAGCAGCAGGAATAACAGTGGCAGCGGGTCGAAACCTGAGCAGAACAGGGGAAGAAAGGGCAAATTCTTCAAGAGCAATGACAAATCTCTCCCAACCGGTCCTCAACAAAAAGGGGACTTTCAAGAAAAACCAAAACACATCAATTAGAGCAAGGACAAAAAATTCACTCCTTTAGACCAGTCTCTGGAAAAAGTGCTGGAATACCTGCTGTCCCACGAGATGGTGAAGTTGCCCAAAATTGCAGATCCCCCAGTCTTCATGGGTAAGTACATAGAGCAATACTGCAAGTTCCATAGAGCCATGGGACATGATACAGAGCACTGCTTCGTCTTGAAGCATTTGGTCCAGGACTGTATCGATAAAAGCATCCTCGTAGAAGATGAAGAGGAGGGCAAAATGGAAATTTTATCTGCTCCATTCCCGAAGCATTCGGCATCAACCATCTCAGAACACTCTTTCCTTCCACAAAGTCATATCCACCCATGCTCTAGTGAAGAGCTAAAACTTCAGCATCAGGTAATGGTTCTACACCAGGATCAGCCTGTGTATCAGAAAATAGATATCCTCTCGCTTCTTGACCAAGCTAGTATGCCAGTCAAGAATGAAAGAATTCAAATCTTCCCCAAGAGCTTTCTTAAGAAAGAAGCCTGCGCAGAAAAGGCAGAAACCTCTAAAGCAGCAGAGGAACAGACTGATGATTTCCAGAAGCCCATTACGGCACTCTCCAACATTTCCATCTTTGAATTAACTCATGATTCTCCCAAGCATCAGGAAAAGTTGGATGATCTATTAAGAAAGATCAAGGTGAAACCGGGCACCACGTCCGAGGATATGGCGCAAATCGTAAATCAAGCAATGACTAATGCGCCTATCACCTTCTCTGATGAGGATTTGCCTAAACCTCATTCATTTCATAACAATGCGCTGTACATTGTGGTCAGGACCAGGGGCATGACTGTCCCACATGTTCTTGTTGATGGGGGCAGCAGCTTGAATATTTGCCCAGAAATGACAGCGAAAGCCTTGGGGTTGAAGGAAGAAGAATACGTGCCCGATCCCATTACCATCTATGGCTTCGATAATCACGGGCAGACGGCCAAGGGCAAGATTTTCTTAGAGATTTTTATCAACTACTCAGTGCACACCGTCCTATTCCATGTCGTCAATGTGCCGCCGACTTACAATCTGTTGTTGGGACGAACATGGATCCACAATGCCAATGCAGTTCCGTCGACCCTCCACCAATGCATAAAGTGGTCTAAGGGCGGAATGATTACCACTGTCTTGGGCGAAGACCCTGAAGAAAGGTTGCCACAGCCTATGAGCCCTCGTCCAACATTCACAGCTGATATTCCAAGCATCCGAGAAGCGGATGAGATCAATCTCAGTGACAGTCTAGAGATGCTGAAACTGAAAGATGTCATGGAAGAGGAAAATATTGCAGCTACGGTCCAATGGCAGAGACCTTGTTTCTTCAAGTTAGGAGGACGCATTGATTACGCCTCCTTCAAAGATCACCCTTTATTCCCCCAGTTCTCCAAAGCCAGAAAGGGATTTGATCTGCTGATAAAACATGGATACCAGCCATTCTGAGGCATGGGGAAAGATGAAGACGGCATGATAGAGCCCATCATTCCAGTTTGGCATGCGGACAATTCAGGGTTGGGGTTCACCGGCCAGGATTCCAGCAAAAAGACAGTTTTTGTCAAAGGAAATAAGTGAAGATGATGCCTTAGTTTTCCTGCTTTCTTTTATTCTCTTTTTATCTTGTAGGGACAATACACTCCCATCTTTTGTTAAAGTCTTGTAAATACTTTACTTCAATCAATGAAAGATCAAAATTTTCTCTTCAAGTATCCATCAATTCCTTCTTATACTTTGTCTATGTCATTGCTCTTGCTTTATACAAATTTTTTGATTTGGCTCGTACTTTCTCTTAAAAACAACCTCTTTTGGCATTTTCAGAACCATTAACTCCTGAATCAATGACAAGATTTGTTATCAATCCCAAGTATCTAAAATTGGCAAGATTCCCTGAGGTGAAAGACAGAGCAGAGGTCAGTCAGGCAATAGAGCAGACTAAAGAGCCAGCTGAATTTGATTCTACTATTCAGGATTTGCCAGAATTTGCTCACATTCAAAAGCAGGATGAACGCTCATCTTTGGTTCAAGATCCAACTGAAGATATCAACATTGGGTCAGAAGATAATCCAAAAAATCTCAAAATCGGGTCGAGTCTAAGCGAAATTGAAAAGGCTAGACTCATCCAATTCCTCGAAAAGCATCAGGAAGTATTTGCCTGGACTTACGAAGATATGCCAGGATTGGATATCAAGCTGGTTGAGCATCGACTCAAGTTGAAACCAGAAGCCAGACCAATCAAGCAGAAACTGAGGAAATTAGACCCTCGAATTGAGCAACAAGTCAAGGAAGGACTTGAAGATTTGTTAAAAGCAGGCTTCATCCGGGCCATTGATTACCCAGATTGGTTGGAAAATATCGTAGCAGTCCCTAAAAAGAGCGGAAAAGTTCAGATTTGCATTGATTTCAGGGACCTCAATAAAGCCACCCCGAAAGATGATTATCCGCTTCCCAATATTGACCTGTTGATCGATAGCACAACAGGTCATGCCATGTTTTCTTTCATGGACGGATATTTAGGTTATAATCAGATTAAGTTGGCCGTTCGTGATCAGTCGAAGACTTCATTTACTACCCCATGGGGAACCTTTTGCTACACTGTGATGCCATTTGGGCTCAAGAATGCCGGAGCAACCTATCAAAGGGCGATGGCCGTTATTTTCCACGATCAAATGCACAAGCATATGGATGCATATGTGGATGATATTCTAGTTAAGTCTAAAGAAGAAAAGGATTACCTTGATGCTCTTAGTCAAGTTTTTGAAAGACTTATCCTCTACAAGTTAAGACTTAATCCTCAAAAATGTGTTTTTGGAGTAGAGTCCGGCAAACTGCTCGGCTTCATCATCAGCAAGAAAGGGATCGAAGTGGATCCGGCCAAAGCAAAAGCCATTATTGACATGCCGCCTCCAACTAATCTCAGGGAACTGCGAAGCCTTCAAGGGCGTATTCAGTCTATTCGCAGATTCATCTCTAATCTGGCCATGAGATGCGAGCCTTTCAACCATTTGCATAGAAAAGGAGTTAAATTTGAATGGGGATCAGAATGTCAGCTCTTGTTCGAGCGCATCAAGCAGTATCTCCTTAATCCACCAGTTTTGAAGCCGCCTAAGCTGGGAAAGCCTCTCTTGCTATATATTTCAGTCAATCAGAATGCCTGTGGTGGATTCCTCGCTCAGTATGAAGAAGGCAGCCTGATAGAGCACGCCATCTACTACGTGAGCAAAACCTTCATTGATTATGAAAAGAAGTATTCTCAGATGGAGAAAACTTGTCTAGCTCTAGTTTGGATGTGCCAGAAATTAAGACATTATCTATTGGCTTCTGAAATCAAATTTCTGTCAAAACTTAATCCGCTCAGATATATTCTTGAGCAACCGTTTCTCACTGGACGGATTGCAAAGTGGCAAGTCCTTCTGATGCAATATGACTTAGAGTATGTTTCTCAAAAGTCGATTAAAGGCCAAGCGATCGCAGATCAGTTGGCAGATTTCCCTCTGACAGAAGAAATTAAAGCAGAAGATGATTTTTCTGATGAGCATATCTGTAATATCCAACAGCTCCCAGTTTGGAACTTATTCTTCGATGGCTCTAAAAACATGTCTGGCATCGAGATTGGAATCTTGTTAATTACTCCAGAAAAAGAAATGATCCCTTATTCTCTCAAGCTTGGTTTCCAATGCACTCATAATATGGCCGAGTATGAAGCTTTAATACAAGGCCTCAAAATCTTGCAAAGTTTCAATGTCAAGAGAGTGCATGCCTTTGGTGATTCCCTACTTGTTGTCAGTCAAGTTAACACTGAATGGCAAGTGAAAGATCCCAAATTAATTCCATATCAGAAGATCGTCTTAGCTCTTGTGGACAACTTCGAAGAATTTCAGCTCAATCATATCAGAAGAGAGCACAATCAGATAGCCGATGGCTTGGCCAGCTTGGGATCCATTTTATCCTTCAAAAGCAGTGAATCATGTCGTTATTTTGAAGTCGGCAGACTTGAACACCCCGCGTTCGATTCAAATATCCAAGTAAACCAGGTCAATTAGAAGGAGAAGCCTTGGTACCAAAATATCAAAAATTTCATTGAGACTGGTGAATTTCCGCCAGAAATGCCAAAAAGAGAGCAACGTGCGATTCAACGCATGTCTACCAGATATTTCATTCTTGCCAATGTCCTCTATCGCCGTGGATTCAGTTCTGAGTATTCAAGGTGCTTAGACAAAGAAGAAGCTATGGAAGTTATCCAAGAGGCACATGAAGGTATTTGTGGTGGCCATGTCGGCTATCAAACTCTCGTCAAACAGATCGTTCGAGCAGGGTACTATTGGAATACCATGCAGCAGGACTGTCATAGATTTGTGAAGAAGTGCGTCAAGTGCCAATTACACGCACCTTATATTCATGCTCCGGCCGCATATCTACAATCAGTTGTTTCTCCTTGGCCATTTTCTATGTGGGCTTTTGACGTCGTCGGCCCGATTACCCCTTCTGCTTCCAACGACCACAAATACTTTCTGGTTGCAACAGAGTACTTCACGAAATGGGTTGAAGCTGTTACTCTATGCACAGTAGAAGGCCGCCATGTGGTTTCTTTCATTCACAAGAACATTCTTTGCCGCTTTGGCATTCCACATGATATTGTCTCAGATAATGGAACCCATTTAAAAAATGAGAGGATGAAAACCTTCTGTTCTAAATTCAGAATTTCCCATCATTTCTCAGCTCTCTATTATCCTCAAGGGAACGGCCAAGCAGAGGCTACCAATAAGATCTTGATTCGTACTTTGGAAAGGACTGTGAAGACAGGTCGAGACTCGCATGAGAAAATTCATGACGCACTTTGGGCATACCGGACCACCATTCGAACTCCGACTAATGCCACTCCTTCAGAACTTGTTTACGGAACTGAAGTAGTATTGCCTCTTTATGTCCAAAAGCCCGCTCTCAAATTCGCTTCTCTCATAGAATTGCCACTTGATCAGTATCAGCAGTAGAGATTGGTGCAGCTAGATTTACTGGATGAAAAGAGGCTCAAAGCAGCAGAGCACGCTCAAGCTTATCGGCAGAGGATAGCTCGACATTATGCCAAGTCTGTTATTGAGAGAAAATTTCTAGTTAATGATTTGGTACTCAGATCAACGGCTCATCTCAAGCATCAACCACGGGGCAAGTGGTCACCCAATTGGGAAAGCCCTTATGTGGTTAAGGAAGCACTCCCTCGCAATTCGTATCGTCTAATCAACGCAGATGGAGTGGAAATGCCAGATCCCATCAATGCTCTGCATTTGAAGAAGTTTTTCACCTGAAATGTTCATTCTAAAGCCTTTGTACTCTTCAAAAGAGCCATTTCAATAAAATAATGATCTTCTATCAATTCTTACATTCTTCTCCATGATACTGGGGCATTTTATTTTGATCTATAATCATCTTCTTTCATCATATACAGGCAGGATTAGACAGAAGCTCTTTTTTTCGAATTTTGTTAATTCTCATTTTGATCTTATAATCTTTATTTTCATTTCATTTGATTTACTTTTTGGTTTAAGCAAATGTTCTTCAAGCTATTGCTCACTTATGTCAAGTTTTAAACAAATTTTCGTCAATCTTATTAAAATTTTCATCTACCTTTATCTTTAAAATATACCCCTTCAGGTTAAGGGATAAACCTGATGCCTCCTGTCAATGAAGTATTCTTTTTATTATTTCTCTCCGTTCAGGACAAGGGGACAAAATCCTGAAAATCGACCACATGTAATTAAACTATGATGGTCCAATAATTTTTTACCAAAGAATCTTTATTCTCTGAAAAATTCACTTTGTTTTAGCTCATCTTCACAACCCGGTCCTCGCACTAGGGTATTTCCCAAAATCTTCAATCATATATTGAGCTCATTTGGAGGATCCGATCCTCGCACCAATAACGTTCTACATTCAATCTTTTGATCAAAATCCTTTTCTTCTACAAGATTCAATTTCTGATTTAAAAACTCCCAAAAAGCTGATGCATTTCAAAAGTCTCAGTTTTACTGGTCAGGTATTTCAAACGTTCTAGTTTTACTGGTCAGGTATTTCAAACGTTCCAGCTTTTGCTGGTCAGGTATTTCCAAAAGATCCAACAACTTGTTGGTCATATATTTCAAACGTTCCAGCCTCTCGCTGGTCAGGTATTTCAAACGTCCCAGCTTTTGCTGGTCAGGTATTCCAAAAAAGATTCAACACTCGTTGGGCATGTATTTCAAACGTTCCAGCTTCTTGCTGGTCAGGTATTTCAAATGTTCCAGCTTTTGCTGGTCAGGTATTTCCAAAAGATCCAACAACTTGTTGGTCATGTATTTCAAACGTTCCAGCTTCTCCCTGGTCAGGTATTTCAAATGTCCCAGCTTTTGCTGGTCAGGTATTTCCAAAAGATCCAACAACTTGTTGGTCATGTATTTCAAACGTTCCAGCTTCTTCCTGGTCAGGTATTTCAAACATCCCAGCTTTTGCTGGTCAGGTATTTCCAAAAGATCCAACAACTTGTTGGTCATGTATTTCAAACGTTCCAGCTTCTCCCTGGTTAGGTATTTCAAACGTCCCAGCTTCTGCTGGTCAGGTATTTCAAAAGATCCAACACTCATTGGGTATGTATTTCAAACGTTCCAGCTTCTTGCTGGTCAGGTATTTCGAACGTTCCATCTTTTTGCTGGTCAGATCCAACGCTCGTTGGTTATATATTTCATACGTTCCAGCTTCTCGCTGGTCAGGTATTTCAAACGTCCCAGCTTTTGCTGGTCAGGTATTTCAAAAGATCCAACACCTGTTGGACATGTATTTCAAACGTTCTAGCATTCCGCTGGTCATGTATTTCAAACGTTCCAGCTTTTGCTGGTCAGGTATTTCCAAAAAAGATCCAACACTCGTTGGTCATGTATTTCAAACGTTCCAGTTTTTCGCTGGTCAGGTATTTAAACGTTCCAGCTTTTCGCTGGTCACGCATTTCAAACGTTCCAGCTTTGCTGGTTAGGTATTCCCAAAAAAGAACTCAGCTTTTGGTTGTGTATTTTCAAAAGACTCAGCTCTCGCTGGTCACATATTTCAAAAAGTCCCAGCTCACAATTTTCGAGCTCCCAAATCAACCTATTTTCCATAAATCAAACCTTCAGGGTGCGATTCCTCCATTCTCTCATTTCCAAATCTTCGGGTTTCAATCTCTCAAATATGTCATTTCCTAATCTTCAAATCTCTCAAGATTATCAATTCTCCAACCTCTGGGTACAATATTTTCAAAAGATTCACCATTTTCTCAACCCTCGGGTTATAATCTCCCCATTTTGATCATTCTCAATCTTTTTATTAAAACTCAGTTTTTCATAACCATTCGCGTACTTCCCAAAAAGACCCAACACTCGTTGGTCATGTATTTCCAAAATGTTTCAGCATTATTCCAAATGTTCCAGTTCTACTGGTCAAGTATTTCAAAAGGTTCCAGCTTCTCGTTGGTCACGTATTTCAAAGGTTCCAGCTTTCGCTGGACAGGTATTTCAAAAAGATCTCAACATCTATTTATCACGTATTCCAAAAGATCCCAGCTTTCGCTGGTCATGTATCTCGAAAAGGTTCCAGCTTCCGCTGGTCACGTATTTCCAAGGTTCCAGCTTTCGCTGGTCATGTATTCCCAAAAGTCTCAGCTTTTGCTGGTCATGTATTTCCAAAATCGAAGATACAACTCAAGTTCTCATCAGAATCTATATTGAGTGATTATTTCACAAAGAATTCGTGAAAACTGTGCCAATTTGCTAAAAAACATTTGTTGATTCTAAATATTCTTACTGTGTAAAGAGAATTTTCTCAGATTACCTCCTGTATTTCCTTCCAAAAAGGTGAAACTCTTTGCGAAAAAGAGGTAAAATTCAAATCTTTTCCTATTGATCAACCAAAAGGATGTAAGAAATATCCTCGATATGATCAATAAAAGAAATCTTCAATGATGTCGAAAAGCCAGAAGCGAATTGATATTGATCTTGGCTATGACGCATGTTTTAAAATGACTTTCTGGCAATCAGGCAGTGGAAATATCTTGAGCCATAAAAAGAATCCACTCAATCCATATCTCCTCATTTATTCATTTAAAGCTTCAATCAAATATCCGCAAAAGAGATCTCTCGATTGTCGTCAAGATGAAGACGAACTAAGCGAGTAGATCCCCGGGGCCAAAGAAGATTTGAAACATCTCCAAAATGACGGAGCTTGTGACAGATCCTTCCAGGGAAAGTTCGGATCACTGTCGAGATAAAGGCATATGCGACGAACCTACCGACAAACCCTAAAAGATATTTGATTCCAGCTATCATCTAAAGACCTTTTTTGAGCCAAAATCATATATGATCCTTGAGAGAAAGAAGGATCGGAGCATCTCCGAGATGAAGGAGTTTGTGACGTACCCTTCCCTGAAAAAGAGAAAAAAAAAAGTCAGGACATCCAAATGAAGGATGATGTGAAAAACCAAGAAAGCCCAATGACTCAAAAAGAGTGCAAAAAGATCATCGTAGAGAAAACACCCAGATATCAAACTGCCAAAGTTGCCAAAAGTCATCTTCTCTCATGCAAAATTCTTTTATCAATATCTCTTAATTTCTTGCTTTTATGAAGTTAAGAATATTTCTTCTATTCTCATATCAGGGAAATGGATAGCTTCCTTGAAGAAAATCATCAGTGCTAAAATTTTGAATTTGACTCTTAGAACTGAGGAGTTAAACCTCGTTGGAGGAAATGCTCTAGGTAAAAGAGAGAATATCTTTTGCACACACGTGCACATTTAGAAGCATTTGAATCTACTCTGATTTTTATCTTATCGGCAAAAATTTCTAGCTATTCCAAAAGTGAAATAAACATCTGATATCTATTCTGATGCAACCTAGCGTTATTTATATCTTCCAGAAGAGTTGCCTCATCCAGTTGAAGTATCTCTTCCTGTCCCATCACGGTTTCTTTAGTCAAGGATTCCGTATGGTGTTCCCACTCAGGTTAAGGGTCAAAACCTGAATTTTCTGCGAGAGGCCATTTGATTTCAAAAAGCTATTTCAGTCTCAGCAAATGAGACACCCAAAATCATTCCTTTTTCCAAGCTTTAAGAACCCTATATTTCTCCTTTCGCAAATCCCTTTCGAATTTTGTTCGTCCAAGTTTCGAAGGTCCCATTATGGTTTCTCCGTTTGAGAAACCCATATGGTAGATTTCCTGTCCAGGTTAAGAGTTAACCCGGAACCTCGCTTCGCGAGGTATCTTCCTTGCAGGTTTGGGTTAAACCTGAGTCTTGTTCCTACAAAGTTCCTCGTTTTAACGAGATGATTTCTCCCAGTCCCATTAAGGCTCTTCCCATCAAGGAATCCATGCTTTGAATATCCATCTAGGATAGGATTCCTACTTGAGCTTCGTCTCACAAGGCCTTTCCCAAAATGTCCCATCAAGGTACTCATGCATTCCTTTCCTCATTTCCAAATTTATTTTTGATATATCTTTGTCCCATCCAGGTTAAGGGCTAAACCTGAATCATTCCAAAAAGAGTATCTTGTCTCACCCATGAGACCTGATCAAAATTTTCATTTCCCACCATTTCAGAATTTCCATCTAAAGTCCCATCATGATTTCCTCATTTCTATTGTTTGATTACATTGTCTTCGAGGATTTCGTCCCCCCAAAACCATTCAGGATAAGGTTGAAGCCTGAAAAGCCATATTTTCAAAATAATTCTTCCACACCCAGTTCAGATCTGCTAACTGGGGCATTTTCAAAATTTGGAGTGTTGTCTTTGCCACTAAGCTCGGCTCCCAACCGGCTTAGTAACAAAGAGGGACATCTGTGAACACCCCAAATTTTTCAAAGTTTTGTAAAAATGACCCTTTTGCCCCCGTTTTCATTTTATGAGAAAATCAAAGCTAAATTCTGATCATTCTTCAGATTTTCTGAATTAAAATCCATATTGATATATTCAAAATCAACTCCGGATCCGAATCCAATGCTTTAAATCCATATTTCTTCAAAATCTAGATCCAAACGCATTTTTCTGAAGATATTTCCCCAAAAATAGCTTTTAATTCTTAGAAAAGCCCCCTGTTGTAAATATTTTACAAAAACACAAAAAAAAATTTAGTTTTAAATCTTTGGTTTCTCGTAAAGCTTTAGGATTTTATTCTAAAAATACAAAAAATTGAAAACAACACAAAAACCAAAAAAATGAGAAAAATTACAAGAAAAACAAAGGATTCTAAGCCTTCTGAAGCCATTTTTACCAAAAGCCTCATTCCTCAACCATTTTTCAAAAATTCCCTAAAAAGGAAACCTCTTTTTGGAAAAAGGGAGAATTCCTAACGAACTCCTCCCGCTCTTCCTTCTCCTCCCCTCTCCATCGCAAATCTCAAACAGAATCCTTTGATCTTCACCCTCCATTTTTAACGAGTTCTTCACTCGAACCTTCCACCCCTTCTTTAAGAAGAGGTCTTCACCCATGAGGGGGGGGGGGGGGGCATCCATCAGCATCGTCGTAACCAAGCTTCCACTGCAAAAATCCATTACAATTCATCAATTTCATCCATTATCCACTTCATCCCGAGCAATATCGATTCCATTTCTTCTCTCTGGCATCGTGATCTTCTTCCTCTCCTTCTTCAAGGTTACCTTCAGAATATAGCAAGCAATCCTTTCTGGTCGACTGGAGAAGATTGATCCAGCCTTAAACTTCAAAGAAAACAACACCGTTCGATCAATCGAAGCACAGTTTTGTTATACTACCGAAGAAGGTCAATTGCAAGAAAAACCTCCTCCAGTGGAAGGCCAAGTGACTACCTTTGTCACTATAACCTGGTAATCCATAATTCTCAAACAAGCATGGAACTTGCTTCCACACCTCTTCCTATTTTCTGTAAAAATTTTACGTGAATTTCCTTGATCATTTGAGGTTGGTTAAGGTAACTTTTCCACATTTTTATTTTTTGCTTTGTTGTTTTATTTCCTGATTCTTCTGTGGGTTAAGCAAATTCTAAAATCCAATTAATTAGAATCATGCCAGCATATTGATTTTTTGCACTTTAATGTAAAGATGGTCCTTCTAGCAAAAATTTCTGAAGGTTGGTTGGTTCATTCCAAGGTTGCTGGGCATTAGCCAGTCTAGCTGGGCTAACGATACCTGTTATGTTAGCACCATTTTAGCATGACAAAAGGCCATTTTGAAGGTGCTTTCAAACTCAAAACTCTGTTTTGAAGCACGCGCAACAGCATCCCCACTGCTACCCTTCTGCGGCTATCTCCGCAGTGTATATTCATGGTCCTTGCCAGGGCCATTTCCATCAATCCTTAGAAATCATTATATTTCTTACCTTCACAGCACCCCTGCTGTGGCTTCCCATGCACAACCACCAACTCACATGTGTTAATTTGCACTCTCACTATAGCATCATGCATTCCAGCAATTGCCATGATTATCACAAAATATTCTGCATGTTTTTTTTTTCTTTTCCCTGTGTATCATATCCACTCTACAGGGTATGCATTCACCCTGTCATTCACTTCCCATTTAGATAAAGTCAGGCATCTGCATTAGTGTGACAACAATTTTCTTTACGTTTTTCATGGGTATTTGCAGCAGTGTCACTCCCTGCTGCAATCCACTTCCACCCCACCTGTTAATGACACCATTCATCGGCTATCAGGTTCCATCTTTGCAGTGACCATCGCTGCACAGTGGTTCCCATAAACCTCCTCTGTTAGCTGCATCCACTGTTGCAGTTTCATTTACTTATATCAAAAACCACCTGTACTGTCAATACTATAGTTTTACTTAGCCCCACAGTGACTCAAACCCCTGCACTACTGTGTTTTCATCTGTCACAGCTCACAGCAATGTTTAGGCACTATTGTGATTCTGTCTTAGGCACCTGTAGAAGTGCCAATCGCCTCCAATATTTATGCTGGAAATCTTCATTCAGTCCAACGGTGCACTATTTACACTTACTGAAACCCAATATCATCCCATCTCCCGAGCCATTGTATATTCCTTATACACGTGTATATATCTATATAGGTAGGTATGTATATGTATATATACACATCCATGCATATATGTATAGATATGTTTATACATGTAAGAAAATATGTATACATATACTTATGTATATAAGTATGGGTATGAGTGTATACAATATTTTCTATCTTTCCACCATAAAAGCTCTGACTCATGGGTAATTTCTCTTGACATTAGCATCCTTGTGACATATGTAATTCTCCTCCATTTTTTTTTTATATATACTAACCAAATATTTTGCAGGAAATATGTGGGTAAAGTTATTATTTGAAATTGTAAATTTGATTTTATGTGTTGTAATAGTTAAATTTGAATGAGAATTTATGTTTCCTGCTTTAGGTAGAATGGATGAGCATTGTAAATATCATTGAATTACTTGTTGTTCACGCATTTTTTTTCTTTATTTCTCAAATTCTCACAATGGTGAAACACGAATGGCACGTGCACCATTTCATAAAAGGTAAGTTAATTCTAAGTTGATGATTAACACCAACGGCCATAGTCGGGGTGTAAACAAGACTTAGTATTCTTATCTTTTATGAAATAACACTGGATCCACACTGAATCCTCTTTCAAAAATCATCATATTCTTCAAATATTTCACCTTTTATCAGAGTTTAACTTAGAATTAATTCAATATATATACCAATGGCCATAGTCAGGGTATATTGAGAGTTAATTCCATTTTAAACTCTATAAAAGCACAAAATATGTTTCATTCTTCACCTGAGTTTAAATATAGATTATTATATAATACATTCAATGACCATAGTCAAGGATGTATTATATCTTCAATCTTATTTCAATTCATGTAAAGAATGAAATACAATTTTCAAAATCTAATTTCAAAATTTAAATTCATTCATCATTTAGGGTAGAACTGCATCATATTTTCAAAACCTCCTTTTCAAAATTCCAAGTGTTTCTTCTTCTTCATCAGATCTTATTTAAATCCAATTCTATCTCACTCCAAGATTCAAGAATTCAATTTCAAAGACCAATTTGACTTTGAAATTTCAAAATCATTTCATATTCAAAACTTCAAATTTCCAACTCAAATCAAAATTCAAATTCAAAGTTCAATTTAACTTTGAAGTTATCTTCTGATTTCAGAAGCAAGTTCATCCCCTTATCTTCAATCAAGGTTTTGGATTTGAATCTCAAGTTTAAATTTGGGTTTCCAAAACCCAGATTCATCTTTAGAGGTCCTATTTGGACTTCTCAAAACCCAAATCCAAAGTCAAATCCTAGTCTCAACTTAGATCCAGATTTCCAAGTATAAACTCCATTCCACTTTAGATCTCCAATTGCAGATCCAAATTCCATTTAGGATCTAGATCCTCATTCTACTTTGGATCTCATATTCAGATCCAAATTCCAACTCTTAGGATCTAGAATCCAACTCTACTTTGGATCTCAGATTCAGATCCAAATTCCAATCCTTAGGATCTAGAATCCAACTCTACTTTGGATCTCAGATTCAGATCCAAATTCCAATTCTTAGGATCTAGAAACCAATCCTACATTGGATCTCAGACTTCAGATCCAATTCCATCTTAGATCCAGAAACCAATTCTACATTGGATCTAAGACTTTAGATCCAAATCCATTCTAGGATCCAGAACCCAATCCTACATTGGATCTCGGACTTCAGATCCAATTCCATCTTGGGATCCAGAGTCCAACCCTATCTTGGATCTCACATTTCAGATCCAATTTCATCTCAGATTCCAAGTTTTGAATCCAATTCCCTTCAAAATTCCAAATCCAAAAATCAACTCAAAACTCTATTCAGAATCCAGAACTTGGATTCGGATTTCATCTTGAAATTCCAACTGTTACAAATCCCATTTCTCAATTCCTTTAGATTTCCCACATTTCCTTCTAAAATCAAAACTTCAAAAGTGGAATTCAATTCCATTCCAAATATTCATCCAAAGTTCAAACTTCTAAATTCAAAGTCCATTTATGACTTTGAAAATTTCTTTCATTCTCTTTTTATTTCAAGACTTCAAGATCAATTTCCAATTTCCAGATTTATTTTTTCAAGCTCCTGATTTTTAATCTTAAGTTCTAAGTTAGAAAACATTTCTTCACTTTATCGGATTCACTTGGGATTTCTTCAAAACATTTTAAAAAAGAGCATACATCTTTGCATTTGCACAAGCATGATTCATTGTGCATTTTAGACTTAGGATAAATACTTAGATAATTTCTTAACAAAGCAAAAGGCATTAAATCGACCCTTGGTTCGATTACCCCTGGTAAAGGCGCCAGGAACGGTCGAACCTCGTACCGACGAGCGGATCCCGTCTCCCAGTTTTCCCGCAAATCTTTCAAAAACGGAGGTGAGTTATTTCAAAATATTTTCAAAATTAAGGTCAAGTGAGACTCGCAAAAGAGTTCCTCTTCTCTTCTCTTCTTTCTTTTCTCTTCTCTCTTTCTTTCCGTTCTTTTATCTTTTCTCCCTTCAAAAAGGAGGAAAATAAGAGGTTGGAAAGGAAAAGAGAAGGAAAGAGAGAGAATATTACGAGAGGAAAAATTTTGCGATGATCACAGTTAGTTGTTTTGATTGGTTGGTTCAATGCAAGGATTCCTTGTGGTTTCGAATGTTGTTAAGTCTGTTGTTTTGATTGGTTGGTTCAATGCAAGGATACTTGGGTTTCAGTTTCTGCAATTGTTTAAAAAAATAAAAAAATTCTACTTTTCAACCGAGATGAGTTGAGGTCATTACATTTAAAATATGAAGACATCTTTAGAATCACAAGATTTCTCTTGAAAAAGTGAAAAAACTTGACCTAAATAGCAGCAGCTACGTGAGACTGACACCATATGCCAACAGTTTACCATATTTCAAGAACGAATTTGATGCCCATAACTGTATATGATAAGGCAATGATCAAGAGGGTTGGTAAACAAGTAGAAACATGCAAATATGCAGCCGAGTCATTCTTGTACATCATCAATGCAACATGTTGGCCTTCGCACTTTAATTTCTTAAATGTGATGAAATCAACAAATTATTACTCGAAAAAAACCCGCATTAATTTTCACAACTGAATGAAGTATACAAACCTGACTACTACACAAAGTGCCACTTTCAAATCAAAGTGTTTTCAACGTCCACCCATCCTTGCCCGCAAGGGCTTCACACACTCGGCTTAAGACGTTCAAGTTGAAGGACATCAGAGTTCAATACCTGAGGTATGCATCCCTCTTCGCAAGGTCCAAGTGACAGGCTCCCTGTTGTGCGAGAAGGGCAGCCCCAATGGCTACGGTGGCCCCAATAGCATACAATCTCTTGCTGCAAGCAACAGGCTCCTGCTGACCGCCATTTTCATGCAATTGTTTTAACACTTCAGTGGTCCGCCAACAATTGCAACTTCCAGAATCTTGAAAAATTTCAATTAGAGCAACACATCAACAGTGAAGCTTCAGAACGAGTTTCGCTAGCAGCAAGAGAAGTAACATAAAATGCACGTACAAGCTCCAGCTTTCTGATGACACAACAAAAACCAAAACAACTCTGTTAGGAAGGGCATATTAATTGCTCTAATGCTTGGAATTCCTGCTCCCCACATGAAAACAAACACGGCAATTCCTTGTTATAAGTTCATTAGCGCCAAAAGATGTCAAGATAATACCCATATACAAGAAACAACTTTTTAAAACGTAGTAAAAACAAAAACCCATCGTGATGACACACATTAACACCAAAAGGTGCAACAGATAAACTCGCTCTTCCTGATATCATGCAAAACATGGAAAATCCAGGATTCCTCAACCCCAGCAAAGGCAAGAAGAGCACAATGAAGGACCGGAAAGAGAGAATTTGATAGCATCAAAATGACAAGCATGGGCAGAGAATCAAGTTTGAAGAAAACAACACCACTAAGACCAAGTATTGGATTTATGCAAACCAAGACATTTTCCAACTGTGCAATTGTTAATGATGTCACCATTGATGAGAAAAATTAATGTTTTATGGAAGAGAATATTACAAAAAGAATCTATATAACGAATACATAAAACAAGTTAGGTATTGACAAAATATATCAACTATACAGTAAACCAATACTTACAATAGGTTAGGTATCAACGTTACTCAAGAAATTTGAGAAACGCATTATGTTTTTTGAACCAGCAAGCTGAATGTAAGAGCCTTAACAGGACATCTTAAGCTTAAGCATTGTCATCATGGTTATTGTAACGCTCCAAAATCCAGGACTTGTAACTTTTAACGAAAAGTTCAAAAGCTTTTGAAATCATTCGATTATCAGAGTTTAAATAATAATTCAGCAAAAAATGATATTTTTTTAGAACAAGTCAACGAACCTTGAGCGCATTACAACACAAACTGCCCTTTTCAAACATATTTGAAACTCCATACACTAAAAACGAAATAGGGTAAAACAAATAAAAACTAAAAAAAGAACATTCACAAGAACCTATAAGAGGTGTAAGAGGTGCTAAGCCTGTCAAGATCAATCACGTCAAGCAGGAACTCATTATTACTTCCACAGATCTCATCAGCATGCTTAACTTCAATAAGACTATGTGCATGAATCCCTAATTTTGATGCTTCCTAGCTTATAACAACCATGATAGGCTGATGCAGTATGTCTTATCACACACACAAATATAAAGCAATTATAAACTACATAAAAAGTCAAGAATTACATGAAATATCATGAACCAACAAAATATTAACACAAAAAATAACAAAAAAATACTTTCAATACCACCTTGTTCACTGGTCGCTTATGTATAGAGAGGGAGAGAGACTTCTTATCTTCGAAGTGGGGACCAATGAAAGGATTGATGGTTGAAGAAGTAAAGGGTGGGATTCCGCATTACACATCAAAGAGAGAGAGATTGTATCTTGAGCACTTCCTCTCTCTTTCCCATTCCCTCTCTCCCCCATGATTAATGATATCAAACTCTCTCCCTCTAACTATCCATTCTAACTCTTCACTTGATAATACAACCATTGGTGGAGAGAGAGAGAGAGAGAGAGAGAGAGAGAGAGAGAGAGAGATTGGAATTTCAATACTTTAATTCATTAAGGGAAATGTCTTATGTTGAAATTTTCTTGCAGCTTAGAAAAAGATTTGGCTGAAAATAGTAATCATACAACATGCACATAGATGTATAACAACAACAAAAAACTAACAATATAGAGAAGTCAAACATGGTTGGATATATAACATCAAACGTCAAAATCTTGAAATACAACCATATACCACTTTTCACCAAAGCAGGTTATATGTCCCCCCCCCCGAAGACGGCCGTTAGCTACAGTGTGTGTTCGGGGGTCCCAATGAACGCCACGTATAAAAGCTCATGGGGCTCATATCTCCGTGTCTGTCAGCATCACTTAGCATTAGAATCCAGTGCGGCTGCAAAGACTTAAGTACCCTTTCCCGTCATTCTTGCCATGAAATCACGGTTCAAGAAAAGGACAAAAATATCTTCCATCTAGAAAATTGAAACGACGATGCGAGATCCTCCATCTAGAAAAGTGAAATGCCGGTTTGAGCCATTCTTGCCATGAAACGACGGTTCGAGAAAAGGACAAGAATGTCCTCCATTCAAAAAACGAAAACGCCAGTTCGAGATCCTCCATCTAGAAAAGTGAAACACCGATTCAAGAATGATGTTAACTGTTCAAAGTCCAAACCTTCCGTTTTCGCTCTAAGCAGTAAACTTTTGCACCATCTGCTGTAACAGGAGCTCCCTTTAATAACACACCCTTTGCCGTCGTCTGCTGCCATCAGACCCTCATTTGCCATCGTCTACGTTGGAGCACCCTTTGTCGTTGTCTGCTGCCGCTGAAGCACCCTTTGCTTCATGCTAAATAACACCTATTTTCATACTAAAACAAATCAATTTATACCTATCCACCTTCTGGGCATCAAAAAATAGGTAGTGCTATTTGTTCTTATGAAGGCCAAACATTTCAACGATATATACTTATGAAGGCTAAATTTCTACAACGATTTATACATTTAAATCAGTAGCAATTTGTATGTTCGATGCAACAACGATTTATACATTTGAAACAATAACGATTTAATAAAACTATCATGATTTGTACTTAAGTTTGATAAATCGTACAAAAATGTTTACGTATAAAAGCAAACGTTACAATGATATGTACTTATGAAGGTTGCAATTTATACCACGATTTGTAAGTTTGAAGCAACAACAATTTATACATTTAAAACACTAGCGATGTGTATTTATGAAGTTACCTCGATTTGTACTTAAGTTTGCTAAATCTTACAACAATGTTTACTTATGAAGCCAAATATTGCAATGATTTCACTATAAGAAAAATGCGTATTAGCTACGAACACTATCCATCGCTAATCCATCACTAAAGATGTTAATGACGGATTTTGTGACAGATAGCGTCTATTGCATAACCCTAGTCGCTAAACTGTGGTAGAATTTATCTGTCGCCAATCCGTCGCTAAGTAGCGACAGATCATGCCCGTTGCTAAATAGAGACTGATTTGGTTATGCGCCGGAATTTAATCCGTCGCTAATCCATCACTACTATTTAGCGACGGATACATATCCGTCACTAATGTCCATCGCCAATTTGGTGACAGACATTAGCGATGACTCAAATTCCATCATAAACCACCGACTGATTTAAATTGGCGACAGAGTAGCGACGGATATTATCTGTCGCTAATTAAAAAAAATATTTATTTTTTTAAAATATTATAAAACTCGAGAAAATTTTTTTGTTATATAATTCATATAACGTGCTTATAAAAAATAAAGTACGCATAAAAAATACATATACAGGTGAAACAAATTTAACATAAGTTCTAAGTTAAGCAAACTTTAACAACCAAATACAGTTATTGCCAAGTTATAATTAGTTACAAGTACGTCAAACAAATTTAACAAATGAATCTAATTCTCACCAAGATTTTAGGTATCATCCTCTTCATTATCTCGATCTGCCTCTCCCTCCATGCCTCCATCAACTCCTCTACACTGATTATCTCCAACATCCTACAAGAGAACAAAAATGTTAGTATTTATAAACAAAATATAATGAAATAAATTATATGCAATGCACCTAATCTAATGCAACAAAGTAAATGGCTGAATGACACATAGAATAGCAATAAAAAGGAGGACATTAACAGAATTCAAATATGTGTTCTAAGGCTGAAAAAAAATTTATAGTGATTCAATCATGCAGATATGTGTTCTAAGGTTGTCAAAGAATGTCACAGTGATTCATGCATGCATATATGGTTTATAAGGCTGTCAAATAAATGTGTTATGCATCACAATCAAGCATATATATGTTACAAGACAATAAAAAAACTTCCATAGTGATGAAATCATGCTTATATGTATTCTAATGTTGTCAAAAAACTTTTATAGTGATTTAATCATGCTCATATATGTTCTGAAGCAGTAAAAAAACTTTCATATTGATTCAATCATGAATAAATGTGTTCTAAGGAAAATTTTATAGTAATTCAATCATGCATATGTGTGTTCTAAGGTAGTAAAACAATTTCATAGTAATGAAAGCATGCTTGTATGTGTTCTAAGGTTGTTAAAAAACTTTCATAGTGATTCAATCATGCATATATGTGTTCTAAGGTTATCAAAAAACTTTCATATTGATTTAATCATGCATATATGTGTTCTAAGGTTCTCAAACAACTTTCATATTGATTCAATCATGCATATATGTGTTATAAGGCAGTCAAAATACTTTCATATATGCTAATATCATGATCATATGTATTATAACGCAATTAAAAAACTTTCATAGTGATCCAATCATGCTCATATGTGTTCTAAGGCAGTAAAAAAACTTTATATGTGATTCAATCATGCGTATCATGTTTTAAAGCAGTCAAAAAATGTTATAGTGATTCAATCATGCTCATATGTATTCTAAGGCAGTCAAAAAACTTTATATCTGATTCAATCATGCATATCATGCTCTAAGGCAGTCAAATTTTTTTATAGTGATTCAATCATGCATATATGTGTTATAAGGCATTAAAAACTTTCATATATGCTAATATTAGGCACATATGTGTTCTAAGGTTATCATAGTGATGAAAGCATGCTTGTATGTGTTCTAAGGTTGTCAAAAAACTTTTATAGTGATTAAATTATGCATATATGTGTTATAAGACACTAAGAAAATTTTATAGTGATGAAATCATGCATATATGTGTTGTAAGGTTGTAAAAAAACTTTCATAATGATTCAATCATGCGTATATGTGTTATAAAGGTGTCATAGAAATTATATAGTGAATCAATCATGCATATATGTGTTATAAGGTGTCAAAAAAATTCACAGTGAGGCAATCATGCATATATGCATTCAATCATGCATATACTAGCTTGAAATCTAACGACATGAAACAAATGACATGAATCTTTATATCTGACGGGAACCAGAGCTCATGTTGAATGCAAATGAAGTTTTTCTGTCCTGAAAAAAGTTGCACAACTCATTACGGACAATGTTGGGAATTGCTTCATTTAAAAAATATTGCATTTTGTCCTCAAGATGTTGACAGACACCATCCCAAGACATAGCAGGGTGAATCAGTCGTTGGGAGTTGATGCTGGCGGGACAACTCTGAGAGTCATGGTTGCAGGAGACAACGACAGGTGTGGTGTTCATGTTACTCCCAAACCCGAACACACAACCCTTTTTAGGTTCACCGGATGTAGTCACCCATGTTGCAGAATCAAAAGGCGAATGCTGAGTGGAGTCATCGCCATATCACTGTACCATTTGCTGTTCGTATGACTCCTACAAAGTAATGATTAGAATATGAATTAATAATTAAGAATTCTAATGTTTATTATAACATAATTCATAGTGACTTGTATATTATAATGTTTATTAATACAATAATTACATACTGATGTCGCTCTTGTCTTCTCTGATACAAAATCTCCCGCGCTCTTACGTTTATTTGTTTCAACTAACACATCCTTGTAAGACACAATGCCTCCTTTTTATGCTTCTTGCAATATTAAATAATAAAAAAATTGATTAATAAGTATGCATAAATACTTACAAATTTGACTATATATATTGATGAGTTACCATTTTCTTTTGGTGGTTTCCAAAAGTCCTAGATCCATCTGTGTAGATGGACATCGAGCATCCTCACCTAGTTTTTTGCAGCCTTTGCTAAGCAGTTTCGAAATTCATTGCTCGCCCACTTGTCACACATGTCCTCCCAATAATTTCTTCTGATAGTAGAAGGCCCATGGCACTTCCACTGCAGTGGACCATCTATCCCACCAGCTACTTTTTTTGCTGCAGTCTTCATATTGTGCACCCTGTTGGCAAATCGATTGACAGCCACCTTCTGCCACACTACCCTCATATCTTTCTCCTCGTTCACAGTTGTGAAGCAATGCAAAGCTTATAAATACTTTCAGAAAGTTAGCACACATAAATATGAAACACATTACTTATGATAACCGATTGCATACCATGAATGAGGACATTAATCTGTCTAACACCTCGTCGGGTACTCTTTTCATTGCGCTACTGGTCCTAGAAGATGCTGCAATAGTGACTTCCTAATTTTTCGTATTACTTCTTGCTGCTCAAACCTCGCACTACACATGAATTGATACACATTAACAATCGACTGTTGATATACACTATTTATAAGATAAGTATTGGACAAGTGACAATGAAATACTTACGGTCGACTATCCATTTCAGTTGTGTCTGCTCGAAACACATTCATTTATCATCGGAACAGATGGTCGCTGGGTAGAAATTGATGGTGACAATCAAACCAGCACGACTTTCTTCCATGCATCAATCTAAAAGATTTTGTATCCTCCATGCAGTACGGACATGCCAACCTCCCATGTGTGCTCCAACTAGACAACATACCATATGCAGGGAAGTCACTGATTGTCCATAGAACAACAACCTTCATATTGAAGTTTTGTTTTTTGTGAGCATCGTACGTTTGAACACCGTCATCCAACAGTATTTTCAGTTCATCAATCAATGACTTTGAATATACATCAAAATTTTGGCCTAGATAAGTTTGACCAGGGATCAATAGAGACAAGAAAAGATTTTGACGCTTCATACACAAGCTTAGAGGAAGGTTGTATAGGGTGACAAATACCGGCCAACACGAGTATGAGGTTGATCTACCCCCAAATGGATTAAATCCATTTGTACATAAATCTAGCCTAACATTTCTCACTTCCATTGAGAAGTTTTGATGAGTACGCTCAAAGTACCGCCAAGCTTTTACGTCAACAAAATGTGTGATTTTGCCTTCATCATGTCAAACTTTATTTGCATGCCATATCATTTGTTTAGCTGTCCTTGAAGACATATACAGTCGTTATAATCTAGGGGTGAGAGGGAAGAAGCGGAGTGACTTGTATGGCACTTCTTTTGACCTCGTGCTACCATTTTTCCTTGTCTTTGGCTTGAATCGAGGATGTCTACATGATGAACATGATCTGCTATTTTTTTGATTTTTGAAATACAACATGCAGTGATTTGTACAAGCATCTATCTTTTGATACCCCATACCTAGAGCATTGACCATGACCTTCGCACGATAGAGATTTTCTGGCAATTACTCATCTTTGGGCAACATACTTCTTCACAATAAAGCACAAACAATCAAAACATGATCAACTCAAATTATACTCTGACTTCAAATTCAGTAGTTGAATAACTGCATACAAGATAGTGTGACTCTCGCAACCATTCCACAGTGGCTCATCAGCATCTCTAAGTAAGTCATAAAATCTACTAGCTGCATCGTTTGTTGCTTCTTCCTCTACCCCAGTTGGTGCATCACTATGTCTCATAGCAGAACCCATTTCCGGTCCTGCAACATCAAATATCAAATCTATATATGAATTATTGTGCACCACATCCACCCGTGCATCAAAATTATTTTAAAATTCTTCTCCATGAAGCGTCGAATTCTGATAACCACTAACAAAACCCTTCCTATATAGGTGATGTCTAACGCCATGAGGTTCTACAAATCGATTGTTCTTACACATCGTGTAGGGGCATCTAATCCGACCAATGGGATTCACTGTACTGACACTTGCCATTGTGAATTCAATAAAGCTATCAAAACCATCCACATATTCATGCAACACCTCATTATAACCTATCGTACGGTACATCCATTCATGGTTTGCAGTCATTTTGTCCTATAATGTTACGAATATTATCATCACCAGTTAAAAAAGAATCTTAATAATGCTATGATGAAAAAAATATTTAATTTATCTACTAATTCTTGTTTGATGATTGTTTGAGAGCAATTTTTTGTTTCAATTAATGTAGAATTTTTCTTTCCCTCTATACCATAAACATGCTTAACATAAAATGCAATTTCATGAACTATTATGCATGCATTGATAATTCAATATTTTCATATGTAACACCATTACATCATATTTATACACATCACAAGGATATTTAGAAATATAAAATCACATTTTATAACACGATACATTCATTTGAAGCATGTTTTCATGATACAATTTTACATAAAAGGCATAATCAAATGAAAAATAACTTCATGCAAGCATGGGTATAGACATATCAAACATTGCAATACATTCAAATCATTCATATCAAAATAATGTCAAACATATACATGCAACAAACACACTCCAATATCCCGCTAACTACTACCATGCCTAGCACAAAATCCGTACTCTAAAAATAAGAACACTTCTTTTTTCATACATTAAAATCATGCTCAGTATGATCTTCAAACTCCATCAAAGCATTCCTAGATATCTACAACTAAGTGAGTGTGTGAACATAAAAGTGTTGCATCCAAAAAATTAAATAACATGTGATGCACTTGCATCACTTACTCACCACGGGTATTTACCCGATTTGCATTTTGCTTGTTTATTTTCGCATAACATTTTAAGCTGCATGCGATGCTTAGCATTAAGCATCGCACATTTTGCTCTGTTACGCACCTACAATGCACATTACTCTTGCCCGTAAAAAACAAAGACACAAGAAAGTACCAGCTCGACAGAGCAAACATAACGGTAGGAGGCAGATCCCTCTGCCGCTGTTGCTTAAACAAGGTCGAAAAGTACCAGCGGCAAGGGTGCAGGCCCCCTTGCCAGTCAAGCAAACACAACGATAGAGGGAAAGGATCCCCCTACCGCTATTGCTTAAACAAGTGCAGGGGGGCTCCGCCTCTTGCAGGCAGATCCCCCTGCCGCTAGAAAATACCAGTGGTAGGGGGGCTCCCACCCCTGTCGACCGAGCAAAAAGAACGACAGGGGGGGGGGGTGTTATCATCGCAAAAATTTTTCCCCTCCCTTGCGAGAGAGAAACGAATTCCGCGAGTCAAACTCGACCAAAGTTTTGAAAATTGTTTTGAAAATTTACTCGCCTCCGTTTTGAAAATTTGCGGGAAAATTCCATGGAATGGGATCCGTCTGTCGGTACGAGGTTCAACCGTTCCTGGCGCCTTTACCAGGGGTAATTGAACCAAGGATCAATTACGTGCTTTAACTTGACTCAAATATCTAAATTATGCTCTATTTTTCCTAGAATGCACAGAGAATCAGGCTTGTGCTATGGAATTTTGAAAATAATGCAAGTTTGAGAAAATATGATGTTTGCTTTGGAAAATTGAAATGCATTTAGAAAAGGACTGGAAAATGCTTGAAAATGGAATTCCTGGGAAAATCATTGAATTTTATTGGAAATCAGAAATTTGCATTGGAAAGTGATTTCTCAGGAAAATTTGAACTTTAGAAAATCGATTTTGAAATTTGGAATTGCTTTTCTGAGAAAATAGATTTGAGAATTCTGAGAAAATCAAGAAATTCATTGGAAAATGACTTTTGAAATGGAAAATGAATTCTCAAGAAAACTGGAAAATATGAGAAAATAAATTTCTAAAAACTTGGGATTTTGAAATTTGAGAATTTGAAAACATAGGAAAATCTTGATTTGAACTTGGGAAATGCTTTGAAATGTCATTTGAAAACTTAGGATTTTGAGAAAATCAGATCCTGAGAAAGACTTGGAAATTCTTGAGAAAATTGAATTTTCTGAAATTGAAATTGGAAAATGAGTTTGAAATAATGCAATTTGAATGATATGAATGAATGAATATGAATTTGAAAAGGGAATTTCATTGAGGAATTGGGAAATCCTTTTAAAACTTTGAAAAATGCAGTGCATTTTGAAGTTAGCCTAAGTGTGTAGGCTGAATGTGGCTAATACGAAGATCATAAATCTTGGTTTTCTTCGTATTCTGACTATGGCCATAAATACGAATCCCACCGAGTTTATAAACTCCATAAAAGCTTGTGCACGTGCCATTCATGTAAACCATAGTGAATTTGAAACAAATATGCATGAATCATACATCACATATTAAAATTTGCATAAATTAAACTATATGCAATGCAACCCTATTCTAAGCAGAAATGTAACTCTTATTCCAAATTATTACATTTGATGTTACATTGAATTGAAATAAAATAAGAAAATAAAATCTTCTTCTTGAATATTCCTGCAAAACTAGAAAATAAGGTTAGCACAAAAATGTAGGTTTTTCTGAATTTATCCGAAAATATGGGAAATTATCGGATATTATTCAGATATAAACCCAAAATCATACCCCCTTTGATATAAACATGATGAATAATGAATAAATTTCGAAAATAAACTTGAAAATTCGAAATTGGGGTCAAAATGACCAAAATACCCCTGATGACCTTGAAATCAGGGTTTTCTGAAAGAATTTTTGTAAATTTTGGAAATTTGAAAATCAAATGAAATAAATCAAACATAATATGATGAAATATGATGATATGCATGAAATTTTGGGAGAATTAGAAATTGAAATTTCGAAATTTAGGTCAAAATGACCAAAATACCCCCAATAACAAGACTATGGCCTTGAAACCAGGGTTTTCTGAAATAAATTTTGCAAAATTGAAAAATATTAAATGCAAAGGAGATTAAAATTAACCCTAATATGATTCTACATGCTTATGTACATGATAAAAACCCTAAAATGGCGAAAATATCATAAAATATCGAATTTAACCTGATTTTCGCTTGATTTTCGCTTCTGAATTTAAAGATAAACTAACACATGGAGCAAATGAACTTGGAATTAAACCAAATTTGGCATGGACACCTAAAATAACCCTAAAAATAGAATGGATCTCGAAAATCTAATTTTTTTGTATTTTTAAATATGGAAATTCAAATAAAAACCCTAAATTTCATGATTTTTGCCTAAAATATTGATTCTAAAGGGGATTTAGGATATCAAACTTCCATTAAAATTTCCAAAATTTTATGGGATGACAAAGGACAGTAAGGCAAAGATTTTTGCCTTTTACACTTTCTGGTTTTGACCTATGGTCGGAGCTGTACCACTCCGGCAAGTCGGATCGGAATCCGGCGACTCTAGTAAATGAAGGAAACAGATAGGTTTCGGTATAAAATGTGGGAAAAATGGAAGACAGATGGGAAAATGGCTGAAATTGTGGGAAAATGTCCCTGACAAATAGAGGAAGATTTTATCTTTTGACACTATTTGGATTAGGGTTACGGTTTGGAAAAGGCCACACTGCTATCAGAGACCTAAATCTCTGGAATTTCTGGACATTGGAATCTGTTAGACAGAAAGATAAAATCCGGGAAAAATAATGAAACAGATCCAAAAATTCCCAAATTTTGGGAAATTGCAGAACATTATGTTAGAAAAAACTTTCATGTTGAAAGTGTTTGCAGACAGGCTATAGATTGAACAGACTCGATGTATTAGGGTATGTCTGTACCCTGACACAGGAAAATCAAAATTTTCCCAGGGGTCTGGGAAATCCGATTTTTGACAGAAGTCAAAACTTATTGGAAAAAACTCAAAATTTCCAGATCATTAGTAGATTCAATCCTGAATCCACTGTGATTTTTTTAAGTACGATTTGAATCTCCCACATGGGTGATTTTGAAGGTTCTTTTCTGCTAAATCAGAAATTGAAATCTCAGAGAGACAGAAAACCCGGTTTAGGGTTTGATTTTTAAAATGAAGTTACATACATTAAATCAATCCGAATTTTTGTTAGAAGATTTCAGACAAACAGAGGAATTCATAAAAAAATTTTAGAATTTATTGACAAATAATCAAGTATAAAATAATAACTGGACTCCATGCATAAAATTAAAACATATAGTTCTCTAGGTAAATATTAATGAGACCAATGAAACACTCATAAAGCAATAAAATAAAATAAATGTAATGCCTACAAATGTATAGTCGACATGAAAATAAACAGAAAATGAAATAAAAGTTGAGAGGGTATGATGCTTATTTTGATATTGGATACAAATGAAATGGATCCGATCCATCCATCGGATGGATCCTCTCACCTAGATAGCCTTGACATAAAAAAAAAAAAAATCATAAACTTCATCAAACAAGTACTAACGATGCGAGGATCTTACCTTGGAGGGTTTGGTTGCAATGAATGGAGTTGAAGCAGCAAAAGAGGAGGCTGCTAGGGTACGGCTCAAAGGGAGAGGTGGTACTTCTAAGATCCGACTGTAGGTGACGCTTCAAGGTTCTAACTGTGGTGATGGAGTTAATTCAACATTGGTGGTGCTGCTGGGACATATAGGAGTGCTGGAACTGGCTGGAGGTGCTGAAGTTGAAGGGAATTTGGAGACGAAGCTGGCTGCTATGAAGATGGCCGAAGAGGTAGCTGAAGGGAGAAGGAGGGAAGCTCCTTGCACCGGTTGGAGTTGTTCACTCTTTGATGGCAGGGCTGAAGTTGCTGCTGTGTTTGTTGCTGATAAGGTGTGGCTGGAGCCAAGGGAAGATGGTCTGGTGGCTGGAAGGCTTTGCTGCTGTGGTTGGAGTTTCCTTGAGATGGGCTGAAGGAAGGCTGGAAGGGAGCTGCCAATGATGCTGAAGACTGCTTCAAAGTAGCTGTGGTGGTTGAAGGTGGTGGCTGCCTTGGTGCAGTTGAAGGTGCAGCAAGGTGGGCTGCTAGAAGGCTGCTGCAGGTGGTGAGGATGGTGCTTCAAAGTGGCTTCAATGGCTGGGAGTTGCAGCCAAGGATAGCTGCAGCCAAAAGAGAGAGAGAGAGAGAGAGAGAGAGAGAGAGAGAGAGAGAGAGAGAGAGAGAGAGAGAATTGAATGGGGAGAGATAGCAGCCGTAACTCTCTTTTTCTTTTTTTTTTGGTTTTCTTAACTTAGGGAAGATTATATCTTTCCCTAAGTTCTTAGCTTTAATTAGGGAAGGAAAGGGAAACAGCCTTTACGTGAATGGCTGGGCAAGAGGGAGGAAGGAAGGGAGAAAGGGAAGAAGGAAAGAAAGGGAAGAAAGAAGAAAAAGAAAAGGAAGAAAAAGAAAAAGAAAAGGAAAGAAAGAAAAGGAGGGAAAAAGGAAAAGGGAAAGAAAAACATGGGGAAAAAAATGGAAAGTGGGGCTGGAGGTTTGGGTGACCACCTTGTGGGTCCCACCCTAGGAAGAATAACATAATAAAATAAATAAATAAATAAAATAAAATAAAACAAACAACAAAAAAATAAAGAAAAAGATAATTTTTTTTTCTTTTCTTATAAATTAAAACAAGAGAATGCAAATGGATGGGCCATCTCAGAGCGGGTCCAAATTTTGATTTTGAAATTCATTTTGATGATTAGAGGGGTAAAATAGTCTTTTCAAAAAGTTTCCAAACGAAACGAGCTATTTTTGGCAGTTTTTGAAACGAGCTCGGATTTTGAAGTTCAATACCTCATTGCGAAGCAAATCCAGTGTAGAATTTGAAAATTTGATTTTGAAAGAAATCCAGATTGTTTTTCTTGAGAAAATATTTCCAAACGAAATGAGCTATTTTTGGCAGTTTTTGAAACGATCGCGAATTTTGAAGTTTAATAGCTCGTTGCGAAGCAAATTCAGTGTAGAATTCAAAAATTTGAGTTTGAAATAAATCCTGATTATTTCTCGTGAGAAAATATTTCCAAATTTAGACTCCCGGGGGTAAAAATGTTAATTTTGGAAACCCGGGGTTTGAAATTGATTTCTGAAAGCTTTTAAAACTCGATCTGGATTGAAATTTATAAAACTGGAGTTCTGGACTTCGAAAATGAAATGAAATGTGATGAAATGCCGAGAAATGATATGAAATGATGAGAAATGACATGAAATGTTATGCGAAATGCTAACCTTGAATAAAGAATTTTGGATGTCACACCCCGATTGACACTTGTACCAGTTTAAAAAGCATTAAAATTGATAAAATTTGCAAAATAGCTCAAGAAATGGTTTTCGGGACTCTACTGGGTCAGAGTGACACTGAAAATTGAAGTTCGAGCTGGATTGAACTGAGATGAGCTAGATTGAGCTGAGTTTTAGAGTTTCAGAACTCAAATGAACTGACTAGGCACTGACTCAACTGACCTTTTCGACTGAATTTTCAAGAAAAGCTGCCATTTTTAGAGAAATGGTACGGAATGATCACTGGAGTGAAGTGAATTATGAACTTGAGCTGAAACAAAGGTCATTAATACTGAGGTGAACTAAAATCGAGGCTCAAACACTAGCTCAACTGACTAAACTTGGCTCAATTTCAGCTAGAAGAGCTAAAATGGACCAAAATGGGCTCCTAGACACTTGGAAATGGTTTTGTACTGAAACTGGAGTGTTTGAACTTCTGGTGAGCTCAAGTTAGACTCTGGGAAACATGACTGACTGGGAATGACAGACTCGGAGACAATTGGTTTGGATTCAAGTGAGAAATGAGCTCATTTTTGAAGAAATGATCCCATTTTGGCAGGAATGGTCAGAAATGAAAATGGTCTGTTCATTGTGAGCTCAGATGAGCTTGAGATGACTGATATTCTAACTGTCTTGAACTGACCAATGAGCTTGGTTGACTCCGACTGACTGGGGTCCGGGATGACCTAGGGGTAAAATGGTAATTTTCCTAGTGAAAATGGGTAAAATGGTGATTTTTTGAAACTGACTCGAGGTTTGACTCCTACATTGACCTAACAAGGTTGGCACTGCACGAGGGGGGTTGTTTGAGAATGGATGTGGAAAATTTGGGGTGTTTACAGGGGGGCAGATCTCCTTGTCGTCCTTGCTTAAACAAGGGCAGAGGCGCTCCGCCCTCCTGCTGAAAAATACCAGTGGCATGGGGGCGGATCCCATGCCGCCCTTGCTTAAACAAGACCAGGGGGCACCCCCCTTGCCAGAAAATACCAACGGTAGGGGGGGCGGATCCTCTGCTGCCCTTGCTTAAACAAGGGTAGAGGGGTCCGCCCCCTACCAAAAAATAACAACGAAAGGGGGGTAGATCCTCTGCCGCCTTTGCTTAAACAAGGGTAGGGGGTCCGCCCATCTGCCAAAAAATAACAACAGTAGGGGGGCGGGGGGGGGGGGGGGTAGATCCCCTATCACCATTACTTAAACAAGGGCAGGGGGGTCCGCCCCCCTGCTGGAAAATAACAACGACAAGGGGGGGGGGGGGGGATCCCCTGCTGCCCTTCCTTAAACAAGGGCAGGGGGGTCCAACCCCTGCTAGAAAATAACAACGGTAGGGGGGGGATCCCTTGCTAGAAAATACCGTCGCTAGGGGGGCGGGTCCTCTGCCAACAATATTTTAGAAAAAGGGATAGAGGGGAGGCGTGGGTACGAGAGGCTCACAGACGTACTTTCTTGTCGGTGGGTCGCCAGAGAGTGGGGGCGGTCGTCGAAGAGCAGCACGGGGTTGTTCGGCGGAAGAGTAGGTGTGGATATCACCAGGGCGATCGTCGGATAGCGGGAGGTGGACGGGGTTGTCACCGGATAGCGGAAGGTGTCCGGGGCTATCGCCGGAGAGTGGGAGGTGGTCGGAGCTGTCGCCAGAGTGCGGTATATGGCCGGGGTGAGCAACACGGGGGCGGTCGGGGGAATAGCGGTCGCCAGAAAGTGGGAGGTGGCCAGGGAGGTCGTCGGAGAGCGAAAGGTGGCCGAAGCACATGGCAAGGATGAGAGAGAGAGACAATAAACACATTTTCATGCCCTAGATGGGCGTTTAACATCGAAACTTAGCAATAAATTCATGATGGAACAATTTTGTCACCAACATCGATGCTAATTAGCGACAAAATAATATCTGTTGCTACATCGTCACTAAGTTCTGACATGTTTGCAATGAAATAATATTTATCGCTAATCTGTCGCTAAATAGCGACGAATATTATTCTGTCGCTAATCCCACAACTAATTTCAATGTTAGGGACGACTTGTTTTCTCTCGCTAATCCATCATGAAATTGCGACAAATTATTTCTGTCGCAAATTTTTATCGCTAATTGATATTTTTCTTATAGTGTTTGTAATGTTGGTGATTGTTTAACAAATGAGATAATTTGTATTATTATATACTCGGGGAGGTGGTTGTAACATATAATGATGCAATTAAATTTATGTGTTGTGCATGTTAGCAATGTCTAAAGCTCGTCAGACAAGAAATCCTTCGTCGTTCTATGAGATGACTATTAGAGAAGTTATCTGCTAGTCCCATCTATATGAGCATTATGAAAGACACCAAAATATAATGAAGATTGAGAATAATAAAGATAGGGACAAAGCGTTGGAATTATATTATACAGAGGATTATCCATCAGATATTAAGGCTAAAGAGCAAAGAAAGAATGAGGAAGAACTAAAGATGGAGAAGAAGAAGAAGAAGAAGAAGAAGAAAGATGATGAAAATAAAGAAAAGCAAAGGAAGAAGGAGGAGGAGAATGAAAAGCAAAGGCAAAGAAAGAAGGCAAAGGAGAGAGAAAGACAAAGGAAGAAGGAGGAGAATGAAAAGCAAAGGAAGAAAAGGCAAATAAAGGAAGATGAGGAGAGGGAAAGGCAAAAAAAAAAAAAAAATGAGGAGGAGGAGGAGAGGGAAAGGCAAAAAAAAAAATAAGGAAGAGGAAGAGAAGAAAAGGCAAATGATGAAGTAGAAATATTTTGAAAAGCAAAGGAGGATAAGACAAATGAAAAAAGAGGCGAAGGAGAGGGAAAGACAAAAAAAGAATAAGGAAGATGAGGAGGAGAGATAAAAGCAATTGAAGAAGAAGGAGGAAGAAGAGAAGGAAAAAGAAATGATGAAGATGAAAGAGGAAATGCAAAGGAAGAAGCATCAAGATGAGGAAGAGAAGGAAAGACAAATGAAGGAGAAGGAGGATGAGGAAGATAAGGAAAGAGAAAGGAAGAAGCAGGAGGAGGAAGATAAAGAAAGGAAAAGGAAAAGCAGGAGTAAGAGAAGGAAAGGGAATTGAAGAAGTAGGAGGAGGAAGAAAAAAAAAGGAAAAGAAAAAAGCAAAAGGAGAAAGAGAAGAAAAGGAAAAGGAAAAGGAAAAGGAAAAGGAAAAGGAAAAGGAAAAGGAAAAGGAAGAAATTAAAAAGCAGAGGAAGGAGGCGAATGAGCAAAGGAAGAAAGAAGTAGAAAAGCAGAGGGAGGAGGCAGAGGATGGAGGGAGGGGATGAAGAGGAAAAAAGTGTGACCAAGGTACGCAAATCGATCCTGTTTGTCACAATTTACTGCGATATGTACTACTATGATAGCGATTACTATGTATAGCGATTAATGTGATAGCGATTATTGTGATAGCAATTACTATGATAGGTATTACTGCGATAGGTATTACTATGTATAACAATTACTTTGATAGCGATTACTATGTATAGCGATTACTGTGATAGCGTGTGTGCAATGATTATTATTTATAGCGATTACTGTGTACAATGACGTGTAGAAGTACAAATGAGACTAATTTACAATTGATATGAATAATATGTTATTTTGTGTTATAGGAAGGTTAGAAGAGAAGTAGAGCACCAGGTGAAAAGCTTGGAGGGCGGTGTTAGTGGCTTGTAGTTCTGTTGTGGTATGGTCAGCTGAGTGCATATCAGAAGGATCGACTATGAAATATGCACTTCGACGGCCTTCTGGACCAACATTATTTTGAAATGTGCTGAAACACCATGACCCACATGGTAAATAAGTAAAATCATCAGACGAACACATTCCAGTTTGATTCTTTTGAGATCACCATGACCCTAGAAGATGTGACGCAGATTACTGGCCTTAAGTGCCATAGAAGTACTGTCCTATTACGAGTTTTAAACTATAATGCAAGGGAAAAGTGTACGACCCTTCTAGGAATGTCGATGGACGACTGAAGTCAATGTATTTCTGGTGAAAGCAATTCCATATTGATGAAAGTTTCTTCTTTCCGTAATAAATGAGAAGGCCGGTCCGCTACATGTGCATCTGAAAGAGCTGACCAAGAGTTATGCGGCTTCCTTCTTTATTTTTTTGGACTTATTTTATTTTCTGATTGTTCTGGTTCGAGAATAAGTTACTTATGGCTGCAGTTCCTAGAAGACTTAGATGAAGTCGACAACTGAGCATGGGGTGCTGCTATGCTCGCGCACTTGTATAGTCAACTTTACCGTGCGAGTAAGGGTACGAAAATCGTCGGGGGGTTTTGGTCATTTGTTCAGCTATTTGTTTATTACATATTTAGTACTTATAGACTAAGCTCATTGAAGGTTGTAGTGTTACTAATATATTATTTTTGTTGGCCTAGGTGAGGAAGCATATTGTCGCATTGCGTCCTCAGTGTGACCCTGCAATTTGTGATTTTCAAAGATCGTTTGGTGGAATAGAATTAATCTCAAGGAGGATAATGCTAAGTTTATTTTAGATGGTCTGCAACTAAATAGGGTAAATGATTTAAAATCATTTACAATTATTTCAACATTTATCATTCAGTAGTATAAATCGTTGAAATGTTTAGCATTCTTAAGTAATCGTCACAGCAGAATTTTATCTTTGTTAGTACAAATCGTTATTGCTTTAGCATTTAATTTTCAATACTATAAATCATTGTAATCACTTGCATTCTTAGTAACAGTCGTTGTAATATATTTAACACTGGTTATTATAAATAATTTTAATATTTAATATTCATTAGCATGAATAATTTTCTATACCTAAACCATAATCTCCAATATATAGGTTGTGTGGAGACCGTATAAAGATGGGGAGGACAAGGACCAAGAGCTTGTTGCTGAGGGTGCGAGACTGTCTGACCGCCATATTTGGCTGTTTAGCAATTATAAAGTCGAGTTGCAGTATGGTAGTCGAGTTCTCCTATAATCTGGCTTGGGACTGTCTATCTTAATGAAGCCTGTGGAAGTCAGAAGGAAGACGAATAGTGGTGGGGCCATGAACGTAAATTAGCACAAATACTATAGGAAACAATTGGATAGCTGGAACAAAGGAAGTGTCCGTGCCATAGCGTATGATTATAAATAACGACAATATGATACCAACAATTTTCAAAAATACTGAGAACCCATGAATTGAAATCTGGGGATTGAGAATATTGGGAACCCATGCCTCCCTCCTGTCCCCCATCATGTCGCATCTCAGCATAGAAAATACGTCCATCGTCTCCCTCCAGCTACAACAATGATTACCTCAGTAACAGTACACGATGAGGAGCAAACACAACTCACAAAAGAGAACATACTCTCTAGCACAAGGTTCAAGATGTTGGAGAGGGAGAATAATACGAAAGGTGATGAGCAATTTAGGAAGACAAATACGGTCACTGGTAGAGATGATGACCAATGTTTATAATAAGATCGAGAGAACCAAGAGGCCACCGAGGATAGAGAGTCCACCGAGTAAAAGAAAGAGACGATTTATGTGTCATCATTGTCCATCTGAGTCGTCAAGTGCCACTGAATAAACAATATCGATTCTTTTTATCCCGATAATTATTTGCTGTAATTCTATAATTCTTTTTTATAACGTGACATTCTTTAATTGTTTAAATCTTTTTTTAATAAGTATAACACACAAGTGCTACTGAACATATCGTTGTAATGTTCGGCCTTCATAAATAAAAGTGATCATATTTGTTTTTTATAAGAGATTGTGATTGGCTTGCAACCAGTTGTATATAAGAGATCACAATTTATTTTTTATAGGTGTTCTATCATGATCTGTACAACCATCCCACCTAAACCCATCAAATAATTGAACCAAATCTGTTTGAATATCCTATTGCGATTTTCCTTCATGAGCTTTGTCCTAGGGAATGATATGTTCTATTGTGATTTACACAATGACATTCAAAAAGGGCGGAAAAGAAAAAATAAACAAATCAACATGATGCTTAGACTTAGTAAAGAACAGATCAAGTTAACTTCACCGATACAAACATCATTGCGTATATTGCGCTGAGACAATATCTGGTATAATGATTCAGATACAATACATGTACAATGATTTGTCTTATCGCGAATTACACAATGACTGATAAAAAGCGAAAAGTAAAAAGAAAAAAATGTTGAAGGTTATAGTCTTACTAATATAGTAATTTTGTAGGTCTGGGCATGGGAGCATATTGTCGCATTGCGGCCTCAGTGTAGCCTTGCGATTTGTGGTTTTCTAAAGAGAGGCCGGTGGGCTATAATTAATGTAAAGCAAGATAATGCTAAGTTCATTTTAGATGGTCTGCAATTTAATGAGGTAAATGGTTCAAAATCATTTACAATCGTTTCAACATTTATCATTCATTAATATAAATCATTGAAATGTTTAGCATTCTTAAGTAATCATCGCTGCAGGATTTTGTCTTTGTTAGTACAAATCGTTATCGCTTTAGCATTTAACTTTCAGTACTATAAATCGTTGTAATCGTTTGCATTCTTAAGTAATGATCTTTACAGGATTTTGTATTCTTTAGTACAAATTGTTATCGCTTAAGCATTTAACTTTCAGTACTGTAAATCGTTGTAATCATTTGCATTCTTAAGTAATGATCATTGCAGAATTTTGTATTCTTAGTACAAATTGTTATAGCTTTAGCATTTAACTTTCAGTACTGTAAATTGTTGTAATCGTTTGCATTCATAAGTAATGATCATTGCAGGATTTTATATTCCTTAGTACAAATTATTATCACTTTAGCATTTAACTTTCATTAGTGTAAATCATTTTAATCGTTTGCATTCCTAAGTAATGATCATTGCAGGATTTTGTATTCCTTAGTACAAATCGTTATCCCTTGAGCATTTAACTTTCGTTAGTGTAAGTCGTTGTAATCGTTAGCATTTTTATTAACAGTCGTTGTAAGCTATTTAGCACTTATTATTATAAATAATTTTAACGATACATTACAATCATATTCATTTATATGAGTATTTAGTTACAATACATCATGACCAATGGTTTGACTTAGATATAATACATGACCATCATCATCAAAGAAAACATACATCATCATCAGCATCAACCCACGTCCAAATAGTGATGTGCTTCAAAACAGACATCATCATCATCATCAACACCTTCAGTTTACTAAGTGGCCTTCACTAGTCACTGGGAACGATTAAAGGCAAATCTATCTACCAATGGAGGTCCTTATCTGTTTGCAAGTTTTTTTCCATAAAGTATATTGGCAGCAGATAAAGGTATGGATTCCAACATGCTGAGAAGATGCAACCTGCACGACTAGCATATTTGTCATGAAGTATATCAAATATTAGGCAGATATTTTTCCAACTAAAAAGTATGGTTTGCGAACGATTGAGAGTCCGACAATAGAAATAGATCAAATAGATGGTCATCAACACCCACTTATCTATCATGCAAAATATCTGTGCTTGCTCCGGTATGGCGACAAAGATTGAAGATGTTTATGGTTATTATATTCTGCGTAAGCTTCGATATACTTCATGACAAATATGCTACAGTTGTATGTGTTATAAATATATCGATGTAACCATAGAAGATAACCACTATAATCATCATCAAAGATTATACAGATCTTTCTGCACTGCATGAAACAACTATAGTATCAGCATCAAATCCCATCCATCAAGCACAGGTAGAAGGAACACAGAAGAAAGAAAAATACAAGGAATAATAAGAAGGAAAAGAAGATAAGAGGACGAAGACGGAGGAGAAAAAAAAAAGAAGTTACACTGCCATAGAAAAAACAGAGGAAACAACATTGACTAGTTTTATAAAAGACAGATAAAACATCATTTTTTTATTTAATTAATGCGCAATGCAATTAATTTGCATGCAATTTTTAAAAATGGGCGGTAGGTGAAATAACGTTTTTTTGTATAAGAATGACACATTGCACAAGTACAAAAGGGTGTCGCTTCACTTCACTTCATGATTAAGGAACAAACAAACCACTATTTCTTTTAGAAATAAAGTGTCCGTGAAACAAACTGTGAACACCCCAAATTTTTCAAAGGGTTTTCAAAATGATCATTTTTGCCCATGAGCCCATCTTCTGAGTAACCGGGTAAATTTTTAACCAAAAATTCCATTCATTCCTTAGATTCGTTAGAATTCGGACCCAAAGTCTTAGCTCTGACCCAACTTTGATTCAAATCGGATCCGATCCCCTCTTTGAGAAAAATTTCAAAAATAAAAACCCGAATTCTCAGAAAACTCTCTTTTGTAAATATTTTTGCAAAACCACAAAAAAATCAGTTTTAAAATTTTTTATTTCTCGTAAATCTTAGGATTTTTATACAAAAAATAGAAAAAAAAAAAAAAAAATTTGGAAAGATTTTGAGAAAAACAAATGATTTCGAGCCTTTTTGAAAAATAAATTTTCGCTAAAGACCTCCGAAGTCCTCTCTTGTGAAAATTTGAAAGTTGAAAGGGGGGGGTCTTTGAAAAACCCTTTTAGGGTTTTCTTTTACCCTTCGTAAGGAAGAAGAGGGGGAAGGAGGCGCAACCGCCCCTCCCGAAACTGCCTCCAGCCGCACGCCTCTCGTCTCCCTCCATGGCCGGCCGTTCCCCCCCCATGTGCGATCTCCACGCTCATCCTCCATCCACCCTCCATCACGAAACGACATACCTTCATCGCCACCTTCCATCTCCAACGAACCACCTTCGGGAGCCTTCCATGCCCTCCTTAAAAAGAGGACTCCGTCTTCTATTGAGGAGGGGCATTACTTCTTTTTTTTGGGGAGATCGATCTTTCTGCAAGAGCGCTTTTCTTTTACCCATTATCAATCAAGTTCTCTCTGCAAAGGTCCATTACCATCCATCTCCATCGAGTTGCCCGGCAAAATCCATCATCGACCCCATCCATCCTCTCGAATCATTTGTTCCCCTTCTTCATTTTGAGTACCCGATTGAGAGAAATCAGACCTTCCGGCAGCAAGAGAAGAAGCAGCGCCATCCGATCAACCGCCACTTCCTTAGAACTTCTGCCATTACGGGAGATACCCATCACCCACCTTCATCAACCTTTCTGCTGGAGTGTCCACTCTCTTCAAGAAAGGAGCGCCCCCAGCCTCTCTCTTTGATCGCCTTCCCCTCAAAGGAGACGTCCGCTCCCTCCTTCAAAATCATCAGCACGCCAAAGGTAAGTGGTTCGCCTTCCTCCTTCTTTCGTATCGTCTATTTCTCTCTGCTAAAGATATCCCCTGTTTCTCAGACTTTAAAAAAAAAAAAAAGGCATTCCTGTAACCTTGGTTTGCTCCTTAGCAAATCCTATTTACAGATATGCAACATTGACGGGATGAGGAATCCCAACATTTCTTACCGTTTTACAATTTTTTTTTTTTTAGCCTGTGCTCAGTCCCTGTTGTTTTGCAAGTTTGGAGGCTATCCTCATCGACGCATGATTATTGGTTAACTGCTATATGCTTCCCTCATTTACTTTCAGACTACGCTTTTGTTCCCCTCATTACCTCTTATTGATGTCTCATAGCGTTAATCGGTAGTCAGATTTTATATCCTCGATACGTTTCGGGTTTTCCATCTGTGGTATATTCAAGTGTATTGGCAGCCTGCTGATGCATTCTACTTCATCCAGGGCTCCTGATTGTTCTGGTGTACATTCATCTTAACATCTCGGTCTAATGAATTTCTGAGGGCATCATATTGTGTGGTGTACTTGATCCATTGGAATCACTGTTTTGCATTGTTGCATGCACCTTTATATCATGTAGATGTACTTTTTTTTTCTTTTCGTGTGTGTATGTTTTCAACTCAGCAGAACATCACTTATAAGCCCTGCTCATCCTTTCTATATTTCATATATATGAGATTTCCTATCCATACGGCATCTCATGTGTCTTCATGATCCTGCATTTTAAGTTTTCAACTGTCTACTTTATGCAGCAACTTTGGCTAGTTTACCAGTTCAGAAGCTCTAGGCCCCTTTCAGAAGCCCTCTTAGATCATAGCTTCACATAATTTCAGTACCTGCAAGTTTGAGTTAGCCTTTCTATTGGGGGTCTGTTCCCTTTGTGCTTCCTATCATGCTGGTGTCAATATCAAATGATCCAATCAGGATAAATAACAAGGAGTTCGATAATCTCCATGATCTTGAGTGTTCCAAAGGTAGCTAGGGAGGTATATTCCATTTTGTCTGATGCTCCTATAGAGCAATTTTTGTCTACAGTCTGGTTGCAGGGGTGCTGAGCCTATTATCAGGATAAAACAGAGTAAGTCTTCTCCAGGACTCTGATATGTAGTTAAGCAGCAGCTGCGTCGGAAAATGTTCAAGGGTAACGTAAGACATTAGGTGTGGCTCTTTAGGACTGGGACAAGCTGGTCAAACTGGATATAACCTGTTGCTATTACAGAATTCGGTTTACAGAAGAATCAATTTTCTATCAGTTTTTTTTTAACAAATCAGCTTGTTGCTGCTAAAAAAAAAAAAAATAGTTGCTGTAACGAAGTCTTCTTGGTTTACTGTATTAATGTGCTCAAATGATATTTCCTTGATTCCCTGCATCCCCTTTACTGTCATACAATAATCATCCAGCATTACTATACTTGCCTGCATCAAAATTATTTATGTTCATTGATTTGGTAGTTAGAGAAGTGCTGTAGTTACTTTTGCAGCATCATGCGTTATACCTGCTATCTAATATATCACCTCCCTTTCCTGCGTAACAGCACACACACACAGCTTCAGGTATCCGTTATTTCGCACAACTCTTACACTGTTATACAACTACCAACTCGCCCCCACTATCTCCCAGATCTACCATGTTTCACAAACAGGGTGTATAAAAAAAAATGTGTTAGGATAACTCTTGAAAGTTTAGCTTTAGTTCTCTTTGGATTAACACATTGGGATTTTATTTGATTTCCTAAATTATGGATGCACACTTCGTAATATATTTGGCCACAAGTGACAGTGAATCCAAAATCTACATTATCCCAAATGATGTTGAAAGGTTCTTGTTTATGCTTCAAGGGAGCCTGATGCTGTCAAGTGAGTCTGGGAGAAGTCATGAACTAGAGATGGACTTTCATGTATATCTGTATGCTAATACTCAATACTGCAACATGCTGCGTCCATATTTATTTGTCTCACCACCAACACTACCACCAACCACTACCACCAACCACCTTAAACTCTTTCCATTTCACTGCTTGACTTATACAACAGTTGGGCCACAGTATCGGCACTCCCACATACTACTGCTACCTTTGTCAATATGATTTGCAGCCTCCCTGCTACACAAAATTTCTGTGCATCTACATTAGCCTTATTCTTAATCCATCATCAGCATTCTTCCACCAGCTGAAATGAAAACCTTCACTGCTGCATCTATAAATTCACATTTTCCAACACCATGTACCTCACCCTTTTCCATCACAAACTGCCTTCATTACTAAAAGGGGTTGCTTGCAGCAACCTGGACATAATCTGTCCCTCAGTACATTTCTCCATTAAATATACCCCTACATGTATATATATGTATATATGCCTATACATAGATATATACATTTATGTGAATACACCAATACATGTATGTATATATATGTATGTAAGTATATAGATATCTTTTCCAATCCTTTTTATCATACATATCTTTTCACCATTTGATGTGATTTTCCTTTTTTTTTCATTACTAATCTGGTTGTTTTGCAGGAAATATGTGGGTAAAGTTGTCATTATTTGAAGTTGTAAATTTGACTTTATGAGTTGTAATAGCTAGGCTTTAATGAAAATTTACATTTCTCGCTTTAGGTAGAATGGATGAGCATCATAGAATACCATGAATTGTTTATTCCATGCATTTTTTCCTGTATTTCTCAAAATCCCCACAATGGTGAAACACGAATGGCACGTGCACCATTTCGTAAGAGGTAAGTTAATTCTAAGTTGACGATTTACATCAACGGCCATAGTCGGGGTGTGAACAAAACTTAGAATTCTTATCTTTTACGAAATAACATTGGATCCACACTGGATCCACTTTCAAAACCCATCATATTCTCTCAAATTTTTTTTTTCTTTTATCAGAATTTAACTTAGGATTAACTCAAAATATATACCAATGGCCATAGTCAGGGTATATTGAGGGTTGATTTCATTTTTAAATTCTATAAAAGCACTAAAAATGTATTTTATTCTTCTTTTGAATTTAAATATAGATTATCATATAATACATTCAATGACCATAGTCAAGGATGTATTATATTTTCAATCTTATTTTAATTCATTTAAAGAATGAAATAGCTTTTCAAAGTCCAATTGCAAACTTATTCAAATTCATTCATCATATAGGGTAGAATTGCATCATATTTTTCAAAATTTTTTCAAAAACCCAAGTGATTTTGAACATCTTTTCTATTTCAAATTCCAAACCTATCTCAATTTCAAAGTCCAATTTGACTTTGAAATTTCAAAATCATTTCATATTCAAACTTTAAATTTCCAAACTCAATTTCAAAGTTCAATTTAACTTTGAAGTTTCTAAATTCATCTTCTGATTCTAAATCCAGTTTTTCTTCAAAGTTTTAAATCAAAGTTGAGATTGAATTTGAATCTAAAAAACCCAAACCTTCTCAAGTTCAAATCTGGATCTTCAAAAACCCAGATCATCTTTAAAAATCCTATTTTGGACTTCTCAAAAACCAAATCCAAAATCAAATCCTAGTCTCAACTTGGATCCAGATTTCCAAGTATAGAACTCCATTCCACTTTGGATCTCCAATCACGGATCCAAATTCCATTTAGGATTCAAATCCTTATTCTACTCTGGATCTCCCATCACAGATCCAAATTCCATTTAGGGTCCAAACCCGTATTTCACTTTGGGTCCCCAATCACAGATCCAAATTTCATTTAGGATCCAGATCCTCATTCTACCATTGGATCTCAGATTCAGATTCAAATTCCAATTCTTAGGATCCCGAATCCAACCCTACTTTGGGTCTAAGATTCAGATCCAAAATCCAATTCTTAGGATCTAGAATCCAATCCTACATTGGATCCCAGACTTCAGATCCAAATCCACTCTAGGATCCAGAACCCAATTCTATTTTGGATCTCAGATTTCAGATCCAATTCTATCTTAGAATCCAGAGTCCAACCTTATTTTGGATCTCAGATTTCAGATCCAAATACCATCTCGTATTCCAAATCTTAAATCCAATTCCCTTCAAAATTCCAAATCCAAAATTCCACTTAAATTCCAATTCTTAAAGCCAATTCCATTTCATTCAATCCAAAGTTCCTATTTCAGATCCTAAATCCAAAAATCAACTCAAAACTCTATTCAGAATCCAGAATTTGGATTCGGATTTCATCTTGAAATTCCAACTGTTCCAAATCCCATCCCTCAATTCCTTTAAATCCCCCACATTTCCTTCTAACTTCAAAACTTCAAAGTTAGAATTCCATTCCATTCCAAGTATTCATTCAAGTTCAAACTTCCAAAATTCAAAATCCATTTATGACTTTGAAATTCTCTTTCCTTCAGTTTTAAGATCATTTCTCTCAAAGATCCAAATTCATTTTCCTAAGACTGATTATTCTAAAAACTTAGAACTTCAAATCTTAAGTTCTAAGTTAGAAAACATTTCTTCACTTTATCTGATTCACTTGGAAGTTCTTCAAAATATTTTCAAAAAGAGCATACATCTTTGCATTTGCACAAGCATGATTCATTGTGCATTTTAGACTTAGGATAAACACTTAGATAATTTCTTAGCAAAGCAAAAGGCACTAAATTCGACCCTTGGTTCGATTACCCCTGGTAAAGGCGCCAGGAACGGTCGAACCTCGTATCGACGAGCGGATCCCGTCTCCCAGTTTTCCCGCAAATATTTTAAACGGAGGCGAGTTATTTCAAATATTTTAAAATTAAGGTCAAGTGAGACCCGCAAAAGAGTTCATCTTTCCTTTTCTTCTTTCTTTTCTCTTCTCTCTTTCTTTCCGTTCTTTTATCTTTTCTCCCTTTAAAAAGGAGGAAAATGAGAGGTTGGAAAGGAAAAGAGAAGGAAGAGAGAGAACATTACGAGAGGAAAAATTTTGCGATGATCACAGTTTTGGCGACCGAGATGGGACACGTCTCCATCCGGTCGAATTATGCCTTTTCTTTTGCTTTGATATTATCTAAGTCTTTATTCTACATATGTCAGCTACATTTTCATGCAAACCTTAAGAGCCTAGACTCTGTCCTAAAGCTGACATCATTGCATATAGGACTTAAGTATGGTTTGGTAGGACCATATTGAGGAGATTATTCCATGCTCACATTAGACTTAGGTTTTAAATACAACTCTCCTCAATTTTAGGGATTGAATGCAAAACAATGTATGCAAGTGTATGCTTCCCCTCATTTTAATCTATCTCTTTAGGACTTGCATTAGAGCCTTCTGATTTCTTGCATGTTGCACATATTTTGAAAACCTCCTTACCTATTTTGTCCCGGTCTTCACGTTGCTGGGCTGTCTCACTGAACCATAGTTCGGGAGAGAGCCTCACAACTGGACCACTGATTTGGGTTCGCGCCCCCCTACCACGTACCTAAGGGCCATAGTCCGAGGTATATCGGTAGGTGCTCAAGGATGTTGGGAAGCCATTACCTTAGAACCGGAGAAATATTTCTATGCCACGTACTTTGAGCTTCGGCTTGGGTATATTGGCATATCTTGATCGGAATCAGATAATTTGAACCTTAGAGTTAGGATTAAGGTCCTACAAGCCATTTCAAACTTTTGCATTTAGAGTCAGCCTTTAGGGGTGCTGTATGCGCATCCTTGTTTGTGCAGCTTTGGTTGTGTGATATTTCTCTTATTCTCTCATATATGGGTATCAGACCCTTTTCAAAAACCCTGGGTGTATCATTCAAAACTTACCCTTATTTTCAAAAAACCCCAGGTGTATATTTCTATCTGCCTACATTTTCTCTTTTAGATCAAATTTTCTTCAAAACCCTGGAAAATTCTTTTAAAATCCCCTCAATCTTTCAAAATTTCCAAATTTGATTCTTTAAAAAGTCTATCCGTAAGTCCTGCATTCTATCTGACTCTCTTCCTCTTTTTGCCTCAGTATCACTCCGATGGCATCTGAATCTCCCGATACTATCTTTCCTTGGGATCATGTCTTCTATCAAATAAGGGATGGAACCCCAGATCTGCGGGTCATCCAGTCTCGTACTTTCTTCCCACGGTGGTATTATTCTTGGTTCGCCACCTTCTCACGTATGTTCCCAGACCACTTGGATGACTGCGGGCTAGAGATGGCATCAGCGGTAGGCAAGCGAGTCATCAATGGAGCATTGATTCAGGCCATGGCAGAACGATGGAATCCACGTACATGCACATTCTGGTTTTCTTAGGGGGAAATGACTCTACTGATGGATGAGTTCAACGATATTACGGGATTGCCCGAACCAGCTGGTCAGCCAGATGATCCTGTCGAGCAACAGTTTTTGATCAACATCAAAGGGGTAGATGTTCGAGAAGCCTTGGCCAGAGCAACGGGGAGCAGATCCTGGCCTCTCACCGAGATTAGTGGGAATCAGTTCATCGACCTATTTGAACTATATCAAAAGTACGAAGCCTACAAAGAGGTTGACACTTTGTCTCGAGCAGCGAAGGACAGAATTCAGCACGCTATGATCCTGTGCACAGTGGGGTTAGCCTTCTTCCAAGATGGTCAAAATTTTATAGACATCAGAGTTGCTCAGCTCTTTCGGAGATGGGGAAGCAAGCAGACCCGTCAGCTCTCAGTCTCCATGGCCGCATTAGCTTTCCTTTACAGAGGCTTGGCTCGATTTGCTCTTGGATAACTTCCATAGCTTCTTCTTTGTCTAAACATCTGGCATATTCAGAACTGAACCCACGGCGGTAAAGGACATTGGCAAGAATGAAATATCTGGTAGACATGCGTTGAATCGCACATTGCTCCCTTTTAGGCATTTCTGGTGGAAATTTACCAGTCTCAATGAAATTTTTGATATTTTGATACCAAGGTTTTTCCTTCTGATTAACCTGGTTTACTTGCATATTTGAATCGAAAGCGGGTTGCTCGAGTCTGCCAACTTCAAAAGAACGACATAACTCACCACTTTTGAAGGATAGAATGGAGCCCAGACTGGCTAAACCATCAGCTATCTGATTATGCTCTCTTCTGATGTGACTGAGCTGAAATTCTTCGAAGCTGTCCACAAGAGCTAAGACGATCTTCTGATACGGAATCAATTTTGGATCCTTTACTTGCCATTCAGTGTTAACTTGACTGGCAACAAGTAGGGAATCACCAAAGGCATGTACTCTTTTGACATCAAAATTTTGCAAGATTTTGAGGCCTTGTATTAGAGCTTCATACTCGACCATATTATGAGTGCATTGGAAACCAAGCTTAAGAGAATAAGGGATCATTTCTTTTTCTGGAGTGATCAACAGGACTCCAATCCCGATGCCAGACATATTTTTAGAGCCATCGAAGAACAAGTTCCAAACTGGGGGCTGTTGGACATTACAGATGTGCTCGTCAAGAAAATCATCTTCTGCTTTAATTTCTTTTGTCAGAGGGAAATTCGCCAACTGATCAGCGATCGCTTGGCCCTTAATCGACTTTTGAGAAACATACTCTAAATCATATTGCATCAGCAGGACTTGCCACTTTGCGATTCGTCCAGTGAGAAAAGGTTGTTCAAGAATGTATCTGAGAGGATTAAGCTTCGATAGGAACTTAATTTCAGAAGCCAACAAGTAATGTCTCAATTTCTGGCACATCCAGACCAGAGCTAGACAAGTTTTCTCCATCTGAGAATACTTCTTTTCATAATCAATGAATGTTTTGCTCACGTAGTAGATGGCGTGCTCTATCAGACTGCCTTCTTCATACTGAGCGAGGAATCCACCACAGGCATTCTGATTGACTGAAATATATAGCAAGAGAGGCTTTCCCAGCTTTGGCGGCTTCAAAACTGGTGGATTGAGGAGATATTGCTTGATGCGCTCAAACGAGAGTTGACATTCCGATCTCCATTCAAATTTAACTCCTTTTCTAAGCAAATGGTTGAAAGGCTCACATCTCATAGCCAAATTGGAGATGAACCTGCGAATAGACTGAATACGCCCTTGAAGGCTTCGCAGTTCTCTAAGATTAGTTGGAGGCGGCATGTCAATAATGGCTTTTGCTTTGGCCGGATCCACTTCGATCCCCTTCTTGCTGATGATGAAGCCGAGCAGTTTGCCGGACTCCACTCCAAAAACACATTTCTGAGGGTTAAGTCTTAATTTGTAAAGAATAAGTCTTTCAAAAACTTGACTAAGGGCATCAAGGTGATCCTCTTCTTCTTTAGACTTAACCAAAATGTCGTCCACATATGCATCCATATTCTTATGCATTTGATTGTGGAAAATAACGGCCATTGCTCTCTGATAAGTTGCCTCGGCATTTTTGAGCCCAAATGACATCACCGTATAGCAAAAGGTTCCCCATGGGGTAGTAAACGAAGTCTTGGACTGATCACGAACGACCAACTTGATCTGATTATAACCTGAATATCCGTCCATGAAGGAAAACATGGCATGACCTGCTGTGCTATCGATCAACAGGTCAATATTAGGAAGTGGATAATCATCTTTCGGGGTGGCCTTATTGAGATCCCTGAAATCAATGCAGATCCGAACTTTTCCGTTCTTTTTAGGGACTGCCACGATATTTGCCAACCAATCTGGGTAATCAATAGCTCGGATGAAGCCTGCTTTTAACAAATCTTCAAGTCCTTCCTTGACTTGTTGCTCAATTCGAGGGTCTAATTTCCTCAGTTTTTGTTTGATTGGTCTGGCTTCTGGTCTTAATTTGAGTCGATGCTCAACCAGCTTGATATCCAATCCTGGCATATCTTCGTAAGTCCAGGCGAATACTTCTTGATGCTTTTTGAGGAATTGGATGAGTCTAGCTTTCTCAATTTCACTTAGACTTGACCCGATTTTGAGAATTTTCGGATCATCTCAAATAAGGGATGGAACCCCAGATCTGCGGGTCATCCAGTCTCGTACTTTCTTCCCACGGTGGTATTATTCTTGGTTCGCCACCTTCTCACGTATGTTCCCAGACCACTTGGATGACTGCGGGCTGGAGATGACATCAGCGGTAGGCAAGCGAGTCATCAATGGAGCATTGATTCAGGCCATGGCAGAACGATGGAATCCACGTACCTGCACATTCTGGTTTCCTTGGGGGGAAATGACTCTACTGATGGATGAGTTCAACGATATTACGGGATTGCCCGAACCAGCTGGTCAGCCAGATGATCCTGTCGAGCAACAGTTTTTGATCAACATCAAAGGGGTAGATGTTCGAGAAGCCTTGGCCAGAGCAACAGAGAGCAGATTCTGGCCTCTCACCGAGATTAGTGGAAATCAGTTCATCGACCTATTTGAACTATATCAAAAGTACGAAGCCTACAAAGAGGTTGACACTTTGTCTCGAGCAGCGAAGGACAGAATTCAGCACGCCATGATCCTGTGCACAGTGGGGTTAGCCTTCTTCCAAGATGGTCAGAATTTTATAGACATCAGAGTTGCTCAGCTCTTTCGGAGATGGGGAAGCAAGCAGACCCGTCAGCTCTCAGTCTCCATGGCCGCATTAGCTTTCCTTTACAGAGGCTTGGCTCGATTTGCTCTTGGGGAGACCATTCTGGTAGAAGGATGCACTTATGCCTTGCAGTCATGGTTCCTTCGCCACGTTCCCTCGAAGGCCAGTTCTTTCAGGTACAACAGTAAGCAGCCGAAGACAGTCATCCAATGCCGAGCTCTGATCGAGAGGCTGCATCAGGAGGAGATCACCTGGGATTTCTTGGATAGAAGAGAGACTATTCCTCGATACACTTATGCCCGTGACAAGCGCTACAAGTTGATGGGCCCTTTCTTTTGTGTTGATTATCAGCCAGAACGATGTCTGAGGCAGTTTTCGCAGCGGCAAGTTCGTGCCAACACCCGTTTCCCGACAGACAACGTGTCAGAATTCAACCTGCAGTCGGATCAGTGGTCTGGGGCATATCATGTCGCTAAATATACCTGGAACTCCTTTATTTCTCTGTCTATTTTTCCTGGGCCAAATATATCATCTGAATATCAAGAGTGGTGGCAAACTGTCTGTCCACCCTCTCTTTGTCTTTGAAAGTTAAAAATATCAATGAAAATTTACTTTTTGGCCAAAAATGCTGCTTTCTGTATTTTGTTTGTAGCGCAAATAAAAGTCACAAAAACTTGAGTAAACGACCTAATCCCGGGTAAAAGGGATATTCCTTCCGCATTTCTTCAAATCTTATCATGGTTGACGACCTCGCCTAGGTAATAAGGCACATTTCTCTATTATCATTAAATGGTAGCACAATTATCACAAATCGTGTGATGACCCAATCCCGGGTAATGGGATAATCTCTTGAAATTGTCTACCAAATCCCTTTATTTCTTGCTTTCTCTCAAAGAAATTATGATTTTCAAAAAAGCTTCTCCATACTCTAACCATTCCCATATTCTGCAGGAAAGCTTTGGCATCTGAAAATGGTTCAGACAAGGGCTGATAAGAGGGCCGCTCAGCAGCACAGTGACAGTGAGCTAGAGGAGATGAATTCTCCCCGATTATCCAAAAAGCATGACTCCGAAGATGAGAGTGATGTTGATCCAGCCATGTATCGGGTTTTTCAGAAAATGATGACCAAGATGATGGCTGAGCAGGCCAAAGCTGCTCCCAAAAAGGCAGCTTCCAAGAGAAAAGCGAAGAAAAAGCCCATGAAGAAGCCCGTCAAGATCAGCAAGCAAAAGGTACAGCGTGACAGTACCTCTGAAGATTCTGAGTCAGCGGAAGAAAATTCTGAAGAAGAGCAGTTGATTTACATTCTGAAACATCTGCGGCAGTCCAAGAGGCCGGTAGAGGAGCCAGTGTCAGTAAACAAGCCCAAGCATGGGGCCCCCGCAGAGGACTCAATCCAGGCCTTGACCAAAATAGTCAAAGACCTGCAAGTCCGAGATAAAGGAAAAAGGTCATACACCAGGCAGGATTTCTACCTTGGTTTGGAAGGAGACATCAATTTGAAGAATCTTCCCCGAAAATTCATTAAATTCGATGGATCCGGAGACCCCAAGGCCCACCTTGCCATGTTCTTCGCGAAATGCGCCCGATTCAGCGAAGACAACCGTGCCCTCTTCCTCTGTTTCCCCCGCAGTTTGGAGGGAATAGCAGCCAAATGGTATGCCGAGCATGTTAATCCCATCGAGTTAAGGGATTTTGACAAAGTCGTTAATATGTTCGTTGAGCGCTTTCTGTTCAACACGGAAGCTCTGCCCACCCTGAACCACCTATGCAACCTGAAGCAAGAACCCAATGAAAAGGCCAGGGACTTCATTCATAAGTGGAGAAGCCTCTGCAATAAAATGAGGAACCCTATTTCTGAGGAGCATGCCCTCCAAGTCATCCTCAATAATTTCTCCCAACCCCTTAAAAGCCTCCTCTTCCCATATCCCTCCAAATCATTCATCGAACTAACAGAGCGAGCAGAATGACTCGAGATGGGGGTGGAGAACGGAATGTATGAAGGTGTTGCCTTGGCCAAGAATATCCCAGACCCAAAGAAGAAGGCACACTTCACCTACTTCGCCGAGGTTCCAGGAGATGATCAAGGCAGTAGCAGTAAACAGGGCAGTGGCACAAAGCCCGAACAGAACAGAGGAAGGAAAGGGAAATTCTTCAAGAACAATGACAAGCCTCTTCCGACCGGTCCTCAACAAAAGGGGGACCTTCAAGAAAAACCCAAACATATAAACTGGAGCAGGGATCGGAAGTTTACTCCCCTCGACCAGCCTTTGGAGAAAATTCTAGAATACTTGCTGTCTCACGGGATGGTAAAACTTCCCAAGGTGGCAGATCCACCAGTGCTCATGGGAAGATTTAAGGAACAGTACTGCAAGTTCCATAGAGCGATGGGCCACGACACTGAGTATTGCTTCGTCCTGAAGCATCTGATTCAGGATTGTATTGATAAAAGCATCCTCATCGAGGATGAAGAAGAGGGCAAAATGGACATTCTGTCCGCCCCATTCCCAAAACATTCAGTGTCAACCATTTCAGAAGGTTCTTTTCTTCCGCAGAGTCACATACATCCTTGTTCCGAAGAAGAGATGAGTCTGCAACATCAGGTAATGGTTCTACGCCAGGACCAGCCTGCATCTCGGAGAGGGGATATCCTCTCATTTTTGAACATCAGAAACACGTTAGTGGAGAGTGGAAAAATCCAAGTTTTTCCAAAAAGATTTGTGAAAAAGGAAGCCTGCGCAGAGGAAGCAGAAACCTCAGAAGCAGCCGAAGAATGGGCCAAAAGTCTTCAGAAGCCCATCAAGCACTCTCCAACATCTCCATCTTTGAGTTGACTCACAACTCTCCCCAGCATAAAGAAAAACTAGATGATCTATTGAGGAAGATCAAGGTAAAATCGGGCACCACACCCGAAGATATGGCGCAGATTGTAAATCAAGCAATGACAAATGCGCCCATTACTTTCTCTGATGAGGACCTGCCAAAGCCTCATTCATTTCACAACAATGCACTATACATTGTGGTAAGGACCAGGGGCATGACTGTCCCGCATGTACTGGTTGATGGGGGCAGCAGTCTGAATATTTGTCTAGAGATGACAGCGAAAGCATTGGGATTAAAAGAAGAAGAATATGTGCCTGATCCTATCACTATCTATGGCTTCGATAATCATGGGCAAACTGCCAAAGGCAAAGCCTTTTTGGAAATCTTCATCAATTACTTCGTGCACACAGTACTATTCCATGTTGTCAATGTGCCACCAACTTACAACTTGTTGTTAGGACGAACATGGATCCACAACGCCAATGCAGTTCCATCAACTCTCCACCAATGCATAAAGTGGTCTAAGGGCGGAATGATTACCACTGTTTTGGGCGAAGACCCTGAAGAAAGGCTGCCACAGCCTATGATTCCTCGTCCCACATTTACAGCAGACATTCCTAGCATTCGGGAGGCAGAGGAAATTAATCTCAGTGACAGTCTAGAGATGCTGAAGCTAAAAGATGTCATGGAAGAGGAAAATGTCACAGCCACGGTCCAATGGCAGGGACCTTGTTTCTTCAAGTTAGGAGAACGCATCAATTACACCTCCTTCAAAGATCATCCCTTATTTTCTCAGTTTTCTAAAGCAAGAAAGGGATTCGATCTGTTGATAAAACATGGATACCAGCCATTCCGAGGCATGGGGAAAGATGAAGACGGCATGATAGAGCCCATCATTCCAATTCGGCATGCAGACAGTTCAGGGTTGGGGTTCACCGGCCAAGATTCCAGCAAGAAGACCATTTTTGTCAGAGGAAGCCAATAAAGAGATGATGCCTTAGTTTTCCTGCTTTCTTTTCTTATCTTTTGTTAAATTTTGTAGGGACAACACGATCCCATCTTTTGTCAATGTCTTGTAAATACTTCATTTCCAATCAACGAGTATCTATCATTTCTTCTTATATTTTTGTCTATATCATTGTTCTTTACTTATACAAAAATTTGATTTGGCCCGTACTTTCTCTTAAATAAAAAACCTTTCTTACATTTTCAGGACCATTAACTCCTGAATCAATGACAAGATTCGTTATCAATCCCAAATATCTGAAATTGGCAAGGTTCCCTGAGATGAAAGACAGAGCAGAGGTCAGTCAGGCAGCAGAACAGACTGAAGAGCCAGCTGAATTTGATTCCACTATCCAGGATTTGCCAGAATTTGCTCACATTCAGAAGCAGGATGAACCATCAGCTTTGGTTCAAGATCCAACTGAGGATATCAACATTGGGTCAAAAGATGATCCGAAAATTCTCAAAATCGGGTCAAGTCTAAGTGAAATTGAGAAAGCTAGACTCATCCAATTCCTCAAAAAGCATCAAGAAGTATTCACCTGGACTTACGAAGATATGCCAGGATTGGATATCAAGCTGGTTGAGCATCGACTCAAATTAAGACCAGAAGCCAGACCAATCAAACAAAAACTGAGGAAATTAGACCCTCAAATTGAGCAACAAGTCAAGGAAGGACTTGAAGATTTGTTAAAAGCAGGCTTCATCCGAGCTATTGATTACCCAGATTGGTTGGCAAATATCGTGGCAGTCCCTAAAAAGAACGGAAAAGTTCGGATCTGCATTGATTTCAGGGATCTCAATAAGGCCACCCCGAAAGATGATTATCCACTTCTTAATATTGACCTGTTGATCGATAGCACAGCAGGTCATGCCATGTTTTCCTTCATGGATGGATATTCAGGTTATAATCAGATCAAGTTGGCCGTTCGTGATCAGTCCAAGACTTCGTTTACTACCCCATGGGGAACCTTTTGCTATACGGTGATGCCATTTGGGCTCAAAAATGCCGGGCAACTTATCAGAGGGCAATGGCCGTTATTTTCCATGATCAAATGCATAAGAATATGGATGCATATGTGGACGACATTTTGGTTAAGTCTAAATAAGAAGAGGATCACCTTGATGCCCTTAGTCAAGTTTTTGAAAGACTTATTCTTTACAAATTAAGACTTAACCCTCAGAAATGTGTTTTTGGAGTGAAGTCCGGCAAACTGCTCGGCTTCATCATCAGCAAGAAGGGGATCGAAGTGGATCCGGCCAAAGCAAAAGCAATTATTGACATGCCGCCTCCAACTAATCTTAGAGAACTGCGAAGCCTTCAAGGGCGTATTCAGTCTATTCGCAGGTTCATCTCCAATTTGGCTATGAGATGTGAGCCTTTCAACCATTTGCTTAGAAAAGGAGTTAAATTTGAATGGAGATCGGAATGTCAACTCTCGTTTGAGCGCATCAAGCAATATCTCCTCAATCCACCAGTTTTGAAGCCGCCAAAGCTGGGAAAGCCTCTCTTGCTATATATTTCAGTCAATCAGAATGCCTGTGGTGGATTCCTCGCTCAGTATGAAGAAGGCAGTCTGATAGAGCACGCCATCTACTACGTGAGCAAAACATTCATTGATTATGAAAAGAAGTATTCTCAGATGGAGAAAACTTGTCTAGCTCTGGTCTGGATGTGCCAGAAATTGAGACATTACTTGTTGGCTTCTGAAATTAAGTTCCTATCGAAGCTTAATCCTCTCAGATACATTCTTGAACAACCTTTTCTCACTGGACGAATCACAAAGTGGCAAGTCCTGCTGATGCAATATGATTTAGAGTATGTTTCTCAAAAGTCGATTAAGGGCCAAGCGATAGCTGATCAGTTGGCGAATTTCCCTCTGACAGAAGAAATTAAAGCAGAAGATGATTTTCCTGACGAACACATCTGTAATGTCCAACAGCCCCCAGTTTGGAACTTGTTCTTCGATGGCTCTAAAAATATGTCTGGCTTCGGAATTGGAGTCCTGTTGATCACTCCAGAAAAAGAAATGATCCCTTATTCTCTTAAGCTTGGTTTCCAATGCACTCATAATATGGCCGAGTATGAAGCTCTAATACAAGGCCTCAAAATCTTGCAAAATTTCGATGTCAAAAGAGTACATGCCTTTGGTGATTCCCTACTTGTTGTCAGTCAAGTTAACACTGAATGGCAAGTAAAGGATCCAAAATTGATTCCGTATCAGAAGATCGTCTTAGCTCTTGTGGACAGCTTCGAAGAATTTCAGCTCAGTCACATCAGAAGAGAGCATAATCAGATAGCTGATGGTTTAGACAGTCTGGACTCCATTCTATCCTTCAAAAGTGGTGAGTTATGTCGTTCTTTTGAAGTTGGCAGACTCGAGCAACCCACTTTTGATTCAAATATGCAAGTAAACCAGGTTAATCAGAAGGAAAAACCTTGGTATCAAAATATCAAAAATTTCATTGAGACTGGTAAATTTCCACCAGAAATGCCTAAAAGGGAGCAACGTGCGATTCAACGCATGTCTACCAGATATTTCATTCTTGCCAATGTCCTTTACCGCCGTGGGTTCAGTTCTGAATATGCCAGATGTTTAGACAAAGAAGAAGCTATGGAAGTTATCCAAGAGGCACATGAAGGGATTTGTGGTGGCCATGTCGGCTATCAGACTCTCGTCAAACAGATCGTTCAAGCAGGGTACTATTGGAATACCATGTAGCAAGATTGTCATAGATTTGTGAAGAAGTGCGTCAAGTGCCAGTTGCACGCGCCTTACATTCATGCTCCGGCCGCATATCTACAACCAGTTGTTTCTCCTTGGCCATTTTCTATGTGGGCTTTTGACGTCGTCGGCCCGATTACCCCTTCTGCTTCCAACGTCCACAAGTATTTTCTGGCTGCGACAGAATACTTCACGAAATGGGTTGAAGCTGTTACTCTACGCACTGTAGAAGGCCGCCATGTGGTTTCTTTCATTCATAAGAACATTCTTTGCCGCTTTGGCATTCCACATGATATTGTCTCAGATAATGGAACCCATTTCAAAAATGAGAGGATGAAAACCTTCTGTTCTAAATTCAGGATTTGCCATCACTTCTCAGCTCCTTATTATCCTCAAGGGAATGGCCAAGCAGAAGGTTTTCATCCTCTCATTTTTGAAATACGAATCAAGATCTTATTATACTGGGGCATTTTATTTCAATTCATAAAAATCTTTCTCATCATATGCAGGCAGGATTAGACGAAAAGCTCTTCTCCTTAAATTTTGTTAGTTCTTAATTTGCCTTGTGATCTTTATTTTTTTTGATTCATTTTGCTTTGATCAGATTTACATCAAGCTAATGCTCGTTTATGTCAAGTTTTAACAAATTTTCCAATCTTATCAAAATTTCCTCTACTTTTATCTACAAAACACCCTTTCAGGTTAAGGGATAAACCTGATGCCTCCTTTCAATGAGGTATTCTTTTTTTATTATTTCCCCCGTTCAGGATAAGGGGGTAAATCCTGAAATATCTTCTAAAAACCAGTTCTCACACTGCTTATTTCTCAAACTTTTTCAATCATATATTGAGCTCATTTGAAAAAACCCGGTTCTCACACCGGACACCTTTTAAAATCAGTCTTCTGACCAAAAAACCTTTCTCCTTCTAAGTTCAAGTTCTGACTTAAATCTCCCAAAATTTCATGTATTTCCTAAAGATCCAACACTCGTTGGTCATGTATTTCCAAAAGATCTAGCATCTCGCTGGTCATGTATTTCCAAAGGATCCAGCATCTCGTTGGTCCTGTATTCCAAAAGATCCAGCTCCCACTGGTCGTGTGATCAAACCCTTAGGGTGCGATTCCTCAATTCTATCATTTCCAAAACCTTCAAGATCTTCAATCTTTTAAAATTCTATCAGTTTCCCAACCTCTGGTTGCAGAATCTTATCAACCCTCGGGTTATAATTTCTCAAGTTCAATCATTTTCAAACCATCAGGTTAAATCCTTCATATTTTGAAATCCAGTTTTCATAACTGGTCGGGATTTGAAATCCAGTTGTCATAACTGGTCGGGATTTGAAATCCAGTATTTTTCACTGGTCGGGATTTGAAATCCAGTTTTCATAACTGGTCGGGATTTGAAATCCAGTATTTTTCACTGGTCGGGATTTGAAATCCAGTTGTCAGAACTGGTCGGGATTTGAAATCCAGTATTTTTCACTGGTCGGGATTTGAAATCCAGTGTTTTCACTGGTCGGGATTATCAAAAAATCTAGTTTCTCATAAACTGGCCGGGATTTCTAAAACCTAATGTATTTTATCAGTCTGATTCTTACACCATTTCTTTAAATTACAGTTAAGCGTCTTATCAAAATCTATATTGAATGATTATTTCACAAGAGATTCGTGAAAACTTTGCCAATTTGCTAAAAGCATTAGTTGATTCAAAAAGTCTGACTACACAAAAAGAATTTCCTCAGATTACCTCTACTATTTCTTTCCAAAAGGTGAAACTTTTTGTGAAAAAGAGGTAAAATTCAAATCTTTTCCTGTTGATCAACCAAAAGGATATAAGAAATGTCCTCGATATGATCAATAAAAGAAATCTTCAATGATGTTGAAAAGCCATAAGCGAATTGAAATCGATCTTAGCTATGACGCATGTTTTAAATGACTTCCTGGCAATCAGGCAGTGGAGATATCTTGAGCCATAAAAAGAATACACTCAATCCATATCTCCTCATTTATTCATTTAAAGCTTCAGTCAAATATCCGCAAAAGAGATCTCTCAATTGTCGTCAAGATGAAGGCGAATTAAGCGAGTAGATCCCCGGGGCCAAAGAAGATTTGAAACATCTCCAAGATGACGGAGTTTGTGACAAATCCGTCCAGGGAAAGTTCAGATCACCGTCGAGATGAAGGCGAGTGTGATGAACCTACCAACAAACCCTAAAAGATATTTGATTTCTGCTATCATCTAAAGACCTTTTGAGCCAGTGAGATCAATAGAACCCCTGAGATAAAAGAAGGATCGGAGCATTTCCAAGATGAAGGAGTTTGTGACGTGCCCTTCCTTGAAAAAGAGAAAAAGTCAGGACATCCAAATGAAGGATGATGAGAAAAACCCGAGAAAGCCCAATGACTCAAAAAGAGTGCAAAAAGATCATCATGGGAAAACACCCAGATATCAAACTGCCAAAGTTGCCAGAAGTCATCTTTTCTCATGCAAAATTCTTTTATCAACATCTCTTCATTTTCTGCTTTTATGAAATTAAGAATATTTCTTTTATTCTCATATCAGGGAAATGGATAGCTTCCTTGAAGAAAATCATCAGTGTTAAAATTTTGAATTTGACTCTTAGAACTGAGGAGTTAACCTCATTTGGGGGAAATACTCTAGGTAAAAGAGAGAATATCTTTTGCACATACGGGCACATTTCCAAGTGTTTGAATCTACTATGATTTTATCTTATTGGCAAAATTTTCTAGCTATTCCAAAAATAAAATAAACATTCAATATCTATTTTGATGCAACCTAGCGTTGTTTATATTTCTCAAAAGAGTTGCCTCTGAAGGAAGTATCTCTTCCTATGCCATCATGGTTTTTCTCATTAAAGAAATCCGTAGGGACGACTCACTCAGGATAAGGGTTAAACCTGAACCATTTGCGAAAGATTCTTTGATTTCAAAAGCTATTTCAGTCTCAGCAATGAGACGCCCAATTTCTTCCCCCTTTTCAAAGCTTTAGGGACTCTATATTTCCTCCTTTCGCAAAAACCCCTCTCGGATTTGTTCGTCCAAATTTCGAAGGTCCCATCGTGCTTTCTCCACTTTTGAGAAACCTGTATGGTAGATTTTCCCCACTCAGGATAAGGGCTAAACTTGAACCATCTGCGAAAGATTCTTTAATTTCAAAAGCTATTTCAGTCTCAGCAACGAGACGCCCAATTTCTTCCCATTTTCAAAGCTTTAGGGACTCTATATTTCCTCCTTTCGCAAAAACCCATCTCGGATTTGTTCGTCCAAACTCCGAAGGTCCCATCGTGCTTTCTCCATTTCTGAGAAACACATATGGTAGATTTCCTATCCAAATTAAGAGTTAACCCGGAACCTCGCTTCACGAGGTATCTTCCTTACAGGTTTGGGTTAAACCTGAGTCACATTCCAATGAGGTTCCTCGTTTTTGACGAGATGTCTTCTTCCTGTCCCACCATGGTTCTTCCCATCAAGGAACCCATGCTTTATATATTCCTCCAAGAAAGGATCATACTCGAGCTTCATTTCACAAGGCCTTTTCCAAAATGTCCCATCAAGGTACTCATGTATTCCTTTCCTCATCTCCAAATTCATTTTTGATATATCTTCGTCCCATCCAGGTTAAGGGCTAAACCTGAATCATTCCAAAGAGAGTATCTTGTCTCATCCATGAGACCTGATCAAAATGTTCATTTCCTACCATTTCAGGATTTCACCCAAAGTCCCATCACGATTTCCTCATTTTTTTTACTTGATCACATCATCTTTGAGGAGATCAGCTCCCCAAAACCATTCAGGGTAAGGTTTCAAGTCTGAGAAGCCATGTTTCTAAAAATAATTCTTTCACACCCAGTTCAGATCTGCTGACTAGGGCATTTTTAAAATTTGGAGTGTTGTCTTTGCCACTAAGCTCGGCTTTCAACCGGCTTAGTAGCAAAGAGGGGCATCTGTGAACACCCCAATTTTTTCAAAGGGTTTTCAAAATGATCATTTTTGCCCATGAGTCCATCTTCTGAGTAACCGGGTAAATTTTTAACCAAAAATTCCATTCATTCCTTAGATTCGTTAGAATTCGGACCCAAAGTCTTAGCTCTGACCCAACTTTGATTTAAATCGGATCCGATCCCCTCTTTGAGAAAAATTTCAAAAATAAAAACCCGAATTCTCAGAAAACTCTCTTTTGTAAATATTTTTGCAAAACCACAAAAAAATCAGTTTTAAAATTTTTTATTTCTCGTAAATCTTAGGATTTTTATACAAAAAATAGAAAAAAAAAATTGGAAAGATTTTGAGAAAAACAAATGATTTCGAGCCTTTTTGAAAAATAATTTTTCGCTAAAGACCTCCGAAGTCCTCTCTTGTGAAAATTTGAAAGTTGAAAGGGGGGGGGGGGGTCTTTGAAAAACCCTTTTAGGGTTTTTCTTTTACCCTTCGTAAGGAAGAAGAGGGGGAAGGAGGCGCAACCGCCCCTCCCGAAACTGCCTCCAGCCGCACACCTCTCGTCTCCCTCCATGGCCGGCCGTTCCCCCCCCCATGTGTGATCTCCACGCTCATCCTCCATCCACCCTCCATCACGAAACGACATACCTTCATCGCCACCTTCCATCTCCAACGAACCACCTTCGGGAGCCTTCCACGCCCTCCTTAAAAAGAGGACTCCGTCTTCTATTGAGGAGGGGCATTACTTCTTTTTTTTGGGGAGATCGATCTTTCTGCAAGAGCGCTTTTCTTTTACCCATTATCAATCGAGTTCTCTCTGCAAAGGTCCATTACCATCCATCTCCATCGAGTTGCCCGGCAAAATCCATCATCGACCCCATCCATCCTCTCGAATCATTTGTTCCCCTTCTTCATTTTGAGTACCCGATTGAGAGAAATCAGACCTTCCGGCAGCAAGAGAAGAAGCAACGCCATCCGATCAACCGCCACTTCCTTAGAACTTTTGCCATTACGGGAGATACCCATCACCCACCTTCATCGACCTTTCTGCTGGAGTGTCTGTAAACACCCCAAATTTTCACTCACCTCTCCTACATCTCCACCAAACATCATCATTCAACCTCTAAAATCGTCGAAGGGCAAAATGGTCATTTTCTGAGCCTGGACCTTGCAAAAGTCTAAATTTTATCTGAAACTCTCAAAATCTCTCTATTTTGTCTCAGATGTTCAAAATTTTACTCCTGACAGGAGACAGACATCTCCAAGTCTTGGCTCAAGATTATATTGCATAAGACATGACATTGCATATCATTGCATGAGCATTTCAAATCATTGCACTGCACAGCATGTCATTTCGAGGTCCAGAACTCCTGATTTCAAAACTTTCAATCCAGATTAGAATTTCAACTCTTTTCAAAATTGATTTCAAAACCCTGGGTCTTCAAAATTATCAATTCTTCCCATTTTACCCCCAGGACTCTGAATTTCAAAATATTTTCTCAGGAAAACGATCTGGATAGTTTTCAATATGGATTTCAGCCACTTCACCTCAGATTTTGCCCCTTTTGACAATTTCAAATATCCTCCTTTTACAAAATTGCCCTACAGGAGCCAACTCTTTCCAAAAATTCCTGTTTTACCAATCAGTCCAGATTTTATGAAAATTCCAAAAAGAAGTTGTGGTTTTATCCTTATTTCAATAAAGAAGCAATGTGGGACCCACACTGAGGTGGTGTCACACAAGCTTTTCTTTTGAAAATTTGAATTTTGAAAAACCCAAAAATATAGGAGCCTTGTCCCTTGGATTGGTGCCACTTGTCATTTCTCTCTCCTCCCATTTCCATGCCAAGTGTCAGTGTGGGGCTACCTTAAGAAGCCGCCACATGTCATCCCAGGTATCTGCCATGTGTCAGTATCCTATCATGCGCCATGTGTCATTCCAAGATTACCAGGAGATGCCAAGTGTCATAGGTTGTCCTGTCTAGAAAAAGTGGAGCTTGTCTCCTCTGAGGTGGCGCCACTTGAAGTGTGTCTCCTACAGGGGACAGGTGTCAACCCCTCCCTCCTTCTAGAAAAGTAGCCTAACACATGTCTCTCCCTATTTTTCTCAGAAAAGTAGGAGACATGTGTCACTCCTAAACTCCTACAGAAAAGGTAGGCTTGTCTCCTCTGAGGTGGCGCCATCTGGAGTGTGTCTCCTGCAGAGGACACGTGTCAAGCTCTCATTTCCTCAGAAAAAGCAAATGCCATGTGTCATTTCCTGCTCTCTTCAGAAAAGCTAGAATTTAAACATTCAAATCTCCTCATAGGTGGCGCAGATCCTGAACTCCTACCTTTTTCATCTTGTCTGAGATGGCGCCACATGGCTTGAGCCTCCTTCTCTTCCCTCTGCCACGTGTCACCTTCTGCTTCTTTCAGAAAAAGCAGGTGACACATGTCTCCTTCTCACTCCTTCAGAAAAAGTAGAGGACACATGTCTTCCCCCTACTCTCTTCAGAAAAGCAAGTGCCACATGTCACTCCTGGCTTTCTTCAGAAAAAGCAAACCATTCAAAATTCAAACAAAGCCTAGGTGGCGCAAATTCTGAGCTCTGATTTTTTTTAGATGGCCTATTAGGGTGCCACATGTCCCTTCCCTTCTTTTCCTCCCTCTTGCCACATGGCATTGTAGGAGCCACCCTGAGGTGGCGCCACATGTCCATCCTCCATTCCTCCAGGGCCAACCTCCATTTGAAATTCGAATTCTCCTCTGAGGTGGCGCCATCTGAAGAACCTCTCCAGCAGGCTGACACTTGGAACCGTCCTGGACTGCCACATATCCAGATCTCCTTTCACCAGAAAAAGCAAAATTCAAATTCCTCTGAGGTGGCGCCTTCTGAGCCCACTGCTCTGTCCTTCTGACATGTGTCAACCACCTTTTGAGGTGACACCATTCCAGGACTCCACTTGGCTCCATTTTGATTTTTATTTTATTTTTAATAAAAGTAGCCCACCATGAGGTGGCGCCACCTGAGGACTCCCTACAAAAGGTGAGTTTGAATTTCAAATTCCAAGAAAACACCCTCTGAGGTGGCGCCTTCTGGGAGTTCCCTGCAGAGAGAATCAAGCAAACTTTTGAAAAATTCCAAATTCCCCCTGCTGAGGTGTCTCACCCACAAAATTTCCATTTTTTTATTTTTCTCAAAGATCAAAATAGCACCATGAGGTGGCGCCACCTGAGGGCTCCCTGCAAAAGCCAAATTCGAATTTCAAACCCCCAGATGGCACCCCCTGAGATGGCGCCACATGGAGGGCTCAGATTGAGCCTGTTTGAATTTCAAATTTCTTCAGAAAATTTATAAAAACAAGGCTCCACGCCCAAGAGAAGGGGCCTTTTTTTTGGAGACCATTTTTGTGAACTGGAGAATTCGACCTAGCCTTCCTAACATCTGATTTTGAACCTTGGAAATCGTGGCCCCTTTGGCTCATTGGAGAAGGTGAAGAAAAGCTCGTGCAGTGGCCAACTCGATTTAAGCGGAGGTCAATTTGGGGGAACCATCCGAAGCCCGGAGCGAAGGACGAAGGAAGCTCGTGATAGCCGCCCCTTTCAAGAGCTCCTACGTTGCGTAACAAAACAAGGTGCACTTCTTTTCCCATTGATTTGATTCCATAATTCGAATCGGGAGTCGTTTGAAGAAAGAGCTCATCCGAGGGATGGATTGAGCTATTCTCATAAAACGACATATTTAAAATGTTTCATTATGCTTCCTTGATGATTTTTAACATTCATGTAGTTAGCTAGGTTTAATTTGCATTTTATTTCATTCATTTAGCATATTTCATGAATTAATTAGGATTAATTTAGCATTTATTTCAATTCTGCTTATTTTTAGTAGGTCTCTATTTTTGTCAGTCAGTACACACGTCATTTCATGCATTTATTTTTTATTAAAAATCCCAAAAAAATCACGTAATGCGCCCTTAGGTGTCCCTGAAATTGTTCCAAAAATTCGGAGGCATTTGAATTTTTTTACTGCGGTAAACATTCAAAATGGCAAGTCGGGTTTTGTTACCCGGGATGCGTTTTGAAAATCATCTGCCGACTTGGAAAATCGAGATATCCCTCATGGGAGATCCGATTTTCGATCCGAAAAATGTTATGAACTCGGGAGAATGTCTAGTTTTTAATATAATGTTTTTAGATTTTTATGATTTTTTTAATGTCTGACAAAAATCTGAGAGTTCGGGACACGTGTCAGAGCCTAATTTGGGCCTCTGAGATCTTGGATCGACTTAGGGCTATGGTTTCTCTTTGTGTGTTGCTCCAAATCCAAAACCGTAAAAAGTGAAAGTTGTGTCCGAGATGTCCTATGTTTGAATATGAAAGCCTGTGATTTTTAGAACAGTGTTGATACCTGCTTCGGATTGTTTGTGTCAGTCTCCTGTTTTGCTACATTTGTCCGTTCTGTTAGTTTAGGCAGGAATAGTTATATTTGTATCCATGTTTCTGTTGATCAAATGCCAAAGTCATGAACATGAAAGTTGTTTAGGTAGGTGTCGTGCATAGCTCTGATTAATTTCATAAATTTCCATGGCTGTTTTATATTTTTGTGACATTTTACATCCGATTAGGGTGATTTTTACCTCTGTCAGAACTAAATCTCTATTATTGAACTCACCATGGCTCAAATCCCAAGGATGTAAAAACCAAAAATGTTCCATTTCGGGTCTTTTAGCAGTCTGCAAAATATCAGAAGTTTCTATGATGTAAATCTTGCATTATCATATTAGACCTTGCATTTGGTTCGGATCCATAGGCAAAATCTACCATTTTAGGACTTTCTTTAAATTTTAGCATTTAAATCATATCATTTTGAGATTTTTAGTATTCTAGGTTGTTTATCAGAGTAGGTAGATGCTTCATACCGAATTTGGTGCAATTTGGAATCCATTTGAGGTTCGGATCATCCATAATACCAAAACAGGGTCCCGCAGGACCCAGATCCAAGCGAAAAACAAGCGAAATTCGTTATTTTGGATAAATTGCAAAATGCCAAATTCTGATTTTACAGTCCTAATGTGTTTAGCAGCATGTCATCATGTCCCTTACTGCATCTCATCATCATTTGAGTCAATTTGAATTTCGAAATCTCAATTTTACCAAGTTTTCCTTCAAAAAACCCTGATTTTAAAGGTATAACTTTATAATTAGGGGTATTTTGGTCATTTTGACCACCATTCCGAATTTCAAACTATTTTCTACTGAATTTCCTGCATTTACATTATTTCAAATATCAAGGAAGCATGATCATAGGGTTTATATCCAATTAAATCCAATAATTTCATAATATTATTGGAAAATCTTGGAAAAACCCACATATTTGAGCTAACCCAATTTCAAGTTTGGCAGGAACAATCAAAAGAAGGAGCTGAAGTCTGCAAATTTCTTTTACTTTCTTTATTTAGTGATGTAATAATGTAAATTTTGGAATAAGAGAGTTAATTTCCTGCTTAGACTAGGATGCATATCATATAGTTTGAATTTATGCTATATCCTGATTATATGATTCATGCATTTTATTTTAAAAGCACTATGGATGTTCACGAATGGCACGTGCACCAACTCTTAGGGAGTTGATGGACTTAGTAGGATCCATATTTACGGCCCTAGTTGGAATATGAACGAGACCCAGATCCGTCATCTTTCTACTAGTCACATAGAGCCTACACTCTTAGGCTATCTTAAAATGCACATCATATTTCCAAAGTTTTCAAAATCATGTGCATCAAATCAACTAAGTTCTGAACATATTCATGGCCACAGTCAGAATATGTGAAGGACTTATTTGGACTTAATGCACATTTTCCAACCAATTCCTCAGAAAATCTTTTCAAAGGGCATTCATTTACTCGTGTCATTTGCATCATGAAATCATTGATTTTCTCAAGATTTTCTCAAGAAAACTTCATTCTCAAGAAATCGATTTCTCAAGAAACTCTAAGGATTTTTCAAAATCGGTTTTCCAAAGACAAGTTTTTCCACAGTTTTCCCTGGAAAATGATATTTTCTTAAGAGATTCAAAAGAGTTTTCCAATCTTTCTCCAAGATCCTAAATCGATTTCCAAGTATTTCAAAAGGTAAAATTCCCAGGATTTCGATTCCCCAAGTTTTGAATTTCCTTCTCCAATGAGCTTTCCTATAAATCTTCCATCATTTTCCTAAGAAAACTCTCAAAGTCCAAGTTTTCCTAAGAAGTGTTTCCCTTTTCAAAAATTTCATCTTTTCTCAAGAATCACTTCCATTTTCCCAGGATTTTCAACCATTCATAATTTTCCCAAGTCTTTATGAACTTTCCTGAGATTTCAAATCTTTTTCATCTGAGTTTCCTGAGAAATTGACTTTCAGCTTTTTCCTGAGAGAATCTTTTCAATTCCAAATATTCTCCAAGCATACATCATGTTTTCCCAAGCTGCATTTTCCAAAATCTCATAGCACATGCCTGAATTCTCTGTGCATTTTGGATAGAACATAACTTTGATAATTTCGCTAAGTCAAGCACAATTCTGGTCCTTGGTTCGATTACCCCTGTTAAAGGCGGCAGGAACGGTCGAACCTCGTACCGACAGGTCGAGCCCCATCCCATGGATTTTCCCGCAATTTTCAAAACGGAGGCGAGTATTTCAAAAATAATTTCCAAAATCCGGTCAAGTTTGAAGCGCGAAAGCATTTTCCTTTTTCTCTTCCGCAAGGAAGGGAAGACGGGGAAAAATTTCGCGACGATAACAGTGTCCACTCTCTTCAAGAAAGGAGCGCCCCCAGCCTCTCTCTTTGATCGCCTTCCCCTCAAAGGAGACGTCCGCTCCCTCCTTCAGAATCATCAGCACGCCAAAGGTAAGTGGTTCGCCTTCCTCCTTCTTTCGTATCGTCTATTTCTCTCTGCTAAAGATATCCCCTGTTTCTCAGACTTTAAAAAAAAAAAAAAAAGGCATTCCTGTAACCTTGGTTTGCTCCTTAGCAAATCCTATTTACAGATATGCAACATTGACGGGATGAGGAATCCCAACATTTCTTACCGTTTTACAATTTTTTTTTTTTAGCCTGTGCTCAGTCCCTGTTGTTTTGCAAGTTTGGAGGCTATCCTCATCGACGCATGATTATTGGTTAACTGCTATATGCTTCCCTCATTTACTTTCAGACTACGCTTTTGTTCCCCTCATTACCTCTTATTGATGTCTCATAGCGTTAATCGGTAGTCAGATTTTATATCCTCGATACGTTTCGGGTTTTCCATCTGTGGTATATTCAAGTGTATTGGCAGCCTGCTGATGCATTCTACTTCATCCAGGGCTCCTGATTGTTCTGGTGTACATTCATCTTAACATCTCGGTCTAATGAATTTCTGAGGGCATCATATTGTGTGGTGTACTTGATCCATTGGAATCACTGTTTTGCATTGTTGCATGCACCTTTATATCATGTAGATGTACTTTTTTTTTCTTTTCGTGTGTGTATGTTTTCAACTCAGCAGAACATCACTTATAAGCCCTGCTCATCCTTTCTATATTTCATATATATGAGATTTCCTATCCATACGGCATCTCATGTGTCTTCATGATCCTGCATTTTAAGTTTTCAACTGTCTACTTTATGCAGCAACTTTGGCTAGTTTACCAGTTCAGAAGCTCTAGGCCCCTTTCAGAAGCCCTCTTAGATCATAGCTTCACATAATTTCAGTACCTGCAAGTTTGAGTTAGCCTTTCTATTGGGGGTCTGTTCCCTTTGTGCTTCCTATCATGCTGGTGTCAATATCAAATGATCCAATCAGGATAAATAACAAGGAGTTCGATAATCTCCATGATCCTGAGTGTTCCAAAGGTAGCTAGGGAGGTATATTCCATTTTGTCTGATGCTCCTATAGAGCAATTTTTGTCTACAGTCTGGTTGCAGGGGTGCTGAGCCTATTATCAGGATAAAACAGAGTAAGTCTTCTCCAAGACTCTGATATGTAGTTAAGCAGCAGCTGCGTCGGAAAATGTTCAAGGGTAACGTAAGACATTAGGTGTGGCTCTTTAGGACTGGGATAAGCTGGTCAAACTGGATATAACCTGTTGCTATTACAGAATTCGGTTTACAGAAGAATCAATTTTCTATCAGTTTTTTTTTAACAAATCACCTTGTTGCTGCTAAAAAAAAAAAAAAAAAAAATAGTTGCTGTAACGAAGTCTTCTTGGTTTACTGTATTAATGTGCTTAAATGATATTTCCTTGATTCCCTGCATCCCCTTTACTGTCATACAATAATCATCCAGCATTACTATACTTGCCTGCATCAAAATTATTTATGTTCATTGATTTGGTAGTTAGAGAAGTGCTGTAGTTACTTTTGCAGCATCATGCGTTATACCTGCTATCTAATATATCACCTCCCTTTCCTGCGTAACAGCACACACACACAGCTTCAGGTATCCGTTATTTCGCACAACTCTTACACTGTTATACAACTACCAACTCGCCCCCACTATCTCCCAGATCTACCATGTTTCACAAACAGGGTGTATAAAAAAAAATGTGTTAGGATAACTCCTGAAAGTTTAGCTTTAGTTCTCTTTGGATTAACACATTGGGATTTTATTTGATTTCCTAAATTATGGATGCACACTTCGTAATATATTTGGCCACAAGTGACAGTGAATCCAAAATCTACATTATCCCAAATGATGTTGAAAGGTTCTTGTTTATGCTTCAAGGGAGCCTGATGCTGTCAAGTGAGTCTGGGAGAAGTCATGAACTAGAGATGGACTTTCATGTATATCTGTATGCTAATACTCAATACTGCAACATGCTGTGTCCATATTTATTTGTCTCACCACCAACACTACCACCAACCACCTTAAACTCTTTCCATTTCACTGCTTGACTTATACAACAGTTGGGCCACAGTATCGGCACTCCCACATACTACTGCTACCTTTGTCAATATGATTTGCAGCCTCCCTGCTACACAGAATTTCTGTGCATCTACATTAGCCTTATTCTTAATCCATCATCAGCATTCTTCCACCAGCTGAAATGAAAACCTTCACTGCTGCATCTATAAATTCACATTTTCCAACACCATGTACCTCACCCTTTTCCATCACAAACTGCCTTCATTACTAAAAGGGGTTGCTTGCAGCAACCTGGACATAATCTGTCCCTCAGTACATTTCTCCATTAAATATACCCCTACATGTATATATATGTATATATGCCTATACATAGATATATACATTTATGTGAATACACCAATACATGTATGTATATATATGTATGTAAGTATATAGATATCTTTTCCAATCCTTTTTATCATACATATCTTTTCACCATTTGATGTGATTTTCCTTTTCTTTTCATTACTAACCTGGTTGTTTTGCAGGAAATATGTGGGTAAAGTTGTCATTATTTGAAGTTGTAAATTTGACTTTATGAGTTGTAATAGCTAGGCTTTAATGAAAATTTACATTTCTCGCTTTAGGTAGAATGGATGAGCATCATAGAATACCATGAATTATTTATTCCATGCATTTTTTCCTGTATTTCTCAAAATCCCCACAATGGTGAAACACGAATGGCACGTGCACCATTTCGTAAGAGGTAAGTTAATTCTAAGTTGACGATTTACATCAACGGCCATAATCGGGGTGTGAACAAAACTTAGAATTCTTATCTTTTACGAAATAACATTGGATCCACACTGGATCCACTTTCAAAACCCATCATATTCTCTCAAAATATTTTTTTTCTTTTATCAGAATTTAACTTAGGATTAACTCAAAATATATACCAATGGCCATAGTCAGGGTATATTGAGGGTTGATTTCATTTTTAAATTCTATAAAAGCACTAAAAATGTATTTTATTCTTCTTTTGAATTTAAATATAGATTATCATATAATACATTCAATGACCATAGTCAAGGATGTATTATATTTTCAATCTTATTTTAATTCATTTAAAGAATGAAATAGCTTTTCAAAGTCCAATTGCAAACTTATTCAAATTCATTCATCATATAGGGTAGAATTGCATCATATTTTTCAAAATTCTTTCAAAAACCCAAGTGATTTTGAACATCTTTTCTATTTCAAATTCTAAACCTATCTCAATTTCAAAGTCCAATTTGACTTTGAAATTTCAAAATCATTTCATATTCAAACTTTAAATTTCCAAACTCAATTTCAAAGTTCAATTTAACTTTGAAGTTTCTAAATTCATCTTCTGATTCTAAATCCAGTTTTTCTTCAAAGTTTTAAATCAAAGTTGAGATTGACTTTGAATCTCAAAAACCCAAACCTTCTCAAGTTCAAATCTGGATCTTCAAAAACCCAGATCATCTTTAAAAATCCTATTTTGGACTTCTCAAAAACCAAATCCAAAATCAAATCCTAGTCTCAACTTGGATCCAGATTTCCAAGTATAGAACTCCATTCCACTTTGGATCTCCAATCACGGATCCAAATTCCATTTAGGATTCAAATCCTTATTCTACTCTGGATCTCCCATCACAGATCCAAATTCCATTTAGGGTCCAAACCCTTATTTCACTTTGGGTCCCCAATCACAGATCCAAATTTCATTTAGGATCCAGATCCTCATTCTACCATTGGATCTCAGATTCAGATTTAAATTCCAATTCTTAGGATCCCGAATCCAACCCTACTTTGGGTCTAAGATTCAGATCCAAAATCCAATTCTTAGGATCTAGAATCCAATCCTACATTGGATCCCAGACTTCAGATCCAAATCCACTCTAGGATCCAGAACCCAATTCTATTTTGGATCTCAGATTTCAGATCCAATTCCATCTTAGAATCCAGAGTCCAACCTTATTTTGGATCTCAGATTTCAGATCCAAATACCATCTCGTATTCCAAATCTTAAATCCAATTCCCTTCAAAATTCCAAATCCAAAATTCCACTTAAATTTCAATTCTTAAAGCCAATTCCATTTCATTCAAACCAAAGTTCCTATTTCAGATCCTAAATCCAAAAATCAACTCAAAACTCTATTCAGAATCCAAAATTTGGATTCGGATTTCATCTTGAAATTCCAACTGTTCCAAATCCCATCCCTCAATTCCTTTAAATCCCCCACATTTTCTTCTAACTTCAAAACTTCAAAGTTAAAATTCAATTCCATTCCAAGTATTCATTCAAGTTCAAACTTCCAAAATTCAAAATCCATTTATGACTTTGAAATTCTCTTTCCTTCAGTTTTAAGATCATTTCTCTCAAAGATCCAAATTCATTTTCCTAAGACTGATTATTCTAAAAACTTAGAACTTCAAATCTTAAGTTCTAAGTTAGAAAACATTTCTTCACTTTATCTGATTCACTTGGAAGTTCTTTAAAATATTTTCAAAAAGAGCATACATCTTTGCATTTGCACAAGCATGATTCATTGTGCATTTTAGACTTAGGATAAACACTTAGATAATTTCTTAGCAAAGCAAAAGGCACTAAATTCGACCCTTGGTTCGATTACCCCTGGTAAAGGCGCCAAGAACGGTCGAACCTCGTATCGACGAGCGGATCCCGTCTCCCAGTTTTCCCGCAAATATTTTAAACGGAGGCGAGTTATTTCAAATATTTTAAAATTAAGGTCAAGTGAGACCTGCAAAAGAGTTCCTCTTCCCTTCTCTTCTCTCTTTCTTTCCATTCTTTTATCTTTTCTCCCTTCAAAAAGGAGGAAAATGAGAGGTTGGAAAGGAAAAGAGAAGGAAGAGAGAGAACATTACGAGAGGAAAAATTTTGCGATGATCACACAAACATATAACTTGCTTCATCGTAAAGGGGCTATCAATGTCGAGGAAGAAGACAATGACAACTACACGACCAATGATGTCGAGGAAGGAGATGATAATAGCTATACAACCAACGATGACGACGAAGGTGATGATCACAACTACACAACCACCGATGGTGATTTAGTCGTATATTGTCTAAACCTTGTGAATAGTTTCTTCAACATTTGCCTCTTTTATGACATATATTCGATTTGTGTCATGTATTGTAGAAAGGAATTTCAATGTCATTTATTGAATATTCTACTCATGTCAGTTGAACATCCACAAAAAAAGGTGCCCAAAAACTCTGCAAAAAGCTCCAAGAGAACATCAATCGACTGCAAGATGAATTTGTAGAAGGGAACATATCAATAATTTTGTACGTATGAAACCTCTATCAATTATATATTTACGTATGCCATGGGTATGTATGTTAACAAGTTCATATTTGTTATAAACAGACTATATCTGATTTCGTCATGTATATTAAAAGCAACGCAACAAGCAATACTAGACGCATCGTTACGTCTTATTTCATGGTATATCGGTTCTCTTATTTGTTTATTTTCTTTTTTGATTTACTCTTGTTGCTTCATGTTTTAACCTTACTATTATCACTGTTTCATTCAATAGACTTATGTCCGCCGAAAGCCATACTCCATTGGATTTCAAGATGCACTACCTTGCTGGGGTAACAATGATCACCGCAGAGACTTTTGGTCAAGTGAAAAGGTAAGTGAAGAAACGTCTTGTCCAAGGTTTAGGCCTAACAGTCCTAACACGATTTGTACTATCGATTTGTAAGATATTGTATCGATTTGCAGATATTGATTCCTACACTCTGGCAAACTACTGAGCATTGGGTCTTATACGTGATGGATTTATGGAAAAAACAACTATGGTGCTACAACTCATTAGACTTTCACACTGGTGTACAATGTGACATTATGCATTTGGTAAGTTTCTATCTATAAGTGTATCTTATCTTTTACGGTGGCTCGAATTTTACTTGATTCTATATTAACCACAAAAGGGATTCCTCAAAGACGTTTTGGGTGTCGATATTGGCGAGTTGAGCTTGCGCTGTGCAGACCATGCTTCTTTACAAAATAATGGCGTAGATTGTTGCATATTTATAATAAAGTATATTGAAGCAATATACAATAGACGAGAACCTGATTTCAACGCTGTATGCTCTACACTTAAACATGTTTTATTATCCTCTATTATTGGGGACTCAATTTATATATTGGCATGACATTACCTTTTTGTTGCAGGATGATATACCTGGATTCCACACAACACTATGCCAAAAATTGACTGAGTTTCTAATTGCGGAAGAGAAAAAAACTCAGCTGGTAAAAATACTTACAAGGCAACAAACGACGTGACCCCCCCAGAAGTAATATGATGTACAAAGATTTCTAACAGATTTTTGTAGACTGTGTACACCAAATTTTGTAAGACTGTATACAAATTATGTAAATCTTTTTTGTTTTAATAAAATTTTAATTTTAGTAAACATGCGAATAAGTTGGACTCTTATTTATAGCAAAGGCAAATTGTTGTCTTCGACATAGACTTAAAAGTGATTAGCGTTGTGTACTATTAACAAATTATTGTAATGTTCACCCTTCGTAAATGAAAATCGTAAAAGCGATTACCGTTGTGTACAGTGAACAAAGCGTTGTAATATTCACCCTTCGTAAATAAAAACCATAAAAGCGATTAGCGTTGTCTATAGTAAACAAATCATTGTAATGTTCGTCCTTCGCAAATAAAAATCTTAGAAGCGATTAGCGTTGTGTCCAGTGAACAAATCGTTGCAATGTTCGTGATTGTTTTTACAGTCTTCCTATCTTGATTTGCACAAACATTATGTTGTACCTTTTTTCTTATATTATGCATGTGTACCTCATCTTCTTCTTTTTCTTATGTCATTCTGTTTTCTTATCCTACTTTATTTTTCTTATGTGCAAAATGGTTTATACCATCGCGATTTACACAATGACTGATAAAAGGTTGAAACGATTTGCACAAACATTGATAAAAGGCTGAAACACTTTTGCCCTATTACAATTTGCTTTTATGAGATTTGTCTATGTCAATGATATGTTATATTATGATTTACACAATGACTGATAAAATATGAAAAAGAGAAAGGAAAAATGAATCGCCACAAAGTTTATTGGTAAACTACAAATTGATTTACAACTTGATACCAGTTTAATAACGGTTGCAAATTGATTTCACTGTAACGATTTATGCAACCACATACATAAAACAGAAAAAATTTGTATCACAATTTACAGAATGACTGATAAAAGACAAAAAAGATGAAGGAAAAATGAATCGCCATAATGTTTATTGGTAAACTACAAATCAATTTACAACTTGATACCAGCTTAATAACAATTGCAAATCAATTTCACTGTTATTAGGCCACACCGTTAGAGGTCACGGTAACTTCATAACTATAAATCAACGTGATTTAGGTTTTTGGGTTTAGGATTTAGGGTTTAGGTAGTAGGGTTTAGAGTTTAGGGTTTAGGGTTTTGGGTTTAGGTTTTATGGTTTAGGGTTTAGGGTTAGGTTGTAGGATTTAGGATTTAGGATTTAGGTAGTAGGGGTTAGGGTTTAGATTGTAGGGTTTAGGGTTTAGGTTGTATGGTTTATGGTTTATGGTTTATGGTTTATGGTTTATGGTTTATGGTTTATGGTTTATGGTTTATGGTTTATGGTTTATGGTTTATGGTTTATTGCGATTTGATTGATTGATACATCCTATCGATAAGAGATATGCTATCGCGATTTGATTGATATGTCCTATCGCGTTGACTAGTTCAGGATGGTCTGTGAAACAACATTTCCTTTATATATGAATGACACATCGCACAAGTTCAAGATGGTGTCGCTTTGCTTTGCTTCATGAACAAGGAACAAACAAACCAATGGTTCCTTTATAAACGGCATGTTCGTGAATCAAACATATAACCTGCTTCGTCGCAAAGGGGATATTGATATCAAAGAAGGAGACGAGGAAGGAGATGACCACAACTACACGACCAACGATGGCGAATCAGACGTATATAGTCTAAACCTCATGTCATTTTTTTTTAAATTTATCTTTTTTATGGCGTATATTCAATTTATGTTGTGTATTGTATAACGAAATTTCAGTATCGCTTCTTGAATATTCTTTTAATGTCAGTGGAACATCTACAAAAGGCGGTGCCCGAAAACTCAGCAAAGAGCTCCAAGATAACATCAAACAGATGCAAAATGAATTTGCAGAAGGAAACACTACCAGTAATTTTGTACGTATGAAATCACTACCAGTTATATATTTACGTATGACATGGGTATGTATGTTAACAAGTTCATATTTGTTGCAAACAAACTATATCCAATTTCGTCAAGTATATTCAAAGCAACACAATAACCAATACTAGAAGCATCATCAACTATTATTTCATGGTATATCAGTTCTCTTTTATGTTTATTTTGTTTTTTGATTTAGTCTTTTTGCTTTGTGTTTTAACATTACTATTATCACTGTTTTGTTCAAAAGAGTATCATCCGTCGATTGCTATACTCCATTGGATTTCAACATGGACTACCATACTGGGGTAACGATGATCATTGAAGAGACTTTTGGTCAAGTGAAAAGGTAAGTGAACAAACCTCTTGTCTAAGGTTTAGGCATAACAGTCCTAACATGATTTGTACTATCGATTTGTAGATATTGATTCCTACACTTTGGCAAACTGATAAGCATTGGGTCTTATACGTGATGGATTTACATGAAAAATTAATATGATGCTACAATTCATTGGACTTACACAGTGGTGTACATCATGACATTTTACATTTCGTAACTTTTCATCTATAAGGGTATCATATCATGTACGGTGGCCATGAATTTACTTTCTTCTACATTAACCATAGGTGTGATTTGTCAAAGACATTTTGGATGTCGACATTAGTGAGTTGATGTTTCGCTTAGCACACGATGCTCCTTTACAAAATAATGGCGTCGATTATGGCATATTTGTAATGAAGTATATTGAAGTAATATACAATGGATGAGAACCTGATTTCAACGCTGTATGCTCTTTATCACCCTCTATTATTGGGGACTCAATGTATATATTAGTGTCACATTACATTTTTGTTGCAGGATGATATGCCTAGATTTCACACAGAACTATACAGAAAATTGATGGAGTTTCTAATTGCGGAAGAGAAAAAACTCAACCGATAAGAATACCTAGAAGACAACGAACAACGCGACCCCCCAGGAGTAATATGATATACATCAACTTCTAACAGATTTTATAGACTGTACAACCAAATTATGTAAATCTTCCTTGGTTGAAACAAATAAAAAATCAAATTTACTAAACACGCCAATACGTTAGACTGTTATGTGTAGTAAAGGCAAATCGTTGTTATGTTCGCCTTCGTAAATGAAAATCGTAAAAGCGATTGCCGTTGTGTATAGAAGAAATGAGTTGTTTTCTTTAACGTGGCATTCTATAAGGGTGTAAATCTATTTTAATTAGTGTAGCACACAAATGTCACTGAACAAATCGTTGTAATGATCAGCCTTCGTAAATTAAAATCGAACAAGCGTTTATATAAGGTTGAAATGATTTGCACAAACATTCATAAACAGTGATCACGATTTACATAGACATTCTTAAACGGTGATCACAATTTGCACAAACATTGACTGTGCACTTTTACCACGATTTGTACTCATGCACAATGCGATTTTCATCCAGTTGTAGCTGACATAGACGTCATTATGTAAATCGTTATACCATCGATTTCATCCGCGGTCTAAGGATTTTGGGTTTTACATCAATGATACAAAATGAGTTAAATTCTTAAATATAAATCTATTTCGTTCGCAAATGTAAACAAAGACATATCGTTCTCGCTGTAACTTCGTAACTATAAATCCACATGATTTACAACCACATTCATATACAAAAAATATTAGTAATGGCAGCCCACTGCACCATTTTCCTTGGACTGAGGCCGATTCTTAGAGACTCTATTATTGGTGCGCTTTTGACAATAAGCTTTACAACTTAAGCTCAGGTACCGTCCCCTTGAAGGAGCTGAGGGGCTATATGATAAATCACTTTTACGTATTTGTCATGAAGTATATCGAAGATTAGGTAGATATTTTTCTAACTATGAAGTATGGTTTGCGAACAATAAAGGGTCTGACAGTAGGAATAAATCAAATAGATGGACATCAGCATCACCCCCCTGTCGATCATGCAGATAACCACTATAATCATCATCGAAGATTATACAAATCTTTTCTTACAGTGTGAAACAACTACGTTATCAACATCAAACCCCATCTATCAAGCACAGATAGAAGGAACACAGAAGAACAAAGAAGAAACAAAAATACAAGGAAGAAGAAAAAGAAGAAGAAGAAGAATAAGAATAAGAAGAAGAAGAAGAAGAAGAAGAAGAAGAAGAAGAAGAAGACGAAGGTGGAGGAGAAAAAAGAAGAAGAAGCTGTGTTGTCGCAGAAAAGAAAGAGAGGTTAAATAGATTAGGGTTTTAGACCTGGACAACAGGTCGATTTGGGTTGGGTTGGGTTTTATATATAGATCTATCTTAGGGTTTTATATTTTGCAGGGTTATACGCACGTGTACAAAAATTAACATGATATTTAGACTTAGTAAAGTACAAATCGATGTAAGTAACAATTGCAAAACATTATGAGTAAGTCGTTATATTACATATCAATATCGTTCACATAGACAAACAAAGATATATCGTTGTCACAATTACTTCATAAATACAATTAGACGCCCCGTTAATTACCAACTGGTGATGATATCTATTTTTTTGATGATGATGGTCATGTATTTTATCTAAGCCAAACCATTGTGATCAGGTAAAAAGACTAGGTTTTTTCATAAATGGTTGCGGTTGTAAATCACATCGATTTGTAGTTTTAAAGTTACCACGACAATGATATATCTTTGTTAGTCTTTGTGAATGAAATCAATTTGTATTTAGGAAGTTACCATGACAATCATATGTCTTTGTTAGTCTTTATGAACAAAATCGATTTGTATTTTTAAAGTTACCTCCGTTTGTATTGTTGAATTATTCTTGATTTGTTCTTTACTAAGTCTATACATCGTGTGGCTTTATTTATTGTTTTTCTTTACGACCATTTATTAATCAGTCATTTCGGCCATTGGTCATGATGTATTGTAAATAGATACCAATATGTAAGAAGCTACCACGACAATGATATATCTTTGTTTGTCTTTGTGAACGATATCGATATATAATATCACGATTTACTCATTGATTTGCAATTGTTACTGCAATTTTTGTGTAAAATGTAAATCAGTATCATGCTGTAAATCACTTCGAATTTACCTCATTTTTTTGTTGAATTTCACATCGATTTGTATATGAGACAACGATTTATCTGTGCACTTTTATCATGATTTGTACTCATGCACATTGTGATTTCCATCCAGTTGTACAAATCGTTATACACATGGCAGAATATATTACAAAAATTGATACGAAAATATAACATAATAACTTAAAAAACAATATTAACAAACAAAGCAATATCTCACAAATCGGTATTATGTTACTACAACAACGATTTACAATTTGCGATATGCAATACATTGCATATACTGAGTGAATGGACAATACCGGATGGTGTAGAGGCCCTCCTATACAATATGGATGATACAATATATGTATAACGATTTGTATATGTGAAGGCTAGATGAGACAACAATTTTTACTAATTGTATAAGCACTAAGCAACGACGATTTACCTACAATATCAAAATTGTAGCTCTGTAGGCTAGATGAGACACGATATATACATGTGAATGATACATATTACAATGATTTATACATGTGAAAGATACATTATTAAACAAAGTTCACACGCGATTCCTTTGTTCCATAGCCTTTTGGATGAAGCCATTTTCATGAACGGTGATCCACAAAATTATTAACAATTCAATTTTTGTGGCTCACGATTTATGAAAATGGCTTCATCCAAAAACTTTTTCTTAATAAGATAATTTAGTGTAAGCATATTCACCTCCTATTTTGTTGAACTCTTAACAAATCCGACAATGTGGAAATTGGGTAACAACTAACTTTATGGTAAAACTTAAACATAATTCATATGCGATTCCTGTGTTCCATAGGTCGCTTTTGAATTGATCTGAGTCTGTCATAAAATAGAACAATATAAGATACTACATCAAGTTTCACAAGAAATACAAACATCCTCCCAACATTGATTACATACCAAAAGACTTATAAAACTGAAGATATCGTTCCAAAAAAACTGGTCGAGAGGATTGAAGGTTACAACATTGGAAATTACGTCTGTAGAGTATTGCTGCATGTTGAAAATTACACAAGTTACATATTGATAAGCTGCACGTAATGCAATTTACATGAGAAGCAATATAATGTATTACATACCTATTTATGCGAAGAGCTTGATTGCTTTTGCTTAGAGTTTGGTTGTTTCTTAGACCTTTTCTTGCAAACCAATTCTAGTGCACCCTTTGTCCTTCGACGACTGCGATCAGAGGCAAGTTTTCTTTTGATACCCTTCTCTAGGTGAATTTTTCTATCATAATTTACAACGTTCACTCCTGACTTGTTGAAGATGATGTTTACGTTTCAACACACCTTCTCATGAGTGTCAAGGAAAACATGATATTCACCTCCACTGTTCGCTATCATTTTCTTGGACTGGTCTTCATGAGCTGCAACAAACTGATGGTGAATTAACTGCACATTTTCAAGTAACTCCCTTGATGCTTTTCTTATGCATATATAGGTTTCTTCACTTTTCGATGCCAAATCTACAACATGCATAAATGACCTACACAGTTGTTGGTAACGGAAGGCTATGTGACACTTCTCATCAACACCAGATTGACTGACATTATCTGTATCCAGCAGTTCAATTCTTGCTTGTCTCCTCCATCTTCGTATTAAATATCACTCATGTATTGCTTTTATCTTCTCTTGATTAAGTACCTTTAATGCATGACGATATAAAATGCCTTTGAATTCATACTTTTTGCATGTACATTCAACTGTTCTGTTGTCAACATTGTACGTAGATGCTTTTCGCCCTCCCATACAATATGGTATTTGTGCATATTCTCGGTTTGCACATGTCCATCTATGTTGCAATTCATGACCTGTATAACCTTCTTCTTAATCCATTCAAATACAGTTAGTGTATACAGATCTGCAGGTCGCATCAATATTTTCATGCCCAAAGTTACAGGGCGTGTATTGAAGCATTTCACATCTTGTTCAAGCTCATTCTGTCTAAGACCGTCTACAAATAATTCATATTATTACATAAAGCAAAACATTGTTAAACATGAATACCAGGTTTTCTTCAGTGTGGCATGCATAAATTTAGCTCTTTGTGTGCTTATCATACCTGCACAAAAGTATTGTCTTCCATATGCCAATGCCCACTTCTGTTTTTCTGCATATAAATTTTGTAACTACATACAGTCTTCAAGGTCGTATATCTAAATCATTTTCTCCCAATCAGACATAAAGGTGACCTCGTCTATGCTCTCAAGTACACACCTTATAAACTTTTTGTCAATCCCTGTCTTCTGATTAAATATGTGTTCTATGTTTTTGTTGCATTTTGAAAGACATGCCAGTAACATAGGCGATGATGTGCATCTGACCACACATGAGACACTGCAGCCACAATTGCGTGATCACCATCTGTAAGTACAACTTCAGGATGTTTTCTATTTATTGCCTGTGTAAATACTCTAAACAACCACTCAAAGCTTTCCTTGGTCTGATCATACAAAAAAGCGCTGGCTAATATACAACTCTGTGAGTGATGGTTCACACTGACAAACTGCGCAAATGGCCACTGTTCAGTATTAATCTTCACTATCGTATAAAAAGTAAGCACATCATTGAAGCATTCATAATCTACTCTTGACTTTGAAACTGCCCAAAACATATTCACAACATATCCATCTTCATCCAGTTGCATTGCACTAAAGAAACCAGGGTCAATGCTTGATTTCTTCTGTAAGTAATCAACCAAAGAACATATTTCTTCATTCTTCATGTTATTTGTCATCTTCCTTCTCAAGTGATTTCTTAGATCCATAGGTGTGAATGACACATTCTCGCGACCACCATCTATGCGCGTGCATAAATTGTATGTCTTCCTTAGTGCAATGTCGACGCTATCAACTATTTCAGCAATTTCAACATGCACTTCAGTTACTTTATAATGTGACCTTAACATAAGAGTGATAAATGAAGCAGATAAATCATGGTTATGATCACTGATTAAAGTACAAACTACATATTTTCCATTCAGAAGTCTTCTTAACACCATTCTCGTTGGACATCCATATCTTGAATCTGGTTTGCTCCTTGTTGGATTTTCACTTGACTTCTTCCAACCTTCCTTAGAACAAAATATATTTTTCTCACCACAACACCCAGTGCATTTTTTGACCAAGAATATCTTCTAACACTGAAGCCAAATTTTAAGGCATAATCATTGTAAAATTTATATGCAACATCCTCATTATTAAACTACATTCCTTCTATAAGAACAGAGTCAGGTGTACTATCACGTGCATTCCCAGTGCTTGCACCTTTATCAAGTGTACTGTCACGATCATCTACCTCATTATCAAATTCCATTTCTTCTGATGGAACATTTAAGTCAAGAGTGAATCCAATGCCTGCACCTTTCTTATCATGTGCATCATTAGTTCACATGTTCACTTCTTCAGGTGCGTTATTAGTACAAATGTTCACTTCTCCATAACTTTCCAATGATTGAGATAAATCATCTTCATTATAACCAGATGATAAGCTCAACACTGTTATAAATAAAACATCAATTTGTGATAGCCAGCACATATGTTTACTATAATTTATTCAAGATGCATATAACAACGAATACCGATAAGGTTAAGCAAGTCAAAGAAATGATTGAATGATCACAGTATAAAAGCAACATCGATTTGTTATTTGCATATACTATGTATCGAGTTGTTATTTACCATGCCAATAAAAGAAATAATTTGTTGTATATGTGTGTTGATGATAGCGATTCACGTGACAATGATTTAATTATATCTATGACACTGTGAAGCGATTTCAATAGAAATCGCTAAATAAGCAGCGATTTGAATACAAAAATTGTCACTGCAAGCGCATAACAATGTATTTCCGCACACACATGTTTTAAAATTCTTTCTACAAATATCTTACAAATTGATACTAGAAAACACATAATATCTTACAAATCGATATATATATCACATAATATATTACAAATCGATACGGCAATTCAGCATAATAGCTTACAAATTGACACTACAAAATACATAATATCTTACAAATCGATATACATATCGCAAAATATATTACAAATCGATACAAAAATTCAGCATAATAGCTTATAAATCGATATTAACAAATAAAACAATATCTCACAAATCGGTAGTATGTTACTACAATCGCAATTTGTGATACATTGCATATACTGAGTGAATGGACGATACCGGATGGGGTAGAGGCCCTTCCTCACATCTGTAAACAAGCATTCTTGTCAACAGGTCCCAACGTCTTACAAATATAGTTAAGTTTTCAACAGTTGAAAGGACAAGATCCACCTACAATAACAAAACAATGCTTTAATGACACTCACGACGACATGCGTTCTTCAACAATAGCATGATGACATGAAAAGGTACTCACGACGCCTTAATGACACTTGTTGGAATGTTTGTGCATCATTGCTTTTTTCCATACTGCCTAACGACAACGAAAAAGAAGAGAAGACTGTAAAAAAAGATTGCCGACAAATGCCCCTATGATGCCCACCAATGATCGAACCAGTCGATCACAAACTCGAGAATGTTTTGTAACACAAGGCAAGAACGAGAATGTGGCAATGTGTTGTAACACAAGCTAAAAACCAAGGAGGGAACCTGGACTCGAGACGACGACAAAGGCTGCTCCGGCGTAAGCAAACCACGGTAAAGGTGCATCATCAAAGGGAGCTCCTGTTACAGCAGATGGTGCAAAAGTTTACTGCTTAAGGCGAAAACAGAACGTTTGGACTTTGAAGAGTTAACATCATCCTCGACTTTCTGGATGGAGGACATTTTTGTCCTTTTCTCGAACCATCGTTTCCCTTATTTTGAATGAAGGACATTTTTGTCATTTTCTCGAACCGTCATTTCATGGCGAGAATAGCAAGAAAGGGTAATTAAGTCTTCGCAACCGCACCAAACTCTAATGCTAAGTGATGCCGAAAGACATGGGAATACGAGCCCCACATGCTCAATTATATACGTGGCGCTCATTCGGACCCTTTTACATGCACTGTAGCAAACAATACGTCTTCAGGGGAGAATACACAACACCCTCTCACTTCCACCCCCCCCCCAACATCGATTTGTTATTTGCATATACTATGTATCGAGTTGTTATTTACCATGCTAATAAAAGAAACAATTTGTCGTATATGTGTGTTGATGATAGCAATTCACGTGACAACAATTTAATTATATCTACGACACTGTGAAGCGATTTCAATAGAAATCGCTAAATAAGCAACGATTTGAATACAAAAATTGTCACTGCAAGTGCACAACAATGTATTTCCGCACACACATGTTTTAAAATTCTTTCTACAAATATCTTACAAATTGATACTAGAAAACACATAATATCTTACAAATCGATATATATATATATATATATATATATATATATATATATATATATCACATAATACATTACAAATCGATACGACAATTCAGCATAATAACTTACAAATTGACACTACAAAATACATAATATCTTACAAATTGATATACATATCGCAAAATATATTACAAATCGATACAAAAATTCAGTATAATAGCTTACAAATCGATATTAACAAATAAAACAATATCTCACAAATCGGTAGTATGTTACTACAACCGCAATTTGCGATACATTGCATGTACTGAGTGAATGGACGATACTGGATGGGGTAGAGGCCCTTCCTCACATCTGTAAACAAGCATTCTTGTCAACAGGTCCCAACGTATTACAAATATCGTTAAGTTTTCAACAGTTGAAAGGACAAGATCCACCTGCAATAACAAAACAACGCTTTAATGGCACTCACGACAACATACGTTCACGACAAGAAAATACGTTGTTAGCGACGAAATATTTCCGTCGCTAGTTAGCGACGGATTAACGAGCGAAAAACATTTGTCGCTATAATGAACGAAGCTTACGAAAATAGCAACGAACTATAGTCTGTCGCTAATTAGCGACGACTTTTGCGACATATTGTTTTGTCGTTACGGCCACACCATTTGGCGACGACGTTTGCGACAAAAACTGTTCTGTCGCTAATTAGCGACAGAATATAGTCCGTTGCTTGTTTCATAAATTTGATTTACGTTGGCTTAGCGACGTAATTAATCCGTCGCTAAGCTGTCGCTAATTTTCGAATAACCCTAATCCCAGACAGCTTTTCCTTTTTTCCTTTTCTTCTTTCGCTGCTCCCGCTGTTCGCCGCTCCCGCCGTTCGCCCACTCTCGTCGTTCGCCGTTCGCCGGTCCCACTCCCGCCGTTCGCCGGTCCCACCGTCCGCAGGCCCCGCCGCCCGGAGACAGGTAAACGCGCATTTTTTGGTAGGGGGTCGACCCCCTGCTTTTCTGGCAGGGGGTTTAACCCCCTGCCTTTTCGGCAAGGGGTTAACCCACTGCCTAGTGTAAAGCGCAAAACCCTCGAGGCGTGCGCCACATAGGCCTTGAGGCGCGCCTCAGGCTGAGGCGTACACGCCTCAAAGCCTTTGGTCAAATGAGGGTCAAAACCCTTATTCGACCAAAAATTAGGGATAAACCCCCGACCCTTTATATGTTGAATCAACAATTTTTGAACCCCTCTTTCTATTTTTTTTCTCACAGCAATGTCTCCCTCTTGACTCTCACAGTTACAACATTCTCTCTATCTCTCTCGTGGTGGAGCCGAAACATGCACGCCTCTCTCATGGTGGAGCCGAAACAGGTACGTTTCCCTCTAGGCTTTCAGCCGGTTCTCCTGGCAGATGATGGCGTAGCGGGCGAGCCCGTTGGCATTCTCGTGGATGAAGAGCCCCAATCGTGATAAAGTACCAACAACCCCAATGCACCAGCGGATCCGGTGCCTTCAGCTTGACACAATACCCCGTTGACCACATGAGTAGCCACAGTGGTGGTGAATTGCCGATAAGTTTAAAATAGCAGGATTTTATCACGATGATTTCAAATGCCCGTGTCTTACGATAAGAAAACACTATTTATCAAATATCACCGATTTTGAAAATATTGCAGGTTTTTATTATAATATTAAAATAAGTATTACTGTAAAAAACATTTTTGCAGTATTTTTTTATGTTATTTCTATTTTTATATTGTATATATAGTTCGTATTTAATATATGCTGATACTTTCCCAAGATTTATCCTTACTTTTTAACGTATCATGAGATTTGGTACATGGGTACAACTACCACCATTGGTGAATAGTGGGATCAAACTTGGATCTGAATCTGATTTTCAGAATCTGATTTGCAGAATAATAATTTTGAGGCTTATGCTTTACTTCTCGAGGCTTACGCCTCGCCTCGGTTTTTGGTGGAGCGCCTCGCTACGCCTCAACGATTTTCACAACATGGCCCTGCCTTTCCGGTAGGGGGTTTAACCCCCTGCCGGAAAGGCAGGGGGTTACCCCCCTGCGTTTTCATCATATTTGTAGTAAGATTGATTTATTTGATTCATTGTACAAGATAGCATGATAAAGTATTGTCCTTTTCTTTTTTATTTTGTTGTTGTATCATTAGCTTAGTAGCATCATTCTTGTTATTTAGATTCTTTTGCATCCAAAATTTAGTTCTATGTTAAACAGTCACCATAGATTCTATTGGTAATGGTCAGTCTAGCTACATTTCATTAAACTAAATCATTTTAGTTATGATAAATATTGTACCTTCAACCAGAAATTGGTCATACTCCACCATAGTATCATTGTATAATATATGCTTTCACCCATTATATCCCCTAATGCAACATTCACTGTAACATTTGTTGTGAGAACTCAGTACATTGAACATGACTGTTGAAGCAGAATATCATTTATGCTTGCTCAGAATGATAAAACCTATGGCCATGATATAAGCCCCAAACCTATATTGTGCAAACATTTAGGAAATATACTAGCCTCTAAATATTAGTCATCTAAGGTTATCTAATTAGGACGTTTATGTATCAATTTTTTTTTTTACTATTTTCATTTATCTATTCTCATATAGAACATAGTATCTGTATACTGCATATTTCACTATATTCTTGTTTCTGTTTTGCTGAATCATTGTGTCCCCATTACCTATCAAAATCGTGCTTCCATTACCTATCAAATCCCTGTTTTTTTTTAGCCACACAAGCCAAGGGAATATGCTGTAGATAAGAATATATGTATTTCTAAAATTGAGTTTATTGCAAATAGGGATATATGTATGTATATACTGCAGTCTCCAGCATGATAAAACATTCTTGGTTTGTTATCACTATCCCCTGTACATTATCCCCGTTTCATATATATATGTCTGTGCATTTATATAATAGTCCTAACTTCAGATTTATATTCAGTATCTACTAAGTTCATTAAAAATCGTAGCAGTAAGGATGTGTTTCAATAAGTTATCAGACTGCTATGTATTAGCCAACCTTCATTAAAAAGCAGTCCCTGATTTTACTGCAAGGACTAAAGGTGTTCTAAAATCTGCAGGGCAGTAATACCCACTCCATAGCCCCCTTTTGTATAGTAAATGCTTTCTTTCACAATTACATGACTCCCTCATCGTCTGTAGGTATCATACCATGGCACTTACCTCCATTTTATCATAACATACATGTGTCTCCTTTAGCATAGATATCATCCTTAGGCATGATCTTGAAAACCTTTTATAGGCATAAACTCTGGTCACTACAGATATATTCCTTCATTAACATAGGTCCAATCATACGCATTTCAATATAAATATGGGGTTTCCAATTTTCTTTATATGTTGTATCTCTTGTGCTAACTCACTTTGCAGGAAGATGCCAATTATTTGATTCTCCTTTTCTTTTGTTTTCTATCATTTTGCTTTATGTCAGTGATGTAATAATTTTGGAATAATATTTACTTTTCCACTTAGATTGGGATGCATATCATATAATTTGAATTTCTGCAGTACCTGATATGAATGATTTGAATGTATTGTAATACTTGTTGCAAATTATTTGAATGTATTGCAATACTTGATGCGAATGATTTGAATTATTGTAATACTTGATGCGAATGACTTGAATGTATTGTAATACTTGATGCAAATTATTTGAATGTATTGTATGACATATGTTATTTGTTAGAATATGGTTCGTGGAGGTTACAGTGGTCGCTCATCCAGTAGTAGCCAGGCCCAACCTTCATCTTCACGGGCTCTTGTGATAGGTATATCATTTAACTAATTGGATGCTTGATTAGTTCAAATGCGCATTCTAAGAATTTCTAACATATTTTTTTACAGATGATGTTTTGCCTGTACACGACCCACCTACACCAGTTGATCACACAAGTCATGAGCCAACACAAGAAGCAAAGTCTTCTCAGTCTGGCACAAGAAGACTCATTCAAATAGTGTATATCGATAATCGACCGTAAGTATTTCATTTTCAATTATTGCATATCTTATAAATATTTTATATTGATATTTACTGTGTACCAATTCATGTGCAGCACTAGGTTTGAGCCACAAGAAGTAGTACGGGAGATTAGGAATTCACTTCTTCAACATCTACCAGGACCGGTTGCTCAATGGAAAGAGTACCTAAAGGAGGTGTTAGACAGATTGTGGTCCTCATTCATGGTATACAGTTGTTCCTCATAGTTAATATGTTTTATATTTAATTTTTTTAAGTAATGTCTACTAACTTTCTGAAAATATTTGTAGGCTTCGAATCGCTTCGCAACTACGGTGGAAGAAAATGATGCAAGGAAGGTGTGGCAGACATGCTGCACAATATGAAGACTGCAGCAAAAAAAACATCTGGCGTAATAGATGATCCACTACAGTGGAAGAGACATGACCCTATTACTATCAGGAGAGATTATTGGGATGAAATGTGCGATAAGTGGGCGGGAGATGCATTTCGAAATCGCTCTGCGAAAGCTGCACAAAATCGAGCGAAAATGCCCGAAGCCCATCTACACACAGGTGGATCTAAGACATTTGGGAGCCATCTGAAGAAAATGGTAACTCATTAATATATAATATTAATTTTATAAGTATTGTTGCAAACTTATGAACTAAATCTTTTGTCCTTTAACTTCGCAGGAAGCAGAAAAAGGAGGCATTATACCATATAAGGATGTGTTTGTTGAAACAAATAAACGGAATACCACAGAAGTCTTCGTATCAGAGAAGGCGAGAATGACAACGATATGTATTTATTCTATTAATAATCATTGCAATATGCAAGTTATCATAATGTTATCATTAATTATTAATGCACACTTTAAACATTATTTTGTAGGAGGCATATAAGCAACATATGATAGAGCGATATGAAGATGACGCTACTCAGCATCCATCATTTGATCCTGCAGCATGGGTGACTGCAACAGGTGAATCCAAAAAAGGTCGCGTGTTCGGGTTTGAAAGTAATCTGAACACTTCACTAGTTATTGCTTCTTCCAGTTACGGCTCACAGACTTCTTCCGCCGACATAAGCTCCAAGCAACGACCTATTCTTTCCGGTGATGATATACTTCAGATCATTAAGGACACACTGGATGACTACTTCCATAACACCGTCGCCCCCTTTCTCCGAGATGAGATCAACAATCTTGTGCTGAACAGAGGATCTTCGATTGCAGGTCCCTCTCAGGTATAATCACATATTCAGTTTTTTGTCTGCCTTAGAACGCATATGAGCATAATCGAATCACATATATAACTTTTTGTCTGCCATAGAGCACATATGAGCATGATAGAATCACATATAGAGTTTTTTTCCTGCCTTAGAGCACATATGAGCATGCTATAATCACATATAAAGTTTTTTGCCTGCCTTAGAGCACATATGAACATGATAGAATCACATATAAAGTTTTTTTGACTGCCTTAGAACATATATGAGCATGCTATAATCACATATTCAGTTTTTTGACTGCCTGAGAACACATATGAGCATGTTATAATCACATATTCAGTTTTTTGACTACCTTAAAACACATATGAGCATGCCAAAATCACATATAGAGTTTTTTTACTACCTTAGAACATATATCATTCATGATAGAATCACATATAAAGTTTTTTTCTTTGCCTGCCTTAGAGCACATATGAGCATGATAGAATCACATATAGAGTTTTTCTGTCTGCCTTAGAACACATATGAGCATGCTATAATCACATATTCAATTTTTTGACTGCCTTAGCACACATACGAGTATGATCAAATCACATATATAGATTTTTGCCTACCTTAAAGCACATATGAGCATGGTAGAATCACATATAGAGTTTTTCTAGCTGCCTTAGAACTCATCTGAGCATGATATAATCGCATATAAAAATTTTTAATGCCTTAAAACACATATAATTTATGATAGAATCACATATAGAGTTTTTTACCTCCTTAGAGCACATATGAGCATGATAGAATCACATATAAAGTTTTTTTATTGTCTTAGAACACATATAAGCACATGATAGAATCACATATAGTGTGTAATTTATTTCATTATATTTTGTTTATCAATACTGACTGTTCTTTTCTTGTGTAGGCTGCTAGCGATAATCAACGTAGCAGAGCTGAAGGGACATATAAAGGCAATGAACAAGAAGACGCACAAAATCTTGGCGATGGTTAGAGAACTGTGTTGAAAAAGTTCTATTTTTTTTGGTTTCCTAATTGTAATTGTTGAATTGTAAATAATTAAACTTGTTAATTTTAAGGTGAAACGATTAATTGTTGTAGGTTCATTTTATATGGAATTTTTTGTGTAGTTTATTTTTTATTTACAAGAAATATAAATTGTACAAGAAATATAAATTGTACTGTTCTCGGTATTTAATTTTCAAATAATTTTTTTTTTATTTTTTTTCGTGTTTACGACGGATTAGCGACGGAAACAACCATTGCTATGCATATAAATCTAGTGGCGGCTTAGCGACAGACGTAAATCCGTCGCCAAGTCGAGGTCGTCGTTTAGTACCATCGGATTGGCGACATAATACATCACTCGTTAGTCTGTCGCAATTAGCGACGGACCTGGCAATGAATTTATTTCGTCGCCAGTTAGCGTCGAAAAATTCGTGACGTAAGCATACCGTCGCCTCGTCGTCGCTAATCCGTCGCCTCATCGTCGCTAATCCGTCGCTAAGCCGGTTAGCGACGGAAGATCGACGGAATGTTGTCGTCGCTAATCCACTGCTTTGTTGTGGTGGTTCTTCAACAATAGCATGATGACATGGAAAGGTACTCACGACGCCTTAATGACACTTGTTGGAATGTTTGTGCATCAATGCTTTCTTCCATACTGTCTAACGACAACGAAAAAGAAGAGAAGACTGTGAAAAGAGATTGCAGACAAATGCCCCTATGATGCCCTCCAATGATCGAAGCAGTCGATCACGAACCCGGGAATGTTTTGTAACACAAGGCAAGAATGAGAATGTGGCAATGTGTTGTAACACAAGCTAAAAACCAAGGAGGGAACCTGGACTCGAGACGACGACAAAGGCTGCTCCAGCGTAAGCAAACCACGGTAAAGGTGCATAATCAAAGGGAACTCCTGTTATAGCAGATGGTGCAAAAGTTTACTGCTTAGGGCGAAAATGGAACGTTTGGACTTTGAAGAGTTAACATCATCCTCGACTTTATGGATGAAGGACATTTTTGTCCTTTTCTCGAACCATCGTTTTCCTTTTTTTGAATGAAGGACATTTTTGTCATTTTCTCGAACCGTCGTTTCATGGCGAGAATAACAGTTAAGGGTTATTAAGTCTTTTCAACCGCACCAGACTCTGATGCTAAGTGATGCCGAAAGACACAGGAATACGAGCCCCACGTGCTCAATTATATATGTGGCGCTCATTCGGACCCTTTTACATGCACTGTAGCAAACAATACATCTTTGGGGGAGAATACACAACACCCTCCCACTCCCCCCCCCCCCCCCCCCACCACACACACACACACACACACACACACACACACACACACACACAAAAGGGAAAAAACTCAAGTATACAATGAAATAGTTTGCACGGTACTCACATTGAACTTCTGTACAAGCTTCTGCAGCTTTTGACGAGTCCTCTTGGATGTGTCCATTAGTGCAGAGTAACTACGACACTTCCACTTTGTAAGCTTTGAAAGTTCTTCCAACTCTGATTTTACACTTGCCTTGCAATTGCTAATGTACCTTGAAATCCTGAAGTGCAGAAAACATAAATAGCCATATAAGAATTACCAATGAATTTAAAAAAAGAAAATAACTCTCAGATACAAAGAAGACGTTATTTGGAAGAAAACTTACAAAGGAAGGAATTGGGTATAATACCCAAATATGTTGTACATAATGTAAGAACTCTTGATCGAATGAAACCTGCAAGCCGAAAACAAATAAAAAAGGACATTTTTTGCCAAGAATCACAGCTTGTTAAGATCACCTACAGAACATGTCGAGTTTTACAAATAAAACTACCAAAGAAGCCACATCGGTCAAAGCATGTCATAAAGGTAGTAGATATACACGACTCTCTCTCTCTCTCTCTGTGTGTGTGTGCCCTCCCAACCCCCTACCAATATGAAAGATGTCCAATGAAAGAAACAGAACATAAAATTCATTATTCATAAACAAATCTATAGGATTTAAACAAAAAATTTCCCAACCTCACCTTAACTTTTCATCAGAAAAGGCTTCCAGACTGATTTCCGTACTATGTATAAACAGTTATAAAAATTTCCAGATATAAACTAGACACATAAAAAAAGAAAACCCTTTTTACAAATTTGGAAAATGATATTTCATTGGGGAGATATGACTCTCGCAAAATGAACTAAAAATATGTGCAACTTAAATAATGCAGAATAATAGGGGTCTGGTTTTTAATTAAAATGGGAAAACAAATGACCATAAAAATTGACAAGAATAAACTAGACTCAATAAGAAAGACACCATTTTTTACGGATTTGAAATCCGATCTCCGGTTAGAGAGATACGCCCCCGACAAGTTGGTCTTGATTCAAATAGCGATTTACACATGACGGCTTACTGAATAACTCTACAAATCGCTATAGCCGTCACGCATAAATCGCTATTTGAATCAAGACCAACTTGTCGGGGGCGTATCTCCCTAACCGAAGTCCGGATTTCAAATCCGTAAAAAATGGTGTCTTTCTTATTGAGTCTAGTTTGTTTCTATCAATTTTAAGCAATTTTTATGGTGATTTCATACCTATTTTTGGTCGAAAACCAAGACCCTGTCACACTCTATATCGTTTGAGTTGCTCATGTTTTTAGTTCATTTTGCAAGAGTCATATCTCCCCAACAGAAGATCATTTTTCAAATCTGTAAAAAGAGTTTTTTTGCTTTATTTATCTAGTTTATATCTGGAAATTTTTATAACTTTATATATTTATTTGATATTTCAAATATATAAAAAACTGGAACTATTTTGTTTAATCATGGTTAAATAAGATTAATCTGTATCCAGTCCTGAATTTTAACAAATTTAAAATATCAAATATGTATAAACAGTTATAAAAATTTCCAAATATAAACTAGATACATAAAAAAAGAAAACTCTTTTTACAGATTTGGAAAATGATATTTCATTGGGGAGATATGTCTCTCGCAAAATGAACTAAAAATATGTGCAACTTAAATAATGCAAAATAATAGGGGTCTACTTTTTAATCAAAATGGGAAAACAAATGACCATAAAAATTGCTAAAAATTGACAATAATAAATTAGACTCAATAATAAAGGCATCGCTTTTTACGGATTTGAAATCCGATCTCCGGTTAGGGAGATATGCCCCCGACAAGTTGGTCCTGATTCAGGTAGCGATTTACGCCGTAAATCGCACAACGATTTACTGAAAATACTATAAGTCACAATAGTGATTTACACATAATGATTTACTGAACAACACCACAAATCACTTTAGTGACTCATGAAATACACTACAAATCGCTATATGTAGTGTTATTCAGTAAGCCGTCACGCGTAAATCGCTATTTGAATCAAGACCAACTTGTCGAGGGCGTATCTCCCTAACCAGAGATCGGATTTTCAATCCGTAAAAAACGGCATCTTTGTTATTGAGTCTAGTTTATTTTTGTCAATTTTCACAATTTTTTATGGTCATTTCATACCTGTTTTTGGTTAATAACCAAGACCCTGTCACACTCGATATCGTTTGAGTTACTCAGGTTTTTTGTTCATTTTGCAAGAGTCATATCTCCCCAACGGAAGATCATTTTTTAAATCTGTAAAAAGGGTTTTCTTTCTTTACTTGGCTAGTTTATATTTGAAAATTTTTATAACTTTATAAACTCATTTGATATTTTAAATCTGTTAAAAACCGGAACTGTTACAGAATTTCAGGTTCTGTAACAAGTTCATTTTCTGAAATTGAACGATAACTTTCAGAAGTAACCATCTTCAAACCAAAAAAAAAAATAGAAAAATCGTGAGAAAGGGTGTTACAAAAACCTTTAGCAAGAAACAACCGAAGGAAACATGAGCACCATGATTAAATAAAACACTTTATTGCATCGGGGGAAGCCCCCAAACCCCCCTCATGTAAGGGCAAAATCTCTGAATCAGGCTCAACAACTCATCAAGTTGAACCATGCTACAGTCAGTGTGCAGGTTAGTCGATGCTTGATGGAGCAATGTAGGATTGTCTGCTAGATGTGCACAGAAGTAGAAAGAGAAGAGAGAGAGAGGGTTGATGTTCATGGCCTTCTCTAGGGGGGATTCCTTTCTCGGATAATCCTGCAGTGCATCAAGTTGAATGATGCTACCCATGCAGGGAAGAGCCCCCATACCCCCCTCCCGTAAGGGCAAAAACTATGCTACTCACATTGGGAGGAGCTAACCCCCAAACCCCCCTCCTATAAGGGAAAAAACTCCGAATCAGGCTCCACATCTCATCAAATTGAATGATGCTACCCATGCTGGGAAGAGCCCCCAAACCCCCCTCCTGTAAGGGCAAAAACTATGCTACCCACGCTGGGAGGAACCCCCAAACCCCCTCCTGTAAGGGCAAATACTCTGAATCAGGTTCCACAACTCATCAAGTTGAATAATGCTACCTACGTTGGGAGGATCCCTTAGACCCCCCTTTTGTAAGGGTAAAAACTCTGAATCAGGCTCCACAACTCTTCAAGTTGAATGATGCTACCCACGCTGGGAGGAGCCCCCAGACCTCTCTTCTGTAAGGATAAAAACTCTGAATCAGGATCCATAACCCATTTAGTTGAATGATGCTACCCACGCTGGGAGGAGCCCTCAAACCCTCCTCCTGTAAGGGTAAAAACTCTCAATCAGGCTCCACAACAGTCAATGTGCAGGTCAGTCGGTGCTTGATGGAGCAATGTACGATCTTCTGTTGGATGTGCACAAAAGCAGAAAGAGAAGGGAGAGAGAGTGAGAGGGTTGATGTTCATGGCCTCCTCCAGGGAAGATTTCTTTCTTGGATAATCTTACAGTGCAAAGACTGGGTCTTAAATAATCATCTTCGGGGCACTTAAGTCTTTACAACCACTCCTTTTCTAGAATCGCCATTTTTTTTGGCACCAATGGAAGAGAGGGTACTTAAGTCTTTGCAATCGCATCAAACTCCAACGCTAATTAATGCTGACAAACATGGGGATACAAGACGCACATGCTTACATACATGGTACTCTTTGCCCCCCCCCCCGAACATGAGATGTAGCTAACTGCCCTGTTCAGGGGGGGAACATATAACCTGCTTCGGTCTTTAGGGATCATACCAATGTTGTAAGTTTCTAGATGTATTGTTACTTTTGGGTTTTGTGATATGATACAGACTTGTATCGTACAATACATGGTGTATCACACGATACATGATGTATTGTACAATACACCTTGACGCACTTTAAAAAAGCCTAAAGTTACTTTTTTCATTTTGGATTTTAAATACTTTTTGAGGACCAAATTCTTCATTTGCCTAGAGGTCATTAGAAGTTCATTTTTATCGTTTTTCACCCAAAAAAGTGGGTTAAAGTAAAAAAATATATTTTTACTATTTTTTCACTAAAAAAAAAGCTAAGATAAAAAATCCTTATTTTAAGTAAAATTCTAAAGCTACTTTTCAAAATAATTTTGCCTCCCCTACAACCCCCTATCAACTTAAAGATTTATATCAAAGTAGAAATCAGACCCCACACTCTTCTAACAAAGTGTGAAAATGTGTGAAAAAAGACACTGCATAAAAGGTGCAAACTCCTCAAAGAGTGATGTGAAAAAAAGGCACAACCAAGAACACTTGAATAAATGTGATCAAAAGCACATAAGCAAACACAAATGCACAAAGGCATGAAAGTAAGGAATCTTTATTGAATAATGGAGGAGCTTTAACTCCAAGCTTGTTTGATACAAAAGGGTTCACCCTTATTTATAATACACCCAAGAAGAGACCATTGGAGGGGCCCAACATCTATATTTGAGAAAGGAAAGTCATGATCAACTCCTCGTGATCCAAATATAAACCTAAGTTGAGAAGGAGGAAAATTACTTCCTGAAGCCCGACCCTATCATGCACTTGTAGGAAGCCTTATCTATTTGACCATCACAAGGTCGAACATTGCATTCTCAGTTGGATTCATTAGCAAGTTCATGCAAAAGTCACACAAGCCTCATTTGGATGCTGCAAAAAGAATCCTAAAATATTTTTTCTCTACACTTGATATGAGACTCCTATTCAAGAAAGGGGAAGCATTTAATCTTGAAGGCTGCACAGATGCATGCTGCTTGAGGTGGTGACTTGGATGGTCGAAGGTCTACATTTGGCTATGTCTTCCTTTGTGGTTCCACATGTGTCTCTTGGTATAGCAAGGAACAAGACTCAATATCACTTTCTACAATGGAGGTAGAGTACAAGGTATCTTCTCTTGCAGCACGAGTGTGATTGAAGCGGTTAATCAAAGATGTTTGCTCTCCAATTTTGAAACCTATAACCTTGAAGCTTGCCTTAAACCCATGCTGCCACAACCGAGCCAAGCATATTGAGATTGAACACCACTTCATTCTTGAGAAGGTGCTCGATGGAGTAACTGAAGTAAAAGGATTTAGAAGCAAGGACAATGTGGCCGACATTTTCTCCAAGCCTTTTACAAAAGGGGAATTTGAAGTTCTTAGAGCTAAACTTGGTCTTATTCCTAGAAAAAAAAGTGTTTTTTTAGAAAAAGAAAAATATATTTTGTAATTTTGAATGAGTGTGGGTCCCACTTGCATCATGACACTTGCAAAAATCTCATACCTTCTTCCCTCCAAATCCAACCCATTTGAATTTCAAATTAGCCTTGGAACCTTGAAACCAATTTAAAAATACCTTTGAACCTACCAACCTAATTAAAACCTTTTAACCTTTCCAATGAACTCATTAATTAACTTCACTCATAATTTTGCCCCCTTTCCAGCCAAACCACACAACTGAGTGTGTTGAGTGGCTCTTCCAAGTAATGTGCAAGTGAGTGAGAGAGTTACTAATAGAGTGAGTGAGCAAGTGTGAGGGTCGTCATCTTTTGATGTTCTTCCTCCTGTACATGGTGTCTTTCTCTTGGTGTACTCTCGGCTTATGAAGGCAATGAATTGGTAATTTCTTATCCTCTTCTTGTTTACTTGTTCTATTCCACAGGTTAGGTTGATCTAGTCATAGGCTAGTGCAAATTTATGCACTATTTGAGAAACAGATTTTTTAGGTAATTGGAAATCCATCTTTCTCCACAACTGATGCAGCTGTTGTACTAATAGACATATGGGCTTGCTGCAGATCATTTGTGTCTATGGCTGTTCATGGGCCGAACCGAGCTTTAGCCTGGGCTTGGCTCGTCCAAAAAACAGTAGCCTCGAGTGCTCGCAGACTCGGTTCAGATTGAGCCTATGTTTTTACTTAATCGGACCCACAACTTACTGAATGGTTGCTCAATCAGACCATCAAGGTATAATAGCGCGCTTTTTATTTTTTATGGAAACAGTGCTACCTGCCCGCCCCACATGTTCAAGTCATTATTCTACAGTAATTAAGTTGGCACAGGCTACAAAGTAACTGAATTGACAACCATATTGCTGATGGTTATAGTGTTAAAGTGAGACAGTGCTAACATCAAAAGCCTTGTAGGTCACTCCCAATCTCAGATTTAATGTGAAGCATAATTTTGCCCACGTGCCCGAGCCCAATCACAGTTAGGGGTGGGCATCAGGCTAGCCCGGCAAGGCTCGGACCCATTTAGAGCTCTGCCTGCCGGGGTTTAAGTGGGACCTGGCCCAGAGATGGCCTGAACCATTTATTAACGGGCCGTGTTTTGGCCCGGTTCTTAACGGACTCGGGTTTGAAGAGCAGCCCATGACCCGGCCCATTGGCCCAATGTGAGATGGGTGGCCTAAACAAATTTATAAATTATTTTTAAATACAATTAATAAATTAATTTTTAAAATACCAAAAATAAATAAATTAAATAAAAAACATAAAATTCAAAATTCCACATCTGACAATGTTTAAAGTATCCAAATCAAAAGCTCATAATAATATTTCGTCCATGGCATAACATTTGAACTAATAAATCAATATCAATTTTCCAAAATAACATAAAGCATGATCTTGAATTCTAATTCTCTTATGCAACACATGGTTTCTTCAATCCATTGATATGGTTTAACCCATTATGCAGCGCATAACCTATAGAAAAAGACAAAGCAAAAATATTTAAAAAAGATTGCAGTTATTCTAATTAAAATTACAAACCGGTCCCATAAAATTATCTTTTTCTTTCTCTTAAAATTAGTGTAACTAATTAATTAGGTAAATAATAAACAATTAACAAGTTTCCATGTACCCAACTAACTAACTTTCTAGTTTTCATAAAATTAATGCAACTAATTAGGTAAATAATAATAGTTACCAAGTTACTATGCAATTAATTATTTTTTTAATTTTATATTATTAAAAAATTAATAAATAGCTCAAACCCATGGTGTCAGCCCAGTAGCTCATAGGCTGACCCAAACCCAGCCCACGTATATATAACGGGCCGGGTTTTGGCCTGGTAGTTAATGGAACCGGGCTTAAAATTTTGACCCAAACCTGGCCCGTGGTGGACCGGGTTGGCTTGGCCCATTGGGACAATTGCCCACCCCTAATCATAGTAGCTAAACTTGTCCTTTGCAATACCTTGGGGATTAATTGACCCCAAAATTGGTCAACCATTGCATGCCTCACCAAATCACAATTTATCAGTAAAATTACAAATCATTATTAATAGGGAAAGTCACAAATTTCATATTAATTCCTATAAACAATTAAATCTTACAAGTATAAATAAATAAAACTTGTCTAGTTCTCTTAAAATTGATGGCATGTTAATATCATATAAAGTTTTGTTAAAACTATGCTACCCTTATACCCATATCATTTAAAAACATTAAATCAGCCTATAAAATGTATGACAACAAAAATTGTTGAGATTAATGATGTTTAAATTCATTCTTTGGAAAAGCCCTTTTTAAAGCACACCAACCAAGGCTTTTGGGTGGCTATCGCTTGCTCCAACCGAGCATGAGTCAGGGGAACTTCACTGAAAACTAACTACAGATCTTCCTTCGCTCTGACCCCTTCCATCCTTCTAAAGGAATGAATGCAGGTTCATTTTTGGGTAAGGCCAAAGCTGTTCTCGCTGTCTTTGGAGTGATGACAAACTTCCTGTCTCCCAACATTGCATATTCTTTCGATTCTATCAAATTTACCTTGGCTATCTAATCATTCACCCCAAACACACTGGTTTCTTGGCAAAATGTGTGTGGCAAGTTGTTCGCTTGGCTCGCGAAGCGCCATTTAAGACAGAGTGGAGAGGGGGCACTTGAAAGAATCCATAATGGTACTTTGATTCTAACAAACGGTTTACTTTATCTTTAATTTAAAATATACTATATATATATATATATATATATATATATATATATATATATATATATAAACTCATGGAAAGGTGAATTTTGTATGTTTTATATTTATATCTATATTAATGTTGGCTTTCTTACTTAATAGTTTTCTTTTATTATTATGTCATAAGATAATATCTTCTTTAATGCATATTACCTCCATTTTTTTTTTGCCCTCGTTTGAGAATAAACTCCCTCTCTCTATTATAGTCATCAGTGCGCGGTCATATCTCATTAAGGTTCCATTTGAGTTTGGATCGGGTGCAATATGATTGCATAAAAATTGTGCATTAAGCACTTGATGGCCCTCCATCAAGTCTTGGGCCCCACACCTCACAGGCCGTATCCCCACGATGGAGGGTGATCAGGTGCTTAATGGGCAAATTTTTATGCAATCATATTGCACCTGATCTTTTCACGTTCCATTTAGATATACGCAACTCTCTTTTCTTCTCTCCCAACTTCGGACACAGCAGCTTGAGCCGTTGTTTTGCAGTTACAAAGGTGGTTATGCAATGTATATATGCTTCGAATCACTGACTTTATCGGCTACACTTAATTAGCTCATTAATAAGGCAGTGACTGATCGAGAGAGCAGATAAGTAAGGGCATAATGAGTACAGCTGAGGTTACATTCATTACCTGATGGCACAATTATTTCCCTTGAGAGACATGAGAGTGGTTCCATCCACATCTTGATCAAGTGAGATGCGAAGGAGGGTAGTTACGATCATATTGTATGTAACCCATTGTTGATTATATTCAATCCCTATCTCACTTGGTAACCATGCATCTTACTTGGGATATGTGAGAATGGGCACACACACACACCTCATCAAGTGAGATGCGGTGGTGATTGAATAGAATCGGGTTGTTTGTTCATACACCGTAAGTGCTCTAGGTAGCATATTCTCTTTTTCCTCTTCATCAAGAATAAATCAGGTGATTTGTCAAATCTCAGTGGGATTAGCATATTGAAGCAGCAATGGTTTATGAATTTTCATATCAAACCTTGATATAACTCGAGTTTTGATTAAGATGTATAATTTTTTAATGTACTGGGTCTGGTTTATCTTATTGAAGCAGCAATGGTTTATGGACTGGGTCTGGTTTATCTTATGGTAAATCCACTCAGACCCAAGACTGAACCAAGTACCAGTATCTCAGAATCCATGTTTTAACCCACTTGGTCCCATGAAGATCTGAACCAAGTACCAGTATCTCAGAATCCATGTTTGAACCCACTTGGTCCCATAAAGATCTGAACCATTGACAACCTCTACTTTCAACAGCATGGATCACGTGCAATGTGATTGCACAAACTAATATGCCGCCCCACCTGACTGCATGACACCTGTTGTCGGGTTCCACAAAAATGCAAAAAACCAGCAGATTACTCTCTCTCTAGGGTTCGTGGTCAGCAGCGAGGGAGGATCAGGTGCAATGTGACATTGCATACTATTAGTGCGCTGCTGCACCTGAGCACCCTCCATCTTTGAGGTACATCCTGTCAGCTGTAGGGGACGAAGCAATGATGGAGGGTGACGATGTGCAGCAGCACACTAAAAGTGTGCAATTACATTCTACCTAATCCTCTCCGTGGGCAGCAGTCAGCCACAAGTGGCATATATCCCTCCATAAATGGCCAGAGAGGGTACAATTGGTCCCCTCCATCGCAACATGATTACCAATATTTGGAGTTTTAAGAAGTTGAAAGGATCTGGTTTGGGAATTCTATGTACATTGCACCCATCGTAATCAGCCGGGAGGGTGGTGCATGTTTGCCTCCGATGATTCACTGAATCCCACGTCTGTGTTCGGGGGGTCGAATGAGCGCCACGTATTTAGGCACATGAGGCTCGTATTCCCGTGTATGATGACCTAACTTTGCATCAGACTCTGGTGCTGTTGCAAAGACTTAATCACCCTTACTTGCTTTTCTTGCCCTGAAATGACGGTTCGAGGAAATGACAAAAATATCCTGCATTCAAAAGTTGGGAAAATACGGTTCGAGCAAAGGACAAAAAACTCCTCCATCCAGAAAGTTTGATGTTAACTATTTAAAGTGGAGACGTTCCCTATTCATGAAACTCCTGCGCCATCTGCTGTAACAGTAGCTCCCATTATCAACCCAAACTTTGCCTTCGTCTCCAGTCCAGGTTTCCGCCTTGTTTTTTATCATGTTTTACAACACATTGTCGCCTTCTCGTGCCTACCTTGTGTTACAAAACATTCACGTGTTTTCTCTTCATTTTGTGCTGTCGTTAGGCATTATGGAAGAAAGCAATGATGCACAAACATTCCAATCAGTGCCATTAAGGCGGCGCGAGTAGCTTCCCATCTTATCATGCTATCGATGAAGAAGGCATGTCGTCTTGTGTGCCATTAAGGCATTGTTTGGTTATTGCAGGTAGATCTTGTTCTTACGATGGTTGGAAACTTATCGATATTTGTAAGACACTGGGACCTGTTGACAAGAATGCTTGTTTATAAATGCTAGGAAGGGCCTCTACCCCATCAGGTATCCTACATTCACTCATTATATGCATTGTATCTCAAACCGCTGTAATAGTAACATACTCCCGTTTTTGTGAGATATATCTTTGTTAGTTAATATCGATTTATTTGCTATTTTGCTCGATTTCTTCCGTATCGATTTGTTATTTATCGACCTTTTAGATATTATGGTTTTGTATTGTCGAGTTGTAAGTTATTATGCTGAACTGCCATATCGATTTTCAATATATTATTCGATATTCATATCGCTTTGTAAGATATTATATGTTTTGTAAGATGTATTTCTAAGATATTTGTACACAGACTTTGAAAACATGTGCGTGCAGAAACACATCGTTACACGATTGCGGGGGCGATTTTCGCATTCATACCGCTGCTCTGTCAGCGATTTCTATTGAACTCACTTTACAACATCGTGGATATAATGAGAGCGTTATCGTCAACACACATGTACAGCATGTATCTTTTATTGGCATGGTAAGTGACAACTCGATGGTCAGTATAAGCAAATATCAAACCGCACTTGCTTGGATACTGTCATTCATTAAGTCGTTGCTTTGACTTGCTTAACCTTATGGGTATCCATTGTTATATGCATCCTGATTAAATCACAGTAAACGTATGGGCTTGCTAACACAAATTGATATATTGCTTACAAAACATTTCACTTTCTTCTCTTCTTTTTCGTTGTTGTTAGGCATTATGGAAGAAAGCAATGATGCACAAACATTCCAACCAGTGCCATTAAGGCGGCGTGAGTAGCTTTCCATCTCATCATGCTATCGATGAAGAAGGCATGTTGTCTTGTGTGCCATTAAGGCATTGTTTGGTTATTGCAGGTAGATCTTGTTCTTACGATGGTTGGAAACTTATCGATATTTGTAAGACGCTGGGACCTGTTGACAAGAATGCTTGTTTACAAATGCTAGGAAGGGCCTCTACCCCATCAGGTATCCTACATTCACTCATTATATGCACTGTATCTCAAACCTCTGTATTAGTAACATACTCCCATTTTTTGTGAGATATATTTTTGTTAGTTAATATCGATTTGTTTGCTATTTTGTTGCAAACACCAATTGATATATTGCTTAAAACTTTGTTGAGCTTATCATCAGGTTCTAATAAAGATGATGTAGCTCAATCAATTGAAAGATCTGGAGAATTGAACATCTGTACTAATGACGCAACTGAAGAATTGAACATCTGCGCTAATGATCCACATGAAAAGGAAGGTGCAGGCATTAGACCCACTCTTGACTTGAATGTTCTAGTAGAAGAAATGCAATTCAATAATGAGGTAGATTACCATGACAGTACACATAATAAAAGAGTAGGCACCGAGAATTTAAATGGAAGCACACTAGACTTGAATGTTCCACTAGTGGAAATACAATTCAATAATGAGGTAGATTTTGATGTCAGTACACATAATAAAAGTGTAGGAACTGGGAATATACATGGAACTACACTTGACTCTGTTTCTGTAGAAGGAATACAGTTTAATAACGAGGAAGCTGCATATAAATTTTACAATGATTATGCCTTAAAAGTTGGCTTCAGTGTGAGAAGGTTTTCTTGGTCAAAAAATGCACTGGGTGTCTTGGTTAGAAAGACGTATGCTTGTTCCAAGCAAGGTTGGAAGAAATCAATGGGAAATCCAACAAAGAGCATGCCAGAATCAAGATGTGGATGTCAAGCGAGAATGGTTTTTAGAAGACATCCGAATGGAAAATTTGTAGTTTGTACTTTAATCAGTGATCATAATCATGATTTATCTGCATCATTTATGACTCCTATGCTAAGGTCACATCGTAAAGTAACTGTAGCGCATGCTGTAATGGTTGAAATAGCCGATAGCGCCGGCATTGCACCAAGGAAGACATACAATTTGTTTGCCCACATCGACGATGGTCGCGATAATGTGCCATTCACACCTTTGGATCTAAGAAACCACTTGAGAAGGAAGAGGACAAATAACATGAAGAAAGGAGAAATATGTTCTTTGGTTGATTACTTACAGAATAAATCAAGCAATGAACATGGTTTCTTTAGTGCAATGCAAGTGGACGAAGATGGATATGCTGTGAATATGTTTTGGGCAGATTCAAAGTCAAGATTAGATTATGAATGCTTCAATGATGTGCTTGTATTTGATACTACAGTAAAGATTAATACTGAACAGTGGCCATTTGCACAGTTTGTCGGAGTGAACCATCACGCACATAGTTGTATATTAGGCGGGGCATTTTTGTATGACCAGACCAAGGAAAGCTTTGAGTGGTTGTTTAGAGTATTTACACAGGCAATGAACGGGAAGCAACCTGAAGCTGTACTTACAGATGGTGATCACGCAATTGCGGCTGCATTGCTTCACGTGTGGCCAGATGCACATCATTGCCTATGTTTGTGGCATATCTTTCAAAATGCAACAAAGAACATAGGACACATATTTAATTAGAAGACAGGGTTTGACAAAAAGTTTACTAGGTGTGTGCTTGAGAGCGTAGACGATATCACCTTTATGTCTGATTGGGAGGAAATGATTCAGACATACGACCTTCAAGATTGTCTCTGGTTACAAAATTTATATGCAGAAAAGGAGAAGTGGGCATTGACATATGAAAGATAATACTTTTGTGCTGGTATGATAAGCACACAAAGAGCTGAATCTATGCATGCCACGCTGAAAGAAACCCTGTATTCATGTTTTACAATGTTTCGTTTCATGGAACAATATGAATTATTTGTAGACGGTCTAAGACAGAATGAGCTTGAACAAGACGTGAAATGCTTCAACACACAACCTCTAACCTTTGGCATAAAAATATTGATGCGACCTGCAACTGTATACACTAACTGTATTTGAATGGATCAAGAAAGAGGTGTTACATGTCATGAATTGCAAAATAGAAGGACTTGTGCAAACCGAGAATATGCACAAATACCATATTTTATGGCAAAGCGAAAAGCATCACGAAAGGCGAGAAGCACATGTCACGTACAATGTTGACAATGGAAGAGTTGAATGTTCGTGTAAAATGTATGAATTCAAAGGTATTTTATGCTGTCATGCATTAAAGTCACTCAATCAAGAGAAGATACAAGAAATACCTGAGTCCTACGTAATGCGAAGATGGAAGAGATGTGCAAAAATTGAAACCATTGTTATGGACAATGTGAGTAAATCTGGTGTTGATGAGAAGTGCCACATAGCCTCCCGTTACCAACAACTGTGTAGGTCATTTATACATGTTGCTGATTTGGCATCGAGAAGTGAAGAAGGCTATTTATGCCTAAGAAAAGCTTTAATGCAGTTACTTGAAAACTTGGAGTTAATTCACCTTAAGTCTGTTGTAGCCAATGAATACCAGTCGAAGATAATGGGATCGAACAACGTAGGTGAAAATCATGTTTCGCTCGACACTCCTGAGAAGTTGCGTCGCAACGTAAACATTATCTTCAACAAGTCAGTAGTTAACATTATTGATTATGATGGACATATTTATGAAGCAAAGGGTATGAAAAGAAAACCGGCCTCTGATCGCAGTCGTCCGAGGGCAAAGGGTGCACTAGAATTGGTTGGCAAGAAAAGAACTAAGAAACAACCAAGCTGTAATAAAAAACAACAAAGCCCTTGGAATGAACAGGTATGTAAGACATTATATTGCTTTCCATTACGTGAAGCTTGTCAATATCTAACTCGTGTAATGTCCAACATGCAACAATACCCTATAGAAGTAACACCAAACGTTGAAACTTTCATTCCTCCCGACCAGATTTCCGGCAATGATAACTTCAGTTTTACAAGTCTTTTGGTATGTAATCAATGTTGAGAGGAGGTTTGCATTTCTTGTGAAACTTAATACAGTGTCTTATATTTTCTATTTCATGACAGGTTCTGATGCATTCGACAGATAGGTATGGGACACAGGAATGTCGTGTGGGATATTAATTTAGCTGTCATGCCTCTTTGCATGACCCGATTTCCACATTATCGGATTTGTTAAGAGTTTATAGTGATTTGTCAGTGAGGACTTGTGGTCCGTGGTTGGATTTGCTTAAACTGATAGATAGCGATTTGTGGCTTTTGCAGAGAGTCGATTCATGACATCACTGAATGACGATTTGTGGTTATCGTTGAATAGCGATTTGTGGCATCGCAGCATAGTGATTTGCAGGTATTGTTGGAGTGTCAATCCAAGCGGCTTGAGAAGGGTTGTTCCAGTAAGCTTTTTTGGGGCATTGATTATGGTTGCACTTAGTTTTATGATGTAAGAAAGCTTTCACCTGCGTTTTCCAGCTAAGTGGTTGCACAATGTTGGACTTGTGTAATGATAATAAAACGAAATCATTTTATGATCTGAGTTTTTGTGGTTGATTTAAACAAGTACTTTATTTATTGAATTGCGATTTACATCCAATAAATACAATGTGTCCCAACATAGCTGCCAATCTACTTCCAAGATAGTGTCATGTCCACATGCTACGAGTGCCCTTCTTTTTCTTTGTACTTGTGCGTATAAACATCTTGTAAAATTGATTATTATTTTATTTATCATAAATTGTGCTTTAGAAGTCTTTTGGTATATAATCAATTATTTCCCTTGAGAGACATGAGAGTGGTTCCATCCACATCTTGATCAAGTGAGATGCAAAGGAGGGTAGTTACGATCATATTGTATGTAACCCATTGTTGGTTATATTCAATCCCTATCTCACTTGGTAACCATGCATCTTACTTGGGATATGTGAGAATGGGCACACACACACACACACCTCATCAAGTGAGATGCAGTGGTGATTGAATAGAACCGGGTTGTTTGTTCATACACCGTCAGTGCTCTAGGTAGCATATTCTCTTTTTCCTCTTTATCAAGAATAAATCAGGTGATTTGTCAAATCTCAGTGGGATTAGCATATTGAAGCAGCAATGGTTTATGAACTTTCATATCAAACCTTGATATAACTCAAGTTTTGATTAAGATGTATAATTTTTTAATGTAAAAAATATAAAAAAATATCATTTCACCAGGTGTGGACTGGGTCTGGTTTATCTTATGGTAAATCCACTCAGACCCAAGACTGAACCAAGTACCAGTATCTCAGAATCCATGTTTTAACCCACTTGGTCCCATGAAGATCTGAACCAAGTACCAGTATCTCAGAATCCATGTTTGAACCCACTTGGTCCCATAAAGATCTGAACCATTGACAACCTCTACTTTTAACAGCATGGATCACGTGCAATGTGATTGCACAAACTAATGTGCCGCCCCACCTGACTGCATGACACCTGTTGTCGGGTTCCACAAAAATGCAAAATACCAGCAGATTACTCTCTCTCTAGGGTTCGTGGTCAGCAGTGAGGGAGGATCAGGTGCAATGTGACATTGCATACTATTAGTGCGCTGCTGCACCTGAGCACCCTCCATCTTTGAGGTATAGCCTGTCAGCTGTAGGGGACGAAGCAATGATGGAGGGTGACGATGTGCAGCAGCACACTAAAAGTGTGCAATTACATTCTACCTAATCCTCTCCGTGGGCAGCAGTCAGCCACAAGTGGCATATATCCCTCCATAAATGGCCAGAGAGGGTACAATTGGTCCCCTCCATCGCAACATGATTACCAATATTTAGAGTTTTAAGAAGTTGAAAGGATCTGGTTTGGGAATTCTATGTACATTACACCCATCGTAATCAGCCGAGACGGTGGTGTATGTTTGCCTCCGATGATTCACTGAATCCCAAGTCTGTGTTCGGGGGGTCGAATGAGCGCCACGTATTTAGGCACATGAGGCTCGTATTCCCGTGTATGATGACCTAATTTTTCATCAAACTCTGGTGCTGTTGCAAAGACTTAATCACCCTTACTTGCTTTTCTTGCCTTGAAATGACGGTTTGAGGAAATGACAAAAATATCCCACATTCAAAAGTTGGGAAAATACGGTTCGAGCAAAGGACAAAAAACTTCTCCATCCAGAAAGTTTGATGTTAACTATTTAAAGTGGAGACGTTCCCTATTCATGAAACTCCTGCGCTATCTGCTGTAACAGTAGCTCCCATTATCAACCCAAACTTTGCCTTCGTCTCCAGTCTAGGTTTTCGCCTTGTTTTTTATCCTGTTTTACAACACATTGTCGCCTTCTCGTGCCTACCTTGTGTTACAAAATATTTCCGTGTTTTCTCTTCATTTTGTGCTGTCGTTAGGCATTATGGAAGAAAGCAATGATGCACAAACATTCCAATCAGTGCCATTAAGGCGGCGCGAGTAGCTTCCCATCTCATCATGCTATCGATGAAGAAGGCATGTTGTCTTGTGTGCCATTAAGGCATTGTTTGGTTATTGCAGGTAGATCTTGTTCTTACGATGGTTGAAAACTTATCGATATTTGTAAGACGCTAGGACCTGTTGACAAGAATGCTTGTTTACAAATACTAGGAAGGGCCTCTACCCCATCAGGTATCCTACATTCACTCATTATATGTTACGACAATGAAGCCATACATGATACTTCAAGTACAAAGTTTTGATGATGAGCAAGTGGAATCAACTGCATTTCAGCTAAGGCTATGAAGAAATTGAAGAATTCGATGAAGAATCTTTGAAGACTAGTGTGCAAATGTTTAATTCATTAAAAGTCTTAGATTCTTGTAAGAGCCTTACTTAGAGTGCATATTTAGGTTGCATTTCACCTTAAAAGTCTTTAGAAAAGCTTTTCTAAAAGAAACACTCTTGAAAATCTTTTTAGAAAACTCTTTTCTTAAATTTTCATGTTTATTAGTCAACCAATAGACTTACCAGTCAACTAATACTTTCGCGCCATATTTTCTATAAAAAGTCATTTTTGTCAAATTAGTCGACCGAAGGTTTTATCAGTTGACTGAACAGAATGTCTGTTTTCTGGAAAATTAGCAGCAGTCGACTAATGGTTTTATCAGTCGACTGAACAGAACATGTGTTTTCTGAAAATTTAGCAGCAGTCGACTAATGTTTTTATCAGTCGACCGAACAAAATGTTTGTTTTTCAGAAGATTTTAGCAGCAGTCGACTAAAAGGTTTTTCAGTCTACTGATGATATTATCAGTCGACTAATTTTTCTCTAGTCGACTAAGTTTCAAAAGTTCAGTTTTTCAAACGGCTCGATTAACAGATTAGTCGACCGACGATAACTGTCAGTCTACTAATAACTAACTATTAGTCGACTAACTGATGTTTCAGTCAACTAATTTTGCCATTTTCCTGAAACTTCAAAAAGGCATGTCTTTTCATTTTTCAAACGTTTTGATCGTTCAAAATGGACAGTTTTGACACCCTTTCATACCCTCAACGTATTGAAAACTTTAACTATAAATATGAGTGCATTTTACACTAAAAAACAACAAGAATTCAATCGATTTGAATCATTTACTTATTGCTTTTCACTCTTATTCAGTCAAGTATTTACTTTCTCACTCACTTGATATTTTCACTTCAGTTTTTCACTCAAATCACTTTGGGAGATAGTGAATTCGTGAGTAGAGTATTTCAACAACCTCAAAAGCCAATTGCATCTCATTCGCATTCAAAAGAAAGGCTCATAGGTTGTATTGTAAGTTGTTATTTCTTTTCTGTAAAAAAAAAGACTCCTTGGTTTAAAGGAGTTGTTTGCTTTCAGTAGGGTTGTTACTGAAAGTGAGACCGGATTTGGTCTGTGTGATCTTGTAGTTAACAAGGTTGATAGTAGAAATCTCAAGCGGGTTTTGCTTGGAGACTGAATGTAGGTCGGGATAGACCGAACTAGGATAAAATCTTGTGTTCTTTGTGTGTTTGCTTTTCAAATTGCAAAATCCTTCAATATTCTGCAGACAATTTTTAAAAGCACTATTCACCCCCCTCTAGTGCTCGTTGCCTCGATCCTAGTGCACTTTCATTTGGTATCAGAGCACAGGTTTGCTATTACTTTGATTTGACCATCATCTAGCATGGCAACTACAACATCTCAGCACAAAGAAGGAAGCTCCTCTGTTCGTCCTCCTCTCTTCGACGGAACACACTATGGTTACTGGAAAGTAAGAATGACAATATTCTTACAATCCATGGATCTAGATATTTGGAGAGTGGTTTCAGAAAAGTACCAAACTCCATCAACTGATTTCAGCCGATGGATCAATGAAGAAAAGAAGACTGCTTCACTTAATGCCAAAGCAATGAATGCATTATATTGTGGCGTTGACAAGGTAGAGTTTAATCGCATCTCTCAATGCTCTACAGCAAATGAAATCTGGCATACTCTTCTCGTGACTCACGAAGGTACGTCAAGGGTAAATGAATCTAAAATTGTTTCTTTAGTTCATAAATTTGAATTGTTCAAAATGAAGCAAAATGAATTTATATCGGACATGGTAACTAGAATGACCGATATAACTAACACTTTGAAATCCCTTGGAAAAGAATATTCACAAGTGGATTTAGTCAGAAAGATCCTAAGGTGTTTAACTCCTGAATAGGAGAGAAAAACCACTGCTATTGAAGAAGCAAATGATCTTAACACTCTCACTCTTGAAGATTTGGTTGGTAACCTTATGACATATGAGGTCCAACTTCAAGACAGACAAGAAGAAGAGCCCAAAAAGAAGTCTCTTGCTTTTAAGGCTACTTCTGACTCAGAAAATTCAGAAGAAGATGAAGATATTGCCCTCATCACAAGGCAATTCAAAAGATTCATCAAAAAGGGAAGATTTCAAAGAAAGATAAAGAAAGCAGATTTTTCCAATCTCAATTAAGTTAAATGCTTTAACTGCAAAAAGGCAGGACATATCAAGAAAGATTGTCCTCTTCTCAAAATCAAGCCCAAGGACCAATTCAAGAAGAAAAAGACATTTCAAGCATGTTGGGATGATAGTGACTCCTCTTCCGACGAAGAATCAAATGAAGAAGTCGCCAACATGTGTTTTGTAGCACAAGAAAATTCGGTAAGTGAATTTGACTATGATGAGTTATTTGAAGCATTCAATGATTTATATGCTAAATTTAAGAGTCTAAGTTCTAAAAATAGAGAGTTAAAAACTGAAAATTTAACTCTTGACTCTCAAAATAAAGTGTTACTTCAAGAGATAGAAGATCTCAAGAAGGAAAATTCTTGCCAAGCATTTGAGATAAAAGAAATTGGAGTTAGAACCAATCTCTTACAAAAAGAAATATCTAGTCTTAAAGAAAAATCAAATGATCTTCTTTCCATAGTGACCAAATTCACAAATGGTCAAGAGAATCTAGAAAAACTTCTTGGTTTTCAAAGATGTTCGGTTAATAAAACCGGATTGTGATATAGCTTCTTTGATACTCAAAATAGACCAAACTATGTGGTGAAAAATCAAAGACATTATTCTCAACCTTTTGTTCATAGAACTAAACTTTCTAGCTCTAATAGAAATGCATCTAATCGTGGAAACTACAATGCTTATATGCCTAGACATGATTATTCTAGACATGCTAAATCCTTTTATAGAAAGAATATTTATTATCAAAGGAAACCAAAATCCAAATGGATATGGGTTTCTAAGACTAACTCTCATGGACCCGAAAATAGAAAGGGGTCAAATGCTCTGTTTTCTGATTTTGTTGTAGGTACACAACAAAAGGAGCAAATGGATATTGGACAACGGCTGTTACAAACATATGACTGAAAGGCCGGAGTTATTTTCCACCCTCCAAAATAAGGATGGAGGAACCGTCACCTTTGGTGACAATAACAAGAGAAAAGTGATAGGTATTGGTAATATTGATAATCCAAAATTTCCCTTGATAGAAAATATTCTTTTAGTAGATGGTTTAATGCATAATTTAATATCTATTAGTCAATTATGTGATAAAGGTTTTCATGTTTCTTTTGAAAATGATTTATGCTTAATTTCTGATTTTCAATCTAAAAAGATCATTTTTAAAGGTAAAAGAAGGAACAATGTGTATGAACTATATCTAGATGATTTACCCACTTTTAATGAAAAATGTCTTATTGTTTCAAATGAAATTCAATGGTTATGGCACAAGAGACTTGGACATGTTAATTTTAAAATTATTTCCAAGTTATTCAAGAATGATCTTGTAAGAGGCCTACCTAGAATACCATATAAGAAAGATCACTTATGTGATGCTTGCCAAAGGGGTAAACAAATCAAGAGTTCTTTTAAAGCAAAAGATATAGTTTCAACAAAACCTCCTCTTGAACTTTTACATTTAGATCTATTTGGACCATCTAGAATTCAAAGTTTGAATGGTAGCAGGTATGCTTTTGTTATAGTAGATGATTATTCTCGTTTTACATGGGTGATTTTTCTAAAAAGCAAAAATGATGCTTTTTCAGAATTTTCTAAACTTTGTAGAAGAATTACAAATGAAAAATCTACTTCTATTATTAAAATTCGTAGTGATCATGGTGGTGAATTTGAAAATGAATCTTTTCTAAAGTTTTGTGATTTACATGGTATATCTCACAACTTTGCTTTTCCTAGAGCGGCTCCACAAAATGGAGTTGTTGAAAGAAAGAATAGAACTTTGCAAGAACGTGCTAGAACCATGTTTCAAGATAAAAATTTACCAAAATACTTTTGGGCTGAAGCAATAAATACAACATGTTATGTTTTAAACCGTGTTCTTATTCGACCAATTTTACATAAAACATGTTTTGAATTGTATTATGATCGTATACCAAAGATCTCATATTTCAAAATTTTTGGTAGTAAATGTTTCTTGTTAAATACCAAAGATAATCTTGATAAGTTTGACTCAAAATCAGATGAATCAATATTTCTTGGATATTCTTCTAGAAGTAAAGCTTATCGTATTTTCAATAAAAGAACATCTTGTATTGAAGAATCTTTACATGTTGCATTTGATGAGAATTGTGAGCAGGTTATACCTCTAAGCGAAGGAGAAGAAGTAATTCTCAAAGAAGAACCCTTGATAGAGAGTACTTCTCAACAAAATATTCCTCTTCAACCTGTTTGGAAAGAAGTTCCTAATCATCCACATGAACAAGTTATTGGTGAAATAAAGAGTGGTGTCTAAACTAGAAGGCAATTAGAAAAATATATTGCAAATGTTGCTTTCATATCTAAATTAGAACCAAAGAATATCAATGAGGCTTGTGATGATGAATTTTGACTTTTGGCCATGTCTGAAGAACTTAACCAATTTACTAGGAATGATGTTTGGGATCTAGTTGATAGACCTAAGGATCATCCAGTAATTGGAACAAGATGGGTCTTTCGAAATAAGCTGGATGAAAATGGTGAAGTCATTCGTAACAAAGCAAGGCTAGTAGCGCAAGGCTATAATCAAGAAGAAGGCATAAATTTTGATGAAACCTATGCACCAGTGGCTCGATTAGAGTCAACTCGAATGATGCTTGCTTTTGCTAGTTACATGAACTTCAAGTTATATCAAATTGATGTTAAGAGTGCATTCTTAAATGGACACATCAATGAAGAAGTTTATGTAGAGCAACCTCCAGGCTTTGACATTGAGAAATATCCAGAAAAAGTCTACAAATTGAAAAGAGCTTTGTATGGACTCAAACAAGCACCAAGAGCGTGGTATGAAAGACTACGAAATTTTCTAGAACAATCTGTTTTTTCCATTGGTCGGGTAGACTCCACTTTATTTATTAAACATTTTAATTCAGATATTCTTATTGTGCAAATTTATGTTGATGACATAATATTTGGTTCTACTAATGATTCTCTTTGTAAAGAATTTGCTAAAGCTATGCAGGAAGAGTTTGAAATGAGCTTGATGGGCGAATTAAACTACTTCCTTGGACTTCAAATAAAGCAAACTGAAGAAGGAATCTTCATCAATCAGGCTAAGTATACAAAAGAACTTTTCAAGAGATTTGGGATGGACTCATCGAAATCAAGAAGGAATCCTATGAGTACAACTACTTCTCTTGATAAAGATGAAAATGGTAAAAGTGTAGATACTAAGCTCTACAGAGGTATGATCGGATCTCTATTATACTTAACTGCTAGTCGACCTGATATTATGTTTAGTGTATGTATGTGTGCAAGATTTCAAGCTAATCCAAAGGAATCTCATTTAACTGCCGTAAAACAAATTCTTCGTTATTTGAAAGATACTTCAGATTTCAGTTTGTTTTACCCAAAATCATCTTCCTTTGATTTAATTTCATATAGTGATGCAGATTTTGCAGGAAGTAAATCCGATCGCAAGAGTACTAGTGAAACTTGTCATTTCTTAGAAAATTCCTTAGTCTCTTGGTTTAGTAAAAAGCAAAATTCAGTGTCACTCTCAACAACTGAAGCGGAATATATAGCGGCTAGTTTAGCATGTTCACAAGTACTATGGATGAAACCGACCTTAAAAGATTTTGGTTTGAATTACTCCACAACAACTATTTATTGTGATAACACTAGTGCTATAAATATTTCAAAAAATCCTATTCAGCACTCAAGAACTAAGCATATTGAAGTTAGACATAATTTTTTAAGAGATCATGTGTTAAAAGGAGATATTTCGTTAAATTTTATTTCCACTAAAGAACAACATGCCGATATCTTCACTAAACCTCTTAAAAATGAAGATTTTATGAGAATTAGGAGCGAACTAGGTATTTGCTCAATTTTGGATTTATAAAAATGCTGATTTTTGAACAAAATCTGAAAATCGCACTTTATTAGTCGACCAATAAAATTCTAGTCGACTGATGTTTTAGTATTTTAGAATGAATCGCACCATATTAGTCGATCGATATATTTCCAGTCGACTGATGATATTTTTAGAATGAGTCACACTTTTTTAGTCGACCGATAAAGTTTTAGTCGACTAAAACATTTTTTTTTAAAAGACTCGACACCCCTTGGATTTTTTTTAAACCCATTTTTTTAAATAGGCATCATTTCACTTCATTTTTGTACCTTTTCGTTTTTCTTAAAAACGAAACCCTTAAACCAAAAACCCTCTTTCTCTTTTGCCTCTCTCTTCCGAAAAACCCTCGGAGTGTCGTTCGATCCCATCTTCACCGGGATTTTCTTGCCGTGACAAGAAGACGCCGGAGTCTTCTGGCCGTGATCTTAAAACGCCAGAATCCTCTTGCAGTAACTGACGCATCTTCAAAACACGCCGGAACTCTCTTGCCGTGACAGTGTATTTTCCGCCATTGCCGGAATCCCATTGTGGCCGACCTCTCACTCGCCGTCAGCCATCGTATCCTCAGTTTCTGTTTCACATCACCGGACAACATTTTCCTCTTGCCGGAAGTCATCTGGAAGCCGACAAATTTTTTTGGTAACTCTGTTTTTTAACCATGCCTCGTACGAAGTCTGCATCTGCAAAAGGTTTAGGTTCTCTTCCTCCTACACCTTCTTCAAGACATGGTTTTTCACTAAGATTACTCCGCAATCCTCTTTTGTATGATACTTTTGGATCAATGTCTGCACTACCTATTTTACCAGGCCGAAATGTTCTATTCCACTTGTTTTCTCGTTACAAAATAAGAGAATTATTTCCTGGAATTTCACATCCTTTTGATGCTTGTGCAGATACCCTTCACTATCCTTTTCTTATTCACTTGTTTTACACGAATTTACAAATGGATCATGAAACTGGAATTTTATCCTCTCTTGTTCGTGATGTTGAAATCGAGTTTGATTCGAAACTACTTGGAGAAATTCTTGAAATTCCACCTTCAGACACTCTTTTCAACACTATTGAATTAAATGATGAAAGAGTTTTTGAACAAATTTTTCTTCCAGGTGCACCTCACTGCCCTCCTTTCAAAAATACTAATCTTCAAACTCGTGCATGCATTGCTGGACGAATCCTTGCCCACAATGTACTTCCTAAAACTGGTTCTTTTGATTATTATTCCACAGATCTTTCTACGGCTCTTTATGTTTTATTTGAAAATATTTCTGTCAACTGGGCCAATGTGTATTTTACAAATTTGTGGAAACAAAAACCATTTCTTCCTTATGGTTGTCTTTTAACCCGTATTTTTAGACATTTCAAAGTTCCTTTAACAAATGAAAAATACATTGAGCAAAAAGAGTTCTTTGATCAAACAATTTTTAAAAGAATGAAAATTAAATATCTGCCTCCTTTAAATATTGATCAAACTGAACCATCTGATCCTACTGAACCATCAATTTCTAAACCTTCACCTTCTGCGACACCTTCATCTCATGCAAAAAGAAAGAAATTTTCGACCAATCAAGACCATGATGAAGTTATGCAGAGACTGAAAGCTTTGGAGCTGCATCAACACACTTTTCGTGAAGATGTGACTCAACAACTATCTTCGATTCAGAAAGAAATTACTTCAATCAAGGATTTGCTCAACTCACTTTTCTGAACTTTGTTGTCTAAACTTTCATACTTTATGGGTTGTAATATTTTAAACTTGTATTTCTATTTTACTTATGCTATTTCTGCTCTTATTCTTTTTTATTATGACAAATGGGGAGAAAAAGATAAAAGATAGCATTACATTGAAATTGCAGGAGATCTTGCATAAGAATTGCAAGGAAATTAAGAGAAAAAGTAAGCTTTGAATGAATGTATGAAGTAATGGTGAATGGAAATGCAAACCAATCAATATGTGATATATGTGCTTTAAATGTGCTAACTTTTAATGTTTTGCAGCATATTGATAGGGGGAGTAAAATCTCCATCTATGCATCTAAATGCTTCATCTTTGATTAAGTTTGTCATCATAAAAAAGGGGGAGATTGTTACGACAATGAAGCCATACATTATACTTCAAGTACAAAGTTTTGATGATAAGCAAGTGGAATCAACTGCATTTCAGCTAAGGCTATGAAGAAATTGAAGAATTCGATGAAGAATCTTTGAAGACTAGTGTGCAAATGTTTAATTCATTAAAAGTCTTAGATTATTGTAAGAGCCTTACTTAGAGTGCATATTTAGGTTGCATTTCACCTTAAAAGTCTTTAGAAAAACTTTTCTAAAAGAAACACTCTTGAAAATCTTTTTGGAAAACTCTTTTCTTAAATTTTCATGTTTATTAGTCGACCAATGGACTTACCAGTCGACTAATCCTTTCGCGCCATATTTTCTTTAAAAAGTCATTTTTGTCAAATTAGTCGACCGAAGGTTTTATCAGTCGACTGGACATAATGTCTGTTTTATGGAAAATTAGCAGCAGTCGACTAATGGTTTTATCAGTCGACTGAACAGAACATGTGTTTTCTGAAAATTTAGCAGCAGTCGACTAATGTTTTTATCAGTCGACCAAACAAAATGTTTGTTTTTCAGAAGATTTTAGCAGCAATCGACTAAAAGGTTTTTCAGACTACTGATGATATTATCAGTCGACTAATTTTTCTCTAGTCGACTAAGTTTCAAAAGTTCAGTTTTTCAAACGACTCGATTAACAGATCAGTCGACCGACGATAACTGTCAGTCTACTAATAACTAACTATTAGTCGACTAACTGATGTTTCAGTCGACTAATTTTGTTGTTTTCTTGAAACTTCAAAAAGGCGTGTCTTTTCATTTTTCAAACGTTTTGATCGTTCAAAATGGACAGTTTTGACACCCTTTCATACCCTCAACGTATTGAAAACTTTAACTATAAATATGAGTGCATTTTACAGTCAAAAACAACAAGAATTCAATCGATTTGAATCATTTACTTATTGCTTTTCACTCCTATTCAGTCAAGTATATACTTTCTCACTCACTTGATATTTTCACTTCAGTTTTTCACTCAAATAACTTTGGGAGATAGTGAATTCGTGAGTAGAGTATTTCAACAACCTCAAAAGCCAATTGCATCTCATTTGCATTCAAAAGAAAGGCTCATAGGTTGCATTGTAAGTTGTTATTTCTTTTCTGTAAAAAGAAAGACTCCTTGGTTTAAAGAAGTTGTTTGCTTTCAGTAGGGTTGTTACTGAAAGTGGAACCAGATTTGGTCTGTGTGATCTTGTAGTTAACAAGGTTCATAGTAGAAATCTCAAGTGGGTTTTGCTTGGAGATTGAATGTAGGTCGGGATAGACCGAACCAGGATAAAATCTTGTGTTCTTTGTGTGTTTGCTTTTCAAATTGCAAAATCCTTCAATATTCCACAGACAATTTTTAAAAGCACTATTCACCCCCCCTCTAGTGCTCGTTGCCTCGATCCTAGTGCACTTTCATTATATGCATTATATCTCAAACCACTGTAATAGTAACATACTCCCATTTTTGTGAGATATATCTTTGTTAGTTAATATCGATTTGTTTGCTATTTTGCTCGATTTCTTCCATATCGATTTGTTATTTATCGACCTTTTAGATATTATGGTTTTGTATTGTCGACTTGTAAGTTATTATGCTGAACTGTCGTATCGATTTTCAATATATTATTCGATATTCATATCGCTTTGTAAGATATTATATGTTTTGTAAGATGTATTTCTAAGATATTTGTACACAGACTTTGAAAACGTGTGCGTGCAGAAACACATCGTTACACGATTGCGGGGGCGATTTTCGCATTTATACCGCTGCTCTGTCAGCGATTTCTATTGAACTCGCTTTACAACATCGTGGATATAATAAGAGCGTTATCGTCAACACACATGTACGACATGTATCTTTTATTGGCATGGTAAGTGACAACTCGATGGTCAGTATAAGCAAATATCAAACCGCACTTGCTTGGATACTGTCATTCATTAAGTCGTTGCTTTGACTTGCTTAACCTTATGGGTATCCGTTGTTATATGCATCCTGATTAAATTGCAGTAAACGTATGGGCTTGCTAACGCAAATTGATATATTGCTTACAAAACATTCCACTTTCTTCTCTTCTTTTTTGTTGTTGTTAGGCATTATGGAAGAAAGCAATGATGCACAAACATTCCAACCAGTGCCATTAAGGCGGCGTGAGTAGCTTTCCATCTCATCATGCTATCGATGAAAAAGGCATGTCGTCTTGTGTGCCATTAAGGCATTGTTTGGTTATTGCAGGTAGATCTTGTTCTTACGATGGTTGGAAACTTATCGATATTTGTAAGACGCTGGGACCTGTTGACAAGAATGCTTGTTTACAAATGCTAGGAAGGGCCTCTACCCCATCAGGTATCCTACATTCACTCATTATATGCACTGTATCTCAAACCTCTGTATTAGTAACATACTCCCATTTTTTGTGAGATATATTTTTGTTAGTTAATATCGATTTGTTTGCTATTTTGTTGCAAACACCAATTGATATATTGCTTAAAACTTTGTTGAGCTTATCATCAGGTTCTAATAAAGATGATGTAGCTCAATCAATTGAAAGATCTGGAGAATTGAACATCTGTACTAATGACGCAACTGAAGAATTGAACATCTGCGCTAATGATCCACATGAAAAGGAAGGTGCAGGCATTAGACCCACTCTTGACTTGAATGTTCTAGTAGAAGAAATGCAATTCAATAATGAGGTAGATTACCATGACAGTACACATAATAAAAGAGTAGGCACCGAGAATTTAAATGGAAGCACACTAGACTTGAATGTTCCACTAGTGGAAATACAATTCAATAATGAGGTAGATTTTGATGTCAGTACACATAATAAAAGTGTAGGAACTGGGAATATACATGGAACTACACTTGACTCTGTTTCTGTAGAAGGAATACAGTTTAATAACGAGGAAGCTGCATATAAATTTTACAATGATTATGCCTTAAAAGTTGGCTTCAGTGTGAGAAGGTTTTCTTGGTCAAAAAATGCACTGGGTGTCTTGGTTAGAAAGACGTATGCTTGTTCCAAGCAAGGTTGGAAGAAATCAATGGGAAATCCAACAAAGAGCATGCCAGAATCAAGATGTGGATGTCAAGCGAGAATGGTTTTGAGAAGACATCCGAATGGAAAATTTGTAGTTTGTACTTTAATCAGTGATCATAATCATGATTTATCTGCATCATTTATGACTCCTATGCTAAGGTCACATCGTAAAGTAACTGTAGCGCATGCTGCAATGGTTGAAATAGCCGATAGCGCCGGCATTGCACCAAGGAAGACATACAATTTGTTTGCCCACATCGACGATGGTCGCGATAATGTGCCATTCACACCTTTGGATCTAAGAAACCACTTGAGAAGGAAGAGGACAAATAACATGAAGAAAGGAGAAATATGTTCTTTGGTTGATTACTTACAGAATAAATCAAGCAATGAACATGGTTTCTTTAGTGCAATGCAAGTGGACGAAGATGGATATGCTGTGAATATGTTTTGGGCAGATTCAAAGTCAAGATTAGATTATGAATGCTTCAATGATGTGCTTGTATTTGATACTACAGTAAAGATTAATACTGAACAGTGGCCATTTGCACAGTTTGTCGGAGTGAACCATCACGCACATAGTTGTATATTAGGCGGGGCATTTTTGTATGACCAGACCAAGGAAAGCTTTGAGTGGTTGTTTAGAGTATTTACACAGGCAATGAACGGGAAGCAACCTGAAGCTGTACTTACAGATGGTGATCACGCAATTGCGGCTGCATTGCTTCACGTGTGGCCAGATGCACATCATCGCCTATGTTTGTGGCATATCTTTCAAAATGCAACAAAGAACATAGGACACATATTTAATTAGAAGACAGGGTTTGACAAAAAGTTTACTAGGTGTGTGCTTGAGAGCGTAGACGATATCACCTTTATGTCTGATTGGGAGGAAATGATTCAGACATACGACCTTCAAGATTGTCTCTGGTTACAAAATTTATATGCAGAAAAGGAGAAGTGGGCATTGACATATGAAAGATAATACTTTTGTGCTGGTATGATAAGCACACAAAGAGCTGAATCTATGCATGCCACGCTGAAGAAAACCCTGTATTCATGTTTGACAATGTTTCATTTCATGGAACAATATGAATTATTTGTAGACGATCTAAGACAGAATGAGCTTGAACAAGACGTGAAATGCTTCAACACACAACCTCTAACCTTTGGCATAAAAATATTGATGCGACCTGCAGTTCTGTATACACTAACTGTATTTGAATGGATCAAGAAAGAGGTGTTACATGTCATGAATTGCAAAATAGAAGGACTTGTGCAAACCGAGAATATGCACAAATACCATATTTTATGGCAGAGCGAAAAGCATCACGAAAGGCGAGAAACACATGTCACGTACAATGTTGACAACGGAAGAGTTGAATGTTCGTGCAAAATGTATGAATTCAAAGGTATTTTATGCTGTCATGCATTAAAGGCACTCAATCAAGAGAAGATACAAGAAATACCTGAGTCCTACGTAATGCGAAGATGGAAGAGACGTGCAAAGATTGAAACCAGTGTTATGGACAATGTGAGTAAATCTGGTGTTGACGAGAAGTGCCACATAGCCTCCCGTTACCAACAACTGTGTAGGTCATTTATACATGTTGCTGATTTGGCATCGAGAAGTGAAGAAGGCTATTTATGCGTGAGAAAAGCTTCAATGCAGTTACTTGAAAACTTGGAGTTAATTCACCTTAAGTCTGTTGTAGCCAATGAATACCAGTCGAAGATAATAGGATCGAACAACGTAGGTGAAAATCATGTTTCGCTCGACACTCCTGAGAAGTTGCGCCGAAGCGTAAACATTATCTTCAACAAGTCAGTAGTGAACGCTATTGATTATGATGAACATATTTATGAAGCGAAGGGTATGAAAAGAAAACCGGCCTCTGATCGCAGTCGTCGGAGGGCAAAGGGTGCACTAGAATTGGTTGGCAAGAAAAGGACTAAGAAACAACCAAGCTGTAATAAAAAACAACAAAGCCCTTGGAATGAACAGGTATGTAAGACATTATATTGCTTTCCATTACGTGAAGCTTGTTAATATCTAACTCGTGTAATGTCCAACATGCAACAATACCCTATAGAAGTAACACCAAACGTTGAAACCTTCATTCCTCCCGACCAGATTTCCGGCAACGATAGCTTCAGTTTTACAAGTCTTTTGGTATGTAATCAATGTTGAGAGGAGGTTTGCATTTCTTGTGAAACTTAATGCAGTGTCTTATATTTTCTATTTCATGTCAGGCTCTGATGTATTCGACAGATAAGTATGGGACACAGGAATCTCGTGTGGGCTATTAATTTAGCTGTCATGCCTCTTTGCATGACCCGATTTCCACATTATCGGATTTGTTAAGAGTTTATAGTGATTTGTCAGTGAGGACTTGTGGTCCGTGGTTGGATTTGCTTAAACCGATAGATAGCGATTTGTGGCTTCTGCAGGAAGTCGATTCATGACATCACTGAATGGCGATTTGTGGTTATCATTGAATAGCGATTTGTGGCATCACAACATAGTGATTTGCGGGTATTGTTGGAGTGTCAATCCAAGCGGGTTGAGAAGGGTTGTTCCAGTAAGCTTTTTTGGGGCATTGATCATGGTTGCACTTAATTTTATGATATAAGAAAGCTTTCACCTGCGTTTTCCAGCTAAGTGGTTGCACAATGTTGGACTTGTGTAATGATAATAAAACGAAATCATTTTATGATCTAAGTTTTTGTGGTTGATTTAAACAAGTCCTTTATTTATTGAATTGCGATTTACATCCAATAAATACAATGTGTCTCAACATAGCTACCAATCTACTTCCAAGATAGTGTCATGTCCACATGCTACGAGTACCCTTCTTTTTCTTTGTACTTGTGCATATAAACATCTTGTAAAATTGATTATTATTTTATTTATCATAAATTGCGCTTTAGAAGTCTTTTGGTATATAATCAATGTTGGGAGGAGGTTTGCATTTCCTGTGAAACTTGTAGTATGTGTCTTATATTTTGTATTTCAATGTTGGAAGTAGATTGGCAGCTATGTTGGGACACATTCTATTTATTGGATGAAAATCACAATTCAATAAATAAATAACTTGTTTAAATTAACCAAAAAAACTCAGATCATAAAATAATTTCCTTTTATTAACATTACTCAAGTCCAACATTGTGCAACCACCTACCTGAAAAATGCAGGTGAAAGCTTACTCAGATCATACAATGAATCACAACCTTGATCAATGCCCCAAAAAAGCTTACTTGAACAACCCTTCTCAGCCTGCTTAGATTGACATTCGAAGGACAACCACAAATCACTATGCTGCGATGTCGCAAATCACTATTCAACGATAACCACAAATTGCCATTCAGTGATGCCATGAATCGACTTCCTGCAGAAGCCACAAATCGTTGTCCGGCTCACAACACAAACTATCCAGCGATGGGTGTGCCATCCTTCTACCGGCGGCTTGTTGACAAGTATCAAAAGATAGTTGTGGATGTTAAAGAGGAGAGGACAACAAATGATGAAAATGGAGTTGAGTTCATAGACACAGACAGACCACTACTACAAATCGTCATTCAGCTGATGATCACTACTACAAATCGTTGTCCAGCGAATAGGAAGGACAACCTCAACACGATCAGGCGACGCACTTGGAATTCTGCTGCGGAATTGAATAAGGAGAGAAACCACTCACAAACAGCTTTGAGTGTAACACCATAATTGTTTTCCATTAGGCGTTGCGTACGGACAACAAAGAATGTCTCGTAAATTTTTTGATTATTCGTATATTATTCATTTATCACGGTGGTTGAGCAGTAGATCTTTTGGCTCATATATAGTGGCACAAGCACTGGACAGTGTGATTATCTTCTACTTTGTGAACCAGCAATAGTCAAACCGACGATACCTTTATAAACCTGGTGTTCCTCCCTCGAACATGTAAGGCAAAGGAAGACAGCTACACAACCAACAATGGCGAATCAGTACGATATTGTCTACACATCGTCTCCATTTTCATCAAAATCCATCTCAATGTCGTATTTGCGCTTTGTGTTGTGTACTCTATAATGTAATTTCAATACCGTTCATTGCAATGTGCTTGTTCATTTTAGTAGAACATCCACCGACGAAGTTGGGCGAGAACTTAGTCAATCACTCCTACAGGACATCAAAAGAATGCACAATGAATTCGCACAGTGCAACATGATCAGTAATTTTGTTCGTATGAAAGTAGTAGGAGTTGTCTATATACGTAAGCCATGTGTACGTATGTTAACAACAACATATTTGTTGCAAACAGACTATATCCGATTTCGTCAGTTATATTAAAAGCAACGCGCCAAGCAAGACTATAAGCATCGTCAGCCCGTATTTCATGGTATATTAGTTGTATTTTATGTTGCTTTTGGTTATTGATTTAGTCCAGTTGATTCGTATGTTAACATTGCTGTTAATAAGGTTTCGGTTTGCAGACTATCTTACGCCGTTTGCCATACTCCAGTGGATTTAAAGACGGCCTACCTTATTGGGTTAACAGTAATCATTGCGGAGACCTTTTGTCTAATGAAAAAGTAAGTAAACACCCCTAGAGTGCAAGGTCACAACATAACATTGCTAACATCATTTTTTACGATCCATTTGCAGATATTGATTTCTATACTCTGGCATGCTGAAAAGCATTGGGTATTATACGTGATGGATTTACACGAAAAACAACTATGGTGTTACAATTTGTTGGAAGTCGACAGTGGTTTACGACTTGACATTTCCCATCTCGTAAGATTCCATCTATATGAGTATCGTGTCGTGTACTGGGGTCATGAATTTACTTTCGGCCGCTTTATTCTCAGATTGGTTTCGTCAAAGCCATTTTGGGAGTCGACGTTAGCGAGTGGATCTATCGCACTGCATACCATGCTCCTTTACAAAATAATGGCGTTGTTTGCGGCGTATTTGTAATAAAGTACATTGAAGCGATATACAATGGTGCAGAACCCTGTTTCAACGTTGTATGCCATTTCTTGTCTCTTGTTATTAGTGATTAAATGCATGTCTATTGGTTCCACATTACAATTTGTTTTTGCAGGTTGATATACCTGAATTCCGCGAAGAACTCTGCCAAATATTGACGTCCTTCCTAATTGCGGAGGCGAAACTAACCGAGCCTCCACGAGGATGTAAAAGGCAACGACCAACGGTGACCAACATGCATGATTGACAGTCGCAGAATTAGATTGCGATGTATGCAATGAACGAAGCCTTGTAATGTTCGAAATGATAATAGTCAACATCGTTATGAAATGTTTGATGTTTAAACATCGCCTTATTGCTGACACGCACAAAATGAAAATTGCAGAAGAGACTCGAGATGAATGCAGTGAACAAGAGCCATTAATGTCGCTTTCGTAATTATAAATAGTACACAGAGATAAGACGGGTTTGTTGTTCAGAAATGGTGGTCTAACGTCAGCTTCACTACTACTACCATGAAATCTTGTGTAAGAATTTGTAATTTTTTTGAATTTTAAACGACTTTTCCTTTAATTATGATATTGCATACATATGAAAAGAGTCTACACGGATACAACAACTACGTCGAAGCGCCTATACACTCGATTCAAGAACAAGTCGCTTTTACAGGAGTTGTCGGTTTGTTGGTTCCTTATTCGCGAAGCAAAGTGGAACACATACTTAACCTGTGCGATGTGTCATTCAAATATTAATAAAACATCCTATCACCCTCCGTCAATTTTCAAATAAATATGACAGTTTTAATAAACAAAGAGCAAATCTAAAATAAAATACCCTTCGCATTAATGAAACTGAACAATGACATGTCAGAGAGCTATTGTCAAAACTAATCAATGCGATGAGACCTGGTAGTTCAAATCACGGTAGCACGTAGCGTGTGGGTTTGATTGTAGAAATATTTTTTGGTCTTATATAAATCCACAAATTTGTTCAAAGCGAACATTACGTGCCTTTGTTACTAGGAATCGCGGTAATCCATTTCCGCACTTTTCGTTCACGGAATGCGAGTTATACAACGATTTTGAAACAACAACGGTGATGGCTTTCGCTGTACATTATTTTCAATTACCGAAGAGCAGCATTACCAGCATTGGTTAAGCGCATACAACACAAAACTATGCCTTGATACGATTTGGTTTTCGTAGATGAAGCAGTACAACGATTTTCAAGAGTGTGTTGTAATGTTCAAATTATATTTCAATGGAGACAAATTTACAATATTTGTAGTCCTACAAAATTTGCCTACCAGAAGTCCTCCTACATATCTTCAGTCTGTCCCTATCACTTTGTGTCTGTCTCGCCGATTTTGTTGATACCAGAAATAAGACGATTCAGATACTGGGTTAGATGAACCCCCGTCACCGGAACGACCGCTCCTCTGAAACCTCTTCCTCGCGAGAGGAAGAGGACGCAGTGGAGATCCTGATGGCCACCCTCAGCGTGGCGACCGCATCCCTCGCCACCGCTGACGACTGTAAATTAAGTGTCCGCGACTGCACCGCCGACAACTCCACATCAGCCAACACCACCTTCGCCGACCGCTCCTCACCATGGCACCGCTGTAGTTGGGCGAGAGCGGTGATGGCGGAGCTTGTTAGGTTGTACAAAGAGAGCAATCGATAGGTTTTACATTACATATTTTGTCTCTCGTTCTTTTTGAACTTAATCAAATTTCCGCATATTTCCTCGCGTAAATCCGGTATATCTTTCTGCAACAAAAATATGTAATGTGAAACCAATATATAACAGGAATCCCCAATAACAGCGGATACAAAGCTCATACAACATCGAAAAAAGGTTCTTCTCCTTTATATATTGCTTCAATGTGCTTCATTACGAATATGCCACAATCGACCCCATTACTTTGTACAGGAGCATCGTCAGCACAAAGCAACATCCACTCGGCAATGTCGACACCCACATAGTCCTTCAGGAATCCCGCCTGTGATAAAGGAAAAATATAGTACAGTCCGGTCCACCTTAAATAGCTACGCTTCACCTATGGGCAGAAGCTTACCAAATGCATAGCGTCACGTTCTACACTACTGTGGCAGTCCAATGAGTTGTAGCATCATAGTTGTTTTTCCACAAAATTCATCTCGTATAAGACCCAATGTTCTGGATTTTGCCACAGCGTAGGAAATAAAATCTGCCAATCGATACAATAACTTATAATTCCATAGACAAATCCTGATGGGGATGTAACGACCAAACCTTGGAGAAGAGGTTTGTTAACTTACCTTATCAAAATTCGCAAAGTCTACGAACTCTTTACCGCTGTTCCAACAAGGTAGTGCATCTGCAAATCCACTAGTGTATGGCTTTCGCCGGACGTATATCTGTTGCACGAAATAGTAAGGTTTAACCACCAAGAAAAGTGAGTAAGTCATAAAAGCAAATAAAATAATGGCAGACCAGACATACCATGAAATAAGGAGTGATGATGCGTACTGTATTGCTCGTTGCGTTGCTTTGAATATAATTGACAAAATCACATATTGTCTGGTTGCAAAAATTTACAAACTTCAAAACATACAAACCGAAGACCTAGAAAATGAAAGTTGTTACGTACGTACAAAATTACTGATAGTGTTCCCGTCTGCAAATTCATCTTGTATCTGCTCGATGTCATTTACGACCTCGTTAGGGCGTTGCCGCCCAACCTTATCTGTGGATGTTGCACTGAGTGCACCATGAGCGTAGTATTCAGAATTCGCCATTGAAATTATTTTCTACAGTAAACAACAAAAGACAAAATACGACATGAAAATGCAAAAATATACGTCTTAAGCACTAAAGCTGGCACTATGGGAGTGGTTGTCTTCTTCGTCGGTGCTGTGGCTGGTCGTATTGCTCCCATCGTGCTCTCCTTTGGCGCCATGACTGGTCGTATTGCTCCAATCGTCCTCTCCTTTGGCGCCATGCCTGATCGTACTGCTCCCATTGTCCTCTTCTTCGGCGCTATGTCTGGTTGTATTGCTCCCATAGTCCTCTTCTTCGACGCCATGCCTGGACAAAGATATCGATGCCATCTTTGCAATGCAGATACGGAATCGACGTCGTCAGTCAAATATAAAGAAAACGTCCTTTAACATGCCACCCTCTTTCGAAAACCACCCGTAAATTAAATGATTGCATTTTAAATAATTAATAGTACGTCATTTCACATGCCGCCCTTGATCGATAAACGCCCGCAAATTAAATGATTGTGTTTTAAATAATACAAAATACGTCTTTTCCTATGCCGCCCTTTTTCAAAAACAACCCGCTAATTAAATGATTTTGTTTTAAATAATTAAAAAACCATCGTTTCGAATACCACCCTTTATCGAAGACAACCCGCAACTTAAATGATTGGGTTTTAAATAATTAAAAAACCGTCGTTTCGACTTTATATTATAACAATGGTTGAGTGGGAGATTGACCCGACATGAACAAACCCGTTTTTCAGGTATGAATAATCTTTGACGATTACTCAATTGATTATCAAACATGGATGCATCGATATATTCATGCCACATATCTTAGCCCTTGTCGGTTTTTTAACAACGTTCATTGTCGCTTTATACTAGTATCATTTAACACCGCAAATCCTTGTTGACTTACAACGTTTACAAAGGGACACGCCATTGCTGTTTGTGTTGTTGACCTCATGAATTGGAATCCTATTTCACGGTTTGCATTGAAGGTGTCCCCGCAAATGAGCGATTTCTGACAGGGAACAATATCGTACCGATTTTGGCTGGCCGACATCCTATTGCGCGATTGCAATTTACTTATGATCATCACTAGCGATTTCTGAGCATCAAACTTCTCTGATCGCTATTCACTGATATCATTTACGACGTCAGAACTCGTTAAATTATTGTTCACGGCCTACATTGCATATCCTTTTTGCGATGTATTTTCGAGGGGGAGACAAATACAACGATTGCTGGGCAGAAATGCTCTATCATAACGATGGCGACCTTATTCAATGCCACACATTCTGAACAACATACATCTATTTTCGATTAAAGTTTATTTATTTACGAGATCCACAGAGGAAACGTGTCTGTTACATGTAATAATAAAGCATTAAACAATAAAAAAATGTCAAGTTACGACAATTAGTTATACAATTACAACAAATAGCTATCGTGATAAAAAAGAATGCCCAGGGTTTATTACTAGGCACTTGACGAATCAGATGAAATATCATACACTTGTCTCTCTGTTTTTATTGGTGGACCCTCTATCTTGGGTGGCCTCTGGGTTGCGTCCATCTTACTAAAAAAGCTGCTCATTATCTCTACCACTGAGTTCAATTGTATCCCCATATTGCTAACTTTTGTCCCTAATTTCTTATTCTTCCTCTCCATAAGATCGAACCTTGCGGCAGAGACAATGTTCTCTTTTGTAGCAAGTGTTCGCTCTTCATCGCGCTTTGTTACTGAGGAAATCGTTGTTGTAACAAAAGAGCGACGACGTTTTGGTTGTAGAGGCTGGGCTGCAACATGAGAGGGGGCAGTTGGGATGCATGGGTTCCCAATTTTATCAATTGACAGATTTCGGTGCATTGGTTTCCAATAACTTTCGAGATAGAAGTGATCAAATTGTCGTCCGTTAGAATCATACGATACGGCAGGGACACCACCTGAGTTCCAAATGAATAATTCGTCCTTGTAGCGTTCGCGCCAATTCACGTTCCTGCACCCACCACTATTCATCTTCCTTCTCACTTCCAAAGGCATATTTGGGATAGACTGCCCCAAGCCAGATTGTAGGAGAACTCGACTACCATGCTACAACTCGACTTCATAGATGCAAAACAACCACAAATCGCGGTCAGACAATCTAGTAGCTTCTGCAACAACATCTTGGTCATCGACCTCCCTATCTCCATAAGGTCTCCACAAAACCTGTACATTGGTAATTCTTTTTAATAACGAGTGACAAATATATTACAATTTACTTAAGCATGATATGGTGACAACGATATGTACTACGGAAGACAATTCTGCAACGATGATTACTTAAGAATGCTAAACATTACAACGATTTATAATACTCTGATAAATGCTAACACGATTGTAAACAATTTTAGAACGTTTACCTCATTCAGTTGCAACCCATCTAAAATGGACTTAGCATTATGCACTAACATTTATTCTAGCCCAGCGACTGATCTTTGGAAAACCACAACTCGCAGGGGCACAACGTGGACGCAATGGGATAATATGTTTCCACGCCCAAGCCTAACAAAAACAATATTATTAGTAACACTACAACCTTCAATGAAATTAGTCTACAATTACTAACTATGCAATCAACAAATACCTTAACAAATGGCCAAAATCCCCAAACTATTTTCGTACCATTACTCGCATGGTAGAGATGACTGTACAAGTGTGCGAGCATAGCGGCACCCCAGGCATAGTTGTCAACTTCGTCTAAATTTGCCAGGTACTGCAGCCACATGGAACTTATTCTCGAACCAGAACAATCGGAAAATAATGTAAGACCAAAAAAATAAAGAAGGAAACTGCACAACTCTTGGTCAGCTGTTTCAGATGCACAAGTAGCGGAGCGACCTTCCCATTTATTACGGAAAAATGAAACTTTCATTGATGTGAAGTTCATTCCACCATAAATACATTGACTCCATTCGTCCATCGACATTCCTAAAAGGGCCGTGCATTCTTCCCTTGCGTTATAATTTGAATGCCGTAATAGGACATCACTGCCATCGCACTTAAGGCCAGTGATCCTCGCCACATCTTCTAGAGTCATGGTGATCTCAAAAGAATCGAACTGGAATGTGTTAGTCTTATCATTCCACTTATTTACCAGGTGGGTCATGGTATTCCAACAAGTTTCAAAATATTACTGGTCCAAAAGGGCACCGAAGTGCATATTTCGTAATCGGTTCTTCTGATATGCACTCAGCTGACCATACCACGATAGAACTACAGGCCATTGACACCGGCCTCCGAGCTTTTCACCTGGTGCTCTACTAATCATGTGACCTTCCTGTAACACAAAATAACATATTATTCCTATCAATTGTCAATTATTTCTATTTGTACTTATAAATACTATTCTACTAACTGCTATAAATAATATTGGTTGCAGACAGACTATCACAGTAATCACTATACATATTAATACCTAACACAATAATCGCTATACCAAAATCGCTAAATATATTATTAAATCTTCAAAGATAGGACAACTTTATTTACCTTGATCGCTCTTTTCTCTTGTTCTCCCTCCAACCTAGGCCTTTCTGGTGGGTCCACTGCCTTTCCCTTTTCTTCTCTACCGGCTCCACCATCGCCTTCCTTTCTCTCTCCTTCTTTTTCTCGTCCTCCTTCTCCTTCCTTATTCTCTCCTTCCTTTTCTAGAGTTCCTTCTCCTTCCTTTCTCTCTCCTTCCTTTCCTCGTCCTCCTTCTTCTTCCTTATTCTCTCCTCCCTTTCTCGCTCCTTCCTTTCCTCGTCCTCCTTCTCCTTCCTTTCTCTCTGCTTTCGCTCCTCTTCCTTCTCCTTTCTTTTTCTCTGCTTTCGCTCCTCCTCCTTCTCCTTCCTTTCTCTCTGCTTTCTCTCCTCCTCCTTCCTTTCTCTCTCATTTTTCTCCTCCTCCTCCTTCCATTCTCTCACCTTTTTCGCCTCCTCATTCTCCTTCCTTTCTCTCTCCTTTTGCGCCTTCTCCTTCCTTTCTCTCTCCTTTTTCGCCTCCTCCTTCCTTTCTTTCTCCTTTTTCTCGTCCTCCTCCTTCCGCCGCCTTTCTTTCTCTTCCAAATATTATTTCCTTCTTTCCAACACTTCCTCCTCCTGCTTCTTCCTTTCTCTTTCCTTTTCTTCTTCCTCCTCCTCCTTCTCCTTCCGCCGCCTTTCTTCCTCCTGCTTCTTCCTTTCTCTTTCCTTTTCTTCCTCCTCCTCCTTCTCCTTCTGCCGCCTTTCTTCCTCTTCCAAGTCTTGTTTCCTTCTTTCCTGCACTTTCTCCTCCTGCTTCTTTATTTCTCTTTCCTTTTAATCCTCCTCCTCTTTCTCCTTCCGTTGCCTTTCCTTCTTTTCCTCATCCTCCTTCTCCTGCCTTTGCATTTCCTTACCTTCCTCAAACTCCTTCTCCCTCCTTCGCCTTTCCTTTTCTTCCTCATCCTGAGTCTTATTCTGTTCTTCCTCCTCCTTATTCATTTGCCTTTGCCTCTCCTCCGCCTCCTTCAGTAGCTTTGCCTTGTTTCGCATTGCTTTATTGTCCAAGATTCAGTTATCCATTTGCGCCCTTGACTCCATCATTACCTTATCAAAATACCTTTGCCAATCCTTCTCATTCTTTTTTTGCCTTTCCCTCTGCTTTGCCATCTTCCTCCGCCTTCTCTTTTCATTCTCCTCCATATTTCTTTGCTTTGCCTTCTCTTCGTCATCCTTCTTCTGCATCTTTCGTTCTTCAGCATTCTTCCTTTGGTCCACAACCTCGATATCTGAGGGATAATCCTCCGCATAATACAATTCCAAGGCTTTCTCCCTATCTTCGTCATTCTCAATCTTAAGTATATTTTGGTACCTCTCAAGAACCATAGAAAGATGAGACTGGCAGATCACTTTTCTAATACACAAACCATAGAACGATGGGGCATCTCTTCTCTGATGAGGCGCAGACATTGCTAACCTGCACAACACATTAAACGATCATCATGATTACAAATCATCGCAATATTTGGGTTCATAAGTACACATCTTTGTAAGATTTCTCAAACTTACAAGTCATTGTATAAGAAGAAACCTACAGATTGAATAACGAAACCTTACACGAAACTCACCGAAATGATAGGATTTTGGATATTCCAACTGTAGAGTAAGCAATAGTAACAACTAATACGCAACAGAAGGTGGCAACGATGCTGCGACTGCGCGTAAGACAGAAACGAATGCTCTGGAACAAAGGAAAGGATGCTCCGTTGTACATAGATGAAAGCAAAGTATGCTCCAGTAGAGTTTTCTGCTTAGGGCGAGAATGAATTGTTTTGAACTATTTAAATCCTACAACATATAGGTTGCTGCATACACAAACTTTGCAGAACGTTTTGGCGCGATAACGATGGAGGGCATTTTTGTCCTTTTCACGAACTGTCGATTCAGTTTTCTAGATAGAGGGCATTTATGTCCATTCGAGGAAGAGGAAGAGAATGGCGATAAAGGGTACTTAAGTCTTTGCGACGACACCAAATTACGATGCAATATGATGCTGGCACACATGGGGATACATGCTGGTCTGCATCTTATACGTGGCAATCTTTGGGAACACCCGAACATGAGATGGAGTACCGACCCTGTTCGGGGGGGGGGCGACATATAACCTGCTTCGTAATCAGCCAACCCAACTAACATAGCATATAATACAAATAACTGAGTACAGTTTAAAGTAATTTTCTCATCTCTTCCTCCCCTAAAGAGAGCCATGCATATGTATGTTTCCGATCACCCTATAAGAAGCTCAAAGAGTTAGTGAAGATCCTCACAAAAATCACACCATGTCTTCCTTCCTCACTCTGAAGCGCACAACATGAGTGGGGTGAAGAGCTTTGCAGGAGTGTGGATCTCCGCCCTCGCGGCCATGGTCTACGTTTATGCGATCGTCAGCAGACTCCCCATGAACATCCCCCGGCTCATTGCCACCCTGCCCATCTGTTACCTTTTTCTAAAACTCCCACTGCTGATCTCCTCCATCTGTTGGCACTCCATGACCAGTTTCTACCTCGTTTGGCTCTGTAACTTCCAGTTTCTCCTCTTTTGCTTCGACACCGGCCCCCTCGTGCACCACCACCGCTCCTTCCCCCACTTCCTCATCTTTGCCACGCTCCCCGTCAAGGCGAAATCACCTAGCTCAAGCCAGCAACCACACCCATCTACCAACCTACGCAGCTCCTCACTCAATCTAGCAGTTGAGTCTGTATTATTCATGCTCTTGTGCTTCATTGTTTACATTTAGGGAAAAGAGTTGCCTCACCCCAACATGCTCTCCATATTGGTGCAAGGCCTATATTTGTTGGTTGGCATGAACATACACTACGCCTTCGCTGCGGTTGTGGCTCAGCTTTGGCTCGGTGCCGAGCTGGAGCCGCAGTTCAACCGATCGTTCTCGTTGACGTCGCTCCGCGACTTCTGGGGGCGCCGGTGGAACATCCTCGTGGGAAACACACTCCGCGCAACGGTGTACTTGCCGGTGCGGTAGGCATGTTTGGTGGTCATGGGCGGCCAACCGGCTAAAGCTGTGGCAATGGTGGCTACCTTTCTGGTCTCTGGGCTCATGCACGAGCTAAGGCTATACTACCTGATTGTGCAGCAGCCCACCTGGGAGTGGACCAGGTTCTTCTTACTGCATGGTTTCCTGGTGGCTAGGGAAGACTGCCTGGAGCGTGGGCTCGGGCGTGGGCAGCTTGTGAGTCGACTGCCCGACCCCCTCAAGGGGGTATTGACTTTCACCGTATTGTTGACCACGGGGATATGGCTATTATTCCCGCCCTTGATAGGGAACAGGCTTGATCTGAAGATGACCTCCGAGGTCAAGGGCACCGTAAGGTTTATAGCATCTCGTCTGGTTGGGATGACCACCAATCAGATTGCTGCTCCATCAAGTGGGATTAACTGATATGTTAACTCATCTCTTATGTCCTTAGGGCCAATCGTAAAGAGGTTTTTTTATTGCTCACTTTCCATTTTTTTTTTAGCATACATGTAAGGCCATATAAATCAAATCAGTTCCAGTTGGATTCAAACATGGTCCATCTTCCAAGAACGTATCTAATTCGATGAAGGACATGTTCTGATTAGATGGAACTGCTCCAAAGATGATAGCTTCCTGCTACTTTTCTCTCACAGACCCCGGTCTCAACCCTTTGCTGCCAAGATGCTTGTGGGGGCTTGGGCCGTCCCCTAGCTCTAAGGTTTTCGCCTGGTTATTGTTGTAGGAGACAGTTCAAATGCATGAGAATCAGAGACGGTGTGGTCTCCAACTTGCAAGTCAATGTAACCTATTCTTTTCTTATGAGGCGTCGAGCTTTCATATATATTATTTAGGGATGCAGTTTTTTTCAAATCATTCTTACACCAACCTTAAAACTCCCAACCAGAGTCACCGGAAGCTTCTTAGATAGGTGGGAAACCCGTTTTTCAAAAACTTTGCTTTAAAAGCGCGATACTCCTTGCTTATCTATTCTCCCACGTTTCTCCTAAGCTTTCCACACACTTTATCTATTCCTCTTGTATGTTTTCTCACTCTACTTTTCATGGTTTTTATGTTTCTTCTCATGCTTTTCACTTCTATTTGCTTTCGCTAAATTGATGGTCATCATTTTTAGATTTGTTAAGAATTTAATTTTTACCAAAAAATTATAAAATTTAAGAATAATCACATTTATTTTAGTTTTTATTCGCGTTATATTTTTATTCTCATTCAATTCTTATATTGCTTTTTTTTATTCCTCACTTCCTGCTTCATATATATTTTAAAATGCATTGCTTCTCGCTTTCGCTTTACTTATTATTTTTTGCTTTTGCATCTTGGTCTGACAACCTTGTAATGACACCAAAACTCACTCTAAATATCATGATTTTTTTGTATAAAATTTACAAGAAAATCTTTATATAAAAACATAAATACCTCTCACAGATCTTTGGCATATCACAAATTCGGAACCTACGTTCCACCATCAAACCAACCATTCATTTCAAAACATTAATGAAATAAAATATTTCAAGCTAATAAAGAAAATTTAATAAAATTCAACTTAAGTTCTCAATTTTCATCCAACCCATCCTGTTAAAAAAAACACTCAATAATCTATAGATTCATCATATCCAGCACTAGTCCTGTCATCATATTGCTCAAGTATGTCTGAGTCTCACTACTTGAAAATACGAAACAATGGGTGATAACCGCAATTTTTGTACAAAAGTTTTATATAATCCAACATGACATAAGGCATAAATCTAGCAAACATCAACCATAAAAAATATTAAGGTAAGTAAAATAATTCAGATATGTTTGTTATCACATAAGATAAATAAACCAATGCATAATGCATGAGGTAACTTTTATCTTTCTTATTGATGCTTACTTTTGAATGCCTAAGCATGTTACTTGTACTCAATTTAAGTTTTCTCTTGACCCCACTGTGAGTATTATTTACATGCAAAATCTGAAGTACAAGGCAATTCTTAGGGATATATTATTTTTCATACACACAACTATATTTTATTAACCTCATATGCACATGTTCTTTGAGGCAACATCAGGATACAACACCTTAGATGACCAATGCTTGGTATACTAATAACACTTAACAGCTGAAGCCCAAAACTATACCATTCTTGGGTCTTAAAATGACAAGTGTTGCCTACTACCATGGACGAAGACAATGAGCAATCTATCGTGTTCTTAGGAAACAATTCTACGGAGTTCAGTACCACCCTATACCTCATGACAACTATCCAAGATTCTGATATTCTTAGAAAGTAACCAAGGAGCAAAAAATAGTACACTGTTTGAGTATCTTTTGCAAATTTAACTTTCATGCATTCTTTTCATAAAAAACACTTTTGCATCCACAACATTTATAGCATGCACTCATGCCACACGAGCCCTATCCAGCTCAAACATGCATATCATCTCATGCATCATCCGGTTGAGTTATCTCTTTGTTCAGACACAATAATATACCCATTGTGTTACAGTTATGTTATTCATCATATATATCATGACAAAATTTAAACTTTGCATTTAAATGATTTTTCCAAGAGATTATACCAGCACACTGTATCAATAGACTCATATGTTGCTCAATAGTATGCCACAAATCCATCCAGTTCACCTATTGAATCGTCTAATGCATATAAACAAAACTGTAAAACCCACAAAATTTCGATAATTATCAAACTAAATAAAGGATAAAATTCTTTGAAATAAATACGATAAAATGATATAGAGTCAATCCAAATGGATCTTGAATCCAAACTAGATCCAGTATTTGGATTCGTGTACAACGAAGGGATTCAGATCCTGGACTAATTCAAAACCCAATTAGAATCCAATTGGATCTTAATGGATCCAAATATGGTTAAATTGCGATCAAGATCCAAAAATCTAGTTAGAAGGTTCAGAAGATCTAAAATATAATTTTTATCCAACTCATATTTGAGATTCGTCGAAAACCAATTTGTATATAAGGGAATTAAACAAAGCCAATATTGCAACAAATGGTGTTATGGTGTTGTGGTAGGATGCACGATGGTGTGAAACCACAACCTTGGGTCATAACCTTCGTCCGCGAAAAAATCTGATGAAAACGTACATGATAAGGACTTGGAAAAATTTTCATATGAAGATAAAAAAATTATAGTTGCAAGAAGGTGCAACTAAGGAGAAATTGGTGTAGTGGTCTGGATGGTGGACTCGCAGGGAGGAGAACTCAGGTTCAAATCCCTTGGGCGTCAAAATGTTTTTGCTAAAAGAAACCATTTTATCAATAAAAGTCATTCCGCCATAACAAGGTTAAATGCAATTATATTGCAAGGATTTGCAACAAAATCAGTTCTGGCGCACTGGTGGGGCTTGTAACCCCTTAGGTAGGAGATCCTAGTTCGAATCCCCAGGTGCACCAACAAGGAAGAATATTTTTACAAAAAAAAATAATATATCATAATTTTTTTTGAAATTGGATAAGAGGGGACGCTTTAACTTCTCTATTTAAGACCTTAAAATAAGGAAAGGGCTGGGCGTCTTTCCCAAATGGGAGGCCCAACCAACCAATTCAAAGACAAAAAAAAAATGGTGGGCATTAAACCAAATAATTAAGAAAAGAAAAAAAAAATTTAAGGGCTCTTGGATATGAACGGTTGGTGGGTTAGGGTTTACAAGGAGGACCTAGGAATTCCCCCCTCCTCTCTTTGGTTTCATGTTTCCCCATTTTCCTCTCAAACCTTTCATCTCCCTCTTCCCTCTCTCACGCCACCCTCTGAGCCCAGCCGTGTAAGTGTTGGCACCTTCCACCATTGATTCTGGCGAGGTGTTAATGCGGAAAAAAATCAGACGTCCACCAAGAAGGAGAAGATCTTACCGTCGGGTTCGCGCTCTCATGAGGTAAGAGCATATTCTCCTTATGTATATGCTCAACGTCATGGGGTACCGATATCTCCTTGATTATTAGAATTCCATGCTTCTTAAGAGTAAATCCATTCTACGTTTTCATGTTTTCACAAAAAGAAATTTCTGTATACTTTGAAAACATTGTTATAAATCTTACACTCCACTCGTATCTGATGGGATTTCTTCCATTTGGATGTGTATACAGAAATATAGATTTATAAATGCCATCATCGGGTCATGGATGTGTACCATCCAGCAAGTGTATCCCTGTCCTTTTTGTGGTTAAATTTCTTTGTTGTATACCTATAAGAAGTAGGTTTGTTACATGCCAGCAGGTTCTCGCTAATCTTGGAAGGCATAGGTCAGATCAATCGACCTATACTCCCAGCACAAAACAATCTGCCAAATACCATGGTGATATATCTGATACCTATGCACTTAACGACAATATTCCCATCACTGTGATATCGTCGATTAAAATAGCGAAGGTAATCGTATGCTGCAGATTATATGAACTTGGTCTGGAAATATAGGGTTCATGGGGGTCATTGAATTAATAAACCCTAATACCCAAGTGGATTATTTACACAGATCTAAACTCAAGTGAATGCATGTTTATAAAGGTCAGAGTACTTAGTTAAACCAACCTATAACTAGGTGATTCCGTTATATTTTTACTCTCGTTGTTACATTTCCAATACATGATTTATTTTACATGCAAATCAGAATTTAGTATGCATGAACAAACCTTATCTTAATAAAAATGTGTGTTGTAATTATGTGATTTGCTTCAGATTTGTACAAACCGAGTGTAATGAAATAAAATATTTCAAGCTAATAAAGAAAATTTAATAAAATTCAACTTAAGTTCTCAATTTTCATCCAACCCATCCTGTTAAAAAAAACACTCAATAATCTATAGATTTATGCTCATCTTTGGGATTTCATTAATGCTAGTTGTTTTGATCAAATCAGACTCCACATATGTGATCTACATCATTCTTAAATGGCTGAAATCCAACTTGTGTGCATGATTTTTCGGCTATCGATTCAGAAATCAATGGTTGACAAAACACATACTTTTATGATTTAAAACATCAATATTTTTTGTTGAAAAAATAATGATCCAAGGGTTGATTTTTATTAAACCGGCCGTGTTAAATCCATCTATATGGTCTAATTTGATCAAAATGCATAATAATATTTAAGAGAGGTATGAAGATAGGGAATGACATAGGGATGAGTGAAAGTGTACTAAGATTATTTAATGCCATTCTCATTGTTCCGAACAGCCATGGTGTCACCTTTTTGTTTCTGATGTATATACCTCTTTGACACTCTCCAATGCCAGATATGTGTTAGTTAGCTTAAGAACCCCGTGCACCGGGCCCCTCTCTTCCCCTCTTTATGTAATTTGCTTACAAGTTGCTATAAAAAAAGTTTTAGGCATCCTTGCCTCTATGCTCTCTTTGTGTTTATACATGTGTGTACTCTTGCTTCTGCTCATGCGCATGTGTTGTGAGTTGCTTGCATGATTAAAAGGTTTGCTTTCAGTGTTTATGATTACCCGAAGCTACATTACAGGCGACTTCACTTTTAAGCCCATGACAAGTTGGTACCAAAGCCTTGTCGACATTGGGATTGACAATGACACCGAAGAAAAATGTTATAACTCCTTCAGGTAGCATGGTTTCTCCTGAAGAAGACTTCATGGCCGATAATCATGTGTCAACTATTGTGCATGATGTTGTCGAGATGAATGAGACAGTGACCAATGTAGATAAGTTGGTTAATGTGACTTGTGCTGCTTTTACGGATCTCAATAGGGAGATCAAGACGATAGTAGAGGGGGTGGAAGGCTCTATGGAAAGTGATGCAGAGCATCCAGAGGTTCAGAGTTCAGAAGCAGAGTTGGATCCCAGTCCAACTCTCCAGAACAGATCCGGGCATCGCTACCCGAGGTGATCCACCCACGTGCAAGACATCCCTTGTCTTAGTGGATACACAATTTAGTCGATGCTCGCCTTGATCTTTCGCTTGATTCCATTACGCTCTTTATGGAATCATATTTTGGACATTTTATTGTCAATCCTTATTTTATGTAATTTTTATTTTATTATTTTATTTTTTTAGGTGCCGGATTCTACGGATCCGGATAGTTCTAGTGCCCTGTAGAATTGTTTTGCGGCACTTGAGGGTGTATGGGGTACTCAGGGTAGTTTTCTTTTTTGTTTTTTAATTTAAAAAACCCAATATCGTGAAAGGTTTTTAAAGCAAAATCATCATTTGGATCTTGGATCTTATCTAAGATCCAATTCAACCCAAACCCTAATTGGAACCACTTTGAGTTGGACACATATAACTCCTTTTTGAATTAGTTTGACCATAGGAGGTCAAAAGGGGTTGTTAGAGAAGCAATGATACCCATTTTTGAAAGGAGCCCATGCATTGGGCAAGTGGGCGGCGACTTGGAGAAGTCTACCTTCCTTTGTGCGTGATTGAAGTAAGTGGGCGGCAGCTTTATAACACCTTTTTGAGGGCTTAAGAGCCTCATGGTGGTCGACCATGGGCTGGTGGCTTTTGTTTTGAGGAAGAAAAAAAAGAATTCGAAAATGGAGTGGAGAAGAGAGGTTTGAAGGTTGAAGACAGTTCTAGTTTTGTAGCCGTATCTCCCTAGTTACTAGTCCAAATTGCATGATCTTTAGCTCGTTGAAAAGCTAAGTTTTTCCTTTACAAGTTTGGTTTTTACCACTTGGCTTGATTTGACTCGGTTAATCCGATAAAGTCTATAAGAATTTACCTACTGACGACATCCAGGATTTTTGTGAAGAGAGTGAGCTTTTGAGAAGTCATTCTCGTGGTGGTTGTGACAACATTGGTTCGTGGTTGCTGACCTTCAAGGTATTTATTCAAGACTGTTCATGGTTCAATATTGGCATCGGTTGCTTCCCACCGACGGCCATTGTCATCTTCAAGCTGGATATTCGCTGGTTCATCGTTCTTGCTTGTTGTTAATTTTCTCGCATGAGTCTTATTGCTCAATACATTTGCTTGTAAGTGTGACTAGTTTATTGTGAATTTCAAATGCTGACTAGGAAGAATTTATGTTAAAAACTTGGTTGCTTGTTTAAAGTATTTCCTGGATTGTTACGTGTGTTTGGAATTCGTTTGCTAAGAGAGAAACTTGTGAAATGCTGACTCAGGTTGTGAGAGACCTGCCCAAAGAAATGATCATATCAACCTCGATAAGGATTCGTTTTGGATGTTCTTTAGCTTTCCAGAAATTAAGACGATTGTATCCAACTTTGTAGTTGAACCCATCTTGTGATTCATTCGTCTGCTCCCTTGAAATTTGCAGTCAAGGTGTCAGGCTGACGAAAGTCCACTGTTATGTTCCTGTTACAGAACCATTCTAGTAGTGTTCGATATATTTTAGTTATCTGGAGATTCTCTGCATCAAATTTCAAATTTTTTTATTCTGTGGAAAGCAAGAATCTAGATCTACATCTTTCATGCTTTGTATTTTAATTGAATCATTATATTTGTTCATCGAAAATATAAATCTCTCTGCTGTTGTCATTTATTTGAAGTGTTACTATCTCATATCATTTTGTAAATTCAAAATTTCATAGAGGATTGTAGACAAGTCAAAAAATTATGATTCTTAGTTTTTTGAAAAGGTTTAGATCTGACTTTCATTTTGTTAGTTGTGAATTTTCACAAACTCTAATGTTTGAGAGGTCAAAAATCCCTTCAAACAGTCTGTCCGTGGAATTTGATAGTCTATCTTGGACTTGTTTATTAGTCCCGGTTCTGAGTCTGTGGAATGAACATTCATGCTCCGAATCTGGTGTTTTTGGATTCGTTGGAAAGCTGTGCGAGTCATGCATAACTTTCGTTTAGATTGTCTCTATCGAAACACAATGCACATGTCTCAAAAATCTATTTTTCAAAGTTCTGTTCTGACTCTGCATCATATAAGCTTCCACGTGCGTTTGGATCCTGGATCGTGGATCATGGATCGGTGTGTACCGAGTCCACACCATACCATTGCATCAGAAAGTCTTGCCACTAGATTTGGAGATTCGATGAATGACCTTGCCACCAAGTTAGATGACCTGTTGGGTCGGTCCAACATCATGGCTGTGAAAATGGATGTTGTTTGACGAAGGATTCATCAGTTGGAGCGACAATTGAGGACTGTCTCAACTGGTGGGGCTGCAATGCATGTAGATAGGCCGCGTTTCAAGATACCTGAGCCCATAAAGTATAAGGGCACTTGGAACTCAAGAGACCTCAAGAACTTTATTTACGAGATGGGGTAATTTCTTGAAGCTGCTAGGATAGAGGAAGACACAAATAGGCTTCATATCACAACAATATATTTTGCGGATGAAGCAACTCTTTGGTAGAGACATCACTTAAATGATGTTTGACATGGACTAATCGTGATAGTCTCATGGGAGGACCTCAAGAAAGAGTTACACGACTATTTTTTGCCCATGAATTAAGAAAAATTGGCCTGCAATAGGTTGCTGGCATTGAAGCAGACAAAGTCAGTTCATGAATATGTCAAGGCATTTTCCTCGATAATGTTGGACATCGAAAGAATGAATAATGAATATCAGTTGTTCTACTTCAGTCACAGATTGCAAGGGTGGGCAGCCACAAAACTCATTTGGCATGATCCTCTAACTCTTGCTGCAGTGATTGTTGTTGCAAAGAAGCTTGTCGAGCTTGATAAAAACAACACATCATTTCAAGAAAGACAACATGGAAATGACCATAACAATAATAATCGAAGGAACAATAAAATGAATGATAATGCAGACCATGAGAACCAGTAGAATCAGGGCCGACAGGATAGCCAAAATAGCAATAATCAGAATATGATTAACTTTCAGGGTGGCAACTATCATCGTCGTGATTATCGTATTTACCATGGTGATCATTGGGCCGATATGTGTCCCAACAAGAATAGAGATAATTGCGCACCGCGAGCTGCGAATGCCGTTCAGGGTGAGAAAGTTCAGTAACCTCTGTTGGGGCAATAGAAATGATGAATGCAGTGAAGGTGACAGCTACTGCAGAACCGATCATATGCAAAGAACTGATGTACTTAAAACTTATACTCAATAGAAGACTTACCAAGGCATTGGTAGACACATGCACCATGCATAATTTCATCTCACATGAAGAAGTAGAACGATTGAGATTGCAGTAGGAAAAGAAGGAAAGCCACATGAAAGTAGTTAACTCTGAAGCAAGGGCCATCTATGGTGTTATTTGTGATGCGCCAGTGCAAATCCATAAGTGGTCAGGAAGGATCACGTTGTCAGTGACACCTATGGATGATTTCAAAGTCATCATCGAGAAGAAATTTTTGAGAAGTAATAAAGTACTGCCGATGCCTCACCTTAACATTGTCAACTTTGAGGGCGATAATCAACCCTGCATGGTTACCACGTGTAAACACCCCAAAATTTTACCCTCATTCACAAACACCTGCCTCCTGCCATTGGGACCCACTCTCTACAGTCTTCAGAGAACCAACTGGTCAAAATCTGAGCAAAAGCTGTTCACAACCCAAATTTTTACAAAAATTTCAATACTTTATCCTACAATCAAGATTCAACCCTCATTTTGGCTCAATTTCAATTGTCAGTTCTCATCCTTAGACGAAAATCTCTGAATTCTTTGTCTCTGCCAAGGATCCGAGATTTCGAGTCCCTCATCCAAGGTTTACATTTTACATGTCATTGCATATCATTGAATGCATTCGACATATCATTTCATTGCATTGCACAACATTGCATGTCATTGCATCTCATCATCGAGATCCAGAACTCCTGTTTTCAAAATATTAAATCCAGATTCAAGTTTTTAAAACTTTTCTTTCAAAATCAATTTCAAAACCTGGGTTTTAAATTGACATTCTTGCCATTTGCCAACCCCCGGGATCTTATATTTCGAAATGTTTTCCTCAGAAAACAATCTGGATTCATTTTAAACTCAATTTTAATTGATTTTAATTCTTAGATGAGACCCATTTAGGTGGTGTCGCTTCTGGATTCCTTTATTTATCAAAAATCTCAAAAATTTCAGAGTCCTAGTTAGATCAGGACTCTGCATTTTCATCTTTTTGAATCTTTTCAAAACTCTATTTTGATTTTAAACCAGTTGTGGTCATATCCTTGTACATTTCTATCATTTTGGTCAAAATTTTAGAGTTCTAGTTGGATCAGGAGTCTTTTTTCAGAGTCCTAGTCGGATCAGAACTCTACCTTTTACTACCCTTTTTACCTATTTTTGAGAAAACCTATCAAAATTCTTTGTTTTTGGCCAAAATTCTAGAGTCCCAGCCGAATTAGGACTCTTTCTTAGATTCCTAATTGAATCAGGACTCTATCCTGATTTCATCCGTTACTCCTGTTCTTCACTTGTTTTCAAAACCTTCTCATCTGATTTTCAAAATCTTCCATTTTAGCCAAAATTCTAGAGTTCTAACCGGATTAGGACTCTTTCTCGGAGTCCTAATCATATCAGGACTCTATCTTTCGTTGGTATTCTACCTATCTTCAATCAAATCTTTCAAAATCTGTCAAAATGAGTAAAAAACTCTGAGTTTTAGTTGAACCAGGACTCTATTCAAAGTGTCCCAGTTGGATCAGGACTCTGACCCTGATTTCAATTTTGTGAGAATCTTTACAAAATCTCTTTATTTATCTTTTCAAATTTCAAAATTATTACACCTTTATCATAGAATTTCAAAATTCTGGGATTTTATCCCAAAGTCCTGATCGAATCAGGACTTTGTCCCAAAGTCCTAATCGAATCAAGACTCTATCTTGAGTTCATTTTCTCACTTTATTTTCACTGGTTTTCAAAAGTTCTTTTTAAAATCTCTTCATTTGCTTTTTAGAAAACCAAAAATTCTCGGAGTTTTAGTCAAATTAGGATTCTTCCTTAGAGTCCTAGTAAGATCAGAACTCTAAACCGAACTTTAATTTTATCTTATTTTCACCTGTTTTTCAAAATCCTTTCATTTGTTTGCTTAGAAAATCCAAAATTCTGAGAGTCCTAGTCCAATTAGGACTCTGTCCTCAGAGTCTTAGTTGGATCAGAACTCTGTTTGATTTCAATATTTGTTATTTTCACTGTTCTTTCATCCGTTTTTCAGAAAATACCCAAAAAAAAATCTAGAGTTTCAGTCCGATCAGGACTCTGTCCTAGAGTCCTAATCCAGTTAGAAGTTTATTCTGAAGTTTGTTTTTACTTCCATTTTTGTTCCATTTTATTTGTTTTTCAAAAATTAGGTCATTTTGCAGAGTCCAGTTAATTGAGGACTCTATTTCGGAGTTTCGGTTGAGTTAGGACTCTAACCCTGATTGTATTTTCTGACTTATTTTACCAATTCTGATGAAATCTTTCAAAAACTTCCTTATTTGGCTTTCAAAATTCTAAAAGCTCAGAGTCCTAACTGGTTTAGGACTCTGATCCAGAGTTTTAGTTTGCTTAAAACTCTATTTTCAAACCTTAGAATTTCATCTATTAATTTTAACCCCTCTTTTAAAGCCATTTTCAGTCTTTATTTCAAATTTTACAAAACTCTAATGTGGGGCCCACTCAGTTGGCGCCATATCTAGAGGACTTCTGATCCATTCAAAACTTTGTGTCATTAAAAAAAAACTTTTAATTCCAAGTTTACTTTTGAATCTCTTGTGAAAAACTTCTCATTTTCAAGTTTTAAAATCATTTTTGAAAATTCAAGTAGGGCCCACTCGAGGTGGCGCCACATTTGAAAAAGCCAGGGTTAGACTAGGGTTAGTCAGTGTCCTACTTAGGTTAAATGTCTAGGTGTATCAAATTTTGTTTTTAAAACTTCCATTTTTACTTTTGTTTTTAACTTTGATTTTAAAAATTAAAAAATTAGGGTTTAAAAAAAAAAAAACCCAAATGAGGCCCACAAGGGGTGGCGCCACATTTGAAGTACTTTAGGGTTTTGATAGGGATTAGATAGGTTAGTAATTAGGGTCTAATTAGGCTAAATCTCCTCTAAAAAAATTTCCTCCCACTAATGGTTTTGGATAAATTTTAAAAGGGGCAAATTTGGGATTAATTAACTTTTTAACTACCCCTAATTATTTCCTATTTAAGAGAGCCCAAGGGGGGGTCGACCGCTATTCCTCTCCCAGCAGTTTCTTGGAGCTTCTCTCTCCTCCCTACAACCCTCTCCTTCCTCCTTGTAGCTTCATCCATCCAAGGTACAATTTCTAACCTTTTTTTATGCTTTCATTAGTTCTTTTTCGTATTTTTACCATGAATTTCACCATGGGAGCCTTTTGTTTCATGAATTTAACCATGGAATCCATCCAAGAACCTCAAAAATGACCCAAGAAGATGATCTAACTCAGTTTGAGGGTGATTTTCAGGATTCTAATCCATTAAAATCGATGAGAGGTATGTCTTTTATGTTCTTAACCGCCAAAAGATGCGATTTACCCGTTAAATGGGCTAAATCCATCATTTCAAAGGTAAAATCAATTTCAGCCATAGATTCTCTGTATTTTTTTTATTTTCTTGTTATATTAATGTTTATTTCATGTGTTCCAACATTAAATTAAATTTTGTTTTGCTGTTTAGGTATTTTTATTGTTTTTCATTGTTAAATTATGTTCTTTTTAGTGTTTTATTGGATTTTCGCATATTCTGGTTTTAGATTCGTAGAAATCATGCTATTTCGTGTTTAAATCTCTTTTAGAAATTTCTGATTTTTTTATATGTAGTTTACAGATGTGTCAGTGATCCTCTGTAAAAGAATCAGAGATTTTGGGATTCGGGAACCCTGTTAGAAAAATATAAAGTCGAATCATGATTCATGTTGGTTAAAATCGTTATTCATATTCAAGTATAACTTGTAGTAGCGTTATTTTTGTCATCCAAGATATGATTCAAAATCCGTAAATTGCAGTAGCTTTGTATTAGAATCTATTATTTAATGTAAATTTATTATAATTTTATGTCACTGTTTGATATTTTTCTCTTGTCAGAGAGTCAAATCAACTTTTTTAGAACTTGTTATGCTTATTTCAAACCCTAATTCAACTTGTGTTGATTGTATCTCCCTAACCGAAGATTTGATCAATGATAAGTAAAAAAGAAAGTTTATTATTTACATGTATGTTATTCACTGATGAAATCTCAAAAATTTTTGATGTGTTTTTTCTATTTTTCCCTGTATTTGAAACCGAAAGTGTCTGTTTTGATCAATTTTGTATTCGTTATATTCAAGTACAACCATAATGATATCTCCCTAACCGGAGATGTTTTTTCTGATCTATAAAAATTAGAATCTCTGTTTTTTTGTCTATTATGGCTCTGTAAAATTTTATGAATTTCCATGGTGAATTGACCATTGATTCGGGTCTAACATTGAAATTTGTACATGTTAGCGGGTAAAAATAACATATTTTAGGGGTTTTAAGCAATTTTTGTATCTAATTTATGTCAAAAATAGATTTTCATGATTCCAGTTTAATTTTAGGGTTATAAAAAGTTCACATGTTAATTGTTATGGATTTTGGATATCATTTGATGCTTGGATGAGTTAAATTACAAAACAGGGTACCCGTAGGATCTCGAAACACTGCCAAAATTATGATTTTCTTGATATTTATGTTTTTTTGGTATAAGTTCATGTTTCTAGGGGTTTTTCATGTTTAGAATCATTCTAAGATACCTCATGTTCAATTTAGCTGCTATTTGATCTTATTTAAACCCTAAATCCAAAGTTTTACCAAAATATTTTCTGAAAACCCTGATTTCAAGGCCATAGTCTTGCTATCAGAGGTAATTTGTTCATTTGACCTCAATTTCGAAATCTCTAACTTAGATTTTCTTATTTTCAATCATATCATATCATCTTGTGTTTGATTTATTTTCATTTGAATTTCAAAATTTGCATTTTACAAAATATCTTTCTGAAAAACCCTGATTCAAGGCCATAGTCTTGCTATCACGGGCATTTTGGTCATTTAGACCCTAATTTTGAATTTTCAAAACTCATCTTCATATTTTCAATTCAATTTCATAATTTATGTTTATATCAGGGAAGTATGAGCTGGGTTTATATTTGGATAATATCTGATAATTTCCCAATATTTTTCAGATAAATCTAGATAAACCTACATTTCTGTGCTAACATATTTTCTAGTTTTGTAGGAATATTCAAGAAGAAAACTTTTATTTATTTTCCTTTATTGAATTCGATGTAATATCAAAGTTGTAATATTTGGAATAAGATTTACATTTTTTGCTTAGAATAAGACTGCATTACATATAGTTTAATTTTACAAATTTCAATATCTGATGTATGCCAATTCATGCATATTTTTACAAATCCACTATGGTCTACACGAATGACACATACACAAGCTCTTAAGAAGTTGACAAACTCGGTGAAATTCGTATTTATGGCCATAGTCAGAATACGAATGAGACCCAGATTTGTGATCTTCGTATTAACCACATTCAGCCTACACTCTTAGGTTAACTTCAAGATGCACTGCATTTCTCAAAAAATACAAAAAGATTTTCTCAACTCTTCAAAACAATGTCTTTCAAATTCATATTCATTCATTTCATTCAATTTGAAAATTCCAATTCCAATTCAGAGAAATCGATTTTCTCAAAATTTTCTAAGCCTCATTCAGAAATTGATTTTCTCAAAACTCTGAGCTTTCAAGTGGTATTTCAAGTATTTCTCAACTTCAAATTATGATTTTACAAGTCATAATATCTTCAATTTCAAAGTTTGAATTAAGAGAAATCAAGTTTTTCCAAAGTTATTTGAAATTCCTCAGAAATCGATTTTCACAAAGCACTTGCATTTCTTCAGAAATGTTTTCTAAACAAGATTCACGATTTTCAAAGTGTTATATTTTCCAAGTATTTCAAATATTAAAAGCAAACATCATATTTTCAATCTGCATTTTCAAAAAATTCATAGCACATGCCTGATTCTTTATGCATTTAGAAAATAGAACACGATTTAGACAAGTTGAGCAAAGCTAAGCACATTTTTGATCCTTGGTTCAATTACCCCTGGTAAAGGCGTCAGGAACGGTTGAACCTTGTATCGACAGGCGAGTCCCATTCTACAAAATTTTTCTGTATTTTAAAAACGAAGGCAAGTTATTTTCAAAATCTTTTTCAAAGGTCAGTTTGATTTGCAAAAGTAAAATTTTGCAATGATATACCAGTGAAGCCATGAGATCGCTTGGTGTCTGCGCTCTAGTTGAAGAGAGGCATGAAAAGTGGTGATGGGACTTTTCTCATCACGATTCGTACAACAGATGAAGCGGGAGAAGCCACTGATATCCCAAGGGCCTTAGTGCACATATTGAAGGAGTTTGGTGATGTTATGCATGTCAAACTGCCGAAGAAACTATCTCTGAGATATGAGGTAGACCACCAGATTGAGTTAGTGTCGGGTGCACGACCACCTGCAATGACTCACTATCATATGACAATTCCTGAGCTGTATGAATTACACAAACAATTGGATGCCATGGTCGAAGCAAAAATCATCCAACCATCTAAAGCTCTCTTTGAAGCACCCGTACTGCTTCAGGCAAAACACGATGGGTCGAAACGTCTGTGCGTCGACTATAAGGTACTGAATAAAATGATTGTAAAGAACAAGTATCCGCTTCCTTTGATCACTGACTTGCTTGATCAACTTGGAAAGACAAAGGTCTTCTCTAAGTTGGACCCAAGATCAGGCTATTGGCAAGTCAGAGTTGCTGAAGGGGATAAGCCAAAAACCACCTTTGTAATGCAATTTGGGGTGTTCAAATTTCTTGTTATGCCATTTGGCCTAACGAACGCGCCCACAACCTTCTCAACCCCGTTGAACAAAATTTTCTACCCCCACCTTGATAAGTTTATTGTCATGCATTTGGACAACATAGTGGTGTACAGTGACTCTATCGAGCAACATATTCAACACATTCATATTGTGTTTCAGACTCTGGAGGACCATGAGTTGTACATCAAGCAGAAAAAGTGCCTATTTGGTTAGAAGGAAGTTCACTTCCTCGACCATATCATGGTAGGAGGCACATTGAAAATAGACCACAAGAAAATTGAAGTTATTCAAGCTTGGGAGCCGCCTGCTAAGGTTCATGGATTACGTTCTTTCTTGGGACTTGCCAATTGCTATCGACGATTCATCAAGGGGTATTCACAGATCACTGTGTTACGCACTAATCTGCTAAAGAAAGATAGACCATGGATATGATTTGATGCATGTAAAAAAGCTTTTGATGAGTTAAAGTGCACCCTAACAAAAGAACCAATGTTAAGGTTGCCAAATTGTCAGCAGTTGTTTGAAGTGCAGATTGATGCATCTGACTTAGTAATTAGAGGGACATCCCATTGCATTTGAGAGCCGAAAGCTAAATGATGTCAAACGTCAATACACTATAAACGAGCGCAAGATGTTGGCGATCGTGAATTATCTTCGTACATGGAGATACTATCTTTTAGGGTCATAATTTGTTGTGTGCACTGATAACGTTATGACGAGCTACTTTTAGACTTAGAAGAAGCTGAGTCTAAGACAAGCCCACTGGCAAGATTTTCTGGCAGAATTTGATAGTGTTCTAGATTACAAGCATGGCAACATAAATGTTGTTGTTGACGCCTTGAGTCAGAAGCCAGAACTTGCAGCTTTGCTCGCTTAGGATGACAATATTAGCCAACCAATAAGCGATCTTCTCGATTAGGTTTGAGAAGCTTTAAAGAATAATCCAACGGCCCAACAGTTGATCGCGTTGGTAGAAGAAGGAAGGACACATAGATTTTGGTTGGAGGACGATTTGCTCCGCTCCACGGGCGATCATCTATATATTCCATGACAGGATACTCTACAAAGGCGCTTGATACATGAGTGCCATGATACCACCTGGGCGGGTTACCCAGGACAATAGAAAACTTTGGCGTTGTTAGAACATATGTTTTATTGGCCGTAGATACGCGATGATGTGGATGCTTATATGCAGACTTGCTTGATCTACCAACAAGATAAGCCCATAAACCCAAGACCTGATAAACTATTGGAGCCCCTACCAATGCCAAGCCGTCTATGAGAGTGCATAACCACGAACTTTATCGTGAGCTTGCTAAAAGCTCAGGACTGCAGTTCTATTTACATGATTGTGGACATGTTTTTAAAGTATGCTATCTTTGTGCTTGTCCCTACCACATGCTCAGCTATCGATACCTCAAAGTTGTTTGTGCAAAATGTGATCAAATATTGGAGAATCCTCAAGAGCATCATGATGCCCGCTTCACTGGCCAATTTTGGTGAGAGGTTTTTCTCATGATTGGGACAAACTTGCATTTCAGCATAAGTTTTCACCCCCAAACTGACAGACAAATAGAGAGAATCAATGGCATGCTGGAAGAATATCTACGACACTTTGTCAATGCCAATAAAAAAAATTAGGTTGATTTACTTGATGCTGCTCAATTCTGCTACAACCTCCAAAATAGTGACTCACCCGACCATAGTCCATTCAAAGTTGCCATCGAACAACAACAACAAACTCTACACTCACTTGTCGTGCGAAGCTGTGGTGAAGTGCTTTATGCATACTAGTTCGTCAGAACTGGTAGGATCAAACAGAGTTAGAAAAGGCGACCAAGCACATGAAGAAATGGGTAGAAGAGAAACATCGGGCAATAAAATTTCATGTTGGAGATATGGTATTGGTGAAGCTCTTTTTCGATCGCACAACTATCTTTCAGAGTTACCATCGGGGCCTCATTTGCAAGTATGACGACCCCTTCACCATCACTAAGCGCGTTGAAAACTTGACATACCGACTAGACTTATCATCAAACTATTAAGAACATTCAGTCTTCCACATATGCAACCTGAAGCCATTTCACAAATATGAATGAGACCCTAAACGAAGTATGCCTCAACATGCTCCTATTCCGCAGTGCACACCATCAACGGTCAGCATCCCAAGCATAGAACCAAAAGTCATCCTCAACCATTTCAACAATTATCTCAGCAAAGTAAAAAAGTACCTAATACAGTGGAAAGGTCTACCAGAATGTGAACCCTCTCAGAGAAAGTTACCCACATGTTTCAGCATCATCAACTTGTGAAGGACTACCATGAATAATTGGCATCAAGGACGACACCAACTTAGGCAGAGGAGCGTGTTCCGGACTGCCATATTTTTATTTCTGATGTATATACCTCTTCAGCACTCTCCAGTGCCAGATATGACCTTTTTAGCTTAAGAACCCCGTGTATCGGGCCCCTCTCTCCCCCTCTTTATGTAATATGCTTACAAGTTATTATAAAAGAAGTTTTATGCATCCTTGCCTTTGTGCTCTCTTTGTATTTGTACATGAGTATACTCTTGCTTTTGCTCCTACATGTATATTGTGAGTTGCTTGTGTGCTTAAAAGGCTTGCTTTCGGTGTTTGTGATTACTCGAAGCTACGTCATAGGGGCCTTCACTTCTAAGCTCGTGGCACTCATAGGCATCCCTTATATTTTAAAGAAAAATTTACAAAACATGCCAAACTTTTGGCCTATTTACAAACACACATCTAACTTTTGAAATATTACAAATACACTCCTAACTTTTGAGAATTACTTTATTAACTTGGTGTGTATTTGTAATATCTAAACAATTAGTTCATTTTTATAAATAAGCCAAAAGGTGTGCATGTTTTTGTAAATTTTTCTATGAATTTATCAAGAAAAATGATAAAATAACTTTAATAAAAAATAAACAATTAAAAACATGTTCAATTTACTTATATATGTAGAAAACACATATTATTAAATGCCCACTCCTCACATGCAGGTTCCAATTTTGCATTTTTTAATTTTTTGGTCTTTAGTGCCTGGCGAAACCACCGCTAAAGGTCCTTGGCGAAAAACATCCTTCAACACTGAAGGGTGTTTTAACCTAGGGTATTTAGCAGATAGTCATCCGACTGTCATCAAACACTTTACGTGTTTGATGATATGGTCTACTATATATATACATACATATAACTTCACCATAATGAGGGTTGCCTGAATGGCGAGTGGGGTGGTTGTGAAGGCGTTGAGATCAATATGCTGGATTAAACTTTGTTGGTGCATGGGTGTATTCGTAGCTTTCAAAGGTGGACCACGTAAGTTTGGGCATTTGTGGGCCTCACCCAGAGTTTGACTCATTGGATTCAGTGTAATAAAGTGGAACATGTGAGGTCTAGTTTAAGCTGGATATCTAATTAGACTTGGGTCGGGTTGCTAGTAAGACCCAAACCATACATCTTTAGGGTTAGCGTGTTAGTAGGGTATAAGGGGGCCGTTTTGAGAAAGTATTAGGCATGTAAAGAGGATGAAACGTTAATGGAGGCTCCCTACCCCGAATAGGGAAACTTTTCATCTCTCTCTCTTTCTCCTTGTTACACCATGAGATGCAAGGATGCCTTCAGCAACTGCAAGAGGCAGTTCAACGGCTCACCAAACAAATGTCTTCCATGACCCCTAATTTGGGAGGGGAACCAGACCCTTCAACCCTTGTCTTGTCTTGGGCAAACCTTACTCCTACTAGAAATAAGCCATTTATAAAAGAAGGTTTGGAGGTAGCAAATTTGATGACACACAAGTGGCTTCAGCTGGAATTTTGATATATGTACTTCTGGACTAGTCAATTTAGTGGTTTCGCTATAGGGTCAGCTACTAGGGACTTGTGATTATTATCATGTATTGTCTTTGGTGGTCACATTAAGATAATTTTGGTCATGTAAGAGTAGTTAGCTATACCTTAGGAGGCTACCAAAAGTTCATGTATTCATTCTATGGCTTTTGAATCAATCTGAACATCAATTCTCCTTGAATTGTCTTGTGGAGGTCCCCTTTCTTGGAAAAAGGTCTATATTGGCTCAAGAGCTAGGAAAAACCCCATAACTCTTGAGAATCCCGTCTAAACACTCTAAAACCCCCAAACTTTCAGCCAACCACCACCCAAAATCATCACTCTCCTCCAACCCAATTTCCTCTTTCTCTCTAGCTGGCTAGCCCATATCATCCCCTACCTCTAGCCTTCATCTCTAACCTAAACCCTGACCCGTTTTCAATACAATAACCAATAAGTGTGGTGCTATCATTTGGTATCAGAGCAGACCACAAACCTGACGGTTTTGGAGTTCTCGCAACCAAGAGAGAGGATCTCTACTCCATTGGCCTCAAGATTTGAGTCTGCATCATCTAAGAAACAAATCAAATTGCAAGGATAAAGGGCTTCAATGACATTTTTGGCTGCTATTAAGTCAATAGCAGTGACATTTTTGGCATTATTAGCAATCAGTTTTCTCGCGGCTGCTATTGTTAGCAATAGCAGAAGTAATAACAATGACAACAATGTCAACTCATATTTCTCTCTATAACAGCCATTAACAATAGCAGCCAGACAAAAATGTCGCTGCTATTGCCTGTGTATTTTTATCGGGATGGTCAAAGAAGCACCCAACTTTCAAAACTAAAAAATATATTTTAGTCAAATTAATTTGGGTTATAATTAGCCCAAGATGAGTTAATAGGATAAATTAACTTGGGTATGTGCACATTAAGAAAGCCTTTTATTTGTTAACAATGACATAATGATAGACTATACAACAAAAAATCCCAATAAATTTGCTTGCATTTGTTCTTCCATGTTGAATATCAAACTAACTCTGTATAGTGGACAATTCTACCATGAAGGTCAACAAAACCCAATTCTTCGATGAAGAATGCAAGTCCATATGTAAAGTGATACCTTTTTAGAAACAAAGCCTTCCATACATTTAAGTTATGATACATCTCAGAAAAACAAACTAAGCTTCCAAAAGTGGATAATAATTTAGCTCATCGCATAACTTGGGATAAAATTCATAAATCATAATCACCATCGTAATTTTAATCTCTATATTCTGACAACAAGAATTACAACCTTCTAATACCAATTACGGCAAAAAGGTTTCTTAACATTGGAAGGACACCAACATATTTGGTAGATGAAAATGATTAAAATATGCAAATACAAAAATAGAATAAAAATATCACAAAGAACAAGAGCTCTCTGCACAAGAATCATTGATATTAAAGAGGAAAAAACATAAAGTCTAAATGAACTGAGAGAAAATAAGAGAATAAAAATACATACAATCACCATATTTCAAAAGATTTTTGGGCAAAAGCAACCAAAATGCAGAAAATGATATAAGCTGATTTAAACCGAAAAGTACTAATAAAAGAATGACCATTCATCACTTCTTCAAGAAAGATGAAATGAAACAAACCTTGTTATACATATGCTGAGCAAGCTCTAGTGGTGTAGCTGAAGAAGCACTTTCCATTTGAATAGTCATCATCTATCAAACACATTGACCAATTTGAATTTGATATGGTTCATTTATATTTGCAGCATATATATGGACCTTAGTGATGTATAATACTAAAAATGGTATCTCTGATTGTTTATATAGAGACCAACTCAGCCACACCAAGGCATTTCTTTCTTGCCACCATCCTCATGCACATAATTTCTCTGAAAACAAACGGCTACTTGCATACCAAAGATGAAATAACCAAAAGAGTCCAACTACCCTGCAACATGACCCACCAAGATGCACATTCCCGTACACCAACCATAACGGCCAAGCAAGCGACCTTTAAAATGACTGAGCAAGTTATATCCATAAAAAATAGAAAGAAAAAAAAGGCAAGCATCAATAGAAAGAACAAAAAGCAGAAGTATAAATGAATACAATTAGTATATACAATTCTCACAACAATATAATATACAACAGGAGGTATCAATTTTCTAACAACCTTAGGCAAATGCCCAAGGTATGGTGAACACGCTCTCATGAGCAAGACGAAAGCTTTGTTTGATTTTCAGTAGTATTTCATTTACTTGAGCTTGCATCTGCTAATCAATATAAGATGGCAATTGTAGCTTTACACTGTTCTTCCAACTGTAACAAAGAAACTACATATACATCAATGGCCAGTAGAAAAGAGCAAGTGAAAACTGGCAGTAGCGACAACTTAGGAGGTTGAATCCCAAGCATGCCACATGTAAGACAGACTTGGAGCAACTTCAACCCAACTCATCCAGGACCCAGACCAAGGTTATGTTAGGTGATTCAGGTCTGCTCGTCAACATCCATAATCAACCCATTGAAATAGTGATATAAAATAGGAGAGGTGAAACTTGGTCAAACATGATTTACAATGTTATATTCCAGTCTTATAATTTTCGAATACATGTATACTCCAAGCTTTCCCCACCAAAGGGGAAAAAAATGTGAAAAAGGAAAAGAGAACCATTTAAAAAACCAATAGTGGAAAAATACGTGCAAACTTTATAGTATCAGCCCAAAATCCCAATTACATTCCAATAATCTAAATTTCAATGCAAAGAAAAAAAGCATAAAACCATATACACATATTTGCAATCTATGTTTAACAGAAACCCAAATTTGACAGGTTGACTTATGCTCATAGATCATTTTTCAGTCTTTATGGCATTCCTTCTATGTAATATCATGTGTTTTTTCATGTTTTTAAATTCGAAAACTAAAAAAATTTGGCTAAGTATTTTATGAGATCGATAAAAAATCATGGAAAATAATTTTAAATATAGGTGACATCAGCTGGGTCTAGCCTAGGGTGCACTGACAAGACCAACATGAAACGATTAATATTTGTATGGCAAAATTCAAAGGCGAAAATTAGGTAAGTATACCGTTAGACATATCTTGTAATTCTGAGAACATTGACGCTTCGTTTTCTGAAATCGAGTTATGGTTGGCCCAAAAATCACATTTTTTAAAAATGACCTATATCTATTTTTACCTTTTTTTGGATTGGATCAGACCAGATTCAATCCATTTGATCCAAGTTGATATTAATATGGACTCATATTAACTAGGATCTGGTTTAGGTTGGATCCATACGAATTTAGATCTTAGATCCGGATCTAGATATAAAATCCAAATATGACCAATTTAAAATTTTAAAATCAATTTTAAATGTTAAAATAAAGTAATCTTACTTTGGGAGGACTTCCAAAGGGGGCGACACCCTTTGAAATATTCTTAAAATAAATTATTTAACAATTAAATAATTAGATAAATTATAGATTTATCTAATAGATAAGGAGGAGTTCTACCTAACATAGAACTCTACTTAAGTTAGCTCTCTAGAGGAGATGTCACCCTCTAGATTAATCCATAATAAAAAAATTAAATAATATTAAAAAAAAGAAATAATAAGAAGATAACCTCTAGAAGAGATAGAGTTCTACTTTTGATAGAACTCTATTCTTTAAAGGAGAATCCTCTAGAGGGACCGTCACTCTCTAGAAGAGTCTTTTAGATAAAAACAAAAAACAAGAAAAAGAACTAAAAACAATATAAAAAGGGCTGGATTCCCCCTCTCTAGAATCACGATTCTAGAGAGGGAAAGAGCCCAACTCGTGGGAGCGAGAGAGAAAAAACAAAAGAAAAAAAATGAGAGAGTAAGGAAGAAGAAGAAGAAGAAGAAGAAGAAGAAGAAGAAGAAGAAGAAGAAGAAGAGGAGAGCAGGAAGTCCATTTCCCTCACCGATCATCCATTGTTTTTTTTGGTCTTTTTTCACTTCCAAACTAAGGTACAAGTCCCTCTCTATATGCGATCAGAGAGAAACGAGTTTAAATCTAATTCATGTAAAATTTTCAAGGAAAAATAAAATATGATTTCTAAAATCATGTACAAACCTATGTTTTGAATCACAATTTTGTATATCCATGGTTGACGTAACCTTACCAACTATTTTTACGTTTAAACATGGGTTTAATATTAAGTATTCTTGAGTTTACATATATGTTGTTGATTCTTGCATCTAATCCTTTTATGTTGAATATATATATATATATATATATATATATATATATATATATATATATATATATATATATATATATATATATATATATATATATTTTCTACGTGTAATTGTTCCTTGCTGAATATATATTACTTTTATAAAATCATTAAGACATAATCATTTTTTTTCTCTTATAACAGTTAACTGGATCTCATAAAACCAGATCCAATAACATCAAAGGGATTTAACTACAACAGGTCTGATCAGTCCCAAAAGTCATTTTTAAAAAAAAATCAGGTTTTATGATCGACAACATAACAACATACAAATAGTTTTAGAAAAAAAGTGGGCAGTACTCAACATAACTACATCAAAACAGATTTGCACCAACACAATTTTGATGTCAATCATTAAACAATACCAAAACGGATTGATGATCAACGACATTACATCATTAAGACAATGCACACCCAGCTTGCAAATAGCCATTACAATATCGGATTTGAAAACACGAAATCATGGCCGATAACAGTCCATACAGTACAGGTAATTCATTTTTTTTAACAGCCCATAATATCAGTTTGTAAACAGGTATGATAATCATAAAAAAAACAAACATATTTACATCTATCACATGATTTAAATCTGATCAGCATAATAGCATGACACAGATTTAATGACACTCATTAGAAATACTTAGTAAAATTTGATGACTGTTATTAAGACATAATGAGATTTTTTTTCTTTTATAACAGTTAACTGGAACACATAAAATCAGATTCGATAGCATCAAAGAAATTTAACTACAACAACTCTGATTAGCTTGCACTCACAACCAATAGTGCTGGCCGGATCAATCCCAAAAGTCATTTTCTTAGTAGATCAACAAGCAATATATATATATATATTCAACAAGGAACAACAACATGCAAAAATAGACAGCATGTTTACATATGTCTATCTTCTCTTTGAACACGAGTGATAAAAACAGGTCTATGCCAAAATCAACACGACCAAAATATATATATTCAGCATAAAAGGATTAAATGCAGGAATCAACAACATATATGTAAACCCAAGATTACTTAATGTTAAACCCATGTTTAAATATAAAAATCATAGGTAAGGTTACATCAACCACAAATATACAAAATCGTGATTCAAAACAAAGGTTTAGACGTGATTTCAGAAATCAGATTTTATTTTTTCCTTGAAAATTTTACATGAATTAGATTTAAACCTGTTTCTCTCCATTTGAATCTAGAGAGGAACCCGTACCTTAGTTTGAAAGAGGGAAAAGACCAAAAAAATGATGAATGATCGACGAGGGAGATAGATTTCCTCCTCTCCTCTTCTTCTTCTTCTTCTTCTTCCTTCCTCTCTTTCTTTTTCTTTATTTCTTTCTTTTTTTTTCTCTCTCTCCCACGAGTTGGGATCCCTCCCTCTTTAGAATCATAATTCTAGAGAGAGGGGGAATCCTACCCTTTTATATTGTTTCTAGATCCTTTTTTTATTTTTCTTATTTTTGATTTTTATGTAAAATACTCCTCTAGAGGGTGACGTCCCCTGTAGATGATTCTCTTTTAGAGAATAGAGTTCTACCAAAGGTAAAACTCTATCTCTTTTAAAGGTTATCCTCTCATTACCTTTTTTTTATATTATTTAATTCTCTTTATTAAGGATTTATTTATAGGATGACGTCTTCTAGAGAGCTAACTTTAGTATTGTTCTACTTCATGTAGAACTCCACCTTATCTATTAGATAAATCTATAATTTATCTAATTATTTTATTTAATAATTATTTAATATTTAATTATTAAATAATTTATTTTAAAAATATTCTAGAGGGTGTCGCCCCCCTCTAGAAGTCCTCCCATAGTAGCATTCTACTTCATTTTAAACTTTAAATTGGATTTTAAAGTTTTAAATTAATCATATTTGAATTTTGGATCTAGATCCGAATCCAAGACCCCAATTCATATGGATCCAACCTGGATAAGATCCTAGTTAATATAGGTCATGGACTGGGTCAAGATCTATATCAACTTGGATCAAACAGATCGGATCCAGTTTGATTCAATCTAGAAAAAGGTAAAAGTAGAGGCAAGTCATTTTTGAAAAATGTGATTTTCGGGCCAACCGTAACCTAATTTCAAAAAAATAAAACACCAATGTTCTTAGAATTATGAGACACATCTAATAGTATACTTACCTGATTTTTGTCTCTGAATTTTGCTTGATTTTAAAGGTTAAAAATGAAAAAATTTATAAATATTAATCATTTTATATTGGTCTTGTCAGTGGGCCTTGAGCCAAACCTAGATGATGTCACCTATATTTAAAGTTATTTTTTATGAATTTTTATCGATCTCATAAAATACTTAGCCAAAATTTTATAGTTTTCAAATTTAAAATCCATGGAAAAACACACGATATTATATCCCTACTCCCTTAAAAGAATTTTGTCTGCAAAATTAAAACATACCAAACAAGTGGGGGTAGTGGTCATGCATATCGGCCTCGGGCTCCTAGGTGCACTCGTCCAGTCTGTGATGCTGCTAACTTACCATCACAAACAAGATCGCCCTACTATGCAGTCTCCTCTCTTGGTGATCCATAATCTCCACCGGTCTGTCCTTTGTTGTCAAGTCAGACTATACCTTGATTGCCTCATAGTGGATCACATGTGAGAGATCAGTCACATACTTCCTCAACATCGAGATATAAAAGATGTTGTGAATCTGGGAAAACTGAGGAGGAAGCGCCACATAGTAAGTTGACTCGCCAACGCCCTCAAGAATCTTGAAAGGTTCAACATACCGAGAGCTAACTTTTCCTTCTTCTCGAACCTGAAAACACTTTTTGTAGGCGAGATCTGAATAAACATGTGATCACCCACGACAAAACTGAGCTCCCTACGTCGCTGATCGGTGTAACACTTTTACCTATTCTGAGCAGCAATCAACCGCACCTGGACAATTAGTGCTGGATGGCCTTTGGAGACTCCACTGCTCGCACTCCAGCCTCATCCTACCGTACCAAAGATCTATATGGTCGACCATATAGAGCTTCATATAGAGCCATACCAATACTAGCATGATCATTATTGTTGTACGAGAACTCCGCATGCTTCACATGCCTATCCCATTTCCTTGACTAATCTAGCATGTGCGCTCTATGCATATCCTCAAGCGTCTATATTGTGCACTCTATCTGCCTATTAGTTTGTGCGTGAAACATCGTGCTAAACTTTAACGTGGTACCAAAAGCCTTTTGTAACTGGTGCTATAATTGAGATGTGAAACAAAGGTTTCAGTTTGACATGATCGAACGTGGCACTCTGCAAAGTCAGACAATCTCATCCACATACAAATATGCTAAGCTTTTCAAACTCTCACTGACTCTGATAGGCAAAAAATGAGTACTCTTCGTCAATTGGTCTATAACCACCCAAATGATATCGTGGTGTTGATGGGTCCTTGACAAACCCATGATGAAATCTATCAAGATGTCATCCCACTTTCACTCAAAAATGTCCAACAACTGAAGTAGTCCACCAGGTCCCTGATGCTCGATCTTCACCTTCTGGCAGGTGAGACATCGAGACACAAACTTTATAATATCTCCCTTCATCCCATTCCACCACTAAGTTCGTTGGAGATCCTTGAACCTCTTTGTAGAATTAGGGTGAACAAAATACCTAGACCTGTGGGTCTCACTCGTCAGCTCCTCCCGTAGTGCCTTTGGAACCCACCATCTGTCTTCAAACATGATGGTCCCATCTCCTCACTGCAGAACTGTGCATCAGGCTTCTGGGCACTCACGCATAACTTGTTGAAATTCGGATTGGCCGACTGAAACTTCTTAATATGATCTATGATCTTAGGCCGTGCCTTCATCCCCGCACAAAGGATACATCTAGAATCGTCTGCAAATGATTGATACCTGATAAACTCCTCAATCAATCCCAGCAGCAACCAACCAAGCTGGCTATCGTGTCTGATTTCTTTCTGCTCAGTGAATTTGCCACTACATTTGCCTTACCAGATGGTAGGTGACGGTGAACTTATAGTCCTTGAGGAACTCCAACCACCTGTGCAGACTCAAATTCAAATCACCCTGCATGAAAATGTATTTTAGGCTCCAGTGATCAGAAATGACCTTAAAGTATTCTCCATGCAAGTAGTGACACCAGATCTTCAGTGCAAAGATAACAACTGCTAACTCCAAATCATATATATATATATATATATATATATATATATATATATATATATATATATATAAGAAAATTGATCGATGCTTAACCCATTTGGTGCTAAACCACAATCAAAATGGGTTTTTGGGGCTTCTCCGGTGCATTTTATGTCTTTTTAGCTCTTCTATAAATGTGTTGGGTATGGTTGATTTACTAAGAATCCACACCTGGATCATGTGTTTTTGATGAAAAAATTGATGTTTGGAGCCTAAAAAATTTACAAAGATGTTGGATCATTGATTTTTCAAACTTTATAAAAACCCACCCATGTGTTGGAATCAAACACTTCAAGAGCAGATCCCTATAAACTCAATTACATAGATCACATATGTACGATCATAATTTAAAAATAAAATGGAAAAAGCTCAAAAAACCATTTAGCACGCAGTTTAACACCAAATGGGTTTAGCACAAACCCATTACTCTATATAAATATATTTGCTAGAAAAAGTGGTAGTTGCACAATCCTTAGGTACGTAAATACCAGCGAAACGACATTGAGCATCCATTAAGTGTCATTTTTTTGCCAAAACACCTTTAGCGACAATCTTTATCACTATTAAAGGTCTTAACAAGACTTTTAGCAATGACAAAAGTCATCGCTAAAGGTCTCGATAGGACTTTTAGCGGTGACAAAAGTCCCTGCTAAAGTTCTCAGACCTTTAGCGGTGACTTTTGTCGCTTCTAAAGGTGTTTTAGTGAAAAAACCACGTGTTGAACTAGCATCATCTGCTTGTGCTTCTAATGATTGTGCAACTGCCACCTACTCATATTTGGTATATATAATTTTCTATAGAGTAGGTGGTAGTTGCACAATCATTAGAAGTGCAACAAAAATGAGACGTTCAATGTTTTTTTCCACCGAAAGACTTTTAGGCAACATTTGTTGCTGCTAAAAGTTCTCGCAGAGACCTTTAGTTGCAACTTTTCTCGCTTCTAAAAGCTTTTAGAGATGATAAAAGTCCCCGCTAAAGGTCCCAGATCTTTAGCGGTGTTTTTCGATGAAAAAAAATGTTAAGCATCAGTGTCATCTCGCCCGTAGTTGCGCACCTAAGGGTTGCACAACTACCACTTTTTCTTTTGCTATATATAACTAAATATATAAAGAGAACTGAACATATTATGCCTCATTTTTCATTCTGCCCCATAGGTTTTATGTGTTTTATGATAGATCTAAACTGTTAGATGTGTTTAGAATGCTCTATTTAGTGGGAATCGACTCTTGGATAATGTTTTTTCGATGAAAATACACATTTTTTTGTGTCGAAAAAAACTGGTACCTTCATAGCCATTGATTTTGGATCACCAGTAAAACCTATATATAGGTTCGATTTCGGTGATCCAAAAGTCAGTTCCCACTAAACAACTATAGATAGCATCTATGGTGTTAGATGTGAGAAAAAAAAACTTAAAACTATGATTTTTGAAGGGGCCTAAGGAACATATTACTCATATATATATATATATATTATATATATATATATATAAACTAGTAAACTAATAAAAAATATGTAAACCAGTCAAATATCTAAACTAGTATGTACTGAGATTTTCATAGTTTTCTTTTTTATTTTTTTCTAAAATTTCACCATACGAATGCAATCTAGATGCATGATTTTATAGAAACAGACTACTGGACCATCCGATTACAATGTATAAGAAGGATCTTTTAAGGCTTGAAAATCAATGACTCATAATTTTTGTAAATATTTAAGTACAAAAAATCACATTTCTTGATTCGATTATGATGATCCAATATTCAATTTCAAGCAAATGGACCATGCTGAATGCATTCACAAGGTTAGATTTGCAAAAAAAAAAAGAGACTATGAAAATCTTGGTTCTTACCAACTTACATATTTTGTTAGTTTACATATTTCAGTTTTCCTTGATTTAGAGTAACTAAAATGTGTAAACTGGTATGCACCAAGATTTTCATAGTTTTTTTTTATTTGTTTCTAAAATTTCACCATACAGATGCGATCTATATGCATGGTTTATAGAAACAGACTCTTGGTTCACCCGATTACGATGCATAAGAATAATGTTTTATGGCTTAAAATCAATGACTCAAATTTTGCATAAATATGCAAGCATAAAAACTCATATTTCTTGATCCTATTACGATGATCTAATAGTCAATTCCAAGCAAATGGACCACATCGAATGCATACAGTTAGATTTACAAAAAACCTATGAAAATTTTGGTTCATAGCAATTTACATATTTTGTTAGTTTACATATTCTAGTTTTTCATGACCTAGGGTAACTAAAATATGTAAATTGGTATGCATTGATATTTTTATAGTTCTTTTTTTTCTAAAATTTTACCATACGGATGCGATCTAAATGCATGATTTTATACAAACAGACTCTTGGATCATCCGATTACGATGCATAAGAAAGATCTTTTAAGGCTTCAAAATCAACTACTCAAAATTTTTATAAATATGCAAGCATAAAAAATTACATTTCTTGATGATGTTATAGTAGCAACATTACATTATGGCTGCTATTGGAAAGGTAAATAGTAGCGACATTACATTGTGGCTGCTAAAAAATATTAATAGCAGCCACTTAAAAGTTGCTGCTATTTTCTTTTCAATAACAACCATTTTTGTGGTTGCAATAGATCATTTAAAAAGGCTACATAGGTATTAGCAACCACTAAAAGTATGATCGTTATTGCTTACCTAATAGCAATCATTAATGTGGATGAAGTAGATTATCGAAGGTCACTTAACAAAGGCATTAGCAACCACTAAAAGTGTGGCCATTATTGCTTATCCAATAGCTACCACTAATACGGTTGGAGTAGATTATCGAAGGCCACAGTTGCTGAGGTATTATCAGCCACTAAAAGTGTGACTGTTATTGTTTACCCAATAATAGCTACTAAAAGTGTGACTGTTATTGTTTACTCAATAGCAGCTATTAATGTGACTACAGTAGATTATCGAAGGTTACTTGAGAAAGTGACTATTAATACTCGTGTATCAGTAGCCACCTTCAATGTCGCTGCTATTGCCCACCCAACAGCAACCACTTTTTTAAGTCGCTGCTATTGCTACCCATTCTTGTAGTGATAGCACTACTGTAAAAAATGAGAAAATTAGTGAGTTTTCATCTTGACTCATCATTCATTGCTGAATTTTGGTGGGTGAGACAAGATCTTGTGAGTTCTTGTTTGGGTTCTAACTTCAGAATCAAGCTCCAAGAATTGGACATATGATTGACCTTTTAGAAAGAATTCCAGATCTGACAATAATTTCTTTTTAGGTTTAAGATATGATGAAGAGTAGTGAACAATATGTTGAATCATGCCATAATTGCCTTGATAGAGATATGCGTAACTTTTGGGTGAGTTCTTGATAGTATCTAGGTTTTGCATGGCCACCTTCTTGTTTGATTTTAAGAGGGAAATTTTTCTTGTGAATTTTCAAGTTCTGCCTGGTGATTTGATTTGAGTTTCACATATGTGAATCTACACTAGCTAAGCAGTATATTGAAATTATAATTGAAGTCTAGAGTTATTTGTAAGAGTTGGGTGGCAAAGGTTGAACTCACATATCCGTGCAAGCACCATGTTGGAGTTCCCGTAAGTTGCCGAATTTTAGAAGTTTATACTAGTTTGAGTTGGAGATTGTTTTTAGGTCATATATATGTGAAATATTACTGCATCATGACTGTGTTGAAGCTTGGTTTTTTCTTGTTTAAGATTGTAGACAATCTTGGGTCGACTCTTGATTGAATTCACCAGGTCTCCTACAAGCCTTGTTAGAGTTTCAAAGTACTTGACCAAGATCCTCTTGTTCATGGTGCGAGGATAAATCTCTTGTTTTGAATTATTATTTTCCTCTGTTGTTTGGAGTGAGTTGGAGTGTGAATAAGAGTGGGGAGTCATGAATTGGAGTTTGGATCCTATTTAGAAGGCGTGGGACCAAGATCTTGATCTTGGTAGGGTGCCATTTCAATTCAGACTAACCCAGACCAGACTTAGAAAGTTGGTCAACTTTTTAAACTCATATCTCCCAAACCGCTTGGGGTTTGATCCCAGACTTTTTATTGTATCCTCCCACACGTTAAATCCATACCCACAAAAAAAAAATTGACGACTGTACAGGGAGATAAAATTTTTGAAGTGAAACTTTTTCCCTAACTGTACCAAACCGAACCTAACAAATTCTGACCTATCTCCATTGAGTAATCTCAAAACCCTACCTAAACTCAGCCAAGTGACCCCAAATTTTGACAAGAGACCCTACTAAGAGACCAAACTAAGCCTTGACTTAAACTTAGCCTCAAATGGACCCATTTTACCATTTCAAATAATTGAACTAGACCCTATTGACAATCACGACTGAACCATGACTTCCCGAGCTCAAGACCTTGTGGATGGCCTTAGAGTTGAGCACCAAGGGAGGTCAGATGTTATAGACAGCAAAGTAAATGGACTCAATAGTAAGATTAGCTCCATAGATGAATGATAAACTTGAATCTATCATGAGATTCCTTCAAGAACTAAGGGTTCATAATCAAGGACAATCAATTGGTAACAGAGATTCACAAATAGGCAGACCAAGAAATGAGGCTACCAGTAGCAACCATGGTCCAGTTCAAGCTAGAAAGCTTAAGATGGACTTCCCAAAGTTTAATGGAGTGGACTCCACCCAATAGCTAGTGAATTGGCCCTAACCGAAGGGCATGAGAAGGCACATCTAGCTACTTTAAATTTTGATATTTTGATGATGATCTTAATTGGTGGTACCAATGGCACAAGAGTTTCTTTGGCACACCAAGCTGCTGGGATTCACTGAAGTTTTTCCACTTATTACACAAGGCAAATTCCACACCAACCCGACCAATTGAAATACTGAAATCCAGCTGTAGACATGATGAATGCTACAAGATTCGACCTTCCTAGAATATTGCAGGAAGACCTAGACAGGAGCAAAATCTCTCAGACGTGCCAAGATCTTGTGATGAAAATAAAGTGTTGATTACAATTGCGGGAAGTGTTATAAATAGCTGCAAGTTATCTGTCGACTACCTGCAGAAATTAGAACATGAGCAACAGTTAAGAGAAATTGCCGGACATGGACTGTCGAGCTCACTTTCTCTTAGGTGCAGATCATATGAGCATATAGAACTATAAGATAATGCCTATAATCCGATTGGCAATCAGGCTCAGATTTTTCTCTGTACTTTGGAGGGATAATATATTGACATATATGATTCGGGAGGAAGGCTTAACTGTGAGTGCCACCGAATCAGCGAAGCGCAAATCATATGTTCGTGCTTCCAACAAAAGTTTGCACACAATGTTGCCAACAACATTTCAATCGATAGTAACCAACAACTTGGATATTATGATTTCATAGTTCCATGTCGTCATAGAAATAACTGAAGGGATGTGGGAACTTCGATGTGCACAGATGATGCTACGAGGTATATGATTGTAACAGGCTTTCTTCAGGGGGGTTTCTCACTTTTGTTTTAGATTGATTTCCTTATGTGAGATCCTCTCTTAATAAAGGCGAGCATGCTGGTGGTTTCGCACCCCCGGATAGCCGTTACCCAGCATCAAGGGTAAAGAGAAAAAATCGATAACTGTCTTACATCATGTTTATCCAAATGAAGCACATTCAAATGTGTTTCATTTGAATGAACCCTACCACTAGGCAGTTTATGCATTGTAGAGAGAGTGGGCCCACCTTTCTCCTCAACCCATGAACCCATGCGTGAACATAGACAACCACGGTCATGTATGACCAACATCTCCCACTTGGTCATGTGAATATAATCACGATGTAGGATTTTGCCTCCCATTATTAGAGTATTTCACTTGCATCAATGTTCTTGGAATAAGTTATTTTTTTTTATTACTCATCTAGTCATATCTTATCATACATATCTTAATCTCGTACCGAATACATGTTTTGAGAACATTTTCTCTGATATGACCTTTGTTAAGGGATCAACAATCATATCAGATGTAGGTAAATAACTGATTTTGATTTTATTTCTTTCAATCATGTCATGAATATAATGATATTTTATCATTATATGTTTACTTTTAGAATTGTCTGCTTCACTCTTCATAAGAGAGATGACAACTTGGTTATCACAATAAATTTGAACTAGCCCATTGGTTATATCCTGTTTTAAATCATTAATGAAATGACTTATCTAAACGACAAATATGTCAACAGCTTTGCATGCAATATATTCTACTGAGTATGCTAAGTTACACAACCTTGTTTCTTACAAGTTAAGGAAACTGCTCCTTCTCTGAGAAGAAAAACATATTCAAAAGTGGATTTACCATCATCTCTACTGACTGGCCCAGTTAATTTTAAAGCACTATCTTAAAAATATAATTTCAAATTTATAATCCCTTTTAAATATCAAAAGTGAGGCCAACCAAAATTACTTTGGTAACGACTAACGAGGCCAACAACAAAGCTGATATCAGGCCTTGTGCATAGCATAAAATACATCAAGCTTCCAACAAGTTGTGTATAAAGGACACTCAGTCTTTCTTGTCCATCAACATGACTATCAATCTTACTCAATTTGATACATTTTACCATAGGCTTTCTAATAGGCCTGCAATCACTTATTTTAAATTTCTTGAGTATATGATTTATATATCTTTCTTGATTCAAGCTTAAAAGTTTAGAATTTCTATCTCGAGTGATTTTAATTTTAAGAACAGGATGTCAATCACATGTCTTTCATCTCGAATTAAGAATTTAACTATGACTTGGTTTTGTCAATAATGTCATTGTCATTTCGAGTATAAAAAATGTCATCAACATATAGTGACAGAATAGCAAAATTTGCTCCCACCATTCCATATATAAACATAATGGTCAAATTTATTTACCACAAACCCTAATAATATAATTGCCTTATAAAACTTTAAGTACTACAAACTTGGTGATTATTTGAGTCTGTATAAGAATTTTTTCAACCTATATACTTTATCTTCTTTGTCTTTAATAATATAGTCATCAGGTTGTTCTATGGAAATGGTTTCCTTAAGCTCATCTTTAAGGAATGTGATTTTAACATCCATTTGATGTAGATCTAGGTGGTAATGAACTATAATAACGAGAATTATCCTTATCGAGGTAAATTTTACAACAAGTGGATATGTATAAACATAGTCTAACCCTTCTTTTTGAAAAAATCCTTTAGCTACCAACCTTGCTTTAAATTTATCAAATCACATTCAAATGTGTTTTATTTGGATAAACCCCACTATTGAGCGGTTCATGTGTTGTAGAGAGAGTGGGCCCACCTCTCACCTCAATGCATGAAGCCATGCTTGAAACATGACCATTCTCGGTCATGTATGACCAACAATAACATAACTTGTCTATGTGAGCTGCTTGGTTATTGTCGATCCAATCGACAATTATAAAAAGGCCCTACATAAGGACTACCTCGAGCCCTATGCTTCAAGCAAAACCGGGAATGGGTGTTAAGCTTATACAGAATTTTCTGAGCTATGAGAATGGCAGAAAGCATGGCATGGATTTCCAGTATGGAAACCACCTTGGTCTTCCAAAGAACAGCCACACGCATGTGTCAACATTCGACAAATCACAACATCAAGTGGATGTGAGTGATATGAATGGTACAACAGGCTCAATAGTTGTCATGTGACAGGCCAATGAAGTGCAAATAGCTACGGCTATGGACTGAACCATTGGAAGAGAAGAAAAATTTGGGACTCGGAAGGGCCAAAGTCAATTGACACCTTTATCAACACCGCCTTGGCATGGAGATTGGCTGAACTTGCCTTGAGGACAAGGGAAATTTTAAGGTAGGGTGGATTGATACATATATTTCTAGACTAGCAGATTTAGTGAGTTCTCTGTAGGGGTCGATATTTTATTGGCTATTGGTTCCAAATGGGGGCCTCACTCCCTTGTATGGTTAAAGTCATTTTTTTTTTGAAGAAAGGCAAATTTTATTCATAAAAATAGCTTTATTACATCAGTAAACATTACATGCTCTGTTACAAGGCACAAGGACTGACAAGCTATCTTACTAAGCCTGTAACCATACCCCTATCACCAAAGTAAACCGTTTAACAACACTACAACTTAAACGGTGCTGCAGTGTTCTCCCTATTTTCAGTTTAATGATCTCTCAATTCTGTGCATATTCTGCTTTGGACCTTCTGGATGCTTGGGACAACTCCTTTAAATACAATCTCATTACAGTACCTCCATATTTTTCTCCATGTGATCAGCACCCAGCACCTCCATTTGTAGTCTCCCCGGCTAGTCCCCACACCCAGTCGATGAGCCAAGAACAGGTCATGCGAGTGACAACATTGGGTCGATGGAAACTTCTTTGAATACTGGAAGTGCAATTCTCTGAACCACTTGCACTTTGCAAACACGTGATCGGAAATCTCTTCTTCAATTTCACACAGGCGGCACCTGCTGGCCAGATGAAATCCCATTAGTTTCATGCTGCATTCCGTTTTGGCTCTGTTGTGAATCACCACCCACCCGAATTGTGAGGAACGAGATGGCAATCTATCCTCCCACAAACATTTTTCTGGAAGCCATATCACCGATGGTGCACATTGCTCCCTGTAACATGACGCCACTGAGAATTCACCCTCTTTATCGTATATCCACCTTAATTTGTCTTCTCTTTCAGAGAGTTATACCCCTCCCAATGACTTCATCAACTCTTGCATCTGTTGAATGGTGGAATGGTTATGATTGTGACCTACATTTAGTGCCAGCCCTACCCTTCCGACCAGTAATCCCTCACCATGGCTCTAGTTTCTCTGCAAATCAGAAACAAATTCAGATATATTTGCCTAAGAGGGATGTCAGAAATCCATGTCCCTCCAAAAACTCCTGTTGCTTCTGTTTTCCACGTCAACCTTCACACTTTGGAAGAAGATTTTGAAAAGCTTAATCAGCCCCTTCTAAAACCCTGACCCCGTCTTCTATTTAGCATTTTTAACCCAATTCCAAGGTCAACCTTGGAGATTATATTTGCATTTAAGTACTCTAGTTACCGCCCCTCCCCATTTGCTATCTTTCACCACCATTTTAGCAAGGCATTGTTAAACCGATGCAAATCTTTAATAACGAGCCCTGCCTACGAAAGCGACATTGTGACTACCTCCCAACTGATTGGTGCTTTAACTGGTCTGTTTGAGTGGCTGCCCCATAAAACGTTTTATGGTGAAATTTATTTTCTTCAAAACCGAAGCAGTATAGCGAAGAGGCTCATGAAGTAATAACCTATTGTGGTAAGTACATGCTTTACGAAAATTTTCCTTCCAGCTTGCGACAGCACCCTTGTTTTCCATGAGTGTATCTTGCTTTGTATCCTATCTTCCACCGATGATCATAGATGGTCTCTCGTGACTCTCTTGTGTAAAGGAATGCAAAAATATCTCATTGACAAGTCTTGTTTCTTACATTGGAACACATTTTTTGCTATGGAAGTCAGATAACCACTATCATCATTGAATAAAACAAAACTACTCTCATTCGTATTAATTCTTAAACCCAAAACCTTACAAAAAACTTTGAGAATAATCCTTAAGCTTTTCATGTTTTCTACATTCAACAAAAATCAACACATTATCCGCAAAAAGAATGTGCAAAAAATTGTTCATACTTGGCCGCTTCACCCCTTTATACATTCCACTCTTGTGGGCCCAATGTAGCATATAGCTCAATCCCTCCATAGTTAGGATAAAGAGCAAAGGGGATATTGGATCTCCTTGCTGAAGCCCCTTCTTAGGTTTAAAGAAGGATCTTTGACCGTTTAAACAGACAAAAATGGAAGAAGACTCCAAGATAGCTTTTACCCATCTTTTCCACCTCTCCCCTACGACCATTCTTGATAGGACTTGCATGAGAAAGTCCTGACTTAACGAATCAAAAGACTTTTGATTGCCCAGTTTTAGGAGGAATGTCTTCATTTTTGAATTATGCGTTGAATGCAGAACCTCATGTGCAAGGAGGCATCCTTCATAGATTATTCTTTTGGGAATAAATGCACACCGTGAGAGTCCAACCACTTGGTGAATTACTTGTTTTAGGCGCACAACCAACACTCTTCTGATCACTTTAAGAGGTGTCCAATAGTGATATTGGCATGAACTTATCAATCTTCTTAGCACCCGATTTCTTGGGTACAAGAACCAAAAAAAGACTCCCCCCACCTATCAGGTAGACATGAATTCTTGTATAAATGAACAAAAACATCTATAAACTCTTTCTTACATGCAGGCCATGCAACTTCATCAACACCCGATGTTTTATTGTTTGGGAGCTCCTAAATTGCTTGCTTTATTTCATCCATCAAAACCAGCTCATTCAAAGATACCCGTGCTTTGTCATCCAGCTTCTCTCAAATCAAATAAATCTTGTACCAATGATGTTGCAAACATATCATTAAAGTATCTCGTGACCTCTCCAATGATTTTGTCACCCTCATATGCTCGCGCCTTATTGACATTGAGGGGAGGAAATTTTTTCACCTTTGAGATGATGCATACAGATGGAAAAACTGTGTTCTTGACTTTATTTTCTATCTAATGGACCTTGGATCTTTTCTTCATCTTATTTCTTACATAGCTCTCGACTTTGAAATGTCATCGATCAAAAGGTTTTGCCTTGCTTGTTTTCTTCTGCCTCTTCCGAGCCAACCACTCGACTTTGAAATTTGTTCACCTCCATTTGCAATGTTTTTAGCTCCTCTTCCCATGCTTCAAGCTGCCGTGCTACCCCTCCTCTTTTGACCACTCAATTAGTCTTCTACGTACAAAGTCCATTCTTTTAACAAATCTAAGGGCTGCCCAAGGACCTACCATTGTTTAATGTTTTTAATAAGTTTCTGATCATGCAATCCCTTCCACCATTACCTTCTGACAATAAACCTATCAAGTTTTAGCAAGCAATGGTTTTTCCTTCTGTTGGACCCAGTGAAAAGTCCTCCCGAGATGTATGGTTAAAGTCATTGTTCTCTTCTTTTCTGCTTCTTCTTAACTCTTTCTTGCTCGACTCCTCGTTGATGCTCCCTGCTGTATAATCGCTTCTACTTGATAACGCTCCCTGCTGTATATTTGCTTCTACTTAATGAAATGTTTTTTTTTTCGTTTAAAAAAAAAAGAGAGGCATCCAAATCTAGGTTTAAAATCAAACCCTAAAATATTGTAACAAGAATTGTTTAGCTCTCATATCTGGTTGCATTAAAATCATTCAATATCTTGGACGGATGGCAGTAAAAAATTCACTAGATGGTACTGTTTAGCGTACGTGGTGACATCTCAGTCTTTTTCCAGCCACAGGTGGCTGCAAAATGACCAGAGTTTCTTGATTTTTTTGAGGGGCAAGTTTTACAATTTTTAGCCACCAAATTGTCATAGGTTGCCTTCTATCGTCTTCTCTTTTCTTTACTCTTTCAGAATCATTTATTATCTCAGTCAATGGTCATTAATTGATGACATATGAACGATGTTGTTTCGGTGAGAGCAGCTACCATCATGTGTAGTGGGAATTGAATATAACCAGTGACCAGTGACCGGTTATATACAATGCCACCGTAATTGCTCTTTACAGCTAATAGGTGGTAAAAAAATGGTTAAACACATTTTATTATTTAGTAGTTTTTTCATGAATTTTTTGACCATTGAATAATAAAAAATTAGTCAGAATTGATGTTGGGAAATGATTGACACACAAATGACGAATCGACAAACACATAAATGGAAAGAAACAAAAGAAGAAATCAAACCGTGATTGGGCAAGAATTGCCTACATCCACGGCCGCAGTGAAACCCTGTTATTTGATTCTGAAATACCTTACAAAGGGCGGATGTCCCTCTTCAAAAAGAGGAAGCCAAAAAAAAAAAAATTAAAGGACTCAACAAGTTGCCAGAAAAGGCATTCGTATCCAGTTGGATTGACGAAAGTACAAGATTCATATCCAAGGAATATGCTACACACTCCTTCAACAATTAATGGTGTCATTACCGGGCCAGCGGGTAGTTGAAAGGTAGCCAGAAAAGGCATTATTGTTTGGCTATTTTTTGTTTACCATTTTTTATGTTCTTTCATTCAATTAAGTGACTTTAGGGGGATTGCTGGTAGGGTTGCAAACATGTCGGATTCAAGAAGGGGTTTTAGCAGATTTTGGCTGTCCCAAATCCTATCAGATCCGATTCTCCAATGTATTTGGGATCCAAAATTCAAACCGTTTGCATCCCTGATTGCTGGTCTGACTGACGACCCAAGAAGGTTCATCTTCCAGCCATTCTCGAGGAGCGTGATTGAAATCCACTAAATGATACTAACTGATGTCAATGAAGATGTCTCGGTGAGAACTGTTACCATCATATTTGCTAAGGAAAGAGACGTGCAGCCTTATGCGGACCCCATCAATGTTGATCTCAATGAAAGAAAATCAAATGTGCATCTTGTGGAAATTGACTCCAAGGAGAAAAGAGTCAATCGAATCTGGAATTACCTCATCTAATGAGGATCCCAAAGGAACAGAATTATCATTAATCTCTCAATGTAACTCCAGATCGATTTACCTTCCAGATCATGTAATCATTTCCTCTAATCTCAAGGAGAAATACATGGGCAAAAGACCCATCTATGATGTAACGTAGAGGCTATATAGTGGAATCTCTCTCAGCGAAAATGAAAGAAAGAAGAGAGAATCAGTGGATGTAGGTTATCTTATAACTGAACCACGTTAACACAGAAGATAGAATCTGTGTTCTGGTAAGCTCGGAGACATGGAGACATCTACTTTGAATTTCATCTCTCCTTTTGTTATGTGAAGGATCGCAAGACGGGGATGATAGTGGCTCGGGGACCAAGTAGCAAATGGACTTTACAAAATCAACTTTTTGCATACTTATCCAAATAATAAAGAGGTGCACATTAGAGAACACGCTACCATTGATCAGTGGTATAAACGGTTGGGACATTCAGCCATGCACGTAGTTCTTCAATTCTTAAGAAGTTTGGACTTTCTTTAAATAATTTGTCTAGAAGTAGCATTTATGTAGCATGCCAACCAGGTAAAAGCCATGCTTTGCCTTTTGATTTCTCCTCTCATAAGACCTCGGGGCCTTTTGATTTGACATTTTCGGACATTTGGGGGCCTGCTCCAATTGTCTCAACTTGTGGTTTTCTATATTATGTACATTTTATTGATGCTTATACCCGTTTTATATGGATTTATGTGCTGTCACGAAAATCAGATATGCTCGATGTATTTTGTAATTTTAAAATTTTAGTTGAAAACCTATTTGGTCGGTCCATCAAGTCACTTCAAAGTGATCGGGATGGTGAATACCTTCGGACTTGTGGCATTGATCATCGAGTCTCTTGCCCTCACACACAAGAAAAATGGCTCTATTGAATGCAAACACCGCCATATTGTTGAAACAAGCCTTACTCTTCTTGCTCAACATGGGGTTCCCATGCAGTTTTGAGACTATGCGTTCATTTCAACTACTTATTTAATCAATCAACTTCTATCAACTGTTACAAATATGACATACTCTCTTTTATTCAAGATTGACCCTGATTATAAATTTTTAAAGGTGTTTGGGTGTACCTGTTATCTTTGTTTGCCACCATACAATCAATATAAACTTGATGTTCGTAGCTCCAGGTGTTTTTCTTGACTATAACTGCAATCACAAGGGGTATGTTTGTCTTAACCCATGTTGTGGTAAGACGCCTGTTGCTCGTCATGTGATTTTTGATGAGACCATTTTTCCTTTCAAAGAGCCACACTCTCTTCGCCCCTCTCCCTACCTCCATCCTTGATGCCTTTACCTGCCGTGTGTCTTCCTCCACCGACATTGACACCTATGACACCTAACCCATGCTTCACCCGTCCCACTCCCTCTTCAACATCTACTTCTCTAGGCATTATTGACGCTGGAGTGAATGCCGACCAAGACTCTCATCCTTCACCAGTGCCTTCTCAACCTAATGACCCAGTCCCTCTTGTCGACATAAGTGCCACAACCCCTATCTCGGTTGTTGCACTTGGTGCTCCTCCATGTACTCATCAGAAACCAGATCCCTTAAATCTAAAGTGTTCTCTGCTACTCAATACCCTATTCCATCTGATTTCCTCACTGAATTAAACCAAAATAGTGAGCCTACCTGCTTCTCGCAAACTCATAAGTACTCTCACTGGCGTTATGCTATGCAAAATGAGTTCAATGCATTTCTTCAAAATGGCACATGGTCCCTTGTCCCTCTATCTCCTTCATAGAATGTGGTTGGTTGTAAGTGGATATTTAAAATAAAATGGCAGGCAGATGACACTCTTGAAAGGTATAAAGCATGGTTGGTTGCCAAGGGTTACACGCAAGAGGTTGGGGTTAATTACTTTGAAACATTCGGTATTGTGATCAAGCCCCCTAACATCCGTATAATCCTTGCCATTGTTGTAATTTGGATGGGATATTCAACAACTTGATGTACATAATACATTTCTCCATGGATATCTTATAGAGGAAGTCTAAACCAACAATTCTCCGATTTTGCGGATTCTAGATATCCAAACCATGTGTGCAAACTTCACAAAGCTTTTTACGGGCTCAAGAAAGCTCAACGTGCCTGGTTTTACCAGTCAAGTATTTTTTATAAGAACTCAGATTTGTTGGTTCTCGTGCAGATCCTTCCTTATTCATTCATCAACAAGATTCCATTATTTTATACATCCTTGTCTATGTGGATGATATTCTTGATACCAACAATTCTCCTAGCTTTATTGCTTAGCTCATTCTCGTATTAAATAGGAAATTTGCCTTAAACGATCTTGGATACCTCAATTTTTTACTGCTCATCTTAGCCTCTCTGCTTATTCGGATGCAGATTGAGTTGGTAGATGGTAGAAAATCTACAGGGGGTTATGTGGTGTTTCGTGGTGGTTTCCTTATAGCCTGGAGTGCTTGAAAAAAATTTACTGTCTCCAGATCTAGCATAGAAGCTAAATATTGCACCCTTGCTTCTACTACTGCTGAATTGCTTTGGCTCAAGCAACTACTTTTGGAGTTAAAGTTCATCCCCTCACACTCTCCGACACTATGGTGTGATAATATTGAAGCAACTTATATGATAGCTAGTGTTGTGTTTCATTATCGCAGCAAACACATTGAGATTGATTTTCATTTTATTTGTAGTCACATTGCTAAGAATGAGTTGGAAATTAGATATATTTCTACCACAGATTAATTGGCGGATATCATGACCAAACCTCTAAGCACTACTCACTTTTCACTACTGAGATCCAAGCTCAATGTTCTTCCCAGTTGAGTTTGAAGGGGCGTATTAAAGAAAGAGACGTACGACCTTATGTGGACCCCACCAATGCTGATCTCAAGGAAAGAAAATCAAATGTACATCTTGTGGAAATCGACTCCAAGGAGGAAAGAGTCAATCAAATTTGGAATACCTTATCTAATGAGAATCTCAAAGGAACAAAATTATTTGTAACCTCTTGGTGTGAATTTTGGAAAATGATTTTTAAAATAATATTTTATATAAAAATAATGTAAAATCCAGACACCAAAATAAATAAAAAACCAACTTGCATGAGTGGTGGAATCTAGGTTGATCTCAAGAGAACGAGAAAATACTTTGTATTCAATGAAACAATTAACTACTCTTTATTGCCAATAGTAAAAGGAATTAATTAAATAAATAACTAAGAGAGCCCGGCCCTCTGCAGAGGGCTTAAACAAATAAAATAATAGTGGCTTTATTACAAACCCAATTAATGAAAGTAAATAAAACTTAATCTAAAAAGAAGAGAAAAGACTTCAGTACTTCGAGTCTTTAGTCCCTTTGAGGTTTTGCTTGTTTTCTTAAATTTTTGCTTTCTGAAGGCTTGAAAAGGCCTTTTGAGGAGTCCTTTTAGGGACTTTAGAGGGCTCTTCAGGGGTACGAAAATTAAGGGGCTCATCGCACATTCGATCACTTCTCTGCAAGAATCAAAACACAAAACACAAAACACAGACGAAAACTACACAAAAATCTACTGTTAGTTTAAGCAGAAATCACAAAAATATGTAATAAACTTACATGAAATAACAGCTATACTAAACGACAAAATAGTAAAACTAACTATCTAATTCACAAGAATTAAGTTATGAACCAAACTAAAAAAAACAAATTAGCAAAACCAACTACTAACTAAATCAAACACCATGAATTCATTTAACTAAATAACTAAATACAATACACGCAACTATTCAACTAACTAAATATGAAAAAGAAAGAAAGAAAGAAGAAAACGCAAATGATACCAATGCATAAAAGTAAAATAACTAATGAATCTAACAAAACTGTGATTTGAAAAAGTACTATCCAATAAAGGTTTGCCACAAAAAGTGAATCTAAAGGCCTGTTACACCTAAACTAGCTCAGCATGATATAAGGAATGCAATTTACCTACGGCTGAATGCATTAACTAGTGTGTGCCTAAAAACAAAGACGTGACTTTTAATTAGTCTATAATGCAATGACCATAAAACAATTCAACCTAAACTAACCGAATGTCAATAAATTCAAAACTGCCTCTTTAACGTGACCCACTACATCTATACATGAATCAATTAAGACTTACTCTACTCTACCCACTTGCAGCAACTACCCGTAACACGGATGGACTAAATACTCATGCAAGACTATGTCAAACCAAAATCTATTAAAATAATTAAGACTCTATATACAGACTTAAATATTAATGTAGGGATGTATAACATGATCGACTTGAGACTGCTCAACGTTAACCATGCTTGGGGACGGTATTAACCGCAACTCTGGGCCTGTGTGATCTTATGTATGCACTGAAAATTTGCTGAATGACACGCTGATAATGTGCGTCACACTCATATCAGCAGAGTCGCACGGCCTGGATCTTGAAGGCTTACCGAACTGTGAGTAGTGGCCGCAGCCTTCACAATCCGTCTGGTCCCAGTGATGGAGAACAATCAGATCTACCAGAACTGGTCCGTCTCTATCACCGTGTTTTGTAGCAGCACAAACGAACACAACCAAAAAGACTAAAAATATGAAAAAAAAAAACAAAGAACACCCCTATGACGAGAACAACTCAACGTTAAGCTTACAAAGAAAAAAAAAACTTATGCGATATGCACTACCGACACAGAAATTATTTTATACAATCAAGGAAGACGAAAAATCTAATCTATATGCAAAGTGGCTAAAGAGACAGGGTAAAAGAGGTTTACCTACGGCTTACCTCTGAGGGAGGGGTTGAGAGCGGCCTCTCCACGATCTCTGCTCGTCACACTGCATGCACCCCTTGGTGAAAGAAGAAGAAGACACTGATGAGGATAAATGGTAGAGGAGAGAAAGAGAAAGAGGGAAAAGCGGAAGAAGAAAGAAGAAGAAGGAGAAGAAGAGAGGGGAAGAAGAAAGCGGCTGGTAGAGAGAGGAAAAAAAGAGAGAGAAGAGAGAAAGAAGAACGAGAGGAGAGGAGAGGAGAGAGAGACAGAGGGTGGGGGGGGGGGGCATGATTTTCAAGGTGGGAGACACCCCCCTCTTTCTCAAAGCTATTATTTATAATATCTAATTAGGGTTAATTAGGTTTTTAAAAAACTTTTCAAAAGAATCCATAATTTTTTGAAATATTTCAAAAAACTCTATTTTTTTAAAGTATTTTTCAAAACCTTAATTAATTTCATGAAAAGACTAAAAAATGGCTCATCTTACTCAAATTCTAATTTTGATAAAAACATGAAAACCTTTCCAAACAAGCATTTTTAAACATTTATCAAGCATGATCTTGCGTGAAAATATATGAAATTATACATAGAAATTATGCATGATCACCTCTCCATGTAAATCTATATCAATTTACCTTTCACATCATCTCCTCTAATCTCAAGGAAAAATCCATGGGCAAAAAACACCTCTCTCTCTCTCTCTCTCTCTCTCTCTCTCTCTCTCTCTCTCTCAGATCGAAAGAGAGAAGAGAGAATCTGTAAACGTAGGTTATCTTATAACTGAACCACGTTAACCTTGAGTGTTTCAGTGTGTGTGTGACATGTCCAAACTTACCTTCGAGCTCGATAATGTTATATTCCATCGCTGCCAAACGATTCACTTGATGGAAGTGTAAGTGGGCCCCACTCTCACATAAGATCTTATGGTTCCCAAGTGAAATGTACCCTGGGGATTGAATATAACCAATGACCGGTTACATGAAATAAAATATATTTTTTTTTATGCAGTTTCTGACCATTAAATAATCAAAAATTGGTTGGAACAATTCTATTTTATGGCCAGCAAGTAGCTGAAAGGTGGCCAGAAAAAGCACTGTTATTTGGAGGCTTTTTGTTCATCATTTGTTTTGTTCTATAGTTCAAACAAGTGACTTTAATTATGGAGATTGGTGGTCTGGCTGAGAACCCGAAAAGACTCATCCTTGAGCCCTTCTCTAAGGGCATGATTGAAAAATCCACCAAATGATACTTGAATGATGTTGTTTCAGTCAGAGCAGTTACCACATGATGTCCTATTCCATCACTACCGCAACGGCTCACTTTTTTTTTTTGAAAGCCCACCTGAGTTTAGGCGGACCCCTACCAGAACAACAGCCGCCTGCTGTAGCAGAGGGATTCGATCCTGGTCCTTTAGCTTGACACAGGACCCAGCTTACCACAACAGCTCACTTGATGGAGGTGTAAGTGAGCCCCACTCTCACACAGAGGTAGGGATTTAATATAACCAGTGACCAGTTATATTCAATATGATTATAATTGCTCTTTTCATCTAATGTGGGGCCAGAAAATGGTGGAACATATTTTATTATTTAAACGTTTTTTTCATGCGTTTTTTGACAATTGAATGATTGAAAAATGGTTGGAATAGTGCTATTTGTGACAATAGTTAGCTGAAAGGTAGCCAGCCATAAGCGGCATTGTTGTTTGGCGCGGCTTTTTGTTTATCAGTTTTTTGGTTCTATCATTGAAATAAGTGATTTTAGGGGGAACTGCTGGTCTGGCTGACGACCGGAGAAGGCTCAACCTGAAGCCATTCTTGAGGAGCAAGCAAGGGGGGAAGGGTGGTTCAGGTTTTTTGTTGTAGTGGCTATTTCAGACCTGGTGATAAAGTTGGCTAGAATGCAATCAGCACATCTTTGATGGCACCTCTAGGCTAATCAGGCCTACTTAACCTGGTGATATAGGTGGAGGTCTCCATTTTGGTTAGACTTAAATGGCCACAAAAGACTTCATTTGGCATTTAACAGCACCCCTGCTCTCATATCTTCGGATGGTAATTAATCAGTCCTGTAAGTTTTGGTTTTCTTTCATTTTGCTCAGGTAAGTTTCCCTTTGTTCTGTTTTCTTAAATGATGCTCATCATCCTTTGTTTATTAATGAAAACTTCCATTCCTCTCAAAATAGAAAAAAAAACCTATGTTTTGCTAAACTTGGGTTTATAAAGAACCTTAATTAGATTTAGTCAAAACCCATATAAATCAAAACCTAGGTTTTCAAGCATCAACCGTAAACACCCTAACCAAGCTGAGTTGCAAGTTTAGTTCCTTTGCTAGTTTAAAGAAGAGAATGAATAGATTATTTTAATGGTACTCAATATATGAGTGATTTGGTAGCTGCTCACACATCAGGTGCTAAATATGACCGTACAAATGTGATCTATGTACTTGATTTTATAGGGGTCAGTTCTTGAAGCCTTCAATTTCGACACATGGGTGAGTTTTTATAAGGTTCAAAAAATCAACAGTCCAAAATTTTTGTAAATTTTCGAGGCTCCAAATATCATTTTATGTGTGTGTGTGTGTGGTGAGGGAAGGTCTATATCACATAGAAATCTCATTCTCAGGATATTCTCCGTAAAAGAATATCTTTGGATATTTTCAGAAAACCAGATTTTCTTAAAAATTGTCAGAGAAATCTTCTCAAAGTAAAAAAATATTTACATACATTTTTATGAAAGACGTTTTTGGATGAGGGAGAGAAAGAGCATTTTAGGTAAGAAAGAGAGTGGGAAAGGTTTTGGTTGATGAGAAAGGATTATAATTTTTTCTTTTTTACAGAGAAAGCTGAGGTTAGACAGACCCTTACCAGTTATATAACTATATACCATCTGGATTCGATCTTGCAATGACCCAACACAAGGGAAAGACACTACTAACTGCTCCTGACAGACAAGCGGAGCCCCGTTGATGAAACATGCTAACCACATCTGTATGGTTAGCTCCACCATTTGATAGCCTATCCATCACAACTACCACCCTAAGGTATCATGTTACAAAAACACCATATGTTTTCCCATATTTAATTTATCGCATTTCTTTCTCCAGATTTGTCTCATTTGATGAATATGTCACATTATTTTCACAAGAAATTAAGTGTGCCGAGATTTGTGGCTATGGTATATAAAAAAAAAATGCCATATGGAGGCCAAAAGAAAAAAGAGCAATTAGTCCTCTCTATCACAACATATATAATAAATGATCTTTGGAGTTCTAAGAAGTTGAAAGGAACTGTTGAGGGAACTCTTTCAGAAATTTATAGCAGTCATCGTAATCAACCTGTAATTGACAGAATATATTATACTTATTAAGCTTTTAAGTGCTTTTCTCTCTCTTTCTCTCCCAGTTCATCACTTAACGGCAAGCTGAGGTCTAACAATGTGAGGTAGGTGATAGGGTGGGTTTTTTCTTGGACTAGACAAAAAATAAAAAAAGAAAAAGGCGCCATGAATCTTATCTTTCCAATCACCCTATAAGATGCCTAAAGACTTGAACCCACCAAGTGAGGTTCCTCACAAAACTCACTAACTTCTTCCTTTCTTCCTTGTCCAAAGCACATAACTTCTTCCTTCATTTCCTATACAAAGCACACAACATGGGCCAGTCGAGAGCTTGGCAAAAGTGTGGATCTTCGCTCTTGCTGCTCTAGTTTACATTTTTGCTGTCATTGGCAGACTCCTGAAGAATACACCGAGGCTCATCGCCATACTTTCCATCTCCTACCTCTTTCTGAAACTCCCATTGTTAGATTGTGGATTAGAGAAATCATATTTCTTGATCCTTAAATTTGTTGATGCTAAAATCATTGAAAAGACCAAAAATAAATAAATAAAACATAATACGAAAGCATACTTGAATCCATTGTTGCACTGATAGATCTTGATGAGTTAGATCTTCAAAAACCTCTATAGGTGGTATTTCTTTCTTCTCTTAACCTAATGAGAGAGGAATATTTTTATTTCTTGATGGAGAGGCAAAAGAAAACAACTACTATATATGGTTTTAAGGACTATAACCTAATTGTAACCACCCTATAGTCTTCTTTCTAATTTAGCCTAACATAAAATAAAAAAATGACATATGAGAGTACATGAAGTATCTACACATTATTATAACCATACTCTATAAGATGTCATGTGACTCAACCATATAAGATCATTTTATATGGGCCTTTCCTTAGGCAACTTATAATGGGTGATTACATATGTAGGCTCGCATGAAATATCTAACAATCTTCCACCTGGGCTACATATGTTTCCATACAATCATGCATTATACCATATCCTTATGAGCTAAAAAATAGTCTTACCAGATGACATCTCCAACAATCTGGTCTATTGATCATGTCAATATAGAACTAAAGTGATCTTCATTACAATCATCGTAATTAGACCCATCAATGATCATGTATATTGATATAACCAATGACATAGATCAAGTATGGATGCGAAACATAAAAAATACATGTAATGTGATCCAAACATGCTTATTTTCAATTGGTCCTGCCTTATTCTTTAGTGAGATCATAAAATAAAACTGGAACTTGAGCCTTATACTGAAGTAATAAAATGAGACTTTATTTTATCTCAGAACATCCGAATATAAACTCCTACTGAACCAATATATCATTAAATGATATAACACCCATTCAAGCGGTATGCTCGTAAAAGACCTTGGGTGGTAAACCTTTGGCAAGCAGATCCACAACCATGAAGTTTGTGCCAATATATTCAATAGATATCTGATCATTCTGCATTTTTTCTTTAACAACAAAGAACTTGATGTCTATATGTTTTGACTTTGATAAACTCCTGTTACTGTTGTTAGAATATAGCACTGTCGAATTATTGTCATAAAACAACTTAACAGTCTTTCAATATTATTCAAAATCCGCAGCCCAGTGACAAAATTGTGTAATCATATTCCATGAATGAAAGCTTCATAACAGGTTACGAACTCTGCTGCCATAGTGAAAGATGCAATAAGTGTCTACTTAGTACTCCTCCAAGAGATAGCTCCCCCGACCAACAGATAAAAATAACCTGACCTGGATCTATGACAATATTAGCATCCAACAAAGTCAGAATCACCAATGATCTCTAATTGATTCGACTTCCTGTATGTGAGCATATAATCCTTTATTCTTTGTGAGTACCGCATAACCCGTTTGGCTGCTTTCCAATTATCCACACCTAGGTTACTTATCTGCTTAACATCCTAACAATGTATGCTATATCTGAATGTGTATATACTTAAGTATACATAAGACTCCCTACAACAGATGTATAGGAAATCTTTTTCATATCCTTAACTTCAACCTAGTGTTTGGGGCACTGAGTGAGACTAAACTTGTTTTTCTTAGCAATAGGGGCATCTCTTGGTCTACAATCCTTCATGCTAAATCTGTCAAGAATCCTTTCGATATAGCTCTTTTGTAATAATCCAAGAATACCTCAAAAACAATTTCGATCTCGATGTATCTGAATTTCTAATACAAAAAATGTATCACCAAGATCTTTCATTTCAATTTTTTTTGTCAAATTTTTTTTTGGTTTCATGCAATAAGCCTACATCATTATTGGCAAGTAGTATGTCATCGACATATAAAACCAAGAAAATAAATTTACCTCCACTGAATTTATGGTATATGTATTCATCAACTACATTCATCTCAAAACCAAATAAGAAGACAACTTGATAAAATTTATGATACCATTGACGGGAAGCCTACTTAAGTCTATAGATAAATTTTTTTAATTTGCAAACCATTTTCTTTGCATCGCCTGAGACAAAATATTCTGGTTGTACTATGTATATTGTCTCATTAATATCACCATTAAGGAATGCAGTCTTTACATCAATATGATGTAGCTTTAAATCAAAATGATTCACAAGTGCCATCATTATTCTCAAAGAGTTTTTCGTAGAAACTGGAGAGAAAGTCTTTGTATAGTCAATGCCTACCTCTTGAGTAAACCCTTTTGCAACAAGACGTTATATATATCTTTTCACAAAAGCTTTTGAATCTCTTTTGGTTTTAAATATCCATTTGCAACCAATGGGTTTCATATTTTCATGTAATGAGACAAAATCTCATATGTCATTGTCTTTCATAGATTTAAACTCTTCATGCATGACATCTATCCACTTTTGAGAGTTAGAGCTCTGTATAGCTTGCTGGAAGTTGATTGAATCATCTTTCTTTAAGCCAGTATTACCCTCATGGTTTTAGAGAAAAACAATATAATCATCTGAAATTGCCCTTCTTCTCTCTTTAGTGGATTTTCTTAATGACACTTGTTCTTGAGTTACTTGAGGTATTTCTTGAGGTTGTTAATTTTGTAATCAAGGAGTAAAAGCTTAGATTTAGATAGGAAGATCTTGAACATTTCCTTGTTCTGGATTTGTTTGAATAATGTCAGAAATTAAAATCTGATAATTGTCAACAACAACTGTAGGAAGATAAATAAATTCTTCTTCAAAAGCAATGTCTTTTACCTTAACACCTCCCCCAAACTCAACATCCTCAAAGAAACAAGCATTTTTTTGTATAAAAAAATAACTTATTCATAGGGTCATAAAATTTATAACTCTTAGATCTTTCAGAATATCCAACAAAATAGTAGCTAACCGTTCTTAAATCCAGTTTCTTTTCATTTGGCCTATATGAATTTGCCTCAACTGGATATCCCCAAATATAAAAATGTTTCATAGTAGGATTTTTTTTTAGTTTATATTTCATATAGGGTTTTAGTTACTGCTTTAGTTGTTACTCTATTCAGTACATAAGCTGCAGTATTTAGTGTCTCTTGCTAAAGAGATTCTGAAAAAGTAGAATGACAAATTATACTCCTTACCATATCCTTTAAGGTCCTATTTTGTCTCTCAACAATGCCATTCATGCTAGAAGTAACTGGCATGGTGTACTAAGGAATGATACCACATTCTTCTAAGAATTTAGCAAATGGCCATGAATGTTGTTCACCTGATCCATTATATCTACCATAGTATTCACTATTACAGTTAGATTTGACGACTTTAATCATTTTGCCAAGTTGAGTTTCAACTTCAACCTTAATTGATTTGAACATATCGAATAATTGAGACTTTTATGAATCAAATATAAGTACCAATAACCTAAATAATTATCTATAAATATAATAAAATATTATTGATCATTCCAAGAAGCTATAGGAAATGACCCACAAATATTCATATGAATAAGTTCTAAGACGTATGTTTTTCTGTTGGTATCTATTTTCCTTATATTTGTTTATTTCTCTTTTATGCACTCAACACAAACCTAAAAGTCGGTGAAATCAAGGGAATCAAGAATATCACTTGCCACAAGCCTTTCAATTCTTTGATTAGAAATGTGACCTAAGTGCTTGTGCCATAATAAAGCAGAATTCTCATTGGCTAAGTTTTTTTTTGTATCATGTGAACTTGATTGCAAGGTTTCATGATATGAGGCAACAATATTAAGTAAATATAGTTCATCGACCACAGATAAAGAACCAGTTCTAATAAGATTTAAATTAAGAAATAATTTAGGCTGACTATTTTTAAATAAATAAGAATAACCAAATTTGTCAAAAACGAAAATAAAAACCAAATTTCGTCTAAATGATGGTACAATGTATGTTTCTTTCAAATCCAAAAAACAACCAGTATTTAATAATAACCTAAAAGTCCTTATTGCCTCAACTTGAACTGATTTGTCATTGGCCACATAGATGAAACTTTCAGCATCAATTTTTTTTTTGACAAGTTAGGCATCCCTGCATAGACACACTTATGCGAGTGGTAGCACTAGAATCTATCCACCAAGTGTATTTGGGTATAAAAGTTAAATTAACCTCAGAACAAACTAAAGTAAGACAAGTACCTTTCTTTTCATGCCAAGCATGATATTTGGTACAATCCTTCTTCACGTGACCCTCGTTCTTGCAAAAGAAACAACTGAACTTTGGATCCTGATATTTTTTCTTTTTCTTCTGTGATGGGGGGTCCATTGTAGCTTCCTTATCTTTTTTTTTTCATAAATTTGTCTCTAGATGTAACTGCCAAGTGAGAGCTTTTTGTCTTTTCTTGTTTTATCATTTTCTCTTCTTGTACATAATGTGAAATGAGCTCATTTACAGTCTATTTTTTCTTTTAGTAGTTATAACTGACTTTAAATTGACTGTATTGTGTAAGAAGAGATATCAGAACTAAATGCACGAGTAGGTTCTCAAACAACTCTAACTTTAGTGCCTTTAGTTTTGAAGCAAGATGAAATATTTTCATAATATACTCCCTTATGTTCTCTTTACCTTTATACCTCATTGAAACAAGACTCAAAAGGAGAGTGCTTGTCTTAGCCTTTTTATTTTTTAGCAAAACATTTTTCAATTTTCTCAAGGAACTTCTTGACATTAACCTCTTCAGATATAGCGCCCCTGAAGGTTTTCAGAATTGCACATTTCATGATCATAAGACTCATGCGATTGAATCAATTCTACTTCTTATAGTTCCTTTTATCCTTAGTAAAACTTTTATCTATGAGAGAAGTGGGTTGATCATCTCAAAGTGCAAGATTCAAATCCATACACCCAAGAAAAATCATAAAGTTTTCTTTTCAGTTTTTAAAGCTTGAGCCATTCAAAAAGATATTGAATTGATATTTGCATATATTATAGTAGCAGAAAAATTAACTTTATTAAGAACAAAATAAACCACAATACTCTCACAATTAATATACATATTCACATGCATTAACATTAATTAACATATTCAAATTATGGTGAACCCCATCACAAGATACCATGCACAACATTGATATTTAGTCTTTAGACAAAAAAGTCAACTTGTAAGTGATACTCTTATTACGGTAATGAAACATGTACAATTAATCTTGTCAAACAACATGCCTTTCTTTAGACTGACTCATTGTTTACATGAACAACTTGATAACCGTCCCATATTTATTACTAAAAGTATATTTGAGCTCAGCCAAATAGTAATCTTCCTTTGCGTCGATCACTATTTGCGTGAATTTCAAATATATAAATAATTTAATATTCTAAATAAGTCAATTTTCATAAGAGAGGTTACTTTGTTAACATGTTATTTCAATCAACTCATTTTAGAATATCAGATCCTTATTCTAGAAAAAAATACTATAGTTCAAATTTAATATGTGATTACATGCATATGAATAAAAAAAAAACAAAGCCACGAAAAGGGGTATCTGCCAGCAGCGCTTGAGCCTTCAGCTTCTCATAGCGCGCATCCATCTTTTGTCCACTGATGATCCTAGCCAGTAGCTCAGGTTGAGCTACCAGATTAGATAAACTGATTGAACCTCGCATGAACGTGAAAGGTTCCCAAGAGGCTAGGTCTTTAACCAACTTCTATCCAACAAATAAAGCATTGATCAAAACTTCAGGTGCCTTGCGGCTGAGGGTGTCAGCCATGACATTCGCCTTTCCTGGGTGGTAGGAGATGGTGAAGTTATAATCTTTAAGGAATTTGAGCCAACGTCATTGTCTCATGTTCAATTACTTCTACGAAAATAAATACTTGAGGCTCTTATGATTGGTGAATGCCTCAAACTGCTCCCCATACAAGTAGTGTCGCCATATCTTCAATGTGAACACGACCGCATCTAACTTTAAATTATGAGTCAGGTAATTTTTCTCATAAATTTTAAGTTGTCGCAAGTCCTAAGCGATCACTTTTTCATTCTGCATCAGCACGACCCCTAAGCTTGACCTAGAGGCATCAATATAGATCATGAATATGCCTTTATCAGAAGGTAAGGCCAAAATCAGAGCATTGGTAAGTCGCTTCTTCAACAACTGGAAACTAGCCTCGCACTTCTCGTCCCAAACAAATTTGGCCTCTTTCTTCAGCAACTTTGTCAAAGGTAAAAAAATCTTAGAAAAATCCTGGATAAATCTTCTGTAGTATCCAGCTAATCCGAGAAAACTCCAAATATATCTGAAATCAACCCACTAAAGGAAACCCAAAATGCATACTTAATGGTCTAGACCCAAAAAATTCTTAAAAAAAAATTGTCCCTCTTTTTTTTTATGAGTCCAAAGCCATGCAAAATGGGTCTGGGCCATCAGATCAGGTTGGGCCAGACCTGACTTATGGGTCAGGTCAGACCACAGCCAAACCAGGTTTGTCCTCAAAAACTAGATGGAGACCAAACTTGGTCGGCCACCCGCCTGACCCATGTCACCTGACGGTGGTTGGGGCAAACCGAAGGCCCCAACCCACAGACGTCAGATGCCAGTACATGGTCACCGGGTGGTGGCTGGAGCAAACCAAAGGCCAAGCCCACCGTCGTCGAGCACCAGTTAGTGTCTGACGAGGGTGACCAACCGACACCCCTCCTTGGTCAATCAAAAATAAAGGGAAAGGGTCGATCAACCCCTCCACCATCTGACTCCATAGTGGGAGGGTTGGATCGACCCTACCTCTGTTCGGGCGCAACCAAACGGCACGAGGAGGACCATTCGGCCCTTCTCCACCTGCGCCTTGAAGCCAAATAAAAAATAGAAGAGTTCGACCCTCACCAAATCGATGAAAAGCCAGGAAGGACCATTTAGTCCTCCCCTCCTCTTCATTAGCTATGCAGGTATGCGACAATGCATGCACCAAAGATCAGATGACATCCGACAAGCTATCGAACACCGTTCGGTGGCCTGCGGCCATCAAAAAATGGGCATGCCAGCCCACGACTGGTCGTCAGTCCCAGCAAAGCCCCAACCAACATTGCCGACTGCGATGAAAATATTTTTTTTATGAACGACTCTTAATGCCGGCAGTCAAAAGGAAAAATCGAATCTGATGAAATTCTGAAGGCCAAACAAAAAATTACAATGGCAAAATCAAATATTTTAACGACTTAGCAAGAACAAGGGGCTCTAATACCAATTATTAGATTCCAGATTAGGAAAACCATATTTATTGATTGTTAAATTTGTTTATGCTAAATCATTGAAAAGATCAGAAATAAACAAATAAAACATAATGCGAAAGTGTACTTGAATCCATTGTTGCACAAGTAGATCTTGATGGGTTACAAAACCTTAGTAGGTGAGATTTCCTACTTCTCTAAACCTAATGAGAGAGGATTTCTTTTTATTGATGGAGAGGCAAAAGAGAACAACCACTATCTATGCTTTTGGGGACCATAACCTAATTGTAACTGTCCTATAGTCTTCTTTCCAATTTAGACCATCATAAAATCTGAAATTAACATATGAGGGCACATGAAGTATCTACACATTATTACTATAAGAAAAACTTTAATTAGTGACGGACATTTGCGACAAAAATAATTCATCACCAATTTGCGGCGGATTAGCTAGAGAAAACTATATGTCGCTAACATTTGCGTAATTAGTGATGAAAAACTTTTGTCGCTACTTGGCGACAGAAATATTCTATCTCAAGTTTCTTCGCACTTTAGCGACGGATCATTGACAGAAATTTTTCGTCGCTACTCTATCGCCAAGTAGCGATGGAGTAGAGACAAAATTGTTCTGTCGCTAATTCATCGCTAATTTCCCCTATAAAACCCTAATGCAAACCCCTTTTTCTTTTCTATTTCATCTGTCACCCGCTCGTCGACCTCCTGTCGACCTCCCATCGCCCACCCGACCGCCGTCCGTCGACCTCCCGTCGCCCGCCTGCCGCCTAATGACCTCCTCTCTCGTTCCCTCTCTCGTTCTCTCTCTCGTTGCTCCCCCTTTGTGTTTTTCGGTGAGCCCCGTTCGGTGACCTCTCTCATTTCTCTCTCGTTCCCTCTCCCATTCTCTCTCTCATTGCTCCCCCTCTGCGTTTTCCGGCAAGCCAACGACCCCAGCCCACGACGACCCTACCAGCGACCTCTCGTTGGTGCCTCCCGCAGGTAACCCTCTCCCTTTCCCCCTTGCAATAAGGGTCACTGGCGGTCTGACAGAGGGCCACCAACCTCTGCTGGAGCCTCCCCCTTCTCCCTATGGTTGTCGGAGGGCCAGTAGAGGCCCGACAGCCTCTACCGGACCATCCTCACCCCTCTATAGTCGGCGGAGGCTGGCAGAGGCCCCGATCACCTCTTCTAGGCCATCCCCTTGCCTTGATCTCTGGCAGGACAGAAGGCTTTGCCCCTATCTTTTCGAATGCTGACAGGGGGCTTCACCTCTTGTCCGCTTGACTTCTTCAGCAGTGGGGCTCCGCCCCCCTGTCCTCGTTATGATTGGCAGGGGGAGAAGCTCCCTGCTCTTTTGTTTTCCCTAGCAGGGGGTGGCTTTGCCCCCCCTATCCTCGATAATTTTGATAGGGGGTGAAGCCCCCTGCCCCTTGTCTATTTTTTTGGTAGGAGGCGAAACCCCTTGCCGAGAAATTTTGCCTCGGCAGGGGGCGAGACCTCCCTGCCTCCCGATGATTCCCTTCGGGGGGTCCCACCCCCTGCCTCCCGATGCTTCCCTTTGGGTGGTCCCACCCCCTGCCTCCTGTGGTTTCACTCCCTACCTTGACCTTACTGTCGACAGGGGCAATGCCTTTGCCTGTCTCGCTTTTAGCAGAGGACTGCGTCTCCCTGTCAGGGCTCATTTTCGATAGGGGGCGTCACCCCTCTTGTCATCGGGTAATAAACTTCATTTTAACATAGTGTCTTTTGCAGATTCTGCAACGAATCCCGCTTGTGCCCCGCAACCCATGGTGAGTAAGTGACAAAAGCAATGCAAATCAGGTAAATATCCGTGGTGAGTAAGTGATGTATGCGCATCACAGGTTATTTAATTTCTTGGATGCAACACTTTTTTGTTCACACACTCACTTAGTTGTGGATATCTAGAACTGCTTTGATGGAGTTCGGAGATCATGCTGAGCATGATTTTAATGTATGAAAATAGAAGTGTTTTTATTTTTGGAGTTCAGATTCCATGCTAATCATGATAGTAGTTAGCGGGATATTGGAGTGTTTTGTTGCAGGTACATGTTTGACATTGTTTTGATATGAATGATTTGAATGTATTATAATGCTTGATGTGATTATATTCATGCTTACATGAAGTTACTTTCAATTTGATTATGCCTTCCATGTGAAATTGTATCATGAAAACAAGTTTTAAATGAATGTATCGTGTTATGAATGAGTTTGGACATAAAAATGAATGATAAGTTATCAATGCTTCAAATGAATCATAATCACTTAGACATAAATAATAGGGTAACTTAATTCAAGTGTTATTGGTTTGATCCCACAACAACAAGAGTCAATAAAGCCTCAGGCATTATGGAGGTGAATCATAAATCAAGTTTTGGAATATATGAACCATTCATATTAGCTTCGCAAGCTCAACATGTTTACTATACTTCATATCCGAGTACAAGGAAGTCAGATAGTAATGAATGGTGGGCAGTTTGCAAGGTGAAATCTAAACTACACCCCGAGTATGATCAGTTACAGGAAGACAAGTTAATTGAAGAAAGTGATTACTATCAATTAGATGATATGTATGACTTCTCTTATGGTCCCAATGTCGCACATGGTATGCATGTCATATCTCCATTGTCCGATGGCACATGCATGGAAGAATGTGATCCAAATGATATACAAAGTGGATGGGCACCCAATGAAGAAGAAGAAGAAGAAGATGACGAAGAGGAAGAGGAGGAGGAGGAAGAAGAAGAATATGAAAGTCAAACAAGTGATGAGGAAACATTCTCGAGCTAGTGAAATACATCTTATAATACATACCTCTATTTGATGTGAATGATTTAAATGTATTGAAATGTATTGCAATGACTTGAATGATTTGAAGGTATTGTAATGTTTAAATGTATTGCATGAAGTTATTTTTTATTTCAATATGTATCTTCGATAAATATAGAGTTATGATTTGAATGTATTGAAATGATTTGAATGTATTGCAATATTTGAATGTCTTGCATGGAGTTATTTTCGATTTGATTATGTATCCATGAAGATATAGAGTTGTGTAACTGATCCAATTGTATTGCAAGTTAAGGATAAGTTATCCATGATTAGCAAGTGATGTCATGTCTTATGTTTTAATGTATTGTAATATTTGATATGAATGATTTGAATGTATTGAATAATTTGAAGGTATTACAATGTTTGAATATATTGCATGAAATTATTTACGATTTGAATATGTATATTCGATAGGTATAGAGTTATGATTTGAATGTATTGCAATATTTGAATGTCTTGCATAAAGTTATTTTCGATTTGATTATGTATCCATGAAGATATAGAGTTGTGTAACTGATCCAATTATATTGCAAGTTAAGGATAAGTTATTCATGATTAGCAAGTGATGTCATATCTTATGTTTTAATGTATTACAATATTTGATATGAATGATTTGAATGTATTGAAATGTATTGCAATGACTTGAATGATTTGAAGGTATTGCAATGTTTGAATGTATTGCATGAAGTTATTTATGATTGGATTATGAATCTTTGATAGGTATAGAGTTATGATTTAAATATATTGTAACGTGTTTGAATGATTTAAATATATTGCAATATTTGAATGTCATGCATGAAGTTATTTTCGATTTGATTATTTATCCATGAAGATATAAAGTTGTGTAACTGATCCAATTGTATTGCAAGTTAAGGATAAGTTATCCATTATTATCAAGTGATGTCATATCTTATATTTTAATGTATTGCAATATTTGATATGAATGATTTGAATGTATTGCAATGATTTGAAGGTATTGCAATGTTTGAATGTATTGCATGACATTTTTTATTTGTTAGAATATGGTTTATGGAGGTCACAGTCGTTAACAACCAGTGGTAGCCAGTCTCAACATTTATCTTCACGACGGCATCGATAGGCATATCATTTAACTAATTATATACTTGATTAGTTTAAATGCGCATTATGTAAATTTCTAACTCATTTTTCTATAGATGATGTTTCGCCTACACATGACCCACTTACACTAGCTGTTCATACAAGTCATGATACAACGATAGATGCGGAGTCTTCTCAGTCTGACACACGATATCTCATTCAAATAGTGTATATCGATAATCAGCCGCAAGTATTTCATTTTCACTTATCCTATACTTATTTTATAAATATTGTATATTGATAGTTAATGTGCACCAATTCATGTGCAGTGCGAGGTTCGAGCCACAAGAAGTAATACGAGAGATTAGGTAGTCACTAGTTCAATATCTACCAAGACTGATCGCTCAATGGAAAGAGTACCCGAATGAGGTATTAGACAAATTGTGGTCCTCATTTATGCTATATAATCGTTTCTCATAGTTAATGTGTTTCATATTTAATTTTTTGTTATAATCTTATCTACTAACTTTCTGAAATTATTTGTAGGCTTCGAATCGCTTCGCGACTACGATGAATGAGTAAGATGCGAGGAAGGTGTGGCAGAAGGTGTCTGTCAATCAATTTACAGACATGCTATACAATATAAAGACTGCAGCAAGAAAAGCATCTGGCAGGATAGATGATCCACTACAGTGAAAGGGCCATGACCCTCCTACTATCAGATCAGTTTTTTGGGATTCAATGTGCGATAAGTGGGCGGGGCATGAACTTTTGAAACCGCTTAGCGAAGGTTGCAAAAAATTGAGCAATGATGCCCGATGTCCATCTACATACAGGTGAATCAATGACTTTTGAGAGCCACTTGAAGAAAATGGTAACTCATCAATATATATATATATATATATATATATATATATATATATATATATATATATATATATATATATTGTCAAATTTATAAGTATTGTTGCATACCTGTTAAATAATTTTTTTATCATTTAACTTCGCAGGAAGCAGAAAAAGAAGGCATTGTGCCATACAAGGATGTCTTTGTTGAAACACATAAACGTAAGACCACGGGAGAGTTCGTATCAGAGAAGGTGAGAACGACAACAATATGTATTTATTGTATTAATAAACATTGTAATATACAAGTTATCATAAACATTATAATTATTAATTATTAATCCATACTGTAATCATTACTTTATAGGAGTCATACGAGCAACAGATGGTAGAGCGATATGGCGATGACTCAACTCAGCATCCGCCTTTTGATCCTGCAGCATGGGTGACTGCAACAGGTGAACCCAAAAAGGGTCATGTGTTCGGGTTTGGGAGTAATATAAACACCTCACCAGTTGTTGCCTCCTTCAGTCACAACTCTCAGAGTTCTCCTGCCAGCATCAATTTCAAGCATCCGACTGACCAGCCTAATTCTTGGGATGGTGTCCGCCAGCTTGTTAAAGACACAATGCATGACTATTTACATGAAGCAATTTCTGACGTTTTCCGTAATGAATTGTGTAGATTTTTTCAGGACAGAAGAACTTCGTCTGCAGGTGCCTGTCAGGTATGAAAGTTTCATGTCGTTAGATTTCAAGCTAGTATATGCATGATTTTATCACATATGAGCATGATTTCATCACTATGAAAGTTTTGACTGCCTTATAACACATATATGCATGATTTCATCACTATGAAAGTTTTTTACTGCCTTATAACACATATATGCATGATTTCATCACTATTAAAGTTTTTTTACTACATTAGAATACATATAAGCATGATTCCATCACTATGAAAGTTTTTTCACTACCTTAGAATACATATATGCATGATTGAATCACTATTAGAGTTTTTTGACAACCTTAGAACACATATTTGCATGATTGAATCATTATGAATTTTTTTCTGTCAGCCTTAGAACACATCTGAATTCTGTTAATATCCTTCACTTTAGTGTTAACTAGACTATGTGTAATTCACTCATGTTACTTTGATTTCCTTAGCTTAGGTGCATTGCATATGATTTATTTTATTATATTTTGTTTATCAATACTAACATTTCTTTTCTCTTGTAGGATGCTGGAGATAATCAGCGTAGAGGAGCTAAAGGGGCAGATCAAGACAATGAAGAAGATGACGCACAAAATCTTGGCGTATATTGAATTTGTTGTACCTTCTTTTTGTTTCAAAAGAAACTCTTTATAAATGTTCACTTGTAAATAATTAGAACTGGGCGAGGATTATAGTGGAACAATAAATTGTTTTAGTTGCTTTGTATATGTATTTTTTATGTGTACTTTATTTTTTATACACAGGATATATAAATTGTATCACGAGATTTTTTTTCTCGATATTTATATTTTAATTTTTTTTTAAATTTTTTTTATTTTTTTTTAAATTTTTGCGATGAATTAGCGATGAATTTTATTTGTCTCTAATTAGTATCGGCCTCCAATTTAGTGACGGATCAGGGGTGGATATTTAACCGTCGCAAAATTGAATCGGCTGATGTTGTGCGACGAATTTTAATCCTTCACAATTTTGCCTCTACAATAGCGACAGATTCATATCTGTCGCAAACCCAAATCTTTGCAGATTAACGACGGCCTTGCGATGAATAATAACATTCATTAATTCATCGCAATTTAGCGATGGAAGTAACGACAGATATGTTCCATTGCTAATTAGCGATTAAAAATTTGTGGTGAAAGTTATCCGTCGCTAAGCTCTACAATGGTGGATTGGCGACGGATTTCTTGTAGTGTTATAACCACACTCTATATGATGTCATGTAGCCCAACCATATAAGATCACTTTATATGGGGCTTTCTTTAGACAATTTATAATGGGTGATTACATATGTAAGCCCACATGAAATATCTAACACCTGTGGCTTCTCTCCTTCATCATCATGCGCTCCATCAATGGCTTCTTACTCGTCTGGCTCTACAACTTTTGGCCCATTTTCTTCTGATTTTATATGGGCCCCCTCATCCACTACCACCGCTCCCTCCCCCGCTTCCTCACCTTTGCTGCGCTCCCCCATCAACGCAAAACCACCAAGCTCGACCCACCAACCACATCCATCCACCAACCTACTCAAAGCCTTTTGAATCTAGTAATTGAGTCTGTGACCATTCTCTTGTCTTGGTTTACATTCACAGAGAAAAGTTGCCTCACCCCAGCATGCTCCTGTTGGTGTATGCCATTCAAATGCTGGTCATCATGGACATAATCTTCGTCTGCACTGCGGTTCCAGTTCGGCTCTGACTCGGTGTGAAACTAGAGCCGCAGTTCACACCGGTTGTTCTTGTTGAGGTCGCTCCGTGACTTCTTAGGGCACCGGTGGAACCTCATCGTGATGAGCACACTCTGCATGACCTTGTACTCGCCGGTGCGATCGGCGTGCTCGACAGTTATGGGCAGTCGTCCAGCTCGAGCCGTGGCGATGGTGGTCACCTTCATGGTCTCTGGGCTCATGCATGAGCTAATGCTGTACTACCTGACCATGCAGCCACCTACCTGGGAGTGGACATGGTTCTTCTTCCTACACGGCTTCTTGGCAGCTGTAGTGGACTGGCTGGAGTGGGTGCTTGGGCCTGGCCTCGTAGGTCGACTTCCTAATGCCCACAAGGTGTTGACTTTGACAGTATTGTTGGCCACAGGGATATGGCTCTTCTTCCCGCCCTTGTTAAGGAACGGCCATGATCTAAAGATTGCAACCGATTGGCCCATCACTTGATTGGCTTGCCTGCCAACTAGATCACAGCTCCATCGTGGATTGGGATAAACTTCTCTTAACTCATATCCTATGTCCTTAGGGCCTATCACAAGGGCGGCCTTTCGTGCATTCCATTTTATGTTTTTCATTCTAGAGGAGACTTGGTAAGAGTGCTTAAGTCAGTGTGGGTCGGATATAAGCCCTGAGACCTGATCAGGACTGATTTCTTTGTAAAACATAGAACACAGAATTTCAGTGTTTTGTGGCCGGAGTACTTAGCAAAATACTCAAGCTTGATCATTGGATCAGCTCGAGAAGTATAGGGTAGGGATGGCAGTGGACAGGGGCGGGGGTGGGGGAAAAGGTCTCCACCCCCGCCCCGTTTCAAAATCTGAACCTTCATCCCTGCCTCCATCCCCGCACGGGGATGGATTTTAACCTCCACCCCCACCTCCATTCCGGTTTCATGTCCTCCCTCCCCAGTCCAAACGCGGGTGAGGCAGGGAGGGGGCCCGTTTCCCTTCAGTCTATAGTCATTCCTCAAAGGATTGGGGACCGGGCGGGGAGGGGAAAGGCGGGGATTGAGACTGGGACGGGGCAGGAGAAAGTGTAAGTCCATCCCCACCTCCATCCCCGTACAGATTTTAACCTTCATCCCCGTTTCACGCCCTTCATCCCCAGTGCAAACGGGGCGAGGTGGGGCAGGGCCCTTTGTCCCGTGGTCCACTGTCATCCCTAGTATAGGGATTATTTGCTGTCATAGTCACAAAAATTGATAATATTTTGAAATTTGACAACGGTATGAGCTCGTGATGGACAAGGTTAGTCGTAACATGATCAATGCTAGAGGTAGTCCTATGTCAACTGAAATATCGCGCGCCTACGCATCAAACTAGTAATCATCGATTCTCTCTCCTCCTAAAGTCTCACTAGAAACACACAAAAAAAAATCAAAATAAATATTTGATTTCATTTAGAAACACACTTATTACATGTGATATTTAAATAAAAAGAAGGAAAAGACGTTGAATCACACCCAACGTCTACTACTCAACCAACATATTTAAACCACTAGCTACTTAATTAACACCTAAGATACTAAATGATTTTTCAAGACTTAACCTATTTAAAAAAAAACTAACCCACGCCAAGTACTTGTAAATTTGTAATAAACCCAATTACGTCGCCTCTACTTCTAACCACTAGGGAGGAGAGACCTTGAGACCCAAAATACCACCCATTGAGACCAATGTAGCGGGTCCTCTCCAACGGGTATAACAGACCCAAATGGACTCAAGATAAGCACAAAATCGGATCCGGCTTTGGCACATGAACCAAGGCACCCAAACCGCAAAAACTCACTGCATCAAAACATGATAACATAACAATAGAAATAAACATTTAAGAACATGAGAATCAATTTACTGATATAACTTCATTTATGTCAATTCTATCATGTGTTTCTAAATTCACATAACAATACTGCATTTAACTTGAAAAAAAAAAGATCTATACTCCCAGTGGTCAAGCTTCTTGTGTACATTTGTAAAATGAGACGATTGATGCAGATGATAAAAAACAAATGTGAAAGGCCTCTTTACTGTTTTAAAATGGGCCTTTACCCTCGTGCTTGTAAGTGCCCCACGAGAACCCACACCTGTTGAAAGCCTGGTCTAAGTTCTTATCGGGTTTGGGCCAGACCTTGGTCGGATCAGGCTGTGCACTTTAGGCCTGACCAGTAAACTGCTGGACCATGTCGAGCCTATTTGTGTTCTTACTTTATGTCGGACCCGAGTCAGACCCATTTGCAGACTTGCCCGGGTACCAAAAACCCTGTTGAGCACTCAAGTCCAGTATGAACCACAGAGGGATTGGCAGCTTAGAGGGTCTGCATTTGTTTATGTTTATGTGGGATTACATTGCACCAGATCCCTTGTCACTATATACGCTCATTGATCGGTAAACAATTAAACAAATGAAAGTAAGGTTGGAGCATGGTTGGCAAATCAACTCGTTACTCAATCGAGTTGTCTTGTATCGGCAAATAACCAAGTCAAAGAAAATCAGTATGACTTGGTTCGGAACTAAATTAGCCAAGTCAATATTAAGACTCAGCCGAGTCAACTAAGACGTGAACAAGTAAACTGGGTCTCATCATTGACTTGGTCGAGCGATCCGAGACTTATCTACTTTTTTTTTGGGTTGTGAAAAAAAAAAGAATGGTAAATAAAAATTGTTTAACAAGGTAATAGTGTGGCATATTTTTTTTTAATGCCCTATTATACCTTAAATGGTGTTAAAAGGTCTCGCCCCCTGTCAGGTATAAAAGTTTGAGTCCCCTCAGTTTCTCCATTTGTTTGATATGGGACTTAGGTTTAAAGAAGGATCTTTGCTGACCGTTTAAACCACAAAAATGGAAGAAGACTCCAAGATAGCTATCCACCTCTCCCCTATGACCATTCTTTATAGGACTTGCATGATGAGAATGTATGGTTACCCTCTTCAAAGATGCCGGTGCTTTGTCATCAAACGAACTCATACCAGCTTCTCTCAAATCTAATTGTACCAATGATTTTGTCATCCTCATATTAAAGTATCACGTGACCTATCCAATGATTTTGTCATCCTCATATTAAAGTATCACGTGATCTATCCAATGATTTTGTCACCCTCATATGCTCGCCCCCTATATATTGAAATTGAGGGATGAAATTTTTTCCACCTTTGAGATGATGCATATAGACGGAAAAACTTTGTGTTCTTGTCCATATTTTCCATCTAATGGACCTTGGATCTTTGTTTTTATCTTATTTCTTGCATAGCTCTGGACTTTGAAATGTCATTGATCAAAAGGTTTTGCCCCCTCCTCTATTGACCATTCTATTAGTCTTCTACGTACAAAGAGCATTCTTTTAACAAATCTAAGGGCTGCCCAAAGAGCTTTCATGTGGTTGGACCTACGTACCATTGTTAAACGTTTTTTAATAAGTTTATGATCATGCGGCCACTATGACTCCAACCTGAATTTATGACTATTTGACCATTTGACACCCACTCTAAGGTTATGAGCGCATGATCCAATATTGAAATAGGCCTCATTTTTGCTCTGTCATCATGCTGTTCCGGACCGCCATGTTTTTCACCTTTTTGCTCTAATGTATACACCTCTTTGGCACTCTAGAGTGCCCCACAAGGCCTTACGGCCTAAGTACCCCGTGTATTCGGACCCTCTCTTCCCCTCTTGATGTACTTTGCTTTCAAGTATCTATAAAGAAGCTTTTTGCATCTCTCTCTCTTGTGCTTGTGCATATGCGTACTCTTGCTTCCGCTCGTGCGCGTGTGTTGTGCGTTGTTTGTGCGCTTAAAAGGCCTGCCTTCGGCGTGTGATTGCCCGCAACTACGTCACGGGGGCCTTCGCTTACCAACCCGTGACAAGTTGGTACCAGAGCCGTGTCGACATTGGGAGTGACAATGGCGCCGAAGAAGATTGTCATGACTCATTCAAGCAGTGTGGTTCCTGCTGAAGAGGACTTCATGGCCGATGATCGGGTGTCAGCCATCTCGCGCGATGTGGCGGAGCTGACTGGGTCAGTGACCAAAATGGAGAAGTTGGTTAATGGAACTTGTGTTGCTTTCAGAGATCTCAATGCAGAGATCAAGACAGCAGTAGAGGGAGTGGAAGACTCGGTGGAAAGTCTTGCCACTAAACTTAACTACTCGGTGGAGGACTTTTCCACCAGATTTGATGATTTGTTGGGTCGGTTCAACATCATGGCTGCTGAATTGGATGTTGTTCGACGAAAGAATGAACAGTTAGAGCGGCAGTTGAGAACTGCCCCGGCTGGCGGTGTTGCGACATATGTGGAGAGACCACGTTACAGGCTACCTGAGCCCGCAAAGTATAAAGGCACGCGGGACTCAAAGGATCTCGAGAATTTTATCTACGAGATGGACCAATTTCTAGAAGCAGCGAGGATAGAAGAGGACACAGATAGGCTGCGCACCGCAACAATGTACTTTGCGGATGAAGCGACCCTTTGGTGGAGACGTCGCTTAGGTGATGTTCGACGGGGATTGGTTGCTATAACCTCATGGGAAGACCTCCAGAAGGAAATGCGAGACTACTTTCTACCTAAAAATCAAGAGAAAATGACCCGCAAAAGGTTATTGGCATTGAAACAGACAGGGTCAGTACATGACTATGTCAAGGCATTCTCTTCGATAATGTTGGAAGTGGAGAGAATGGATGATGAAGATCGGTTGTTTTACTTTGGCAACGGGTTGCAAGGATGGGCAAACCAAGAACTTATCCGGCATGACCCCGCAACACTAGCTGAGGCGCTTGCGGTTGCAGAGAAACTTGCCGAGCTGGATAGGAATGACCCTGCATTTCAAGGCAAACAGCAGGGAAATGACCGCAACAACCGAAGGGACAATCGAAGAAATGACCAAGGACAAAATGCTGGTCGGGGAAACCAGCAGAATCATGGCCGTCAAGATGGCCAAAATAATAATCAGAATTGGAATAACTTCCAAGGTGGTAATTATCGTCGCCGCGACTGTCGCATCTGCCATGGGGATCATTGGCAAGATACATGTCCCAATAGAAACCACGGTCAAGGGAATGGAGATAACCGTGCACTCCGAGTTGCAAATACTGTTCAGGGTGAGGAAGATGATCAACTTGCAGAAGCGCCAACAGTTGGCGCAATGCAGATGATGAATGCAGTAAAGGTCGCAACCAGTGTGGAACCGATGGTATGCAAAGAATTGATGTATTTGGAACTTTTGCTCAACGGAAGACTTACCAAGGCATTGGTAGACACGGGTGCCACGCACAATTTCATCTCGCGTGAAGAAGCAGAACGGTTGGGATTACAATGGGAACAAAAAGAGAGCCGCATGAAAGCGGTTAATTCAGAGGCTAAAGCCATCTATGGTGTTGCTCGGGATGTACCAGTGCGGATCCACAACTGGTCTGGAAGGATCGCACTATCAGTCGCACCCATGGATGATTTTAAAGTCATCCTCGGGATGGAATTCTTGAGAAGCAACAAGGCAGCGCCGATGCCCCACCTCAACGTTGTCAGTTTTGAGAGTGAGAGTCAGCCTTGCATGGTTACTGCGATGACAGAAAAGACTTGTGAGCGTTTGGTGTCTGCGCTCCAGTTGAAGAGAGGCATGAAAAGTGGTGACGAGACTTTTCTTGTCACAATCCGTGCTACAGATGAGATAGAAAAAGTCGCGGATGTCCCAGAGGCCTTATTCGCAAGTATGATGGCCCCTTCACCATCATCAAACGTGTGGAAAACTTGGCGTACCGGCTGGACTTGCCAGCAAACTTTCAAGTGGACCCGGTATTCCATATATGCAACCTGAAGCCATTCCACGAAGATGAAGGAGATCCTCAACGGAGCATGCCTCAACGTGCTCCGATCCCGCAGCGAACACCTTCAACAGTTAGTGTACCAGGCAGAGATCCATATATCATCCTCAACCATTCCAACAACTATCTAGGAGAAGTTAAAAAGTACTTAGTGCAGTGGAAAGGATTACCAGAATGTGAAGCCACCTGGGAAAAAGCCAGCAGCATGTTCCAGCATCGACAGCTTATAGAAGGCTACCATGAACAATTGGCGTCGAGGACGGCGCCAGCTTAGGTAGGGGAGCGTGTTCCGGACCGCCATGTTTTTCACCTTTTTGCTCTAATGTATACACCTCTTTGGCACTCTAGAGTGCCCCACAAGGCCTTACGGCCTAAGTACCCCGTGTATTCGGACCCTCTCTTCCCCTCTTGATGTACTTTGCTTTCAAGTATCTATAAAGAAGCTTTTTGCATCTCTCTCTCTCTCTTGTGCTTGTGCATACGCGTACTCTTGCTTCCGCTCGTGCGCATGTGTTGTGCGTTGCTTGTGCGCTTAAAAGGCCTGCCTTCGGCGTGTGATTGTCCGAAGCTACGTCACGGGGGCCTTCGCTTCCCAGCCCGTGACACATGCAATCCCTTCAAGCAATGGTCCTTCCTTATGTTGGACCAAGTGAAAAGTCCTCTCAAAGATGTATTGTTAAAGTCCTTCCGACAGGCCCAAGATCATGTAATTGGTCCTTAGGCTTGTGCATTATCAATTGCACATAAAACCTCCTAGAGGAGGTTCTTGGCGCACGGTTTTGTCCGTGTGCACAAGCTTGTAACCGATCGGGTAGAATTGTCAATTTACACTAGCGTTATACTTTTGTCTCGTGCGTTTTTGCTGAAATTTTATGAGCATGTTAAGAGATGTGTAAGGGCATACACATCAAAATTTGAGGTCTATATGAGGTTTGTAACCCTATAGGACTTGGTGATTTTATAAGAGTTCGTTCGGTCGAATCCCAGGTATGTGTAAGGGCATACACGTCAAAATTAAGAGAGGGGGAACACTTGTGTTTTACATTGCGAGAACCGATTCCGTTCTATGATCAACATGCATGGCACCTCTCGGTCCCAAGTCTTAATTGAATCTTCTTATTTATCACCATACCTGGACCCTATAGGGTTTGGTTCGGGTCCGGTCCAAGTATCCCATAGTTAGAAATCTCGTTCTCATAAATGACTATCTTCGGATATTTTCATAAAACCAGATTTTCTTAAAAAATTTCAGAAAAATCTTCTCAAAGTAAAAAAATGTTAACATATATTTTTATGAATGACTTTTTTGGATGAGATAGAGAAAGAGCATTTTAGGTGAGAGAGAGAGTGGGAAAGGTTTTGGGTGATGAGAAAGGATTATAAATTTTTTTCTACTGATAAAGCTGTGGTTAGACAGACCCTTACCAGTTATATATATAACCATATACCATCGGGATTCGATCTTGCAACGACCCAACACAAGGTGACCCCCCCCCCCTACCCCCAACCCCACCACGTTAAAACAAGGGTATTGGTTAAACTTATTTATCGTGAAAAATCATGCGAGATATAATTAATGGGTGCTTCTATGGTGTTATGGTGATACACACTTTGTTTTTTTATAGCTCTATGCTACAAATGCAAAAATCTAACATTTGGATCATGCTTAACATATTTTTATTTACTATTTTCATGTGTTAAAGTTGACAAAAATACGATGTAGTATAACATTTCTAGACCACTCTTATTTTTGTGAATTGTGAGCGATTGATTTTGACAGTCTCAAAAGTAGGATCCTTTGACGTATTAGACGTGATAAAACCTTTTAATATAGTAAATAAACCATGCTAACCATGTCTGTATGGTTAGCTCCACCATTTGATAGCCTATCCATGCAAACAAGAGTGTATACCACCCTAAGGTATCATGTTACAAAAACACCATATATTTTCCCATATTTAATATATCACATTTCTTTCTCCAGATTTGTCTCATTTGATGAATATGTCACATTATTTTCACAAGAAATTAAGTGTACCGACAGGGGCGTAGCTAGGATTCATGGGGGGGGGGCAAACAGGGGTGTAGGAAAAAAAACTATTTGTGCGATAGTCGGGGGTTCGGGGGCAGTGCCCCCGAATTTTTTTTTTGAGATAAAATAAAAAATAGCTACAATTATTAACAAAAATCTATTTTATATGGACAAATCAAACTATTTGGTGCAGTTAGGGCTGGCTAGGACTGGACTGGGCTACAAAAATGGATAAAAATCTATTTCATATGGAATCAGGGCTGGGCTAGGACTGGGCTTTTAAAAAAAAAACAAAAAAAATTAACTGTTTCGGGAGGCAGGACTGGGCTACAGCCCAGTCCTGCCCCCCTAGCTACGCCCTTGTGTACCGAGATTTGTCGCTATGGTATATCAAAAAAAAAAAAAAAATTGCCACATGGGGGCCAAAATAAAAAAGAGCGATTAGTCCTCTCTATCACTGATCTTTGGAGTTTTAAAAAGTTGAAAGGAACTGTTGACGGAACTCTTTGAGAAATTTAGTGCAGTCATTGTAATCAAGCTGTAATTGACAGAATATATTATACTTATTAAGCTTTTTAAGTGCTTTTCTCTCTCTTTCTCTCCCGGTTTATCCCTTACGGCAAGCTGAGGTCTAACAATGTGCGGTAGGTGATAGGGTGGGTTTTTTCTTGGCCCAGACAAAAAAGAAAAAAAGAAAAAGAATCCCTGTATCTTTCCAATCACCCTATAAGATGCCCAAAGACTTGAACCCACCAAGTGAGGTTCCTCACAAAACTCACATAACTTCTTCTTTCCTTCCCTGTCCAGAGCACACAACATGGGCGAGCTCGAGAGCTTGGCAAAACTGTGGATCTTGGCTCTTGCTGCTTTAGTTTACATTTGTGCTGTCGTTGGCAGACTCCCCAAGAACACACCAAGGCTCATCGCCATGCTTCCCATCTCCTACCTCTTTCTGAAACTCCCTTGGTTTCTCTCCTCCATCATCATGCGCTCCATCAATAGCTTTTTACTCGTCTGGCTCTGCAACTTTCGGCTCCTTCTCTTCTGCTTTGATACGGGGCCCCTCATCCACTACCAGCGCTCCCTCCCCAACTTCCTCGCCTTCGCTGCGCTCCCCATCAACGCAAAACCACCAAGCTCGACCCACCAACCACATCCATCCACCAACCTACTCAGAGCCTTATTGAATCTAGTAATTGAGTCTGTGATCATTCTCTTGTCCTTCTTGGTTTACATTCACAGAGAAAAGTTGCCTCACCCCAGCATGCTCCTGTTGGTGTATGCCATTCAAATGTTGATCGTCATGGACATAATCTTCGTCTGCACTGCGGTTCTGGTTCGGCTCTGGCTCGGTGTGGAGCTAGAGCCGCAGTTCAACCGGCCATTCTTGTCGACGTCGCTCCGCGACTTCTGGGGGCACCGGTGGAACCTCATCGTGACGAGCACACTCCGCATGACCGTGTACTTGCCGGTGCGATCGGCGTGCTCCACAGTTATGGGCAGTCGGCCAGCTCGAGCCGTGGCGATGGTGGCCACCTTCATGGTCTCTGGGCTCATGCATGAGCTAATGCTGTACTACCTGACCATGCAGCCACCTACCTGGGAGTGGACATGGTTCTTCTTCCTACACGGCTTCTTGGCAGTTGTAGAGGACTGGCTGGAGTGGGAGCTTGGGCCTGGCCTCGTAGGTCGACTTCCTAACGCCCTCAAGGTGGTGTTGAATTTGACAGTATTGTTGGCCACAGTGATATGGCTCTTCTTCCCGCCCTTGTTAAGGAACGGCCATGATCTAAAGATTGCAACCGAGATCGAGGCTGCCGTAAAATTTGTTGCCCATCACTTGATTGGCTTGCCTGCTAACTAGATCACAGCTCCATCGTGGATTGGGATAAACTTCTCTTAACTCATCTCCTATGTCCTTAGGGCCAATCATAAGGGAGGCCTTTCGTGCATTCCATTTTATGTTTTTCTTTTTAGAGGAGACTTGGTAAGAGTGCTCAAGTCAGTGTAGGTCGGGTATAAGCCCCGAGACCTGATTTCTTTGTAAAACATAGACATAGAATTTCTGCGTTTTGTGGCCCGAGTACTTAGCAAAATACTCAAGCTTGATAGTTGGATCAGCTTGAGACGTATAGGGATTATTTGCTGTCATTATCACAAAAATTGATAATATTTTGAAATTTGACAATGGTATGAGCCCGTGATGAGCAATGTTAGAGCAATGCCAGAAGTAGTCCTATGTCAACTAAAATGCTGCCTACACATCAAACTCCTAATATAGGACAAGATGAAGTCAAACTGAGGGTTCCGCGAAGAACTAGCTCCAGCAGCATGAGAGGTGAGGACGTTTTGGCCAAGATATGCGCGTGAACACAATAGCACTGGAAGGTGAGAACATTTCAGCCTGAATTAAGCACACGGTTCATCGATTCTCTCTCTTTCTAAAGTCTCTCACAAGAAACACACAAAAAAAAACTTTCAAAATAAATATTTGATTTCATTTAGAAACACACTTATTACATGTGATATTTAAATAAAAAGAAGGAAAAGACGTTGAATCACACCCAACGTCTACTACACTAGCCTATTTAAAAAAAGACTAACGCACGCCAAGTACTTGTAATGAACCCAATTACGTCTTCTCTACTTCTAACCACTTGGGAGGAGAGACCTTGAGACTCAAAATACCACCCATTGAGACCAATGGAGCGGGTCCTCTCCAACGGGCATAACAGACCCAAATGGACTCAAGATAAGCACAAAATCGGATCCGGCTTTGGCACATGAACCAAGGCACCCAAACCGCGAAAACTCACTGCATCAAAACATGATAACATAACAATAGAAACAAACATTTAAGAACATGATAATCAATTTACTGATATAACTTCATTTATGTCAATTCTATCATGTGTTTCTAAATTCACATAACAATACTGCATTTAACTTGAAAAAAAAAGATATATACTCCCAGTGGTCAAGCTTCTTGTGTATATTTGTAAAATGAGACGATTGATGCAGATGATAAAAACAATGTGAAAGGCCTCTTTATTGTTGAAAAATGGGCCTTTACCCTCGTGCTTGTAAGTGCCCCACGAGAACCCACACCTGTTGAAAGCCTGGTCTAAGTTCTTATCGGGTTTGGGCCAGACCTTGGTCGGGTCGAGCTGTGCCCTTTAGGCCTGACCAGTAAACTGCTGGACCATGTCGAGCCTATTTGTGTTCTTACTTTGTGCAGGACCCGAGTCAGACCCATTTACAGACTTGCCCGGGTACCAAAAACCCCGTTGAGCACTCAAGTCCAGCATGAACCAGATAATGCTTGGTAGCTTAGAGGGTCTGCATTTGTTTATGTTTATGTGCGATTGCATTGTACCAGTTCCCTTGTCACTATATTCACTCATCGATCCGTAAACAATTAAACATATGAAAAATGGCGAAATGCTCTCAAAAACCCTTTTGTAAAAGTATAATCGACAATTTTGCCTAAAACAAATTGAGAATTGGGTAATTCTTGGACGTTAGGGTTGAACCTGATCTTTAAATTATGCACACTTTAAAAATGCTTTGCTACATTCCCTCGTGATTGCATAGGGTTTATAGGAATTCAATAAGAAATGGGGTAGAAGAAAGATGTTGGGTTAATACAAGCTAGCGAGAGAAGGTAGGGTGTCGGCTAAATGGATTGGGGGAGAGAGTGGCGCGGTTTTGGGTGGTTGGGTTGGAGAGTTGAGAGGTTAGTAAGGTGGTTTGGGACCTATTTGCAAGAATCGCAAGTAGTCAAGGGGATTACTACTTAAGCCTAACCCTTTTAGAGTAATGACACACCTCCAATAGAGACTCTAAAAGGAATTCTCTTTAATAGCATTAAACACAAGTGAACAAGCATAGAATGAGCCAATTGGCTTGGGCTGATCTTTACATAGATCATAGCCTCCCTAACTACTCTTGGTACATGTGAATATTACCTTCATGCCACTGATATCCCAGCTGAATATAAAAGCTCAAGACATTTATTTGAATTACAAGAATGCCCAAGCCAAGTGGGCGCCCCTAGGATTGCCGGCTGGTGTAAAATGCATGTAACCCAATTGTTCAATAATGTTGGCTAGGAATAAGTGCATGTAACATTCCCACCCTTCATCTATCTTGGAGATCCCACACAGCTCTTATGTGTGTGCCAACGTGGTTTCCCTTGTATGTTTCCACACCATTCATTTACTTTCCTTTGCTACGGTTGCTTGAAGGTGGTGTGGGTTCCAGCAGCTTCTAGTGTTGGATCATGACTTGCTCTGCTTCTTAAAAGGCTATGCACATTTTGTGTATCATTATGTAAAAAATTTAGGATCGGGATGTGTGCAGTGAGGGAGGTGAAACAAAGAGACCGAATAGAGAGAGGGAGGTGAATTTGGAAAACGTCATGCGTCAAGGGGGGATCTTCATTTTCTAGATTATTTTTCTTGTGCACATGTGCTGGGTTAAATAACCTCCATTGGTGTAGTTGTTCCCAAACCTGTCTTAAATCTTATTTATTCCAACCGTTTTGGGTATCCTATGAGTTATGGGCTCACCACTCTTTTTGGGGCTCTTGGATTCCTTTGTGAGCCCCTATGGCCACATTGGATCATTTTTTAAGTTGCCAGCCCACCATGCATGGGGTTCCTTGGGTTTCTTTGTGAGGCCCTATGGCCATATTGGATCTATTATTGTAATGTCATAAAATTTTATCCTGAACGTTTGGCCTTTTTTTTAGTGTGTAATTTAATGTGAGGTCTTATATATGATATTGTTTTAATCAAACTAATCTCTAAGGAGTTAGCTTGTGAGCAAGTGGTAGTGTTTAATAGGCCCTTAGAACCACGTACGAAAAAAAAGAGCAAGGACAACTTCAGATAATTAAGGTATTGTTCTACTAAACATCAGGGAATCGGCTTGTGCGCAAGAACTAGCATTTAATAGCTTCATAGAATTTAGTTTCAAAAAGAGACCACCCAATATAAAACATCAAAATACAATAGAATATTCTTTTATAGCCTTTGGTTACAAATCTTGGGCGGTCACAGGTATTTTAACGCATCATAAGAATGGATCCTAATCTCTTAGACTCGGGTCTACATCCACTTTCGTAATTCGAATCTAATAAAAAAATTGAATTTGAAACATATCATATGACCCATAATCGTAATTTCAAACCATTCATTTAAACAAACATATTGTCTAACTTCAAATTAAAATGTAACGATCCTAATATATCAAATGAAAATAGACATTGTTAAAGACTTAATTAAAAATTAAGCCAAGTTCCCAGGATCCTAAAAGAAAGTATGGTTCTTGAAACTGTCGTTGCATCCTGCCATCGCTTACAAAATAACTACTCGTTACCTAAATAATTTATATATGGTCAAACTCATTGAGTCTAGTAGCTACAATAACATTGCATATTGCACAGAACTATGCATACATAAAATCTTCATTCATACATGACATGCATTTCATCATGCTAAGCATAATATATTAACTTGCATAACCATGATATACAACTATAAATTGCATATTTCAAACTTTCAAATTCAAACATAATCATGATATAATAGTTTTAGCTAAAATTAATCCAAAATCTTACCAATGGCATTCTTACAATTTATATTGTCATTCCATATCATATAGCCTCGTGCGAATATCCAATATTGAATATTTGTAATTAGAGCATCTTTTCAGTTTAAAATATAATAAAATATAAGGTCTTTGTTTATCTTGCTTAACACTTTTATCGGGTACTTGTGGGACCCTCGGGACAAAAGAGACTACAATGAAAGTTTGTTATGCTATGTATTTTTTTTGTGTGTGTGTCTATTTGTTTGGTATCTAAAGCAGGCGGTCCATGATCGAGAGGTATCTAGCAGTGGCTAACAACAATTAGGATATACCATGAACTTTTGTTGAAGGTATAGATCTACTACCTAGGATATATTGGTAGTTTGCTTTTCTATACCCTAAGGATTGAAGACTAGATAAGACCTCTTGCTCTCACAAAAACATCAAAATAAGGCCATACATGGGATTGTACCACCTACCCACTCTAAGGTAAGCCTTAAAATGAATGAGTTCTTGAGTGTTGTTCATTACTAGAGGTTAAATTTATTTCATTGCATGTGCCTTATCTTATTAGGAAATTCAAGGATAAATAACTCATTTACTCATTTAGGGTAACCTTAGTTACATATTGTTCTTAGGTTTAACTTGACCCCGACTCATTCATACTTGCTTTGGCGCCTTCAGTCCAAGTGAGCATTTTGTTTGTGAAAGCGAAAATCAAATTATATGAGCATGTATATATTTTTCATAACTTGGTGCATTTATCACATTTCATGAGTTTACATCAACTCATTGCTCATTCTAGAGTGAAACAACGTACATGCATATTTTTTCAATGCCTTACAATATGATATAATCAAATGGCACACATATATGTGTAAATCTGCAACACATTGGTTCCTTTAAAGCCAAACTCATTTATGAGCATTGTGCATGCATGTTTTTTTATGCCTTATAGTATCATATAATTATTTGACATACATGCATATGTACAATATTGTACCACATTAGTTCATTTGAACCCAAGCTCATTCGTGAGCATCACAAGTGCATGCATATATTTTATGCCTTATAGCAATTATATAAATATCATGTGGCATAATAATATCATGTTGCATCTCAACATATCATGTGACATATAAACATTATGTAGCATCATGATAACATATAACAATATGCCAAACATGCATTTATCATAAGCATGATACTTAAATGCATTCACTATACACATAAATATAACATCAACAAAAGTATTAAATCTGATTTTTTGTGCACCTCAACATTGCACACATCACATAGCATTAAAATTGATTTTTAGTGCCCATAAGCATAACACGATTCATATATATTAAATCAAATTTACTGTGTACATAATCATAAAAAATTCAAATATATCAAATCAGTTTTTTTTTTTGCATATAATCATGACACAATTCACATGCATCAAATGAGATTTTCTATGCACATAAGCATTGCACAATTACATACATAAAAACTTGATTTTTAGTGCCCATAAATATGACACAATTCTCACATATCAAATCTGATTTTCTATACACATAATCATGGCACAACTACATACAATAAATCAAACTTTCTATACACATGAGCATTGCACAATCACATACATAACATCTTAATTTTTGTGTTCATAAACATAGCACCAACATACCAATTCTTGAATTTCTGTATATATAAACACCATAACAAATCTGAAAATTTCTATACATACAATCACCTTCCCAATATGATTTTTTTTTTACATATGAGCACCAATTCAAATTTGAAATTTAGATATATATGAGCACCAATTCGATTATGAAATTTAGGTGCATATGAGCACAAATTCAAATGTTAACATTTTGTTTATTTGAGTACCAATTTAAATATAAAAATTCATTCACATGCATTCTATCAAATATGAATTTTTCTACATATGAGCATATATTTAAAACTAAAATTTAATCATACACATGCATTCTATCAAATACGAAATTTTTTTGCATATGAGCACATATTTAAAACTAAAATTTAATCATATACATGCATTCTATCAATTTTAAAATTTCTATACATATGAGTGAAAAGAAGACATTATTATCTTCATTGTATGTCTGACCCGATCCATTTGTATAATGGATCAGGTCTAGATCCAGTTCATGTATTGTAAATTATTATTTTGTAAAAGGGTATTTTCGTACCCTAATGTTTACACTTTATGTTAAATAGAATGAGAGGGCAGTCACGATGGACTGAACCCTCCTTTCAGCTGGAAATTTCTCTCTCCCTCTCTTCTCTTCTCTCATCGTAGATTAGGGTTTCATTCTTTCATGGTATCAGAGCAGGGCGTGGATCTGCGTGAATCTGCGTGAAGAAAGTAAGGCGTGGATCTGCGTGAATCTGCGTGAAGAAAGCACAGCGTGTGCATCAGCGTGGATCTGCATCAACGTGGATCTGCATCAACGTGGATCTGCATCAGCTATCTGCGTGAATCTGGGTGTGAATACCCAGCGTAAATACCCAGTGAAGAATGTCTGGTCGTGAATCAGCGTGATTTCAGCCTGCGTGAAGAAAGAAAACCCAGCCTGCGTGAAGAAAGCCCATCTGCGTGAATCTGCGTCTGCGTGAAGAAAACCCAGCCTGAGTTTGCGTGAGCAAATCCCAGCGTGAATCCACCAGCGTCAGCAGAGTGAACTTATCAGCCGTGAATCCCAGCGTGAATCTGTGTGCCGTGATTTGAATCTGTGTGGTAAATCTCTGTGAATCTGTGTGGTATTGTGGCCCTCAAATACCTAGCGTGAATCTGTGTGAAGAAAATCTTTGTGAAGAAAATCTGTGATTTCTTTCAGCCGTGTTACAGCATCAATCTGTTTTTTCTTTTCAGCCGTGATTGCTTCTTTGTGAAATCAGGTTCATCAGGTTTAATCCCTGCTGTTTTTCCTACATTTAATCTCTTGATCTGTGGTTTAATCCCTGCTAATCATTGTTAATCTCTTGATCTGTGATTTCCTTTTCCTTTCTGCTGTTTTTCCTGCTAATCACTGCTAATCATTGTTAGCCATCTGTCATATCTTATCTGTCTTTTTCTGTTAGCCGAGTTCTTTGTTTTTCATACCTAAGTGTCAGTTCAAGCATATTCATCAAATGGAATTTACTCACGGGCAATCATGCCTGTCCTCAAGTTTTCTTGGTCAACTAGTCTCTGAAAAATTGAATAACTGTAATTTCTTGACCTGGAAAAGACAGATTATTCTGTTTATAAAAAGTCAGGACCTTTCTGGTCATCTGGATGGATCGGTCCCACCGCCTCCAGAATTTCTTTCGCAAGAAAAGGTGGATGATAAAGGCGAACAATCTGTTGTTTTTCACAAGAATCCAGAATATGTTGCTTGGATGAAGAGAGATCAATCACTAGTGGCATATATCACTTCAACTCTTTCACAGGAGGTCCTTATTGCTCTTTCTGATGATTGTTCGGCAAATGAACTGTGGGATATGTTAGTTCAAACATATTCACAAATTTCTGAGGCAAGAATTATGTTTCTTAAGCGAGAATTTCAAATGCTGAAGAAAGATTTCATGTCTATTATGGAATACCTGAATAAAATGAAAGGCATCACAGATCAGTTGGCGGTTGTTGGGTGTCTCGTCAGTGAAAAAGATAAAGTACAACAAACCTTGAGTGGATTGGGGCCAGATTATCATGTTATGACGACAACCTTACTATGTTTACCAGAACTTCCAAAGTTTGAAGATCTTCGTGCAAAACTGTTGCAATATGAGATGAATCTGAAAGGTTCCTCTGAAGCTTTTCATGGGAATTCCGGAACACAAGATGTGCTGGCTATGGGAATGAGTTATGGTCAAGGTAGAGGAAGTTCTTTTCGAAGAAAAGGAGGACAAGGGAGAAATAACTATGGAGGTCGTGGCATACTTCCAACACCCAATGTTCAGGGACAAAGACCCATTCCCACCTGTTTCCTATGCAACAAGAAAGGGCACATTAAAGCGAACTGTTGGTTTAATCCTCAAAACAAAGGAAAAGCTCCACAAGTAGAGGCTAGAAAGGATGGAGAAGTAAAAGAGTTGTTGTTGGCAGCCTTGGCAGGATTGAATATGAAACAAAATGACAAAGGAACTTGGTATGTCGACTCTGGAGCAGCTACTCATGTTACAGGTGATGTAGGTAAACTCTTGACTCTTACACCTTATGTTAGAAAGAATAGCATTGTCACAAGAGATGGATCACATCATGCCATCTCACATACTGGAAATGCCATTATACACATGTCAAAGTCCTCTCTTAAACTTCCAAGTGTCATCCATGCTCCTAATATTCAAAAGAACATTGTTTCTGTCTCAAAGCTTGTTGATGATGCAAATGCTTCAGTTGAATTTACTCCCTCTTCTGTTTATGTCAAGGATCTTCGCACGAGGAGGACATTCGCTGAAGGAAAACGATGGGGCAACATGTACATCTTCCAAGAAGATCCTTCCTTCATTCATCCCAACTATTCATCCTTGAAGCCTCACCAAGTCTTTGATTCTGATTTTTTATTTAATGTTTCTGAAAGTAATAAGCCAAGACTTTGGCATAGTTGTCTTGGCCATTGTGGTCGCCATTTTATTGAAAAACTTGTCATGAATAATCTTATTCCTAAGTCCAGTCTGAGTTCAGAAGTCGTTGATACAAAATGTTCTAGCTGTCATCTATGTAAGAGTCATGTCTTACCTTTTGCTTCCATTAATAAAAGAGCTTTAAGGCCATTTGAGGTCATTTGTTCAGATGTCTGGGGTCCTGCTCCAATTACTTCTTTTTCTGGCAGTAAATACTATCTTATTTTCGTTGATAGTTATTCACGTTATACTTGGATATTCTTTATGAAGCACAAATCAGAAGTTTTTGGATTGTTCCAGAAATTCCACTCTTTCGTTCTAAATCATTTCTCTACCAACATTCTTAATTTCCAGTGTGATGGAGGAGGTGAATTCTCCTCGAGTGACTTTGTTAATTTTCTTCAACATAATGGGATAAAGAGAAGAGTGTCTTGCCCTCATACACCTCAACAAAATGGGATTGCTGAGAGGAAGCATCGACATATTATTGAGACTGCAATGAGCATGATGCACGGGAGCAATCTCCCTACATCATTATGGACTGAGGCCTTCCACTCCACAGTTCATGTGATAAATCGCTTGCCCATGAATATCTTAGAAAATAAGTCACCATACTTCTCTCTTTTTGGCATACAACCTGATTATCATGAATTACGTGTGTTTGGGTCTGTTTGTTATGTGCACATTGATAGCTCACTCAGGCACAAGTTCCAAGATAAAGCTTTGAAATGCAGGTTTATAGGATATGCCGAAGATTACAAAGGGTACAGGTGTTATGATCCCCTGAGTAAGCGTGTCAAAATATCAAGGAATGTTATTTTCGATGAAATGAACTTTGCTGATCAGGATAATAATTCAACTATGGTGGATACTGATAACTCAAGCTCCAGCATTGAGGTATACTACCCATGGTTAAATTCAGAACTCTTCTCCAATGGTACAGTAGAATGTCCAGAAAATTGCAGTCAGAATGAGCCACATGAGGATTCAGCCAATGAGACTCAAACGGAGGAAACTGTCACATATGACTTGGAGCCAACAAGGTATAAGGGAATTGTGTACACTCGGCGAGAGAAAGAGCCCTCATTCACTTCTTGTTCGAACACGGATCCATCTGGATCATCCGTTTCGCAGCAAATGGATATCAGAAGATCTTCACGGATTCGACATCCACTTGACAGGTGGGTAAGTTATAAAAATTTTTCAATGGATTTTCAGTTATTCTTGACATCCATAAGTAAAGAGGATGAGCCTCTTATGTTCTATCAAGCTGCGAGCTCTAGAAGATGGGTAGAAGCAATGAATGAAGAAATGGAGGCCTTAAATGAATGTGGCACATGGGAGATTGTGCCTAGACCACTGAACAGAAATGTCGTTGGGTCAAAATGGGTATACAAGATAAAATATAAACCAGATGGGAGCATCGAAAGGTACAAGGCTCGACTGGTAGCCAAGGGATTCACACAAGAGGAAGGCCAAGACTTTGATGAAACATTTAGTCTTGTTGTCAAGATGGGGACTATTCGTATTGTGTTGAGTCTAGCCATTAAACATGGATGGACATTGAGCCAGCTGGATGTGAAAAATGCTTTTCTGCACGGGGATTTAAAAGAAGAGGTCTACATGGAACAACCCACTGGATATGCAGAACGAGATGCCAAAAAATATGTATGCAAATTAAAGAGAGCACTCTATGGTTTGAAACAAGCTTCTCGTTCCTGGTTCGACAGTTTTTCTCTAGAAATACAACGACATGGTTTTTCTAGGTCTCTTCTGGATCACTCATTATTCATTCACAATGAACAAGGAGTTACTACCCTTCTGTTGATATATGTTGATGATATCATCATCACAGGGAATTGTAAAAGCCACATTGAGCAGGTGAAGAAGTTATTAAATCAGAGATTTAAGATGAAAGATTTGGGAGAGCTGCGATATTTTCTTGGGGTAGAAGTTGATAACAAGAATGATACACTTACCCTTACTCAACACAAATATACGCTGGACATTCTCGGCAGAGCAGGCATGACAGATTGTAAGTCGTTAACAACTCCAAGTGTCATTCATCAGAAATTGAGTTCACAAGAAGGGGATATATATGGAGATCCCACTAAGTATCGCAGTTTAGTTGGCATGTTGCAATACCTGACTTTTACTAGACCCGACATAGTATATTCAGTTAATCAGGTATCCCAGTTTATGCATGAACATCGTGTGTCACATATGGAGGCAGTCAAACGTATACTTCGCTACCTAAAGGGTACAGTGGGTGATGGGCTGGTATACAAAGGCAAGGAAGAATTAGATCCAGGTGGGGGCCATGAGATTATTACTTATGCTGATGCTGATTGGGCGGGGGATCCAGACGAACGACGATCAGTATCTGGTTATTGCAGCTTCATTGGGCCAAACTTGGTATCCTGTAGCAGTAGAAAACAAAAGGCGGTTGCTAGATCGAGCACTGAGGCCGAATACAGATCAATGGCCACTGCCACGGCCGAGGGTACATGGATAAGACATCTTTTGACTGAAATGGGAGAGCCGATTGTTCGATCACTGTTGCTGTGTGACAATCAAAGTGCCATCAACATGTCATTCAATCCCATTCACCATAGTCGAGCAAAGCACATTGAAATAGATCAATATTTTATCAGGAAAAAGGTTGAAGACAAAGAGATTGAGCCCATGTATGTGTCAACAAAAGAACAAGTTGCTGATATCCTCACTAAAGGGTTAACAAAGGATAGATTTTGGTTTTTGAAGAACAAGTTGTTCATGGTCCAACACCATGCACAACTTGAGGGAGGCTGAAAAGAAGACATTATTATCTTCATTGTATGTCTGACCCGATCCATTTGTATAATGGATCAGGTCCAGATCCAGTTCATGTATTGTAAATTATTATTTTGTAAAAGGGTATTTTCGTACCCTAATGTTTACACTTTATGTTAAATAGAATGAGAGGGCAGTCACGATGGACTTAACCCTCCTTTCAGCTGGAAATTTCTCTCTCCCTCTCTTCTCTTCTCTCATCGTAGATTAGGGTTTCATTCTTTCAATGAGTACATACTTAAAACAAAATTTAATCATACACACGTATTTCATCAAATCTAAAATTTTTGTGTATATATGTACATACTTAAAATTGAAACTTAACCATACACATGCATTATATTAAATTTGTAATTTCTTTGTAAACATGTGTATTCTCAAATCTAAAATTTATGTTCATACAAGCACACACTCAAATATGAATTTTTTGTGCACTTAAGTATACCATCAAAATCTAAAATTTAACACCATGTTAATTTGAGATTTGCATAAATTATAGATCCAAACACAGGTAATTTCAGATTTACATGGAACAATATTTCAATGCTCATTTAATTTTAGATTTGTATAATAATATGGTTCTAACCCATGTTTAAATTCAGTTTTGCATAGAAACACCTTTTTAATGCATGTATAAATTCAAATTTAGATAGAAACATATTTTTAATCCATAAATTTAGATTTGCATAAAAATGAATTTTTAATGGATGTTTAAATTCAGATTTACCTAGAAATATAGTTCTAATGCATGTATAAATTCAGATCTGCATATAAATACATCTCTAACACATATATAAATTTATATTTGTACAAAAATATGATTCTAACACATGGATAAATTCTAATTTACATAGAACATGACTATAACATGCATATACAATTTGAATTTGAAAAAAAACCCAATTCCAACACAAATTAATTCCAAATTCTATGAAATATCATTCTAACATGTATTTAAAATTTGGATAACATAATCTCTAATTCTTTTATGCATATAAAACTCAAATTTGAAAAAAAAACCCAATTTTAACATATGAATTAATTCTATTTTTTATGAAATATCATTCTAACATACATTTAAATTTTGAATTTAACAAAATTCCTAATTCTAGCATGCATATAGAATTTGAATTTATAAAAACCCTTAAATCTAATACATGAATTAATTTTAATTTTTATGAAACATTATTCTAACATGCATTTTACACAAAAACCAAATTCTAACAAGCATTTAGAATTCAGATTTGACATGCTTTAGAACTCTATAACCATACAAGGCTATAAAGTATTCCTTACCTCTTATTTATAGCAATTGAATTCTCAAGAAAACCAATAATAGAGAATTTCCAAAATTTTGAAAGAGAAAACATGAATTGAGAGGTTGAGCTCCTTCAAATTCGTGTGAGTGATAGGGGTATCTCATTCTCTAAAGTCGTATGATTTAGAGGGAGGGTTCCTTCTCCAAACTGAAAATGAGGGATGCGAGCAAGAGAGCTTCCTTTCCAAAAACACAAATGAAAGGATGAAAAGGTGAGTGATTGAGTGCTTCCTCCAAACCATTGATGAGATTGATGAAGAGTGTCTTCCTTCAAAATGTTGTTTTAATGGTGAGATGCCCTATAACAATGAGATCTTTGTCTCATCGTTATAGGCTACTTATAGGTTATAACATTTGTGTCTTGTTGTTATAGCATATAATGACATGCTTTAACTCATTGTTGTAGGCTATAACAGAGAAAATTAACTCGTTGTTATAGGTTGTCTATAACGACGAGATAAGGATCTCACCTATAATGGCGAGACAAAAATGTCTCTGTTATAGGTTATAAACCTGCAAATTAAAATTTAAAAATTAGTTTTAATTTTTTTCTTACATTCAAATTTATACTTCAAATACGTACACATTCAAATTTTCACTTCAAATACATACACATCCAATACACTTGAAATTAGCAACTTAAACATATATTGAACAAAAGCTTCAAATATACATCCTCAAACATTCAACTTTAAACATACATCCTCAAACATTCACTTTAAACATTCATCCTCAAATATTCAACACACTTCAAACTATTAACATGCACTTTAAATATACATTTAACAAAAAATTCAAATATACTTCAAAAAACAAACGTGCACTTCAAGAACACAAACCCTCTACATCCTCTCCAAGCCTGTAACAAACACACTTTAAATACAAACCCACTACATCCTCTCCAAGACTGCAATAAACATACTTAAAATACAAACTCCTTACACTTCCTACATCCTCTTTGAGCCTACAAGAAATATATAGAATTTTAATATTCATATAAATCAAAATTTAATTATAGCAATTGTAACAAAGAGTTTAGAAATGAAAACATACACACTTCTCATATAAGCAAAGAATTTAAAAATTTAGTAATTGATTATTAATAACTAATGATTGGTTATGAGTAACTAATGATAATATACAAAATAGAATGAATGAATATGGTACTACAAAGTGTGAGTTACTTACAAAGGTGTCTTTTGCTTTACTACAAATGAAAATCATGTGATTTGAATGTGTTTGCATCTCTTTGTAGAGCACACTCGTCGTCGGTTCCTGGCCATCTATTTCAATATGTAAATGACAAATTAAGAATGTATTAGATTAAACATATTTAGCACTACACTATACAAAAAAAATAAAATTAAAAAATAAAAAACTTACCTTCGTTTGATAACTATCGAGGTACGAAAATGATCTACGGATATGTTGGATGGTTTATTTTTTTTCATTTGCCAAATGTTGTTGTTAGCCTATCATTCATGAAACTATGCATCATAATATTTATCTATCATCTTCTAAATCATCTCGGTGTAATGGCATATGATCTTCATCAATGGTGTAGGGGTAATGAATCAACCATTCCATAATCGTTCTCCTAATACGCATTGTTGTCCTGTTCTTTGTTCCATCCAAATGAAGATGATAGAATCTTGTACATATTTTTTGGTATTATCTTCTGCGCTATATACATTTCGTGCTTTGTGAAATCTCTAATATAAAATACCATAATAGCTTGAGAGGATAAAATAAAGAGATCCTAATGTATTCATCCTTATATATGTGCCTATTATCAAACCAATTATATCTAAACATATACGTTCAATTTTGTCTTATATATTTAAATTCAATAATATATTTTAAAACACTATAATAGTCTACATCAGACTCTCCTACATCGTCTTCATATGTAACCATAACCCCACTATTCAGAGAACTACGAACTTGACCTCGAGACTGTATATGAAACCTTATTTTATTCACATAACAAGTTTGATAGGATTGTGATTCGCGCTCTGTTCCTCTTACAAGAATTCATAATTTGGAGAAGCATCCTCGTGATTTTATAGGAAGCAACTTGTGAATTCTTGGGCATGTCGTATTATAGTTTCCTAAACATTATTGCATATGTTGTTGATTATTTGTTTGTGTTCCCTTAGACATGACTCACATTCGATGCAGTTATCCAGTACATACGGATGAGCTCTCATACATTTTGAATATGAAAGTACAAGTGGTAAATCACCTCCACCTTTCACGTGAATGTCATGCGAGAATACATACAAACTAGGTGTCCTTGTCGTGTTGGGTCTGTCATCATGCCGATCCCAATGGTTAAATTCAGTATCAACCCCACTAAGTTACATTAAGCAAAAGGTTGCACATTCTCTTAGAATATATATCTCAGCAATAGAAGTTTTTGTTTGTGCTTTGTTCTTCACAATTCACTTTAATCTACCAAGGAATCTCTCGATCGGATACATCCAATGATATTGTATTGGTTCAACAAGTTCGGTCTCATATGGTAGATGAATGGCTAAGTACACCATGATGGTAACAAATACAGGTGAAAATATCTTCTCCAAAGCACATAAGATTACTAAAATATTTTTCTTCATCTTCATTAAAGCATCTCTTTTCAACGTCCTTGCACACAACTATCTAAACATATACCTCAGACGAATTAAAGGCATGCCGATTGTCTTCTTTAGATATCCATGATTTGTAATAGGAAGTAAGTGCTAGAAGAAGACATAGTTATCATAACTCTTCATTCTAAAAAAATTAGCATTGTTTATATTTATTCATCGCCAAATGTTAGATGTGTAGCTGTCGGAAAATTTCACATTCTTCAACCAATCAAGAAACTCCTTCTTATACATACTTGAAAATGTGTATTATGCATGCGGTTTTTTTGGTGTTACACCACCTTTGTATAAGTGTAGGTAATGGCGTATCTTTTTAAGTCTTAAATCTTCTCGTGCATTTTCATTGTCCTTTGTTTTTTCTTCACATCGAGCAGTGTATATAAGATATTGTCATATATGTTCTTCTTAACATGTATCACATCCAAGTTATGTCTTAGCTTCAGTGATGACCAATATGGTAGTCGAAAAAATATATATTTGTTGTCCAATTTAGACATTGTTTATTATCAATATATTCTTTTCTTTTTCCATCAATGAAATCAACAATAATGTTACTTAATTGTACCTCTAGTTCACCTTCAGATAATTCATTTGATGGTCCTCTAAGCTCCACTTTACCATCAAACTCTTTTAGATGAAGCCATGGGTGATCTTCTGGTAAGAATCGACAGTGTGTCATGTTACATATATTTTTGGGAAACTTTAAGCTATCTGACCTTGTATCAACATTGCAAACTGGACACACAAGCTTTCTCTTTATAAACCACCCTAATAAGTTGGCATATACTGAAGATCATTGATAGTCTACATTATTGTTGCTCACATTTGAAATATCTCTTTAGTTGATGTGTTGTACGTGCTAATGCCTTCATCCAATAACTCTTGCAAATCTTTGATTAATGATATATAAACATCTATTTCATTTTCAGGTGTCTTTGGTTCAGGGATGAGTAGAGAAGATTGTATGAAATGATCTTTCATACACATCCATGGAGGCAGATTATATGATAATAATACTATGGGCCACATGCTGTATGACATGCTCATATTTTTGAATGGATTGAAACTGTCGCTTTTCAAGCTAAGACAAACATTGTGAGGTTCCACTATGAATGATATATGTTTTCTGTCAAACTCTTTTTACACTGTAGAATAGGATAGATGAATTAGTATGTTTTTATTGCTTGCATGTTGGGTCTTGTGCCACCTCATATTTGATGCTATTTTTATTGTCATGAAGAAGTGTTGCAAACTTGACTTTACAAAAAAATATCGTAACACCTTTTGAGAAACTTTTATTCATTTGCCTCTGTGTAGTTTTCATCTTGAAGCATTGTACTTTGATCACATTTTTTTTTTGATGCTCCTCTCAGAAAAGCACACATTCATTCACTCATGCATCTATCTTTACATATTCAAAGCAAGTGAGATTCACAAATTTATTCGCCTTATAATAAGAGTTTGACAATCTTTTCCACTCGAGCAACGTCTCCTTTAATAAATCAATCAGCATGTCGAACAATTTGTTACTCCAATTATTCATTGATTTGATATGTAACAACTTGAGAATGCAAGATAGTTTTGTTAACTTTGTACAGCTTGGATATAGATCACTCTAGGCATCACCTATTAAGTCTTGAAGGGGCCTATGTTCGTCATCATTATCTGAAGTTGGATCCAATGTTGTCCCCATAATAACGTCGTTCATCATTTTTTTGACCCGATCATGAACCTCTATTATATCCTCACTTTCATCATGATTTACATGCACTACATCTATGTGGGTTTGGGTCACACTCATATGAGACTCGATATATTTCATGGTAAAACCATGTCCAATTAAGTGTAGTTTGATTAGTGGTAGAGCTTTATATTTTTTATTCTTGTGGTCCCGACACAGACATCACATTCTACCAATGAAATCAACATAAGCACGTGGAACTTCAATGAATCGATGAATTTCAGATTATGAGGTTTAAAACTTCTGTCGTAAATGTGTATGCATGATTGATCCATATTCACAATCGTCGACCCCATTATATTCAACAAGAGAATCTTTGATCAGTGGTATTTACAAATAAAAACACAAAATAGTTAAATATGCATATTCAATGAAATATTTATATTTTATTTTCATCATAATATTTAAAAATCTTTATGAGAATAGTGTTTTTTGTATCAATAATTGCTTTTTGTATATACAATGTTAGTAATATAAACAAGTTTGACACTTATAATGCATATAAATGAGTTTCCACTAGTTATTGGACTAGTTTTTTTAGTAATCAAAACATTTATGGTTTCTAAAACAATTTTCTTATCAATATCAAATACAGATACACATAGTACATGATACTGGATGATACAACAATAATTTTTTTATAACTATAACAAAATTTATAACTCAATGTCCGCACTTGTGGAGGGGTGACAACCAATTTTCCGATAACGGTTGGGTTACATCAAGGATCTGCTTTAAGCCCTTTCCTATTTGCGATAGTGATGGATGAGCTTACGAGATCAATTCAAGAAAATGTACCGTGGTGTATGTTGTTTGCTGATGATATTGTTTTGATTGATGAGTCTAGAGCTGGGGTTAATGCTAAGTTAGAATTATGGAGACAGACATTGGAAGCTAGAGGTTTTAAGTTGAGTAAGAGTAAGACTGAATATATGGAATGTCGGTTTAGTAAGCAACGAAGTAGTGATGGGAGTGTAGTGAAGCTTGGTGAGCAAGATATACCGGTGAATGATTATTTCAAATATTTGGGATCCATCATTCAAAAGTATGGAGAAATTGATGGAGATGTAAATCATAGGATAAAGGTTGGGTGGATGAAATGGAAAAGTGCTACTGGAGTGTTGTGCGATCGTAGAATGCCATTGCGGTTGAAGGGAAAGTTTTATAGGACGACTATTAGACCCGCTTTACTATATGGTACGGAATGTTGGGCTGCCAAGAGACATCATATTCAAAAAATGAGTGTAGCTGAGATGCGGATGCTTAGATGGATGTGTGGAAATACAATAAAAGATAAGATTCGGAACGAAGAGATACGTAAGAAGGTAGGTGTTGCACCCATTGAAAATAAGATGCGAGAGAATCGTTTACGGTGGTTTGGACATATTCGGCGAAGGCCTAATGATGCTCCAGTTAGAAGGTTGGAGAAATGGAAAAATATATTAGTTAAAAGAGGTCGGGGTAGGCCTAGGAAGACTTGGATGGAGATGATAGGAAAGGATATGAATGCTTTGAACCTCACCAAGGACATGGCGTTGGATAGAAATGATTGGAGGAAAAGGATTCATGTGGAAGACCCAAAATGAATTTCTTTTTTTGTTCATATCGCTGACCCCAATTGTTTTGGGATGAAGGCGTAGTTGTTGTTGTTGTTGTTTGTTGTGTTTTAAAAAGTTTAAAATGCAGGTATATTTTTATTTTTGCCAAAAAACTAAGTGCCAAATTATAAATTATCCTTGAACTTAAATGATCGGGTATCAGCACAAAAAGTACTGACATGATTAATATTCGTGTAATGACCCCAATTTACAACTCGATTTTTCTTTCAAATTTATTTATTTTTAAACAGCGGAATATACAAATCAAGATTGTTACAATTACCATATCAAACTATACACTAAACTAAATGGTAGAAATCAGAGTACATCAACATCAATTGAATTGAATTAAAATAAAGTTCATATTATTCATTTGTCCAGTTATGAAACCATTCCTAAAATCCAATGTCCAAGCCAACCAAACCCTCAAAACATAAGAAACCAAAACCACCACCTAGACAGGTAGTGTGCAAAGTTCATAAACAATTGAATAGCATAATATTACTTGACCTCCTCAGAACCTAAAAATTATTTAAGTAAATGAGTCAGACAACCCGAGTCTGAGTAGGCAATAATATACTTGCATAATATATGATATTAGAATACATTAAAATACAGACTAAGATATATCAATCATGTAATATACATCTTAGTAAACTATAACATAAAAATCATGCTAACAATTAAAATAACAGGTCAATTTAATGCACATTCACTCATGCTAAGATTCATATCAATACAATAAATTATTTATATGCATAAACATTTACAAAATGCATGAACATATGCAATATGCATAAAGTTACCATTCCAGTGATGTAAGTCCTTCATGCATGAATAATTTTTCATTTTCACTTATTATTTTCTTGCTTAAATGATACATGTCATATCCTATCTATATGCAATTCACAATCTTGTTTCACTAACCAATATCTGCATGTGGGTATAAGACAAACTCTCTTAAAAGGAGGTATGACCTAGGTTTGTGTTTTCAAGCAATTATGTCTTATTAACCTACATGACACTTCAACTGTACTACTTCGAAGAGGGAATATAATTTTATATAGAGAGTTTTCAACTCCTGCAACCTGATATATCAAAATTTTCTCATGAGTCTTACCTACCACACCATGGACAAATCGTGGTAGTTTCCTCGGTTACGGGTCCTATGAATGGGGGACAAAAATAACCTTCCGTGCTAAGACAATATTCCACAGAACTATCAGTACCAAGCTTAGTCTCTTAATAAGCCGCAAGAGAATTAATTTTATTTTTTATTTCTTAATTAACTCCTTTGTTAATAGTGCCAATGCAAACATGAACCACCTTCAGGGTTCATATGCAACAATATTCATGACACTTAATGCATGTTTTCGATTAGCCTCTACCATAAAATCAATACAATAATACAATCATTATGCATGTACATAGTCAAAGTAGGTTAATCATTGATATTTAGGCATGCCCAATACAATAAAAAATGAAATGCATTTAGTTAACATGCATATCTGTCTAATATCTCATTTAAACATTCATAAACATGATACACAAAATAAAATACAACTCGACATCAAAACATGTCATACGATGCAGTTCAAATCTCTGTTAGCCTAATTTTGAAAAACCTACCAAATATTTTGAAGATCGAATTTAACTCTCATAATTTTACTAGGATTTCCCCATCATCCTAGGAACATAGACTAAGAAACAGAATTGAAAAATTAGTTGTAATAAAATCAAGAAAATACTGGGACTGAACTTTGTTCAGAAAAAATATCAAACAGTTTCCGTCAACTACAAAAAATTATTCCGGTTCGAAGGATTTTTTCAGATTTACAAAAATATTTTTTCACAAAATTCTTTTTACAGAATCTTGTTATACATGTTACCTTTCACGCAGATTTTTCATAATTTATTTTGATAAGTTTTATTAGTATTTTAGAGCTTTCAAAATCTTTGGTTGGAACAACCTTACTAATAGAGCAAAAAATATATGCTATGTTGCAATAGATATTTCAACCTCAAAACTGAACCAAACGGAACGAAAAAAGATTCTAAATTCAAGTCCTAGATGTATAGAACACTCAAATATTTTTATTTGTATTTATTGACCTTGTTTTCATAAAAATACAAATTTGTTTCTATTACTGGTCAAAATAAAAAATAGGGTCAAAATAACCAAGATTCAAACTCATGCAAGATCGATTAAACAAGAACAAGAATTATGGTGAAACTCATACAATCACAATTTTTGGATGCTCTAAACACATTTACAACATCATACAACATATTTTTTATCATATTTATTCTAATCAGGCTAAAATATTAACAAAAATAATCCAAAAATTATAAAACCTTCATGGAATATCTCAAATACAATTTCATCTATGCAAGAATCATAAGTCATAAAAATAACATGAAATCATGAATTATTTATGCAATAACATGTTGTTTCATCATGCTATACATGTCTTAATCTATCATATATGATCAAATTAACTTTTTTTATCATAAAACATCAAAACCCTAAAACATTTTTGGCAAAACATTGTTCAAAACAATTTTTTGCTTATTTTTAATCAAGAACTATGCATGAGACATTTTTACAACATCAAGATCTATGAAAAAATACTCAAAATTATATTTCTACATTCATTATACATGTTGAATAATTCAATAAAATACAAATCTATCTATGCACACAAAATTTGCTTTTTAGGGTTTGAAACTATTTTTTCCAAATCATTTTCTCAAAACTGATCTTCCAAATCATCATTTTGAGTTTTCAAAAATCTTTTTCATGTAGATCTAATAGTCATAGATGTTCTAGGCGTAGATTATATATAGATCCAAGCCCTAGATAAAAAAGAGGGTATGCTAATGCATCCTGAAATCAAGCATAATAAAAGTAGAAATTCTCTACCAAAAATGCACTTTTCGTAACGATACTGTCTCTTTTCCTCTACATGTACCTCGTTTTGGGCTGAAGACCTTCACCAAGGTGGTTGCAGGTCTCTAATGGAGGTCTTGACTTTCCTAATAGCTTGGAAGAAGAAGGAGATGTGAGGAAGAAGGAAAAAATAACTCTTTTTTTTACACATTATCTTTTTTTTAACTTATTTAATTAGGTCTAGAAGGAGGTGACACCCCTCTAGAGTCCTTCGGTAGATAGGCTTTTCAAAAAGTCCAATTCATTTGGACTTCTACCTTCATTTATCTTCTTTTAAATAAAAAACTATCTTTTTACTTTATTTATTTATTTATCTCTTTATAGTTTTTTTTGTTATTATATATTTTTTTGTATTTATCCTCCTTCCAAGTGGTGTGACCCTATATGGGGTCTATATTTAACGTCAAGCTCATGGGACCCCAAATCCATAATTATACCAATTTTATTTTTTAATTAAAATTCATTATTTATCCTTAATTGGATATTTATTAGATTTTATTACTGGATTTTAAATCCAATTAAGATCTGATGCAATAAGAGTAAACCATATAAGATCTATATCCATATTTAATTAGTAAAATCCACATCCTAATGAGGGTCCAAATCTATCTTAAATTTTTATCAAATTAATTTAAATTTCTGTGTTATTAAGTTCCCATTTCATGCCTAATTAAATTCAATATTAAATTCTATTTCAACTACTAAATTAAATTTATAATTTCAATCTCAAGTTGGAAATCAGATAAACCCCTAATTTCATCAATATAATATATAAATAGTAATTTAATAATTGTCAAAAAATCACAGGTATTATATCCTACCCTCCTAAAAAAGAATTTGTTCATGAAATTAACTAGAGTTACTCACAAAACAAGCTCGAATATTTCCCTTTCATAGCTTCTTCCAGTTCCCAAGTGTATTCCTCGATTTCGTGGTGTTGTCAATGCACTTTCACCAAGGGGATAACCTTCATTCGTAATACTTGATCTCTCTAATCTAGAATCTCTATCAAGCACTCCTCAATCATGAGGTCATTCTACACTTTCAAATCCTCATACTGTTTAATATGCATCAGGTCTTACATATACTTTCTCAACATAGATATATGAAACACATTATGAATATTCAAAAATTGGGGAGGAAGTGTCAATATGTATGCTACTCCTCCAACTTTCTCGAGAACCATAAATAGTCTAACATACCTTGGGCTAAGCTTTCCTTTCTTGCAGAATCAGAATACACTCTTGGTTAGCAAAACCTTAACAAATACAAGATCTCCAACTTTGAAAGTAAGCTCACATCACTTTGCATCTGCATAACTCTTCTGATGACTCTGAGCGATCAAAAGCATCCTGCAAATCATCTCTACCTAATCGGTATAATGCTATAACAATATTGGGGATTTGACAGACCGATCACCAACACCACTCCAACAAATAGGCGATCTGCAGGGTTGTCCATATAATGCCTCATACAGAGCCATACCTATGCTCGAGTAATAGCTATTGTTATATGAAAATTCTACTAACTTCAAGTGTTTTATCTAATTAACTTTTCAGTCTAATGCACAAGCCTGCAACATATCTTCTAATGTCTGGATCGTCCTCTCTGACTGACCATTCATCTGAGGATGAAAGGTCGTACTAAACTTTAGCTTTGTCACCAAAGCCTTCTGCAATTATCCCCAGAACTTCGATGTAAACCTTGGATCCCTGTCAGAAATGATCGATACGGGTACCCCATGTAACCTAATGATCTCATCTATATATAGATTCATGAGACTCTCCAAGGTTTAACTAGTCCTGACTAGTAAGAAGTGTGATGACTTTGTAAGGTGGTCTACAATCACCCATATAGCATCACACTGATGTTTGGTCTTAGGTAATCACACCATAAAGTTCATGGTGATATCCTCCCACTTTCACTGGGATATCTCTATAGTCTGCATTGCTCCTCCGAGTTTCTGATGTTCAATTCTCACCTGTTCGCACACTAAGCATTTGACAACATATTCTGCAATCTCTCTTTTCAACCCATTCCACCAAAAATTCTTTTTAATATCTTTGAACATTTTGGTGCTTCCTGGATGAATGATATACTTGGATCAATGCACTTCGTCTAACAACTGTTTCTTTAATTCTGGATCGTGTGTCACCCATATTCTCTGTCCATATAAAATATGCAGTTGTCTTCTTCTAGGTGCAAGTTCGACTCATCCTGTTGACAAGCTGTTATCATCTTGCTAAATTGTAGATCATCCTTCTACTTATCAATGATACGATTGTTATCATTGCAAAAATTTACTTTTACAAGTCAAACAGACCTTTGAAAAAGATGTTGCAAATAACTCGCCTCCATTTTAAAATATGGGAAAATTCCGTAGAATGGGACTTGTCTATCGGTACGAGGTTCAACAGTTCCTGGCACCATAACCAGGGGTAATCGAACCAAGGATCAATCATGTACTTTGCTTCGCTCAAGTTATCTAAATCGATGTTCTATTCCTAAATGCACAAAGAATCAGGCATGTGTTATGATCTTTGGAAAATGCAGATTAGAAACATGATGTATGCTTTGAATATTTGGAAAATGCTTGAAAAAGGGATGATTGAAAATCGTGAATCACATTTGAGAAGTCTTTTTGAAGAAAGAAAAATCAATTTTTGAAGGAAAGGACATCCTTTTGAGAAAATTGAATTCTGGAGAATGACTTTGAGAAAATCAATTTTTGTTGAGATTGAATCAAAAAGCATCAAAAGGTATGAGTGTGTGGCCCTGTGAAAGTCTTTTCATGATGCAAACTAACTTAGATGAATGAATGAATGCAATTTGCAAAAGTATTTTCTGAAGAATTAAAGGAAAATATTTGAAAAAGAGATTTTTGTGCCTTACAGAATTTAGATGAAATAAATTCTTTACATATCCCTGAATATGGCTATGAACACGTATTGAATATATCTCATTTGGTTCTAAAAGAAGAGAATACTTAGAAAACTTTTGAAAATATGCTATAATTTCTGAAAATGCCTAAGAGTGTAGGTTGTTTGTGGCTTAAAAGAAGATGATAAATCTGGGTTTTGTTCATATTCTGACTATGGCCACAAATACGAACTCAATCGAGTTTATCAACTTCTTAGAAGCTAGTGCACGTGCCATTCATATAGATCATTGTGAGTTTGAATATGCATAAATCATCATTCATTACACGATTAATATTTATTGAAAGATAAACTATATGCAATGCAACCCTATTCTAAGCAGAAAATTAAATTCTTATTCCAATGTTTACAATTTACACCAATGATAAATCAAAATAAAGAAGATAAAAATAAAGAAAATACATCATTGAGTGTCCCTGCAAAACTAGCAAACTTGTTAGTGAGAATATGTCAGCTTTTCAAGATTTATCCAGCAATATCTGGAAATTGCTAGATTTATCCAGATATAAGCCTTTTTCTATGCTTCTATAAGATAAACATACTAAAAGATGATGCAAAATTGAATAAATAATAAAAATAAATAACTTTGAAATTCAAAATTTTGGAAAAATGACTAAAATGCCCTTGAAAACAAGACTATGACCTTGAAATCAGAGTTTTCAGAAAAGATTTTTGTAAAACTTTTAATTCAGGGATCAAACAGATTCAAATCAACACCAAATCGGGTGTGAAACATACTATCATTATTATGAACATGATCAAACCCTAAAAATATAAAACTTTTCCTAAAAAATTAAAATATCATAACAATATCAATTTTTGCGTGTGTTTCAGTTGAATCGGGACTCTACGAGCATCCTATTTTTATGATTTAACTAAATAATACATCAAATGAATTACAAAATTCACAAAAAATGACATAAACACTTTTAATAATTGTAAAACTAAAGTGTAGTAAAAAAATATTTTTGGTATTATTTTGATATAAAAATTAAATAAAAATCTAAAAATATGCAATTTTGTCCGTAGGCACATACCTGTCACAGTGTTAGACTCGAATTGGGTATTAAATGGTAATAAAAAATAATGAAATTTCACATGGATAAACTAGACAGATAAAAAATAATATTTGTTTTTACAGATTGAAAAAAGCATTTTCGATTAGGGAGATATCATTCCGGCAATATACGCTTGATTCTGGTGAATACGTAATGGTTCTAAAACAAGCAGTTCTGATTTTAATCCAAATAAAAATAGCAAACAGAGTTCAAAAATTACCAAAATCATACTGATAAAACTAGACATGCTGATGAATCTGTGACATCTTACGTATCAGAAAAATAATCTTTGGTTAGGGAGATACAATCCACGTAGGTTGACCTAGAGTTTAAATAATACATAACAATCACTATGAAATAGATTCTGATTTCTGATAACATAAAAATAGCAGACAACCATGGAAAATTTAAAAATTTCATAGAATATACTAGACATTCTGACAAATATACTTATTTTTATGGATTGTTGATCGAATCTCCGATGAGAGAGATATCGCCTCGACAAACCATACCTAATTATGTACAATATTTTCATGATACATGAATCAGAGTTTGATTTTTTATTTTTTAGCAGGGTTACAGAACTCAAAATAATCCAAATTTTTTATGGAGTCATTGACACATGCATGATTTAACTCTAAAAAAATCAGTTTTATTAACAGAAAAATGCACATGAAATAATATTGTTCCCGCATGCTTAGAATCGAGGTACGTGCCTTACCATTAAAATGCATGAAATATCCTAATCTAGGCATGAAAAATCATAAAAAAATATGCAAATGATGTAACGAATCATGATTTGATGCTTAAATAAATAAAATAAATATTAATATAATAAAATAATAAAAAAATATTCAGAAAAACACGGTTGAAATTTGATTTAGCCATTAAAAGAGGGATTCGACCATTGTACGGTCGAATCTCGATCTTTATCGAGCATTTAACATAATAAACATATTTTCAATGAATCCAATGGATTAAAAACAAGAAAACAACCATGGATGATCAGTAGATCATCATCTTAGGTCATGGAGCAAGGATCTTGAACGTAAAAATAAAGAAAAAGCTCACACATAGGAGCGATAATGGTGAAAATCAATAAAAAAATAAAATAAAACAAAAAAAGAAAAAGAAGAGAAGACTCACCTTTGTTGCAGCAATGGAGGAAGAGGAGGAACTTGGAGAGGTAGAGCCACGAATTTGAGAGAGAGAGAGAGAGAGTGTGAGAAAACATGCTTGGTTGACCCCCTATAGAGCCCCTTTTATAAAATTTTTCAACTCTTAATTAAAAAGTTGGATTTTTTTGAAACTTCTTTAATTAATTAAGATAGATCAAATGGGGGAATGATTTTTGGTGGAGTTCTAACCCTAAAAGACTCTACCTAATTAATCTAATCGAGTCCTAATTAGCCTAGAACAATCCCAAATGTGGAGCCACCAACCGTGGGCCCATATTTGATTTTAAAAGCCCTAATTTCAAGATTTAAAAACAAAGTTTTTAAAAAATGAAAATAAAGGCTAGATTTTAAAATCAATTTTGATCTTTTTGAAATTCTAATTCAATTAAAGCACTAACTAAACTTGAACTAACCTCTTTCAAATATGGCGCCACTCATTGTGGGCCCCATTTGTTTTTTAGAAAATAATTTTTAAAGTTTGAAAATAAAGGGTTTTCAAAAGGGGTTAGAATAAAAATGAATTTAAAATTAAAAATTTTGAAATCAACTAGAGTCCTAAGTGAGTTGAAACTCTCTCAAACATGGCACCAGGTGTGTTGGCCCCGCATTTGAGTTTTTTGAAAAAGTTAGAATAAAGACTTAAAAAGAGTTTTTAAAATAGATGGGAATAAAAGCAAAGAACAAATTCGAGAAAATTAGAGTCATAAACCAACTTAAACTTCTTACTAGAGTCCCAAATTTTGAAACTCTTAAATTTTGGTTTTTTAAAATACAAACGAAGAGATTTTGAAAGATCTTCTCAGAGATTAGTAAAAAATGAACAAAAGAACGAAATCAGGGTTAGAGTCCTAATCAACTGAGACTCTAGAATAGAGTCCTAAAATTTTAAAACTCTTAGATCTGAATATGTTTCTGAAAAAAAAGTGAAATAAAAGTAAAAAAATGAAATCAGAGTAGAGTTCTAGACCGACTGAAACTCTCGGGTAGAGCCCTAAAATTTTGAAACTCTATAATAAAGTATTGGAATTATAAAATTTGATTGTTTGAAAGATGAATGAAGAAGTTTTTGAAAGATTTTCTCAAAAAATGAAGTCAGGGTTAAAGTCCTAATCCAACTGAAACTCTGGATCAAAGTCCTGATCCAACTAAAACTCTAAAATTTTGATCTCTTCTGAAAGATTTTTTTAAAAATGGGTAAAAATAGAAGTGAACGGTAGAGTCCTAATCTGACTGAAACTCTGTGATAGAGTCCTAGTCTGACTGAAACTCTGAGATTTTGGCCAAAATGAAGGAAATGGACAAGGGATAAGGTTTCTTCTGGTTT